>NC_060077.1:7807500-9007500 GCF_922984935.1 Meles meles | reverse complement strand
TAAGCGGCCGCGAGAAACAGAAAGAAGCTTCCCAGGTCTGTGTGCATCTGTGCTTACGTGTATGTGTCTGAAAGAAAATTAAATTCACAGGCTGGGAAGGAAGCGGGGTGGGGGGTGGGGGAGCCACAGGCCCAGCCGGTCGTGTCTCTTTAAGGGAGATAAGCTGCCTGTCCCATCCATCTCTTTGACACTATCAGCCTGTTGTCTAAAGTACTTACAGTTCCCTCCTCGAGAGGAGAAGCCTGACACGGGGGGGGGGGGGGGGGGGGGGGGGAGAAAGGGAGGCATGTAGGACAGGGCTGCTGGCCTGCTTCCCCAAAGAGCAGGGACGGGGCGTGCAGAGTGAGGAGGTCACCCCCTGCCCCTGGGGCCTGTTTTTAGATCAGCCCTGAGTGCTGGGGAGATGGTCCCGCCCTGGCTCCCTACCTGGGACCCCATTCCCAGGGGAACCACTTGAAACCGAAGCTTGTTGTTCTCAAGTGGCCGGGGGAGTGTGAAACGTAGGAAGGAGAGAGTGAGCAAAAGGGAAAGGTCCTTGGCTCCAGCGGACCTCAGCTCTGCCCCCAGATCCTTTAAGAACTCACCTCATCCTCTTCTCCCCGTCCCCGAAGCAAGGAAATCAGCACCAGAGACATTGAGTGACTCTTGTAGGGTCACACAGCCAATCAAGGACATCCATGGGATCTGAACCTAGATTTTGGTTTGAGCTCTTGATTCCAAAGCTGACTTCCTAGTGTTTTAACATGGGTATTCCTTGCACCCTTCTGTTATAAGAAGTTATGTTGATGGATTATCTGAATTAATGGAGAGCCATTTATTCTTTATTCATTCAACAAATACTTTTGAAGCATCTTCTCTGTGCCAGGGTCTGCCCTGGGTGCTGGTGATAAAGGCAGGGCCTCAATTGCTTCCTGATCCCTAGAAAATATCCCCTTTGATTGAGCCAGACCTGCAGAGACCTCGGTTTGGCTATTGGACCACTTGATTTTGCCAGATTGTGATTTGGGGCCTTACAGCCCATTGAGAGAATCCGGGGGAAACCGTCCTATAACATTTGCTGTTGGGTTGAACATGATGGTATCCGCCAGAACAGCACCAAAAGTCACGTAGCACCACGTGGTCTTTACAAGAACCCAAACGAAGAACCGTCTCCTGGTTTTTTTTTTTTTTTTTTTTTTTTAAAGATTTTATTTATTTGACACACAGAGAAAGATCACAAGTAGGCAGAGAGGCAGGCAGAGAGAGAGCGAGCGGAGGAAGCAGGCTCCCCACTGAGCAGAGAGCCCGACGCGGGGCTCGATCCCAGGACCCTGAGATCATGACCCGAGCCGAAGGCAGCGGCCCAACCCACTGAGCCACCCAGGCGCCCCCGTCTCCTGGTTTTTAGCAAACATCTTGACTCGTTGGTCTTGTGCAAACTCTCGGAGTATTGTAAAGAACTGTAATTCTCTCCTTGTTTTGGCAGCTAGGAAGTTCAGAGCCAAACACATTTCTATTAACTACAGGATGTCCCAGCTCCGAAAAATGAGAAGCAAAATACCCTAAAATGTGGCGGCGTGAAGACAATGCTCCCCCGGGGCGCCCAGATTCTGTGGGTGGGTGATTCAGACAGGGCAGGACAGGGCCACAGAGACGGCACCCCCATGTCAGGAGCCGGGAGCAGAATGACCTGCAGGCTCTTTGTTCACGTGTCTGGGGGAGTGCTGGCAGGCTGGAGGCGTCAGCTTCCCTCTGCGTGGACCTCTCCCCGGGGACTCTCCCTGGGGGCTAGTTTAGGTGTCTTCACAGCATGGCGGCTGGGGCTCAGGAGTGAGCGTCCCAGGACAGGGGCAAGTAAGGCAGAAGTGGTCTCACTCTTCATGACCTCACCTCAGGAGATTTTCTGACTGAGGAGGTCACTCCCCAACCCCCACCCTTGACTGACTTGTTTTTAACTCAGCCCTCGGTGCTAGGGAGCATCAACTCCGCCACCAGGTCCCGCTCATAATCAAGAGGAAAATCAGACTCCATCTCTTGATGGGAGAAGCGTCACGGTTCCAGAAGACAAGGAGGGATAAAATTGTTGCTGGGGCCACTTTAGGAAAACACAGTCTGCCACATGGGACCAAATGGAGTCTATTGATTTGTGTTCATGACGCTTGGCTTTATTGCCGTGTTAATTGTCATCTGTGAATTGCGTGTATATTGCAGCCCGAGATTCTTTATGGAACCAGGTAACAGAGAGACAAGAGGAGGAGGAGAGGGAGAGGACCTCAGCTCTGCCCCTAGTGCTTAATCAGCACTGTTTTCCGAGTGCTTTTTATATGTTTGACGCTGTGCAAAGAGAGCCTTCCTTCTCCTTTTAATGCACAAGCAATCTGGTCATCCATATTTTACAGGTGAAGAAATGAGAGTGTAGGAAGCGGATGAAACTCAGCAGGTCTGGCAAGGCAGAGAAGTGGCAGACGAGGGGCTCCCTCCCAGGCAGCCCCATTCAGCTCTGCCCCAGGTAGAGTCCCCGCCTCCACGCTCAGTCCCATCCTTGGAGCCTCACTCAGCACCAGGCTTCTGACTTGACCTTGTAACATGAAGAACATGCGAGAGGGAGCCCTTCCTACCCCCAGATACCTTCTCCGACCCCTGAGTGTTCTTATGCCCAACTTTCTCTGAGAAATAAGAGAGTATTCGTTGACCTCTGCACATCTATCAAGATTAACATTCTCTCCAACTTAGATCAGCCAGCTTGTGGGGAGTTGGGGGAATTTGGCAGAAAATCTCTGAGCACCCACTTCCTGCCAGGCCCTGAGCTAACTCTCAGGAATCCAGACACGAGACATTTAACGTCACACGGGCCCGAGATACATTTGAAGGCAGGGACCTTGCCGTTTTGGCTCTGAAGTTGGGCACTCGGCGAACACCTAGCATCGTGAATGGAGAAGGTGGAAGGTTCAGCAATGAAGCCTTGGATGAGTGACCACCTCTCGAAGCCTCCATTGGCTCCCCTGTAAACCAGGGATAAGTACAGCCCTCGCACACCTCACAAGGCTGTGTCGGAAATCCTGTAGCTTCTCAAAAGCTCAAAAGCAAGTTTGAGGACTGTGTCTGATCACCCCATAGAAGGCTCAGCACACAATCAGCCCTCAACCCACAGGGCTCCGGGAGCTCTCTGGGGCTGGGTCTAAACTCAACTGAGTTTGATGGCAAGAGGAGGGAAAGAATGGATAAGGTCATTGGTCTTCTGGCTTTCCTACCTCTGCAAGGGGCAGCCTTGACGCAATGGGATGCAAGTCGGGGGACCCAGTGCAATGACCGCAGAGGCTGCAGCCCCATTGGCGGGTGCCTGGTGGAGGGGTGCCCGGCGAGAAGGTAGAAGAGCAGGCCTATTTGAAGGATCTGAGACATTAGCTCAACAGACCGGGCATTGCTTGTTCTCTGTTGGCCCAATTAGCACCAACTTCAACTTGTATTTTCCACGTAGAATGCGGCTGGTGAGTCAGGAAGAAAGGCAAGCTTCATTATTCGCCTTTTGCTAGCTCTTGGAAATATCAAGAATACTTGGCCCTCCAGACAAACCCCAGCTCCAGGCCCAAAGGCTAAGTCCAGATATATTATATATTTATTCAAGGCAGCAATTGGCCAGGAAACGACTATAAAACACACATTTTGAATAAAAAGAGGGAGATTTATGGTACATTTGTAAATCTGAGTCATATCTCTCTGCCTCCCCCAGGCCAGGATCCCTTAATCACTAACATACCCCCAGCTTGTACACTCGGTGGGCATGGAATTGCTTCCTTCTGGTCCCGTCCCAGTTAAAGATGTGATGGGGATCGTGCTACTTTATCTGACAGTCAGTAAATGAATTGCCAATTCATTCTGAGCTGCGATGGGGGCTGGTTTTTGCTTTGGGAAGAAAAAAAGTGGGGTCCTTTCATATGTATCTTTGATCAGTCGGGACTTGACAAATTATTTTCATAGGAATTTCTCTGTCCTTAATGCCACAGGGAAAAAATGGATTTACTCTAAAAGAATAGCTTTTATGTTTCAGAAATTAGAGCAATGTAAAAGTTTTCCTGACCTCTCTTTCTTTCCCCTTTTCCTTCCACTGCATTTTTCTCTAGGGAAAGGAGGCAGGTAGCAGAGAGAGCTGGAGAAGGCCACTGCCAATGGCTGGGCTTCCAGCAGGTCGAGTTACTTCAAGCCTATAATCAGGAAAATAAGCCTCACCCCCTGTATACAATTGATATTGAGAAAACCAAGTCAGCTCTTCTGCCCCAAGCTTCCCTAGTGATAGCTGGCTTTTTTTCTCCTCTGGATTTTTGTTTTAGGGACAAAGGTCAACCTGAAAATACCTGAATTGTGTTTCAGTAGGGGTCAAATATATTGCAACTACCTCATGACTTACCTGAAGGGAGGGGGCTGAAACAGAAGATCTCTAAGTGATTTCCATATCAAGATTTTTATCAGCTATGGTACAATCTTAAAGAAAAGAATGTATTGGGGCACCTGGGTGGCTCAGTGGGTTAAGCCGCTGCCTTCGGCTCAGGTCATGATCTCGGGGTCCTGGGATCGAGTCCCGCATCCGGGTCTCTGCTCAGCAGGGAGCCTGCTTCCCTCTCTCTCTCTCTCTCTCTCTCCCTGCCTCTCTATCTACTTTGGATCTCTCTCTGTCAAATAAATAAAATAAAATCTTTGAAAAAAAAGAAAGAAAAGAAAAGAAAAGAATGTATTGAGAGTATTAATGGTACAGAGCTGCTATGAACAGTTGGGCAGGTTGTGCACTGCCACAACTCTGAGAGGCACCATTCAGGTAGACTGTCATTGTGAAGGCTATGCTCTGAGGGTTGTGCCATGCTCAGCCTATACAACTGTGGGTGACAGCTTTGAAAGGGAACTCACGGAAGTGACAGGAAAGCTGGAGAACCACAATTATAAGAAAGGAACAATCTTGGGGATCCAGGTGGAAGGAACTAAAAGAGAGTTTAGTCAGGGCCTAGAGTGAGTAAGTACTAGCAGTATCAGTCTGTTTAATTCTCCACTCAAGATTCTCTCTCTGGTGGGGCATCTGGGTGGCTCAGTAAGTTAAGTGTCCAACTTTTTTTTAAAGATTTTATTTATTTATTTGACAAAGAGAGAGATCATAAGTAGGCAGAGAGGCAGGCGGGGGGAGGGGGAAGCAGGCTCCCTGCTGAGCAGAGAGCCCAATGTGGGCTCAATCCCAAAACCCTGAGATCATGACCTGAGCAGAAGGCAGAGGCCTAACCTACTGAGCCACCCAGGCGCCCCATGTAAGTGTCCAACTCTTGATCTCAGCTCTAGTCTTGATCACAGAGTTGTGAGTCCAAGCCCCATGTTTAAAAAATAGAAATAATAAAATAAATAGAAATAGAAATAATAAAATAAAATAAATAAAATAATCCTCTCTCTGGGAAAGATCGAGCCAGAGACAGAGACAGTGAGCCTTTCTTGGGCCAAGCACTCCTCCTCTCTGCTCTAAGGGGGTGGGGCACTGTTGAACTAGCAGCTCTACTCTATTACTTTAGGATTTCCTCAATGGAGAGCCTGGAACAAGGATTCGGGAGTGGTGGTCTGTTTGGGTGAGAGAGAGTGCTCAAGGCTGTGGGGCTACTTAGTGGCAGAAGTGGGGCCAACATCCGTGCAGAACTGTATTCTGGATTCCTCGTGTGATGGGTATTCAATATTTTTCGACCTCCTTGCATCCGTTTCTCCTTTCCTTGGGGTTATCTCTCCCTCGTGGTGTGTGGTTTCAGTGGGTGTAAGTAGCGGCTGTGAGCGCCCAGGCCTGACTCCTGAGCCTCGTCCAGTAGGGCCAGTGTCCTTACAAGACAGAGAGACATCAGAGCTCACTCTCCTTCTCCTTCCCTCCCTCCTTGAATGTGCACAGAGGAAAGGCCAGGTGAGGACACAGCAGGAAGGTGGCCATCCACAAGCCAGAAAGAGAGCTCTCCTCAGAAACCACCTTGATCTTGGACTTCCCCGCTGCCAGCACTGTGAGGAAATAAATTTCTGTTCGTTAGTTGTCCCGTCTGTGGGGTTTTGTTCCTGCCACCACGCAGACCGCGAGGCACTGCCCTTCCTAATGGTCTGCCCTCCGAGATTTCAGACTCACCTACCAGTCCCCACAACCACACGAGCCAATCTCCAGCAGTAAATCTCGTACTATATTTCTCCATATCTCTTACTTGCTCAGCTGGAAGCCGGGCTGAGAAAACCCGTTAAGGAAATACGTGTCTACGACTTCCCTACCCACCATACTCAGCCTGGTCTAAACATCAGTGTGATACAGGTTCCCGGGGAGGATGAGAAGCCATGTGGAGCAGAACTAAGTCGTCCATGCAAAGGCCTCCTAGATCCACCTGCCCGCAGCCCATCACCAGGCGATCGCCGGCCCTGGAGCCCACCCGAGCTCAGCAGAACCCGCCCTGGGTCCGCAGAACCGCTCGGTGGATTCAAGGGCGAGACGACCTAGCAGCTCGTTTTGCGCATGCGCGACACTAACAGGTGATTGACACCTGACTCGGAGGCTTTGTGGTGGACCATTTCGGAGCCCTCGCTGTGGCTCCAGACCAGGGCTGGATGCTTGCGGTCGGGGGCTGCCAGCACGCACTGAAATGTCTCCCTTTACGCCTCAAATCTGAGGCGGCCAAAGAGGATGCAAACGGCGTAAGTCACCTGGCCACGGAGTCCTTGACTTCTCGCGGAGACCTTCTCTCCGAGGAGTGCATCTCTTGGGCCACTCATGAACTCATCGACCACATCATTGGGGAACAGCTTCGAAATGAAAACACAAGCAGGCAACACTGGAACATTCCCGCTCTCACGACCCCAGGAGAGAAGATGCGCAGTTCCGCCAGTAAGAAGGGTGAACCGCGGTGAAGGTTCGGGAAGGAGGAAGGCTCTCCTGACTCATCTCGGGTACAGCAAAGCCCTCCTGGCAGACGTCAGGGCTGAGCTGAGATCCGTCTTTAGGCCTCTGTTTATTAAATGTGCAGACGGCCAGCTGCCTTGCAGAGCACATCCCATTACGGCTCCCATGTAATCCCCGTCACAGGCCTGCGAGGCAGATCTTATCACCTCCATTTCTCAGACGTGGAGACAGAGGCTCGCGGAAGTGAGTAAGTAGCTCGTGCACCAGGGGTTAGCTGGGCGTCCGAGATCAGGAAGGCAACAGGCCTTGCCCAGCTTCCAGTTGCAAAATGGCACAACCTCCTGAAGGCCCAGACATTTCCCTGGCATACGCCAGCTACCCTGTCCCTCCCTCTCTTCTCCTGGCCCACGGGGAAGGGCAGAGATGACACGGATCTCTCCCTTACATTCGGGAGCCAGCAGCACAGAACCGTGGCCAAGCCACTCACAAGCAGAGTGACCTTGGACATGACACAGACACTCTCTGCTTGGGTGCTTGCTCATCTATAAAGCGGGAATAAGACTGGCTCCTACCTCCCGAGAAAGGGACTGTGTAGGTATGCTACTTGGCATGGGGGCCAGCAAATGTTGTACAGTCAGGGAAGGAAAGCTGCTCTTTATCACGTTTGCTGCTCGTAATGGCAGAAGTAAGGGAGGTTGGCCAAACATTAAAGCTCGGCCAAGAAGGACCTCCACCTGCTCTCCAGGCTGCTCCCAGCGCCTAGCGTGTGCCACTCGAGGAACCGGGAACAGGTGCTCTTAAAGTCATACATTTGTCAGGATTCGCATGCATGACCGCTTTTTGAAGAGGTAGAAGAAGGCATTCTGAGGTCAGAAAAGAGACAGTGCTGGATTGTCAGCCTTTGGGGGATGTAGAAATTTCTGGTCCCTCTTGGTTGCCACAGAGGATCCACGGCTGGTAGTCACTTACAAAGCTAGCTATTGTAATCATCCTTGAGATGGTGCCTGTGTGGAAAAGCTGTGTTTTAATTATTGTTCAAAGTGATGAGGATGGTGATGATGATGATGGGGATGTTTTCCTAACCCTCGCTGAGCTGAGGTCCATTATAAAAACAATCGCAGATCACAGGGGCCAATTTCCCAACCAGCAAAGGAGGGAGGGGGAAAAAGGGGTCCAGGGGAGAGATGAATAGCAATAATAATACTGGGGTGCCTAAGTGGCTGTGGGTTAAGCCTCTGCCTTCGGCTCAGGTCATGATCTCAGGGTCCTGGGATCGAGTCCCGCATCGGGCTCTCTGCTCAGAGGGGAGCCTACTTCCCTTCCTCTCTCTCTGCCTGCTTGTGATTTTTCTCTGTCAAATAAATAAGTAAAATCTTTTAAAAATAATAATAATTAATACTAATTCATCATCTTATTGACTAACAGTTATTGCCCTAGGCCGGGCACTGTGTTCAGAAATTTACACTCACTCTCTCACTGTGTGCCCACAAGAACATCCCTCTGCCCCTGGGTGGGGAGGTACTCTTATTATCCTCTTTCAATAGATGATTTCATGGAGGGTCCAAGAGGGTAAATGACTTGACCAAGGTCACTGAAGCTGTAAGTGACAAAGTGAATTTTATAAGCCAGGTCAGAAAAAAAAAAAAAAAAAAAAAAGTAAAACATAAGCCAGGTCAGGTAGACAACAAAGGGGAGATTCTTAAAACCACCTGAGCGAGCAAGTATGTGTGTATGCACGTGTGTTGTGTGTGTGTGTGTGCACGTGGGTGTGTCTCTGTGTGATTACATATGTGTACATTGTGTGTGTGTCTGTGTGTTGTGTGTCTGTCTGTGACTGTATATGCGTATTTGTGAGTCTGTGGGCATGTGCACATACCTGTGTGTGTTGGATTTGTTAACAGGAGAATCAGAGTCCACCCCAGGACCATAGCCAGCAAGGGGCAATCCCAAAACTGGAAACAGAGAAGCAGCCGGTGTCTCCTTGTTTCAGATGGAGAATGTTCTGCGATTAGCAGTCAGCTAACTGGTGCCGGTACCCAGCTCTGTCATCCTCCTGGGCCAATGGCCCTCCTGATTGGATCTGTATCCCTTCATTCTCAAAGCTGACCCAGGGAGCCCCACCTTCCTCACAAACTCGATTTGACAATGGCCAGGGCATACACTAGATTTTATTTGACTAATTCTACTCCTAATTATAAAGATAACTCATCTTCATAAAAAAAAAATTGAGGGGGTGCCTGGGTGGCTCAGTGGGTTAAGCCTCTGCCTTCGGCTCAGGTCATGATCTCAGGGTCCTGGGATCGAGTCCCACATCGGGCTCTCTGCTCAGCAGGGAGCCTGCTTCCTTCTCTCTCTCTCTCTGTCTGCCTCTCTGCCTACTTGTGATCTCTCTCTCTGTCAAATAAATAAAATCTTTTAAAAAAATTAAGAAATACCCCAAAACACAAAGAACATGTAAACACTCACAGTCCTGCCACTGTTATGATTATGTTCCACAAACTAACTGGGTTTTTTTTGCCCTGCAAGCTGGAATGAATGCAGTTGCATTCAATAAGACTGAGAAGCTGCCATGCACGTGACTTGTAATCAGCTTCTTTTAGTTACAGTGTATCTTAAATATCCTTTTCCAATTGTTTTCACAAATGTATTTTTTAATAAGCCATGTGGTATTCCATTGCATGGATCGACACTAATTTATTTAACCAGCACCACATTAGTGGATAATAAGGCTGTCTCCGGTTTTGCATGATTTTAAAAATCATGATGAACTTCCTAGAAAATTAGTATGATGCACATCCCTGATTATTTCCTTAGGGCCGATTCCTCCAAGTGGAATTACCTAATGAACTGATGAGTACAATTTTGAGGCTTCTGGTATCTTTTGCCAAATTCTCCTCTTAAAAGGTGTATCTATTTTCATTCCAGGCAGCAGTTTCTGGGGCTTATTTTCTCATTAGCAATAGGCATCATGATTACTTGACTATACATTTGCTAAGTTAATGCATACAAGTTAGGCTTAACTTGTTTTTCATTGATAAGTCTATCTTTCCAGGCATTCATGGAACATGTACTGTGGTAGGTCCTTTATGGTACATTTCTAAAGATATTATTCACTTAAACTTCAATGGACAACAGTCCTTTGAAGCAGACACACTATCTCCTTTTAATGGACAAGGAAGCTAAGTCTTGGGCAAACTGAGGTTCCACGCTGAGCTCTGCCACACACCAGCTGTGTGATGTTGGGGGTGCTTCCAACCTCTCTGAGCTCCAGAATACTAATGATCTGAGTCTCTGAAAGTTCCAGTCATCCTTCTGGTGATCCCCTAACTTTGAGTCCCAGTTGCTCAATGTTGCACCAGGAAGCCAGGAGGAGCTATAACTCTCCTCTCTCAGGTACAAAGAAGCCTACCAGCTCACAGATCCAGACTGTTCTCTGCAGTCATGAGAACTAACTGGAAAAGAGCCTAACACAATTAGTTGGTGCTCAGCAAGTCAGGGTATCTACCACACAGGTGGGACCTTAACACATGCTTCTTGAATAAATGAGTGAATGCAAAGTAGGTCATTACTGCCAATTCATGAACCCTATAGCTCGTTCCTTCATCACCGTTTCTGCCTCAGGACCTTTGCACAAGCTATCCCCTCGCCTGAAATGCTTTTCCTCCCAACTTTTCATCTGGCTAATTCCTACCCAGTCTTCAGGGCTCAATTCAGAAGACACCTCCTCCAGATCAAGCTAGGACTCCTCGTCTTGTCCCTTTATGACATCATGCATGCTGCCTTCATAGGTCTTTGCAATCCACTGATGACACAGATTATCTAAAGACTGTTTCTCTCACTAAACCATACACTCCAGAAGGATACAACCTCTATCACCTTGTTCACTACTGTGTCCTCAGCATTTACACATGTCTAGTCCAGAAGAAAGATTCACTAAATATACTACAGGAATATAACAATTTACACCATGTCTTTTGACACCTAAACAGTAATAAAACTACATGAATATTTGCATGTGACATCCTTAAACCTACCAATTCAGTGAAAAGATCCTTTGTAACCATTGTTTGAAACCCAAAGAAGTGAACTTCCATCTGTAATGGAACAAGATGTCTCTTCTCAAAACAAAAAAAAACAAAAAAACAAAATACCTGTCCCTTCTCTGGCCTATGAAACTTGCCGCGAGCATGTTTTTAGTGATTTTCCATCAGTATCAACTGTTTGAGCGCTGTGCCTGAGGGGTGCTAACTCAGTATTCTTCTGACATTCTTGGGAAAAAATAAGACTGGCTACCTTGTATCATTGGTAAATGAGTTTTGGAAGGTAATTGTTTCCAGCGCAAACTTTTTTCCCCTTAATCCCTCAGAACAAATGCTTACTTAGGGTACAGTCAGAATTTATTCAGTGAAATTTTATTAATTCATTCTCTGTGGGAACAAGGATGGCATTCACCTAGTTTCTCCACTGTACCTACAAGAAGTTGAATTGTCATTTCTTGATCATTAACTCACACGTCTTGGGAGTTCTTTGCCTAGGAAAGCTTCCAGGAGGACCTGATTCAATGAATCATTCAATGAATAACTTGTAATCAACTATCCAGTTGTTCCTGTTTCAAGGGGATGTGTCATATCTGATGGTTCTTGATCATTTCAAAGGTGCGGGCATTGAAATCACAAAAACTTTTCAAAACTGCAGCATCAGTTTACTTACGGATCTGCTGCTGTGCCCTGCCTTATATGCATCATACAGAACAAACTCACAAATCTTAAATTTGGGGGTTTTAAATAAATAGCCATCGAAGGTCCCAAACGTTGCTTCATGGGGACCTCCAAAACACTTGATTCCTGTAACCAATTTAAAGAAACAGATCCTTCAGGAAATCAAATACTAGGTGTTACAGAAAATCTGACCAATATTTTTGGTCAGTTGAGATTCTTGCTTTTCTAACTCTGTCATAAATCCAATGAAAGAAAATAACTCCATCCCAGGGATATAAGCCTGGAGAGAAACCTATTCAGCTCCATTACACTCACGTACGGGATTCCAAATATTCCCTGAAACCAGCAGGAGAAAGAAGATGGGACCAAATTACACCCGCAAGACAACTTCTTCCCAAGACCTCCGACTAACTTCCCCTCTCTTCAGTCGGTAAAAAGAACAGGGGGAGAAAGAAGGGTATTCAAGCCCCTTGTACTTTTTTAAGCACATGGTATTTATTAGGCATTAATTGGCACACAAATATACGAAACGAGTACTTAATTCTCACCCCACCCCTTAGCAACATAAAAAGACATAATCTCATGAAGACACTCACGTACAAACATACTTACACACTCACACGTACTGGGACATACTTAGCCTCACATATTACCCTGTTCTCTTTATTAGGGTCGGTTTTTTAAAAAAAAATTTTTAATCAAGAAAGCAAAGCACATTCGAAGGAAAAAGAAAACGCAAACTTGGTTTTGAGTATTAATAAAATTAAAAGCTCTTGGCCAGCTCCCATGCTGGATTTCATTTCATGTTATTACTTAATTAGATCTCCTATTTATAAATAAATAGTACCAGTAAAATATTACCTCTGAAGAACCCTGCAATAACGTTTTACTTACACGCTTATTTTTTTTATACTGTTTTCTGCTTTCAATAACCACAGTTTGGTGTCAGCATCTGGTGTCGGTGTGACTTCTTTGGAGAGAACCAATTGGCGAGCAGGTCTGGCCTCTTCTGTAGGAACATTGGGCTTTGCCTGGCATCCGGGGTGGGTCGCCGGTGATGGAAGTCTGGAAGCTTGGGCTGGCTTTGTGTTTTATCAGGACCAATATTTATTTTGGCCTCTTTGCAACGCTTGTCAGCACAGAAGTTGCTCCTTGCTTTATCACAGTTCTGCCCACATGTAAACCAGGGCTTTTCAAGTTTTTCAAAGCAAGCTTTCCGGTCGGGAAGCTATAGGCCACGTTTTAGCGACAGACGGCTGCAAAGACACAGAGCTGGGAAGATGGGAGGGCCAAGCGAGATAGGAGGCCAGAGGGAGGCCAGCATTAGAAGGAGAGGGCCACGCTGGGCTCCGTGATGATGGGCAATGGAGGAAAAAATCGGACAAAAGCCGGGATCTAGGGAACCTTTTCAGGAACGTCACATGGTAGAGGTAGTCATTTCTTAGTCAAGGGCAGGGTGGCAAAATTTAGGTTTCAGGGGTTGTATATTGGGGGGGAACCCCACAAGTACATATTTTGAAACACACTTGCCTCAGACCTCCCCCAAAATAAGGGACTGGGTCCCGTTAAGAAAATTGAAAGGAAAAAAATATATTATTATTTATTATATAACAATGTCAACATTAACACCAAGACAGGGAAGACTCCAACTACACCATTCAGCTAAAACACTCGATAAGGCAAGGCTTTCTGGAGACGGAAAGAAGGAATCACGGAGGACATCTGGAGGTGGTGTGAACACGGCCGGCCAATGAGTGTGGTGGTCGTGGGGCTGGGTGGGGGCTCGGCGGTGGGGGCTCATCCTGTCCTGGTTGGTTTTGAGACGGAACAACAAAGTCACATTTTTTGAATTGTGGTTTCCAGCGGCTGATTAGATCAGCGCCCGGGGCTCTCATGGGTGAAGACTTGAACAAGAAAATGAAAACTGTCGTCCGTGGGGTTTTCTCTGCTACTGTCTCTCTCCCTCCCTCCCTCTCTCTCTCTTCTCTCTCTCTAGCCACTGTCTGCAAGGAAGCAGGTCTCGCTTTAGCTGTTCTCACTCCACTCTGGCACCATGCCAACCCCATGCACCGAGTGATACTGGTGTGGGGACAGGGTCCGTGGCACGCCGTGAGAATAGAGGAACTCGGAGGGCTGCAGGCCGCCGGGGGACGGCAGGCCAGTCTGGGGCCCACACTGCCTGACCACAGGCTGGTGGGCCACGGAGGTCTGGTGCTGGAACATCCCCTCTCCGAGCTGTGGGGAGCCGTGGTTGGCCATGCCAGCCAGCCGGGGGACCAGGGGCCCCGAGGCGAAGTGGGCCGAGAAGTGCTGGTAGGGGAGCCTGTCCATGGGCTGCACCGTGGCCACCGTGCAGCTGCTGTAGGAAGGCACGCTGGGCCACGTGTTGCAGCTGAGGTCCTCCAGGCTGGGCACCGGCTCGCTGGGGGGCGGGGCGCTGGCGTACATGCAGGCCTGCCGCTGTGCTGACTCTGTCCTGTAGGAGGCGCTCAGGCCCTGCTGCTGGGGGTAGCCAGCGCGGTAGAAGGGGTCCTCCTCGTTGGGCGACGTCTCCATGTAGGGCTTCTTGTAGGGATGGTCCGTGGTGGAACATTCTTCATCTGTGGAGACGGGAGGAAAGAGACCAGTGAGGCCGGGGCTAGAGGCGGACGTGGCCACGGGACTCAAGGACCCCTTCCCCAGGTGGGGGTGGGGGGACTAGCCCCCATTCTGATCAGTAACGGTGGAAACTTTGAGAGAAGACTTTGACCTTCCTGAGCTCGGTTTCATCTCTAGCACGAAAAGGAGGCTACAGAGGGACATGGTGACAAAGGGCTTCGAGAATACAGACTGAGCACCGAGGCCAGGGCTTGGGAGCAGACAATACCCTGTACGTAAAGATGCCTGTTCTCTTCCTTCTGCCCTGGCATGCACATTCCACGAAGGCGGGACATGGTCTGTGCTCCCCACCACGGTATCCCCCAGAATCTAGAACATACTTAGGAACTAACGTAAGAATAATAACGCCCACGATTACAGTATGAAGGCACACAAATGGCGTTTACTCTGCCCGGAGCTGTCCTAAGTGCTCTCCAGAAGCGAACCCAGGCAGCCGGCCCAGCAACCCCACGGGTGGGCTCTGCGAGGGTCCCCACTTTGCAGATCACAAAACGGAAGACCAGAGAGGTCACGCAACTTGTCCAAGGTCTGAGTTATGCAGCTGCTAAACAATGGAACAGGGCGGGGGGTGTCAGAATTCAAGTCATTGAATTAGGTAGACGTCTCTGCTCTCCAAGACCAGGCTACACAGAAGGGCACGCACTGAGTGTGCAACAGACGGAAGGACAGAGGGACAAATGCACAGATGGACGGGAGCTCGGGCGAGTCCCCAGATCCTTCCCCGATGCCTGTGTCGGCAAGTCCCGGTCAATATCTCTTAGAGCTGGTACAACTTAATGGGTCACCATTTCCTTATTGAAAAAGTCACTTCCCTTCCCCCAGACACCAGCGAGTCCCTGGCGTAGGGCCGTGGAGATCATTCCGTCTCTGAAAGAGGGTCTCCCATAACTAGTCGGGGTCACCGCCTCCTTTGGGAATGATCACAAGGGCTGGGCTCTCTCCAAAATAACACACCGAAACACAACGTTTTAAAAACCATCCGTGTGCCCAGCACAGCTTCACATGCACTTTTGGGAGCTCAGGGATCCCCTCAAATCCAGACCCCAAGTTAAGAAGTGTAGACGCATCTGGGTTTCAGTCTGGTTCTCCTACTTCCCATCCATGTGCCTGCTTCAGGCATCTGCCCTGAGACCTGCGCTCGGCATGTCTGAATCCAAGTCAATAATACTTACTTCACCGGGCCACTAAGAATTCAATAAATCAAGCCCATAAATCTCCTGATATCTGTCAACAAAAGCAGCTCTTGCTGCAAGGGAAACACCACCAGTCAGTCTCTCGGCAGACCTGATACAGAGGAACACGCCTCCAGGTGTTTCCTTCGGGGAAGCCATCTTAAGAGTTTCCAGCAAGGTGGAAACGGCCCACAGATTCATTCCTTTGCTGGAATTTTATCCCCCAGCCTGGAGATTTTTCTGTCCCCCTCTTCCAGTCTCTTTCGAATCAATACGTGGGAAGAAATCAGGTCTGTTGTTGGGGGGCGGGGTGTGAAGAAAAAGGAAACACTGGGGCACTCCTACACCTCTGTGGTGATGGTCAGTGGCCTGGGGGCCGGACGTGGGACTAACAGGAGAAGATCATCCTTATTCTGTACTGAGCTCCTGCTGAGCCAGAATTCAAGTCATCGAATTAGGTAGGAGTCTCTGCTTTTTGAGACCAGGCTACACAGAAGGGCACACACTGAGTATCTGTGTAACAGACGGAAGGACAGAGGGACAAGTGCACAGATGGACGGGAGCTCGGGCGAGTCCCCAGATCCTTCCCCGATGCCTGATCTCACAGTAATTCCTGCAGGTGGCCTGTCACAGAGGCAGAAACTGAACTCAGAGAAGTGACCTTCCCAAGGTCACGGAACTAGGAAGGAGCCTGGACTGGACCCCAAGCCAAGTCTGCCTTCCTTGCCAACGGCACCTTGCTTCCAGCTCTCTCGATTTCTCACACCGAATGCCACTCACCTAGTTCTCCAACAGAGATGTACTGAGCCGCTCCCCAGTGCCAGGTACTGCGCCCAGAGCGGCCAGTAATGAGCCAAGGTCCGGCTCAGTGCACTTGGAGGTGGGAAGGGGGGGACCCTCTCCATCCCACCCTGAGCAGTGACAAGGCAGGAGGCTGACAGGCGGTGAATAGGAGGTGGGCCTTGCGTATAAATCTTCGCCCCCCAGTGAGTCCTTTGGTTTTGCACCAGATTTTAAAACAGCTCCCGAACTCAAGTAGGAGAGCTTGGGTTTGGCTTCCGCCAAATCCTCCCCTGGGCATCACGCCCGGAGTGACACCCACAGGTGGGTGAAAACTCTGCCCCCATGTAAACCCATCCAGGCTGGGACTGTACCCACCTCCCAGCGAGCGTGTTTATTTTCAGCGAGACTCTTCTGGGACACATCTGGGCCCCATAGGACGCCCAAACATTTGTCCAGAATAAAAGCCAAAAATGCGGCCTCTCTTCCAGATGTGTGAAGATAGCAGATGAGCTGGTGGTCACTTTTTCCACCTTTCAACGGGACATTTGTCTTTGGTGTCCTGAAGACGTTGCTACGCTCGACTTGTTCTGTCCTCCCCACCTCCTCCCTCAGTCACCTCGTGCTTCCGTGCTTCCTTCCAACCCATCCAACCCCCCCCACAACACCCCCCCACACCCCGGATCCATAAATCTGAATGTTTCCATTGTTGCTAGAATCATAACCTTTGGGTTTTCCATTTAACCAGGGCGTTTCCCCTTTTCAATAATCAAGAGTACAGCTGCAGGGTACCCTTGGCAAGAGAAAAAAAAACAAGGCAAATGAACCATTCCCGAGTTTCTGATCCCCTTCCAGATTTGTTACAAGCAGAAAAAAAGGAAGAATAATATGAAAAAGGCCGGAGCACATTTTGGAAAATCGTAAAATTACACATTCCAGTCTTTAATAACCCAAAGATCTGATGCAGAGTCCTAAGAAAAGCAAAAGTCTGGCTTATTCATGAAAGCGGGTCTCGAGCGTTCTCAAATTCCTCTTGGACCTCATCACGTTATAAAGAAATTCCAAAGCATGGATCCAAATTTCAGGTCGGTGGTGATCAATGGTTGGGATGGAATCCCTGTGTTTGTTTTGGTCACAGTTTTGGTTTCTTTCTCTTTACTGGGAGCCCGATAACCGGACAACAGCAAAGCCCTCTTTCCCAGCCGAGTTGTGTTTGCTTTCCACGGTCGGGGAACGGGTAGTCAAGTATCAAGTCTTCCATGAGACGGGCCCACAGTTCAGTCTCAAAAATGTGTGTAGTAAGAGCCGTCCATTACATTCCACCTGTCCTGAACCCAACTGAGTCTGTTGAATACCAGGAAAGCTCTTCCTGATTCTGAGCACCGCACAGCGCTGGGAAATATCCTAGCCACTTGCATTTTTCTAGTGGTTTCTGATTCTGGATAAATGGCTTCAATGATAAATCCAGAGCAAAGATTTTAGGGCCTGTCTCTGATTCTCCCTGGCTATGTGGCCTTGGGCAGATCACTGCACCATATCCCGATCTTAGTTCTGACTATGTAGGGGGATAATGCTTTAATTTCTTGCAGGAATGGAAATGATAAGTGTGCAAATCTTATCTGTCCGAATAATAGGGGTCTTCTCTCTGTTCCCTCTTAGAAGATCGGACCAAAAAAAAAAAAAAAATCGGACAGATGGCTCTGGGGATTGTCCAATGCTTGAAGGTGCCTGGGGAGATCCCAGAGCAGGAAAACTCACAAGGCTGCTTTTATATTGCTCATCCCACTAAGCAAATATTGTCACTATTCCCAAATGGGTCATTTCGCTTGCCGACCTGGTTCATTCGGATAAAAGATCCTGTTGAACTACCGTTCCTTGGTTGGATGACCTTTGGCAAAGTCAGATGTGGAACTATGATTCGGGCCTTCTGGGTCACAGCACAGCGTTCTTTTTGACGGACAGTCTAGCCTTTCGGCTTTCATGAAACTTACTGTGTCCAGAAAAGAGGAAAAGATGGTAACTTTGACCTGATGGGTGAATGAATGGTTAGATGGATGGATGGATGGATGGATGGACAGAAGGATGGATGGAGGGTGTGTGTATCTCTGTAGTGTTAGATTTTAGCTCAAAGTTGGACAGACTGAATCAGTATCGTGAGGAGATCCTGAATTGGGAATCAAAAGACTCGGGTCCCACTCTCACTGAACCACCAACTGAAAATCATGGCATTTACTTATTTCCTTATTATCTGTATCCTCAATGAGAATACAAATTTTGGGAGAGCAGGAACCTTCGCCCCCTTGCTGTCCCTTTATCCCATGTACTTGGGACAGTGCCCAGGACAAAGGAAATGCTCAACCAATATTTATTCCACGAAGGCATCCCAGATCTGCCACTCACCAGCCACATGACCTTGGGAAGCCAATCCAACGTCTCGTTCCCCCCGTTATACGCCCTGCAAAATGGGGATGGAAGACACCCCCGCCCCCGCTCAGGGGCTGGAATGAGGATCCAGTGAAGAAAACAATGTGAAATTGCTCTAAAAAGCACCCAGCACTGACAAAACGCACCCCACAGAATCCCCTTCCTCTCCCACTCCCCTGACTTCCTTTTGAATGGCCAGGGCAGTCGATGGCTTTGTTCAAATCTTTATTTGGGTTGCCTCTGGATTTCTAAGGTTGGGGGCGTGTGGGGCGGTTATCAGGGTGGGAGGAGGAAAGAAAGACAGATGAGGGCTCTCCCAGGGCCCGGGGTCCTGGATCTGATTGAGTGGCATTGATAAAAGACCTTCCCGGCTCTTTGGGTTCCCTCCATCGGGAGAGAGAGTTTGGAGACAGCCGGGCCCAAACACGAGAAGCCCTCCGGCTTGCCTGGCCCTTTGACATTTCACTGGGCCTGCCTCCTGGGCTCGTTGGAAAGGAGACAGACAATGAGGGGAAGTCAGATAGTGGGGCAGGCAGGGGCCCAAGGGGGGGGCGGGGGGAGGGGGAAGCCACCCATGGAGCCATCACTTCACGGGAATCCCAAACTGGAAGGAAACCTTGCTGATTCTTTATCACCTCACAATGGAGGCTGATGATGAATTGCTTTTTGTCGTCTCTGAGGCACGCCGGACAGACAGAGCTCGGCTGGAATGTTCCCTGTCCCTGGGAGCGCCCTTTTGGGGTGGAGGGAGGTGGGAAGAGTCTGGTGGCGAGGTGAAAGGGTTCCTGCACGGTGCACACTCCAGGCAACCTGAATGCACGGACCGTGGCTTGAACCTGGGGCAGGACCATTCGGGACAAATCAGTCAGTCCTTCTGAACCTCAGTTTCTGCCTCTGTGGAAAGGGGCCAGCCTTCACCTTGTTCCGGGCAATGGGTCCCGGGGACGGATTGTACCCACACCTCCAGCTCCTGGCACCGCATCCAGGGCTGAATGCCATCATTTCCCGCCTCGCAGCCTGCGACAGCCTCTCAGCAGAGCTCTGGAGCCCATCCTCGTCCCCCCTACCCCCAACACGCACCACCCCCCCAGCACAGCAAAATGCCTGCTTCAAAACAGAAACCTCATCATGCCCCTCACAGGTCGAAACCCCTCCGAGGGCTGCCTGTTGGTGTTAGGATAAAATCTAACTGGGTGGCTCCGTTGTTTGACTCCCTGATTCTTGGTTTTGGCTCAGGTCATGATCTCAGGGTCCTGGGATCGAGCCCCGCATCGGGCTCCCTGCTCAGCATGGCATCTGCTGGTCCTTTTCCCTCTGCTCCTCCCCAGCTCATGCGTACTTTCTCTCTCTCTCTCTCATTAATAAATAATCTTTTTTTTTTTTATCTAAAGTCCTTAAAATGGCTTACAAGGGCTAGCAGCGTGCTGGTTCCTGCCTTTCTCTGTAGCTCATCTGCTCCCCTTCCCTTCATTGCGTTCCAGCCACACTGGCCCTGTGTCTGCTCCCCAGTGGGGCGCTGGCTCCCCATCTTCTCAGGGGCTGCACCCATACCCTTCTCTCTGCCTGGATCCCTGGCCATCTCCCCTCTTTTTCCATCCAGCTCCCACTCTGCAGATCCTGGCTTAAATCCCCCGATCCCCCGTTCCTACCTCCCACCCCTGCACCATATGCATCATCGGCTCATTCCCTATCTCCTCCATACCATCAGATCACCCTTGTAATCAAGCAGTCGCATCACAATATGTAATTACACATCTGACCCGCCTGCCACCATGAGCTTCCGAAGGGCAGAGCGGTGGCCGGATAATGTGCGCTGGGCACTTCTGGGTCGGACACTGCTTCGGGGGCTTAGACCCCCTCATTCCGTCTCATCATGACCCTATGGGGGAGATGCTACTGAGATCCTCATTTTACAGCAAAGAGAACTGAGGCCGAGAACGCGAGCTGTTTGCCCGTGGCCACATTTCTGGAAAGCACCAGCTGCCAGAATGTCCCGCGCCAGACCGGCCACCAAGTCCGGTTTCCCCAGTGGCCACCTCAAGCTGACCCTGAGCTCACCTGAGGATCCTGCCATCAGAAGAGTTCATCCCCTAAACCCACCTCACACCGCCCTCTAGGAGAACACCTTTGCGAGGATGCTGCTGTAAATGTTGAGTCTTAAAAAGCACCTGGATGCTTTTTAACTTCTTCCTTCCCTTCTTTTGGGCTGGCATGAATTTAACTGACGGAACTCCCTAATTCAAACCTGGTGAGCTCTTAAGCAGTACTTTTGACTCAGTCTCCAGACCGATCTCTAGTGAAATATGGCGTTTTTGGGATTATGGCTGATAAGCAAAGGTAATGAGAACCGTCTACAATGGGACTCGGAGCTCAGGCAGAGCCTGCAGACCAGGCATGGGTTCAAATTCTACCTTCGGGAACCAACAGCATGTGATTTTTGCCTTTCTGATCCTCAGTTTCCCTCTTTGTAAAGTGGGTGAATAATAACACCTACTCAGTAGTGTTGTCGAAAGGCCAGGGCACAGAACCTAGGCAGGGCTTCCCTTCAATGGGACATAGACCAGAAACTTCATGCGGGTACCTGTGCCCCAGGGGACATCCTTAACCCCTGCTCCTGCCTGAAGAGGCGGGCATGTTTGCAGGTCTCTGGTCTCCAGCCCAGGCAGCAGTGGACACGCTGGGAGCTGAGTCAGGGGGCCTGTGGAGGTGATAATATTGTTCAGAACTTCAAGATCCAAGAAGCTTGGACAAGCTTCAGGTGAGGTCTGGAAACTCTGCCTCACCCAGGTCAGCTCCCCAGTCCCAGACTTGAACCAAGGACAGCCCTTTCCTCCTTCAAAATGGGAGATCAGTAAATGTCAAATAGTCAGACTGTGTTACTTTCCTCAAGTAACCTCAGCTCAGAGAAGACTGCCGAAGGATCTGTGTCCATCAGTTCTTGTGAGCTGAGTTAGAAGATGAAGAAAAAGAGGAAGAAGGAGAACGAGGAGGAAGAAGAGGGGGAGGAAGGGGAAGAGGAGGGTGAGGAGGAAAAGGAGGGGTGAAGGGAGGGGAGGAGAAGAGGAGGGAGAGGAGGGGGAGGAAGGGGAAGAGGAGGGTGAGGAGGGAAAGGAGGGGTGAAGGGAGGGGAGGAGAAGAGGAGGGAGAGGAAGAAGTAGTCGTTGTCTCAGACACTGGGCACAGGACTTCTAAAGGCATCGAGCTGGCCACGGAGGCTGGGAAGTACGACAGACCACTCTTAAAGACTAAGAATTGGGCCTGCCGGAGCAAACCAGTAACTGCTTACTGGGTCAACCCTGTGCTAACTACGGCAAGCACACTTTCATGACATCTTCACACCACGCCTAAGGCACAGGTCCAATCATGGACCAAATCTACAGATTAGAAAAAAAAAAAAAAAAAGGGGCGCCTGGGTGGCTCAGTGGTTTAAGCTGCTGCCTTCGGCTCGGGTCATGATCTCGGGGTCCTGGGATCGAGTCCCGCGTCGGGCTCTCTGCTTGGCGGGGAGCCTGCTTCCTCCTCTCTCTCTCTCTCTCTCTGCCTGCCTCTCTCCCTACTTGTGATCTCTATCTGTCAAATAAATAAATAAAATCTTAAAAAAAAAAAAAAAGAAAAAAAAAGGCTTAGAGTAGTTAAGGAATTTGCCCCATTCATAAAAATCTGTAAATGGCAAAGGTGGGATTCATCCCCATTGTACATGGTCCCCACCACGCCCCATATCTGCTTTCTCAAAACTTCACTCAGAAACAGCCCTCTCTTCCTCTGTGGATGCTCTTCCTGGAGCCGTACCTGCCCCTCTCACAATCAGACCTGACAAACGCTGGACGCTTGCTGGGTATCAGGTGCTCTCAGGAACTCAAGCACTGTTGACAAGGTGGGAAACCGAGGCACAGAGAGGCCAGGACGACTGGCTGAGGTCACCCAAGAAGCTGGTGGCAGAGTTGAGACCTGAGTCTGTGTTGTCGAGCCCTGTCACCCACGCTGTCCTCCCTGTGCTGGTCTGCTGTTCACACAAGCGACCATTCTATCAAGCTGAACTCAACTGCACCTGCTTCGACTCTGGCTCAAAAAATGTGCCACCAGAAATTTCCTTTGGTGTTACAGCCCTCGACTCGATGACTTAGGAAAAGCACCCATATCTCATTTGGCAAAGAAGACAATGAAGGATCTCCAATGGAATTTAAACCAGACTTAAAGACAAAATGCAAGAGAGAGAAGATCAGCTGGGATTTTCTTTTCCTTTTTTTTTTCTTTCTTTGATTTTAATTTTGATCTGGAAAGGAGAGAAGAGTTCAGAATCCCCCACCTAAGAGAAACCCTAGCACATAAACAAAAGCACATCCAACAACAAGAAGGCTCCCTGCAGCCTGGCTTATAATACACCCAGAAATGTGAGAATCAGCCACCTTGCCCACTCATGGGAATGGACACAAACTCTGCTTTCTCTTCAGCAGCTAAAATAAAGCACGAGGCCCCTCTACGTTCATGAAAAGATCATCTACAACATATTCTCGAGCTTTAGAACGCAAGTTGCAAAACACAGACTAATATCAACTGTTAAAAGTAGAAACAACTATTTTTATGTGTCTCTGCACACATGCACGCATGTGTATATGTGTGAATACATTAAACAGGACTAAATGGTTCAAAAAAGTTTTCCCCAAGGAAGGGGCCAGAACTGAAGGAGACATGTCAAAGGAAGATCTTTACTTTTACTGAACAGTTTGAATTTCTTACAATTTCCATGTATTTTTATATTGCTTACATTTTTCAAATATATAAGTGTACTTTTTTTCCCTGAGGAAAGGAAGGAAACACAGAAAAGGGTCGTCACACTCACCTTTCCTCTTGGTGCAATGGTAAATCTGACCATGCTCCTGGGGCAGTGGGTATGGGTTGGGCGGGGGCAGGAGGTCCTGGGAGGGGCCAGACACACCATTCTCGCACTGGTACTGGGACCCCAAGTTGGATGAGGCAGAGAGAGCTCGAGGCTCACTGCTGAAAGGACTGTGGTTGGAGGCTACTTTTTGTCTTACTGTGCTCCTGGGAACCACGGGATATTCTTTACTGAAAGAGAGAAAATGGGAAATAACATTGATCAGTGCCCTGATAGAGATCCTCCCCACTAGTGGAACCAAAGAGTCAAAGAATCCACAAGAAATGCATCACAGAATAAGAAACAAAGTAGTCTTTGATGAGCACCGTGATCCAATTACACCCGAGTGCACCAAATGTGACAGACACACATATTCACGCACTTATTTTTCATGCCTTATACCTTAGGCAAGTAGGCTTATGAACAGTTCTATGTGTATGCCGAAAATCAAATGAGCATCTCCCACGAGGAACCCCTCTTTACATGGCATTTTGAAATACTTCAACCTAAGGTATATGTCTTTGAATTCCCTAATTCAAAAGCTAGAAGAGCTGAGTAGTCACTTAGACTGAACTTCTGGGTTTCCATCTTTAAAACAGGGCTGAGGTCTTTGTCTAACCTTAGCGAAGATGTCACTGACCACCTAGGATACTCAGGTATGATCCCCTGTTACCCTAATCTGGGGAGCTTGCTGCCTGTGCCTTCGAACTTCCTTTTACCCGGCTGTATTTGTCACCACAGACATAATATTTAACTCCTCCTCCATGCCTTGGTTTTCCCATCTGTGCAACAGGGCTAGTACAAACCCCCAGTTCAAAGCTTTGCTGAGAGAAGAAATGAATTAATAATGTGTGAAAGACCAAACACAGCAAGTGCTCCACAAATGGCAAGTGTCCTCATTATGCCACTGTTTTGAGAGAGTAGGGCCAGAGAGGAAGAGAGGGTGAGAGAGGAAGGAAGGGAGAAGGAAGAGCAAGGACAAAGGAAACAGCACAGAGCATGGGATCTAAGATTAGGCAGATCAAGATTACGTCCCATCTCTATCACTTATAGACTGTGTGCCCTTCGGAGCCTCAGTGGTCTGAGCAGGTAAACCAAGCAGAATAAAATCCAGTCACATCCTATGAATAACATCCTCCCAAGGGCTCAAAATGTGGTTGCTCACCCTCTTAGGAGACACCACCCACACATCCTTCCATTCAGCTTTCAGGCCAGTATTCCCACTCTCTTCCTCATGAGGGCTAGGGGTCTGCAACAGAAACCTCCCCGGGAAGGAGGGAGGGGTGTTCAGCAGCTCAGAACCCCCACTGAAAGCCAGGTGGGTGGGAAGGTCAGAGTGGGAGTCTGCAGAGGACCTGGGAGGAGGAGTGGCTCCAAGACCAAAGGGAGAACCAAGAGAAGCTTTTGCGCACACACCTAAGAGAAGAATGGTCTGGCCTAGAACACGCGCATATCCAGGCAGGGGAGGAGGCTGCTAATGAGGAAATGGTGGGCAGGAGAATCACAGTTACATGGTGCAGGCAGTCGGAGGGGTGACCCAGCTCCTTTCTGGAAGGCAACAGGATAGCAGCCCTTTTCTTAAAAACACACAATCCAATTACTACACATTTTCCTAAGAAGTTGTCCAAGTCAGGGGCACCTGGGGGGCTCAGTCAGTGAAGTGTCTGCCTTCAGCTCGGGTCACGATCCCAGGGTCCTGGGATCGAGCCCCACATCGGGCTCCTGCTCAGTGAGGAGCCTGCTTCTTCCTCTCCCTCTGCTCCTCTCCCACTCTTGCGCTCTCGTTCTCTCTCTCTCTCACTCTTGCTCTATCTCAAAAAAAAAAAAATCTTAAAAATAAAAAAAAAGTTGTCCAAGTCTGTGTGCAAAGACAGCACTCTCTCTGCAGCACTGTCTATAATAGGGAAAAAACAAGAAACAGCCTAAACGTCTTCATGAATGAATGGTTGTCAACTCTGACAGTGTGGAGAATGGAATATTATACAGGGTTGAAAAAGAATCTGAAGGCTGTCCGTACAGGGATGCAGAAAGCCATGCAAGATGAACCAAGGCAGGAGGACACAGAACAGTGTCTAACTTATGAAAATTACCAGGGCTCCCCTCAGGAACTGGGGATATGGGAAAACTTTAAGGGCACTTACGATTTTGTGCAAAGCGGAGCCCTGTTTGGATGAAAAGCAAAACAGAGATGAAGATGAAAATACTGGATGCCTGGGTGGTTCAGTTGGTTAAGCTACTGCCTTCGGCTTAGGTCATGATCCTGGAGTCCTTAGGTCATGTCCTTGGTTCATGATCCCGGAGTCCCGGGATCAAGTCTCGCATTGGGTTCCCAGCTCCATGGGGAGTCTGCTTCTCCCTCTGACGTTCTCCCCTCTCATGTTCTCTCTCTCAAATAAATAAATAGATAAAATCTTAAAAAAAAAAAAAGAGGAAGCTATTCAAAGCCCTCCCCATACTTCTCCCAAGAAGACTACTTGCAGGTGGGGGGAGGAGAACAGGACTTGAATCTGATCCCAAGTCACCTGGAAATGCAGAGAAGCTGCTACTTCCAGGAAATGCCCAGTCTTCATAAAACACCCCAGAAATGAGTCCTCTACCCACCACCTACACCTGAAGCTGTAGCACACCCAGCCCAACGTTCTCACTAACCCAGTGAGCTCAGATAAAGCAGGTCGCCTCGCTAAGCCTTTGTTTTCCCATCTGTGAAATGAGGAAAATGCTGAGATGATGCGGAGAAACCGCAGCCTTCTACCCTGAGCACCCCCCAATACCTTCCTATCCCTGAAGAAACCACTGGACCCTGATTTCTATTCACATAGTTAAGAATCTGGATGTAGTGGAAAGAAGGAAGGTGCTGGATTCGGGAAGACATATGTTCTCTAAAAGATCCGCCATCTAATGCTGTGTGGCCTTGGATGAGGCACTCAACCTCTCTGAGCCTGACAAGATGTTGAAAAGATCCCACCAGATGCCCTAGAAAATACCTGGCACTTGGCAGAAACTTCTGTCACACCTTCACAAAAATGACTCAGGCTTTCAGCCCACAGAATTTCTCAGGGGGAAGCAGTCCCATAAGCCTGTCTCCTTGACTTAGGAGGCCTTTACTCAGGGGAAAACTTAAGGGTCTAAATTTGGATTTTTAAAATGACGTCTTTATTTTCACTAATCTTGAACTGAAATTGAGCATTCCTTTCTCTTACAAATGTAGGCAACAAGCCATGGCTGTATTAGCAGTGGTAGCGACTGTCATCAACAGAAACGAAACAATTTCATTTCCACCCAGCTGCTGTACATGCCTCAAGATACCATTTGTGCTTATCACGGCTTCAAAATTACGGTCTTAGATCCCGTTATTTAAGGCACGTAGAAAGCACGCGTAACTCCACACCGCCGTCGAAGAACATTTTGATGACTACGTTTCAGGATCACTGGTTTGCTTTTGGCCATCTATACATTTAATAGGATGCCTTTCATCATATTATTCTGAGACGGGTGGCCCACAAGGTCCACCGGACCACCAGAGAGGCCCGTGGCACCAAACCACCTAAGAACGTCTCCCTAGAAGAAATAACGTATCAGCAAATCCCCAACTTAGTTGTGACTTTTGCCATAAACCTACTTTTTTATGCCTTAAAAGTCCTCCTGAATGGGGTGCCTGCGTGGCTCAGTGGGTTAAAGCCTCTGCCTTCGGCTCAGGTCATGATCTCAGGGTCCTGGGATCGAGCCCCGTATTGGGCTCTCTGCTCGGCAGGGAGCCTGCTTCCTCCTCTCTCTCTGCCTGCCTCTCTGCCTACTTGGGATCTTTGTCTGTCAAATAAATAAATAAAATCTTAAAAAAAAAAAACAAAACAAAACTTAGGCCGTTCTTTAAAAAAAAAAAAAAAAAAAAGTCCTCCTGAAATCAGGTCAGGTACCAAGAACACGACTTCTAACATGGCATGAGGGCTGCTTCATTGGCCCTTTCCATCCTTTCTGAGACCCTATGAAGTAGGTTTTGTCCCCACATTCCGGGATGAGGCCACCAAGGCCTTGGGAGGTCAAGCAGCTCGCCCGTGGTCCCAGAGCTAGAAAGAGACACAATCAGGATTCTAACCGCTCCTCCTAGACAGGCTCCTGATGATTTTTTTCCATTTCGAGGATGCAAATAGACCTTTAGAGGAGCAGGGGGTTCAGGGCCCATGATTCCTCTCCTGCTTCTCCCACCCCTCGGGGGGTGGGTGGCACAACCATCTCCAGCCCGGCCCCGGACTCTGTTTGTCATGCGAAAGCACATCCGAGTAGCCAAGGAGGGCACACGAGTGTCTGCCAAGTTTCCATGAGGCTACAGGGCCCTCACGACACCCAGGGGTCCCCCCGCCGAGCTTTCCCGTGGCATGTACCACCTCTGAACCAAAGCTGGAACCATCCTGAGCAGCCACACTACTCCAAATCTCCCCCTGGGGCCAGAAGTCTGAAAGGAATGAAGTTCGCTTTACAGACCTCTCTTTGCGGCTCCAGCTACGTAATGGAAAAAAAAAAAAAAAAAAGAAGAAGAAGAAAAGAAGAAGGAGGAGGAAAATTATAATAATAATAAAACATTATAAAAGTTGTCAAATCTCTCTGGCAATTCCATTTCGGTCTGCTTAGTTCCAGGACTAAGCTGCCGGAGCTCCAACAGGAAAGGGGAAATCTCTTTTAGTTTTATATTCTTAATGGGGACGGTTATTATTATTTTTTTTAATTAAAGAAAACAACTCACCCCCCACCACAGGAAAAAAAAAAATTGGCCAAGGGATTTTACAAGAGAATGTATCAATGGACTCTGCGGAATTCTCCCTTCCAGCGCTGCCAAATTGCAAAATTACTCTCTGGAAAGGCCAAATCCTGCTTTTGATTAGTAACACTCACAGAAGTGGGAAAGCCATATTATCCCAATAACCACTCGTCCCTCGCAGCTTGTTTTTCCCCAGGGTGCTTGCAACACCCACTGTCAATCAGGAGCACGTCCCCAGGTCCCTCGGACAGGTGTCAAAATGGGTGCGTGCAAGGGTGAAGCATGTTCTCCACCAGCATGGGGTTACAGAGGCAGAGGGAGGGAAACACGGCAATCACATGGGCTGTGGGCATCTTCCAGGCTCCCCAGCCCGAGGCACAAGACCCGTGGCCGTGCGAGCCTCTGTCGACCGTCCTTGCGAAGACAGAATCTGGCCCTGCAGCTCGCGAGCATCGGCGAGGAATCCAGGGCACAAAGGAAGCAAAAGAAAAGTGGAGAAGCTCCTGAGTGTCTGGGAAGAGAGGCGGCAACAGAGAGCTCTTTTCTCAGCCTAATTCTCATCCTTGTCCTCCACCTCCAGCTCCTTCTCAGTCTTGTTCCCTGGTGCTTTCTTAACGCTCCAGCCGCTCTACTGGTCGACTCACATGCGTTCCTTCCGGGCAACAAGCCCCTTCGTTGGTAGATTAGCGACACATTAGAGGTAAAGACGTTGAGGCTCAGAGAGGCTAAGCACCTGGCCCCAGATAGCACAGCTAAGAAAAGGATAAAGCCGAGCTTGGCCTTGGTCAGCGCTGTTCCCAAGTTCTTGCCAGCGAACTTCTACTCGATCATAGGAACAGCGCCTTCATACCAACCAGACACACAGAGCAACAGAACCACCCTCTTCTGTAAGGCCGCCTGCTGCTGGCGGCAGGACACGGACTGCATGGGCAACGTCAAGGGCTACTGGTCAATCTGTCCGTCCTACCATCTGAGCCACCTTTAGGATACCAGGATGTCCAAAGCCACCGCTGCTGTCTCTGCCGTTGGCCGCATCCCCGCCAATGCTAGCCAGGGCCCCCAGCACCTCGGCTCTGCCCCGGGTGTCGCAACCTGCAGACTAGCTTCTCCCCGGCTCGGGCCCCCTCTCACGTTCTGTTCCACGTGAGCGAGTGCAGTGAATGACGCCATTGTCGCCGGGTCTGGGTTGTAAAACATTACAAGGGAACACTGAGATCCACGGCCAAACTGCCCGCCGCCAGCTAACCCAGCTAACGAACGCCCCCAAGAACGTTTTCCACCGCCGCCAACTGAATCGGTCTTTTCACGGGAGCAGGTGGCAGGGGCGCCGGGGTGCTGGGGTTGGGGGCGCGGGGCAGGGGGTCGGCAGCTAGCTCATGTGCGGGCAGCCTCTCTCAAACGGCTGGCTGGAGGGAGCGGCGTGCCGGGGCAGGGCTGGGACTGCAGGATCCCCGTCCTCCCGGAGCGAGTTCCTCCTCTGGCTAGTACCCTGATCTGCGACTAAAATTCAGAAAGGGGCCCCATCATCCCACAAGAGCGCACACGACTAACTTTCTAATTCGCTCGGGGGACGCTGTTCTGATCTCACGTGCGGGGACGCCTGGGCAGGACTGAGCTCGGGGCAGATCCTCATCACTGCCTCTTTCACATCTACAGCACTTTACGGTCGCTCTAGGACTCAGTTCCCACCAGCCCGCAAAGCTGGAGAAGGACGTGGTGAGAACGGGGCGCACAGAGAAGCCGCACACCTTTCCCCGCGCTGATCCCACCAGGGCAGTAGGATTCGAGGAGCACCAAAAAATTCCAGAATGCCTCCCTCTCCAGCTTTGAGCAACCCCCCACTTACGGCAATTTTGGTCCAAGAGCCCGGGCTCCCTTATTAAATCTCTAGGTAATTTACCATCTGGGTGGCTGTGTGGAGTGGGGGGTTTGAAGTCAGGCTGTGTGGATGTGCCTCACTTCGGTACCTGGCATCAAACCTGGCCACGGAGGAGCCGGCTAGGTTCCACCTTTCTCTGAGCCTCAGTCTTCTGTCTGTAAAATGGGAATGATAAGACTCACTGCCTCCCGGGATTGTAAAACAATACGATGCGTGGAAAGGCTTAGTATATATATTGGGACACACAGCTCAGTATACACCAGCTTACAGATCGCCCAGGATCCTATTCAGAAGCAGAAGTTCTTACATCGCAAGGTCTCTGGATGGCCTATGAACCCCCTTTCCCCTCCCAAAATATTAGATAGTTAGAACTTGCCGATTTTTCTAGGGAGAAGTCCATACTCCTATCACCTAATAAAGCTTTGAGCAACACGACAGGGGCAGCTCCAGAATCACGGAGAAAGCCCTGGGTCATTGCACGGACCACGGATGAGGTCAGCCTCGGCCTCAGTATCTCCACTCACAGAATGGGAATCACGAGGCCCACGTCTCACGTCCTTGTCGTGAGCCCCCAGAGCAAGAACTACGACGGGAAACTACAGACAGGAACTCAACATTTTGGTTATGTCTCCTAAAAGTAGCAGTTTTAACAACTGTAACCATGCCTCTGTATTAGTAGTTTCTTTTTTGTTTGTTTGTTTTCATGATTTTGGAAGGAGGATGGGAAGGTGGAGAGGACTTTCCGAGGTTTGGCTGGGGTCTTTCTGGAAGCCAGAAGACTGAAAGTGTCCAGATTAACAGACCTTTCTTGAATTGCTTCCTATACCGAAGGGGATGGTCTTGAGACCTTGGTTCTGATGAGGGTTATCCCCTGGGGGCTCCTCGGTCACACAGAAGAAAATCAAGCAGCTCCTGGTGACCTTCAGTTCAAATCACGACCTTGGCAAAGTCACCCCAAAGCAACCACCCCTGCAGGAATGCTAAGCGGCCCGCATGCTAACGTAAAAATTGGTCTTTCCCCCTAAAAACAGGCACAGACATCTATGAGGGAGGGGGTCTTCAGGACAAAGCTTCTAATGTGAGCACATTACTGGGACGGGGTAGCTGAGATACCAGGCCGAGGGTAGAGACGGGTAGAGAGACGCGAGTGGGTTTCAAGCTTGGCTGTAGAGAGCATTCATGCGGGGGATTCAAGAACCAAATGCTGACTCCTGTGAAATCTGTAGAAGGGGTTAAGCGTACAAGTGTTCTGATGAGCCCGGAGCAACATCTGGAAGTGTTGGATCCTAATACGTACCCCTGAACCTAATGTAACACTATATGTTAACTATACTTCAATTTTAAAAAAAGGTTCTGCAAAGAAAAAAAAATACTGGGGCACCTGGGTGGCTCAGTCAGTTAAGCATCTGCCTTGGGCTCAGGTCATGATCCCAGGGTCCTGGGACTGAGACCCGCATCAGGCTCCTTGTTCAGTGGGGAGCCTGCGTCCTCCTTCTGCCCCCCCACCCTGCTTGTGTTCCCTCTCTTGCTGTATCTCTCTGTCAAACAAATAAGTAAAAATAAATAATAATAATAATAATAATAATATATGGTATCATAATATTCATAAAATATTTATAAATATTATAAAATATTTATTAAAATATAAAAATAATAGAGAATATAAAATAATAAATAATAAAATAAAATAATAAAAGATACATTTTTATAATATTTATAAAATATTTATAAATATTTATAGATATTTTTATATATGTTACATATTATATATAATACATAAATAGTTATAAAATATATTATGTAAATATATATTTATAAAATATACGTAAATATACACATACTTATAAAATATTTATAAATATTTATAAAAATATAAAATATAGAATGTAAAGATAATAATAATAATAAATAAAACCTTGAAAAAAATAAATCTCCCCAGGAGAAAGAGGACTCACTGCAAGAGTTCATTTACACAAAATTCTGAACAGACAAAACTAACTTACAGTCAAAAGGAAAAAGGTTGAAACACGGATTGCTCTGGTGGGGTCTGGAGGCAGGAATTAACTGGGGTGGGGCACGAGGGAAATGTCTGGGGTGAGGGAATGTTCTATATTATGACAGGGGCTTGGATTTCATAGGAATGTGCATTTGTTAAAAAGTGAACAGTGTACTTAAGAGTTGTGCATTTCACCGTATGTAATTTCACCTAAAACGGAGATTTGTGAGCAAAAACTGAATCTTCGTTAATGATACGCCTGCAGAAGTACAGAGGAGTGGAATGTACTCATGTCTGCCACTCAGTATGAAAAATAAGATAGATTCGAGTATGTCTGGTTGGATGGACGGACAAATGGATCGATGGGTCAGTGTTTGGATGGATGGATGGTGGATGGATGGGTGGGTGGGTGGGTGGATGGATGGATGGATAGATGGATGGTGGATGGATGGGTGGGTGGGTGGATGGATGGATGGTAGATGGATGGATGGTGGATGGATGATAAGGCAAATATACAGCAAAATATTAACTACAGAACCTAAGCAGTGGGTATGTGGGTGTTCACTGTACAATTCTTCCATGTTTTCTACAGGTCTTCCATTTTCATAATAAAACCCTGGGGGAGCACTCTAGGTGCTTCTCATATTCAGCCAGAGTTGAGCACTTAGAGCCAATGGTTATTTTTTTATAAAACAGCCCAGCACATGGGATCTATTTCCAGATATGTTTCACGCATTTACCTGAATGCCCTTGCTCATTCTGCAGAGCCAAGGGACTACCCAGGTGCAAGCAGGGGACCCCCTCCATCAGAAAACCTGTCAAAGGGTAGTTTCTGAGCCCTCCCTAGAGCCACCAATTCAGAACCTCTGAGAATGAAACCCAGAAATCTGCTTTTCTTAACAAGCTCCCCCTGACCCCAGGTAATTTCAATGTCTGCCAAAGTCTGAGAAACACTGCTTAAAGGTGAATGAGTGATTTGCCCACTGACACGGTCCCTGAAGAGCAGGTATGCTGGGCAGCGGGTGGGGGAGGGGAGGGCGGGGACAGTGTTGCAGACGAATGGGGGTCAGTGGGGGGGGGGGTTGGGGCAGAGGATGGCGGGTGGGTGGGAGGGCTGTTCTGAGCCTCCACATCCTCAACAGACAACCTCGAGCCAAGGTGGGACCCCTTGGGACAAACCTCAATTTTGTAACCTAGGCTGGCTCAGCTTCCCAAACACAACCCCCTCTTGTTTTCCGTAAATTTACACTTCTCTGGGGGAAGCCGTGTGGCTAGCCAAAAGCAGGGCAAGAAGCAGGGAGTTAATGCCATCTCCAGAATGTTGTCTTGGAAATCACTGCTCATTAACCGGGCATTCCGATTACCTTTAACCGCAAGCATGGGAATACAAGAGTGCGAAGCCATGTGAAAAGTGACCATTTGAGGTTAAGAAGCTGAACATTAATTTAGAATCAGGAAGCCAGGCCCGGAGAAGGAGGGAAGGTGCCAACGGAAGGCTTTTAACCTTTCGGGAGCCCCAGAACCTTGAATCCCTGAAAATGGTTTGAAATTTTTGTCTATTTATATCTTGTGAGTTTTTCAGACAGTCCTTGGCTTTCATTGGACTTTCAATAGGGACCTTGATTAGGAAACCCAGCCCTTCGTGGAGGAAGAAGATGGAGGTCAATAAAAATCACTTAGAGGGGCGCCTGGGTGGCTCAGTGGGTTAAGCCTCTGCCTTCAGCTCAGGTCATGATCCCAGGGTCCTGGGATCGAGTCCCGAATTGGGCTCTCTGCTCAGCGGGGAGCCTGCTTCCCCCTCTCTCCCTGCCTGCCTCTTTGCCTACTTGTGATCCCTCTGTCAAATAAATAAATAAAATCTTTTAAAAAATATTTTTAAAAAATCACTTTGAGGCAGGAGAGTCTCTCCTAAGAAACCAAGCTCATGGCCAGGATTCTTCCCCTTGACCAGCTGTGTGGCTCTGGGCATGTCACCCTGGCCTTTGCCTTCCCAAGGACATGGACCCCGTCTCAGTGCCTGACATCAACCTGTCTGGGCCCGAAGCTGGGCCAAGTGCTTCCACGCCTATGGGGACACACTCTGACTCTCCTTCTGTCTAGAGGAGGGATTCCTGCCCCTGGAACTGGGTCCCCCCTTGGTTGAGTCCCGTTCAACCACCAGAATGCAGCAGAAGGGACACTACGGTTTCCAAGGGCTGGTGAACAGAGCCTCGCCGCTTCTTCCTGGTTGTCTGGGGGGCAGCCCACAGCCGTGGAAGGAGTCTGACTCCCCAGGCCGGATGCACATGTTGGCCAGGCCGGATGCACATGCTCCAGGGCACAGCCCCGCTGACAGCCTAGCCGAAAGACAGCATCGAGCATGGATGACAGCAGTGTCCCAGTCCGGACACCCGGCCTGGTGCCATTAGCTACCTGCCGCCCCAGACAACACCAGAAGGCAGGCAGGGACAGCCCAGATGACCCCCTTCTAAGTTCCTGACCCACAAACCATGAACAAAATAAAAGTGCTTCGTGTTACCTCGTGCTTTGCCGTGCATACAGGGGCGACAGTCAGAACTGAGGTCGTCTGTGCTTCCGCGTCCCTTGAACGAGCCGTGGAGGCACAGAGCAAGTGGTTTCTGGAGCTTTGGCTCTTCCCGGATCTACCCTCACATACGGAAAGAGGATGGCCTAGCTTGCGGCCCAGGGCTCCCCAGCCAGCCCCAGTGAGGCCGGGAATACTCTGTTACGTAGCAACAGTCATCAGGACACACGCATCACCTCCTCCACCCGTGCAACAGCCCTGGAGGAAGGTTCCGTAATGATCTCCCATTTTACAGATGAGGGAGTAGAGGCTGGGTGGAGTTGGGGGAGCCCAACCGCGGAGGCTTCCCCCCCGGGGACGCTGCTGCCCCTCTGGGGGCTGATTCACCTCTGCCGCCTGGAGAGCTGCCCCAGCGTGAGCACTTAGTAAGTATGTTTTCCCCGAATAACAGACCGACGGATCCGACACTGGGAAAGTACGTGACTCTCCAGTCCTCAGTTTCTCCTTCTGCAAAATTGGAAGCGATGCGGTCTCCTCTAGTCCCTTCTGTCTCTAGAATGTCATGTTCTTGGAGCAACTGTCGCCTTTTCCCCCTCCACTGTGCCACCCCAGGGGGCTTAGGAGAGCTTTCTGACCCCTACTCCAGACTTGCAGATCCCTGCCCACTTCTACTCTGACCCAACCCAGAAAACCCTTCTTCCCAACACATGCAAACCCCACTCTTCCCACAAGGCCTAGCTCCCACCCTCTCCCTCCCCTCCTTCCTCCATCGCCCCTCCCCCCATCATCCCAGTAGCCCTGGCCTTGGCCTCCAGCACCCTCGACTCTTAGGAAGTTCACAGCTTGCCTAAACACATCTTAAAGACTGAAGCAGAGGTCAAAGAAAGCAACATTTCACGGAAAACCAGGGCCTAGGTCATTTCAAACAGCAGGAAAGCGCCCACGCCTTTCTTGTTAGGATGAGCATTTAGGGATATTTCTCAAATTTCTGTTACTTGCATATCACCTTGACAAGTCCACCAAAATTTTACACCAGTTCTACTCTCATTTAATTACCATTTTCCCTTAAATAATCCACCTTACCTCTGCCCCGCCCTCCTCTCTCCTTCCTTCTTTAGAACTTACTCTCATTCCAAGCAACGTTGTCTCTAAAATCTGCCTGATGTTCCCATGCCTGTATACCTTCTAAAATCTTCCCATCTGTCACCAGGCTAGAGGTCCTGCAATTTGGGAAATATTATTTTTTTTAGGGTAACATGTTTTCTCAAGCCGCGGATTAACCTTTCGAAATGACCTTGGCACATATTCTAATCGGTCAGCTGGAGGCAGGATTTTAAAATAATTTCATCTTCTCTTTCGTGCTTTTTCCACAGCTCTCCCGTTTTTATAACAAGCGGTTCTTGCTCCTGCCACCAGAGCCCATAAATGAGCGGTGGAAAAACAACTAAGACACCATCTGCATTTTCCAAACGCAGAGAGTGGGGCTGGGAGAGATAGGGTGAGTGTCCAGACGTTTGCAAGCTAATCCAGACGTTACTGATGTGGGCTACGCGCGGGTCCGTGTCCGGCCCTCTCCCCTTCTTCCAACTGTTGGAATTAGAGGAAATGTCATTCCTCCTGCTTCTCCCGCTCCCCCCGCGGGCCAGCTGTCACTGGGTGTGTGGGGGACAGGAAACAGGATTACAAGATGAACAGGGAGCCTGCCGTTCTGGCCCGGCTGCTATCACAGCCGACTCTGGACAGCCATCTTCCCCACTTGTCACTGGGAGCTGGGACCATAGCCCAGAATAAATACCGAGTGAGGGCAGAACGGGGAGTAACGGGGAGTCTTCCCCCAAATCAGATACACTGACTAGGAGCCAGGCACCCTATAGACATTTTCTCATATAATTCTTATGAGAATCGTGGAAAGCGGAGGCTATCAATGATGCCCATTTTACAGATGAAGATACTGAGGCTCTGTGAGGTTAAGTCACTTGCCCGAGGTCACATGCTCACAAATGCAGAGCAAGGATGGAAGTCAGGCTCGTCTGAGTCCCAAAGCCTTCTGTTGGAGCCACTCTGCCTTACTCCTTCTCCTTCCCGGGGGCCATGTGCACAGGACTGGGCAGATGACTCCGTCTGCTCTTCCGGCCTGGTGGGTGCTTAGGTCAGCCCTCTGGCTCCCCGGCACAACTCCTAATATGGCCACAAAGACACACGTGGTTCTTTGGTTGCAGGTTTGCCCCCAACATGTCAATTAGTGCCTACTGACTACTGGCCACCGTGTCCCGCCTTTTTCTGCAAGTGTCTACCCAAAGAGGACACATAGACGACCCCTCAGCCAACCTGCACTGATAGGGGGATGATTGGGACAGTCAGTTCAGATCAAAGTAGAGCCATCCGCCTAAATACATAACCAGCTGTGTTTAGAAGCTCAGGGGAGAGTCTCTGGGGTGACCGACATTTCATCTCTCAGATACCTGCCCTCCCTATCTGTCTCTCCTCCATGCCTATCATCTATCCCATCAGCTTCCAAAGTGCAGAGCCCGGGCCTGAAACAGGAAAGCGCCAAGGGGTCATGGGGATAGACATCCACAGTCTGTGGCCAGGGGGTGCCTGTTGGAAGAAGAGACAGCTCCAAGGACACCTAATGATGATCAGGAGATGGCTGAGCGAAGAGGAAGGAAGAAAGCTTGCAGAAGACCAGACATACTGCTCCAAGGGCCAAAAACAGTGGGAAGGATACAGGCGTGAAGCATCTCCTTCAGCGTGATGGAGACAGAGAGAGGACACTGGCCGGGGGCAAAGCGAGGGGGTGGCTGGGTCAGACGGGAAGGGCATGGCCCACCAGAGGGAGGAGTCTGGGCCTTATCCTGAGGGCAACAGGAAGCCTGGGTGTGTTCTACGCTGTGGAGTAACCTTCACGGATCTGTGTTTTGCAAAGATGTCTTTGGCAGATGCTTGGAGAAAGTCCCTCCCGGAAGGGTTTAAGTAACTTAGGAGGCTGTGGTGGGCAAGAAAATGGGAATAGCCCAGCAGGAGAAAGGGGGTGAATTCAGACCTATGTTAGGAAGGCAAAATCAACAGGACCTGGTGACTGGTTACACGCGAGGGGGCAATTTACAATACCTCAAGTCCACGATCCGACCTGCTCTTGACCTTGTGGAAGGGAGGGAAGACCCCTGGTTTCGGGCTGGAACGGGGTGCCTTGCTTCCAGTCCCTACCTGCATGGCCTCGACCCTCACCAGCTGGAGGACGGGGGTGAGAATCTGTCAAAGCCTAAAATCCCTTAGTGACAACTAGAAGGCTGGCCCCCCCTTTCTAGGATCCCTGTTGTCAACTTTTCCACTGACCATAGATTCAATCCAACTCCACTTTCAAAATGCAGACATTCAAAAAGCCAGCTGTTATTTTTTAACGATGATAATTTATAAGAACTTGGTTCTTGTAGTCACAAAAAGCATCTTACTGATCCGTGATCGGGAAGAAACCCGATTATAAATGCAAAAATGCAGACGAGTGGGGCAGAGATATGCACAACTGAAGGTCAGGGTGTAGTTCTTGAAAATCATGCAAAATCTGGGATGCCTGGGTGGCTCAGTCGGTTAAGAGTCTGCCTTCAGCTCAGGTCATGATCCCAGCGTCCTGGGATAGAGTCCCGTATTGAGCTCCTTGCTCAGCAGGGAGCCTGCTCTCACCCTGCTTGCGCTCTTTCTCTCTCTCTCTCTCTGACAAATAAATAAATAAAATCTTTGTTTTTTAAAGTACTTTAAAAATAATAAATAAATAAAAGCACGCAAACTTAGATCGGGAAAGCCTGCTCACTAGAAACAATTTCCACGGCATGAATTTCCAAACCAGTGTGAAAACGACAACACTATGGCCTTTCTCTGTTCCTCTCTTAGATCCCTTATCTTTCTTTGAATGGGTATGTCTGTCCCATCTGCCTGACTCACCCTTCTCATGTCTTCCAGAAAGGATAAAGAAAAGCTTCCTACGTGACCTCATTTTATTTTGAAACACTAAACCCACAAAAGAGGAGGGGGGAGGCGAGGAACCCTTTCTTGGTCAAAGGAATCAAGATGTATTTCTAATTCTCTTGCCATATGGTAAGTTATTTTGGAAGCATATGAAGAGGTACAGAGAATGTTTGACAAAATTGGCAATGCTCGTACAATCCTTTCAAATCAGACCAAATTCCCACTATGTACATTTGCTACAACCCCTTCTATTCATCATATCAGCGACTGTGACCACAGGATATGTAAAAACGCTGAGCAATTTTTATCACCAGCTTCCAATCCCCCAGTGCCCCGGACCACCACGTGGTGTCAAATTTGTCTGCATTTCACCCCCAGGAAATCGAGTCATTAACTTCCCTTTCATTTACCAAGAGTTGTTGCCAAAAAGAAAATCATTCATCGGCTGTGACTTATGGGAAGAAAGAGAGAAAGGACTGATTTCATGAGAAGGAAAGAGAAGGCAAAGAAAAAGGAGAGAAAGCTGGAGCTTTTGTTGCCCTGGGCAGATGGAGAAGGCCAAGTTCCCCGGTGCCTTCTCCCCCTTCCCATCCCCGGAGGACACATTCCCCCCAATACCACCACCCAGGGCTGTCCCATAGGGTGAGCCACGTGGGAGCATGTGGGGGTCATTAGATGGGGGGCCAAAGGTGGCTGTCTCTCCTTTTCCTCGATGGTCAATGTGCCTGGGCCTCTGTGGGGAGGAAGGTGGGAGGAGGGAGGCGGCTGCGGGCTCTCCTGATTCCTTGGGGGGGAGAGACAGGAGCCCAGTCCGCCACCTTCTTACCTTTGCATTCTTGACATTCTGTGTAGTTCCATGTCATCACTGCCCCGGAATCCTTTGGCGAAGGGATTATTCTCAATCTTTAATTGGGTGATCTGCAGGAAGAGGGAGAGAAAGAGAGTCGGTTTTCATTCGATGGCTGGAAACGCAGCCTCTGGCGACCAAAAGAAGCAAATTAAGCCAGTCACATCCGTGGGACCCACCACTTCATTCTAGAGGAGGCTTTGAAAAATGCTCTAGATCAGACCGCTTTTAAAAAGGAAAAAAACCTGGTTTCGGTTTGCCCCTTAATTGGAGTCATACTCTGCATCACTCCAGCCGGGCTGGTTTGTTTTTTAATCCCAGCATGTTGTGTTTCAAACACAATCTTGGAGTCCCCCTTCCCCTCAGAAAGTTGGGCACGGTGACATGGTGTCCCTTGTCCCGCAGCCTGGTGACCGCTATTTGGAGAAAGCTGGCTGGCACAGGTGGAAGCTGGTGCCGAATTAAATAAACACCCAGAGAGAGGACTGTAGCATGCATGATAGCTGTCTGTCAGCTCCAAAGCCCTTCAATTTTCCAGATAAAGAAGAGAGAGCCCTCTTCTTGGAAGTGTTTGCTGCAATACACAGAGGTTAGCAGCAGAACAGGATCTTGGGTTCAATGGTCAGAACTTTCACGGAAACCATGAACACGTGGTCTATAAGCGTGAGCGTACAAGACAGATTCTGGTCAAAGAGTACATCCGTATGGAGTCCGCTAAAATATTTCCTAAAAGCTGCGTGTGAACTGAATTTTTATTTATCGAATCTCTTGAGAGCCATCGAGGCAGCATTCACGAAGTTCAATCACGGAAGCTTCACCTTCGCCATCGTTATTATATCCATAATCTTATTATATAGTAACATTATATAATATGTATTATTTATACTTACAATATAAAATTAAATCTACAACATTGTATCTACCTGTACACTGATCTCTACTTAGTATTTTGACTTAAATCTCACCACTTTTTGTTTACATCTATTTTATTTTATTTTATTTAGATTTTATTTACTTATTTGACAGAGACAGTGAGAGAACACAAGCAGGGGAAGCGGGAGAGGAGGAATTAGGCTCCCCACTGAGCAGGGAGCCCGATGCGGGGTTCGATCCCAGGATCTTGGAATCATGATCTGAACCGAAGGCAGCCGCTTAACAGACTGAGCCACACAGGTGCTCCCACATTTACATTTATTTTATTAAAAAATATGATATCACTTCTCTCCACCTCAAACTAGAATCATGAGCTATTCCAATAAAGGAAAACTACTGTATCAAATTCTCTCTGCTGGCGCCCGCAGAAAGTTCCAAACCCAAGGCCTGCCCTCACTTTGTTGCAAGAGAAAACGAGACACTTTTAGAAATGCATTTAACACACACTGGGACTGAACTCTCTTCCTGATAGATGAGTAGAAAGATAATCAAAACGAGAACAATTTTCTGTGATCCCATCCTATGCAAGGACCCACAAAAACCATGTCAGCTACCCCCAGTAGTAGAGTTACAGACTTTGAGAAAGTCTCTTTGAGAAGCCAGGAGTAGTAACTAGTGAATGCACCCATAATTCATCCATTTGGGGGCAGGCATTCTGGTACGTTCTGTTTTCTAGAAGAGATGGCCTTATAAGGTTTCCTTCTAACTCTAAGACTCTCTAATGAACATGAAATTACTATGTGACACACGTGGGTGTGTGTATGCCTGCAATAAAAAATAAAAAATCGGGGCGCCTGGGTGACTCAGTGGGTTAAGCCTCTGCCTTCAGCTCAGGTCATGATCCCAGGGTCCTAGGATCAAGCCCTGCATCGGACTCTCTGCTCAGCAGGGAGCCTGCTTCCCCCACCCCTCACTGCCTACCTCTCTGCTTACTTGTGATCTCTGTCAAATAAATAAATAAAATCTTTTAAAAATATATATAAAATTAACGTTTTAAAAATACGTTGATTCCAAACAGACAACATTTTGGAAAAGGCAAAACTAAAGAGACAGCAAAAGGGATCGTGGTTTGCCAGAGATGGCGTGGGGAGGGAGGGGTGAACAGGCAGATCCCAGAGGACTTTAAATGAAACTATTCTGGTGATAATGTAACGGTCCATACATGTCCATGATTGCCCACGTGTCCACACTCACAGAATCTATGACCCCAAGAGTGAGTCCTCATGCCGATTCTGGGTGATAATGATGTCTCAGTATAGATTCATCGCTTGTAATAAATGTCCCACCCGGTGGGCAATATTGATGGTGGGGGAGCCTTTGTGGAGGGTCTCCCCCTTCAGAGACAGGGGGTCCAAGAGAACTCTCTGTATTTCCTACTTAACCTTGCTGTCATCTTTAAGTGACTCTAAAAAAAATAAGACCGATTTTAAAACTTCTAAAATAGGGTGGGTCTTTATGGGTACACACATTCCCTCTTTCCTTATTTTTTTTTTCCCCCCACTGGATCTATTCATACAACTTTCTGATTTTTGACCTGACCCTTCCAAATGAGTAGGAAGGTCTGTAAAAGTCTCTTAGGATGGGGCACCTGGGGGAACTCAGTGGATTAGCCTCTGCCTTCGGCTCAGGGTCCTGGAATCGAGCAGGGAGTCTGTTTCCCCCTCTCTCTCTGTGCCTGCCTCTCTGCTTACTTGTGATCTCTGTCTGCCAAATAAATAAACAAAATCTTTAAAAAAAAAAAGTCTCTTAGGAAAACAGCCTTTAAAATGGGCACTCCTGAATCTGCTTCTGTTCCGAGTCACTTAAATGGAGCTTTCTCTCCCACTCAGGCTTTGTCATTAAAAAAAATGCAACCCCATTGACCATAAATCATGCTTTTTTTTAAAAGGTGGTGGGGAGAGGGATTCTCAAAATGTGAAGTAAAAATCAGGTCATTCCAAAAGGGGTGGAGGGAATCCTCGCTGCACCCCCTGCGAGTTTCATAGGCAACATGGGTGTGGTATCGGGGCTGAATTAATGCCTGATCCATGACGTCACTGTTCCATCAATAGCTCAGGGCAAACAATTACCGCGAGGGGAGGAAAAAAAAGAAAGAAAAGGAGGGAAGGCGGGTTTTGGTATTTTTATCAGCAAAAATCTTTCACTCGAAACGATTCCTTGCATCCCAGACACGTCCTACTCCTACCTAATGTTTGAGCTTCCAAAAATATGATTGCACAGGACGAGCCCAGTTTGCTACACAGACACTTAGGTATGTGGATCCTACATATGTCTTATTTGTAGACCAACTGTGCAGGTCCCTAGGACCCAAGAATTATTACCCTGGAGAACCGTTAATACTCAAGCTCTGCAGCGGGTGAAAACGTCAGCCTGATTCTGTACACCCCCCGTCTCTGAAATTCCCTTCCAAACACATTGCCTGTTGGCTGGCTCGCTCACGGGCACATGACATGGTCGGATGTCTGAGTTCTACTAAAAGGCTCCCCTGAAACCGACTCGCACTAGTCACCAAATGCACTGCCTCTCCAAGATCAGCACAAAACCGGATATCCGGGTGGAGGAGGGGGGGAAAGGGGGGCTAAAACAAATATAAATGCCAGCTCCAACCAGTGAGACAGAGGTTGTAAAAATTAATGAGAATAATTGTTGCGAATTCTTGCTTTTGGAGAAAAAAAAAAAAAACCTCACGAGAGCCAAAAATCTTAATTATGTCTCTCTATTAGGGGTTCATTTCCTGGTCCCAACCAGAAAGCTCATACCTCATAAATACAGATTCCTTACGCAATGATTTAAGCAGGAGGAAAAATGCCTTTTAATGGCAAAGTAAGTTAATATCGGGGGACAGACATGCTTGCATACACAGCCATTGTTGCAAGAGCAGAGAAATGAAATGGCCACGTGACCTTTTTTTAACACCTAAATATTTCTAGGGCTCGTTCTGGGTGCTGCTGACAGCCTCAGTGAAAACCTTACAAAAACGTGTTTCACAGAGCAAACGTCGTTGCTGCGGAAGAGTCGAGTTTTTTAAATATCTTTTTCAAGCTGTCAGCCATCTGGGGAAATAATTCCCAGATCCAGCTTGGGATCACAGCTGGGCTGAGGAAACATGTCGTGTCATTAGGAGCCCCCGCGGACCCCAGTCTCACAAATGAAGGTCGCCACGTACCTGCCTCCGCCTGGAACGGCATCCCAGCTGAGAAAGAGCATTCATTCGGAGGCATCGGTCCACTTACACTAAAACTGAGTGCCTCCTATGGTCCCAGATTGTCCTGACAATTAAATCCCATGGGTTGCTGTTCTGTCCTCACTCATGTATTCAAAGCATCTTTGCAAAGAGTCCCCAAACTGATGGAATGTTCAGCGAGTGAACGCCTTCAACCACAAAGACGGACACTTGTCATTGTTTTTCAAACACGGTAAGAAGAAACTTATTTAAAGGTTCAGTTCTGGGGTGCCTGGGTAGCTTAGTGGTTGAAGCCTCTGCCTTCGGCTCGGGTCATGATCTCAGGGTCTTGGGATCGAGCCCCGCATTGGGCTGTCTGCTCAGCAGGGAGCCTGCTTCCCTCTCTCTCTACCTGCCTCTCTGCCTATTGTGATCTCTCCCTCTCTCTGTGTCAAATAAGTAAATAAAATCTTTTTTTAAAAAAAGATAATTGTATTAAAAATTTTAAAACAAAATAAAATAAAAAATAAAAGTTCAGTTCTTCTGATTCTAGAATAATCAAGGAAGTCAAAGAGTGTCCCAGGGCCTGCGTTTTGGATGGAGTTGTCTTGTTATGTAAGGATTGGTTGAGCAGTCAATCCATGGGATCATCGCTCACCCTCTGGGTGAGAATGTTTGTAATGAATGCCCTGTACTACACATTTTCCAAGGACTACCTCGTTTAGTCTTCACAATGATAAACACGAGCAATTCTTGTCTCATCCCCATTTCACAGACGAGGAAAACTGAGCAACTTGCGCAAGTCAAATGTATTTAAACCCAGGCAGCCTGCCTCCAGAGTCCCCCCTGGTCCCTAGGCAAGGGTGAGTAAGACAGCAGGTGGCTTCTGCCCATGAAGTCAAGAGTCTCCACACCTAGCCCAGGTGGGACAAGGAAGGAACAAGACGGAGTCCACAAACCACACTCAGTTTGGCCTGAGTGTTTAAGTCACATGTCCTACATCCATGTGGGGAATGCCTACACAGGTCCTGGACTGGGCTGGAAAAATGTATGACTTTAGACTACCTCCTGACAAGGAACAGAGATGCCTTTGGTAGTCCACAACTAAATAGTTGGGGGGCAGGGGAAGAAGAATGATGGAAAGTTGTCTCCTATGAAATCCCTCTTCTGAGGAGCACCTGGGTGGCTCAGTGGGTTAAAGCCTCTGCCTTCGGCTCAGGTCATGATGTCAGGGTCCTGGGATGGAGCCCCGCATCGGGCTCTCTGCTCAGCAGGGAGCCTGCTTCCTCCTCTCTCTCTCTCTCTCTCTCTGCCTGCCTCTTTGCCTGCTTGTGATCTCTTGTCTGTCAAGCAAATAAAATCTTAAAAAAAAAAAATCCCTCTTCCGGATGTCAGGCTAAGAAAACCTTTATGGACCCAACCAATTAAAAACAAACCAAACCAATACCCCAATTCCCATCTGTGAACCCTTTGTGTGGTCATCAGACACACATCTATCCAGATGGATATTTGGAGCACACATTTTTAGACCCGTGAGCATTTAGACACACAATCCCCTAGATTGTGCTCAAATCTCACACGTACACACCCTACTGGGCAGACACTCCTTCAAGTGCATGGATCACTAAATATATTCACTGGGGAGGGCATTTTTTAGATAAAGGAGAAATGGGGGGGCGTGGGGTATATTCACAAGTGATTGCAATGACAGCTTCATGGTTACCTACATGCCAAATTCACCAAATGGTGTATTTCAAATATGCAATGTATTATATGACAGTTATGCCTCAAAAAGCAAAGACAGAGGGGTGCCTGGGTGGCTCAGTTGGTTGGGCAGCTGCCTTCAGCTCAGGTCAGGATCCCAGGGTCCTGGGATCGAGTTCTCCTACATGTGCACTCTCTCTCTCTCTCTCAAATAAAATAAGAAAGAAGGAAGGAAGGAAGGAAGGACATGCTCTCCCAGATCTAGCCTTGCTTGATGGACCCTAAGATCATAACTACAGAGGGATTCCCCCCAAAGGATCTGAGCACTCACATCTTTCTTTAGCACGTCACTTTCACGAATCTACTATTTCCTGTCCTTTCTGTATGAGTCTGGACTTTCTGAGTTGAAAAGAAAGAAGAAAAGAAAAGAGGAGAAAAGTAGAGAAAAGAAAAGAAAATCTGATATATCTTTGGATCCCCTCTCAGGTCTGAGTGTGTGTGCGCATGTGTGTGTGTATATATATTAATACATAGAGATACATGTGTGTATATGTATATTCACACATATGAGAGGGAGGGAAGGAGAGAGGCGTGGTGAGACTGAGTGTCCTCGTTGCTATTTTCTTCCAAATTTTTCCCCTGTGACTGTCACCACAAAGTTAAACATAGATTTACAATAGCCATAGAGGAAACAGGTCTCTCGCAGCCAGACCCAAATTAGCCTGAAATAGTTTTGCAATTTTCAGAGTATTTGACCTTAATGTTTTTGCTCTTGTTGGTTTGACAAGTCAGGGGTAGAATTCAGAAAAATCCTTCTTCCCCTTTAAAAAGTAATTGCATTTGGGAAAGAGTGAGTTTCCTTCTGGAGGGAAGCTCTCTCAAGACTTGGGTCCCCAGACAGGACTTGCGGCCCTGAAGAGACCATCCATCACCTCTTGGCCTGCTGACTGACAGCCCGAATTTGGAGATTACCATCTTGGAACTGCCCCAGCTTTGCTGGGAGGTAAGGAGGGGTGTTATCTGACACTCAGTGTAGGCAGGAGGCTTTAGGGTGCTAAACCCAACCCTCACCCCTGCCCCGGCCTCTCCCACCTGGCTTCATGGCCCCTGTAACTTCCTGCCACCTTACCCTGATGTTGCTGGTGGGGACAGGAGCTGGAGGAAGGGCGTCACGACCATCGCCATGTCCATCTCCTTATGGTGCCCCAGTGACCTGCCCTCACTGATCCCATATGGAAACCCCTACATTCCTCTTGAACAGTCCTCCAACTCAGACCACAGTACTTAATGCTAACAGCCTGCACCCCTGTGGTGCTCCCCCCTCTGCCCTGTATCTTGCCTTGCCAGATTCTATGTCTTTTCAGAACTCGGCTTGAGAATCACTCAATCCTGTCCTCCCACCAAGAAAATGAATCCAGGGGCACTCACGTTTCCGAAGAACAGAAGTGAACCATGGCAAGTCAAGCAGACCCCTCTCTCCTGGGAAAGAAGAAAAGATCCCCCACCCCCAACCTGTGGTGATGGGGTACCCTGTTCCAGCACCATCGTCCAGCTTGGAAATGCCCAAATTGGGGTGTGGATTTTGAACAGTGTGGGGTCTGCTGTTGACAGGATTGAGCTGTACCCTCCTGTGTCTACACCAGCCTCCAGCCTCCTTCTAGAAAACAAGGCTTCCCTCGCCTCCCTCCGTAAGCTCTGGTTTTACTGTGGTCTCATCTAACTCCTGGGAGCTGCTGGGGGGTGGGGGAGGGGACAGGGCACAGGTCACTGGGATTTTTGTTCTTGTTTTCAACGATGCCAACTCTGCCTCACTCTGGTCCAGGATCAGTAACAGCGGAGACAAGGAGAGAAGCACCTTGCAAACCCAAGCCCAGAGCTTCTAGGCAATTGTCACCTGCCCCAGGTCAAGTTGAAATGTGTTCAGAAAGCAGGTTGGGGGAGAGACTCTCACCCACAAAAAGACATTCCACAAAGCTGGCCCCAGGCTTCCACCCAAGAGCATGGACCCCTGCAGTAAAGCGACCTTTCTTCCTGGCCATCACTTAGTGAGTACAGAGATACGTTCCTCTATTTGTCACCTACAGTCTGACTAGTGTGTTGAGAGACACAGAGAGAGACAGAGAGAGTGTGTCCCGCAAAACCCGTGAATACAGTACAAACAGCTGAAACGTTCAGGCCATAGCTTGGTGCCTACTCCAGGACCACCCCCCGACCCCGGTCCGCAGCTGGTGCCCGCTGTGAGGGAATAAAGAAGCCCTTAAAGCTTAAAAGTTTCCACAAGAGACCCCTGCATTCTCCTGCAAAGGCACGGGCAGCAGCCCCAGCACATGGTTCCCGGGCCTTGGGCTTACCTTGTGGTTCTGGTAGGAAGTCACCGCGATAAAGGCTGTCTCAGGAAAGACGTGGGTACAGAACGCAGTATTTTTTGAGCCAAATCCATTATTTTCATCCGCCTTCACGATGTGTAATCTGGGCTGGTATTTGTGCATGGAATTTAGAATAATCTAAAAATAATAAGGAAAATGAGATTGTAAGAAAAATCAAAACTCCTTTGTTTCCCGATAAATCCCCTCTCTCCACCCCTAAAATTCACCTCCTTACACAGACTCTCAAAAAAATGGTCTGATTTTTTCCCCTCCTGTTTTGAAAAGGGGCCAGTGATTTCATTAAAAAGAAACATTTCAAAAATGACAATTTCCAACCCAAAAAGCCAGGGTAATATTCCAGGAATCTACCCAAAGCACACACGGCAGTAAATCAGAATTCTTAATAAAGTTTGCTTAATAAATTAACTCCTGCATAGGGCACCCCCCCTCCCCAGCCCAGCCCACCACCACCACCACCACCACAAAAGAAACAAGTCTGGAGCAAGGAACCAGGAGCAAGTTTAAGCGTCAATTTTGGAATGACAGGGGAGAAGACACAAATAAATAAACAAACATCCTCCCCCCACCAAAAAAAGCTCCTTCGCATAGATGGCAGAGGAAAAGACCAGTGTTTGCAGAACTGGAATAAAAATCACAGGCTTGGTCCTTTGTTAAAAGGTGCAAAGTCGAGGGGCGCCTGGGTGGCTCAGTGGGTTAAAGCCTCTGCCTTCAGCTCAGGTCATGATCCCAGGGTCCTGGGATTGAGCCCCCGCATCGGGCTCTCTGCTCAGCGGGGAGCCTGCTTACTCCTCTTTCTCTGCCTGCTTCTCTGCCTACTTGTGATCTCTGTCAAATAAATAAATAAAATCTTTAAAAAAAAAAAGGTACAAAGTCGAGTCAATGAAAAAAAGAAGATAGTGGGATGGGGAGTGAGCCTCCAAGGATGATGAGATTGGGGGGAAGAAGCATCCCCCCCCAATCCTACTGCCACCAAAGGAGGGCCTGCTTCACTCCCAGTTCCCCTTCTGGGACTTTATCAACATTTCGGGATCCACAGTCAGAATTATCTCCAGACTTGGCCCCAGACAGAACCGTTACATCTGCTTTCTTGGGAATGCGCTCTTTCTCCTTCCTTTCCACCATCTCCATGTTGGGGGTGCTCCCAGGGACAAGGGGGGGGTCTTACTGTTCCAGCTGCCCCTCTAATAGTACTACGATCAGTATTAAGGGGGCGGGGGGGGGGGCTCCAGACTCCCTCTCTGCTGGAGCAGGACTAGTCTCAGGAGATGAGCATCTTTGCTAATAAAACTAGCTTTGGGGTTTTGAGGACGCCTGGCTTTGGATGATTTCAGGAGGCTGAGGACGCGAATTTATCAAATCGCTCGGATGCAGACCCACCGAATGGGCCAATCCCTGCGCTGAACGGGCTGAAAAACTGGCCTGCTTTTTCCGCAGGACCGCCGGGGGCCTGTCCCGGTGTCTTTGATTATTTGTGTTGATGACCCTGGGGCAGGGTCCTGGGCCAACCCTTGAGACCCGCCTGGATGGGGGGGAGGGGAGGCGGGGAGGGGCGAGGACCCGGGCCCCGCGGCTCCGACGACCCCGGCCGCGCGGCTCTAATCTCCGGCCGCCGTGGCCGGGCCGCCTCCCTGGCCGATAGCGACGCCGGCCGGGGCGGCGTGGCGACAGAGAGACGCAGCAGGGCCGCCGCAGCCGCCGGCCGGCGCGGCCATCGTCCCGGCTTAGCCAAATTGCTTTGACGGCCGGGGACAGTGTGGAGACATCAGCGCGAGGGCGATCTAATGGCTCCTAATTTCATTAGGGCGGCTCCGGACTCCGAGTCTGGAGCTGGGGGACAGGGCTGCGTGGCAACGAGGGAGTCCAGCGGGCCACCGCGAGCACCCTCGCTCTCCCGCGGGCTCGGGAGGACTGGAAACTCGCAAGGGTGCCGGGGCCTGGTTGCCTGGCCGCGCGCCTTCCCCAGCGCCCACCCCATAGGGCACCGCAGGGCCCGCAGAGGGAAAGCCAGGCGCCCGAGTCCCACTACCCCCCCAAAAGCGTCCTATGGAGCCTCCACAAGGCCACCAGCCAGGCGGGAAAACAGTCCCGATTCTTCCCGGAGCTTCACCCAGGTAGTCCCGGTTCTGCGCCCGCAGGTACGCGTCACCCCCGCCAGCCAACGCCCCAGAAGCTCGAGGGCATTTCTGCGCAGGGATGGTCCCGCCCGCGGGAAACGGCTGTCGAACTGCCTGGATGAAATGGGAAGGAGGCCCGCGTTTTGCACTGAAACGGCCCTTGGCACCCTCTGCTTCCTCCCCACCGCGCAGGAAGGCAATGGGCCTTCCCTTCTCTCTTCCCCAGCCGCCAGCAGTTCAAGCTGCGTGCAGAGACAGCGGCCGCCTGCATCACTGTCCCAACCCCACCACTGACCCTGGCGGTTCAGTGTTTCAGCCCTAAGGCCCCCACAGGAGCAGAATTCTCCCCTCGGACCTTCACAAACTGTCCCTCTTCCAAATCAAATCCATTCTACCTGGGTTCCCTCAACTGAGGACTATGTGTTTGTTGATTCTTCCCTCTAATTTCCACTCTTGGAATTAGAAAGATCAAGCCTCAAATCCCCGCTCCAAATTACAAGTTGTGTGACCTTGGGCGGATCCCCTCTCTTCCCCCTGGACTCCCATTTATACAGGCTGGATATTTGTGTCCTCATTTCTAAGTTGCTATGAAGGCCAAATGCCCAAAAACCCCCTTGATGGTGGAATCATCAAGCCAAGGGTTCTGGACACACTGAATTCAGTCAGAGACGGTGTCCTGTCCTGGCGATCAATCATTGCCAATGAAAAGATCTAGAGACATTTTCCTCCAAATCAGTGTTTTGTTCTTCATTTGTTTTTTGTTGAGGAAGAGAATCTAGGTTAAGCGAGAGAATCTGCTAAAAGCTACACATTCTCTTGGAAGGTGGGGGGCAGCACACTCAATGCTCCCTATGCAGATTCGGGGGTTCACCAGGCTGCTCTGAGGGAGGGGGGCCCCTGCGGACTCCAGGTTTAGGACTCTGGTCCAGGTTGGTCTGCTCTGGGCATGGTGGGGGCAGGGAGAGAAGCTGGAAGTTGTTGGGAGGAGAAAACGGATAAACCCAAGATATCAGCTAAAAAGGGGTGCCAGGGTTGGCCTCTGGCAGGTTGGTTTCCCCATCTGTAAAAGAGGGAACAGGTGGCCTGGGATCTCCCTGTCAGTTGGAACATCTCAATAATAAGACAAGATTTGGAAGTGAGCAGGGAAGGCGTCCATGGCTCCCACCACGGTCCTGTCTCTGGGCAGCCTGCGCCAAGTCCCCACTGGGCTAGAAGGACTGGGTTTTCTAAGGTCTGAAACACACAGCCCACCACACCTCATCACTGGTGAGCCTGAGGTCCAGACCAGGGATGTGCACTTCAGTCTCCCCCAGGGCCCTGGTCCCCAGCTCCCAGGGAAAGGAAGCCCCAGAGCAAGGGACAGTGGGCCACAGATAGGACTGCACAGGAGAGCGCCGGAACCAGAACAGAAAAAGACCTGATCAGGAAAGAATGGGTGGAGTGAGCCTAGGATAGGAGGTGAGTGTAAGAAGAGAGAGAAAACCAAGGGAGCCAGCAGAGGGAAAGGAGAGAGGGCAAGACCGACTGACTGGACAGACAGACTGAGAGCTGCACCAGGTACTTACATGCCCGAATGGGTCCAGGTGGTTGTTGGTGAGCTTAAGTTTCTGGAAGGAGACCAGCTGCCGCATCCAATGCGCTCCCGTGGCGGGCGAGTCCGGGTGCACGTAAAGACGGCCCGGCATGGCAGGCTCTGCTTTGCCCGTCACAGACCTGGAGCAAGGAGGGGCGGAAACCCGCTGAGACTTAGCATCCTGGCATGCTGGCGGGGGTCCTGGGCCAGGTCAGGCAAGAGCTGCTGAATGGGAGAGTGATCTGGAAATGGCCTAACCCTTGGGCTTCACCTGGGCCTCTGCAAGCCAGCATCTAGGCAGGCCCCCAATCCGGTTCATTCTTCTTCGGTCTCACTCCTTCCCCTGCACCAGGGGTGCCGCGGCCGGGCCTCGCAGCCTCTTGCTGACCATGGACTACCAGGAGGTTCTGGAAGTCTGAACAAAAAAGTCTAAGCAAAGTCCTTGAGGGCTTTCAAACGGGCCTTGCCGTTCGAGCCTCTGCACGCTTGGCAGCCAAGGAATGGTCGTCTCCTCTGTTGCCTGCTTAACTCAAATACCATGGCCGAACTTTGCAATTTCATAAAAAGCATGTTCAAAGCAGGTAACTCATAAAAAATAACTGTAAATAGTTTTATGCCCCCAGAAATACCTCCAGTGCTTGGAAACAATACCCTTTTCTAAAAATCCACAACCCGCGGGTGCAGCCACAGATACGGGCCCTTCACTTACTCCAAGCCTCAGTTTTCTTGTCTATAAAATGGGGACTAATGGCTGCTGTTTCTTTCTCTCGGGGTGGGCTGGGATAGGCACACAGTAGGGCGTTCAAAAACTGTTTCTTGGTTCAATGCGGGGGGGGGGGGGCGGTGTTAAGGAGTCTGGCTTTCCACACCCCCTCATCCCACCTGCCCATTCGGTGCCTACCATTTGTTATCTGCGAACTTGTATCTGTGGTCATCCGCTGGAACGATGTCCATGAGGAGAATATATTTCGTTTTGGGATTCAGGCCCGTCACCTTCACTTTGTAACTGGGAAACATCCGCCTGGGAGAGAACGGAAGGAAGATGGAGAAAGGGAGGAGGGGGAGAGAGAGAGAGAGATTGAGAGAGAGAGAATTTTACTGCCAATCCAGTGAAGAGCACGTCTACACATTTTCATGAAAGCGGCTCTTCCAGAAGCCTGTGGGGAGAAAAGTGGCCCCTGCTCCGCTCTTGGCAAGATCCATTCCAGGTTTCCCTTGAAGTTTTGGGGAGGAGATAGGCCCAGAGGTGAGCAGGAGGCTGGTGACTATTTGTAACCAGGAGGAAAAGAGAAAGCTGGAGGCCAAGGCTTCTAGAAAGAACCAGTTGTGTAGAAGGCCCTGCTTGGAACCTCCATTTCTGCTCTTTGTAAACGCTCTTTTCAGAGCCAGAGACCTACTTTCTAATTTAGGGGTAGAAGAAGACCTGTTAGGGGAAACGCCGGCGTCCTGCACCCAGGCAGGTGGTCCAGCCCCTGAGCGCTGAGCCCACTGCTCCCACCTCATGAGGACACGGGGCTGTGTGCGCCCTCGGGACTGCACACCCGTGGGTGCCCATACAGCTCCCGCCCTCGCTATGGTCCTCAGTCCTTCCCAGGGTAGAGCTCAGCGGGTGACCTCTGCCGCCGAGACTCTAGCCGAAATTTATTTCTAAGTGCTCCCCAACTTCTCCGACGTGCCTGGCACTCTTCCTCGGAGAGTCTAAACACTTTGGCCCTCCGCAAAGAAACTCCAAACCCATCCAGGTCTAGTTTCGGAAAGACCAGAGCTGGAACTGGGATGGAGTCACGGGCAGGTGGGTGCTGCGTACCCCCTCCTTCTGGGTTCTGGGACGTGCACTCCAAATTCCCAATCCTCCTGTGTATGGTGGGGGGGGGGGGGCGAGGGGCTCTGTGCCTGGGAAAGCCAGCAGGACAAGCTGCTGGATCCTGGCTCACCCAGGGATGGCAGGAAGGGGTGAGTGAAGTGAGGCCTTGGAGCCCGGGCCGGGGGTGTTTACCGGGGGGTGTTTATCTGGCGGAGCGCGTGCCTGCCCGTGGACACACGAGAGGCTTCCCAGGCCTTTTATAGTTAAATCCCCTCAACTCAGGCTGGGGGCAGAGGGGGCCCAGCCGTGTGTGTCCTTCCTGGGCAGAATGGGAAGAAGAGCTTAGTTTTCCAGTATAAACAGAACGCGCCTCCTGGTTCACTTGGGCTGAGCGGGGGAGCAGACGTTGTTTAATTTCAAATAATAATAAATGTCACTGTTGTCAGTTTATTGCGGGAGAACGGGGTGGGGGGGCGTCTGGCGAAGCGGCTCCTCCCTCCCCCTTCACACACTCGGGCGGCTCGGGCCTACTGCCTCTCCGGCTTCACGCGCCGGCTTCACACGCCTGGTCGGGGCTGACTCCAGGCTTGCTGCCCTTCGGGACGCGGAGGGTCGGTCCAGCACGGGGAGGCCTGTGGTGAGGCTGTCCCCAGGCCTGGGCAAACTGGCACCTGGAAATACAGAGCTGCAGGACCCTCCCCCCACAGCCATCTAGCACTTCTAGCAAAAAAACTGCGAGCTTTTAAGAGGAACTCTGGGGTGAGTGTCTTGGCGAAACTGCTGAAACAGCCGTGTTTATCGGTGTCTGTATATAGAGCCCGGCCGAGCCCCAGTTCAGTTTCAAAGGCTTCGCCTGCTTTCTATAAACAATGAAAGAGGTAGCGAATACATTCAGCGATTCCGAGTTTGGCAATCGGGTGGGACTCTGGACGGGCTCCAAGGTCAGGGAGGGCGGGAAGGAGGGTGGGGGCCGGGAGTCCCGGCTGGAAGCGGGTCTCCTCTCTGAGCCGACTCCGCAACTCTGTTTTCCCGTCCTCTCTCCCCCTGGTCCTACTGTCTCCCATTACCAATCCATCCTCCGGGAGCATAGCGCCCCCCCCCCCCCAAGCTCTCAATTCTTCTGTATCAGGCGGGAGACGTGCCTGGCTTTGGAGGTGAATCTTGAAGGCGTTTTCCCCCACCAGGGGTGGAAGTCACTGGAGGAGTTCTCCAAGCAGTGTTAACCGAAATCGGGTCACACAGAAACACATTCATTCTCTCTCTCTGCTCTCTTCTGTTCTCTTGCCTTTTTCTCTGCCCCTCTGCCTTCTCCAGGTCTCCGAGACACCTTTCCTTCTCGTCTCCCCCTCGACTTTCCCAGGCCCTCCACAGCTCACCTCCCAGCTTTGGTTATGATCATTTCCGTGCCTACTTCGTGAAATTTCAGCCACAGTTCTCTTTCATGGAGAAACACCTTGATCCCTTCCATGCCCTATAAGAAAGAGAAAAGTCACACAGACAAGTCCCAGGAGCGGGGGCCTTCCCTCCCCAAATGCCCCCTAAACACAGATGTCTCCTTCCCTCTGGAGCCTCTGGGCTGCCCCCAGACCATGGCAGGGCTGCATGGACTCTGGGGCGTGAAGTAGGAATCCCGGTGCAGGCCCCGTGCACCCACCCCGCCATGGTGCACTGCTGTCTCCTAGTGCCACCAACACTAGGCCGGAGAAGAGTCCCCACACATCAGGGTGCTTTAGCATGCCCATGGGAGGACAGACTGAGACCAAAAAAAAGCGGCAGGTGGGGGGGTACAAATCTCAATGCCTTTCAGCCAAGATGCGGCTAAAAAAAGCAAAAGCAAAAAGCAAAAACAAAAATACTCGATCTCAAAAAGCCCACTCAGAACATCCTTCTGCAGACACCCGCACGGGCACGCACAAACACACGGGCGTGCAAATCCTGTACCTACGTACGTTTGGTCTCACCATGGCGGGGCAAACATAGACACACGTCAAAATCTCAATCTAAAAAAATGTTTCTATAGGATGATAGGTTCCCACAGTCCAAAAAATTAGTCCGCAAATGTCTATATTAACAAACCTTCCAGGATCTCCTCACATCCAGTTTCGTTCACTTTGAGGTGTTTTGATTCCGGGCTCAACATTTCCACTTTCAACTAAAAGCTATTTTACAAAACCGGTGCAAAAAATGCACAGACACGAAAACCTCCATTCTGCCATGATCCGTAACTGTCTCGTGAGCAGATGTGCTTTTCCGAAAACAAAAACAATCTGAGTTTCCCAAACTCGGTGCCCACTGCCCTCGGCTTCTCTATAACCGTACACGCATTTTCCTGAGATGGGAAGGGCCAAGAGACAGGTGATAAAGTAGGCAGGAAAGACATCGATCGATCGAAATCCCAAAGAAAGGTTTTGGCTACATCCAAGTTTCTGTGCTGGTCAAGTCACCCTCCTTTGCACCATCGGAGGCCTTATGTAAATTATCAAGAGCAGCTCGGGCCGTCTTCACTTCCGCGGCGCCCGGGGAAGAGGGTACAGAGAGTGCGCGGAAGCCTCACCCTCTAGTGGGGCCCAGCTTCCAGCCAGGGGAGACTGTGGTTCCCAACAGCCTCCCAGCACACCCCTGTGCTCCCGGCCCCCGGCCAGGGCGAGCCAGCCCTCCAGAGCCTGACCCAACACAAACAGTGCAACTCCCGGGTCTGGGCAGCGGCGTGGAGGAGGCCCGTGGCGGCGAAGACTAGAGCAGATCTGAAGAGGGGTCAAGCCATCGCTCACGCCGGCCTGAAGCAGCCGCTGACCCAGCCCTTAATGAGGTGCTCGGGGCTGAGTCTACACCTAGTGCAGCAGCGAAGGCATGATCTGGGCTATTGTTAGCCGGCCCCAAAGAGCCAGATAATTAAGCCTTCTTTAACAACCTAAATGTATTTCCAAAATCCTCTAGCCCTAAAGATTATTGTCACAATAAAGTGGATAGGAGTATACTGGTATTTGGGGACGCAGGGCGCAGGGCGTGGGAAGGTGGAAAGAGTGCGGATGGAAAGGAAAGGGGACAATTGGGGGCAATCAGTAACCCATCCCCACCCCTCCCCCACAGGAGGGCCTCCAGGTCTGCAAAGGGCCAGGAGGCTAGAGGTCTCCTTACCTGCTGGGTGAAGGCGGCCTGCGGGGACGCTGGCGACTTGCTAGGGGCCCCCAGCGCGCTCTCGGGTTTGGAGTCGCAGGGTAGCTCTTTTGAGTCAGGTTCCAAGGGTGTGTGCCCCAGGCCAAAGCCCTCGTCTGCGTCAGCCATGGTGTGTCCGGCGCCCTGTGCCCGCGCAGGGTCCTGCTCTGAGGACAGGACGCAGAGAGACAGAGGCAGAGGCAGAGAGACAGAAGAGACAGTTGGAAACTCTGTTCTAGTGACAGGAGGGGGCAGCCGGGCCCCCAGCTTCCAGCTCCCAGCACCTCCGTTCCCAGCTGAAGGAGGCTGCAGGAGGTCCCCTTATTATTATCATTATTACTCCTCTCTGAGCGCACACAACCTCTTGCGAAAGAGCCGGGTCAGAACGGGAGGAGTCGAGGCCCGTGTCCCCCCTGCGCAGGCTCCCCACGATAAGCCAGCTGCCCGTCAAATTTGTCTGGACTTCTGGAAGAGCCAATAAAGATAAGGCCTGGGTATTTTTGGAAGCCATTGGGTACGAACCAAAAACAAAACAAAAACCTAGTGTCCTTTTAGAATTGTTTTTCTTCGTCAAATTTACAGAAGGACATCACAGCTCTGTTCATTAAAACTCGCAAGAGGCATATTCCTGGGCAGCAGGCAAAATGTCTGCAACAACCCGCCTCTTGCAAAACCAAAAACAGGGGAGGGAAATGATCTGCAGATCGAGAGACCAGGTCGGCGGGAGAATTCACGTTCATCCTTTATCAGTTACAGCCTTTAAAATTAAAAGTCCTTCAACAGTAAGAGTCCTCCCCCTTTTCCCCAACTTTTAGCAACGGTTAAAAAAAAAAATGAAAAGTAGCCCAACGGAAAGGGCAGGAAAGCAGCAGCGGCAGGACCGAGCGGAGGGAGGTGCGCTCCTGGCGCCGGTGGCCCGCACCCCACCGCCTGCTCCGCGGCGTGTTCTCTCGGGTTTCTCGGCTCTCCAGCCCGGGACGGGCATTTTTGACGAGGGGCCAACCGAGGGGAGTTTCTCTGAGCTTCAGCCGGGCCTGGCTCGCTGGAACTGCAGGCCTAAGCTCAGGGGGCCGGCGAGGATCTAATGGGTCCCAGATAAATTCTGGGCTTCCGGCGTTGGATCGGCCTCCTAGGTCCGGCGCAAGGGGTGGAATGGCCCAGGTTGCAGGCTTATGAGGTTGGAACACGAAAAGTAACAGCTGCAGAACTGTTCAAGCCCGGAGGAGCCTGCCTCTTGCTCTGATCGCTTTCCAATCTCCTCCACGTTTCCAAGTAAGGATTTCCTCCCTCAAAACCCGGTTAGACTGGGAAGGGAACGCCGAGGATGGCCCCCCAAAGCTTAGCGGCAGCTCCAGCAAGGGGCTGGATTCCACCCAGGGCTGCGGGGGCCGGACACCCAGAGCGGGACCGAGGAGGCCGGCTTCCGAGGCCCGACTGCCCGAGCAGCTTCCTTCACCACACCCTCGGGGTTCGGGAGAGGCGGTGATGGGAGCCCCCAGCAGCCTGCTTGCAACAAAAGAACCCGGAGCAGCCGTTCCCCACGTGCGCTCGCCTTTGGCCGCCGGCCGCGGGGTCAATCGCAATCAGCTCGCCCAGGTCGGGGTCGGCGGCAGCTCCCGGGCTGGCGGGGGCGAGCTAGATGCGGTTTGACAGAACCAGGCCGCGCGTCCTGCAAACCTCCTCGCTGCTCCTGGGCCGCGCGCCTCCCCGGCTGGCTCCATGCGCCAGGAGCTCTCTACAAGCCGGGCTCTGCCGCATCCCGGGCAGGGCTGGAGTCCCACCAATCGCACCTCCCGGAGCCGATTCGGCCGGAGGGGCTCCCTCCCCGAGCCTCCCCGGCTATCTGCAGGTACTGTTACCTCGCTGGGCGAAGCCGGTGCATTCACCAAATCCCTTCTTGCTCCTAGCAGGGAAGCCAGCGGCGAGGCGGGGGTGCGGGCATGGTGGCTCCGGGGGGGTTATGCCGGGGACTGCTCGCCCAGACTAGCGGCTACCGCTGCATACAAAGGATCACCCGCCGCTGGAGCCTCGGCAGCGCCTGCCCACCTCCAACACACACCTCCTCCGCTTTGCGTTAGCTCACTCGCTCTCCCTAAAGACTTCCAAGTTGTCAGGCGCCAGAAGGGCTCCAGGGAACGCACGCAGCAGTCTCCGGGAGCACCCTCAACGTTGAAACCTCAGCGCCCTGCTTCTCACTTGGACCCCTCAGGAGGGAAAGCTGGGGAGACAGAAGGGAGCTGTGGGGATGGACAAGGTCCTTTCTGGGAGCCGCTTTCAGGGTTAAAGTTCTGGAATCCAAGGAAAGAGTCTCTCTCTCTCTGTCTCAGAAATACAAGCCGACTCAGCTGAGCTCAGTGACGTTGGGCTGCCTTAATGCTTACAAAATACTGAAATTGCCTATCCAACTAGCTCCCACTGCCCACAGCCTGCCTCTGCCTCTTTCCCGCCCCCCTCCCTCCCTCTCTCTCCCTCGCTCCCTCTCTCCCTCCCTCTCTCCCTCTTCTCACTCCCTCCCCCAACCACCTTTTCCATTAGATTTCCCGAACACTCAAATCACAGCACTACTCTCAAACCCAGACCTCGAGATCACCCCTCCTCTCCACCCCCTTCCCAACCTCCATCCATCTCCGCTGCTCTGAGCTCGGCTCGGTGGCTGCAAAAAAAAGTCCTGCACAAATCATCGCAAACCCGCTCGGCTTCTGCCTGGGAAGTGATGTCGGGGACAGGGCTGTGCAGAGAACGGGGTCTGAGCACAGTACGCTGCACACACACGCCTCGCGCCCCCTCTGCAGCCTGGCCCACGTTCTCCCTCCAGCGCTGACCTCAAGACAGAGCTGCATGACCCCGCCTGGCCCGGCTGGCCGCCGGCGGCTGTCCTGACATCTCTCCTCCTCCCCACTCACCACCCCAACTCCCAGCGACTCCAGGGTGAAGGCAGGGTGAAGGTGCACTGGGATGGGGACCCAGATCAAAGGTGCCAAGAAACTGCCCTGGGGTGGGGGGTGGCTTCCACCCCCAGGGCCACCAGACCTCCCCGGGCGGAGGTGTACGCCAGGCGGTACCCGGTTTTATTAAAATAATCAAACAGTCATGGGAGACTGGCTGGGGTTTTCATCTCTACTGGGCCCCTCTCCCTCCCCTCCCAGCTCTCTGAAATGTATTATTTTGCGGGTTGAAGAGGTCAAAAGAAGCGTAAACACAGTGAGTAGGTCTTACCCTGAGCAGACCCAGTTTGGAGCACCAAGTATCGGGGCTTGGAATGACTGTCAGGGTTCCCTTTGGTTTCCCACCCTTGCCTCCTGTACCCCCTCACCGTATTCTTTCCTGGGGCTCTGATTAGAGACTTGGGCCTGCAGGCCAAGGTCCGGGGAGAGGGATGGAGAGAGGAGAGATGCGCTGGAAACCAGCGGCCAGATGGGTGTAACACGCCCGTTTGCAAAATTGCAAAGCAGATCGTTCATCCCTAAAAGTGGGGCGACCAGGGGGAATAAGCAAGCCCGGCGTCTGCAGCAGTTCTCACTCCACCTTCCAGGTTTGTTTGCAAACAACCTTTCACCACAGCAGTTTATTTATTAATGTGAAGACACCCTCACCCTTCCAGAATGTCAGCTCAGAGGACTCTGGGCTTGCTAAGGAGGAGACCCCGGGCCGAAGACTGGAAACAAACATGGCTTCAGGATGAGCTCAGATCTCTGCATCTCTGGCAAAAGGAAGGGGAAATCCAGAAAGACTTCTCCAATCCCCTTAAACTCTCGGGGATTTGCGGATAAAATAAATTCCCATAAATAATTTGCAGCCCCCTCCGGGGAGGGCAAATCTGAACTCCCCCAAGTAACTGCCTGGCCGGATTCACTTGGTCTGTGGAACACAGGCTGTGCCGGCCACCAAGCGAAACTGGGATTTTGAAACCTCCAGCGGGAATCTATTCCTGCCAGGTGACACTCCAAGGCAAAACGCAAGAGCATGCATTCTTATTTCCATGGTGAAAAACAGCATCTCTGGGAGGGGGTATTCAGCAGGACCCAGCTGGGGTGCAAAGCCAGGGGGCCTTGGTCAGGCGAAGTGCTGAGGGATACCTCTCCCCCCCATAGCTGTCCAGAGGGAGACTCACCTCCAAAATCCCACCTCTTCTTTCCACGGCAGAAGCCAACAGGGGCGCCTTGCTGGAGAGTGGGGGTTCAAGTGAAGTTTGCAAAGGGCCCCGAAAAGAGATCCCTTTTAGGCCAAGCCTTCTTCCAGCCTCTGTCAAGAGTAGTATGTACCTCCCAGCTCGCGAAGCTGGTTTGTGGTCTTCGACAAATTAAATATTACTATTTATTACCAGGCATACCCCAATAAAATAAAGAGGCAACCAGGCGATACCGACTATCTCACCAGCCGCTGCACCTATAGGACTTGGAGACGTCACGAGTCACGCAACCGGCCCGCGCGCTGTCACGCTCGACTGGGGGGCAGCGGCGGGAGGTTAATTTCTGTCCATCTTCGCCTATCAGCCCCGGGTCTGCGCAGCCACAAGTCCCAGACACCTCGGCCACGGGAATAAATAAGGAAATAAACAAACCCAGCGCTCTCTGGGGGAAATGGGGGCGGCGAACATCAGGCACAAATAGAGCCAAGATCGATTTCCTTAGGGAGGGGGAGGGGGCTCTTGGCAAAGGGAGGTGGGAGCCCCCGTCGCCCCCGGATTGGGAAGAAATCAGATTGTTTAGGGTGGAACAGGGTCCCTTGGAGGAGGCACGAGAGTCCTTTTATTCTTTAAAAAATATTTTTTTCCGAGGAGGAGCTCTCGGCAAATGAATATCGAGGCGCCGCTCGAGCTGGTTCAGTTGGGGACGCGATAACTCAGCGCCGGCTTGCAGACCTGCATAGAAGTAATTACCGGGTTATCGCGCAGGGGAAATGAGATCGAGGCGTGGCGGGTAAGAGAGTCGTCCGCAACGGTTTTGCTGAGAAAAAGCCCATTCTGCGCGAGCTCCCCTAGCTGGGTCCGGGGATGCAACTCGTCCTTAGCTTGGCGCGGCGGGGGCGGGATGCGAGTGGGTGGTGGGGAGGGGGTAAATGGAGTGATTTCTGCAGAGAAAAATTACAGCGACCGGGCCTGCACTGGGCGAGACGCTCTATTTTGTTTTATAATAAGGATTCGTAGTTTTGGGGGGCTCACCGATGGGCATAACGTCGAAGCGCCCCGTGGCGGATGCGCTCCAGCTTTTGCGCGCGGCTGGAAACGCGCTGGGTGCGGTTGCGAAACGTACTGCGTAGAAGTCCGCAGAAGAGCTAGAGGCCTGCCCCGGAGTGAGCAAGCGAGCGCCGGGCCTTCCACAAGGGTAAGCTCCCCGCCAAGGGGCCGAGAGGGAAGCAGACGTCGCAATCTGGCCTCTCACCCCAGTTTCGGGGTTCCATCCCGGGTTTCGCTCGCGTCTAACCCCCAGGGCTTTCCGAAGCAGGGCCTGGCTCCAGGCCTGGGCCGTCTGGGGCCGGAGCGACCGCGAAAAGTCAGGAACGCAGCCGACCGAGCAGGCCCAGAAGCCAAGGTCAGGCCCGCGGGGAGAATGGACAGTGGTTTCCAGCGCAGGACACGAGCGCCGGGGCCAGCCGGGCCGCAGACCCTGCTGCTTCCAGCAAGCAGGACCCGCGTCCCTCTGCTCGGCCAGGCCGCACTGACTGACCCCAAATTCTCTTCCGTTTCCCAAGTTATTAACAATTTATCTTTTCCTCCATCTGAGGTCTGTTGGGTGCAGCGTTTGCTCCCAGACGCCAAAAGTGCAAGCCGAAATCCTTCGCCGGGGATGGGTTCCCGCTTGACCTCGGGGCCGAGGTGGGCGGGAAACGGAGGCCTGAGCCCCGCCGGCGCTGGAAGGGGAAGGCGAAACTCCGAGCGGGGCCAGTTCCTTTCCGTTCGGCTCCCTAGCGCGGACCCCGCCACTCCCCCGGACCAGCTCGCAGAGGATTCCGAAGCCTCAGCTTCCCGGGCCCTCTGTTCCAGACGCTCCGGAGGCCGGACCACGGGCCGAATAGGATAAATTAAAGACCTCAGCCTGTGCGGAGCCTCCCCATTCTTTCCCCCCAGTCACTGGGCAGTAAGTTCCAAAGCGAGGCGGCAACATGCAGCCTTCGCTCCTTCTTCCGGAAGATCGCCGCTTTCCGCGACCTGCTCCCAGCTGGGTTTGCCCCCCAAAATGCATTTTCCTCATTTTGCAAAATTCCGGCCCGATTTTAGTATCACCGTGGGCAGAAGACTAGAGGTTCCCACTTAAAAAGGCCAAAACAAAACCAGGCGAAGGCAAGAGGAAACCACTCTTGGATCCTCCCTCCTGCCTCTGTTTTTTAACAGAATCGAGTCCCAAACCACCTTCTTTCTTTCCTCCCCCAAAAGAAGTGGCTTAAAAAGACACCCTCTTTTCTGTTTCTTTTCCATTGCGTCCTGCCTGACTCCGGTCTCTCCTGGAGGCATCAAGTAAGGAGAAGAGCAGAAGGGCCTGGGAAAATGAGTAAGAATTATAACAACAGATATGACCCAAGGAAACTTGGACCAACTCCTTTTGCAAAAGAGGGAGTCAGACTAAGGGAGAGAAGTTCCCTCGTTTCTCAGGGGGTCACTTCCCCTCCTGCCTAGTTAAATCTGGCTCTGTTATTTTTTTTTTTTTTCTAGGACCGTTGTATCTCCCTTCCCAATGTTTGATTCTGTTCCTAGCTTCTTCCCTTCAGACCGGAAGCATCTGGGAAGAATACTGGCCATTGCTATTATTTTAATATCCCATATTCTCCTCCAGTATTTTCACCAGGATTTATTATTGCTAGTATTTTTGTTCATGTTGGTGTTCTTCCCTGTGCTTTGGAAAAATTCCTCCCCGTTCCCCCAAGTTTGGCGGGTGAGGTACCCGCCGCAGCGATCAGGGTAATAAAATGAGAAAAGGAAGCGGGAGCACCATTCTAGAGGCCCGACTGAGATTTCAGGGCTAGAGATTTGCAATCGCCCGGAAGAGCAGAGAAGGTGGTAAACAGCAGGGTTGGGATGCAAAGGAACATCTCTGTTCTTGCCCCCTCCAATTTAGGGAGTCCTCCGTCGAGGAGAAGGGTCTTGAACTGAGAAACTGAGCTGCCTCCTACGCCGTGGGTTGCACTGAGCCTGAGCGCTCCAACCGTGTCTGCAGCCCAGGACCTTCAGAAAGGCCTCCTGTGTGGTCAGCCTGTCCCTGCAGCCCCCCAAAATGTGGGGGGACATATGCTGAATTCCAGGGCTCTGACCCAGCACGATAGAGACCCAGGCTGATACCTCCAGGTCTGGTGGGGATCCTGTCTGGGTAGCCCCCTCCTTCAACTGGAGGGTGCAGTGGAAATTTGGGAACCCACTGCTCTCCGGGGCTCTGGAAAGACAAATTTTCTTTGGCAAAGGGAACGGTGTCGCGCTGTCGACACGACAGACTATTTTTCTTGTTTCCTCGCAAGGGTGGAGGAGGTGGGGGGAGAAAAGAAAGCGAGAAAGAAAGGGAAATTAAATCCACACGTGTTAAGCTTGCTCAAAGGGCCGGATTCAAAACCAGAGACGAAACCGCGACTCCAGTTCTGGCTGCCCGTGGGCCTCCTTCCAGCCAGCCTGGGCCTCACAGAGTAAGATGTCCACACCGGAGAGAGCCCGATCTGATGTTTCATAAAGAGATTTCTTTAAGGGGCAAGGGACATGGTTCCTGTCTGTGCTACAGGGAGTCGGAAGGCAGACTATTAGCAGCAAAGCAAACAAAGGGGATGGGAGTGGTGACCATCCCCCCACCCCAAACTTCAAGAAAGTTCAGCTTGATACCTCCTAGTCAAGCCAATGAATCAGGTAGCATTCACTTTATAACCAAAATGAGCCAGGCCAGTGATTCTGGAAATTTCTAAGGTCTGACTAACCTCTGGGACTTGGAACTACCTGGGTCCAGAGAACCTAAAAAGTCCTGCTTCAGAGGCTGGAACGGCCAATTTAATCTGCACGGCTCCTCCCGCATCCCTCGCTTCTCTCCTTCCTAGAGAAACTTGCTAGGATGGCTCCAGGCCCCAGCCACGGGAGGAGCCCTGCACGGGTGCTGGGGAGGTGGCAGTGGAGGAAGCAGCAGCCTCCCCTCCCCGAGCTGCGAGTGAAAACTGTAGTAATGACCTTGAGGAGGTGAAGGGACGCGTGTGGGGGTGCGGGTGAGGAAGGCAGTCAGACCCCAAACTGGAAAGATCCGTCACCAAAACGATTGCTTGGTCAAGACCTCTAATTTTTCTTCCCTTTCAGCCCGGGGCCTCTAGCGCCCGCAGCGGGTCTCCTCCCTCCCGCCTCCACCCCACTCCAGACCCCCTGGCCTCCCACTGCTGGGTTTCTGGCCTTTGGGGGCAGCCCCGACGGAAGGCTCCAGAAGCGGGGACCCCAGATGCCCAGCTGCCAAGCACAATCACGTGGGAAACCGTGGGGTGAAACTGATCGAGGCTTGTCCTGGGGTGCCCCTGACAGGTTGGTAGCACAGAAAAGGTCCCTGGCGACTGTTTCCGCAGGGGCCCTTGGTTTCTTGGTCACCATGGCAACCCAGGAAACCCATCGCCGGCAACAATGTGACGCTCTCAGGACCATTTTGGGCTTTTGCCCTGAGTTCCGAGGCCTGCAAGGCTCTATTTCCGCCGGTGGGTCTGGGCTTTCCCAAACCTCCTGCATGTGTTCAACGCGGCAGGGACTGACAAATTCCCCCCTTTTTGAAACAGAGGAGAAAAATCCAGATTTAGTGCCACGTCTGCAGGCTGGGTTCAGGTCTGGAGCAAAAGTCCCCACTTGGAACTGAAGGCTGGCTGTGACCTCAGAGGCACGCGCTCAGGGAGATGAGAGCATCCCACCCGAGCCGCAACCCGAAATCCCGGCCAGGGACCTGGGACTCAGGGAATGCTGGGTCTCTCCACCCAATTCTTTACCCAGTCCCTGCATGGATCCCAACAACACTTTTGCTTGCCTGGATTAACGTCTAAAGGGAACTAGAAAAGTCAGGAACTCGAAGTCGTGGCTTTCCACATCTGCAAGGCCTTGCAGAGAGAAAGAATACCTCATCCGCCTTTTAGAGAAAACATTTTCCATTGTGGGTATAATAGAAACAACATTCAAATAGTGTGTTGGGGTTCCACTGCTTTCTTCTTGAACCTGCAGGGCAAGAGGCCCCCTCTTATTATCTGTGGGTGGGCCGCGCACAATACAGGCTGACTTTTCTGTTTCATTCTGGAGGCAGCAAGCTCCCAGAAACAGCCAGGGCACTGACTAGCTCAGAGGCCGTGGAGGGAGCCAGAGAGAGAGAGCCTCAGAGAGAAGGGTGCAGACCTGTGTGCGGGTGGAATCCCACGGCTGCAGGTTTGGGGTTTGGCTCCCCACCCTCTGCTTGTTTCACTCTCTGAAGGAGACACCATCCATCTCCAGGTTGGTCCACAAAGAAAAAACTCCCTCAGCTTCCACTGGGGGTATCTAATGTCCCCCAAACTCCCAGCTGGCTTACACTGTCCCCATCCCCCTCCCTCAGCTTCTACTGGGGCATCTAATGTCCCCAGAACTCCCAGCTGGCTTGCCCTGTCTCCTTTCCAGTCTGAGGCCCAACCCCCATGGTCTTTCCTTCCCCGCATTTCCCATTAATGTGTTCGGAAGAGTTCTGCTTGCGTCTCTACGGCCACAAAGAGAGAAATGTGGATATTCCAGGCTCGGAAGTCTGCTAGCGTTTGAGGTGTGATCAAGCTGACATTTACAACAGGCTAGGACCTGTCGGAACACGGTTTCTCCCACTCATTTAGTTCTCAGTAGCTCCATGAGGAGGTAGCTCCTGGGGCCCTGGCCACAGTCACCCACAGTGAGCACAACGGACACATTTTAAGCATCTAAAAGCACATTTAGGGGCCCCTGGGTGGCTCTGTCGTTGAGTGTCTGCTTTCAGCTCAGGTCATGATCCCGGGGTCCTGGGATGGAGCCCCACATCCCTGCTCGGCAGGAAGCCTGCTGCTCCCTCTCCCCCTCCCCCTGCTTGTGTTCCTTCTCTTGCTAGCTCTCTCCCTAAGTGTCAAATAAATAAAATCTTTAAAAAAGTAAAAAAAAAAATAAAAAGCACACTCAGTCGAACAAGGGCCGTGGCCGGAGACTTAGCATTGGGAGTAAAGGCTCAGATCTCTCTGTCGGGTCTCTATGCCCTGTCCTCCTTCCCACTGAGGAAGCAGAAGAGGGCCTTCGTGGGCCTGCAGACTGAGATTCAGGAGAACTCAGCAGGATGGGAGAGAGGACACAGAGGGGCGGACATTCTCCCTGTCAGCCTCAGTGTTCTGCGCTCAGTCCTGTTCCCAAACCTTGGCCCATATTCATCACAGCCTCAATCCCAGCACACACTGACAGGAGGGAAATGGGGGTGGGTAGGATACAGGGGAGGTGGGGAGGAGATGTCCCTGCTTCTGTTTTTTAAAAACAAATAATTAGGTTCAGAGAGGGTGAAGTCTTGCCTGGGTTACACAGCATCTACAGAAATGCACCCAGCTCCTTGCCATTCCCTAGCTTTGCACATTTAGGGAGAGCCTGAAAGGGAACCCCAGCCACTTCCCACAGCTGGCTGTGGGCTCAGCCTGCTGAGGGTGCCCCCCCTTGGGGGCACAGAGGCCGAACTCTGCGGGTCACCGGTGTTCCTCTCCCAGACGCTCAGCTCTCAGGGTGGCCCTTCTGTCTTTGCGCCGCCCCAGACCTACATGACTTCAGGATGTGCATGGATCCCATGGCCTCAAGGTCCTATTGGCAGGTCTCAGGGAGCTCCCGGGCCTTTTAGGAGCTCCAGATCCTGGGCCCAGAGGCCTGATGTTGGTCCTGAGGCCTCCCCGCATGTGGCCTTTTGCTTTCCCACTTCTAGACCCTTTGTCTTGCTCCCTGTTTGCGCTTGCCCATACTCCTCCCAGGCCAGCCCTGGTGCAGCGCTGGCTGCTACTAGTTAGAAAGGGAAGGACTTCTTTAGAAGGTGAGGACTCAGATCCAAAGCCTGAGAAGAGCACCCCAAAGGGAGGCCCAAGGGGTCCCCGCTCTCTAGCAGCCACTTTACAGTTCTACAAGGGACCTGCCAGCCCCTCAGCCTTCCAGTGCACTTTGCCACCATGCAAAGTGCACTCTCTGGGGGGCTGCCACCTCTCCAGACTCCCCCCACCGCAATCCCTCCGGTTGCTGGCAGAGGACACCAAGCTGGGTTGTTCTGGGGTTCCTCCCAGACCTTTCCAGTACCAGCTCCTCACCATCAACGGCTTCCCCGAGGGCCCCACGTGCCTGCTCCTAGAGCATCTTGGTGAGTCCCCAGGACTAACGAACTAACACACAAGCCCACCCCAGGACCCAGGAGTGAGAGTCTGACCCCAGGAGACCTGAATCAGAGCACAGGCAAGGCTGGATCCAGCTGCAAGCTGGAGGGACCCCTCTCCACCTGGACCCATGGGCCTCGTGTCTCCTCCTGTGTGACTGAGTATGACCTTATCCTTGGAGTCTCTCTGCATGACTCCGTGGCATTTGTGGAGAACCTGTGGGTCTCTCTGCCACTGTGTTAGTTTCTGAGTGTGTGTGTGTGTGTGTGTGTGTGTGTGCGCGCGCGTGCCATCATGTCCTTATTTTATATATATATATATATATATATTTTTTTTTTTTTTTCCCTGTGTTACCTCCTTACGTGAAAACACGTGAGTCGGCGGTGCACTCGTCCTGATGTGTGGGTGTGGGTGTGGGCGTGTAAGGCTCCGTGTGGCAGGAGCAGCCATGTAAGTGGCGGGGCGGCCACCAGCCAAACATCACCACAGGTCAAGTGGTGTCCCGGGCTCATAACCCAGCGTTCAGCTCCCCTCCATTTTTATTGACCACTTTTATGATTATTATTTTTACCCACAGCTCCAAGTGGAGGCCTGCAGGCCTGGGCCCCCTGGAAGGCAGCTGAAGTTCCTGCCATTCACCCGGGAGGCCAGAGGGGCTGTCCGCAGGCCGCTGGGTCACCAGAGTCTATATTTGGAAACAAATTCCACACTCACTTCCTGGGAACTGGGTGAGAGGTGCCTGGGAGCAGAGGGGGCTGTGTCCGTTAAGGAAGCCGCTCTGCCGGCCCCCATGGGGCTCAGGCGAAGCCCCACGCCCTCGGCAGGTTGGAAACGTCAGGTGCAAGGGGACCCCAATATACACCTGGACGGTCGCCGGAGCCCGGTTGCTTCCTCAGCAGGCAGAGCTAAGCATGTGGGGAGGTAACACACAAGCCCACCCGACTCCTCTCGACCCCCATCATGCCACCCCGACCTGGGCACACCCCCAGGGCCCTCCCCAACCCCAGAGGGACAGAGTTGGCTCTAAATCTTAACCCTGTTTACTTGTTGGAAGTCAGTTCCCAAGGGATCCCGGGTTACAGCAGGGCTGCCCCCAAGTGCCTCACTCCAGGCAGTATTTGACCTTGTCCCCCATGTCGGGGGGCCTGGTGGGCTCCCTCCCTGATAGATCTGCTTCTTCCTGTCTCACCGAAGGCAGACACCAGGGAAGCTTGCAGAAATCCTCCTGGAGCCCAGGAGTGGCACGGCGCTTACCTGGGCTGCCCAGCCAGGCGCTCTTCCAGCCCCTCGAGCCCTGAACGTGGTCTTAGGCCTCAGCCACTTGTGTCCCCTGGTGCTGGGAGGAAGCCGACTATCCTGAGCCCGCCCCTCGCGGACGCCGCTGGCAGGACACTCTGTCTACAAGAGGTCAAGCAGCAAGATGCCCCGGACCAGGCCATTTGGGAGTTACTTAGAGCACACACCGCCGTGCCCAGCCCACCGCTGCTGGGCGCACAGGAACACAGCGCACACACACCTGTCCTTAGTCTCCCGCCAACTCACACAAGCAAGTATCCAGAGATACACTCCTGTTTCAGTCACACACACACACAGGCTCCTACTCACTGCCAACAAAGACACAGCCGCATCACACAGACACACCAAACTAGACACACACAGACACACAATCGTGATCACGCACACAGGTGGACATGAGCTAAGCCACACATTCGATCACAAACTGTCATACCAGCCCCCAGTTGCACACAGAAAGCCACATGATCACGATTACAGTCCCTCCCCTACCTCTGTCTGCAGTCCATCCCACGTCCCCCCTTGGCCCAGACCCTCACGTCTCCTCCGCTGTGGTCACGCACGCAGGAGCTCTCGGATGCTGCCCCAGCCCAGGAGGAGCACTTGGATGGGCACCACCAGAGATCATTCTCCAGGGCCTGGTGAGGTTCCTCAGGACAGACCCCTCGATTCAACAGCCCCTCCCTGGGCTGGACAATACCAGCTCAGAAGAAAGAAGCCCGTGCAGGTTTTGCAGCAGGCAAGGGAGAAGCCCATCTCCAGATAAACCCTCAACCTCAGCCCACCTCATTCCCAGCTCCCCCCCCAACCCCCACAGAGGCCCTGAGGCTTTGACACAGACCCTATAGTGGGCCCTGAGCTCTAACTAGTCCTGCTCTCATTTTACACGTGGGGAGACCGAGGTCTAGAGGTGCTGTGATCTGAAAGGGAATTGACAAAGCTTCTCAGGATTTGGGAGCAGAGCTGGGACTAGGACCCCCGTCTTCTGCCTTCAGTGCCATCCCATCCCTGCTTACAGTCCTCCAAATGGCATCTCAAAAGTTTTATGATAGAATCCCAACTCCTTCTCATATGTTGAAGGCCATGTATGAACTGCCCCCCACCCACTGCTCTCACCTCATCTCCTGGTCCCCTTTCCGCCTCCATATTCCATCCACCTTCCCCTCTGTTTCTCATTTGCACCAACCTTTATTCCTACCCCAGGGCCTTTGCATGTTCCACTCCCTCTGCCCCTCCCCAGCTTTCCTCATGGCCGTGCCTCCTGTCATTTTTGTTATGTGCTTGTTTATTATCTGTCTTCACTTTAGACTCTAAGCTGCTGAGGACAGAGATCATGGTGCCCATCCCATTCACATAGTCGATGCTAGATAAATACTTGTTGAATAAAGTATGTGAAGGTATTAAACAGAGGAACTCAAGAGTCAAAGATGTGGAGATGTAGAACATATAGAAGGAATACTGAAGGGCACAGCACTACATGCTCCAGGTACTAAAATAAGAAGTGAGGTCTGAATGGTAGTAACTTTAGAGGGGAGATAAAACCCACGCCTAGTTCTGGCTTTCTGAGCCTTGAAGTCCTGAAATGCTTCCTCTCTCCCTGTCCCTCGTGCCCCCCGAATACCCCTCCCTTACTACCCCTCCCTTGTCCCTTGTCCTCTGGACCTTCCTTTTGTCCACCCTTCTATCTGCTCCCAGGAGCCTGGAGAAGGAGCCAGTAGATTAGTGAAAGTGGTATTTTTATAGACTGATAAAAACCATGCTTATCTAGAAAGCTTTGTCCTGTTTCCCCCAAGTGTCCCTAATTGGTCATTTGCCCAATGTCCTCTCCACCCTCCCTGCCTTTTTGCCTCTGCTCCATTCCCCACTGCCCTTCCCTCCATTGGGGGCTGCCCCACAGGAAACCTTTGCCAAGAGGATTTGTGGGATGGGGTGGGGGTGGTGAGAGGAGATGGGGAAGAAGGGTGGTGTTGGGGGAGGGGTCCAGCCTTCTCCAAGTGGGTTTGCTACGCCACTCTTTAATGATGCCAAATATATTAAATTCTATACTCTAGCAGCCTCTTAAATCTGTTTATGGCTCATGCTAGACCCTGGGCTATAATAATAATAAAAATAAAAGAAAGGATTTATGTAGTCAGGGTGTGGACCCGTCACTGGCAGAAAAGAAAGAACTGTTTCTAGCTGATCTTGCTAGCCTGTCGCCCACCCTCTGACCTCCCGTTTCCCCGAATGGAGGCTCCCGGGGCAGGAAAGGGGGAGAACTGGGTTCCTCAAGGGACAGAGTTAGGAAGCTGAGGGAAATGTCCAGTTAAAAGGAGCATTTGCTGGGCTTTTCACAAACCAATGTTTCCAGACCAATCCCTCCATTTCTCTCTTGGGCCCCTGGAGAAGGACTTTCTTTCTTTCTTTCTTTTTTTTTTTAAAGATTTTATTTATTTATTTAACAGAGAGTGATCACAAGTAGGCAGAGAGGCAGGCAGGCAAAGAGAGGCGGAAAGCAGGCTCCCTGCCAAGCAGAGAGCCAGATGTGGGGCTTGATCCCAGGACCCTGGGATCATGACCTGAGCTGAAGGCAGAGGCTTAACCCACTGAGCCACCCAGGCGCCCCAAGAAGGACTTTCTTGTGTTATAGTACAAAAAGGAACAAAGACCAGGAATTGAGGAGAGAGCAGAGATCTGGGGTGGGAAAGGCCTTTAGAAGAAGAGAAGAAGCCCATAAAGTTGGTTCTTCAGTTCCTGGACATTGTCACGGGCTCAGGCTCCCCCTGCCCCTTTCGAGTTGTGTGACCTGAGCAAGACTCTTTGTCTCCCCTAGCCTCAGTGTCTCCAATCTATACAATGGGTCTCCTAAGAACACCAGCTTCAGTGGTTATTAAGAGGGAAAAAGAAATGATCTCTTTAGATGTCTGGCGCTGGTTTAGAGTAACAAGTGCCTGGCTGAGGCACAACACATACACCGAGAAACGCGCCATGCTGAAGAAGGCCGATCCTCTCCCGATGAGTGGGGGCAGGGTGGGGGTGCAGCCCGGGGCTGGAAGAGGACGGAGAGGAGGTCAGGGACTGGGTCGTTGAGAGCGGTAGACCAGCTTCCAGTGTCTGGAAGGAGGAGCCAGGTCTCCTCTGACCAAGGTTTCTGGGGCAGAGGAGGCAGGGCAAGGGCAGGTGAATGAGGCCAGAAGTGCCCAGCAAGCCCTGGCCTCTTTTCCAGGGGGAGGAGAGGAGGGTGAGAGCAGCCATTCTCTTGTGACTTCAGTATTGTGGGACGGGGGCTATGGCAGTGCCCCAGGCTGTGACAGCAGCTCCTGAACCTCGGCTAAGAACCTAAGCGGTAACCATTGACTTCCAGGCCCTGTTCCCCTAGGACACAGCACTTCTGATCATCCCGCAGCTCCCAGAACCTGAAGAACGTTCACTGCGAAGGCTGAAAAACTGAACGGAGCCAGGCCCTCTCTCTGGCTTTGTGGTCCTGGGTCTGGGTGTCCACGAGGCCAGGGTCCGGGGCTGGGCATGAGAAGTTCCTGTTTCTCTGCTACCTGGGGTACAATTCTTACTTTCTGGGTGCCTTCTTATCAGGAAACTTGAGAAATAGATTGGGGACCTATGGAAGCTTGATTGCATTTAATGACCCAATTTCTTCACACCTTTGCATGGCCGCCACCCACACTGACTCCAGACTTGACCTCGGGAACCTGCTGTGGCCAATGGCACAGTAATACACCAGACACCCTGTGGGTCTCTACTCTCTTGTCCTTCTGCCATCTCCGTGCAAAGGTAGGGCTAGCCCGATGGAGGATGGGACACAGAGTTGAGTCAACCAGTTGTCCCAGTCAAGGCCCCAGGTTAGTAAGACAACCCAGCCCAGACCAGGAAAGCCACCTCATTGGCCGCCAAGCCCCACCTGGCAGTCGCAGCTGGCTAACCCAGTCCCATAAGCAAAAATAAGCATGATTGCTACAGGAGCCAGTGTGGTGATGAATTGTTACGTGGCATTAGTGTGGCTAACTGATACAGAGCCCTGATCTGAATCCAGCCCTGACTATCCCTACCTTCCCGTTTTTGCCAAGGAAAGGAGTTTTAAGGTTCCAGCTGCACAATTTCAAGCCCTGGGTTCCATTTCCAGGATTAGTTATTTAAAGCATCAGCGATAGACTGGGGTGGAATACTATTCAGCCATCAAAAATGATATCCTGCCATTTGCAACATCATGGATGGAACTAGAGGGGATCATTCTAAGCAAAATAAATCAATGAGTGAAAGACAATCATATGATCTCACTGTGGAATTTAAGAAACAAAACAGAGGAGTCTAGGGGAAGAGGGGAAAAAAATAAAAGAAGACGAAGTCAGAGAGGGAGACAAGCCATAAGAGACTTAACCTAGGAAACACACTGATGGCTGTTGGAGGGGAAGATGGAGGAGGGGGACAAGGTAACTGGGGGATGGGCATTAAGGAGGGCATGTGATGTAATGAGCAGTGGGTGTTATGTAAGACTGATGAATCCCTGAAGCTCTGAAACCAAGAATACATTATACATCAACTAACTGAAATGAAATTAAAAACATAAAATGGAATGGAATGGAATGAACAGTACAGAACTAGACTGGGGCTTCTCTCTTCAAACTGGGGAAACTGGTGTGGACAAGTGAGGGAGAATTCCTATAAGGCCAGGTCTACACTGAACCAGCTTCCTGGTTCACGGAAAACACACAGACATGGGTTTAGGGAGGCAGGGTGCGCGGATTCTTGAGAACAATGGCAGGTTTTGCCTAGCGCAGGCTGCCATGCCACAGAGGACGACATCCGGTTCCTCCTTCAGCCACAGGGCCCCGGTGTGCTCTGGAAAATAACCCCTTCCCTCTTCTTAACCGGAGATGCCCAATTAGCATATTCCATCCCCCCAGCCACAGTGATTGGTTCAACAATAGGCATGTGTCCAAATCCTGTCCAATCAGAGGTTCGGGGGGGGGGGACTTCCGCTGGAAATATAGAAAGATGGAAGCGTATTGCCTAGGATTTACCATGAGGGAAGAGGCTGCCCAGGTGGGCGAGTGCTCTGGCATCTCTCGGACTCCGTTTTTCTCGCGTGTGAAAAGAGGACACTTGTTGCACTCTTTTATAGAATTATGGCGAGGGCTTAATGAGATAATCGATGAAACGTACCAGCCGGGTGATCCTTCAGTGTTAGCTCTTGTGATTAATTGGGTGCCATTTGGGGGCTAGATCAGCGCTTTAACCAGTGACTAAAACTGAGCAGATATCTGGAAGTGTCCCTATGATGCTTTCCGTGTGCACGGGGACGCCGGTGAACACGGCCGAGGGCGTATGCTCCCAGATGCGCCGGGAAAAACCGCAAGCTGGGCTTTCCAAGCAAAGAGAATCCTGAGCCTCATCAGGTATGTCCTAAGGCTGGCCCGAGGAAGGGTGGTCTGAAATGAGCCGCCCTGAACTCCCTCTGGTCACCAAAGGCACCGGTGGGCCCCTGCAGGAGTTCTTGCCTGCCATGAGCAGCAGTTGACTTTGGCTTGAGTTTATCCTCCATGTCTCCCTTCCTCGGGGCTGGGTTCGTTTCCGGGGGCTCCTTCACAAAGTACCACAGCTGGAGTGGCTCGACAGCAGACATTTCTAATTTCGCTGTTCTGGTAGCTTGTCTGAAATCAAGCTGTCAGCAATCCCCTTCTCCCTTCCTGGGGTCTCTGCGTCCAAATTTCCCCTTTTTATATGGATAGTAGTTGTATTGGAATAGGTCCCACCCTAATGACCTCCTTTAACTTAATTAACACCATAAAGACCTCTCCCCAAATAAGGTTACATTCCGAGGTTGTGGGAGTTAGGACCTGATGCTGGAATTTGGAGGGCGTGGGGTGGGGTATACAATGTCACTTGTAGCAAGAGGGTGGTACCATCTGCGCTCGCCCACAGCGCACATCCAGACACACCCCCCGCAACATCTCCAGTGTCCGGATAAGTAAAATCCACAGCCTTGGTGGGTCAGAGGGACATTCGTGAGGGCAGTGCCTTTGAGGCGGGCATTCTGGAAAGGTCACGAGGGAGCTGCTGCTTTGGATCTGGATCTGTGTCTTTTGCCATGAGCTCCTGGATGAATTTCTTATTCTCTCTGAGCTTCACCTTCTTCACCTATCCCTTGAGCTTGACGGTAGAGGCAAGACACAACAAGAATGAATGGAAATGGCTTGGGGAAAATGAAGGGGCCTGGCCTGTCACTGAGGAACAATGTGGTGTAGTTAACCCCTTTAGATCTGGGTTCAGGTCCAGACACTGACAACTACAGACCATGTGGCCTGAGTTTCTTCATGTCTAAAATCAAAAATAATTTCAGGATTTGCCTTATCGTATTGGGGAGATAGTTAAATGACTATCTAATAATACGTGTCCCCCTACATTCCCCTAAATGATAGGCATCAATCACCTACATTCTTGCAAACCTACTGAGTGCTCAGTAACTGTTAGTGGTTCCCCTCACCCCAGTTTTAGCCTTGCTGCTTGCTTTAACCCCAGTTTTGAAAAACGGCTTAAGTACACATACATCATGGCCCACATCCTCGGAGCTGAGCCCCATTGAGCAAGACAAATGACCTAAAATTTCTGCTGCAGACCACTCGACTCAAGTTCCCGGGGAAAGGCTGGACATGTTTCTTTGGAGAGAGGAAAACTTCCAGATGAGACATTAGCTCGGGCTGTGTTCCCCAAGGTAGTGAACGAAGCTGAGATTGTGAAAGGCCCCCAGGAGCTCAAAACCGCAAAAGCAAAGGTATAGGTTCAAACACCTGGAAAGATCGAGGCATTGCTTTATGACAGCACAGCTGTCCGATGTCTGGTTGAGTCTATCACCCACCCGCCCCCATCCTCCCAGCTCAACAGGTAACCATGCCTCCCTCCAGCTATAGGAAGAGACGGTGAGTGACTGTGCGCTGACCCATCTCCTATGAGACATGAGTAGTTTACTTGGAACCATTTCTATCTTACCGAAAGAAGATGGTGGTTCAGCCTGCATGGATCACAGGGACCACGTCCTCTTTGCCCCAGAATATTAGTCTCTGTTTATTTACAGCAAAGCCTTATACCCCTTCCACACCCCTAAAAAAGAAAGCACGGTGGAGGGGTACAATATGCCCAGGGACTCCCGGGAGGTTCGTAAGCAGTAAGGGGGCAGTCGTGCTCAGAGCTGACTTACAGTCATTCCTATCTGGATGGAGGGCCCGGCGGTCGAGCCAGTGGTCACTCCCACTGGCCACAGCCTGATTTCCCCATCTCAGCAGCCCTGGACATTGTCCAGAAGGGTGTCTTCACGTGGCCACTCCTGGATTCAGAGGACATCTTTTGGCAACACTTCCATGCACTATCTGTTGTCTCATTTCATTGACGTGGAGGAAGAGGGATGGCGAAGTGTGGAGCAGTCTCTGATGTGAAAACAGCCCGAGACTTCTTGGCCAAGGGTTTGTTGGGGGATGGCCGGTCTGGGAAAAGGATTCTCAGTGCCAAAGCATGTTTTCAAGAGATCTCAGGAGTCAGATGCCTCATGAAGAGCCTTTGTATTTCATGGTTCAGAGCACAGGCAGGCCAACTTGGGTGACCATGCTCAAGTTACTAAACTCTGTGCCTCAGTTTCCTCTTCTGCAAAATGGGCACACTAACACCGCCCTTCTGGGAGTTCCAAGAGGAGTAAATAAGAAATTCATGTATAACACGTAACACACCACTGACAGAGGGCCAGCAGATGTAGAAAATTACCCTTCTTCCTGTCTGTGGTCCATGCGTAGAACTGTGAAAACGTGCTTCCCTTAAACCAATAATAATGTGTTCTGGACTTTAATAGGAAAAGAAAACCAATGCTGAAGAGATGGTTTCTAGCCTCAGTGACTTTACCTGAAAAGATGAAACAGGGAGCACCCACCTGATAGGTTACAGGTAAGGTTGTGGAGTGCATGGCACAGCGGGGAAGCCCAATCGCTAGAAATGGGGTATGATGGAAATCCTCAGTGGGGAATCAGCCAACCAGTCCACGGGACTGAATTTCGTTTTAGTTCACAGTGATTCCCCTTTAACACCTACCCCCTCCAGCTCAAATGCTGGCATTCATTTACTGTCCCACGGATCTAAGGCTGGGAGCATCTTTTCCATTCATTTCTCCGGACCCAACCAAAAGACATTTAATAGATGTAGATCTGAGCTATACCTGGAACTCATTTAATGACCGAACCCCATATTATTCTTTAAAAATTTTTTTAGATGTATTCATTTATTTTAGAAAGAGAGAGAGTGGGAGTCAGGAGCAAGAAAGACAAAGGGAGAGGGAGAGAGAGAGAGACTCTCAAGCAAACCCCACACTGAGCGCAGAGCCCAGTGAGGGGCTCGATCTCATGACCCTGAGACCACGACTTGAGCCGAAACCAAGACAGACAATCAAATAACTGTGACACCCAGGTGCCCCTAACCCCACATTATTATTATTTAAAGATTGTATTTATTTATTTATTTATTTATTTACTCATTTATTTATTTGACAGCGAGCGAGAGAGAGAACACAAACAGGGAGGAGTGGCAGGCAGAGGCAGAGGGAGAGGGAGATGCAGGCTCCCCACTGAACAGGAAGACCAATGCACGGCTCGATCCCAGGACCCTGGGATCCTGTCCTGAGCTGAAGGCAGACGTTTAACCGACTGAGCCACCCAGGCGCCCCAACCCCATGTTATTCTAAAATCAACCTCCAAGGCCACCAAACAGGGGCTTGTGATTTAAGTAAATACCAGCCGAGTGTCTACTGTGTGCCCAGCACTGTTTTTGGAGATGAAGTTCCAGCGGTGACCCAGCTCTCTGCCCTCTGAACATCTCTGCCCTCACACAGCTCATGGTAATGTCACGCTGCTCAACCGCAAATGAATAAGGGGCTTGCGCAACTCAATGCCAACTGTATTGTCCCCACCTTTCTCTCAAATGCTTTCCTGCAAAGGACCATGTAGGTCTTTATTTTCAAAGTAAATGTTGGGTTCCAGCCCTACAGAGAGGTGACTAGAGATCTGTACACACGTACAAATACCTAGTTCACGATACTGAAAACTGTTTGAGCACTGACACATTCCTGAGGTCCTTGAGCCAAATATGCCTAAAGCCAATGCACCCTCAGACTTTCCCATTTAATGAGCCAATAAAACACTCCCCTTTTAAATGTTTTTCGCTTAAGCCAGTTTGAGCCATGTTTCTGTCAACTAAGTGAGGTACGGGGAGAACTGGGTGTCCTGACAATGACTGCTACCTTCCCTTGGATGACCTCCATGCTGCAGACACCATACTCTACAACATGTGTCCAATGAGAAGGGACACCCTTAATGGTCTCACCGTGGTCTCACAAAGAGATAGATACGTAACAGAGGGTTACACTACAATGCCATCTGACGTTTCTCAACCTTTCCTCCTTGCTTGAAATGACCTCTCCTCTTTTTTCCACCCACTCAAATTCTCATTTCATTCTGGCCTGCAGGGGCCAAGTTCACCCTCCTTCACTGAGACTGTTTCCATGGGGATCGAACCCTCAAACGTCCACTTATGTGAGGAGTGGAGTAAGACACTGTTTGCCCCACCTTGCCAACTGTATTCACAGCTTGTGGGGAGTGGAGTGTGTGGACACCGGTATGTGATGATAATTAGTCCATGTTTTTGGAATTTATTAACTCATATACACAGTCTAGCTGGTGATGGGCAGGGCGCGTGGTGGGGAAGTGGGGGGGTCAGTGGCATGGTGCCAAGAGGGAGTAGCTGAAAACACATTCGTTTTTTGAAGTTCTTTTTTAAAGATTTTATTTGTTTATTTGACAGAGAGATCACAAGTAGGCAGAGCCACAGACAGAAGCGGGGGGCACTTCCCGCTGAGCAGAGAGCCTGATGCAGGGCTCGATCCCACGACCCTGAGAGCATGACCTGAGCCAAAGGCAGAGGTCCAACCCACTGAGCCAGCCAGGCATCCCTGAAAACACGTTCTTCGATGAACATTAATTTCTCAGGCCTGGGAGACTATTAGAAACCTCTGACAACACGAACTGTATCTTTCACCATGACTCTGGGCCAGAAGCTCTTGAGGACATTGGAACCTGATTAAAAAGGCCTGAAGGATCCCTGGGTGGCTCAGTTAGTTAAGCAACTGCCTTTGGCTCAGGTCATGATCCTGGAGTCCTGGGATCAAATCCCACATCAGGCTCCCTGCTGAGCGGGCTTCTCCCGCTAACCTCTCTCCTCTCTCCAATAAATAAATAAAATCTTTAAAAAAAATTAAAAAGTCCTGCATTTCACCAAAGCCCCAGATCTATACTTAGAAACTACCTTGGAGAGACTCACTGGCACTCAGTTGTCCTTGCCGTGTGACAACCACATTCCAGGATGGCATCTCCAAGGACTTGCCAAGAAGGCAGCAGGAAGGTGCTGCTTTGATCCAGTTTCCAATATTACTTCTGGTGGTTTCTATCATCATCTTGAATCTGAACAGAGCCTGCATCCCTGTCCACAGGTGGCTCATTACTAGGACTCTACCTGGAGCCTCCTGTCCATATATGCTCTATCTACCTGATACTCGTTTGCCGGAGTCCACATACTGTGGGCTATGGGCTTAAGCAACAGAAATGTATTTTCTGACAGTCCTGGAAGCCAGAAGCCCAAGGCCAAGGTGTTGGCAGGGCTGGTTTCTTCCGAGTCCTCGCTCCTTGGCTTTCAGATGGCTTTCCTCTCCCTGTGTCTTCCTGGGGACTTTCCCTCTGTGTGTGTTTCTGTCTGTATCCTGATCTCTTCCAGGAGGACACCAGGCATCATGTACTAGGGCCCATCTGAATACCCTCATCTTACTTGTCTCCAAGCATGGTCACCTTCTGAGCGACCAGGGGTTAGAAATTCAGCCCATGAATTTTTGGAGAACACAGTTCTGCCCGTGACAGGCTTTTCCTGACTCGTTAAGGAGCTCGTTCTGTGCCAGGCAGTGTGCAAACACGGTACACGCTTCATCTCATTTCATTCTCCCAAAAGCCCCATAAAGATGGCACTACGAGGGCGCCAGGGTGGCTCATTCATTAAGCGTCTGCCTTCGGCTCAGGTCATGACCTCCAGGTCCTGGGATCCTCGGATCCAGCCCCACGTCAAGGCTCCCTGCTCAGTGGGGCATCTGCTTCTCCCTCTGACCCTCCCCCTGCTTGTGAGCATGCCCCCCCCTCCAAAAAATAAATAAAATCTTTAAAAAATATATGGCACTGATCGCCCCATTCTACGGATGGGGAGACTGAGGCTCAAGGCATTTGAATAAATAGAAGGAAGTTACACGGCTGCTCCGTGTGAGAGCCGGGGGCAGTCTGGTCTGGCGGACGCCAAACCCTGTTTCTTTCACCATCACCCTAAAATGTGTACCTGAACGTAGCCATTCTCAAGATGATTTTAGGTGGGACAAGGTGAACTTTAGGAAACAAGGTTAATTCTTATATATTCATTTTTATGATCGTTACGAAAAAGTAAACTCACCCATCAAACTCACGATTGCTTAGAATGAGCCCAAAATGGATATTCAGGCTTAGAAAGGTGAGTGGGAAAAAGAAAACTGAGCAGGCAGGGCTTGCGGATGGCAAAAATCCCGCAGTGACCAAGACTGAATTTGGGGAAGGAGTGACTTCCATAATACATGACTCCGTACAAGCACATCACAAAACCACCATAGCCACTCCCGGACACGCAGCTCCTGAAAACATATTTAATGCACCGCACAACAGTAACAAGGTCCTACTTCTGCCCGACGCGACATAGCCACCCTACACACAACCGATGCTGCACTAGGACTTTCCACCCCAGGGAACACCAACTCTCTTCTGTATTGGAGTGATAGCCCTTCTCCAGTCTTCTCCTGGCTGATATACACAAATAAATCACATCTGTTCCATCATCCTCCTTGCTTCCAATCCCTCTCTGTCTCCCTACCCACCTCCTGTCTCTTTTGAGCCCGATTTTTCCCACACCATCAGCCTGTGGAGGAGTAGGTTCGCCAGGATACCATCAGGACTGGGCTGCCAGAGAGGTCTGGATGACTGGTTCAGCTGCCTTCTGCCCTTCTCCCTTCCCCAGAGGATACGTTGTATTGTTTCCGGGCAACCGGGCAACCCGCAGCAGCCAGCATCTTTCATCGGTTCCTCACCGTGGATTCTGGGGCTTTATTAGCAAATGAAAATGGCCCCATTCCAACTGACATCAATGAGGTCTCAACCAGGCGCAGGACCGGAGCATTTCCTGTGGCTCCAAGACTCAGACAAACCAGTTTGAAGAGATGCCACCTGGCTTTACTCAAGCTACCAGTGAGCTATTTTTGACATAAAAAGAAGCTGAGTTTAGCTGATAACTGATGGAAGAAATCTTAAACACAACTAGTTGGGGGGGGGTGGTTAACATCTTGGCATTGGGGGCAGAAAGACCGAATTTGGTCAACCAGGAGGTTTTGGAAAATGAGGAATTGAATTCCATCAAGTAACCAAGTGTTTGCAAAACAACTGTTTGATGTGTATTTTCCCCTCCCTCCCCGCTTTCTGCTGCCTCGGTTTATGGAGAGAAAGAAAGCTTTAATATTTTCATGAACCAGAAGTTGGCACAGTAACAAGAAAAATCCCATAACACATCCGTATTCAGTGTTCTCTTTATCTCTGAAGGAAAACCAATTTTGAAAGTTAAGATAGAATTTTCTGGAATGTTTTAGATGTGTACGCAGCAGAAAAAGGGCTTCTGGGTGCCCAGCCAAATCTAAGGTACAGAAAAAAATCTTTAAATATTCACCAGATCTGGGGCACATGGGTGGCTCAGTCGGTTGGGTATCTGCCTTCCGCTCCGGTCATGATCCCCGTGTCTTGGGATACTGAGATTAAGCCCTGCTTAGTGGGAGTCTGCTTCTCCCTCTCTCTCTACCCCTCCTCCTGCTCATGCTTTCTCTCTCTCTCAATTAAATAAAAAAAAGCTTTAAAAAATAAATATATCAATCGGAGAAAGACAACTATCATATGATCTCCCTGATATGAGGACATGGAGAAGCAACATGGGGGGGTAGGGGGATAGGAGAAGAATAAATGAAACAAGATGGGATTAGGAGGGAGACAAACCATAAATGACTCTTAATCTCACAAAACAAACGGGGTTGCTGGGGGGAGGTGGGATTGGGAGAGGGGGAGCGGGCTATGGACATTGGGGAAGGGAGGCAAACCATAAGAGACTATGGACTCTGAAAAACAACCTGAGGGTTTTGAAGGGTCAGGGGTGGGAGGTTGGGGCAACCTGAGGGTTTTGAAGGGTCAGGGGTGGGAGGTTGGGGGAACAGGTGGTGGGTAATGGGGAGGGCACGTTTTGCATGGAGCACTGGGTGTTGTGCAAAAAGAATGAATACTGTTACGCTGAAAAAATAAATAAAATGGAAAAAATAAAAAAAATAAATAAATAAATATATGCCAAATCTTTTATCTTCAATAATTCAAAAAGGATTCACTCAATCCACCACCCCACCTGACCATCTGTGTTCATTCACAGCAGCCTTACGTAGTAAGGCGAGGAAGTGTAATTATTTTCCCATGAGATCTGGAGAACTAGACACACAGAAAGGTCGAGTGGTCCACCTTGGGTCACACAGCAACCGCCAGCTGGTCCAAAGTTCCTATTTCAAGTCTCTGCTTCATTTTGCGCCCCTCAGGTTGTTTGACGTGGTTTGATAGAAACATTTAACAGAAGTTCCTGTGGCTTATTTTCAATCCTATAAAATGAGACGGCAACTAAGAAGAGTTTTTCTGGTCGGTGCTCACAATCAGTTCTCAACTTTGGACAACGTATCCTTGACTAGAGTCTGGCCAACATGGCCACAGTAAAATGCAACAGTAATATTCTGCTTAGTGACTCTAACAGCTATGAGTACTCCTGGAACCTCTCCATGACCAGCTGTACCCTGTATATCCCTTTCATTCTCCACCTAAGCCAGCCTATATGGCCCCACTTTACAAGCAAAGAAACCAAGGATAGGCAAGGTCAAGGCTCCCCCCAAGGTCACACATGCAAATAGGACATTGAAAATGGTTAGTAAAATCTGCAGTGTAGACTCTAAGTCAGCACTTCTTTTGGACTTCTACTTGATAGAAACTCTTGCACAGAGAAGAGTAACCAACATATATAAAGAAGCAGTTGTAAGGATGTTCAGTGTATTATTGTTTATAATGGTGGGGGAAAAAAAGGAAACAACCCAGATATCCATCAACAGAGAAACTGACCTTGGGCAAGTTACTTTTTGACAGACAGAGATCACAGGTAGGCAGAGGGAGGAGGAAGCAGGCTCCCTGCGGAGCAGAGAGCCCTAGTGGAGTGCTCCATCCCAATACCCTGGGCTCATGACCTGAGCCAAAGGCAGAGGCTTTAACTCAGTGCCCCAGGGCAAGTTACTTAACTCTGTATGCCTCAAGGTTTTTTTTTGTTTTTTTTTTTTTCCAGATTTATTTATTTGAGAGAGAGAGAGCGGGTGGGCATGAGGCAGGGAGGGGCAGAGGGAGAGGAAGAGAGAAATTTTAGCAGGCTCTGGTGCTTATCAGGGAGTCTGACACAGGATTGGAACTCAGGGCCCTGAGATTAGGACCTGAGCTGAAACCAAGAGGGGATGCTTGAAAGATTGGGCTATCCAGGTGCCCCAGGTTGGGGTTTTGGTTTGTTTTGTTTTTACGTAATCTCTATACCCAACGTGGGGCTGGAACTCACAATCCCGAGATCAAGGGTCATACGCTCCACCGACTAAGCCAGCCAGGCCCTCCTGTATGCCTCAGTTTACTTATCTAAATAATGAGGTAAGAATAGCAGTTCTCTCATAGGTGTGAGAGTTCATTAAATAAATTCACTTAATAAATTCATGAAATAAACTGCTGGGCACCTGGAAAGTGCTGTGCATGCCTTAGGTACAATTATTACTATATAATAAATTCCTGTGCAGTGATTAGGATGAGCAAAATATATTTATGATACCTGCAATTATATATTGTATCTATTTAGCAATACTAATGAACTGTAATTGCCGGAAATACCATGTGGAAGGGGAAAAAAAGCAAACTGGAGAATTCTATACACAATATGAGATTCATGCAAATTAAGAAAAAACACAAACTCAATTTTTGTATCACTTTGGGAGAAGTGCATATTTTATAAAAGTAGAAAAATGCAACTGTAGGTATTTGCCAAAACTATGATAATGGTTCCAATTAAGGGGAGGAAGAGAGAGGAGGATGGTATCGGAAAAAGGAAAATCATATCAGCTTTATAACATTTTACTTCTGGTATTTAAATAAGGATTTGAAGCCGATAAGACTATAGGTGAATTTCTGTTTTCTTTCTGGGCGTGAAGCACACGGGCATTAGATGCGATAGTCAGTGTGCCCTTCTGTCTTTACAGAATTTTTTCCAAGTGTAAAGAAGGGGTCCCCAAATTCTCTGTTTATGTTGCTATGAGAACCTCACACTCAGCATGTTTGTCTTTCTGCTTGCTATCCTCCTTATTTCTTTGGCTTCTTTCCTGGTGGGGAGGAGGTGTGGATTTTACTTGCTAACGACCAAAAAAGAAAAGCATCATTTACCGTCCAAATGTAAGATGATCTTTGCAAAGAACTAAGAAGTCATTTTCAAGACACATCTCTACGGAAGAACCCACCCAGCGATCAAGGTTTTCTCTGTAAGGTATAGAGACCTTCACCCACTCTGAACCGCACACCTCCCCCTCCTTTGCCAACCTGCAAGGTCTCTCAAAGGAATGCAGAGAAAATACCTTTTCCAAGGCCACACCAATACTTTATGCACAGATAGGATTAATTTAAGTAAACAATGCTCCAACACACAGTAGGAAAGGGAATGGGTTTTTAGCCAGAAAAGTTCATTTCAAAAGTCAGCAGATCTTTTATAGTTTATGCAACAGCCTTAAATTTGTAAATGTCACCCTACTTTTTAATATGACCACAAACATTTTCAAGTTTAATGCAAACTTCCTTCCTCCTTGAGGTCGGCCCACATTCAGAGGGGCCAGATTCTGGGTTTAGGCATTTGCTTCAACTGCCGATATCTCACACACACACACACACACACACACACACACAGAGCAGTAACAGAAATACCAGCTCTACTGTGTACATTACTCCATCTCTCCATTTGGAGGAAGCCAGGATTAGCAGATTTAAGCCTCTTTCTCCTTTCATTTCCAAATGTTCCAAGTTGTAAGTTTCTTCCGTAAAAATCATTCCTCGGTTATTTTTTTTAGCAATGGGCTAAGACACCATGACCAACGTCGGGAAGGAACCCAGCAAAGGAGATTGGGATAGCAACACAGAGTGAATAGAGCATGCTTATTTATTATTTATTTTGATAATAATAGCTAACATTGGGACACCTGGGTGGCTCAGTTTGTTAAGCGGCTGCCTTTGGCTCAGGTCATGATCCTAGTGTCCTGGGATAGAGTCCCGCATCGGGCTCCTGGCTCAGCAGAGAGCCTGCTTCTCTCTCCCACTCTGCCTGCTGCTCTCCCTGCTTATACTCTCCCTCTCTGTTAAATGAATAAATAAAACCTTTAAAAAATTCTTAAAAAAAGAATAGCTAGCATTACAAGCTGATAGTCACTGCATGTTTTCTGGGTGCCAGGCCAAATCCTGTGTGCTTGGCACGTTTGGTCACATTTGATCCTCACAGGAAACCTTTACGGCAGACACCAGTATCCATCCCATTTTTTTAAAAGATTTTATTTATTTATTTGACAGATGGAGATCACAAGTAGGCAGAGAGGCAGGCAGAGAGAGAGGAGGAAGCAGGCTCCTTGCTGAGCAGAGAGCCTGATGGGGGGGGGGGGGCTCGATCCCAGGACCCTGAGATCATGACATGAGCCAAAGGCAGAGGCTTCAACCCACTGAGCCACCCAGGTGCTCCTCCATCCCATTTTAAAGATGGGAAAACCCAGGCAGAGAAGTTCAGGAACTTGCCCAAGGACACAGACTGAAAAAGGTCATGGCTCAGGATGTGGATCCAGGCACCTGGGCCCTTACCTGCTCTGCCGAGGCACTATATTGAGTAGGAAAAGTTACCATTCAAATCAGAAGACATTAACTGTGCATAGATTGTATCCAGAAAATAGACAAGAGAGAGATCACAGCGGGAACTGCCTGGGAAGAAGGAAACTGGGCTGTGGGGGGAGGGACGGAGCAGGAGACATAGTTTCATTCTGTAACTGTTTTTAAGATTTTATTTATTTATTGGAGAGAGAGAGAGAAAGAGAGAGTGAGAAAGGGGAGGAGCAGAGGGAGGGGGACAAGCAGACTCCGCACTGAGCACCATACAGGGCTTGATCTCAGGCCCCAGAGATCATGTCCTGAGCCAAAACCAAGAATCGGGTGCTCAACGGACTGAGCCACCCAGGCGTCCCCCCCCACCTTAAATAACTTTTTTTTTTTCTCTCCATTTTATTTATTTTTTCAGCGTAACAGTATTCATTCTTTTTGCACAACACCCAGTGCTCCATGCTTAAATAACTTTTTTTAAAGAGTTGAAATTTCATGCATACAGTATACAAGTGTGTGTGAGAGTAACACACGCTCCCGCATCTTGAGTGTGCAGCATCTCGGACATCTCGGGCTCTCAAGAGCTATTTGCTGACCTGGCTGTGAGTTAGTCCCATCTACCAAAAAAATCGGATTCCTGGTATCTTCCTGGGGTGTTGCTCTGGTAGTGAAGGAATGCATTTGAAGTTTGAAGGCATCACAGGCAGAAGCCCAATCCTCAGATAAGAGGAATTTTGGTAACAGCCCCAGCTCCTATGTTTAAGGGATCCCCACAGGAATCTTAGCCCCACATCCGGATCTTAACCAAGCAATTTTCGAAGCCATATTCTCACACCCCATTACCTTTCAGGGCTTAGCGCCGGCTCCGGGAATGGAGGCCTGCTAGGATTTATGGGAACTACAGGGGAGAAGGGCAGGCTCAGAACCAAATCCTTTCGAAGCCTGAGTCCATGGGTGGGTTTCCTGTGAACAGCTAAGGGGTGTGCCTGACTTACTTCTGTCTCCGTCAAGTCTACCTCAATGCCACCGTGGGTTCTAGCCAATTGTCTTTGAATCTGCGGTAGAATTTGTTGGTTCACGTTGGTCTGGACTTAGCTGTCCTCTTGCAAGCATTTTATCTTCATTTACTGATTGTGAGTGGTGGGAGGTAGGGTGGAAATGAAGGTGTTGGCGAGCGGCTCCAGCTTTTGGGAAAAGGAAAAAAAGTGGAAGAAGAGAAGGAAGCCGAAACAGGGATCAGTTCAAGCACAGTTATCAGGCTTCAGAAACAGAGGATCTGGATTTGAGAGCATCCTAGTAAGTATGTGACTCTGGGCAGGAGGTTTGCCCCTAGAGCCTCAGTTTAACCATCTGTAAAATGGGGCTAAGGATGTTTCTCTGGCACAACTGGTGTGGGGATGAAATGAGATGGTCTTTTTAAAAAAATGTATATTATTTGAGAGAGACAGGGAGAAAGAACATGAGCAGGGGGTAGGGGCAGAGGCGCAGGGATCCAAAGGCAAGGCTCCATCCCAAGGCTTGATCCAGGGCCCTGGGATCATGAACCTGAGCCAAAGGCAGATGCCAGCCCTGAAATGAGAAGTTTTTAAAGGACTCTGTCCATGGGGAGTGTTCATCAGATGGGGACTGCTATGCTGAAGCTGAGGAAGCAGGGAAGGGGGTGACAGGGATGGGGTGCTGTTAAGGAAGAACCATAAGATAAATTTGTTTTTAGAAAAGGCACCTGGGGGACACCTGGGTGGCTCAGTGGGTTAAGCCTCTGCCTTCCGCTCGGGTTGTGATCTCAGGGTCCTGGGATGGAGCCCTGCATCAGACTCTCTGCTCAGTGGGGAGTCTGCTTCCCCCTCTCTCTGCCTCTGCTCTACCTACTTGTGATCTCTCTCTGGCAAATAAATAAATAGAATCTTAAAAAAAAAAATTGCTTCCGGGGTGCCTGGCTGGCACACTCTGTAAAGTGTGCCTCTCTGAATCTCAGGGTTGTGAGTTTGAGCCCCATGTTGTGTATAGAGACTACTTAAAAATAAAATCTAAAACAAAACAAAACAAAACAAAGCACTCCTGGCAAAGGCAAGACATGCAAAGGGTAAAACAATGGCCAAAGTACAAAAGTGTATAGAATGAAAGGAAATCTCCCTCTCCTGCCCATCTAGTTAGGCTCCGGAAGTAAGAATGGAGGCAGGGTCAGTATCTCCCATACCCGCCTACACGTTTGCACACGCGATTGCATTTCCTCTCACAAACAGGAACACACTGTGTAAACCGATCTGCCCTTCGCTTTTTTTTTTTTTACTTATATCTCAGAGATCTCTTCTCACCCATACAGACAAACCCCCGTCTTCTCTACACATTCGCTGCATTTAACTCTTCCTTTTACCATAGTTCATCTAAATCAGAACCCCATTAAAACCAATCAATCTATCAATATTTTTGCCATCAAAGCAGTGCTGCATTGAATATCTTTATACACTTGTTATTTTGCATATGAAGGATTGTTACATCTGCAGGGTCAGTATCTGGCCCGGAGGGGGCGGGGAACTGCTGAGTTAAAGTGTCCTGTTCTCCTGTCTCAGGTGGCTATCTCAAATCCCTCCTCCCCACGCTGGCTGCAACCATCCACCATCTCCCTACTCATGACTTCTCAGAGTGCCTGACCATGTGGTAATTAAATACGTTCATCTTTACCAATCTTACCGGTTTCTAAGCTTTAAGAAAACCAGGCAGTCGGGGCACCTGGTGGTTCAGTGGGTTAAAGCCTCGGCCTTCGGCTCAGGTCAGGATCCCAGGGTGCTGGGATCAAGCCCGGAATTGGACTCTCTGCTCAGCGGGGAGCCTGTTTACCTTCCTCTCTCTGCCTGCCTCTCTGCCTACTTGTGATCTCTGTCTGTCAAATAAATAAATAAAATCCTTAAAAAAAAAAAAAAAAACAAAACAGGCAATCAGGACTTAAAGAAATAGGGCTCATCAGCCAGCTGCTTGGGTCATTCCAGAAAGCCAGACGTAAAGAGCAAATGCGCTGGGAAATGAACTGTGTGCTACCAGTATTTCTTTCCCGAGGGCTCCTCCCTGATTTCCATACAGGCACACCTGTTTCTCCTGCTTCCAGAAGCATGGGTGCCCCACATGGGTCCCCAGCCAGCCTCTGCCCTCTGCTCCCCCCACAACACCCGCCCCCACCCCTGTCAGAGGCTAAGATCACCAGGCATTGCCAGAGGCTTAGAAATTCAGAAACGGCAACATTTTCTCCATGTCTGGTCTGCACTGCAGGCAGAGTTTAAGGCCTAGGGAGGAAATGACCTCTTATTAATAAGGAAGCTTTGGGAAAGTAGATGGGGTGGAGGCTACTTACGGGGGCAGCGTGGTCACATGTTAATATTCTCATCACTTAGGAAAAGGGGCAAGAGTGTGGAATTCCTACCCTCTTTGTCAAACCAAAGAAGTGAACTGGTTGGAAGATGAATGTTGGTGGCTCTGAATGGCAAATTATGGAACATGACGCTTTTCATTCAGGTGTATTTATGGGATTCCTATTTACCTAATAAATACAACGACGGATGAACAGCTGTTGTGAAGGGGGAGGCAGGCGAGGGCTCACAGGGGTGGGGAATGGAAATCTGTCATCCAGGAAGGGAGCTACGTGGTCTTAGGAAGGATTTTAACATCTGAATGGTTTGTTTGTCTTCTTGAAATCCTTGCTAACTGCTGGCAAGGCTTTCTCCTGGGCTCTCAGAACAAAGGTGGGAATCAAATGGGCAGGAGACCTGCACAGAGCCTGATATACACGCGTGGGCAGTAACACCCAGATTGGACAGGGTGGTCACTGGGTATGCCTCCCATCCCAGTGGACGGTCCCATAGACTATGGAGCTTTTGAGCTTCTAGTAATCTTCCAGCCCTTCCTCCTCTCCAACACACGGGGGTCCTGGAAGGGCGGTGCTAACCCAATGCAGGACTTCTGCATGGTTCTTAAAATGTCCTCTTCCCCTTTCTGATTTTCTCCAGACCAAGGCGACCTGCTGCAGTTGGTTCTTCCATGGTCAAGAACGTTTAAGCTCAACAGCGGCACATCCTAAATCCAGAAGTGGAGGGCTAGAGTAGAAAGGAACAAGGAAGGAGGGAGTGCAGAACTGGAGGGTGTGAGGAAAACAAAGGTGGGGGGAGGGGATGCAAAATAGTGTAAATAAGGGGAAAGACACCAGAAAGGGCGGGGGGTGGGGGTGGGGTTGAAATCCTGCAACTATGAGGAGAAAAAGAAGAGAAAGAAGAAAGAAAATTGAGCATCTGATGGGAAAGAGGGAATCCAGGAGGGAAGGAAGAGGGAAGACAGGCAGGCAGGCTGGCTGGCCGGGAAGGGGAGAGGGGCTTTCCTCTCTTTCTTTTAGCTAAGGTAAACGAAAACGTGGTGAAAGTGGGGAAAGAAGAGATAAGACAGAAGAGAAAGTGGAAAAGACCCAGGAGAAACCAAATGATGGAAAATTAAGTCAGGAGAGCTTCCGACGCTGATGTTTCTGAAATTCTTTCCAAGGGGCAGCTGCCACCCGCTTTTGTGGTGGCAGAGACATCTCAACTCTTAAACGAGCTTTCCACCCCTCTCACGGCTGGGCACAGAAAGGCATTTTCGACGAAACCTCACCAGCGAGCTGCGGCTAAAAGGCCATCGCTCCGGTGACAGCCGGAGGGCGACAGCGGTCCCAGTTCCCTCAGTCCCGGCTGCTGGTCATCCGGCCTGGTCCCTTTCTCTCCGGCCGGCGAGGCCACACGTTGTGGGACAGAGTCCCAGGCCTGTGTCGCGGCCCTGCTTCCCGGCGCCCCGATCGCCTGCGCCTGGGGACGGAGCCCGCAGACGCCCAGCGCGCAGGGGCGCACGCGGCGCTGGCTCAGGTCCGCTAGGAACCCACAACCGCCTTTCTCCGGGGCGTGTGCGCGTAGGCCTCTTTACAACACAAACCTATAATTTACACATTTTGATTCCGCCTGTAATTTCGCCCCCCGAGCTCCGACGCCATAAAACTCGTGGGGCCTGGCAGAGGGACCCCACCCCACCCCCAAGGCCCCAGCTCTCCCCGAAGGTCCCTGTGCTGCTCCAAATAATCGCGTGGACGGCGGCCAAGAATAACTCGAAAATAAACACAACTCGCGGGCCTCTGAGCGCAAGCCGAGGGTCCCTCCCGGCCCCACCTGGCTCCGGGGCCTGCGGGGGAGGAGGGGAGGCCTCGCGGAGAGCTCTGCGCTCAGAGGGCTGCCCGGAACCCTAGAACCTTTCCTGCATCTCTATTCAAAACCCGTGCCCCTCTGGCTGGCCTTTGTCCCGCTACTTCTCCTAGCAGGAAAATCGTCTGGCTTCCGGACCTCTGTCCGGAAAAAAGAACACTGATGAAAAAAAAAAAAAAAACAAAAAAAACCAAAAACCCAACATAGACTGGAGCGAGTTTTCCCCCCCTCTAAACTCCGGGACTTTTCCGATTAGACTGGAGATCTCAATCTCAGGCTGCTCTTAAGACCCCAAGTCTGAGCGTGTGGGTGCGTGCCAAGGCTGTGCAGAAGCGCAAAGGCGGCGGCGTGCCCGCATTTGCGTGTATATCCTCAAGTGTGTACTCGCTAAGGCACGTGTGAATAACTGTGTGTGCGCAAAGATGATTCTGTCTACAGATAATTACGCGCAAATTATCCGAGGCTCAGAAAGTGCAAACAGCATATGCAAACGGTTACTAAAGTGCAAATCATTTTGGCGTGCCAACTAGGTGGGTTGCGCTGGTACCTCTACGTGCATTTAATTCTTTGGGCAAATTGTTCCGTGTGCAAGTGTTTAGTGTTCGCGCCAATGATTCTCCCTGCTGCAAACAACCGTGGTGATGTGTGACGCCTTTGCAGAGCCAAAGAAAGGGCTCCAAAAAATCGTTTCTCGGTGGTGGGTCAGACAGCACACCTTCGGGACTGCCCAAGTCCGGAGAAACAGCGCGTAAAAGAAAAACTGCCTTGCTTCCCACGCGGGCTCTGGGGGCTCCCCCTGCGGAAGGGAAAGCGGAGAGGGTAACTGTTTTCGGATCCTCTCTTTGCCTCCCGGAAACTTCCTGCTCCGCGGGGTCGGTGCGTTCCAGCAGCTGCGCTGCGCCTCACGATTTCCCTCCGACGCAGGGTCTCCTTGGAGCCCACGGGTAACTGGCTACCGCCGAACAGCGCCCAGACCCTACCAAGGTTTCCCAGTGTCCCGGAGCCTCCTAAAACTTTCCCGGGCCCGATACAACCGGCCCAGAGCAGTGCCACCGGGAGAAAGCGAAAGTCCTCGCGTTTTGCCAAGGGCTCTCTAAGCGCTGCAAAACCCCAGTTCGCAACCACCAGGCGAAAAGTGGGGATAGCAAGCCCATGTGTCCCCCACCGGCACTGCAATGGCGAAGCACGTCCTGGCCAAGGCAGTCAGTCCCTCCCAGCGCGCGCACACGTGTGCCTAGAATTATAATACAATATAACACATCGTAATATCGGATATTATACCGCGTTTACCTTCCATTAGGATGTGTATATTGTGTTAGGCTGTGCTTATGTGTTTGTTACGACGTGTTGTGATATTGTATCTCTCAATCTCACTACCATGTGCCCACACGCACCTACTGGCTTACTTGATCCCCACAAGGACCCTGGAGGCAGGACTAATTTCTCGCTGTCTGCACTGGAGGTACAGAGAGGAGAAGCGTTTGCCCAGCGCTACCAAGCTAGAAAGGAGGCAGAACCCAGAACCTGAAGACTGGCAGTCGAGGTGGGTGGGAAGCAGACATTCACCCTCCCAGCTCGGTGGGAAAATAACGTACACGACTCGCTGCTGTTTCTGGACTAGACCAACAATATGGATGTATTTTAATGTATTGGCGTCCAGTGGCTGAGAGGAGCACTTCCAGCCTTCGCTCTCCAACCCTCTGGCTGAGAACTCAGGGTAGAGGAGGCTTGCTTCTCCTAGCAACCCTAGGAGGGAGGGGTTATCATCATGGTTCACGGATGAGGAAGAAGCTCGGAGAGGTTAAATAGTTCGCCCAATGCCTCTCAGCAAAGGAGGGCAGAGTTTCAGGTCAGGCATTCAGACCCCAGAAGGATTTTGATTTGGGTAACTCCATTCCCAACCCAACCCCAAGGCATCCCGGTTTAATCGGAGTCCAAGGGTAGGTGAGAGACTGCTGGTGGAGAGGATTGGTTAGAGACAATAAAAACTCTGGGTCTCCTCTCCAAGAGGAAGGAGGTCAATGTACCCTAGGCCAAGTCTTTGGAACCGTGACTGGGGTCCAAGACCTTGCTTGTGACTTGGTTACAGTTCCACAGTCTTCCTTGGGGAAACAACGGAGCAGAGGATTTTTGATCCTTCGTGCACCCCAACATTCCCTCCTTTTTGTGTGCTGATGGAGGACACCGTTTAGTCCCCTCCCTCCAGCTGAAAACACCAAGGGATCACTGTGCCCTCACAAAAGTCCCTAAGGACCAGAGGACCATCGATAACTGACCAAGGTCTTGAGGAGAGCGTCTGGGGAAGGGGACTTCCCTGCCTGGATTTTCAGACCCTCCTGCTGCCAAGGGGAGCTCTCCACCCTGGAAATGTAGGGTCGGGAAAGGAATTCAGACCCAGCCCACCGGGATTATTTGACCCCCCAGCCCCCAGCCCCCAGCCGGGTTTCCTTGCCAAATACCCAAATTGTTGGGGGAAACCTTGTGGGTGAATTTACTGGGCTTTGTAAGTGTAAAATGAGCGTCTATCCTTAGCAAGATACCAGAGAAACACTCTCTCCTGGAGGTGCTCTCCAGGAAACGAAAGGGTGAGAAATTGCCCCTTCTGCAGCAAAATGGTATCCGCTGGAAGATGAGATCTGATGGACATTTCCAAAGCTGAAAGAAATCCACAGAATTGTCCCCAGACCCGACTCTCCCTGCTGCCCACTGCCTCCGCCGGCTTGGAGTGGGCACATGGCTGCCAAGTGTGGGGAGGGGTTTAAACCGAACCCACAAATACAGGATTTTTTGTTGTGTTGCGTTGTGCTTGCCTTTCAAAACAAAACGTGTATCCACACCTTCTGGGTGCAAATGGCGCTAAAAATTAGACAATAATCCAGACATTTGGTGCTTAGCTTCCCCTCCCCTGTATGTACTTAATGATCTGGATATTTGGGGGAAGTTTAGATTTCTAGTGTCTGTGTGATTAGAAGGAGCACTTTGATTTTCTATTTCTGAGTGTACATTGGGGTGCTGGGCGGGGGTTATGTGTGCCTCCATGTGGGAAAGGTGGGGCCAAATTTGAGGCTCTTCCCTAGGCCAAGAAAGCTTCTTGATGCCTCCTTTGAGAAGAAGCCAAGCTGGCCATCCTCCTCACCACCCTCCTCACCAGACCCCTCTCTCCTCCCTCCATGCCAGCTTCGGGGCAGGGGGGAAATTGGCAAAAAGGGAAAACAAAAACCACCAGAAGTATCTGGAAATTTCGGGAGCTGGTATATCCTTCAGAGTCAGGGCTGAAGGATGGAACTTTTCACTCTTGCTAATACAATCCGGACAGTTGTCCCCATAAGAGCAGATTTTGACCAGCTGGCAAATCCAAGAAATTCTGGACAATTCAGTGTAACATCCAGATAACTGGCCATTCTGCCCGTATAATGTCAGAGGCATAGGATGGGGGAATTTGTAACGATTTTGGTAAAAAATTTTGTGGTGTTTTTCGTTTTGTCTCATTTCAAAATGTGCGCTCAGGACTGGCATGTCCCCCTGGGCCACGTTGGTGGGACACTGAGAACAGCCCGGTGGTGGGGGCCAAGCCCCCCTGGAGCCAATCCCTTGCTCTCGAGGAGCGGGAGTGGGGGCCCCTCGGAGGGGAGGTGGCTGGGTGCGCTCAGAGCAGATTTGCCCGCGCGGACCCAGAAAAGATGACATAAGTGACGCTGACGAGGGCTGCCCGGCCGAAACGCGCCTAAATAAAGGGTCCGCCGGCAGCGTGGGCCAGAGGGATTGCCTCACACTCCGGAATCGGGCCCAGACACGTTTGGAAATGTTTTTCTGGCCGCCGGCCCCGCAAGGGCGACAGCCGCAGCCGGCGGCCCAGGCAAAGCTGCGCCGCTGGTCCCAGGCTGGCGCTGAGCGGCGGCCACCGCGTCTTCCTCCGCGCTTGCCTCCCCCCCGCCTTCCTTCAGTGCCCTCCACATTTGTGTGCCCCTTGGGGCACGGCTCCGCCTGCAGCACCCCAGCTGTGACCAGAAAGACATTACGGAATCGCGCAGGCCAAAGTTTGGCACGGAGCAAGGCGTTGTGATTTTCAACACCGTTCTGCCCCCAGGGATGGGCGGGTTGCGCGGGGCAGGCAACCGTCCTGGTCACAGCTGGGTCCCCAGGGCCCAGGACGGAGCCTGAAAACAATGGAATATTTATGAAAGAATCCAGAAATCAGGCTTTCAGTCTTAACGGTATCATAATCCCCCTCTGGGTCACTGGAAGTCTCTCTTTGGCCCTCGTCCCCCCTGTAGAGTAACGGGCTTGTGGCCCCTGCCAAGCTCTCACGACTCAGTCATAATAAGTGACAACCACAGAAACATCTGACACTCGTGGACCATCTGTGCTTTTCGTCAGGCTTTATGTTCATGGACTCCCAGACAATTATTAGGGGTAGACACGGTTATACCCCCATTTTACAGATCACCAACGAGGAGCTTAAATATGCTAACTCAGACCACTTGGTTCATGCAGGGATTTGATGACTGTGTGAGTCCCGTGTTCTAGATGCCACATCCAGGGTCTGACGAATGCTGAGCCCGTGGCCCCCATTTTTCTCCAGATTTTTAAAAACAACGGCACCGAGGATCTGCTTCACCCCTCGCTCTGGATCTGGAGCCAAGCAGTCCAGCCAGACTAAGCCCAGACCCTTGAAGGAGGCTGTAACCAGCTCTAAACTTCTGGATCAGGGCTGGGACCCCCTCACATCTTAGGCTGCTGCGTTCGCGCGCTCTCTCTTGTGGCAGAAGAAAAGGGGTTTCTGCTTTCCTGCCCAATGCAGCGCATAAAAATACTGCTTGGAATTCCTAAAGACCCGAAGAACCTAGAGCGGCCGCAGGTTACAACGAAGAGGTTCCTGAGAAAGGTCACCCAGAGGCAGATGTGACTTAAGCCCCTGCGCCATCGCGCTGTGCGCCCCACCCGCATCTTTACGCACTGGCACAGTTGCGCGGCGCGCGTTGGCGCAAACCAAGATCCTGCCCGCGGATCTCCAGTCCCGCCAGGCTTCGGCCACTGCACGCTAGTCAGCGTAATGAATGGAGAGCGAAAAGAAGGGGTGGGGAGGGAGGGGGCATTGTGACGGGGGGGGGGGGGGGGTTGAAATATCTTGGAAATAATACACTGAGAGAAGGAAATATGGATAACAGTTTATCAGCGCCCCCGCCCCCATTGCCCGCATGTTTAAAACCCCTAAGTAATTTTAGATTGTGTCTTCAGTTAATATATCTCTCTCCCTTTCCCGCGGGCTGACAGGGAAGCGCCGTTGCTGCAAGATGTCTGCAGAAAAGGGTCTTTAAGAGTTTCCACATTGTTTAGCTACACAAATGTGTTTGTGGTTCCCGAGGTCCTCCCCCTCCCCCACCCGCCTCCGAATCTCATTTCACTTTATGACTCCAATTGTTTGAGGATGCCCGCGCCACATAAATCCTGCTTCGAGATTAATCTCTCTGCTCCCTCGCGCGGGGCGCAGCGATTTTTTTTTTTTTTTTAAGTTCTTTAAAAGAGGGCGCCGGGCGGAGATTTATTAACAAGGAAAAATAGTTTATTTTTATAGTCGACCTCGGAAAAGTGGGGGTGGGAGTGGGCCGGGCAAGGGGAGTCGCTCGGATGGATAAACAATGGGGCTAAAGGAGCTGGGGTGTTAAAGACCATTTCAGCTAAGCGTGGGCTGGCGACTTGAACTTTTCTCCGGGCTACCCCTCAGCTCGCCTGTGGATGCGTCGCCCGGGCTCTGCGAGGCCACGCCATAACGGCGAGGTGTGCCTGTGTGGGTCTGCGCATGGACTGTGCGCCAGTGCACGCGCGCGCGCGCGCACGCACCCGTGTGCGGATGAGACTTCCAAACACTCCTGGGGACCAGTCTCTTCCAGAGATGCGGTTCCCAATGGCGTTCCCCGAATCAGCCTCTCTGCCCCGGGGTTGCAATCTTCCCTCCCGCTAAAGTGAAGTGGCTTTAGCGTGATCTACATGGATGGGCGTCAGAGGTCCGCAGAGCCCTGGATGGTTTTCACGAAATTGTGAACGTTGGTGTACTTTTCTGGAGAAAATTCATAGTTTTCATCAGCTTCTCTGTGGATACCTTGTCATCCAAAAGGTCAAAGGCCCCCTCATTAAGGAAAGAGCAAAGCAGGGCCTCTTACCTTCCCAGGTTGCTGGCAGCTGCCCGCTCTGTGCAAATTTCGGTCCTTCAAACTAGCCTCACCTGTGTCATTTTTGAAACGTAACAATGACCAGAAGCCAGCGCCTTAAGCTGGGGCGTTTTGGATGTCGATTTGGGCTCCATTTTGGACTCACGACACTTGGGGATTCTTACCAGCATTAGATTAAGAGCCAAGGGACCTGAGCTTGGTTTTCAGCCTCTAACTAGTCGTCTTGACCTTGATGCAGTGGCAGCCCTTCATTGGGGCCTCAGTTTCCCTTTAAGCTTTTGGAAGGGACATTTTTTAAAAAAAGATTTTATTTATTTATTTGACAGAGAGAGATCACAAGTAGGCAGAGACAGGCAGAGAGAGAGAGAGGGAGAAGCAGGCTTCCTGTTGAGCAGAGAGCCCAATGCGGGCCTCGATCTCAGGACCCTGAGATCATGACCTGAGCCGAAGGCAGAGGCTTTAACCCACTGAGCCACCCAGGCGCCCTGGAAGGGACATTTCTGAGATGTCTACACACTGATGGGCTGTCTTTCACAGCCAGCTGCCTTGAGGACAGAAGGAAGAGAAGAACGCCCAATCTGGAATGCTCAACCTGGTGCCAAGGATAAGGCCCTAAGGTCGTGGCAATGTAGTCATTTTGAGAAGCTGATTTTAAAAAAAAAAAAATGGCCCTCTCCGCACCAAAGAAACAACGCACTTCAAACAGAAGTATCTGGAAAAACAGAGGCACCCCAATTCACAGGGGAAGAGAGCACACATCACTCCTGGCCAGAGCCCAGGAGTGATTCGGTAGTCGATTTTGCCTAATTTTCTGGAGTCCCTAGACAGGTGAAGGTCCCCTGCTTAAAGCAGAAAGATGGAGAGCAAACCCTGAGCAGGGCCTTAGAAAGGGGCTCAGGGCCTGAAAGCGGACGAGTCCGAGCCCCCTCAGTGCTCCCGGGCGAGCAGAGCAGGGGGAGAGAGGGAGAGGAGTATGCCCCTCCTTTGATTCGCAGACCCGGACGCAGCCGGAGACCTCCCGGCACCGGCACCGAGGCGTCTGTCTGTCTGCTCGTCTGCCCGCGGGTCCCGGCTGCCTGAGTGAACTGGAAGAGCGCTGGGAGCGCGCTGCACCAGTGTGAGGGCGCGCCCTGGAGAGGCCTTCCTGGGGGCCGGAATCTGGCCGCATCTCCCAGAGCCCAGTCCCAAGCGACTAGTTTGGGGTGCTGGAGTTAGAGGCCTTGGAGACACACTTGGCTGGTGTCTGCCAAGCCTTTCTGCAGTTCACGGATTCCGTCTCTCTTCCCCCCGGGACGTCTTTCCCCGGGACTGGGGACACCTGCTCAGGGCAGAAGCAGGCTGTGGTTCAACTTGCTTGATCCCACCTGGGTGCCCTTCCAGGGGAAGGCACACCCCAAACAGCTGGGCTGCTTGTTGACTCCATCCAGCCAGTGCCAGAATCTTCTAAGAATAGACCACCCAAAATAAGGCTCTTCCTATTTTTAAAATTATCTTCCAAAGGATCACCTTACTAAACCCCAACAACCCACTTACTCACTATTAACATTTGTCCCTGCAAGATGAGGAGGATGGGCCCAGAGAAGTTAAGCCACTGGCCCAAGAGGGCACAGTAAAAACTGCAGAGTCTGGAGTCAAATTCAGGGCTTCAGACTCCAAATCCCTGTCATTTTGCTTATGCACTGCAATCGGCTTCTCACTACAGGCCCCTCCACCCCAAAACAGAGGCACCCCAATTCACAGGGGAAGAGAGCACACATCACTCCTGGCCAGAGCCCAGGAGTTGTCCAGCCCCGCGGTGGGAAAGTGACAACGCGCGTCAGAGGCCAGGCACACACCTCGCAGGCGCACCCTTCCCGACAACTTGGGGTGCACACCTCCTTTCCTCTCCCCGCCCTCACAACATCCCCACCCTGCAGCCCCCGCGTGCCAGGTGCCAGGTCGCACTGACCCCTGCCATCCCTGCTCGAGCTCTCACCTCCACGTTCCTCCCCACCCCTCTGGTTCTCAGAAAACACCAGCCGTTTGTAGCCCCAGAGGGAACACTGCCCAGGGAGTGGAGACACGTCAGTCGCTCCCCACCCACCTGACGCCTTACCTGGTCGCCGCGTGGACGCGGGCCCGCGCCGGCCGCCTAAGCGCGGACTTGCGCGCGCCCTGGCGCGAAGCGCTCCATCAAGCATCCACTGGCCTCCGGCCGCGTTTCCGGTTGTAGCACTGGGCGCCCCCCGAGTGGGCCCGATAAGCTATCGGCCGCCCGGGCCCAGGAGGGGCGGTCAGCGGCGAGCCAGGGCACCTCTGGCCGGCTCCTGGCTCCAGGGCCCGGCGGCCTGCCAGCGGCGCTCAGGACAGCAGCGAGATGCCTGCCGAGGTGTTTCTGGTTACAATCACTTCACACACAGGCCTGCATTCCGCCCCCGCCCCCCCCCCCATCCTTACCATTAGGTCTGAAGTCACACCTTCTCCGGGCCTGGGGAGCTTTGCCGGGGTGGGCGATGAGTGCCCGAGTGCCTGGCCCGGAGTTGTTAATCCACAGAACTCCAGCAGGTCCGTAAAAAGGAATATTTTGGTGGTCAGAAAATCAACATCGGGTAGACGTATTGCCTCTTCCTGGATACCAGGAGTTTTCTACCAATTGATCCAGGGCTGCTGTGTGTTCCTGATTATGTTCTGGAAGGGCTGAGGCACACCGTTTAACGGATTGTTTTGTATTCTCTTTCGGAAAATAGAGGGCTTAAGAGATAGGAAACGATTCTCAGGAGAAAACTGATGTTGGCCCTTACATGGTCTGAAAAATTCATCATCGTCATCAAATGGGGCTAGCATTTAATACCAAGTGCTTTCGTGCTTTAATTCTTCAAAAAGATCTGTGAGGGTGCGAACTGTTATTTTCCTCGCTTTGCAGATGAATCCGTGGAGGCTTAGAGAGGTGGTTGGGGGTCCCAGATTCCCCCGGCTATAGGAAGATCAGCCCCGAGCAGCCGGGCACACAGTAGGTGTGTCAAAAAGTGGAAAGTTTGAACCTTGGCAATGGAAGGAAAAGACCCCTCACTAGTCTGTCTTGGGGAGCTGTCTGCCACCTACGAGGTGAGCGGTCAGACTCCGAAAGGCCCCGTGCCATTTCTTCCCTGCCCTAGGAAATGATTCAGGCCAGAAGAGTTCCAAACCCAATGGCCCTTGCCTGGCCCTGGGATTGCCTCTCGCTCCAGAGTCCAGCAGGTCTCCCTCCGGCTGGGATCAAGCCTGGAGCTCTCCCAGGCTTCGGCAGGATTTGCAGCCAAACCATCCCCCCCCCCACCCCGCTTAGCCCCGCGGGTGTCCCGGGGTGGGGGGTGAGAGCATAGATCCGGGCTGCCCCTCTCCAGGCTGGGGCTTTTTTCGGCTCGGTTGGGCCTGGGGCCTGGGGTCCTGGCCATGCCTCTGGGGTCACTCCAGGCTTTGTTGAGCCTCCCCCATCTGGAGAACAGGGCCGCCCGGGATCCACAGAGCAATTAACCTCACCCACCCTCTGCCTACCAGTTTCCTTAAAATAAATGTGACAAACGTGGTCCTAATGATCTGTGGGGCAAGATCTATATGCTTCGGGACCGTAACACATGGCTCCCTCCCTCCGGGCCGAGCTCGCAGCCCTACTTCAAAGAACAGCCAGTGGGTGATGGCACGAGGGGCTTCCTGGCTTTCAGGAAACAAACAATCAGCCAGGTTCTCGGGGGCGGCAGAACGGCCACAGACGCGAGCACTGAGGAAAATGATGGTGGCGGTGGTGACGGCGGACATTTATTGATGACGAAGGGCTGGGTTTGGTGCTGGGAGTTTTGCACACTGACTTTATCTTTTTTTTTTTTGAGATTGTATTTGTTTATTTGAGAGCGAGAGAGGGAGAGAGATCGTGAGCGGGCAGGGGAGGGGCAGAGGCAGAGGGAGAAGCAGACTCCCCACTGAGCAGGGAACCCCACCGTGGTGGGGGCGGGGCTCGATCCCAGGACCCTGGGATCAGGATCTGAGCAGAAGGCAGATGCTTAAGGACTGAGTCACCCAGGCGCCCCCACAAACTCATCTGTTCTTTGCAACAACTCTCACCAGGACTTCGATACAGTCACCCCGTTTCACAGCCAAGGGCTCCCGGAGGCATGTTCCCATTCTCTCCCAGCTAGTGGATACATTGGGATTTGAACCTGATCCATCCGCCTTTTAAAACATTAATTAATAAATCAAGGCTTTAAAAAATGCACATGATAAAAAAAAAACTCATACAGGGGAAGAGGACAGTATGCAAGGACTAGCTGACCAGGGCTCCTCCGCTTTACCCCCATTCCCAGCTGCTGGTCCCCAAGTTTGTGTTTTGTGTATCTCTTTCCATTCTGCCTCCTTTTACATTGCAAACGTACCTCCCGCTCCAAACTGCTCTTTGCTTTGCATTTTTATTATTCGGCTAACTTGCTGATGCGTTTTTAAAGGACGGGCTTTTGATCGCTAATCACCATGCATTTAAAAGAAGGAGAAAGTGCCAAACCGACCAACAAACAAAAAACAAACAGAAAAGGGCATTGGTGGGGCTGGTTTCCTGGGGAATCGTGTGGGGTCAAGTTCTGCTCAGGGTCATTTCAACTGCTTGGGGACAGAAATGGAGGAAGGGGAGGGAGGGAGAAAATGGAGAGGCAGGGGTGAGGGTCTGGAAGGCTCAGACAGCTCTTGCATTCCAGTGGGAGATAGCAGATGTCCCAGGAACAAAACATGCTCATCCGCTCTTGGCACGGGAGTGTCACTGGACTTGCGTTTCAGAGCAAGAGCTCTTCAAAGCCTTAAATGGTCTCTCGGAGACCGGGCAGAGTCAGAGCCACTCTGTGTTTTGGGCGGAGGGGCTGGCTTTCAGGGCGGCGGGCTGAGCGCCACCAGCAGCCCCACAGGACCAGGGAGCTGCGAGGGGATGAGGCTTGCCTATTTCGGTCTGGCTTCCCAAGTGACCTTCCCTGCCAGGGTGTAGACAAATTTAAGCCACCAGCCTGTTCATTCCATTCCTGCCCACCAACCCCAATATGGTCACCACCTTCTTCATATATATATATATATATATATATATATATATATATATATATTCCCCTTGTCTGCCTTTGGGCTCAAATCACTCATGCAAAGTTATTTTCCCAGATGGTGTTTGTGTTTGCATTCGTAGGGTTTATAAACGCAGAGCGTCTTCCGGGTGCCTGCCTCCAGCACGTGGTGAAAAGTTGCTGGGCCCACAAGATCTCATCCCTTGTCTCGAACACGAACAACCATGCTTCTGCCTGCTTGTCACTGTGTCCTGCCCCCACAGTTTCTAGCTCTCTAGCAAAGAGTGATGTCCCCTTTCTCTTGGTCCTTTTCTGTTTCCTGCTGCCTCTCACTCATATTCTCTTTCTCTACCCCTGTGTGAGCCTTTCCCCTTTCCTGCATCGCTTCCTCCCTCCTTCCCCTCTTCCTGCCTTTCTGCCTCCCCCTACCTGTCACCCTCTCCTCCCTTTACAGTCATCTCCTTTCTCATTCCCTCTTCCGGGTCTCTCCTCAGAGCTCCCTTTCTCCGGGGAGGGGAGTATTATGACAAGAAATGCATGCCAAGTTTCTGGGGCCTTCTAATTCAGGGGCTTTGGGGAGCCGATCTTAACCAAAACAGTGGGTCTCTTTTACAATTCTAGGGGGCCTCGAATCAAAAACAGCCCAGCTGGAGTTGCAGTTTATTTTCAAAATGCATGCGTGGCTGTTACCCTTCTACAAAGTTCCCTAAAGCAATAGCTAGAAATGCAGATAAGTCTGTGTAACCACGTCCACAGCCATGAAATGGGTCACAAGAAAAAGAGTTAAGAGCTCAGTAGGAGATTGGTAAAACTATGTTTCCTCTGAAGGTGGAATAGTATGTAGTCACTAAAAATCTGGTTTTAAGCGAGAAAAACAGACTTAAGGTAGTAAGTATCTTTACGATCCCATCTTCTCCAAGTGCGCGTGAATTACATACCCGGGAAGAAGACGGTGTGTGTATGGTTTCACTTACGCGTGGAATTTAAAACTGAAACAAATGAACAAAACTAAATTCGCAAATACAGAGAACAGTTCAGTGGCTCTCAGAGGGGTGGAGAGAGGAGGGTGGGCCAAACCGGTGAAGGGGTCAAGAAGAGTGCAAAGTTCCACTTATTAAAAAAAAAAAAAAAAATAAGTCACGGGGACGTCCTGTACAGCACAGGGGCTCTAGTCAAGCACATTGTTTGGCCTGTTGGCAAGTCGTGACAAGAGTGGATCTCGAACGTTCCTAGCATGAGAAAAGAAGTCTGTGTGACTCCGTATGGTGATGGATGGTAACTGGACTTAGCGCGGTGGTCATTTCGTGGTGTGCACAAATTTCACATCATTAGGTTGTTCACCTGACATATAATATATGTTTTATGTCGATTTGACGCCAATGCTATTTATTTTATTTTTAAAGATTTGATTTATTGGTGAGAGAGAGGGAATGAGTGAGAGAGCATGAGCAGGGTAAGATGCAGAGGGAGAGGGAGAGTCAGAGGGAGAGGGAGAAGCAGGCTCTCAGCTGAGCAGGGAGTCCGAAGATAAGGGATTAGATCCCAGGACCCAATCCCAAGGACTCTGGGATCACCACCTGAGCTGAAAGCAGACACTTAACAGACTGAGCCCCCCAGGCATCCTGATTCTACTTCAATTTTAGAAAGGTGTTGTGTGTACATCAAATGTTAACAGTGAGGGGTGGGATTACAGAATTTGGGAGGGTTTGGACTTTTTTTTTAAGATTTTATTTATTTATTTGACAGACAGAGATCACAAGGAGGCAGAGAGGCAGGCAGAGAGAGGGGGGAAGCAGGCTCCCTGCTGAGCAGAGAGCCCGATGATGCCCATGCCCATGCCTTGCTGGATCCCAGGACCCTGGGATCATGACCTGAGCTGAAGGCAGAGGCTTTAACCCACTGAGCCACCCAGGCGCTCCTGGACATTTTTTTTTTTTTTTAATCTCCCACCTCCAAATGGCTGTCTTAAAGCTGTATGAAATCATGGTGGTTTTTAATGCTGTCCTTTCTACGTCTGTGCATGTCCAAAATTTTCCCATGATATCTTCGACATTGATAGCGATGCAGAGTTCTTTCATAAGTGTGGCCAAGTGCAAAAGACGTTGTTCAAGTTCATTTTCCCCTTGTGGCTCCCGTATGAGGGCTCCCCCCGGAGCTTCTTTGCCCTGGCAACCAGGGTTCTGGATTCCTGGGGAGGGGGGCTCTAGACCCAGTTATATCTGCTAACCTGAGCAGAGGCATGGGTGCTATCAGCTTGTGCACTGCTTCTTTTTTTTTTTAAGATTTTATTTATTTATTTGACAGACAGCGATCACAAGTAGGCAGAGAGACAGGCAGAGAGAGAGGAAGGGAAGCAGGCTCCCTGCGGAGCAGAGAGCCCGATGTGGGGCTCGATCCCAAGACCCTGGGATCATGACCTGAGCTGAAGGCAGAGGCTTTAACCCACTGAGCCACCCAGGCGCCCCAGCTTGTACACCTCTGACAATGAGCTGGCCAGGGCGACCCAGCAAGGACTGGAAAAGGGGCCAAGTCTGGCAAAGTCAATTAGGTGGGCTGGCAATAAGAGGTTATTCGGTGGGGCCAGGAGTTAACCTAGAGAGGCCCGTCCGCAGGAGAGTGCAGAGGCCCTTTGAGGCCTGGGGGACATTTGGTTGCTATTATGAATGAAGAAACCGAGTGGAGCTGAAACAGGAAAATGGCGAAGTCGGACATCTCAGTGGACTGGAGGGAGGAGGCCCAGTGACCCTGGGGCTAAGTAATTCCAAATGGTCTTTGAAACCTCTGACAGTGGGGCCACGGAGACCCGCCCGCAATGGGAGAGGGGGGCAGAGGTCCCATTACAGAGGGGTCTGAGGTTCTAGGCACTGACTGAGCCATTTTCAGGAAAGTTAGTTATTGCCCTCTCTGGCCCAACTCCTTAAAGGAACCACGAGAAGTAGATGCTTGTCGCCAACCAGCAGCAGACACCTGCAATGTGGCATTGGAACAAAGGGCAAGGGGGAAATCTTCACAGCTAGAAACAGAGCCCATCGGCTCAGCAACAGAGTGGCCATGCGTCAACCCCATCGGCTCTGTGGGACTCGTGCCTCTGCAGCGCCTGGAACTCAGCGGGCTCCAGTAACTACCTGATGTACGCACATACCCATCAACGAGTGCCTGACTGTTCTCGGGCTTTGTGCACAAGTGCATGTCCGGGGTCACCTGCTTCCCTATCCCCTGACAGACCGGTCACAAACGGGGGTTCCTGGGCCCCACCCCAAGTTTATGAATCCAAACCTGCGGCCTTTGCAATTTTAATAGTCACCCAGGTCACTCTTTTGCTCCCCACCATGAGAACACCGCTGGGGGCATCACAGTCGCTCGCTTCTAGAAGGTCCTGAGGCATGCCGAAAGAAACGAGCTCTACAAAGTCAGTATTATTCCCACCATTTATTTTCTGTTTATTACAGGTAAATATCCTAGGTAAATATTACACTTACCATTTATTTCAGATTTATTACGTGTCAGACACCCTGTGGAGAAGTGTGGGTATATTATCTCATTTCTTCCTCAAATAATCCCTTCAAGGAGGTAGGAGACCCATTTTATAAGGGGGAGGGGGACGGTTGCAGGAAGGGAACCGGGAGGCAAAGCGACTTGCCCAAAGATAACGAGGACCAAAGCAACAATCAGGAAAGAGAGTATCATTGATTGACAGCCTCCCGGGACCCAAGCACTGTGCTAAGCATAGATTTTTTTTACATTTTTTATTTAATTCATAGACATTAACTGGACATGGATTATTTAATTTTGTTCTCATAACTGGACAAGTCAAGCTTCTTTATTATTATCCCCATTTTATGCATGAGGCCTAGCGTGATTCCTGTCCCCTGGCCTCAGAGCCCATAAGCAGTGACGGCAGGATCGGACCCCACCTCCTCACTCCCACCACCTTCAGGATGTGATGGGGGACTCAGGCCGCCTCCCAGCCACGGCCCAGAACACTTCTCCTATGTAGCTAGACTGTTGTAAAGCTTAGACTGGATTTTAGTCAAGTGGAATAGGAAACAGGCTCCAAGGTTTCTGAGGAGCAGAGAGGATGTAGAGCAAAGGTTAGGCGTTCTGGATGCTCGCCTTGAGTTTTTGTGTGGTCATCTCTTCCTCGGTTGGTCCACCTGTTAAAGGGGTCCCCAGGAGTGGTCTCACGAGAGTTCAGGAGAGTAGTCAAGGAACCCTTAAGGGAAAGAACACAGCCAAGAGTGAAGAAACCAAGTCCTGATTTCAGAGCTGATCCCAACTCATGTGCCTGGCAAGGCGATTCTCCCCCACCGATCCCCTTTACCCCCCGCACCCCGTTCCACCGGGCCCCAGTTTCCATGACTGTATGTCGCTCTGAGACTCTGGGTTGGTGAAAGCTACTTACCCTGACTTTCCAACTCAGGCCATTTTGAGCTTCTTCTGCTAGTTCAGAGGCTCAGTTCTTGGAGTAAAAGAAATAATAATAAATTAATAAAATCTAAGATGCTGGTGATAAAAATGTCCCAAAGTGCAAGTGGCCTCAGGGCATTTTCCCAGTCATTAAAAAGGGAAAATCAGCCACCCTAAAAAAACAAATTCTCCTCTCACTGTAAGTGCGGGTTATCATTCGGAATTCTGATGACTTTGGGGCTGACAATTTTAACAACCACTTAAGTCTCACCCTGCGCCTTTTATCTGAGCACTACACAAACATTGTTAAACACACAGGCTGAGGCCAGGGACAATGGTATCATCTTCGAGGGGAGAAGACCCAGAAAACTGAAGTGTCCACAGGATACTCCCTCCCACTCTTCCCTCAACAGAGCTAATCAATGGCCTGGCTGGGCTTAGAATTAATAAGTCTGGACTCTTGCACTTTTGACCTGGCTGTTAGATAACAATTCCTTTAGCTAGGCCACGGGTTATTAGGCACGAAGAGTTCAATTGGATAAGTAGATGACGTTTTATTTATCTAAATTTCTGGAGGCGTGGTGTTTATTTTTAAAGCGAGGAATGTAATTTATAAATAATTTATTTGCACGGTATGAGTTAAAACAAGGAATCCTTATTGGAGAAGAAATAAACCAGAAAGCAGCTCTGCTACTTTATTCATTTCAAAATAAATAAACGCAAAAACTCGAGGCTTTATACCTGGGATTTTCTCCTCCTTCTCCATCTCCTTAATGCCTGCCAGAGTGACATTCTGATTCACTGATCTGTTTCAAACTAAAGCTCATGAATGAAAATGGTTTTCTCACCTACCACAAAGCAGTTTTTTTTTTTTTACAATTTTATTTATTCATTTGAGAGAGAGCGAGTAAGAGCACCAGCGGGGGGGGGGGGGAGAAGCAGACTCCCTGCTGAGCAGGGAGCCCAATATGGGACCCTAGGATTCCAGGACCCTAGGATCATGACCTGAGCCAAAGGCAGACACTTAATCCACTGAGCCACCCCAAAATGTCCAAGGAAGTGATGACAATGTTCCTCTGGGCTGGGGAATGGAACTTTAGGTGACAAAGGTTGAGTTTTCACTCTTTATGCTTTTGTAGCTACGGAAATGGGAATGATGTGAATGTTTTCCCATTGAAAATACAGGACACCTGGGTGGTGCATTCGGTTAAGTGTCCGACTCTTGATTTAGGCTCAGGTCATGATCTCAGGGCTGTAAGATCGACCCCCACATTGAGCTCCATGCTGGACATGGAGCCTGCTTGAGATTCTCTCTCCCTCTGCCCCCCGACCCCCAGCCCCTTGCTCACGCACATGCTCGCGCTCTCTCTCTCTGTCTCTAAAAAGAAAATCCTGAAATTATATATAGTCAAAGAATAACTGTGAATTTGCATAGAGCAATGTTCAAAAAGACATGCAGAGTTGGCAATCTCTGGGTACCTTGGTCTGCTGATGCTTTACATCTTTTCTCTTTTGCTTGTTCCTATTTTTTGATGTTTCTGAAAGGTACATAGAAAGAGTTCTTTTGTAGATATTGGGGGGGAAAAAGAAGGAAGGAAGAAAATGATTTTCCCTTCTTTGCTCTCAATGGAATGGATTCCTTTATATGTGTATTAAATACCTCTGAAGTCCTCACTGTAAAATGACTGGGGTGGGGGAAGACAGGGGAAAAGACTAATAAAAAGAGGTTTATGGGTATTTGGGTGGGATGAGAAGGACTTCCAGATGCATGAAAGCCAAGATTTGAGAAGAGAGAGTGGGGGCCCCATACCAGGTTGGAGTGAGAGGCACTTCTGAAGGTTATGGTCACCCTGGGCCTCCTTATAAGGGACCCCAAATGCCCGGCACTCACAACGATTGCCTAGTGAGAAAAGGGAGGGAGGGGAGAAGCAGTCAGGATCCCCTTTCAAGGGTGAAGAAGCTCAGATGTTGAATGAGGCCTCTCAAAGGTCAATCACAGATTCTGAGTTTCTCTGCATGGTGAGAGCTCCTTCCTTTGCAGTGATAATGATGACAAGAAGAATGTCTAATTGCATTCGAATGCTTACTCCACGCCAGACCCCGGGCAAAACACTCTCTATACATTATCTTGTTTAACCTCACAAGTTGTTATGAAGATCAAACAAGATAACACCCCTTGGGCAATAGACAACGCTTGGAACTGACCATGGCTTCATTCTCTATACCATCTGGTCGGTAGGTTGGATCTAAGAGGTAACCGTGGTCATCTCTTTGCAGAGGCACCCTTTGCATGTGTTCCCATTTTCATTTTCAGCGTGCTGGTTGAACTTCCCAACTGCCAACACCTGAAACTCTTGGCTGAAGAATTTCTCTTGCCACTGGAGCCTGCCCTCCTGGGTCAGAGCAAACTGGAATTGCCAAACTATTAATGCCCCACCTCCACTCCTAGGGCAGACCCTCCATCAATGACCTACGGAACACAGTGTACAATACGTACTTTTGTTGCCCCCAGGGTGGGTTGCTCTGTGGAGTGCTGTCTACACGGATTCCCACAACTCCCCACTGAGATTAAGCTCCAGAGCCTGTAGGAGTAATCCTGCACTGACTTCGTCCCCTCCCCACCGCGTTCTTCTCAACTCCCCGCAGTTTTTCCTACAGTCACCTCCCAAATCAACTCCATACACTTGAAGTCTTGTCTCAGGCTTGGAGTCTGGAGACCCAGCCCCAGACATCTACAGCAACCCCATCCCACGTCCTTTAAAAAACACATCTGCTTCCCTCTTATACTTCCTTTTTCCATGGATAGAGCATCTGATGCGTTTCAAATCTCATTCGCATCTCTTATCTCAATTGAACTTCCCCCCTCCTGGTTCTGCCAGACAGATAGGCAGCCATTACCAACACCCTCTCCTCTGACAGATAAGGAAATTGAGAATGAGTGGGATGGTGTCATTTCCCCAAGAACACACACAGTGAGGAAGGGGCAGAGCCTAGATCCTGGGCTTCTGACTCTATCCCCCCACCCTCAAGCCCAGAGACTCTCTGCCTGCTCTCAGAAGGGTAGCGTCCACTTCTATAACACTGCATGTTTTTTTTTTTTTCTGGGTAGTATTTCATTCAAACATCTCAACGACTATATTTTATTGCCATTATCATTATCATTTATAGGTGAATAATCTGCTGTATGGTTCACGTGGAGGCAACTGTAGACACGGGAGAGCTTCTGAGGCTTCCAGAAGCTAACTAAATTATTAAGTAGTCCTTGACAGCAAGCAGGTCCATGCCACCTAGAGGACAAGTTGCACTTGAGCAGAAACATCTCAGAGAACCTTGCTCCAGCCTTCTTATGCTTTATGGCAGCGGGGATGAGCAACCATCCAGAACTGGGCTAAGCCTTCAGCTCTTGGTTCTTTGGTTCGTCTCAAGGGAGATAAGATGGTGTTTGGACCTTGGGGGAAGGGATTATTGTGAAAACCAACCACAATGATTTCACAACAATGTGGGGCCAACAAGGGTCAGCCTTGCCCTGGTGACCTTTCATACTACAATGGTGGTGACCCCTCATTGTGGGACATCCCTGAATATGATGATCAATCCTACCAAATCCAACGTCCTCGATGGTGATTGGTTGAAGAGTGATCTGTCACACGATTCTGGCCAATGACATAAAAGCAGAAGTTTCCTGGGAGGAAGGGGGTTAGTTTCCAAATACGCCCCCTTCCAAAGTGTTGCCCTTGTGTTATCTCCTCGCCTTGAATCTGGACTGGCCCTGGGACTTAATTTTGACTCATAGGATACTGTGGCAGCTACCTGGTAGCTCCCAATGGTTTCTCTTATTCTGGGGGAAGCCAGCTGCTGAGTAAACTCTGATTTCCCTGAGACCACTGTGCTGTGGGGAAGCCCAGATGAGCCACATGGAGAAGCCCTGCAGAGAGAGAGAGCTTCCTGGCCATCCTCCAGTTCTTTCCCAATCCCAGCTGAAGCACTGGACAAGTGGCCATCTTGGACAGTGAAGGCATGTGACATTCAAATGGCTGCAGCCCCAATGGTCATCTGACTGCAATCTCTTGAGAGACCCTAAGTGAGAACTGCCCCGTTGAACCCAGTCAACTCAAGGAACCATGAAAGAGAAACTTCTCGAAAAATTTCTTGGCTTCTGAGAAAGAGATATAGAGAAGGGTGCCTGGGACACCCTTTTAACTTTGGACGTGTCAGGTCTAAATGACTGGAGAACTTGGGGACACAAAAGATCTTGTTTTTGGAGACCAGGTCCACTCACTGAGACTGGCTGAGCAAAGAGAGGAAAAGAGTCTGAGTCCCTGATGCCCTTAGAGCACTGTGAGTCGGCCAGCCCTGAAACCCACCCTACCTGGGGCTGCTCAGAGAGTGAAATAACCCCTTCCCTGCCAGCACCCATTTGGGCTTTGTTGTTTGTGTTGAAAGCTTCCCCATTCATCCCTAGAGTAGGGAAGCTGACCTGGGCTAGTAGCAGATCTGGGTAGGCAGTAGAATACAGGGGTCAGACAAAGTTAGCACAGGTTTCGACATGGGTTCTGTTACTTCCTCGCTGCAATGACAAGACCCTTCTCTCCTTTCTGAGCCCCAGCTTATTCCTCTGTAGAGTGAATAGTTCTGTCCACCTTGTAGGATTGCCGTGAGGTGTCAATGAGTGCAGGTATGAGAATGAATCGTGCTGGATGCCTGCCCCACCGTAGACACGTGTGTTCTGAAAGGTGTGCCTATCACTCAGGTAGCATTCAGAGAGGCCCTTCTGTCCTCTGGACCTCTTCAGGAAAGGGAGAAGCTTGGGGACTGCCCCAGAGATAACAAGTTGAGAAGGTTTGCCAGAACACGATGTATTCCTGTCATCGTCCCAAGGCCCCCAGGACTCCAGGGCCCCCCATGGTACATCAGGACCCCAGCTGCCTCCCCTCTACACACCTGGTTCTTCATCAGCTCGGGGCCAACCTTCCCTTTGAAGTTGGTCTGTCACAACACCTGCTCCCAACTGGTTTGAAGTTGAAGTTTAAAACCAAACCAAAGTTTCCTCTTCTTCTCTAGGTTCTGTTTAACTTCCCTCAATAAACTGAAGCTTCCAGAGGAGCAGAGGAGGAGAGCGGTTTGAGATGCGATCCAAGCTTCATTTAGTCGAACTGGTGACAGCTTTCCTGTGTGTACAATATCAAGATTGGTTTAATGAAGTGGAAATGGCATCCATACAGAGGTGGAAATATCTGCGGCAGAGCCCCAACCTCTGGCTGCCTTATTAGAGGAATGGAAAAATGGCTCATCATTTAAGAGTGTCTTGGGGTGTTTCACATCTGAAAGCAGGTACCCTAGATGCAGTCAGATCCTTGCAACAAAACACTGGAGGTGGAAGAGAGAAGAACCAGGACTAAATATCACACTTGGCATGCGTCAAGTCTATTGTATCTTTTTATGGCCAGAGTCTGGGTTCATTGATGTCCCCATTGTATCTCTTGTTAAATAGTTTGAAAATCACCTGTGGGAAAAGTTCTTTTAAAAGTCCTAAGAAGTTCTCTATTTTTGGAAATGGAAATTTTGCTTTGGCTTTGGGCTTTGGGGGAAATCACCAAAATGGAGAAAACACTTTTTTTGTTGAGTGTGGTTGAACTGGAGCTGCACTTTTGAGGTTGCTGATCTCTGTGCTAATAGAGATGTGGTCGTTTTACAAAGGAAATTGCTCTGTCCTGAGCTATTGCATTGTCCTGTATGGAGGCATGATTTTGAGGAGAGAGGTATGTGTTTGAGAGTTGCTTGCAAGGAATGGAGGTGGGGGGCAGAACGATGGAAGGAGATATCATAAGAAAGCGGGTTACTCTGGGATCAAGCAGCATTGCTTGTGGGCCCAGGAGTTGTGGAGAGGACCACCCTCCCCACCTATGCTCATCCACTGTGTAGATCTGGGAAAGAAGAGAGAAGATTACGTTGGCAGTGGCTACCTTCCCAGGAGTCCCTTTCACTATGGCGATGGTGGAGACATCTCAGGGCAGAAGACAGTAACCAAGGGAAGATGGTTGTGCATTTTGGTGTCCATAGTAGATAAATTGGTTTGTGAGCACATTTGGAATGCAGTGCCCTTAGGAATCCTTGGTGACTTTTGTCTCAGTCAAGGACTTAGGCAGTTTCAAGTGACAGAGAGTAAGCTCTAGTTGGCTTAGCCAAAAAGGAATGGATTAGTTCATGAAACCGGCAAATCTGGGAATAGTAATGGTTTCAGGCATGGCTTGACCCAGGAGCTCAAATGATATTGTCAGTTTCTCACTTTTCTTGTCTCCTAACACATTAAAAGTAAGTGATGGGGGTTCAGTAAGGGCTGACCTGTGAATAAAATCATCAGATGAGAGGCTGGCAAGAAAACTTGAAATGGAGGGACCAGGCTATCATCATGTGAATCCCCTGATCCATCTTAGTTTTCAACCAAAAGTTGGACAACCGGACATTGTAAGGCCCTTATGAAGGATTCTCATGAAGAGGTTGAATCTGAGCGTACTTAAGCCTTATTTTAGTTTGGGTTCCCTCTCAAGTCACCCTAGGATGAGAACTCAAGTGCATATAATGTATTTTGGAGGTGTCCCCAGGAAGTGCTGGTAGTGAAGTAAGAAAATGAAACAGAGAAGGGAAGGCAGCCTGTAAGGGTGAGTTACCAAGCCAGTTACCATAATGGGCAGTTGGAGCTAATCCCAGCTCAGGAACTCTTGAAGCCAGTGTGATCTATGACCCTCAGAGTCATCTCACCAAAGGGATGGCACATCTGGAGTACTTGCATAGCAGTTCTTGTAAGCCACTGGGGACAGGCTGTTCTTGAGGGTGGGGACTTTGAACCTGCAGCACTTCCAGCCACTGGATGCTGATAGCAAAGAGAGCCTCTAGGCACAGAAATGCCAGCACTGCCAGCTCATACTAAAGTGATAGGACCAAGAACAGGCATTGGACCAGGAGATGTCTGGTACAAGCCTCTAGAGCTCACTGGTGTGTACTAGAAACACAAGGGATTGGAGAAACAAATTAAATAACACCACAAGGGCATTACATAATGATAAAGGGATCAATCCTCCAAAAAGACATAACAATCCTCAATGTGTATGCACAGAGACTCAAGATATGTAAGGCAAACAATAATAGAATTGTAAGGAGACAGTCAAATCTGCTATTAGTTGGAGTATTCAGTATCCCTTGATCAGATCCAGCAGGCAGAAAATCTTTAAGGACATAGCTGAACTCAAGAACACCAATCAACTGGGTATAATTGACCTCTGTAGACTACTTTATCCAACAACAATGAAATACACATTCTTCTCAAGCTCTCAAGGAATGTTCACCAAAATAGACCACATTCTGGGCCATAAAACACACCATAGCACATATGAAAGAATAGAGACCATACAATCTACATTCTTACACCACAATGGAATCAATAATAGAGAGATAGCTAGAAAAATCCCCAAGTGCTTAGAGATTAAACCAAACATTCTAAATAGCATGCTAATAGATCAATAGTTTGGGGCGCCTGGGTGGCTCAGTCATTGGGCACCTGCCTTTGGCTCTGGTTGTGATCCCAAGGTCCTGGGATCAAGCCCCGTGTTGGACTCCCTGCTCAGTGGGGCTCCTGCTTCTCCCTCTCCCGCTCTCCCTCCTTGTGTTCCCTCTCTCGCTGTCTCTGTCTATCCAATAAAGAAATAAAACCTTTAAAAATAGATTAATAGGTTAACCTAAGAATCTATTAAACAAAACTTCTAAATGATACATGAATCAAAGAGTTCTCAAGAGGAATTAAGAAATATTTCCACTAAATGGAAATTAAAACACAACTTATCAAAATGTGTGGGATGCAGCAAAAGCAGTTTTCAGAGGGAAATTCATAGCATCAAATGTCTAACTTAAAACAGAAGAAAGACCTAATATCAACAATCTAAGCTTCCACCTTAGGAAACTAGAAAAAGAAGAAGAAAATAAATTCAAAGTCAACAGAATGACAGAAATAATAAAACTTACAGCAATAATCAATGAAATAAAAAACAGGAGATCAATAGAAAAAAAACAAATGAAGCTCCATGACACATGGGGGAAAAATAGACAAATCCAGAATATGGGACCTTGTCTATGACTTACTACCGCAACAAGTCTATTGGCATGGAAAGGGTGGACGACACTCTAGATGAAAAGATATCTAAGGAGTATATCAACCGACTGTCATATGTGCACTTTGTTTGGACCCTAATCCAACAAACGAACAAAACAACTATATAAGACTTTTTAAAGATAATCAGGAAAATGTGGATCTAAACTTTATATTAGATGATAGTAAATAATTTTTATTAAATTTATTAACGTGGGAGTGCAGGGCTGACTCAGTCAGTAGAACACACAAATCTTTTTTTTTTTTTTAATTTTCAGCGTAACAGTATTCATTGTTTTTGCACCACACCCAGTGCTCCATGCAATACGTGCCCTCCCTATTATCCACCACCTGGTTCCCCAACCTCCCACCCCCTGCCCCTTCAAAACCCTCAGTTTGTTTTTCAGAGTCCACAGTCTCTCATGGTTCATCTCCCCTTCCAATTTCCCTCAACTCCCTTCTCCTCTCCATCTCCCCATGTCCTCCATGTTCTTTGTTATGCTCCACAAATAAGTGAGACCATATGATACTTGACTCTCTCTGCTTGACTTATTTCACTCAGCATAATCTCTTCCAGTCCCGTCCATGTTGCTACAAACGTTGGGTATTCATCCTCTCTGATGGAGGCATAATACTCCATCGTGTATATAGAACACGCGAATCTTGGTCTCAGGGTTGTGAGTACGAGCACCACGTTGGGTGTAGAGATTACTTAAAAAAAAATCTTAAAAAAAACTTAAGAAAATTTGTTAATGTGATAACAACATCAAAGTTCTGTAAGAGAAATGTCCACGTTAATTAGAGATGCCCACGGAAGTATGTAAGGAGGAAATAACACAATGGCTGGGATTTCTTTTAAAGTTCTTCCGCAACAGTTTTAAATAAAAGCACGGTCTGGACGCCCTTACTTCTCCTCTCCTTCATTCTGGACCTGTCCGATCTTGTTCTTATTTGCCACTTAAATAAAATAGAAAATCATAGATTATTTTCCATTAATTTTGATTTTTTAAGAATACAGGGTTTAAACTACTCTTTTTCTTGATTTCTAAGTTTTGTCGGTGCCCCACACCCTCACCCTACTCCATATCTGTGGGTGTGAGTATTAGTCCTCGCACTACATCTAAACCCAGTGGCCTTATTGTTTGCCTTGGGGTTGGCCTGCTTTGGGATAACCAGAGCTGGTCACAGTTTTCCAGGTAATAACCCACTGAAGGTTTCACCACTTTCCACTCTCACCGCACCGACATATTTAACACCCTCTTCCACCTTTCAAGGAGCCACCATGGAAGACACCGCCCCAATTTAAGAGATGGTGGCTTGTGGTTAATTAGGAGTCTTGCCAACGGGGAACACACTATTTACCATCCTCCTTGATTGACAGGCCCACACTTAGAGGCTGCCTTGAGTTTCCTTCGTGTGTTTAAAGCAGCTCGAACTTATCCATAGCCATTCCAGATGCTTGTCTCCACTGTTTACTCTTCCAGCTTCTTCTTCGCTCCCTTCCGACCGGACGGAAGCTGCCTTCCTCTGATACCACCGCCATCCCCAGGCGGGGCACCTTAGGGATTCTCTTGGGATTGTTTCTTTGGCCAGTTTCCAACAGGAAAGAGACAAGGTTTGTATGTTTCTCTGACCATGCGCACACCATTAGTCCCTGCCTCATCAGAGCAAGATTCCTTGGGTGATACAAAGTGTTCGATCCCATGTGTGCCTAAAACCCTCTTGGAAAAGAATAAAATGTCATCCTTGGAAGAGCCCTGAAGAATAACTGAATCCTGTGTTTCTCAACTCTTTTTATGAGATGCATGATTAAAGAAAGCTCTGGGAGTCAGGAGGAGCCGGGTTCAAATTCTGACTCTGCTGCGTTGGGTCTTTAGAGAAGTGACTTAACCTCTCTGAGCCTCTGTCTCTTATCTGTCAAGTACGGACAAAAATGGCATGGCCCCCCGATCGTGTTGTCAAGGCAGTAAGTAAGATAATGTCTGTGAACACTTAGCATAATTCTTGGAACAAAGTAAATGCTTAGTATACGCTGGTTGCAATAATTATTTGGGTGGTCATTGTATCTATTTGAGAATCTATAAAAAGCTATGAAGACTCATCAGAAAAATGTACATTCTTTTACACTGAAACGAATTAAATGTGCTAAAATTAAGACACGGGCATTTTCTATTATTATTGTAAGCATACTTTAATTTATGAAAAAGAAACAGTAATACAAACCCTATACTAGTCTATGGTAAAACAATTTAAAAGACAGTGTGGACAAGAGGGGGAAAGCGTTTGTTCCCCAGCTCACATCAGGGAGGGAGTCCAGCCCCAGTATTTCCTCCAGGAAGGGGGACGGGCTTACACCCACAGTTCACAGTCCCGCAAAGCCAAGAGTAGCCCCAGGAGATGTACTTTGTTACTCTGTCTCTTTCTTTCTTTCTTTTTTTGAAGATTTTATTTATTTACTTGACAAACAGAGATCACAAGTAGGCAGAGAGGCAGGCAGAGAGAGAGGAGGAAGCAGGGTCCCCGCTGAGCAGAGAGCCCGATGTGGGGCTGGATCCCAGGACCCTGAGATCATGACCTGAGCCGAAGGCAGAGGCTTTAACCCACTGAGCCACCCAGGCATCCCACTCTGTCTCTTTCACTTACCAAACGATAGTACCTTCTTTCTCACATTACTATACAGACTTCACGTGTATCATTTTTTAAAGTCATGGTTGTGTTCTGTTTATGAAATTGATACAGGCACCATGTCTGAATAAAGTGAGAAATAAAGTCTCTCGTCCTCTTGCCTGACCCTGGAGGAAAGCACCGATAGACCAGCATACGTCCTTCCAGAATTTGCTCAGTGCAGATCCTACATGTGTAAACACACATCCCGGGCTTTGGGGTTTGTCTGCAGAGGGGTGGCTGTCCTGTGGCTGGAGGTAAGGACACTCCACGTCCCACATACCTGAGTTCACATCCTGGCTCCAACAAGTCCTTGAGTGACCTTGGACAGTCCTTTGAATGTCTCCAAACCTCCTTTTCCCGTCTGCGAACGGAGCACACAGTAATACATTAGCCCGAGGAATTGTTGCCAATATTACATGAGTCGTGGCATGTAAAGCCCTTAGCAGACTGCTTCCCCACCCCGGCACTACTGGTTTGGGCTGGATAATTCTTAGCCATGGGGAGCTGTTGGATGTTCAGCAGCTTCCCTGGTCTCCACCCGCTACACACCAGAAGTGTCCCCCCATCCCCACCAGCTGTGACAATCCAAAGTCTCCAGAACCCAACCACATCCTCCCCCAGAGGATGCTCAGTGACCTCGCCAACATTATCATTGTCACAACAGCAGAGCGCATGTACTCAACATAAAGCCTTCAGTTGTTCAGTTCATACAGAAACACACACCTACTGGTCTATGTTAACTGTTCATGCAGGAGGTCCAACTTCTTTGTCTAGTCAGAGGCTTTTCAGACCAAATACTCCATTTAACCCCAGATGCAAACTCCACCGCCCCCTCCCCCCTGCCCCATAAGAGCTTTTCATGTGTGTAATAGCAAAATACTAGCAAAATAATACATAATGGATTTGGCCATTTTTCTTGGCTCTGTGCCCCCTGAATCTCCCCTCTCTCTCCCCCTCCCCTCATGCAGAGGAGAGACAAGACTGAGCCTACAATGAACAAGCTGATCCCCCCCCCCACCCCGTGTCCCTACCTAATTTCTCGACCCTTGTTTGCATCGCGGTGTTTTTCCACGGAGCCTTAGGAAGATGGGATTATGTGTGTGCATGCGTTCATTCACGGGCTGGTTGGGATCGAGGGCCCCCGGGGGACAAACTTGGAAAATGACCGAATTAATCACTTATGATCTGCGTTCTGTGCACATTATCATAATATTGATATAATACACACACTGTTCTTTGCTTATTTCTCTATTGAGCGAGGCTGGGCAGCAATTTCGAGGAAATCTGAGACGCACACACCTGGCCGAATGCTCTTTCTCTCTCTGTAAATAACCCAAGCTCTCCTGGTTTGCGAGGATTGGCCGAAAATGAGTTACAGTTGCTAGAACATTTTTAAGTAGGGAAATAAATTAGAGTGGTAATAATCATAACAATTATATAATAAATGTTAAAAATGGTAAGTTCCCCAGCGTCCTTCATAAGGTTATTTTGGTGGGGGCGGGGGGGGTTGGGAGCGGGTGGAAATTCCATCGTCTGCATCTGGTGACATCATCAGGCTGGAGGGGACAGGCTTCTAAATTCCAAATGTCACCGAGGTGCCGAATGAGGTGGTACTCGACTTTCTCAGCTGAGGTTGCTGGCCTTGGGTTATTAAAGTCCTCGTTTGCAAAATAAATTTAGAAGTTCAGGGAAGTTTCTGGATTGACCCTCTCTCTCTTCTACCTTCCCTCTTTCTTCTCTCCTCTCTCTCTCTCTCATTTTCTCTCTCCATAAGGAACCCAAGGCGACCATAGCTGCACAGAACATCTCGATGCCCCCAGCCCCAATAATTCCTCCACCTCCAGCTGAAGATCTAAGTTTAAAAAAAGAAAGAAAGAAAGAAAGAAAGGACAACAGCATGTCCCCAAACAAGAGACCCTTCCAGTGACTTAGAAAGCACTGTGCAAATGCCCCACGGGCACAAATCTGTGTGCAGGGATGTAGGGTTTGGCTGGAGATCCATCTGTCCACGCAACACATGGATGAAAGCAAAAGATTCAGACACTATTCAGAGCAACACTTCATGCAGGACCCCGTGCTGAGCCCCTCGCTGGCATTATCCCACTTTCCCTGCGGAATGCACTGTTCTTACTCCCACTTTACAGATGTGGACACGGAGGCTCAGAGGGCATGAAGCACTCGCTCAAGGTACGACAGCTTTGCACCAGAGAAGTTAGGTCCACCCTTGAGCTGGGTGACTCCCAGAAGCCCGTTCTCTGAGCCATGGTGCACTATGGCCGAGATGAGTTGTGTCCTTGCAGGATGAAAAGATTTTCAAATCTGGAAGGCAGGCCTGCGAATCTGACACAGTGATGATGCGTGCTGTGAGCAAATCCCAGCACAAGGAGAATACGCTTGGCATGAATTTAACCCAGACTAGCACCAGGGGGTTCTCTTAGGCCAGTAGTTAGTGCTGCATCAGATAGCAGGCTTACGGACCCAACGTAGAGTTTTCCCTTTGACCAGACCTCTATTCCTTTCCAGGATATGACCCGTAGACCCTCACAGGAACTAATACTCCCATCTTCTTGGGTCTCTTGTTTGCCAGCCTCCCTAATGCAGTAGTTGGAAGCCCAGACTAGAGTTGGTCCTGGGTTCAAAAGTTGACTTCCTCTCTAACCAGCTCTGTGGCCCAGAGCTAGGGACTCCACCTCTCTGAGCCTCAATGTGCCCACTTGTGAATGGGAAGGATGATCATAGCCTTGGCCACTAGCTCATACTATGTCTTTGCAAAATTCGAAAGAGGCACGCTTTCCTCAAGTCACCTTATTTCCTTGTTGGAAATTTGTCATAATATACAGATTTCATGAAAAACAGGCACTTTACTGCCATCTGCTGGAAAGCCATTGTAATAAATACAGATGCGTAAAGGCTGGGCTGAGAATGGCACCCTGTTTGTGCAGTGCACGACCTGCACAACTGTACCTAGTTGCCTGATAATTCTTCCCTGTATGGTTGGGAAGAGAAAATTTGACACAGCCTTCCAAGTGTTTTCTCAGCATTTTGATGGGCATGGCTGACAGATCTCAGCAAATGGTGGCTGTTCTGTTGAGTTCTGGCTCAAACAGGTTGGAAGACGATGTCTCTTCTGGGCATGTACTAGTCACTGAGAAATCTCATATAGCATCTGGTTTGGAGGATAGTGTCTCTCAGTCAATCTCAACCCACCCATCCGTCAGTACTTATCCCCCTATCCTGCCATGCTTCAGGGCAACCCAGACTGCCCTTCAGTTCCCAAACATGCCTCCTCTCTTGCCTCCTGTCCAGAAAAAGGGACAGAGAGAGAACTTTCCAAAAACTCCCTCTGGCATTTCTTTGATGTTTTGAATCTCCGAGGCTCTCAGGACGGCCTGGGAAAACGTTCGGTATGCTCATCAGCTTTGCACCAGACCCAAAGGTTCCTGGAATGGGTTAAGAACATGGTGTCTGACGTACAACAAGAACCTGGTTTGAATCTGAGCTTTTCCATTGACTAGCCGTGTGACCTTGAATGAGTACCTTAACCTTGCTGGGCTTCAGTTTCTTCATAGGTGAAGGACTCTACCAATCTATCACAGGGAAATACACAGTGAAGACAATGAGCAAATGTGTTTAAAGTCCTTAAGAGTGAACACTCTATGAATCAAAGTTTTTACTATCATTTGCAACCGGAACAAATATTTCAGATTTTGTTTATGGGTCATCCGTTTCCAGCTGCCCATCTGATCTCTGATGACCTTGTTTTCTGAACCAAAAATTCGAATCCCAAATCTAAGGCCTCCCCCCAAATGCCTTCCATTAATGGTTTCTATGAAAAGCTCAAAGTCTAATCACGCTGGCTTCGGCATTGGGCGCATCCCACAAAATGAGATGTGTCCCAGCTTCTGTGGGACACAGAGTTGCCTCACTCAGGAAGTGTTTTTAATTTGACAGCTGTTTCCCCTTCAACAACAAATACTCTAGAGATATGAATGGCTACTAATGAGCCACCCACAGGCCGAGTTTCCTCGCTATGGAACTCTGCTTATACCCATCCCTTGAATCACTGTGTCCCATGTTTCCTGGAATTTTAGGCAGAATCAGGACATTTTCTCTTCCTAGTTTCTCCTTTCATGTTTTCTGTCTGCTTCGTCTGCCGGCTCTGGGCTTCCACAGCCTTCTCTGTTGGCCTGAGGGTCTGTGGCTTATTAAAACAGCCCTGGTACACAGAGTACACGCCTGGGTTGTTACTGGCTAAAAAGCAGCTGTTTTTGGATCATGGTTTAGTTCATTCTGGGGGACATGGGCAGGATAGGGAAGAATCTGCTTTGAAGGCCAATCTGCAGACAGAAATGTAGCTCCAGAGACAACTCTTGCAGCCTCCCTGGGCTGTGTGACTTGGAGCAAGTGGCCTCACCTCTCTGAACCTATTCAGACTCCCTTTGTTCTTAAACGCAAATGCAGCTAAGTGTTCCCAAACATGCAGCACTTAAGAACTGGGCCTTTGGAAGAAACTCACCTGGTCTCTGAAGTCCACTATTCAGCTGCTGTGTGACCTGAGGCAAATTACTTCGCCTCTCTGATCCTCAATTTCTTCCCTTATAAAATGGAGATAAAAGATTGTTCCCATCTCCTGGGCTCCTTGTGAGGATTAAAGAGATAATGCTTTGAAAGCGCTGGCAAAGTGTCTGACCTGGGGTGAACACTCCATAAATCCTAGCCGTTATTATAAGCCTTTTAATAAAATAGAGGCTTTCTGGGGATTTAAAAAAAAAAAAAAAAGACGTACTCATGAGCCAAGAAGCATTTTGGAAAACTGTTTTATTTAACATGTTCTTGATGTATCTGGCTGGTCTTTTCCATTAAAGAAAAAAAAAAAAAAACCTCCCCTAAGGAGGCCACAGTCTGGGCACAGCACAGCCAGGCCCGGGCCACACAGGAAGTTGGATCTGGGCTCCCAGCAACAAAACCCAGGCCTCTGACCCCACATTGTGGGATGGTTGAGGCTCCTGGCCCTCAGTCCCAGCCAGAGATGTCCCAGGGAACGGTACCACATCTGAGGGGAGAAAAATGGGATTTTTCTCTGGCTTCCCTGTGACTGGGTGGGGGTCGTTCCTCCAGCCAGGGAACCAAGCTCTGCACCCTGGAATCCTCATCTCCCCCTACTTTCTCCTTCAACCTCCAAGTGCCTATATCTCTTTGCTGCACCCCCAACCCCCCATATGTGTCCCAAACCAAGCCTTCCAGCTGCCCTGCCAGCAAAGGAGAGAGTGTGGGGGGTGGGGAGAGATTAGGCCCAGGCAAGTTTCAGGTACGACAGAAAAAGTGGGGCCAAAAAAACCTCAGTGTTCAGGATTTTTTTAAAAAATTGTTTTTTAATGCGATGTATTAAAAAAAATCACAATTAATTCAAAAAGAAGTTCACCGCAAACCAAACATCAGCCTTTGAAGCCGAGAGAGGATCTGCAAGTCAGGGCATCCTTGCTCACCTGCCGCCCACACCTTGAGCCAAGGGAGTGAGATTAAGTCTGCCCCCTCTTCGCCCCATGCCCCCCCCCCGAATTTCCCGTAAGGGTCACAGCCATCAATTTCCACCTTCCCTCCCTGGGACGCCCCCTTCCCCGCGCCCCAGGTGAGCTGGGGTAACAAGTCAGACTTTCTGGCCTGAAAGCCAGCCTGAGGCCTCGGGTGGGACAGTCCAACTTTCCCTCTTGTTTTTACTCTTGTAGGCTCCTTTCCTTAATCAATAAAACAGGAATTAGCTCTCAGCTCCAAGAGTCGCTTCCTGTCTTCCAGTTTATGACCTTGGCCACCTCGCAGCCTTTTCAAGTCGCCAGACTGGCTTCCTCAAATACCTGAGGTCGCCCAGGCAGGGAGTAAACAGATCTGGGGGCTTCCTGTCGCTTAGCGGGCGGGGCAAGTTCAAGCGACCCCGCGCGCTCTGGGTGCGCGGTGCTGGCTCGCCCCGAGGACTTAAAACCTCTTTCTTTGATCGTTTTCTTCCTTCCTTCCTTTTTTTTTTTTTTTCCTTCCGCAGAGTGGGGGGTTCAGGGGGGTGGAGACCAGTCGGGGAGGGGGTAGGCAGCAGGGAAATGAGGTGCCGAAGCAACGTTTTTATGCTCTCCCGCCTGTCGCTCCTGCTCCGCCCCCGCCCTAAAGAGAGCGCCTGGAATTCCAGACCCGGAATCCATCCCTTTTTGAAATTGATCGATTTTATCCGGGAGCTTCAAATCGAAACCAGGAGAGGGGGCTTTGAAATGTCAAAGAAAAGTTGCAAAAGGAAAAAGGCGGTGGGGTGAGGAGCGGAGGGAGGGGAGTTCAAAATAAAGAGGGGTGGGCAGCTGGAGGTTTTCTTCCCGGCCCAACGCGCAGCGCTGCCCACCTCCGTAAGGCTCCTTAACCTTTTCACCCTTCAGCGGTGGCGGTGGACTTCTAGAAGCTCTTTGAAAATTGGATGAGCCCTGTGGACCCTCTCCCTGCAAACAGTGCTTTTTAGGGGCGTGCCGCGTCTGCGCTCATTTGGGGGGAGGGTGGGTGGAACCGGTTTTGCGCAATTCGGGGAAGTTTTTGCAAAACTTTCTGCAGGGCCGTTTGCCTTGGAATTGAACGCTCCCCCACGGAAATATGGGATGAGAACTGTTTGCCTGGAGTAATCGCGACCTAATTGTTAAAAAGTATTATTTTGGAATTAAAAAAAAATAATCAGCCCTGTTCTGGAGAAAGCAGGAGCTGGCAGTCAGGACTTCTAGCTGGGGGCTCTGGCTTAGCTTGAACTGCGGGCCGCTGGAAACTCCTCCCGCAACTCTGATTCTGGCGAGGCCGCCTCCTGGGGCTCCAGGATACCTACTAGTCCTTTCTTCCTGGGCCCCAAGACCTTCACTCCCGCCCTGGGGTGCAGAGAGAGGGCTTCTAAATTGCTCTATCCCCCTCCCTTTGTCTTTCAATAAGGCATCAAATCCCAAGACCTCTGGCTGATGCCCAAAGATACTTCTTTAGGGGACTGGCCCCTGGAAGGCCTGGGAAATGCAGATCCAGTTGATTGCAGAAAGCTTCCAGCCTTCTTCAGGTGGGCTCAAGGACCCAAAGGACGAAATACATGTTTTAGGAGTCATGGAAAGCCTAGTTCAAATTGTTTTGAAATCTCCTGGTGGCAAGGGACCCTGGGGCAGGGCAGTAGAGAGGGGGTGTCTGGTCCTGCCCCTGCAGGGCTGAACTCACTCTGTCCCTTCCTCTCCAGCAGCCCGAGGCTGGCCCTGCAGAAGGGAGGTAGGCAACTTGGACACAAGGGGCTCTGGGGTCCCTGAGAGCAGCGGCCCCAGGAGGCCGATTTGGAGAAGGGCATTGAGAGGTTTCTCAGCTTAGGACTGATGGCGGGTGCAAGGGAGAGATGTAGAGAGAGAAACAGAGAGATGGACCTCAAGGAAAGAGCCAGAGAGAGGAAGAGTTGCATGAAAACAAAGACGAAAACATAAGTGAATAGTGAACCAGAAGCTGATAAAGGGGAGAGAGAGGGACAGACACACAGAAATGCAGACGCAATGGGCGGAGAACCCAGCACCTGAGTCCAGAGTGAGCACCACCCACAGCCCGGTGATCCTGGGGGGCCCCGAACTGCCATACAGTGACCCCAAAGCCCTGTGCCAGCCCATCCAGCTCCTGGGTCCTGGGCCGGTTGCATCCTTACCGTGCACAGTGAGCCCACGGGGCCCAGGTGGGACCGTGGAGAGCTGTCCACCACTGAGTGGTTTCTTGGCTCCGGGGCTCTGAGCAGATGGGGCTTTGGGTGTGACTGGAGGCTTGTTGGCAGCTGCACGGCTCACCCGACCTGAAAAGAAACCACTAGCTGCTAACCACGTGGGACACCTGCCCATCTGCCAAGAAGGTACTATTGAAGAATGATGGATTGATGTCAGGTGATGGATTGATGTCAAGAGATTGGCCACCCTCTCCGTGGCAAGTCCTTTAAGGCTGTGCTCTCTCAGCCCAGGGGTGAGAGAGACTCCTTCCCTCTCTGGAAAGCAGGGCTAGTGGGGTTCCCATGAGAGATATGAAGAACTTCCCGGTGCAAGGTTGGACCGCTTGAGCGGCTGGGACATGAGGGATCCCAGTGAGTGCCTGACGAAGAATAAGGGTAACCAACAGGTTCCCTTACTAGATATAAAGTTATACTCAATCCACACATTAGCCCTGCAAGGTATTTTTTTTTTTTTTTTTTTTTTAGTATTTATTTGACAGAGAGAAATCACAGCTAGGCAGAGAGTTAGGCAGAGAGAAAGGAGAAGCAGGCTCCCTGCTGAGTAGAGAGCCCAATGTGGGGCTCGATCCCAGGACCCTTTAACCCACTGAGCCACCCAGGTGCCCCCCGTTTTTAAAAGGATTTGAGAGAGAGAAAGAGAGAGAGGCGGCGGGGTGGGGGGTGCAAAGGGAGAGGGAGGGGGAATCCTCAAGCAGATTCCCCGCGGATTGCAGAACCCAAGGCAGGGCTCGATCTCACCACCCTGAGATCAGGACCTGAGCCGAAACCAGCAGTCAGATGCTCCACCAGCTGAGCCACTCAGATGCCCCCGCCCAGCAAGGTATTTTTATCTCTACTTAGAAGAAGAAACCAAGGTTCAAGGAAGTCAGGAACTTGTGCAAGGTCACCAGCTCATACGAAGGCGAAGCTGAGATCTGATTTCTCATCTCTCAGATCGCAGAGCTCTGCTAGTCACCCCACCACCTCCGACTCCGACGGGAAGTCCCAGAAAGCAGGGCAGCTTCCAGAGGAGGGGCCTCCGGACTCTCACACTCTTCCAGAATGAGATCCCGAGGTCCAGTGGAGAAGCAGTAGAGCTTCTCAGAGATGGCTCCCTGGGAAGCCTGCCTATAGGGGCCAATTCCGTTTTTTCAGAAGGGAAAACCTGTTCCCTCAGCAAATACTTATGAACCCTCCTTGCTTGTTACACGGCACCTCCTAGCAGAGGGTTTTGGGTTTTTTGGGGGGGTTTATTTTGGGGGGGTATTATTAAGGGGTGGTGTAGTTTGGGCACAGACCTTAAACCAACCACCCCAAAGCACACAGTCATAACCTGGAAAGGCTGCAGAGGAAACGCGGGGGCCCACGAGAGGCTCTCACAGGAGGTCTGACCTAGGAGATGCCAAGGGTGTGACGACTCTAGCAGTCTTCTTGCCCAATGGTTCTTGGTAGGTTCACAACCGGGATCGATGCTCTTTTTGTGCCCCCCCACCAAGGTCCCCTTGCCTGGGCTGGTGCACCCATCCCCTGGCATCCCCCGATATAGCAGCAAGTTGGCCCCTAACCTTGCCCAGCTACTCCTTTCTCCAGTGAGTTATTCTTGGCCAGCAGCCCCATCAAAATGACTGAAGAATGCAGAGACAGGCTGGTCCCCTTGTCCCAGGTGGGACAACTCTGTTGTGTGTACCAGAGTCCCCCAGTAGAGCAGACCAAGGCTTTGCCTGAGACTCACCCTTGCAGTGTTTCTCAGCCTTTGCTCTCTCCATCCTTCTTCTCTCCTTCCTGGAAGTTTCTCCAGAGAGCATGCCTCAATCAACACATGTGCATGAATCCTTATCTCAGGCTCTGCTTCTCAAGACCCTGGCCTGAGGAACAGGAAGGCCACTTGTTCCGGGGGGACTGCTCCATAGGGTGTGTGTTTGCCGACAGTCTCTTGGCCCCAAATACCCACCTTTGCCTCTAAGCTGAAGCTCCCGGGTGAGAGAAAAAAGAACCTTAACCTTGTGGAACCCCGGGACGAGGGTACAAATTGAGGTCCACAGAGGTGTAAATCAGACTGGCAAAGTGCTAAATAAAATGTGTTCGATCATCCAAGAAGTCAACCAGCATACCTGGTCCTCAAAGTGGACTTGAGAATTCTTCATTTCTTGGAGTTCTGTCCCCAAATCTGGTAATACAGGGCATCCCTGCCCGCCAGCCCAAGCCTCGTCCACATCTGCTCTGGCAAATGACTGCTTCTTGGCCATCCCTGAGGCCTAGGGGTGAGCACAAGGAGGGGGGGATGTTTTCCCTGCAGTGATGGGTCCAGGGACTAGAACCAAGCAGGGTCTGGATGCGGGCTGGGGCCTATTTTGGCAGAAGCCTCCGAGTGCCAGTGATGGAGGGATGTGGCCTTGGTCCCGCAAACTCCCTGCCCCCGGGGGAGAGGGGCACAGTCCTGAAAAAAGGCAGAGCACAGCAGGCCGGAGCACACAGACACTTTGTTTGGGACTCAGCCTAGTGCTGCCCTGGCAGAGCGGGGATCCCACCGTGAAGGCCCCCGGAGCCCCTTACGGTCTGCGAGCCCTGCCCTGGGCGCTCTCAGACACACACAGTGTCTGCCCTCTCCCCACCCCAGCCACACTCAACTCCTGCCATCGCTGCTGTTTCCTCTGGGAGCAAATTCGGCAAGAAACTCAATCTGCTGTGTGCAGAATTATGGGTTGTTCTTGGCTCCCGCCTTGCCCTCGCCCTCGGCGCAAACACAGACATCCACACACGGCTGCAGGAGCGCCGTGGGGTTTGGGGCTGTGTCGGGGAAACTGACCTCTCTTTTCTCCCTCTCTGGGGCTGGAACCCTCCCAGCACCGAGGAGGAGAAGCCAAAAGCATTCAGGAGCAGACCTGGAGGGAAACTTGCCTTCCCCCTTCTCCTGTGTGGCTCCCCAGAGGGCTTGCCTCACACTGCAGAAAGGGCGTCTCTGCCTCCCTTCCCACATCCAGGTCCTGGTGGGGTTCCTGCCTGCCCTCCTATCCCAGATCACATGCAGCCCAGTGCGATACTCATAGGCCCCTTGGATGCGAGACTGTGTTTGCGGGTCCCTCGGCCTCTCTCTCTCTAGCTGGGTGTGCCTGGCTCTGTCTCTCTGTTTCTGTGTACGCCTGTGTGTACCTGGGTCTGTGCATTTTGGGTAAAGGGCCTGGCTATCATCAGATCAAGACGTCCGTGACCCCAAAATGCATGAGAACCTTCACCGCGATTTGTTGCTCAGAGCCCTGCTGCTGGGAAGTCCAGATAGCGGCCAAGAGTGGAACAGATTCATACGTTGTGATCGATGCATCGGAAAAGGGAGGCTCTTCTGCAGTGAAAATGAATGAACTACGACCTCCTGCAAAAATGCGGGCGGAATCTCTTGAGATGGCGCTGAGTGAAAGAAGCAGACAGAGGAACCCTTGTGGTTTGGGCTCCCAGCCTTGCCTCACCTACACCCAAGGGCCCCAGCTGAACTCAAGCCCCGGTCTGTCCCACCCTCCCAGACTCCTGAGGACTGAACGCTTTACATGAGTCGGTTAGCGGTGGTCTTGGAAGGAGCAGCAAGGGTTGACCCTGGAGAACCTGCCCCCTTCTTCACAGCACGGACAGAGGCAGGGTATGAGGACGGTGACATGGACCAGCAGACCCTCTGTGGGGACCGATCGAGTCTGGGACAGTGCCGAGGGGGCTGCGGAGGAGCTCTGGAGCTTGGAAAATAATTATTTTCCAGCCTGCGTTATGGTCCCTTGGAGCACATTAAGGTTTGAAACTCAATTCTGACCATTCCAAGGAGGATATTTAAAATTTGGCTCTGCCCGTCACTCTACTCTTCCTTTTAAAAGTAATTGAAAAAAAACAAAAACAAAAATCTTACAATCCCCCACCCACCTCCGAATCCTTTAAAAAGCCCACAATATGACGATCCAGGCAGCGTTACTGATTAAAACTTGCCCAGAGAGGTTACCCTAATAATCCTTTGAAGTAAAACTTTGCTTTCAACCTTCCCAAATATACCAAATAGCTATGTATATGTTTCCCTCTGTTTTCTCCCCTCGTTAAATTCCTCAGATGCGGGAGCCAAAGGAAGCCTCATGCAGAACCAAATTATCTGTGTTCCACATGTTTAGTTTTTAATAATAAAATAAAATGAAATGAAACCCAAAGGGTGCGGGCCTCCTGACCAAGTTTTTATTACCTGATCTGAACACATGTCGCAGACACACAGGGAGAGGGGCTGGTGGGGTGGGGCGGGGCGAGGTGGGGGGGGCGCTTTCTTCTCCCACCGGAGCCATCCCGGGAAAGCTCTCATCTTGTCCCCGGACCCCAGGCCACTCCAGAATCCCTATCCCCCAGGGGACCCTTCTGCAAGGGCGGCTGCGGGCTGTTCTAGCAGAGCTGCTGGGGGGCTCTGGCGGAGAAGTGGTGAGGGCCAGAAGCAATTCAGTTCGTGATTCAAACGTGGGTTTTCTTATAGCTTCAGCCACTGCATCCGTGCGCCCAAGCCCCTTTGTTTTCCTGTTGATGAATTCAAGAAATACTCATTTCGGGCAACTCGTGTGTGCGCTCGGTGGGTTAGAGCGAGGGAGTAAAGCCGTGGACGTGGTGGATGTAATCCCTGTCTGGGGAAGCTAACCATTCTAGAAGGGATGGGTAGAAAGCAGGTAAAAAATATATATATATGTATATATGTGTGTGTGTATGTATATATGGGATGCGTGGTGAGTGGCTCAGTCGTTAAGCGTCTGCCTTTGGCTCAGGTCATGATCCCAGGCTCCTGGGATCAAGCCCCACATCGGGCTCCCTGATCAGGGGGAACCTGTCTCTCCCTCTCCCTCTGCTGCTCCCCCCCCACTCTCCTCTCTCTCACTCTCTCTCCCTCTCTCAAATAAATAAATAAAATCTTAAAAATATATATACATAAACATTTCATATTATATTATATAAGTAATATAGATAATACATGTATTATCTATATTATTACTATTATCTATATTACTTACATATTATCTATATTACTTATATATATCTATATTACTTATATATTATATAAGTATATATTACTTATATAGATAATATATATTATTTATATATATTTATATATTATATATATAAATATATATACTTATATATATTATATTTATATATATATTTATATATACTTATATAGATAATATATATATTACTTATATAGATAATATGTATTATCTATATAAGTATATATTATATATTATATTATATATTATATTAGTATATATTACTTATATAGATAAATAAGTAATATAGATCATATGTAATAATATAGATAGCATAATAATATATTTATCTATATAAGTAATATAGAGAATATATATTATATAAGTAATATAGACAATATAAATTTCTATACCATACATAATATGTAATAATTTCTAGAACGTTTATATAATTATGTGTTTTATTACATATATGCAAAAAACTTGCACACGTGTCCACATCCTTCTCCCACCATAATTCTCTCACGTGACTGGATTTTATTTTCTGGATGGTGCTTAATATTTCTAAACATAAGTTTATACAAAAATATTGTATATAAATGTATATTTTAGAAGCATTAAATATGTGTATAATATTTACACATACATTTATCTATACTTTTAGAAATATTAAGTATGAAGCCGTTTATATATGTCCAGCGGAGTGTGCTACTGGTACAGTCTTCTTTATATAGGTAGTGAGTCTGTAATAGCATATACTACCATATTCTTTATGTATCTGTAATCGGTAGAGTATGCTTTTTACAGATATTTAATATAGCAAGCCCTATGCTGTTTTATAGCCCCGTAATTTTAGAAACTGTTAAGCACTATGCAGAAGATAAAATCGCATGAGAGAGAATTACAGTGGATGAGGATGTCCGTTGCGTAAAACGTGACCAGACAGCTCCTCTCCAGAGAAGTGATCTTTTTTGTTTTTAAAAAGACCGTCTCATGGAGTTATCGTTTACATGCATTGAGATTCACCCTTGATAATCTCCAGCTCCGGGGGTTCTGACAAAAGTGCACAGCTGTGTAGCTACCACCAAAGTCAGGGCGTGGGATGTTCCCTCGCCCCCAAGAGCTCCTTTGGATCTTAATTACAGGCAGTCTTCTCTGCCCCGTCCCCAGCCCCCAGCCCCCACCCCCCACCGGTCAGACTTCTGCCCTGTGCTCGTGTTTTACATAGAATTGTTGTGCAAGTGGACTCACACGGTACGCAGAGCTCTGTGGTGCCCTGAAGTTCCATCCATTGTACAAGGATCATTTGTCTGCTCTTTTTGATGGCTAAGTAGTATTCTATGGCCTAGACGCATCCCTCCTGCAGCGGATGGACCCACGAGTGATTTCCAGTTTGCGTCTACAGTGACTACAACTGCTACAACCATCTACACACCCGTCTCTGTGTGGGCGTGTGTTTTCATTTCTCTCAGGTGAATACTCAGGAGTAGGATTGCCAGCTCCTATGGTAACTCTCCGTATAACTTCATTTTTTTTTTCAGAGAGTTTATTTATTTATTAGAGAGAGAGAGAGCATGAATGGGGAAAGGGCAGAGGGAAAGGGAGAAGCAGGCTCCCCACTGAGCAGGGAGTACAACGTAGGGCTCTATCCCAGGATCCCGGGATCACGATAGGAGCTGAAGGCAGATGCTTACCCAGCTGAGCCACCCAGGTGCCCTCCGTATAACTTCGTAAGAAGCTGCCAGGCTGGGGTGCCTGGGTAGCTCAGTGGGTTAAAGCCTCTGCCTCTAGCTCGGGTCGTGATCCCAGGGTCCTGGGATCGAGCCCCGCATCAGGCTCTCTGCTCAGCTGGGAGCCTGCTTCCCTTCCTCCCTCTCTGCCTGTCTCTCTGCCTACTTGTGATCTCTGTCTGTCAAATAAATAAATAAAACCTTTAAAAAAATAAATAAAAGAAGCTGCCAGGTTTTTTTGTTTTTTCCCATAAAGCGCCTCTTCCATCTCGAGTTCCGGCCAGAACTGTTCCACGTCCTCGTCAATGCTTGGTATCATCATCCTTTTTGCTTTCGGCTGTTTCAGGGCCACATGTAGCATTTCCCTGGGGATGGGCGATGTTGCAACCTTTGGGATCCCTGTTGGCCATTATGCTATGGAACTAAGGCCAGCGACGGTGCATCACAGTGAGAGAAAATGGGAAGAGAGGGGATGGAAGGCAGCCGTTAGAGGCAGGGATGTGTATTTTGTACAGGGGGAAAAAAAATAAGAGTCCTTCGGGTACTGTTGTTGCGTAAAAAACTAGCCCAAGGCTTCGTGGCTTTAAATAACAACTCTTTCATTTCTCTCACAGATTCCAAGAGCCTGGCATTAAGACTGGGCAGAGGAAAGATGGCTCATGACTTCTCCATCCTGGCTGAAATCTGAGCTGGGAAGATTCAAATGGCTGAAGCTGACTCAATGGCGAGGGCTGTGATCTTCTGGAAGCTTCTTTACTCATACATCCAGGATTGGGACCCCGTGGGGGCTGGACTCAGCGGCCAATTCAGCCCCTCTCTTTGGCCTCCTCATGTAGCCTGACTTCCTCCCAACATGGCGGCCTCAGGGACCCAAGCACAGTTGTTCCAAGGCACAAAGTCGAGGCAGCGTCCACGTTCGTACAGAACCCAGCCTCGGAAGGCACGGAGCCTCATTTCTGCCCATCTCATGGGCAGAAGTGGTCACAAGCCTGCCTGAATTCAAGCGAGAGGAAGCTAGTCTCCTGATACAGTGAGGGCAAGGTCACCCCAGAGAAGAAGAGGGAGGATGGAAGAGATTGTCGTGGCAGTCTTTGGGAAATGGAATCTGGCACAGAGTAAAACCTGGTGGTAATATAGCCTCTTCTGCTCAGAAAACGCTTCTGAGGGGGTGATGTATAAGCCTGATGTGAATGAGACCCAGTCCTTGAACGTGAGGAATTCCCAAGGCAAACGGGAGATACGGATACGTAAATAAAAACCATACTGTGCAGACTTCTACGGCGTGTATCCCATTAGGGCCTCAGGTCCCCAGGAAGCAATCCATATTGCCCAGGAGGCGGTTGGGGGCCTGGGCTCTGGGGGATGTGCAGGAGTTTACCAGCTAGACAAGCACAGAGCAAACATTGGATGTTCAGGCGGGAGAGGAGGTTGAAGGCGGGGGTCAAAAAAGACAGGCTGAGGCTGGGTAGGAAGGGGTTCTAAATGACGCCTGGGCAGTTTGACTCGACCTTATAGGTGATGGGAAGCCACTGGCGGGGGGAGCAGTTAAGGGCAGTGACCAGTCACGTGCTGTGGAAGGAACACCCAGGGGTCTAGAATGGTGGGTGGGTGGAGGGCTGAGGAGGGATACTTCTACTCTAAGTGAGAGGTGGGGAGCACGCACACTAGGGCCAAGGACGGGGAGAAGGGGGCACCATTAAAAAGTCTGGGGAGTGGGTTCTGAGAATGGGGCTTCTGAGAATGGGGAGGAACTCAGGGCAAAGAGCGTGTTCCTCTCCTGGACAGCCAGGGATCTTGTTGGTCCTTAAGCCAGGCTGTGCGCTCGCGACCCAGTGGAGGAGATTTTCCCAGTGGAACTGTTTGATCACCGAACCAGGTCAGGCCAATCAAAACCTTTGGGTGGGCAGCAAGCCTTTGGGGTTTTTAAAAAACTGCCTAGCAGGTTCTCAAGTGCAACTAAGGTTGGAGGCTGCTGAAATCTATGTCGCATTTCCAAAAACCCTTTAGAGAACTTCGAGAATGCTGGTTTGGGCTGAGTGAAGAATGAGAGAAGTGGTTTTGATTTGGGACATGTTGGGTTCGAGATCACGAGGACTTGATTCCTGCTTCAGGAGGCGTAGTGGTAGTTTAGTAAAAGTTGGGTGATCCAAGAGAAGAGACGAAGGTGCCTCTCCCACAGGGGTGTAACCAAGGGGATGCCTGGTGCTGGCAAGCTGAAGAAAGTGGGTACGGTCCTCATCATGCGGGCACAGTGCTGCGGGCTTTAGATCGTCCCCATGATAGCTGTTCTTACTGTGCCCATTTTGCAGATGGGGAAAGTGGAGGCTCAGAAAGACCAAATGAGTAGCTTTGGGTTGCGCAGGGAGGAAGGAAGTGGCGTGTCCAGACTTCGCCTGAGCTCACCCTGCAGGCTTGCTGACCCTCAGCGATGTGCCAATGACCACCCTCCCGAAACCCCATCCTGGGCCACCGCGTCCTGAAGGCTCCCACCACAACCCCGCCTAACCTTTCCACACACCCCGTCCTCCAGGCCCGAAGGCCCCGGAGAATTTCACAGAGCCTCCCCGGCATATCATAAAACAAAACCAAATGCTTTCCCCGCCCACCCCCTTCCCTGAGTGTCTGTCAAAGCCAGCAGAGAAATAAAAACCAGAATCTCCAAACAATACGCTTCCCCACAGATAATAAATAAAATCTCCAAAGAGTGGGGGCAGTGAGGGGGGGGAGAAAAGAGCAAGGAGTCCCACAAAGGCCGGGGGGCTTGGGCACAGCGGCCCACCACGTGCAGCAGGCTACAGGGCTACCAGCAGACCCGGGGTAAGGAACCAATTGAGATAAAAAATGGACGTGCACATTTCCCAAGCCGTGTGCTCAGAAGTGTGCAGACGCCGGCAGGGAACGCGGTCCCCCATCGGCCCTTCTTGCTCTTTTGCACACGAGAAAATAGCCATGTCTCCTGGCAGGCAGCAGACACTCCATAAATTCTCCAACAAGGCATCAAAGTCCCCATACTCATTTGTGAATTTCCCACGTACGCGTGTTTATTGGTAATAGTGTCTCCCCGCTCGCGACTGCGCACCGGCAGGAATATGCGTATGTATATATTTTTAAAGCCTTTTGTCTGTATTGGGAGGCTTTCACTTATGCTTTCCTACATATCGCACATGCAGGGGGGCGGAGGAAGTAACGTCCCCAAGTGGAAGGAGGAGGCAGGTAATGCCCACTACTGGTTTCTCCTATTTCTTAGATTCCTAGACTGATAACCTTCGGCGAATTGGCCTCGCATTGTTTTCTTTCTTCCCTTGATCCGCAGAGGTTATTTTTCTAACGCTCCCTCCAGAGTTTTTATGAAATGAATGAAGAAATGAGAAAGAAGGAAAGACGTTTTGAAGAGTGCTGCTGAGCATTGAAAAGAAAGTGGGCCAGCCGTTCCCCGTGGTGAGCCATCCATCGACCCTTTGGGTCTCTCTGGTCTCTGGTCACCACACAGGCGTGAGTTCCCGCGTGCAGTCAGAGGGCAGATGGGCACTGAGAGGTATTGGCTAAACCCTGTGTATGAGCTTTGCGGTGGCTTTCTGCCGGTCACATGGCATGGACATGTGGTTCTATTCGTGGACTCCAGTAAGAGGGGCTTGGTCCCGTCCCTCCTCCGGCCGCAACCTCCTTCCTGCCGCAACCTTAGGGGTGAACGAGACCCCTGGGCCAAGGGACAGGCCCTCACCCAGAGACCACCCCTTCTTCAGAAGCTCACACCTCCTGACTGCTGTGTAGACGGACCCGCTCTGTGGGCCACGTGTCACTCACGTGGGATATATACCTCACCGAGACCTTCAAATAAAATCTCCCTGAAACATCACCTCTGCTCCTTTGCTACTCTGGGCCCAGGGTTGGATTATTTTGTTTCCCTCTTCACCGGGTTTTTTTGACCCGGGTTCTTTCCTTTGGGTAACCTGGCCCTGGAACTTGGCTTAGAAACGTGCGTGTGAGTGTTTGTGCACGCTCAGTGGTAGAACGCTGGGGAGAAGCCTTCCCCCCACTCTCCCTCATGAACCTCAAGGGAGGTAAGCTTCTCTGAGTAGGTTGGTGTGTCACTGTGAAAGGTGGGAGTCGCGATCCCAGGAATTATGACCGCACTATGATCTGAGCCCCCAAGACTCCAGACCTGTCTTGCCAGATGCTTCCTGGAGAGCTCCATGTGGTCCACACTCAGCTCCCTCAGACTGGAACTGGTTTTCTTCTCCCAAAATCTGGATTTCTCCCAGGCTCTTCATCTCCACAGACGGCTGCTGCATTCCCCGAATCTTCTAGACAAGAAGCTGGACTTCATTCAAGTCCCTTTTGCTCCATCACACCAGCAACAAAAACAGAAGCCTGCAACAGCCATTAGCCAAGCACCTGCTTTGTGCTTTAAGAAAAGGGAGTCACTTGCTCTCCCGCAGGCTTGCGGGATCCATTAGGATCACCCCCATTGTACAGATTAGGAAAGCCAGCTCAGAAAGATGGCAGAGCTTCCTGGATGCGCTTGGACAAAACCTAATTTCCAGTTCAGCTGGGCAGACCTCTCCCTTCCATCCCTCGTGGCCACCCCTCCCTGGCAAAGTTCTTCAAAGGCACCCAGGAGGTGTTCAGAAAAGCTGCGTTAGATTGAACCGAACCCTCCTTCTCGAGTGCGTTCTGCACTGCGTCTCCACTGCGTCCGACTGGAAACTGTTGCCATCAGGCGGTCCTCCTCTGAGGGGAAAGGGAGCAGGAGAGAGTTAGGCAGAGAATGGATGGGGAGACATCAAAGGGAAGGGAACCGATTACCGGGAAATCTGTTTATAGAGCCAGTGAGTGATGGTGAGGGAAACCCAGAAAAGCAAAAAGGAGGCGGGGGCGTGCGGGGTCCACCAATCCATCACCGAGCCTTTCTCATCTGCTGGCCAAATCTGTGGCCCTTTGAAATGTGTCTCCTCATCCCCTAAGCTGAGCAGCCAGCTCCTCGACCGCCACCCGACCTGGAGCAATGCTGATTGCAGCGTGGCGCGAACGTCGCCTGGGTCTGCCTTCCAGAGGTCTGAGAAGCCTCATGTTTGGGCATAATGAGAGACGGAAGCAATGGCTTCTTGTAGCACTTACTACGTGCCATGCACAATGCTGAGTTCCTCAGAAATTCTAAATCCCGATGAAACCATAACTATAATTAGTCCCATTTTACAGGTGAATAAACTGAGGCACGGAGGTGAGCTTGCATCAGCCCAGAGTTCAACCGGAGTTCAACCGCGGAATGTGGCCGCAGGGGTGACTCTCTTGGCTCCGACACTCCCTGGCAGGGACGCTCTGGGTCACGAGTTGAACACCCGTCCTCCCCATCCCAGCTCCACAACTGGGCGACTTCAGCAAGCTGCTCCCTGGGCCTCGGAGCCTCAGGGGCTGCATCTGTGAAATGGGGACAGTAACCTCGATGACCTCAGAGTGCTGTTGTGATGATTCTGAGGCAGTCCGCACCAAGACCAGGGGGACTTAATGTTAGCCACGTAGTTTCCCCAAAATGTGGGGGAACCTCTTCCCCCAGGTCCAAAATGGTGGAGGGGGTGGTTGGAAGGGCTGAGAGAGGAACGTAATGCCTCCTGCCACGCGGTTTTGTGAGGGGCAAAGGGCATCGTGTGTGTGTCTTAGCATTTTTTTTTTTATTTTCCTCTTGAAATATTTCAGGCACACGAAAGAATAGAGAATAATGTTATAAACACCTATACCCTCCACACCCCGCTTAGGAAATAAAAACTTTCAGATTACTGTGTCTCCTAAGTAACTCTCCCCCCCTTGTGTCCTTCCCCTCCCCACGGGGAACCAGCTACCTGATTTTGAAGTTTATCCTTCATGGGCAGATCTTTACACTTTTACCATTTATGTGTGTGTTTATCCTGGCACACGATATGCGGTGTTACGTAACATCTGGTATTGCTTCACACATTTTAAAAGTTCATACAGATAGTGTCACCCCAGTCATATCCATGTGCAAATTTTGCACACGGGCGTGTTTTCCAGACTGATCTCTGTTGACCCGCGCGTTTCTGGTTGGCTCTGATTAAGGGTCGTAGAGCATTCCGCCGACCGAGGCACCTAAATGCATTCATTCATTTTGTCCGTTGATGGCCACATTGGTAGTTTCCAGGTTTTCAGGATCGTGAACCATGCTGCCGTGAATATCGTTGTGCATGGCCTCTTGTGCCTGTGTATAAGAGTTTCTCTGGAGACCACAGCCAGTGTTGGGTGGCTGGGTTGAAGCGTGTATGCATCTTAGAGCTGACTTTGGCTCGTTCGCTGTCCAACACAATTGTACCATTTTATCCTGCCAGGAACAGTGGCTGGGTGGTCCCAGGGCTCCACATCCTCGCCAGCCTTGGGTTTGTCATATGGCCCCAGTCCCAGCGGAGAAGCATGAAGACCTCAACGTGGTCTGTTTGGTGGCCCCCAACCGGGTCCCCATGGCTAAGCCCCTCATGGCGTTCTGCAATGTGACGGATGCTTTGACAGAGGTAAGCACAGCAGCGAGACCTCACGCAGCTTGGGATGGGAGATGCCAAGTCTCCCCAGAGGAGAGGTTACTCCTGAGATTCCCCCTTCTGTCCTCCCCCCATCTCCCTACCATCTCCCGAGAACCCCTCCCCCCACTCCCACACTGCTTAAGAGGTCAAATTCAGTTGCTAGATTCATGCCCCCTTTACCTTCAGTTCCCCCCAAATCAAAAGTCAAAGGTCAGCATGGTTGACGTGTGAGCTGAGGGGCTTTTGAATTTGGTCCAGGGAGGCCAACGAAGAGGTTTGCTTCTTTCTTTGGCTACTACTCAGGAAAGAAAAGATGTGTTGGGGGGTCGGAGCAGGGGCTGTCCTGACATTGAGGACAGGGGCTGGAAGCAAAGGGAAAGCAAACATCCTGAAAGAGACAAAAGAAGGCTCCGTGATATCCCGGTTTGGGGATCCAGGGTCCAGCATCTTAGAAACTCACACCTAGGGATCTGCCAAGCAGGCCTGCAAACACACCTTCCAGCTCAGGCATGACCGTAAACCACTCAGCCAGCACTCGCCGGCTGTGCGGTGATGGCCCCTTGATGTATTTACCCAAAGAGAAGAAGTGAAAGGTAGCTGCGGGCACGAAGCCATAAATACATCCCAGGTTTGGGTGACATCATCCCCGAAGCCGCCCGGCATGCCGCGGCTCAGAAGTCCCATCACCAGGAGACGTCTGCGGGGCGGCTGGGCGCGCAGCTCCAAGCTCTTCTGACCTATTTACTGAGGGTTTTCCCTTTCCCTCGGGGAGTGGGGAGTTGGGGTGACTATGCCTCTTCACTTGAGACTTTATCTGCCTCTTTGACTCACTTTCTTCTGGGGTTTTGCAAGTAGAGGAAGGCGGGTCTTCTTGGAGAACAGAGGGGCTGCTCCGTTGATTTCGGTGAGCGGGGTTCATGCACACTGGTCCATGTCAGCCTTGCGAGGAGCCCCTCTGTCTGTCCTGGCTTTCACTGGGGAGCTTTACACCCCGAGCCAAGAGTCCCACTCGCTCTGGTCATAGCCGTGTCCGTGGTGCCTGACACATAGTGTATACTCAGTACATATCCGGTGAGTCAACACACCAGAGATTTCAGGTTTTGCTGGGTGTTACCGCCAACTGAAAACGGTGACTAACTCCGAGAGTCTTCAATTTTGTACATCTAGGTAGTCATTCCTAAAGATTAAGGGCAAGTGTAAATGTCCCACCTGCTGCAGGGAAATTTATGTATTTGCTTGAAGATTTTATTTTTAAGTATTTTCTACACCCAATGTGGGGCTTGAACCCGTGACCCCAAGTTCAAGAGTGGAGGCTCTACGGACTGAGCCAGCCAGGCACCCCAGGAGGGAAGATGTAAAACATGTTGCAAAAGCCTCAGTCCCAGGAATTCCACTCCTAGGAATTCCTCCTAAAGAAACAATCAGAACTCTGCAGTCATATTTAGGTACAAGATGTTCGTTGCAGTGTTATTTGTGATAGAAGGAACTGGGAATAACCCAGGCACTTGGCAACAGAAAACCAATTAGATCATGTCACCATATTTGATATTTTAGAAAACCATCACTAAGAGTGAACATACGTGGTCCATGTGCAAGTAAGTGGTGGGTAGTTTACAAAATAAGATACACTGTATCATCCCGATTTTTAAAAAAGATTTTATTTATTTATTTGACAGACAGAGATCACGAGTAGGCAGAGAAGGAGGCAGAGAGAGAGGAGGAAGCAAGCTCCCTGCTGAGCAGAGAGCCCGATGCGGGGCTCCATCCCAGGACCCTGAGATCATGACCTGAGCCGAAGGCAGAAGCTTTAACCCACTGAGCACCCAGGCGCCCCTGTATCATCCCAATTTTGTTAGAAAAAATACATACACAGATGGAGGTACACTAATATGCTTACAGAGGCTGTCTCTGGATGGTGCAATCAGGTAGTTTGAATTGTTTCATTTGATTTCCAAAGTCTTTGACAATAAACACAACTCCATTAACAACAAAGGTCGTGAAGAAAGCTGTGGGTCGGGGCTAGAGTACCTTGAGGGAAAGGGGCATTTATAGGCACGCCCTCCATGGAAAGGGCTCTTATATGGCAGGGTAATTTGTTTTATTTATTTATTTGAGAGAGAGAGAGAGAGAGAGAGAGATAGCACAAGCAGGAGGAACAGAGAGAGAGGGAGAAAGGGAGAGAGAGAATCCCAAGCCGACTCCCGGCTGAGCATGAACCCCGACTTGGGGCTTGATCTCATGACCCTGAGATCACGACCTCAGCCTAAATAGTTGAACGCTTAACCGACTGAGCCACCCGGGCACCCCAGGCTGATTTGCTTTCAATGTGCAGTCTGCTATGTAGGACACACGCACTCACCTTCATAACGGATGGACGGTGGCTACCCACGCACATCTATTTCTAGGTGCTACAGTGAGCCGTCCCATTCTGTATCTGAATTCCCTTGCATGGAGATCATGACTCCGTGGTCCATCTCAAGTTTTTCCAAGACAGTCTCTGAGTTACACGGCGGGAATTCCATGAGCTACCATGGCAAGGAGCTACGTAACAATCCTCCTGAGATTCAATGGCTTAAACTACGCATTCATTTCCTGCTCAAGGGCCTGTGAGTTGACTACAATCCTGATGATCCAAACTGGACTCATCTGAGCCAAAGCCTCTGCCTTTGGCTCAGGTCATGATCTCAGGGTCCTGGGATCGAGCTCCACATCAGGCTCTCTGCTCAGCGGGGAGCCTGCCTCCCCCTCTCTCTTTGCCTGCTGAGTCTCTGCCTACTTGTGATCTCTGTCTGTCAAATAAATAAATAAAGTCTTTTAAAAAAAAAAGTATGCACATAGCAAAGGGAGGTTCCAAAGAGCAGAGAGCGCTCAGTCTATCCCACGTGGGAAGGTCCAAGCCAGCCAACTACCAACTTTTGCTTTTCTCTGTCTTTGTCAAAGATCACAGAAGTTTGGAGGAACCAGAAGTCCCTCCGTTTCCTATTACAGGGCTGCACGCACTCGGCTTGAAAGCGTGCTGTGTCTGCATGAGGTCTCCTGATGGCTCGTGTGTCTAAGTCTCACCTCTCCTGCAAGACTCCAGGCCAAAAACACACATGAGGCTTCGTGTCTCCTTGATGAACTCAGCATTGCACAGCGGGTCCCGGAGTGGATTCTCCATACAGACTTGACAGAATCCCATGTGGATGGTGAAGTGGCTGTCGAGGGCCAACCTAGTTACATTGGAACTAAGTTTCCAGAGTCCCCTTAGTGTTTGGGTCCAGGTTAGAGTTGTTTGAAAGCGGGATTTGTGTCCGATTAGAAGGACAGAATTAAGCACAGTCCTTATCCTTGGACAGTCATCTTGGTCAGACGCCGGGACCAACACAGAGGTATCAGCACTTCCCTCTGTTACGTTTTTAGCTCTGCTTCCCAGATGCCGACAGCCCAGCCGACCCCTCTCCCCAAACCCCTGCCAGCAGATTTTGGAGCTAGACTCAGAGAAACCACAGTCCCACAGAACTGGAGCTTCCCATAGACCCTTCTCCCCACCATAACCTCCCCCCTACCCCTGAGCTTCCCTCAAATGGTGTGTGGTTTCTCAGATTCTCTGTTTGGTATTCCTTCTAGAACCTTCTAGCTTCTTCTCTGATCTTCTCTTCCCAGCTCTTTCTATGCTTACTCATCAACAAACCCCTTATCCCCCACCTCACAGCCGTTCTGCTTCTCAGATTAGACCCCATCTCAAGTGAGAGCAGCTGGCAGGGCATGTTCCTTCTCTGATAAACCATGGCGCATTGGTCTCCTGGTGTGCACCGTGGGGCTCTCTGACCCTTGGTGTGGTTTTGAGAATGAAATAAATGAATCAGTGTTACTTGCTTCCCTAATACTTTTACGGAGAAGGCGAAAGCAATGTCTCCCTCTCCAGACTGTGCATGCCTCATCTGCCAGCTGCCCAGCTCCCGAAGCTTGTTCTGGCTAGGATTTCCCTTGTTGACGCTGTGAGTGAGTAACACACGGACTTACTCGATGTACATGTGGAGTAGTGACAAAGAATTTGGCTTCCAGCAACATGCCCAGTGCCTTGTTCATCTCAGGAGAGGCGAGGTCAAGAATGCAATTTCTGGGGGCACCTGGGCGGCTCAGATGGTTAAGCCTCTGCCTTCGGCTCAGGTCATGATCTCAGGGTCCTGGGATCAAGTTCCGCATCGGGCTCTCTGCTCAGCAGGGAGTCTGCTTCTCCCTCTCCCTCCGCTGCTCTCCCTGCTCGAGCTTTTTCACTCTCTTTCTCAAATAAATAAATAAAATCTTTAAGAAAAAAAAAAAGAATGCAATTTGCATTTTACAGATGAGGACACTGGTGTGACCACCTCCAAGGACAATGCTACTTTGTGTGTGTGTGTGTGTGTATGTGTGTGTATGACTTGTGTAAGACTGATGATTCACAGACATGTACCCCTGAAACAAATAATATATTATTAATGACAGCAACTGCCTCTGGGAATCCGGATTCCACGGCCAGGGATTTTTGTTTGTTTGTTTTTTGTTCTGTTTTGTTTACTTTACCCCCAGATCACTATAATATCTATAGTATCTGAGTCTGCTGCAGGTGCTGGGGACTGAGGTTCATCTCCTCTTCTATTTCTGCCAACTGTCCTGCAAGGTAGATACCATTGGTATCCCTTTTTTAAGTGAAGAAACTGAGGCATAGGGATCCCAGGCTCCTGTGACTTATATCTGCAGACAGATCCCATGGGTACCAATACTGGCCAGGAAGCCGTGTGGGAATGGAGTACTGTATTGAGAGAGGGCAGATCCGACACTGGGCTTGGCCACAGGATGCTAGGAGATGGGATACAGGTGGGGGCATGAAGGGAGCTTGCACACTGGCCTGACTGTCTTGCACGCTGGTGACCCAGTAGGCAAGGAGCACGTTCAAGGTCACCACTGCACTTTCAGGCTGAGCTCCTGGAGGAGACGTGTGGGGAAGATCTCATGCTCTGGGTGGCCCAAGAAAGCGAAACCTGGACTCCACCTGGAGCGTGACGTCCTGCCTCTCCCCTGAGTGATGGCGGACTGTCCGACTTGTGAACTTGACAATGGGTGACTGTTGTTTAAGCCACTGAGCACTGGGGTGGTTTTGTTATACAGTATTATCATGGCAAGAGCTGACTAAGGCACCAAGATGTCCTGATTGTGTGTGTTGGGGAGAGTGTTAATGAATGTGTGTAGTAGGGATGCCTGGCTGGCTCAGTCACTGAAGCATGCGACTTGATTTCAGGGTCGTGAGTTCAAGCCCCACACATTGGGCATAGAGCTTGCTTCCAAAAAAAAAAAAAAAAAAAGGAGGAATGTGTGTCGTAAGTTCTTGGTTAAATAGAGAGGCATACGGTTGTACCTATGCATGTTCATGTGCCTGTGCATGTGAAAGTCTACAGATTAGATGTTAATGGTGGCTTTCTCAGCGGATGGGAAGTCCCGAAACTTCCACTGTATAAATCATACATAGTTGTACTGTTCCATTTTTATTTTTTAAATTTTTTTTAAAGATTATTTATTTATTTATTTATTTATTTGACAGACAGAGATCACAAGTAGGCAGAGGCAGGCAGAGAGAGAGGGGGAAGCAGGCTCCCCGCTGAGCAGAGAGCCCGATGTGGGGCTCTATCCCAGGACCCTGGGATCATGACCCGAGCTGAAGGCAGAGGCTTTAACCCACTGAGCCACCCAGGCGCCCCAACTGTTCCATTTTTAGAACCAAAAAACAGATAATGCTTCTGTAATCACGCTATAAAGATTGCTTTTCTTTATAAGGCTCTCTGGGGTCTTTATAACACAACTTTGTAACACACTCAGGTCACTAATGGATCTGTCCACAGGAAGTGGGTTTGTCCTGAGTAAGAATACACATATTTCCTTAGGAGCACGTTCCCCTCCGTGAACCAGAGCCCACTGGCCACGTGCTGTGAACAAGTTCCCTGAAAACACCCAGAGGAGGGATGGGAAAGCGCAAACAAGGGAGATTTCTCCAGAAGAGTGGATCTCAAATGAGGGGGGGCTTTATACCCTCAGGGGATACTGAGCCCTGTCCAGAGACATTTTTGGTTGTTGCTAACCCGGGCTGGGGGCTTGGAGGAGCGTGCGGGGAGGATGCTACTGGTGTTCTGGGCATAGAGGCCAGGGTGTTGCTGAGTACCCCCACAATGCACAGGACAGCCTCCCGCCCCCAATGAAGAATTCTCCAGCCCTAAATGTCAACAGGGCTGAGGTTGAGAGACACTGGCTTAGAGGCTGTCTGCGACCCCCTCCCTGGTCCTGAACAGTGAGCACGCTCTACAAACCCTGCTTGGCGCCCTCAGGGCTGACTCAAAGCCTGTTCCAGGTAGCAATATGCAGAGCCTGATCCTGAACTGGGGGACAGAGAAGTGAACGATGTGTGGATTTAAGGAGCTAGACCAGACTCCAGACCGGGCTGGTACCCAAGACAGGACATGTGATGGGTTCACGGGCAAGAGTGTCTGTGCCAAGATCGCTGATTGGATAAAATCAGACCCTCCAGTGGCAGCGGGATGCCTCTGCCGTGAGCATACTTCTGTGAAAATTATGGAAATAAGACCTTTTTTTCTCACTCAAATACATATGCATGAGTCTGTAGGTATGGGCACACACACATACACACCATATATTGTGTATATGTATAATGTATATCATATATATTTCTAGAAAAAATTCTGGAAGTAATACAGTAACCTATGAGTAAAGGAGTTAGGGAGGAAAAATACAGAAGAAGAATGCATTTCCCTTTTTTATTTTTCGTTTCGGTATCATCCGGGATTTTTTTAATAGAAACTACATGTGTTATAATGTTCAAAGAAGAATTAAAAATATCTAATAGAAAAAGTATATTTAAACATATATAAACATCACATGTTTATATACACATATAAACATGGAAGTATTAATCACAAAGGTATAGCGGACCGTAGTTGAAATGTATTAGTTTTTTTTTTTTAAATTTTAAGATTTTATTTATTCATTTGAAAGAGACAGAGAAAGCACAAGCACAGGGAGAGGCAGAGGGAGAAAGGAGGAAGCAGGCTCCCTGCTGAGCGGAGAGCTATGCGGGGCTCGATCCTAGGACCCCAGGATCATGACCTGAGCCTGAGCCGACAGCAGATGCTTAACTGACTAAGCCACCAGGAGCCCCAGCAATCCCTTTAAAGAGGTAAATGCCGCAAAGCATCTTCTCTACCTATCTATTCGATATTCCCACATTCTTAGGAAAGTCGTAACAAGTTTAGAATTCTTTAACATGAAAGCCATAAAGTGACTAAAAGCAGAATAAGCAGGATATATATGTGCTTAATAGTAGCCAATGTTTATTGGAAGTTTATGTTATGCTTGGAAACTAGGGTTGACCTTGGAGCATAACGGCGGGGGGGGGGGGGATGGGATGTGGGGTTGAGGGGGTGAACCTTCCCACTTGCCCTGTTCAGTGAAAAATCTGTGCATAACTTTTTTTTTAACCTGACATTCCTTTTTAAAGATTTTATTTATTTATTTGACAGAGAGAGAGTGAGAGAGGGAACACAAGCAGGGGGAGTAGGAGAGGGAGAAACAGGTTTCCCGTTGAGCAGGGAGACAAACGTGGATGCTGGGGCTCCATCCCAGGACCCCGGGATCATGACCTGAGCCCAAGGCAGATGCTTCATGACTGAGCCACCCAGGCGTCCCTGTGCATAACTTTTGACTCCCAAAAACTTAACTACAATAGGCTACTGTTGACCCGAAACCTTACTGATACCATAATTGATTAGGACATATTTTGTGTTTGTGTGTATTCTGTACTGTATCCTTCCAACAAAGTAAGCTAGAGAAAAGAAAATGTTGTTAAGAAAATCATAAGGAAGAGAAAAAGACGTTGATAGTGCTGTACCGTATTTATTGGAAAAAACACCCATGCATAAGTGGACCCGTGTGATTCAAACCCGAGTTGTTCAAGGGTCCAGGGTATTAAGGTGCTCAATGAGGAGTAGCTCCTTTTGGTCTCTCAAGGATCCTACGAGGAAGCTCATGTTATTACCCTTATTTTACAGACAAGAAAACTGAGGAGCAGATTGATGATGTGCCCAAGGGCACGTGGCCTGGCCTCCTAACCATTATGCATGCACTGATTTTTTTTTTCTCAATAAGCATAAATTACTTATGACAATCTGTTTAGTCCTCGGCTTTGAAGCATCTGTGCCAATAATACATTAATTTCGGCTCCGTCCTAAGGTGCTCCAGTCCGCAGCTCAGCCACCCGAAGTGGAGGCTGGGATGGCCGGCTTCGGAGCCTTGTGCCTCCCGGAGCGGGTCCCTCCACCCATCGAGCTTCAGCCTTCGGGTCTGTGGATGGGGAACCCACCTCGTGGGGTTGCTCTAGGGTCAAACAAGTCGGGCATCAGTTGCCTCACAGGAAGCCAGCACGGACTGGTGCCAACGGGCGTGATTTTGTTATATTTGTGCCATGCCTCTATTTGCCCCCGATGCTCACATGCTGTGAATCCTGATACATGGCACGGGCCGCAGCTTCTCCACAAATCCACATCTTTGTTTAGGCGTTGAGAAGCGCTCACCTGAAGTTATGGAATTAATTTCGGGGCAGCTGGGGCCGGGCTCCAATCTGCCCCTTTCCAGAAGCGACAAGAGAACATCTCCCCACGCCTCCAACCCCAGGCGTGCACGCCCAGACCCCCAGAGGCACAGGCAGCCTTCCACCCCCGCCCACCGCCCTGCCGTCCCCCACCCCCTCTCTTCCAGCATTCCAAACTGCAGAGGCCGACCCTGTCTCTCTTGATGATTTAAGTTTTGGAGAAGGACCGGAGAAGGATTTGTTTTGACGTTTAAAGGCAATCCAGGTAATGAATGGCAGAGGCAGCGTCCATCTCCCCATCCATATATCTGCACAACAGTATCTATTTTTGACGTGGCTGACATGCCGTTTCCTTTGGCAGCGCAAGGGGGGCTCGTCTTTAAATTAAAGTCGTCTCCAGCCCCTCCGATCTGCAGCCCGTTCGGGGGCAGACACAGGCAAGGGGAGCAAGAGAGCGGGGTCAGGCCTGTTGGCAGCCCGTGATATATGGTGCAAAGGGTCCGTGAACTGCGAGCTGCAGAGGAGCCCCTCTCTAAACCATTAAGTAATGACAGAGGATGTCCCCAAGTCTTCTAATCACCTTTAATACGCGCACTTAGACACACACTTTAAAGCAGGCGAGATAAGCAGGTCAGACAAACATACAAAGACAACAAAATAAAATCATAGCCTTGTCTCTAGGGGGCTGGTTTGGGAAGGGGAGGGGACAATGCCTTCGATTAAGAATTAACTATAGCAAAGACACTCTCCACCCTCCTCCAGTGTCTTTGTCTCAGTAACTAGCTGATCCCCTAAACCACCGCCCAGAGGTTCTAGAATTCTGTCTTAAGACCTAGTTTGGTAGCATGGAGAGAAGACACCAGGGTACAAGGAATCATCTCTGCCACTTCACTAGCTGGGGGCTACAGCTCTTTCTTTTGCCAAAGCTCAGCTTCTTCATCTGTAAAGAGTCCCTCATGGCTTTTGAAAGGTTATTGCCAGGATCCAAATGCAGAGAAAGAGACAGAGGGATAGGAAGACAGAGAAAGATGGAGAGACAGAGTGGAGGAGGAGAAGGAGGAGGAGAGAAAAAATATATGTGCAAGCGATTTATAAACTGTTATAATGTACGTTCCAAATGTTGCAATTACAAGATAGTGATGAGGAGATATTTGAGGTCTACAATGGGTAAAAAAACAATAACAATAAAATAAAGTATGAAGCTGGCCTGCCTTCTAAGCCACCCGGACATTTCTCTCCATGCTCTGCCATTTTTCTTCCCTCCGATCTTTTTCCCCTGAGGTCCTGAATCTTTGATCTTCTACTTAAAAAATTTTTTCTTAAAGACAGCCAGGGGGTCTTAGAGCCTGTGTGATCCCTTCTGATTTAAACCTTAAATAAAACAAAGACCTCCTGGAGAATACCATCGCCAGCTTGGCTTCTCTGATACTGGGGCAAATTTTCTTTCTGTCAAAGCAAAGAAAAGTGGAGTGGGGGAATGTGTGTAAGGGCCGGGAGAAGCCACTGGCACAGAAGCGTGCACACACACACACACACACACACACACACACACACGCCCTTCATCTACTAGCCGAGAATTCTTCCATGTGAAATTTGGGTGGGAAATGATGACAGTTTTCAGCAGGTCAAAGTCACCTTGGGTTCTGCCACTGGCTCCTGTGGAATGATGGAAAATGTGTCCCTAGAACCAGAGAGAGAAATGAGGAAGCTCTTTCCAGAAAGCTACTATCTACCCAAGTCTTTCCCATAAGGGTGCCCCTGGGAGAGAGAGACTGGGGAGCGGTCCTGAAACTTGACCTAGGGCAAGCTACCAGCTTCATCCCCCTGTTCCAGTATCCACAGGCCCTGAGGAGCTGGATGCCTCAGAAACAGCAGGACCGGGTGCCTGGGTACATACGGACTAAGGGTCTGATGTCTATTAGCGTCTCGTGATGTCTCAGACCCCCTCTGTCCATTTTATTCCTAATAATGAGCCTTGTTAAGAGATGACATCACACCACAAAGGGTACCTCGAATTTGGATAATTTTAAAGGAATCTGAAATTCTAACTCCCATTAGATAAACTGTTAAGTCATGACTTTAAGCTCATTTTTATGTTGATTTTTAAAAAGATTTTATTTATTTATTTAAGAGAAAGAGACAGAGACCTCGAGAGAGAGAGAGAGAGAGAGAGAGAGAAGAGAGCGCACTTGTGGAGGGGAGGGGCGGAGGGAGAGGGGGAAGCAGGCCCCCCCCCAGCAGGGAGTCCCAGACGGGCGGGGCTTGATCGCAGGACCCGGGGATCATGACCTGCGCCCAAGGCAGCCGCTTAACCGACTGAGCCACCCAGGCGCCCCTCTGTCTGAAATTAAAACAAAACAAAACAAAACAAAACAAAAAGCATTATGCTGAGTGAAAGAAGCCAGTCACAAAAGACCACACACTACATGATTCATTCATATAAAATGTCCAGAACAGGAAGTTTACAGAGACAGAAAAGCACTTTGGTGGCTGGTGAGGACCAGGAAACACAGAGCACAGCGAATGGTAGCTGGAGGCCCAGCATTTCTCTTGGAGGTGGTGAAAATTTCCCGAAATTGCCCGGAATGACAGCTGCACAGACCTGTGAAGACCGTGGAAACCACTGAGTTTTTCACTCGAAATGCATAAGTCGCCTGTATAAGGTTCTATCTGCAGAAATCCGTTCGGACAACGCCACGCAGGGCCGTGCTGGGTTGCACTCGCAGACAGCGGCCGAGCCAGGGTTCCAAGTGATCGGAGCGCCCGTAAGGTTCAGGTCTGGGGCTCCCCTGTTTGTGAAAGACAGGGAAAATGCTAAGAGGAAGGGCTTCTGGACCTCCAGGCAAACAGATGGAGGAGTCGTAGCTATTAATCCAGAAAATGGCGACCCACAAATATTTAGAAAGATGTGTCGTTGAAGAAAAGAGAGTCTCGTTCTGTATAATTCATGAAGGTCCCATGGGAATCAGTTTGGGATCAGCATGTGGGAGAGATTCTCAAAGCTAGGGTTATTTATTTATTTATTTATTTGGATTTTATTTATCTATTGGAGAGAGAGAGCATGAGGGGGACTGGGCAGAGGGAGAAAGGGAGAGACAAACTCCCGCTGAGCAGGGAGCCTAATGCCCGGCTCTCTCTCAGGACCCAGGGATCATGATCTGAACCATCCAGACACCCCTTTTAGGGTCCTTTATAGATGTATTTATTTGTATAATTATATATAGGAGGGGCTGCGTGTGAGAACAGAGCTCCCCATCAAGACAGTATCCAAAACCATGTAAGGACAATCTTCTGGGGTGTTAAGAAGGGACTCCTGAGGCATCTGGGTGGCTCAGTCAGGTAGGTGTCTGACTCTTGGTTTCAGCTCAGGTCATGATCTCAGGGTCATGGGTTCAAGCCCCAAGTTGGGCTACATGCTCAGCGCTGACCCTGTGTAAGATTCTCTGCCTCTCCCTCTGCCTCTCTTCCCCACCCCTGCTGCTCATGTGCACGCACTCTCTCTCTCTCAAATAAATAAATAAATTAATAAATAATAAATAATAAATAAAACCTTAAAAGAAAAAAAAACAGAAGCAGATATGTCTTGAAATCTCACCTCCCAGATATATCTGCTACTTCCCTTTTAAATTTTGATATATCTCCCATATTTGCTCTAATAAGCGTTTACAGTTTTCATGAGGAAGAAAATATAATAAACTTGATATATTAAAGTTGACCACTGCTGTTACAACATTGTGTGCTCTTAGATGAGTCGACTTTTATCTCCAACATCTTTTGCTAAAAGACAGTAGGTTGTAGTACCAACAGTTAGGTGTTAGGAAAACTCAGATTTGGGATCTCGTCTCCATTCTCCACCATCACCTCCATCCCCATAATCGTCACCAACACCATCACGACCACCATCACAACTATCCCCACCCCCTACCTCCACCCCACCCCCAACCATCGCCATCTCTACCATTATCAGGAGCAATCATGAAGTGTCTTTGGTCGAGCCACTCTAACCTTCCAGATTCTATGCTTGCATCTTGGGCCTGTTTGCCTATCTCTCATCAAACATCTCCTTGACCCTGTGAAGAATTTGAATAGCCTTCCCTTATGCCATGCTTACCAGGATCCCAGTGAACTTATGGGCGTTCAACTCTAGGTGTCGGCCGCTGAATACTCACTCGGTTTTAAACTTGTATTAAAAGTCTCTGTAGGCTATCACTTGGGAACTTCTCTGTTGGGACTTTTTACTATCAAGTACTGAGTCTCTAAGAACAGTTTCCTTGGAAGACTTAACCACACAAATGCATCCAAGAAAGAGTGGGAGAGAAGCCAGCACCACAAGAATGACTTCCTCAGTCCAGTGGTTGTGAAGCCCAGTCTTCTGAGCAAAGTTCCCCCCAAGAATCTGGGCAGTCTTTGATTTTTCCGGACTCCGACCTTGACCTGTTGCCTCATAGGAGAGCGTGTTTCTGAGAGACACCATCAAGACATTCCATTGGGTTATGCTACATCCAAATCTCGGGCGGTGCCTTTGAACCCCGCCGACAAACCACAAACTTAGGAACCGACGTTTGACACAACACTCAGCGGATTCAAAACACCGGGCGCGGGGAGAAAGGGGAGGGTGTGGGCGAAGGCTCTTTGATTCCACGTGCTTCTTTCTCTCTGCGTTCTGACGGGGTCTCAGGCACTGCCTGGCAACCCCCGGGTTCACGTGCTCGCTTTCTCAAGGGGGTCTCTGGGCAAGCTCTCGCCCAGAAGTCTCCAACCAGGCACAAGAGGAGAGCTTGATTGCTGGTTTGAAATCACTGAGCATTTCCCTGGATAAACATTCAAGCAAGAAGAGGAAGGCGCGGAGGAACAAGGTCTCCTGAGAGAGGGATGGGAAGAAAATCAAAGTATTAGCAGTCACAGCATCTTGCGCTCCAGAGAGGCAGGCTTATCTCTGCACAGACCTTCCTTTGCAGGGTATGACGGTCTAACCTCTGTGCCACGGTTTTAATCCCTCCAAACTGGTTTTAGCTTTTGCCAAGATGGATGTCGGGTCCGAATTAAAACCGGAGTCACTTATCATTTCCAAGGCATGTGCTCTTCCTTCCACGGCGGAAAGCTGGGAAGATAGGTGCCTCCTGCTCGGAACGTGCCCCTTCCAAAGTTATTAGACCCCGGTGGCTTGCTTACAACCAAAGACACTCACCCCCAGACGGGCAGAAGCCCCGTGGGGATAAAGGAGGAGATCCTGGAAAAAAGAAGACATAGGGCTTGCAGCCAAGGGGGAAGGGAAGGAGCCGGTCTCTGGACCTGTGTGGTGCCGTTCCGTTTGCTAAGAAAAGAGGCTCTTAAAAGGTTGAGTACCCCTGTTTCCCGAATCTTGGCTCAGACTCCTTTATTTCTACCTCCTCCTTAGGCCTAATGTGAGGGAAAAGATGAGACTTCCAGGCACGTTTTCAGTTAAGAAATAAAGCTCGAAAGAAATCCTGGCTTTTGCAATGATGCAGATGGAACCTGAGGGCGTTGTGCTGAGGAAAAGAAGGCAGTCGGGAGAAGGCAAATGCTGTGTGAGCTCAAACCAAACTCACAGATACGGGGAACAGACTCGTGGGGGCCAGAGGAAGGGGTGGGGCTGGACAAAATGGGTGAAGGAGGCCAAAAGGTACAGAACCCAGTTATAAGAAAAATAAGTCCCAGAGATACAACGTACAACATCGTGACTATAGTTACCAAGGCTGGATTGTATCTTTGAAAGCTGTTGAGAGAGTAGATGAAAACCGTTCTCGTGGCAAGAAAAATATCGTAACTATGTGAGCGTGTTTACTAAACTTACTGTGGTGATTGTTTTGCATCCTACCCAATGATGAAATCATTATGGTGTATATCTAAAACTAACCCGATGTTATGTGTCACTCATAGCGCCATTTAAAAAATAAATACAGGGCACCTGGGTGGCTCAGTTGGTTAAGCGACTGCCTTCAGCTCAGGTCATGATCCTCGAGTCCCAGGATGGAGTCCCTCATCAGGCTCTCTGCTAAGCAGAGAGTCTGTTTCTCTTTCTGACCCTCCCCCTCTCATTCTCTCTCTCTCACTCTCTCTCTCAAATAAACAAAAGCTTTTTTTAAAATAATAAATAAATATATTATACACTGAAAAAAAGAAAGAATTTTTTTTTAAAGACTCAGAAAGCCACTGAAAGCCAATGTCTAGTGCTCCCTCCCCCCTCTCCTCACTGAGGAGACAAATTCTCTTGACGCTCCCACCCTGAATCTGCAAAACAGGGAAACGCAGACTTTGCCCAGAGGGACCCTGCTCTGGTTGGGGGAGGGGGATGAAGGCTGGTGTGTTTCTGTCCTCCTGGGTAGAGCAAGGTGTGTCCTTTGGCAGGACACACAAGACAGGTCTCCTACCAAAGGTGACCAACAAGCCCACGTTTTGGGGACTTAGAAAAGCCCCCGGTCCCTCTAAGCCACCACCATGCCCCATGCATCTCTCCACTCCCATTAGCCCAGACATCTGTAGCTGCTTTTGGGGTCTGAGACCCAGAGTATCATCCAAGGGGCTGCCTGATAAACGCCGGCTGCTGCTTTCCATTTATTATTAAGAACTATCTGCGTATCGGGCTGTCGGTGTGGCTACATTTCTTCAACATGCGGGAAACAAAAGCCAATCGTATCTCCTCCCAGGCCAGCTGAAGAAGAGAGAGGAAGCAGGCGAGTGGCAAGGCACTCAGGGATGAATCCGATTTCTCAAAAGTGGAAAAATTAAAACACAGACACCAAGACCCCGTGATTATTTTGAGCTGTCTGTCCACTGACCTTCTCCCATGGTTAAAACTAGCAGCTGTTTTACAGAACCTTAAAGTTCTCAGAGTGGGAGGTGGGGGGGGATGGAGGACCCCTCCCAGCAGCAATGCTGGAAGCTCAGCGTCCTGAGCCTTTGTATCTCTGGGAGAGAAAACCCGGCAGCGCGGAGCCTACCCTCATCCCTACAGCGCGGGCCCCGGCCAGAAATGTGTGTTATTAGTGCCCTCTAGTGGCCAAAGCGTGGCTGAACGTTAAAAGAGATTTTTCACCCTGAGCTGGGTGTTCAGTGCTTTTGAAAAGCTATTTTGCAACTTGTCTGTTGCCTTGCTGCTGGATTGGGAACAGCTTTTGACTCCAGGAAGCTGGTTCTTTCTTTGTTGCGCTGTCTCGAACCCTTGTGAGTTTGATACTGGCTAATTGTAATTATTCCCAAGAAAATTTCTAGCCTCCCGAGTCAGCCTTCCTTCGCTTGCATGATTTCTTCTTGACTGCCTGCCTAGTCCCCCAAATGAGCATCATCATATTTCTAAATGTCTTTTGTTGCCCCAGTGTCTTGAGCCAAAATCATTTTTCTTCTTCGTGTCAATCGCCTTGCAAAGGTTTTCAAAATCAAGCAATTCCTTTTGACCTGGAAATCCCACTTCTAGAAATTTTTGCTAAGTAATCACCATGGATCCAAGCAAGACTGGGGATAAGCTACTTGTTAAAGGATTCTTCATAATAAAGAGGAAAAAGCCCTTGCAAGCTCCCTGAGTGCCCAGCAATATAAAATTTGATTAATTATAGTTCAACTGATGAAGTGAGATGTTGTAATTAGGCATGACAGGTTCTCGATGATGCTGGAGAAGATCCTTTTGGCTAACTGATGGGGACATTGAGGTCCAGAGGAGGTGACTTTCCTGGTGTCACACACAAAACCTGGGTGATGTTCTCTTTGTGATAAGCTATTGAACTCTACTTTTTCTGAACGTATGTATATTATTTAATTTTTGAAAAGTGACCAGAAAACAATAGCTATCCTGATCCCTAATTTAACATACTTTTTTTTCTGATGCTATTCTGCCCTTAGGAAGAAAGAAAGATGTGCCAAAGAGGGGAAAGTAGAATTGTGGCCTCTGGTAACTAGTTTCTAAATTGTATTTAGAACATTGCTTTGAATGAGCCGGATTTTCCTGCAAATGGCTTTGTGGTGAATTGGAAGATGACGGAAAATGCCACTCAGACGAAGGTCACAACTTGTTAGAGGCGAGAAAAAACAATGTCCTTAACATTCTTGGCTCCCCAGAGATTGGAGATGATCCGCGGATCTCATGAATTCATATTTCCTTATTGCCATAACAACTGTGAACCCCCCGGATCGGTTGCTGTTATGTCAAAAGCCCACAGAATGGAGGGAAACAATTTGCCCTGTATGTCCAAGGTAACTTACAACTCTGCTCTATATTTCCTTGTCAGAAGCAGAGAAGCGATGAGTGATTTTTTTTTTAAAGATTTTATTTATGGGGCACCTGGGTGGCTCAGTGGGTTAAAGCCTCTGCCTTCGGCTCAGGTCATGATCCCAGGGTCCTGGGATCGAGCCCCGCATCGGGCTCTCTGCTCCGCAGGGGGCCTGCTTCCTCCTCTCTCTCTGCCTGCCTCTCTGCCTAGTTGTGATTTCTCTCTGTCAAATAAATAAAATATTTTTCTGGGTGGCTCAGTGGGTTAAAGCCTCTGCCTTCGGCTCAGGTCGTGATCCCAGGGTCCTGGGATCGAGCCCCGCATCGGGCTCTCTGCTCTGCAGGGAGCCTGCTTCCTCCTCTCTCTCTGCCTGCTTCTCTGCCTAGTTGTGATTTCTCTCTGTCAAGTAAATAAAATATTTAAAATATATATTTTATTTATTTAATTGACAGACAGAGATCACAAGTAGTCAGAGAGGCAGGTGGAGGGGCGGGGAGCAGGTTCCCCACGGAGTAGAGAGTCAGATGCGGGGCTGCATCCCAGGACCCTGAGACCATGACTTGAGCAGAAGGCAGAGGCTTTAACCCACTGAGCCACCCAGGTGCCCCTCGATGAGTGAAGTTTGAGTTACATGTAATGAGGACTTTTTTTTTGAAGATTTTATTTATTTATTAGAGAGAGAGAAAGAGAATTAGCAGGCGGAAGGGGACAGAGGGAGAGGGAGAAGCAGGCTCCCTGCTGAGCATGGAGCCCCACTTGGGCTTCATCCCAGGACTCTGGGATCATGATCCGCACTGAAGGCAGATACTTAACCGACTGAGCCACCCAGAAGCCCCAGCGAGGACTTATTTTGTTTCTGTCATCCTGACACAAGGGTGAGACATAACTCTGGCCTGGACCTCGAGATGCCCTCTGTCTGGCCAGGAGGAAAGTTTACACCCATGAAAAAAGACAGACCCTATAAAGCAAGCAAATGCTGAGCCCCCAGTGTATGTGTTGTAGGGCTTTGGGAACAAAGTCAAGTTAAGAAACTGAGTCAGACTAATAGGGATGCGTGTTTGGAAGGACAAGTGACTCTAGCTCAGTGCCCCTATTTATATAAGGGGGCGTGGAATTTCAACGCTCGCCGCTGTAAGGATGAAATAAAATGCATATTGCTAGAATATTAAATGCTCAAACTTGTCAGTCAAACACTAATTATTATTATTATTATTAGCAAAAATCCCTGATCCTGGACACCTGGAGGGCCCGAGTGGAAACGCTCCATCTTTGCATCAGGGCCGTGTGGAGGTTCTAACTTTAGCAAGTAATTTCTCAAGCTGAGAAATAACCACGATGCCTGAGAAAGCACCATTTCTACATTTTTTTTGCCAGTTTCTCTCCGTAGATGGTGCCCTTGAGACCGTCATCCTCTGGGATTTTTTTTTTTAATCCCGGGGAAAAAGACCCAGGTTTTGTGTCAGACACATGTGCAGAGGTCAGGGTTAATCAGTCTGGCCAATTCTTTAAAGCCTTATTTTCCAAACACTGTTACCATACCGTATATTGCTTAAGAAATGTGGCCATAAATAAATGAATCGGAGGCAGAGAGCCCTGTCTTGGCAAATAACCGTTGGGCCCCTCTGGGGTTCCGAGGGCGACTGAGTCGGCGGCCGCCTTCCCCGCTTCCCTTTGGAGGGTTGTGTGACCTTGAGACACACAGGCTTTGAATCCCAGCTCTGACTCGGCTCACTGTGTGACCTCGGGCTGGTGACTAGCCCATGGTGTCTACTTCCTCCTCTGCAAAAGGGGGAGATTGCCCCAGTGAGGCTCAGACCCTGAGATGGCAAATATTAAAGCTAACGTCTGTTAAGTACTTCTGCTGTTCTAAGCAGAAGTAACTGGGCTCCCCCATTTAATCTTACACAGCCCTACAAGATAGCTATCATCCGTGCTCCCAGTTCATAGATGTGGAGACTGAGACACAGCGCCATCAAGCTACCTGCTCAGGGTCACACCTCTAAGCAAGAAATGGAGTCAACCTTTGACCCAGGCAGTGTGGCCCCACAGTGCACACCCCTAGCTACCGTACCCGCCCACCTCCTGGTCTGTGAGATTCCGCCGTCCACCGCTCTATCCCCAGGCTAGATGGAGTGGATCAACAAGAAGGATAAATAAACTTGAACTCAAGTCCATCACATGAGACTGACCATGAGAATATTAAGTTTTCATCTCCATGGCAGGATCTTAAAGAATGTTGGGGCCAGCTGAGTCGTTAGGAATCACTTAATTTAGCGATCTCCCTAATTTTCAAATGGGGAACTTGACACCCTGTTATAAGTTATTTGAGACTTCTCCTGCAGAGAAATGGGGTCTATGGTCCCCTTGAATCTGGGCTGACTTTAGGGACTTGCTTAAAGCCAAGAGAATTTGGTGAGAATGGGGCAGTATGGTCTTTTGAGTCTGGGTTAGAAGTTGAAGCATCTCCCACCTTATTTGCTGGCATATTCTTACCTGGATTCTGAACCTCCATAAAAGCTGAATTTCCCTGACACTTTCATGCTGGTCAGACGACGTGCAGACACGCTGATTGCATCTGGGCAGCTGACATCGGCCACCCCTGCAAGAGAGCCATTTTGGGTGCCCAAGCCCGTCTTGCTGCCCTGTGCCTACAGCTTCATCCACTGTCTGCTTGCAACCACGTAAGAGACCCCAAGCAAGAACTGCCCAAGGGAGCCCTTCTGGAATTCCTGACGCACAAGATTGAGAGCAACGTAAAAATATTGTTTTAAGCCACTAAGCATTGCTACTTTGTCAACCGCACACACACCAGCAGGAACTAGAACATACCCAGAGAGGGAAGCGACTGGCCAAGACAGCCTCGGGCAGTGGCAAGTCCAGAGCTCAAATCCAGCTTTCCTGACTCTACCCTGAGACTACCCCCCGCCTATTTCTCAAGCTCTCTGGGGAGGCATTCCCAGGGACTATTCTCGCCAGGAGGGGAGGTGTCGCACTTTCTAACAAACCCGGGTGCCCAATGCCAGGAAACACGGAAGAAGAGTCACATGCCAGGGAGAAGAGACAAGTCTCCATGCAGAAGAATTCCCCATACTCTCTGGAGACGCTGCATGGCTTGGAGCATAACACCCAGCCCTTGTGTGTGGTCTGGGCAAAGTGATTTTCTTCCCAAGATGATGCCATGAAATGGGTGGGGGCGGGGGGAGACTAAGGCCACAGCAGAGAAATGTGGTAAATAGTACCCCAGCCAGGTGGCCCGAGTCACTTGTTGGCCATGGTTTGTCACGCGGGCATCCTGGATGCAATGAGAGGAGCACTTGACCTCTGCGGTCTTGCTCCCCACAACCCATAACCCCAGTCTAATCATGAGAAAAACACTCCAAAAAATCTTCATTGAGGTATAATGCATGAAGCACGTGGCCAGAACTTCTCAAAGCCATCAAGCTCATCAAAAACAAGCAAAGGCTTCGGGGTGCCTGGGTGGCTCAGTGGGTTAAGCCTCTGCCTTCGGTTCAGGTCATGATCCCAGGGTCCTGGGATCAAACCCTACATCGGGCTCTCTGCTCCATGAGGAGCCTGTTTCTCCCTCTCCCTCGGCCTGCTGCTCCCCTTGCTTGTGCTGTCTCTCTGAAAAATAAGCAAAATTTTTTTTAAAAAAGAACAAGGATCTAAGAATAATAAGTACATTCTTGTACTTGGCCAAATAAAGGATGTTTTTAACCTCTTGGTCTCAACCGTGGGTGTACCATCTCTACCATCTTTCAAAACTATGGCCCAGCTCTGCCCATCTTCCGGTCACTTACCCATTTCCGTCCATTCCTTAAAATATGATGAAACGTTGCTACATGCAAAAGCATATCTATAATATAATAGAAATCACTGAGAGCACGATAACAAAATGACCATCTGTGAACTGACCATCCCGCTTAATAGAATGTTAGTATTGTTGAAGAGGGAACCTTGTTTATAGCCATATAGCTGTGTCCTCTCCAAGTCCCACATGTTGGAAGAGTCCTTCCTACGTCAGGACACAGAAGGAGCTAGACAGATGGGGCACCCCAGCTGCCACGTACTGACCTCAGGAGCTGGGGTGAGTCGCTCAGCCTCTCTAGGTCTGTCAAATGCAGAAACTTCTACGCCAAGATGAATTTATGCGATGAAACAAACCAACATGTCAAAGAACTTTTGAAAATACGAGAGCACTTTGCTTTTACAATCTCCTGTACACCCAAAGACAAGGATGATTGCTATAAAGCGTGTTTTGAAATGCAATTTCCTTATGTGTCCACACACACACACACACACACACACACACACATATATATAATTTTATATAAATGTATAGACATACATGTTCTGTGTGTGTGTGTGTGTGTGTGTGTGTGCATTTCTTGTTTTCTTTTCCTTTCTCACCGGGAAATCTGAAGGACCTGTGTCCCACATCATTACCGAGTGATCTTGAACAAGTTACTCAACTTGAGCCTTATTTTCTCACCTGTATGATGGGGATGAAGCTGCCCACTTGAAATCACGCATTGAAATCCACCTTGATAATGGCCTCGCTGATAACTTAATAAGGGGATTAGATAAGGTAATACATGCAGTTTGCTAAGCAAGGTGTCTGATGTGTAATAAGAGTTCACTAAATGGGGGCACCTGTGTGGCTCAGTGGTTAAAGCCTCTGCCTTCGGCTCAGGTCATGATCCCAGGGTCCTGGGATCGAGCCCCACGTCCGGCTCTCTGCTCAGCGGGGAGCCTGCTTCCCCCTCTCTCTCTGCCTGCCTCTCAACCTACTTGTGATCTCTGTCTCTCTCTGTCAAATAAACAAATAAAATCTTAAAAAAAAAAAAAGAGTTCACTAAATGGTTCTTGTAAAAAAGAGTGCTACTATCAATAAGACGGACAATATTTCGGTCGGTGACTATTGATCAGGTGTGTTGGGAATGTTTCACCTCTGCTAACTCACTTAACATTCCCAGTAACTCTGTGAGATGGGTCGGATTAGTACCGCCATTTAACAGGTAAGGAAACAGGCTCAGAAAGGTTAAGATACCTACTTCGGGTCACACAGCGAAGAAGAGGCAGCAATGATGCGAAGCTCCTAGCCCAGTGTCTGGCAGCCTCCTTCCCCTTTGATGCATTTGTTCAGACGTCCCGGGCCCCTGCCTGACTGGAGGTGGGCTTTGGGTTTGCCTTTGAAGGCCAGCTCCTAGCTAGGTGGCTTTAGGCGAGTTACCCAGCGTCTCTGAAAAATGCCCAGTACAGGGCAGCTGTGTACAGTGGCTCAGTGGGTTAAGCCTCTGCCTTTGACTCAGGTCATGGTCTCAGGGTCCTGGGATCGAGCCCTGCATCGGGCTCTCTGCTCAGCAAGGAGCCTGCTTCCCCCTTTCTCTCTGCCTGCCTCTCTGCCTACTTGTGATCTCTCTCTGTGTGTCAAATAAATAAATAAAATCTTTTTTTAAAAATGCCCAGTATACTACTGCCTCCCCCCCCAGGAGTGTCACCAGGTTTTGAAGCCTCGTGGATGGAAGTGGGACTCGCTCAGCACAGTGTCTGGCACCGTAGGTTCTCAAACCTGTAAATGGTAATGGGGTCAAACACGGTCATGATGGTGGTGGTGATGCCCTTACCCCTCTCCGCTTCTAGGCACGCGGACGGACATGTTTCTACTCCAGCCGTCAGGCTGTTCCAGTAGCTTGTTCCAGACACTGAAGTTCTTTGAAGCAGAAGAATTTATTTCAGTTCCACTTTTGCCCACAGAGTCTGAAAACGCTCGTGATCAGCCTTCCAATAGCCTGTTTCCTCTGTCCTGGGAAGCTGGGCGGTTCCCAGGTGGGAAGGGCTAGAGACGGGGGTGAGAACTGTGAGGATAGAAACACACACACACACACACACACACACACACACACACACACGCCTACGCATGCGCACAGAGAACTGCGAGGATAGAAACACACACACACACACACACACACACACGCCTACGCATGCGCACAGAGAACTGCGAGGATAGAAACACACACACGCGCGTACACACACGCCGACGCATGCGCACGGAGAACTGCGAGGATAGAAACACACACACGCGCGTACACACACGCCGACGCATGCGCACGGAGAACTGTGAGGATAGAAACACACACACACACACACACACACACACACACACACACGCCTACGCATGCGCACGGAGAACTGAGAGGATAGAAACACACACGTACGTACACACACACCTACGCATGCGCACGGAGAACTGCAAGGATAGAAACACACACGCGCGCGTGCACACACACACGCACACACACACGCCTACGCATGCGCACGGAGAACTGCGAGGATAGAAACACACACACACGCCTATGCATGCGCACGTGTGTCCACACGTGAATAAAATAAAGAGAATAAAAATAAAGAGCTTTTAAAACAAACAAACAAAAGATGTTTTACTTCTTAGATCAATGGTTTTTTCATTTAATCTACCCCATTAGAGGGTTAGAAAGACATCAACATTGGAGTGTTTTTCTTGTCTTTGAAAAATACATTCTTATGTTTATTTCCCGTTTAAAAATTAACATACGCTCATTGTAATGAGTTAAAACATACAGAAAGGCATTGTGGAGAGAAAGGCCTAAGAATTTTTAAATCCCCTATCTTCTCCTACCCACTGCCCCCAAACCACTGCAGCTGGCAGTTTGTGGAATGTTCTAGAAGAGAGATGAGACAGTGTAGACAGAGGGTGGGTGAGGATTTAAACAAGATGAACACTGAGGGGATAGAATGTTGAGACAGAGCATTCTATCTCTTGTACAGAATCTTATTGAGATTCTGTACAATCTCAATAAAGATGGAAGAGGAAGAATATTACAGTTACACTGGACAAAAAAGACTGAGAGCCCCACGCGGGGCTCAATCCCAGGACCCTGGGATCCCAGCCCCACATCAGGCTCCCTGCTCAGGGGGGCATCTGCTTCTCTGACTCCCAGTCTCCCTGCTTGTGTTCCCTCTCTCGCTGTCTCTCTGTTAAATGAAGAAATTAAATAATTTTTTCTAAAATGTCCATCTTTAACATAAAGGGTTCGATGATCATTTTGACAAACTTTCTACTTCGGAGCAATTTGAGATACGCAGAAGAGTTGCCAAGACAGGGCAGCGTTCTGGTGTACCGTTTGCCTGGCTTGTCCTCGTAGCAGCCTCGTACATCACCGTGGAACGTTTGTTGAAACTGAGGAATGAATATCGGTACAATCCTGGTATGCACACCATGGGCTTGATTCAGATTCCCCCAGTTGTTCCCTTAATGCCCTTTTACTGTCCTAAAATCCAATCCAGGATAAGATACGGCATTTATGGAGTCCGTGAACATTTTGACATCTCTTGGTAGCACTTATCGGCTCTCTGCTATACCCCACATCTGACGTATCTTCTAATTCCCATTCCATGGATGAAGGTGAGACAGGAAGGCATTGTCTTTAATGGTGAAGGACAGGAAACAGCATAATTGCTCCACAAGGGATGATTTGATTTCTAAATATGCTGCGTTACATGGTCACCTAAAATGATGCTGAGAAAGCATATTCATTGACAAGGCAAGAATTAATATATCATTGGAGAGATAGCAGAAATTACAAGGCAGTATTACGCACGATTTCACTTTTTTTTTTTTTTTTTAGAAACATGCTTTTAAAAAAAAGTGGGGCAGGCTCTGGGAAACAGTATGAAGTTTCCTCAAAATCTGAAAATAGAGCTGCCTTATGACTACTGGGTATTTACCCTGATGATACAAACGTAGTGATCCGAAGGGGCACATGCATCCCAATGTTTATAGCAGCAATGTCCACAATAGCCAAACTAAGGAAAGAGCCCAGATGTCCAGCAACAGATGAATGGATAAAGAAGATGTGGTGTTTACACACACACACACACACACACACAATGGAATACTACTCAGCCATCAAAAATATAATATCTTGCCATTTGCAACAACATGGGTGGAACTAGAGGGTATTATGCTGAGTGAAATAAGTCAATCAGAGAAAGAGAGTTATCATATGATTTCCCTCCCATGTGGAATTTAAGAAACAAAACAGAGGAACATAGGGGAAAGGAGGGAAAAATAAAACAAGACAAAACCAGAGAGGGAGACAAACCATAAGAGACCCTTAATCCTAGGGAACAAACAGGATTGCTGGAGGGAGGTGGGAGGAGATGGGGTAATTGGGGGCTGGGCATGAAGGAGGGCACTCCTTCATCATGACATGATGTCATGAGCACTGGGTGGTATATAAGAATGATGAGTCCCTGAACTCTACCTCTGAAACGAATAATACACTATATGTTAATTAATTGTATTTGAATTAAAAATATGATTTAAAAATGGGGCAGATTCAGCTCAGGTCATGGTCCCAGGGTCCTGGGATCGAGCCCCGCATCAGGCTCTCTGCTCGGCAGGGAGCCTGCTTCCTCCTCTCTCTCTCTGCCTGCCTCTCTGCCTGCTTGGGATCTCTGCCTGTCGGGTAAATAAATAAAATCTTTAAAAAAAAATGGGGCAGAAAACTCACCCCAAATTGACCTGTGTTGTACTTGGATCAGTGCAATGACAAGCGGTTTTATTTTTTACTCAATTCTTTCCTATTTTTTTTCTTGTGTCCATGGCATAAATACACTGTCTACTGTTTTAAAACTGGAAAGCAAGAACTGGAAATGCACAGCAAGTTAGAGACAGTGCCTAAGAGCGGCGGCCCAATGCTCTCTGTTTGTAAGATCAGTTCATTGCTCGGGCGCCTGGGTGGCTCAGTGGTTTAAGCCGCTGCCTTTGGCTCAGGTCATGATCTCGGGGTCCTGGGATCGAGTCCTGCGTCGGGCTCTCTGCTCTGCAGGGAGCCTGCTTCCCTCTCACTCTCTCTGCCTGCATCTCTGTCTACTTGTGATCTCTCTCTGTCAAATAAATAAATAAAATCTTTAAAAAAAAAAAATCAGTTCATTGCTCGCTGAGCAGGGGATGTTTTGAGCAATAAAAAGCTTCCAGTGAGAACTGTTCTTTTAAGAAGCTCTGGACTAGGGGCACCTGGGTGGCTCAGTGGGTTAAAGCCTCTGCCTTTGTCTCAGGTCATGATCTTGGTCCTGGGATCTAGCCCTGCATGGGGCTCTCTGCTCAGCGGGGAGCCTGCTTCCCTTCCTCTCTCTCTCTCTCTCTCTCTGCTTCCCTCTCTGCCTGTTGGTGATCTCTATCTGTCAAATAAATTTTTTAAAAACTTTAAAAAAAAAAAAAGAAGCAGCAGCTCTGGACGATTTGACAATGGCTTTCAAATTCGCCTTCCTGGACATTCCAAGGAAGGGAAAGGGGGAAGTAAGGGACGGAGATCGTAAGCCAGACCCAGAGGCAGAGCTGGAAGGCACGGAGGAAGGGGGTGGAGTCTAGACAACACGGAAGGAGGGACTGGGGAGCAAAATTCCTGCCTTGGGGAGAAATATCCATCTCCCCCGACCCCCAGCGCTCCATTTAAACCATAATTCATGTCCCAACAGGCAACATTTCCAAGAAATACGCAGGAAGGTGTAATAAAGTGCATATTAATTAACTTGACTTTCAGACACCTTCCCTTTTCCCTATGTATCATCTGTCTGAGCGTTTGCACAATTCCGGGCTGAACTGTCTGTGCACAGAGCCTTCTTAGATGCTCAGGACAATGACTTCGCAGGACCCCCGGCACATCCATGCTCCTGGAAAGCTCCTGCTTTCTTTTCGTTATTTATACTTTGCTCAGTAATTCTCTCAAGTGATTAACCCCAAACCCTGGCCTTTGTCTATGAAAAGAAAATGTCTATTTTTCTATCTGAAATTAAAAGCAGTCTTTTTCCCCCCTGGCTGGGGAGGCAAGACACAGAGGGCATCTCTATCTCTAATGAGGCAGCTTTGCTTTAAGGAACAGGACATGGGGACTTGAGAGAAAAGAAAAGCAGGCAATAGAAATAAAGAAGAAGGAAAATCAAAGGCGCCCTTACAGAGATAACCAAGGACGGTTTTCCTCATACGTCTGAAACAGGCAGACCTCCCGAGCTCTTCCTCAGGAATAAATTCTCTCTCCTTCTCGCTCTCTCTTTTCTCTCCAGAGATCGGATAAAATTATGACTGTAAGAATCAGGGGTTGGGGCACCTGGGTGGCTCAGTGGGTTAAAGCCTCTGCCTTCGGCTCAGGTCATGATCCCAGGGTCCTGGGATCGAGCCCTGCATCGGGCTCTCTGCTCAGCAGGGAGCCTGCTTCCTCCTCTCCCTCTCTGCCTGCCTCTCTGCCTACTTGTGATCTCTGTCTGTCATTAAATAAATAAAATCTTAAAAAAAAAAGAATCAGGGGTTTGCTTCACCACGAAATGGGAACAACCATATGAATTATGAATTTCAGTATACAGATTACACTTATCTATGTTTCAGCCTCGGTCTTCGAACCTTCTAGCTTCATTCTCACCTTTGTGAATGGTTGTCAAAAGAGTCTCTCGAAGCAGAGGAAACCTTGGCTTAAATGAAATTTCTCAAACGAGACCAGCATATGCGGTAGCGAAAGCAAAAGCTTCTGGAATGCCACTCAGGGATAAGAAGGAACAAATCCTCACTCTGTAGAACCTGGATAGAGCACAACGGAATTCTGCGGAGTGAAAAAAGCCCGCCTCAGAAGGTTCTGGATTGCATGAGTCCATTGACATCACGTTCCTGAAATGACAAAATCATAGAGATGGAGAAGAGATTGGTGTTGCCAGGGGTTAGGGTACTGTCATTGTGCAAGATGGTGCCACTGGGGGAAACTGGGTGGAGAGATACTGTGTTCTTTCTTGCAACAGTAGGTGACTATACAATCTCTTTAAACCTTTTGAAAAACAGAGCTGTTTTAGGATCTGGAGAGAGATGACTTCTTCCCCACTCCTGTCCCTTCTGGAGCAAACCCTACAGAAGCCAGTGGGGACGCCGCAGGTCATGCCCAGAGACGGCTGCCAAGGATGAGCTCAAGCCAAGAGACCGTGATGACTCACTCAGGGTGAACAGTGAGTGGGTAGCAGCCTCATCTCACACCTCCGGATGGTCGGCCTGAGCCCTTTTCCCCTAAATCCCAATGATTTCGTTGTTGCTGAGCATTTGCGTAAAGACCGACTTTGCTAACTGCATGGGAGGAATTTAAAATAATTCACGCTGTTGGCTAACAGTGTCTCATAAAACCCACCAGGGAAGATAATCCTTTCTTGACATTTCACAGGTGAAGAAACTAGAACATAGAGGGTTGAAGTAATCTGCCCATGGGGATAATTAGCCAATGGTGCCACAGAGCCTGGAACCCACATGGACTGGCCCAGCAGGACCCCTCATGCGGGACTGAGCCCACAGTGCCCACACAGGCTCTGTGGGTCTGTACGTGCAAGTGTGGGCATGTGTGTGTCTTTCAGAAGAGAAGCCGGCTTGTTTGCTCAGGTCTCGGTGGAAACAAGATTTGGGTTTAAAGCTTAGCAGCTCTGCCGGTACTGTGCGCCTCTCCTCTCCTCTCCCCTGTAGGTATTCAGTGTGCTCAGGAGTCTCCCCTTTTACCACTGGGGAACCCCAAAGCGACAGCACCTTGGCAGCCCCGCCAGAAGTCTCCAGTAACTGCAGCCCAGTTAGGCCTGACACGAAGGGAGGGAAGTCCCAAAGTCGGGTAGCTCAGCCTTCCAGGGCTGGCCTCAGGCCAACGACACAAGGACCATGTTCGTAGTCCCGTCCTTGTCTCCTACCTCGGCTTCCGCCTTCAAGAGATGCTTCATTAGCTTCCTGTCTCAGCCTTTTTTTTTTTTTTAACTGTCCATCAAAATTGCTGTATTTGCATTGCCTCTTCCTGCCCTTGGAATCTGTACTTAGCTGTCTCCTCTGAATAGACCCAGGTTTCCCCATCAGAATCAACGATTTCTTGGTGATGTCATCTGTGGGTACCGAAGGATTCCCTCCCGCTTTTCAGTGTGATGACTTTCTGAGGACTCTAAGAAGACCCCGCGCTTGTGCCTGTCTCCCGAAAGTCCTCCTTGGGTTAGCAGCACCGAAGTTGGGAGAAATAGAGCAGGCAACCTGCTTATCCACACTTACCATTTTTTTCCTTTTTTTACAAAAATTGTAGTGTATATTTTGCAGCCCGGTTGTTTTGCTGAATGAATTGTGGACTTTTTTTTTTTTTTCAGCATCGTTTGGATGGCTACCGTACCGATTTGAAGAGGGTCCTCCAAAAATTCATGTCCAACCCCGAACCTGAAGGTGACCTTCTTTGGAAATAGTTATCTCCGCAGCAGGAAGCAAGTTGCTTTGGGATCAGATTAGAATTAGCGAGGAGCCTAAGTCCGATGACTGGGGTTCTTCTAAGAAGGAACTTCGGACAGAAACACTGAGGGGAGAAGGTCATGCGAAGACAAAGGAATATCTGAGTAACATGCCTGGATGGCTTTCCTGGAGAGAGATTATTAAGAGTCTGTGTGTGACTTTAGTTAAGTGATGGTGTTAATCTACTACGATTGCACATCAGATTAAATGCACACTGTTCCTCTGCAAGATTTCTTCATAATTCTTCTAGGTTGCGGAGCAGCCCGGAGGAAAAGATTAAGAGTGCCTTCACGCAAGAATAGAAGTGGGGATTGCCACATTGAGTCATGTCATCAGACACGTGATTGAAGGCTGGACTCCAGTGGTCCCAGTTGCCTTGCAAATGTCTGAACAGATTCAGGCAAATGTCAAAACCTACCACAGCGCCCAGTGCACGTGGGAGAAGGGGGTCAACATTGCCAGCCGTCAGGGAAATGCAAATCAGAACCAAAAGGAGATATCATCCCACACTTGTTAGAATGACTGTCACCAAAAAGACAAGAGACAGCGAGTGTTGGGGAGGGCGACACCTGTGACAGGCGAAGGCGAGGGATGGTTTCGGGCAGGGAAGGCTTCAGTGGTGATGCAGATCAGGCAGCTGTGAAAAGAAAGGTAGGAGGAAGCAGAGACAGGGGGGAAGCCTCAGGCTCCGGCAATGCAGGGCTTCAGCCAACCCAATGGGGAGCTCCCGAGCAAAGAACTCTGGCTGCAGAGTCCTGCGCTGGGAGGCAGGGGCTATGCCCTAGCATGGGGGCCATGCTCCTTCGCTGACTGGGGGCTCCCTGGGACGAGTGTGTCCTCAGCCCCGAAGCTCCCACAGACCCCACAGGTGTTGCAGGTGGAGGCTGCCAGCTGACTGCTCTTCTCACAGCCAAGCAGCTAGCTCTTTCCTGAAGGTCAAGAACCCTGTGGTTGCCCCATGTTACTTGGGTGTTTAGCCTGGACCAGGCACCGCTCAGGGCGCTTTGGATCTTGGATCTCTGCCAGCTCGTCTAATTCTCACGACAATCCTGCAAAGCAGTTAGGAAACAGAGGCACAGTGACACAGATTTGTCAACTGTGTTGCTCAAGTGGGGAGCACCCGTAGGAGGGCCCGAAGGAGATCCGATGGCCCCATCTGAGCTCTTTCTGCCACTGGGGGCCTTGAGCACGCCAGGTGCTATGGGCTGAATGGTGTCTCCCAGAATTCACGGGTTCAAGTCCTAACCCCTAGGACCTCAGCAGGTGACTGGATTTGGAGATAATATCCCTAAAGCGGGGATTAAATGAAAATGAGGTCACTAGCTCAGGCCCTCATCTGATATGATTTGTGTCCTTATAAGAAAAAGAGATTAGGACACACACACATGTAAAAGTCTGTTTTCCTTGACTCTCACACCATGCCACACTCACAGCACAGCTGACACCAGATGTGGGGGTGTTCCCCACCCTGGGCACATCTTGGTGTCCTACAATTCAATATAGACACAAAAGGAAACTAACCCACTGGTTAAGGGCTCAGTCCCATGAGACTGCATTCCCTCCCCCTGCTCCAAAACAGCTTGAGATGCCAATTTTAACTAATAGACCCCCAGGTCACCAGCAACTTCTGTCCAATTCGGTTACACGTCGAAGGTTCCTATGAACCTTCCTGGATTCCCCCCTGGATTCCACATTTGCTAGCACAACTCATAGACCTCTGGAAAACATTGATTTAGGCATACCAGTTTATTATCTCATTAAAGATGTGATAAAAGACTGACTAACAGTCGGCTGAAGAAATACATGGGATGAGATCTGGAAGGATATATTTTTTTTTTAAAGATTTTATTTATTTATTCGACAGAGAGAAATCACAAGTAGACAGAGAGGCAGGCAGAGAGAGAGATAGAGGGAAGCAGGCTCGCTGCTGAGCAGAGAGCCCGATGCGGGACTCGATCCCAGGACCCTGAGATCATGACCTGAGCCGAAGGCAGCAGCTCAACCCACTGAGCCACCCAGGCGCCCAATCTGGAAGGATCTTAAGCTCTGTCCCCAGGGACATGGAATTTGCCACTTTCTCTGAACCTGAGCAGAACCACCCAATCAAGACTCTTTTGAATGAGAATCTAAGAGAATAAATGGTTGTTGTTTTGCGTAGCATAAATATGCAATCGACCGGAAGAGGAATATGAGTGGCTCTTAATACACACTGAAGATTAGCATCAAGAATAATCAAAGAGGAGCCCCTGGGTGGCTCCGTGGGTTAAAGCCTCTGCCTTCAGCTCAGGCATGATCCCAGGCTCCAGGATCAAGCCCCGCATCAGGCTTTCTGCTCAGCGAGGAGCCTGCTTCCTCCTCTCTCTCTGCCTGCCTCTCTAACTACTGGCGTTCTCTCTCTCTCTCTGTCAAACAAATAAATAAAATTTTAAAAAAGAAAAAAAACGAATAATCAAATAAGTTTTGATTAGGATAGCAATGAAATTTTCCCCAAGGATAAAGGTGATGATACTCACTGTTTGCAAGGATATGAGGAAACCGCCGTTCCTACACACTGAAGGTATGATACTTGCATTCCGGAGTCTGGGGATAGCTCATTGTGCATGATTGTAGCGATAGCTAACCAATACAACACCTATTACAGGAACACCGGTCATGTGCCATCATCTTCTAGTCCTTCAGAGATGGACGCTAGACCCAAGCTTGAATAACAAATTAGAGCCCTCTCCTGGGGTTTTTTCAACTTAGAACCAGAGAGAGCAATCATCAGCCTCTCTCCGATGATGAGGTTACCAGGGAGAGCACAGAAGCAGCTGGCAGACAAGTTATACGTTGAAATCTGGCTAAACATAAAAACCAGTGGGCGGAGAGGAATGGTAGTAATCAACTTTGTGATTTTGATGGTCTCTGAAATATATCAGCTTCCGGTCACACCTCCTGCTCAGGACCTGAGTAAAGGCGTCTTCTCCCCTATTGTCTAATTGACTTCAGTAAGTCCTGATTACCATCCCTTGTCCATCTGCCATGCAAATAGACTTCTTCCCAGGTCAGTCCCAACCATTTTCCTGACAACTGCTAGCTGTGATCTTCAAGAGAGGACACACCCACTGCCTATAGGGTAATAATAGGACCATAGTGATAATCTAGTCTATATCTTTCATTACAGAGATGAGGAAACTAAGACCCTAAAATGTAAAGACTTCTTTGAGAAGACACAAAATAAAACGGGCACAAAAGCTGACTCTCTGGAATTTAAAGCATGCCAAGAGGATGTTTGAAACGAATAGAGCACATACATTTCATCTGACCACCTACAAAGTCTTGAGCGAACTCACAAGTCCGAAACTCGGGTTCCCAAAGGGGAACAACAAGGAGATTTAATATGTTGCCTTTGCAAAAGGCCAAGGTTGAAATATTTTTTTTTCACAGCCCAATGATGTTAAAAGTACAAAGAAATGGGCACATTCAAACATCATTGTAAGTGTACACATTGGGACAAATCTCTGTTAGAAAACAATGGGCAAGCCAACAGCTTACCTGCTAAATTCACCCAAGGAGATGATTTTCCAAGTTAAGGACAATGTTACAGGCAAAAATGTTCATTGTTGCATTTTTTTCTTGTCACAGAGAAACATTCGAAACAATCTAAAAATTCATCAGCGAGAACCAAATAAATTACTGATGGCCTACCTTCTCTTCAATGAAATACTACGTGATCATTAGAATCTGCGACTATAGGGAAAAGAGAGGACAGAGACAGAAGCAGGGGGAGGGAGGGAGGAGAGAACAGAATGCTGGAATAATATAACCCTACAAGTCAATAGAGATCCTCTCTTTGGGGTGAACTTTAGGTTGTTAGAATTTTTTTAAAGATTTTATTTACTTATTTGACAAAGAGAGGTCACAAGTAGGCAGAGAGGCAGGCAGAGAAAGATAGAGAAGCAGGCTCCCTGCTGAGCAGAGAGCCCTATGTGGGGCTCGATCCCAGGACCCTGAGATCATGACCTGAGCCGAAGGCAGAGGCTTAACCCACTGAGCCACCCAGGCACCCCTGTTGTTAGAATTATTGTTTACCTGTTTGGTTTGCTTTTCTCTTTCAGAGTTTTCTTTATGCTTTGAATTTGTTTACCTCTGCCCCAAATCTGGGCTACAAAAGATTATTCCAATATAAGCAAACACCTGGTCCTCCCTGTGTCTGCCAAGGATCATAATCTCAGCAGGGAGATCATAAATACCTAATAAAGAAGTCAGGATATATGGTAGTACCCAGCCAAGTTGGCTTTCCTGAGGACCCTGTCTCTGAGAACATCAAAGCCCTTCCCACACATGAGTTCACTCATTCTTAGGCCTTTTGGCTGAAACCTGGCTTGGAGTTTCAGAAGCGGCCAGGGGCACACTGCTTCTTGGGAAATGCTTCCCACTTTTCTACTCCGGTTGTTTTCTCGGTGTGTCCCTTTATGATCCAGTGTGAACACGCCAATTCTCTGGCTGAGGCAAAGTCCACATTTTTTTGTTTTTAGTTGTCCAGATAACAGCATCTCTAGACCACACCAAAGTGTGGGGCTCCGGTCCCTGATGTCAGATCATACGTAGGTCTGGTCTGTTTGTCCCGGTTGGCTGATGACTCTTCTGCTTGGAGCGCTGGGAACTCAGCAGGCAAGGAAACTCAGTTTCTGGCAAAACAGGAAGACTGATCACTTCTTTGGTGAACTAATCCCCCCACCTAAGCATCAGCTATCCCAGGCTTGGAAAGGTTATACCTTCCTTGGAGCCTGGAAGATGAGGCAGGACATCAGCAGACCTGATCTCTTCTGTCCCAGGATCTTCAGTCTCATTGAAAAGCAGACCTTAGCAGTGCCTGGGTGGCTCAGTGGGTTAAAGCCTCTGCCTTCGGCTTAGCTCATGATCCCAGAGTCCTGGGATCAAGCCCCACATCAGGCTCTCTGCTCAGCAGGGAGCCTGCTTCCCTTCCTCTCTCTCTGCCTGCTTCTCTAACTACTTGTGATCTCTCTCTGTCAAATAAATAAATAAAATCTTAGAAACAAACAAACAAACAAAAAATGATCTTCTGACATGAAAAAAAATATCTTCTTATAAAAATATCCAATCATTTCTCAAACATTTGTGCATAAGGGCGCCTGGGTGGCTCAATGGGTTAAGCCTCTGCCTTCTACTCAGTCATGATCTCAGGGTCCTGGGATCGAGCCCTGCATTGGGCTCTCTGCTCAGCGGGGAGCCTTCTTCCTCCCCACCCCTGCCTGCCTCTCTACCTACTTGTGGTCTCTGTCTGTCAAATAAATAGATAAATCTTTTTAAAAAATTGTCTATAAACACAGGCTGCACAACCAAGCACTATAAATAGCATAGACTATATAAAATGTTAAGAATATATGAAAACTGAGAGTCTGTATTGGCTCACTGTTCTGTTTTATATGGGGTTCTTTTTTAGCTTAATATAAATTATTCCTATCAGCCCTTCCAACAACTCCTCCAGGAGGAATGCCTGACCCCAGCCTCTTGTTCCTTCTGATGAGAAAGAGCCACTCTGGGAGACAACCTCTCTGCAGAAAGTGACAGGTCTTAGCCATGTATGTTGGCGGCAGACAAGCAATGAAGATAATTTACAGCATTATTCAAATACCTGAGACTGTCGTATGAAGACCACCGGTCATCATTGTTCTCTTCTCCATACTTACCCCTTCCCAATCCACTCTCAGTACAACCTCATGGGATTAGCAGGAAGACACCAATGGGACCTCTACCAAAGTGTTTGTTGCTCCATAGAAATTCAGAAATAAATAACACAGAGCCTGTCTTCTTGGGAAACTTCCAGACCAGCAGTGGACACAAGTCCCTCGCCAAATTTGCCAGATGCCATGCAGCCAGGATCGATGTGTGTGGGGGGGGGGCTGGGGGAAGAGTGAAGGGAAGGGAAGGGCACTTGGTGTTTATGAGCAGTGTCTCTGGGCTCAGACAGCTTTGAGATCTTGGGTGGGAAACTCAACCTCTCTGTACCTCAGGAAAATAGGGTTATTAATAACACATGATCCCTGTGGGCCCTGGCTGATTATGTGACCCATTACATGGGCAGAGGCATAGGACATGCTTAACACAGCGACAGCCATTATAAGCTCCTATCATTGGTGTGAGAAGTAGTTTTTGAAAGACGAATGGATAAAGAAGATGTAGTATATATATATATACATATATATATATGTATATATATATATATATATATATATATACACACACACAATGGAATACTATGCAACCATCAAAAGAAATGAAATCTTGCCATTTGTGACAATGTGGATGGAAGTAGAGGGTATTATGCTGAGCGAAATAAGTCAATCAGAGAAAGACAACTATCATACGATCTCCCTGATATGAGGAAGTTGAGAAGCAATGTGAGGGGTTTGGGGGGGTAGGAAAGGAATAAATGAAACAAGATGGGATCGGGAGGGAGACAAACCGTAAGAGACTCTTAATCTCACAAAACAAACTGAGGGTTGCTGGGGGTCGGGGGGTCGGGAGAGGGGAATGGGGTTATGGACATTGGGGAGGGTATGTGCTATGGTGAGTGCTGTGAAGTGATTAAACCTGGTGATTCACAGACCTGTACTCCTCGGGCTAATAATACATTATACGTGAATAAAAAAATTAAAAAATTATTTAAAAAAGAGAAGTCATTTTTGAGGTTCCTCAAAAAGTTAAAAAAAGAACTGCCCTAGGATCCAGCAATTCCACTCCTGGGTACTTATCCAAAGAATATAAAAATAGTGATCAGAAGGGGCACCTACACCCCAGTGATTGTAGCAGCAATGCCCACAACGGCCAAATTATGCAAAGAGACCACATGTCCATGGACAGATGAATGGATTAAGAAGACGCATTATATATACACAAAGACTATTACTCAGCCATTAAAAAGAATGAAATCTTGCCATTTGCAAGATGTGGATAGAGCTAGAGTGTGTCGTGCTAAGTGAAATAAGTCCATCCGAGAAAGACAAATACCACATGATCTCACTCCTATGTGGAATTTAAGAAACCAAACAGATGAACATAGGGAAAGGGAAGGAAAAACAAAATAAGATAAAAACAGAGACGGAGGCAAACCATAGCGACTCTTGACTGTAGGGAATAAACTGGTGGTTGCTGGAAAGGGGGAGGATGGGGGATGGGTCGGTTGGGGGATGGGCATTGGGATGACATGTTGTGAATTCTACTCCTGAAACCGATGCTGCACTATATGCTAACTAACTTGAATTTAAGTTTAAGAAAATCAACAGGGCACCTGGGTGGCTCAGTCGGTTGAGCAGCTGCCTTTGGCTCAGGTCAGGATCCCGAAGTCCCGGGATCAAGTCCCGCATTGGGCTCCCAGCTCTATGGGGAGTCTGCTTCTCCCTCTGACCTTCTCCCTTCTCATGCTCTCTCTCACTCTCTCTCTCAAATAAATAAACAAAACCTTTTAAAAAATTAATAATAATAATAATAAGTAAAAAGGAAGTCATTTTAGAAAAGAAGCCCTCTTCTTTTCCTCCAGCAAACCTACCACATAAATATTATATAGACTACATTATATAAACTATATATAAACTTGCTGGGTTTGTAGGTTAAAAACAGTCAAACATCCAAGTGATGTTGTGAAGCAATAAGGATGTATCTGGTTTTCTCCCTGGTTCCTGGCTCAGAGTTCCAAAAGGCCCTGCAGTGTCCTAGTGAGAAGGAGGAGAGGAGTCTCTTCTATTTTTCAGCCCGAACTGAATTTATGCTCATGAGATGACTGGTGTCTGAAGGCCCCTGATGACTTCTGGTTGGGGTTTGGTTGCCCCAGGAAGCGTGTGATCAGAGGATTGGAACTCTCAGCCCCACCCCTGGCCTCCAGGGACAGGAGAAGGTGTGGGGATCCTGTTCATCACCAGGGGCCATGATAATCAATTGTGTCTAAGGCTTCTTCTCCGAGACAACACCAAACGGCCAATGATGCGGGTGCTGCGGGAGGGCCCGGAGGACCCGGGGGCTTCCGTGGAGGTTTTGACTGCGGTATCTGAGGCCACGGCCACCGTCATGGAGCTCACTGAGGCAAAGCCGAAGACAAGGAATGGATCCCCGTCACCAAGCCAGGCCACTTGGTCAAGGGCATGAAGATCAAGTCCCTGGAGGAGATCTACTTCTTCTCCCTGCCCATCAAGGAATCTGAGATCACTGATGTCTTCCTGGGGCATCCCTCAAGGACGAGGTTTTGAAGATCATGCCTGTGCAAAAAGCACACCCGTGTGGGCCAGCAGACCAGGTTCAAGGCATTTGTAGCCATCAGAGATTCCAATGGACACATCAAGTGGCCCTAGGAGGTAGCCACTGCTGTCCTGTCTCGCCAAGCTTTCCAGCATCCTCATGCAGCAAGGTTGCTGGGGGAACAAGATCGGCAAGCCCCACACTGTCCCATGCAAGGTGACCGGCCACTTCGGCTCTGTGCTGGTGCATCTCATCCCCACTCCCAGAGACACTGCCGTTGTCTCAGCCCCTGTGCCCCAGAAGCTACTGATGATGGCTGGTATCAGACGGCTACACCTCGGTCAAGGGCTGCACTGCCATCCTGGGGAACTTTGCCAAGGATACTTTTGATGCCATCTCCAGGACCTACGGCAACCTCACCCCTGACCTGTGCAAGGGGACGGTGTTCACCAAGTCTCCCTATCAGGAACTCACTGACCATCTTGTGAAGACCCACACCAGAGATTCTGTGCAGAGGACCCAGGCTCTGACTGGGGCCACCACGTAGTTTTATACAAGAAAAATAAAGTGTACCAAACTTGTTTAAAAAAAAAAAATTGTGTCTATGTAATGGAACCTCCATAAAAGCGCTACAGCAGGGTTTGATGACTTTGGGCAGGTGAATACATCCCAGGGCTTGGAAGATGGTACATTCCCACTCCACGGGGACAGAAGCTCCTGCGATGGGTCCCTTCTGGACCTCACCCCACATCCTACCTCATCTGGCTGTTCACCTGTATCCATTCTAATACCCTTTACAGTCAGCTAGTGATATTAAGTGGAGTGTTTCCTTGAGTTCTATGAGCCTTTATAGTAAATGCTCCAACCTCAGGAAGGGGGTCTGGGAACCCTCAATTTGCAGCCAAGTCAGACAGAAGTGTGGGTAAACTGGGGACCCCCTACTTGAGACCACGCTTGTGGGACAAAGTCCTTAACCTGTGGGGGCCACGCTAACTCCAGGTAGAGCCAGGATTGAATGAAAAATCACAGGATATCCAGCCGGGGTCCTCAGAGATGCGGAGAATGGCTTGGTGTGGGAAAGCCACGTGTTTCATGTCAGAAGTGTTGCCAGGGGAAAAACCGGGTTTCCGTGAACTCTGCAATTTCATCCAGTTCAACCTGATCAGATCGTGTAAAAACTGGGAAGTAGAAGAGTGGATACACAAAAGGAGAAGGTCTCGAAACCCAGGCAAATCCAGGTGTCTGAATGTGCCATGATTATTTCGCTAAACGTCCCCCATGCTGGCCGTTCCCTCCCTCTGAAGCCTCGCTCTCGGCTCCATAAAACGTCAAGAAAAGAAACACCAGTAGTTTTAAGTGTCACAATTCAGTTTTACGCGGCCATTAACTAACCCCTGGCCGATCGTGGAGTTCGGCGGTCAGTATACTCCACACCTTGTTAAAGAAAATCATATAGAAACTTCTGTGTGAATTCATTGTGAGCACTTGTAACTCCTGAGGGACACTGAGTGACGGAACAGGGAGGCTGGGTTTCTTAAAATTTCACTAAGGGACTGGTTTCTAACTGACCAACAGATATCCCGGCTGAGGACAGAGGATGGCCACTGGGCACGGGGTATCAGCGGTGAAGACCTAGATGGGAGGTAGGACACTCCTTGCTAAAAATATTCAGATCCATCAAGATCGACAGACTCATCCCTGCAGCGAGCCTATGAAGGTATTTATATCTTATTTATTTTTATTTGCTTTTATTTTTATTTATTTTATTTATTTTTTTAAGGTTTTATGCATTTATTTGAAAGAGAGCCTCTGTTTGCATGTGGAGGCAGGGGCAGAGGGAGAGACTCTTCAGGCAGACTCCCTGCTGAGCGCCGAGCCCTAGGTGGGGCTCAATCCCACGATCCTGGGATCACGACCTGAGCCGAAACCAAGAGTCAGACATTCAGCCCACTGAGCCACGCAGGCACGCCAGAGAAAATGTATTTAGATCCACCGTCATGAGGAAACTGCAATCAGAAAGGTTAAGTCACCTGTCCCGAGTTACACAGGGGAAAAGAGCCGCAGGCACAATCGGAACCATAAAGGAGGGTTTGGAGGATTTGGAGGGCAAATATCAATGCTACTCATTTAACTAGAGCTTTAAATCTCAGCGCCAGTTCAGCAACACTTGGCAAATATTTCTCATGCCTGAACTCCTTGCCAGATGTGAAGCTAGGTGAGTGCAGATCTCGTGTCCAGCTGTTAGATTGCTTGATTTGCGACTCACATTTTAAAAGAAGAAAGAAAGAAAGAAAAAAGAAAAGAAAAAAGAGAAAAGCAGCATCCAAATGAGAAGGAGTAGGAAGGATGCCCCAGTTTATTTCCAGAGCCTGAGCTGCACGCGAAGCCTTCCAGAATGTTCTGGGAAGGGAGAGTCTGGTGTTTCCTGCCACCCACCTGCTCTCTATGGACAGGCGAGAACAACTCTCCAGGCTGGTAGCAAGACTTGTAACTCTTGTTAGTGCACTTTTATAGAACGGGTTTCAGAGGAGTTTCTCAACCCCAGTAGGGCTGCTCCCCATGTGGGTGTGCAGACCCAGGCCAGTGGGCTGTCATTAAGGGAGGCAGCATTGCCCAGCTCAGGCGCTAAACCAGGTGGAGACACACAGGCTAATTCTCCTGCCTCTCCCCCCACCCCGACCCCCTTTTCTCACACCTGCAAAATTATGACCCAGAAACAACTAGGTCTTTACTTGGGGGGAACACCCACAGACTGAAACAGCTTCTCACGCCTAGGGCTGGCCAGCCCCCCATCCCCCACCCTCGGCCTTCATGCAGGGAAACAGACCAGCTGACTCTGAACTTCCTCTTAGCTGTCTGATTCCCCTTAGGGCATGAGAAAGAAAGACCATGTCTCTCACCACCCAAAGCTATCAATCAATGGCTAAGGGCCACTTCCAGTATTTGAGGAGTTTTTCAATGCATGTTTTTGGAGATTCATGGTTGTTGTTAATTTGTTTTCTTCCCAAGATTGGACATTCTGATTTTTGCAAAGATGACATCTTCATTTCTGATTATTAGAGCGTTGCGTTCATTATACTCACTAATTAGCATAAAATATGAATTGAATGATAAGATACTCTTTGGTGCTCTATGATACTAACAACAAAGACATTATTTGTATTACAAGGCCAGGCATTATTCTAAGTGCTTGACACCAAAAAAAAAAAAAAATGACTGACTTCATCTGTACACTCTATGACTTGGGTTCTCTTCTTATCCCAACTTCACTGATGAGAAAACTGAGCCCAAGATGATACATCTGATAAATGACAGAGCTGGGATTTGAACCTGGGGAATCTGTCTCCAGACAGATTGTGCTCGGTGTGCTCCGTGAAATATATCAGTTGCCGAAAGATAGAGGCATGTGATTTCACTTAGGTATCAGATCTAAAGTAGTCAGACTCATTGAAGCAGAGAGTAGGATAGTGGTTGCCAGGGGCTGGGGGGAAGGGGAGGTGGAAAGGTGATGGCCAAAGGTATAAAGTTTCAATTCTGCAAGTTGAGTAAGCTCTGGAGAGGTGATGTACAGCACAGTGACAATAGTTAACAATACTGGAATTGTATACCTTAAATTTGCTAAGAGGGTAGATCTTAATGTAAACCTTCTTATTACATGCACACGATAATAATAATAATAATAATAATAATAATAATAATGGGGGTGGGAGGAAACCTTGGGGGGTGATGAAGATGTCTTTGGCCTTACTCACAGTGATGATCTCATGGGTGGATATGTACCCCCAAACTTGCTGAGTCATACACGTTAAATATGTACAGCTTTGTGTGTCCGTCATATGTCATAAAGTCATAAAAATAAATACATGCATGGTATTCAAAAAGAGGAGAAGAAAGAAAAATATTACTGGTGGAAAGAGACTTAATTGACATGTCAACTACATGCCATGTGGGATCATTTCATGCATTCTGGTTCGATAATGAACTATGAAGAAACTTAGAAAAAAATATTGGAACGTGGTTTGGGTGTTGACTGAGAGAAACCTGCAGAGAGTGACTGGAGCTCTTGGAAGTACATGGCTGGGGGGAAGGCAAACGGTTCAGCCACTTTGGAGAACAGTTTGGCAATTTCTTATAAAGTTAAAATACACCCACCGTGGGACGCCTGGGTGGCTCAGTGGGTTGAGACTCTGCCTTTAGGCTCAGGTCATGATCTCAGGGTCCTGGGATCGAGCCCTGCATTAGACTCTCTGCTCAGCAGGGAGCCTTCTTCCCCCTCTCTCTGCCTGCCTCTCTGCCTACTTGTGATCTCTGTCCATCAAACAAATAAATAAAATCTTTAAAAAAAAAAATACACCCACGGGGCACCTGGGTGGCTCAGTGGGTTAAAGCCTCTGCCTTCGGCTCAGGTCATGATCCCAGGGTCCTGGGATGGAGCCCCACATGGGGCTCTCTGCTCAGGGGGGAGCCTGCTTCCTCCTCCCTCTCTGCCTGCCTCTCTGCCTACTTGTGATCTCTCTGTGTCAAATAAATAAATAAAAATCTTAAAAAAAAATACACCCACCATATAAACCAGCAACTCTCCTCCTTGGCACTTACCCAAGAGAAATGAACACTATTGTCCACTCCAAAACCTGTGCGTGAGTGTTTATAGTGGCTTGATTCGTAATTGTTGAAACGGAAACTAACCAAATGTCTCTCGACAGAGAAATGGAGACATGACCCGTCCTGCATTCGCGCAATGGAAAAACACCCAACAATAAAAAGGAAAAAGTTACTGACATACATCACAAAAGGATAAATCACAAAAACAGAATGCCAAGCAAAAGGGGACACATTCAAAAAGCTACCTGCTTAATGACTCCAGCTCTGTAAGTCCTAGGAAAGACAGGAAGAGATCACTGGTTCCCAGGACTGGGGGGGAGGGGGTGCCGACTACAAAAGGTTACGAGGGAACTTTGAGGGGTGATGGAAACACACCAGATCTCACTGTCATGGTGGCCGAATGACTATATTCTTTTGTGCAAACATGCAGAACTGTACACTGGAAAGGGTGAGTTTTACTGAAGGAAATCATACTTCACTGGAAAAAAGGGCATTAAGAAGTATGGTTAATTTTGTTAGGATGTGAGTACTTCTGCGGTTAGAGATATATACAGAACTGTTTATGGGTGAAATGATACCTGGATTTATGGTTTTTTTAAGATTTTTAAAATTTATTTACTGAATAGAGGGAAAGAGATCACAAGTAGGCAGAGAGGCAGGCAGAGAGAGGGGGAAGTAGGCTCCCCGCTGAGCAGAGAGCCCCATGTGGGGCTCCATCCCAGGACCCTGAGATCATGACCTGAGCCAAAGGCAGAGGCTTTATCCTCTGAGCCAGCCAGGTGCCCCTACCTGGATTTATCTTTAAAATAATCCGAAGAACAGGGGCACCTGGCTGGCTCAGTTGGTGGAGTGTGGGACTCTTGATCTCAGGGTTGTGAGTTTGAGCCCTGCGTGTGTGGCCTTACGTAAAGTTTACTCAACCAAACAATCAAAAAAAAAACCAAAAAACAAAAAACAAAAAAACCCTCCAAAGAACAAAGAGGGAGAATTAGACCAAATAAGACGGACAAATGTAGTGACTGCAGAAGCTGAGGGTTTCTGATGTTCTTTTTTTCCCACTCTTGCATATGCTTAACCATGGTCATAATAAAAAGGGAAAAAGAAATTTAAAAGAAAGAAAAAGTCACCCCGTCTGGCTTCACCACTTCCCATTGAGCTTGGACGCAGAACTCCCCTCAGTTTCAATCTTCTCGAGACTCAGATGTAAGCAATCTTGGTGTGTATCTCACAGGATTTCATGATGACCAGATGAATTAGCCCTTGTGTTTGGACAATAACCAAGACACTGTAAACTTTCAATAAATGAAAGTAATCATCATTTTTTTAATTTTATTTTAACTTTTAAGATTTTATTTATTTGAGAGAGAGCGCATACAAGAGAGACAGAGTATGAGCATGAGCAGGGGGTAGGAGCAGAGGAACAGTGAGAAGCAGACTCCCCAGTGAGCAGAGAGCTCGACAAGGGGCTGGATTCCAGGATCCCGAGATCATGACCTGAGCAGAAGGCGGAGACTTTAACCCACTGAGCCACCCAGGTGCCCCCATTATTATTATTTTTTTTAACTGGGCTCGGGTGCATACAGACATAGCCCATAGACCTGGAGTCAGGGAGGGAAGCAAGAGAATTCAGATTTCCACGGTGCCAGAGAAATTTCTTTGCCGACATAAAGGGAGCTCACCCGCTCACTGATTTGGCATCCCCCTCCCTCTAAGCCACTGTGTCCCAAGAAGGAGAGAGCATGGGAAAAAATCGAAGACAGATGTCACCAATGGCCCAAGTGCCTCTGCTAGGTGGCAAATAATGAAACAATTATGTAATTAGGGTCAATAATTAGCTATCTCTATTGCGGAATGCAGTCTAAGAGAAGATGAGAAAAGGAGGCTATTTCCTCGAGTCTCTACTTGTCAGGACAGCTGGTAATAGGGGAGGGAAGGAAACCCTTGCAAATGAGCTTGGGCAAATGTGGGACTGAGAACCTTGTGCGGCCAGAACGGTTGAAGCAAGAGCTAATTTCCCACCGTGGGTCCAGGGATTCAACCACTGGCATGAGGATCTCTGTCCTTCCCTTTTAGTTTGCTTCTCCCTGAGAGGGCGGCTCATCCCTGGCTTCTTCAGGTGGCAGCTCCAAATTGTCCACTACAAGGACAACCAGGTCAAGAGAGGGCTCCTATCTCTTGATGTCTGGATAAAATCCTAAGGAATAGCTCTGATTGGCCCTGTTGGGTCACGTGTCCATCCCTTGAGCCAATCACTGCCGTCAGTGAATGGGTTGCTATGATCGTAGTGCCCGGAGCTACTCTAAAACATTACCCATGCATCAGGGAAAGAGCTATGAGGGCCAAGTGGCAGGTGTGACATCAGGACAACCATGGGTTGCTCCAGCAGTGAGGACCGCCAGACGGGTGACAGAGGAGTTCGGGGGACATTGAAGTAGGGAGAACACCTGTGGAACATTGTTCAGAGGAACGCTGAGAGCAGAATCCAGAACAAAGGGATCGCACAGCCCCATGGATCAGTCTGATTATTTGCAGGAACATCTCTACTTGTTTGCAGACTTCTAGCATATCCAGAAAATGGCCCTTAGTGTGTGCCGTGGGTGCTACTGCTGGCCTTCCGTACCCCTAGTCACTTACTGATACTGCTTGGCGCCAACACCCATCACTCTCCACGGGAAAATTTTTTTTAGTATGAATGCTGAAGTCCTCAGCTTTTGCAGAAAGACAGGACAGCCAGTGGACTGATGCTTCTGGAAGTCGCCCTTAACCAGTGACGGTAGAGAGTTGGGGGTAATGTCCTAACTTCCTCTGTCTTCACTTGGGGTAACTCAGTGTTCCATGCTGTCTCCCCAGAGCCCACAGTGGGATGGAGCCCCAGTCACCCCCAGGGTAGCTGACATGATTGTGCCTCATCTAATGACTTCCTTCCCTGTCTGACTTGCGTCCCACCCCTCCTTCCCATGGGCGTTTCCTAGGATCCGCTCCCACATAAACTTTAACAAGTGAATCCTTGTGTCGGAGTCTGCTTCTGACAGAGTCGAAATGAAGATGGTTCCCAAACCCGTGGGGCTGAGAGAGATTTGGAAGACACATCTGAGCAGTCCTCAGGGAGGTTTTGAGAGTCAAGCAGATTGGGTTAAGAATCCCAGGAGCAGGAAGGAAAGGAGGGAAGAAGGAAAAATAAGACCAGATAAATAGATAATGAGCCTGTCGCCTGGAAATAAAGATCACCATATACGTATATTGAATAAGTGAATGAATTAACAACTAAATGAATGAAAAAGTGAAGATTTCCTCCATTTTAGCTTGGGGAGGGATAAAACCTTCTTCTTCTCTGAACGTTTTATTACTTGTTTGTTTGTTTACTTAGTTATTTATAAAGATTTTGTATTTGGCAGAGCGAAAGACAGAGAGAGAGGGAACACAAGCAAGCGGAGTGATAGAGGGAGAAGCAGGCTTCCCGCCGAGCAGGGAGCCCAATGCGGGGCTCGATGCCAGGACCCTGGGATCATGACCTGAGCTGAAGGCAGACGCTTAAGGGCTCAACCACCCAGGCGCCCCTGTCCGAACACCTTAATACCAACAAACAGTTCACAAGAGGCACTAAACAACGTGATGCCAATTTCTTGACATAAAAACACCTCTTGGAATTCCATTTTTCTCCTCTGCAAAATGGTGGCCAGTAACAAGGAGAATGGCCGGCATCTTCCTCGAAGGCACGTGGAAGGATAACATGCAGTGAAACACTGTGTAGGAGAAAGAACTCTCTGGATGGGAATTTTTTTTTTTTAATTCAATTTATTTATTTTTTCAGCATAACAGTGTTCATTGTTTTTGCACCACACCCAGTGCTCCATGCAAAACGTGCCCTCCCTATTACCCACCACCTGTTCCCCCAACCTCCCACCCCTGACCCTTCAAAGGTTGTTTTTCAGAGTCCATAGTCTCTTATGGTTCGCCTCCCTGGATGGGAATTTTTGCTGGTGATGTATCTTAGGACAGAGCCATGATGACTCCAACAAGGTCAGAGCAACTTTCTAATGGAGCAGTAGCAATGAGACTGTGTCCACCCAGCACCTGCCACATAGTAACGGCTCAGTTCACAACAGACCAAGCAATGCGTGACATCTGCAGGTGGTTCTTACCGCGTTCATATTCTTAATTGTCCATTACTCTTACCTCCTCCACTCAAGGGATCACCAGACTGCCTGTCCTATTAAAGGTGTTGATACGCACCCAACTTCCTCTTGATTTTCTCCTGTCAAGTTGGAAATGTGGTTCCATTTTAGGATTCATGAAGACAGCTCCCTACTTTTGCACAAGTCTATTATTATGTATTTCGTGTGCATACTTTTTTTTTTTCCTTTGGTGGCTAATTGGGGTACGAGATTGAAGACTGGTGGGTGCTGAGGGTCACAGAGGAAAATATAAGGTTGCAGGCTTTGGATGGAAGCTTTTGGGCATAATGATGGGCGAGCCTCATTCCCGGGCAGTGAATGCAGGCAAGTGGATGGCGTAAATGTTTATTTTAAGGGGGGAGTCATTTATTTTTCAGGCAGAAAGTTTATACAGCTTGAGAGAATTATTTGGGAGGAAATGAAGCCCATGGCATATGATGCCACAGGGCCTCACCCGCCTCCCCTCTCTCTTTCCCCAGCTCTGAAAGCGAGAAGGCTGACCCTCCTCTCCTGGTCCCCCAACACCCCCACGTGCCCAGGTCTCACCACCATGGGCTTGGACAACAGACATTTGCACAAAAGAAGTTGTTGTTGGAAAGGCCTTTGTGGCCTCAGTGGTCCCCGCTGAAGGATAATCAAGTTTGGGGGCTATCAGGAAGCCGGTCCCCGAAGGACAGAATCAGGAGATGGACCTGAGAACAGCAGCATCAGGCTTCAGAGGCAAACACCAGCCTGCACTGTGCCACTCATCTGTGATATGACCCTGAGCCTCAGTTTCTCCACTTAAAAATTAGCTGGGGGACTAGACATAGTCAAGATTCTTCTTAGCTCTACTATGACATTTTAGGCCATGTCGTGCTGCCTGCGTTTACTCACAGCTCTGCCTGGCTCAAGTCTGTCCCTGTGACTTGTATTCTTCCCTCGGTCCCCTTTCCCTTCTAGTTCCTGTTCCCTCCCATCATCCCTTTATCTCTTCATTCCAAAGATCCCCACTGATGCACGCACAGGGGCCAGGAGTCTGAAATGAAGTCAGATCGGATCACTGTTTGTGCTAATCTAGAGGCACAGAGGCATAGTGGTGCTGGGATAAACTGTGGGGATTTGGGCAAGTGACGGAAATGTTCTGTGCCTCAGTTTTCTCATCTGTAAGATGGGACTGATAGCAGTATCTGACTCATTGCCCTGTTGAGACAATGAAATGACCTGGCCTAGAAAACTCCTGGAGCAGAGCCTATATAAACCTTAGCTGCTTCAGGTATCACCATCATCATTGTTATGGATTTTCCCCCACTTTTCTCAATTCTCTGTTTTCTCTCTTGAATGTTCCTGGGCCTTTAAGTCAAGCAGGTCCAGGTTCAAATTCCATCACCTCTGAGTTGTGTGACCTTAAATAAGTCATTTCATTTCCCTGATCCTTAGTTCCCTTATTTAGACAAAAGAGGTGACCATAATAATTATCCTAATGATAATTCCTTCCTTTACAAAAGGATATTGTAAAGATTAAATAATAACATGTAGAAAGTTCTGGCACATAGTAGGTCCCAATAAACATGTGTTTTTCTTCTCTTTCTCACATATTTCTGCTCCTCAATTTTCTTTTAATTTTGATGACTCCAATTAAAATTTTTTTTAAGTAACAGTTATGCTTGATTTGGGGCTGGAACTCACGACCTCAGGATAATGAGTCCCAGGCTCCACTAACTGAGCCAACCAGAGGCTCCCTCCATTTAAAAAAATTTTTTGAGGGATGCCTGGGGGCTCAGTGGGTTAAGCGTCTGCCTTTGGGTCAGGTCATGATCCCAGGGTCCTGGAATTGAGCCCCATATCCGGCTCCCAGCTCAGCGGGAAGCCTGCTTCTCCCTCCCCCTCTGCTTGTGTTCCTGCTCTCGCTGTCCCTCTCTCTCGCTCTCTATCAAATAAATAATAAAATCTTTAAAAACAAATAAATAAAAAATTTTGATGATATTTTGTAATGTCATTGATCTCCCCGCCCCGCCCTCCCCTGTGTGTTTTATGTGCTGACAAGTATTATTCTGAAGTAGAATCCGGGCTTCCTTAGACTGCCAAAGAGACTGGAAATGACTCGGATTTGGCCAGTCCAGAACTTTCTGAAGACAGCTTGTTGATTTTTACACCTGCTTGAAATTTCTCCAGCCTTCAAAGTCCTTCATTGAAAAAAAAAATCCTTCATTCAAATCGGTGATAAAAATGTCTCCTTTTTTTTTTTTTAAGATCTTTGTTATTCATTTGGTAGAGAGAGATGCAATGAGAGAGGGAACACAAGCAAGGGCAGGGGCAGAGAGAGAAGGAGAAGCGTCTCTCTATGTATCTACAGGGTTTTTCTGTGGTTTCCAGGCATCCGCTGGGAGTAAGGGAGACCACTGTACATACAATCTTCTATAATAATATTAAATTTACCAGCTCTTAACCAACTTCAACACTTAAAATCTTACAGCTGTCTTCCCAGACCCGTAACACAGGTCTACAACATTGTTTGTAGTGCGACTATAATACTCCGTGTAAGTACTTCAATTCATCCCCTCCTCCTGGATATTTAGTTTTGCTTTTGTTTTTGTTTTTTTTTTTTTCCATCCTGCACATGTTAAGTGACTGGAATCAATCCTTTACTCCATGGTTTGTGTCTTCCTGCTGTTCCCCAGGGATTCCGGAAGGTCAGGCGGAGCTGTGGGGACCCTGTAGGGATGCGAAGGTCGAATGAATTGAATTTCGCATGGTGGCCCCCTGAGGGGCTCCCCGCCACGGATTCAGAAAGGTCTCCCTCACTCTCTGGGCTCATGGCCACCGTGAAAACTGGAAGTCATAAGGAGGTCAAGAGAAGGCATGAGATGACAAGACCGGCTGGGACCTGTTGACTTCCAGAGAATGGAGAAGGGATCATTATTTACTGATAACCTACCATTTCATGGCAGTGAGCAGCGTGCCGCGGGACAGCTCTGGTTCAGTGCCCCTGATATTAAGTAAAATGAAGAGCCTCGCGGCCCCTGAGGTTGCGTCACACAGGAAGAACAAACACGCACAAACAGGCAGATTTTCTCTTTCTCCCTGAAGCACTCTGCCATGTTCCTCTTGCTCTCCGCTACTCACCCCCTCCCACCCCACCAGAAAGTTTCCCACCTCCCCAGGCGGCCAATAAAATCTTTAAAAAAGAAAACCCACTATTTAAAAAAAAATACTAAGAGGAAAGTCTTGCTCTTCCCATTTTAGGAACAAGGCAACGGAGGCTCAGAGAGCTCCCTTAGTTCCCAGCTAATCGATGTGTCTGTCAAATCCTAGGCTCCCTCCTACCATAGGACTCTGCCCCTTTGAACTCTGACTTTGACCCTGAAGGAGACAACATTACCTCATCACCCTTCTTTCAAAGGCCAAAGGAACATGTTCTAGACTTTTTTTTTCTTAAAGATTTTATTTATTTATTTGACAGAGACAGAGCGTGTGCAAGCAGGGAGAGAGGGAGAAGCAGACTCCGGGCTGAGCAGGGAGCCCCATGCAGGGCTCGGCCCCAGGACACTGGGATCAGGGCCCTAGCCAAAAAACAGACGCTTAACTGAGCCACCCAGGCACCCTTCTTCTAGACTTCCTTCTTTTTTTTTTTTTTAAGGTTTATTTATTTATTTGACAGAGAGAAAGATCACAAGTAGGCAGAGAGGCAGGCAGAGAGAGAGGAGGAAGCAGGCTCCCTGCTGAACAGAGAGCCCGATGTGGGGCTCGATACCAGGACCCTGGGATCATGACCTGAGCCGAAGGCAGAGGCTTTAACCCACTGAGCCACCCAGGCGCCCCTCTTCTAGACTTTCTAAAGAGACTGTTAACCTGTCCCATCAAGCCACACATGTCTACCATGTGTCACATTTAAAAAGGCCAACTACCGGGCGCCTGGGTGGCTCAGTCTGTTAAGCATCCCACCCTTGATTTCAGATCAGGTCATGATCTCAGGGTCATGGGATCAAGCCCCACATCGGACTGCATGTGGCGTCTATTTGATATTCTCTCTCGCCCTCTCCCTCTGCCCCTCCCCTGCTCATGCTCAAAAAATAAATAAATAAATATATAAATAAAAGCTTTTTTTTAAAAAGGCCAGTTACATTATCACAGATATGCATAAGTAATATATATACACATACAAGACACATATATGTAAACTGTACTTAGTTCCTCCCCAATTCTTCATATATATATATATGAACGTGCATGTGTGTTTTCTTTTCATGTTCGTGTATATATTCTTACTCTATATCTATACAAACACACATACATATACGTATATATGTACATGAAGAATATACATGTGTGTAGCTTGTGTCCACATAGATGTTTACGTGAAGAATCAGGTAAAAAACTGAGTATGTCATATTCATATGTTTATGAAATCAGGTCAGAAACTAAACACAGTTCGTATCCTCCCTCTGAAGGAGCTCGGGGACAGATCCCTAACACTCCAATGAGAACTGTTGGAAATTCCAACCATTCCACATCTCAGATTCTCCAGTTAGTTGCGATTTTTTTTTCTCAAAATAATACCGCTCTCATCAAAACAACAACAGCAACACATGTCGTAAAAAGAATGCGATGTGCCTGATGGAGTTCAATGCTCGTGGTCGCTGTCCAGTGTGATGGGAAGGAGCCAGAGGTTAGGGCTATGGAAGGACGGATTGCCCTGAAATGTTTCCGGAATGCCTACCACCGAAAGCAGAATTACAAGATACTGGGAGATATTCCTTGCTTGTGGAAATGCATGTCAGCTAGTGTTCAGGTGACCTTGGCTAGATCAAGACCGCGGGCAGAGGTCACTCTTGTCCAGTACACGTGCAGACATACTGCTCGTCACCCTAGGCACTTTGGTTCAGAGTGTGGGTCAGACCTTGACATTCCTGCCAGATCGCTGGTGCTTTGAAGGCAGCGCAGTGCTGAACTGGACCACAAGGCAACCGGACTTTCCAGAGAAATATAGGAATTTCAGGCTACCATGGGGATTTCTGTGCATGGGGAGAGGCTTGGGCTTTGTTCTATGTGGCCTCTGAAGCCAGGACTAACGCCGAGAGGTGGGAGCCACGGGGAGGCTGATGGCAAGTGGGATGCCCCTTTTCTCTTCTGCAGCCTTGGCAATGATGTAAATCTTTCTACTCTCTCCTCACCTCCTTTCTACTCCCTTCTCACGGTTGTCAAAACCTAGAGCCCGACAGTGGGGAGAAGAAGAAAGCCTGAACCAAAAATCTCCTTGGAGGTGTGAAGGCAGTGCGTTTGTCATTTTCCTTGATCATACCTAGTGCCTGTTGGTTTTCATTTTCATGCCATGGGCCTCCCCCTACCCCAGACCCCTGCTAGAATAGGTAGGATTTAAAAGATGGATGGGGGACGCCTGGGTGGTTCTGTCAGTTAAGGGCCTGCCTTCGACTCTGGGTGTGATCTTGGGGTCCTGGGATCGAGCCCCACACCATGCTCAGTCAGTAGTCTGTTTCTCCCTCTCCCTCTGCTCCTACCTACTCCACTCATCTCCCTCTCTAATAAATAAATAAAATCTTAAAAAAAAAAGGTAGGCACTATAATCTGGTGAGGTTGTAAAAAAAAAAAAAAACCTAAGACTCTCACCCATTGCTTTGGGAATGTAAATGGATACTATCACTTTGGAAAACTGCTTGGAAGTGTCTAATAAAGCTGGATCTATGCATGCACCCCCCCACCCCCGAACATCCACCCCTCAAGGTAGGCTTTCCCCCCCAAATCACTGCTTCTGTATAACAAAAGACATGCACGAGAATATTTACAGGTTTATTTGCCATAAGCCCAAAAGGGAAATATATCAAAGGTCCAGGAGGAACAGAATGGATAAACAGAGGATGGTACGCTCACCCAGTGGAATACTCTACAGCCGTAAAAAAGAAGCCACTCTCGCAAACTGCAACCATAGGGCTGGATTCACGGATGTGATAGGACTGAACAAAAGCAGACACAAGAGAGAACATACCCTATGGATCTACTTATACAAAATTCAAATATAGGCAACGGCATGGATGGTGATGGCAGAATAGGGGTTGCCTTTATGGGGAGAGAAGCGACTGGAAGGGCGTTTATGGGAGCCAGCAATGGTGCAGGAGCTGAGCCCAGTCGTGCTTGCACAGGCGTCTACTTGTGGGAAGTCCCCAGACTACACGTGTAATATTTGAGCCCTTTATTGTATATAAGTTCGGCTTCAAAACAAAGAAAAAGAAAACGACAAATGCATGTTTCCTATGTGATGGGGACACGTGTGTTAATGAGTAAAGCACTTACCAAGAGACAATTAGGAAGAGAACATTTTCCAGCTGGACCCAGCATCCCGACTATCACTGGAGCTCTCACTCCGTCTCATTAAGGTCAGTGATACCCGCCATGTTCCGGTTCTGATGAGGCCAGTGGGAAATAGTGACCCCTCCACGGCCCCAGTGGCCCTGCCCGCCCCCGCCTCCCTTGTCTCAGAGCAGACATTCCGGGCAGTTCCGCTGGAACTCGACGAGTGTCCCCTCCTGGCACAGGACACTCAGCCAGAGAGCCTTCCTGGTTACTTCGTGCAAGGTTAATTGCTGGTCCCCCTGGCAATAATTACACCCACGGTCGGAACCTGATGCAAAGCATCACATTTCAACTTCGAGGGCCAGAGAGGGCAGGGGAGTCACTGAATCTTCCCAACGGAAGTTCCCGGTCCTCGTAGCTGAGGCCAAGCCTCTGCGTCAGTCTGCAGGAAGCATTGAGTTCTCGGGTGAGAGAAGGGGTGTCAGACAGCAAAGACCAGAAGGCCAGGCGCTTCTGCTCAGTTGCCACGAGATCTGTCTATGGGATGGGAACTTCTCAGCTCCGGCATGCCTTGCCCGTCGCTAGTCATTTCAGGGCTGGCGGGCTGAGAGGAGCTCTAGTTTCTCGCCTTCTCCACCAGCTGCTGGGGGGGGGGGGGTGCGGGGAACATGTCCACGATTATTGCTAGCTGTAGCAGTAGTTAGTATGGGCTCAGATCTGCTTCCGAATCTTCTGGATGGGCTTCATTTGGGGGGGTGGGCCAGGAATGGATCACGTTTGCCGCGTGGGAATATGGAGCCTCAGGAAGGCCATTCTACTTCCTTGTTGGAAATGTTCCGTATAAACAGGGTTTTAAAAACCCTATCCATCCCCTAGATGGCCAACACGTAATAAAGAACTTACTGAGCTGGAGGAAAAAATAGAAAAAGCACGAATTAAAGGAAGGTGTTTAAAAGGCATTTCGAGCATCAGAGGGAGCAGAGGAAAATAACAAATTCATAAAGGACAAAAAACAAGGTTGCCTTGGGAAAGCTTTCTTTTTCTTTTTCTTTTCTTTTTTTTTAAGATTTTATTTCTTTATTTTTTTTACAAGAGAGAGCACAAACGGGGGAGGGGGAGACTGGCAGGGAGCCTGACACGGGACTCGATTCCAGGACCCTGGGATCATGACCTGAGCCGAAGGCAGACGCTTAACTGACTGAGCCACCCAGGCGCCCTCAGGAAAGCTTTCTAAGTGGTGGTGGGCAGGAGTGGGCCCCAGCAGGGGCAAGCAAGTGTGTGCTCCCTGCTTCACCCTCCCTGGGCCTGAGAGATGGGTAGACGCCAATGCACGTTCTGGCGGGCCGGTCTGGAGACTGCCCTGGTCAGGCTCCTTGCCTGTGGGTACAGGGCTCCATCAGAGGTATGGGGTCTCTTGACCTGCAAGAGGTGCCCTCATCACCTTCGCTGTCATGGAAGACCGCGAAGGACTTTGGAATCAGACACACTTCGCTTCCCATCCCTACTCTGCCCTTAGGTGCTGTGTGACCTTGGGCTCTCTGTGAGGCTCTCTGAGTCTGTTTTCTCACCTGTCAAAGGAACCTAAGGACAGAGAGACTTGAACCCGGAGGATTACTGTGAGGTTGGGGTAAGACCAGTTTTTTTCACCCTGTCTCGTGTTACATACAGTCCATTTCTACAGCACTTCCAGCACACACTGTTTTGGGGGTACCTGATGAGCCCCACGTTGTTTATAAGCCTGTTGGAACCAGAGATAAAACTGTATCAGTGCGAGAAAGGGGAGAGGGAGAAAGCGTCTTTGGGGAGAAGTCCCCTAAATTCTCAAGGTGTCGATGACCCTTGAAAGGTCAAAAATCACGGCTCTCTATCAGTGCTGTGCAAGCAAACTTCCCGCCAGGATGGAAATGCTCTAGAGCTGAGACACCCCATACTCTAGCCACTGGCCACATATGTCTACTGAGACTGGGGGGGACTGAATTTTTCCTTATATTTAATGTCAAATATATTTGATTCAATATATTTAATGTCAAATAGAACGATCTTATTTTCACCCCTTACTGCCTTCTGCGAGAGGGTAAGAAAATTGAGGCTCAGAGCAAATGAGCAGATGCTCCCAGATCAGTCAGCTGATGGAAAAGGAGCAAAAATTGGAGTCCAGAACTGCAGACATAGTCCTACATCCTCTTTGCTATGTTCTCTATTTTTTAAACATTCAAAAGAATTTTTTTAAGTAGGGTCTTTGGCCAAAATGGGGCTCGAACTCACGACTGTGATATTAAGAGTCTCACGCTCTGACTCAGCCAGTCAGGCACCCGCCTCTGCTACCTTCTAGAACCTGCGACACCCACCTTGTTCCCGGACAAACCACCGATGTCAGCATCTGCACATTGGCACAGGAGATGAGTCAGGATGAAGCAGCGGGACACAGGGTAGGACACGCATCCTTCTCCCCTGTGTGCTGGGTGGGGGAAGAGAGTTAACTACCCAGGAAGAGCATTGTCTTGGGTTGGGCTTTCCCAGAAGCAGGTTGTGAAGGCAAGTGGTTTATTCGGGAAGTGATCCTAAGAAGCAGTTGTAGGGAGTAGGGAGGTCAAGGAGGGAAGAGAAGGAACCCAGAAGAGAAGGGTGTATTAAGGAGCAGGTGTTTCCTTTGGGTGTTGGAGGCTGAATCCTGGCAGGACCATAAGAGATGGGGTAGAGGATACATCAGTGTTGGCCACCTGCCGGGGGAGGAAGCTGGGATATTGATGCTCCAACTCTTGTCTTGTCCCGGAAGTCCGTCTCCCCAGCACTTAAGCGTGGGCTGAGCACATGAGAGGAAGCCCTCAGATGGAAAGTCCTTGCAGGGGGACGTCCCCAGCAAGCATAGATGAGGGAGTGCTGAGGCAACATGGTGAGACACAAGGACCACTTGCTACTCACAGCAGAATCCAAGCACAATCAATGGGAGACTCCAGATACCCCAATAAGGCCAAGAACTTGTAGAGAAAGAATCGGTTATCCATGACAACACTGACTTATTTGAAATCACAATCCCCGTTATTCCAAATAATCTATCCTTCGGATATACTTGCACAGGCATGCAATTGTGTAGGGAGAGGCACTGTTTCTGACCAATGAGCAATGGAAGGCACCTCAATGCCCACCCACAGGGCGTTTCTAAAATAAAACTGTGGCACGACCACATTAGGAGACGTTCAACAGGTGTTTCAGCGTGCTGAGGTAGAAAGGTTTCCGGGATGCCCTGTTCAATGAAGAGAACGCAAGTTGCAAGAAAATAAGGTTAGTATTATCTAATGTTTTCTATTTTTTTAAGATTGTATTTATTTATTTGACAGACAGAGATCACAAGTAGGCAGAGAGGCAGGCAGAGAGAGAGGAGGAAGCAGGCTCCCCGCTGAGCAGAGAGCCTGGTGTGGGACTCGATCCCAGGACCCTGAGATCATGACCTGAGCCGAAGGCAGAGGCTTTAATCCACTGAGCCACCCAGGGGCCCCTGTTTTCTACTTTTTAAAAAAAATACTTAAAAGAAGCAGGCTGCTGAGAGCGTCAGGCAGGGTTTAGAGAATATGTCCGTCCACCTATGCCTTTTTGCCTCTTCACTTTTACTATAAGCCCGTATTATTCTATGTAATAAAACCAAGACAAAATTATATATGTAATAAAAGCTCAACTTCCTGGCAGGACAAGGCGATAGCTGCAGGGATACGAGGAAGGGTTGGCTTCAAGGGCTATTAAGGTTTGGCTAAGTAGTAACCGGGGCTTCCTGGCGTCTATCCTCGAAGCCCACAGGGACATCCCGCTAAAGGTGGGGTGACTTCTGCCCCCAAGCAGGTGGGACCAATTCATGTATTGCCAGGCCACTGAAGCTTGAAAGCTCCCAGGGGTGACCAGCTGCTTGCTTGTCCCTGATCGTCAGCTGTCTCTGTCTATTCTCTTTATTTGGCAAGTTTTTCCTGAGCCTCTCTATATGCCAGATCCTGATTTAGAAGCTACGGTTTTCGAGGGGAAGGAGGCAAACGTGACTGCCCTCGGGGAGCTTCCTCCTAAGCCAAGAAAAGGACGCCAAGTGCATATTTGCACAAATATTTATGTCACTAATGTGCTCTGTGCTATGAAGAAGCGCGAGGAGCTACAAGGAGGCATGGTAACGCCTCCTATTCTGTGAAACCTGGAGAAAAGAAACCCTCGCCACAGGAGTTTTTTAGCTGTTCTTTGAGGACAGAGTGAACTTTGTAAACATAATAAGCTGCAGGGGCTCCTGGGTAGCTTAGTGGGTTAAAGCCTCTGCCTTCGGCTCAGGTCAGGTCACGATCCCAGGGTCCTGGGATGGAACCCCACATCAGGCTCTCTGCTCAGCAGGAAGTCTCCCTTCCCCCCCCCTCTCCCTCTGCCTGCCTCTCCCCCTATTTGAGATCTCTGTCTGTCAAATAAATAAATAAAATCTTTAAAAAAATTAATGAGCTGCAGAGGTCTATAGGAAATAAATGTCAGTGAGCTCCCCTGGGCTGGGAGGCATATGCCAGCATGCTATCCAAAGTAGGAGAACCCTGGCTCTATTTCCAACCTTTTCACCATGAGTCAGCCAGAACATCCTGGACCAGACAGGTGGGCTGCTCCCTCTCCTCTGAGATTTTCATATGAATCTACTAAGCATTTGGAGTTTTTCTTCTTGGGAGAAAAAAGAAAAATCTTAGAAGACCAGCCTTAAAAGGCACATGTCTTCCAATGAAGGCTTCACCTCAACAAAATAATGTAATAATGTTACATTATTCACAATAAGTACTTGGATGCCTCCAGCGACGGAGAGCTCATTATCTATCCCGGAAGTCCATTTTCAGTTCTCGAGGAGCTACTCGTTTGAAAGCTCTTTCTTCTTCTGTTTGCTTAGTTCCACCTGGTGCTACCCTCTGTGCTCCCATGGGAAAGCCTCCACTGCTTTGAAGCTAGTTATTGTTTCTCCTCGGCTCTCCATTTTTAGGGCTTTACAGTGTGTGATACTGCGGGGGGTGTAGGCGATAGGTCAGGGTGTCACCTGTGGGCCCTACCAATCATACCCTGGGGAAGCACAAACAATTAAACCTCCCCGGCACCAGGTGACCATCAGATCTTGGCCTTTTCTCACCTTGTCGACATTGGCTTCCGTCCCCCACCTCTGCAGAATTCGTGTTTAACAGCGGATCACCCTATAAGCTTTGGTGCGGAGAGGATCACGACTGTCACCAAGACATGCTGTGGGATAATATTTAAAAGCATTCATGCTTGAGCCCCACTGCCTGGGTGTGAATCCTGGAAGCCCCAATAATGAGCTGTGTGACACTTAGGCCAGTCACTTACCCTCTCTGGACAGGGTCGCTTCATCTTTAAAATAGACATAATAACACAACCTGCATTACAGGGTTGTCGTGAGGATGAAATGGAACAAAGCACAAGGAAGTGCTCGGGAGGCCATGCCTGTTACTTGGCAATGGCTCAAGAAATAAGAGTTGTGGGCGCCTGGGTGGCTCCGCTAGAGAAGCATCTGCCTTTGGCTCGGGTCATGATCTCAGAGTCCTGGAATTGAGCCCCACATCGGGCTCCTTGCTCAGTGGAGAGCCTGCTTCTCTCTCTCCCTCTGCTGCTCCCCATGCTTGTTCTCTCTCTCTCTCTCAAATAAATAAATTAATTAAATATTTTTTTAAAAATATGAGTTGCAATTATAACGAGCTATCTATTAAGCACATAACACATACCAGGAACTTCTTTATACGCTTTGTAATTTTTTCAACTTCTCTACAAAATAACTATTAGTCATTCCTGTCTCCGATTAGAAAATTAGAAATTAATTTCCTGTCTCCAATTAGAAATGTAAGGCAGAGAGAGAGCGAGAAAAAGATCTTGGGGTTTGCTGTTTCTTTAGCACTCTCTAGGTGAGGCAATGTATTTTCCCCCAAAGACCCTGCTGATATTTCTGGTCCCACACTCCTTTCCAGAACCTTGGAACTCCCCCAATAAAAGGTAGAACTATTTCCCCTCCTCTTGAAACTCAGCAAACTTTTGTGGCTGCTTGGTCAAGAAGAGACGGTTTCCTCCTGGGCTTTCTCTCTTTCTTGAGACACTCACTGTAAAACCCCAGCAGCCATGGGGTAAGGAGGTCCAAGCCACACAGAGAGATCACAGGTAGGTGTTTGGGCCAATGGTCTCAGGACGCCAGCCAGCAGCCAACATCAACCACCAGACATGTGAATGAGCGAGCCATCTGGTGATCCCAGCCCCCAGACTTCAAGCCACCATAGCTGATCCTGAGTGGCTCAGAGACATGTCCTCCTGAGCCCTGCCCATAGTGCATATCTGTAAGCAAAACAGGTGTCGCTCTTTTAAGGCATTAAATCAATTTCAGGGAAATTTCACTAAATCAATACTAGGGACGTGAGATGTCAAAGCATTTGGCAAAGAGACTGTTGAATTTACTCTTTAAACAACAGCTTTGGGGGAGCCTGGGTGGCTCAGTCAGTTAAGCATCTGCCTTCAGCTCAGGTCATGATCCCAGGTCTTGGGATCGAGTCCTGTGTCAGGCTCCCTGCTCAACGGGGAGCCTGCTTTTCCCTATGCCCCCTATCCTCTGCCGCTCATGCTCTCTTTCTCACTCTCTCTCTGTCTGAAAGAAAGAAATAAAATCTTTAAACAGCATCTATGCAAGGGAAGCATCCTTGTGTTACAGATGTAGAGTGGGACTCGAAGAGGTAAAATGACTCGACCAAAGTCACACGGCAAGGAAGCAGAGAAGCCAGAATCTCTACCCAGGTCTCTGGTTGCAGAACCCACATGCTTTTGTTAAGGAACACCTACCTGAGACGAGGGAGGGAAGAATCAAAATTATTTAGCAGCTGTCAGAGCAATGGCACTGTCCCCAAGACTGTCCCCAAAACTGATGAAGGACCCTCGGACACTTCACTTTGTTAAGACTCATTTTCCCAAATAATGAATCCAGCATCTCACCTCTCGCAAGGGTCCCTCCACAGTGGGACTCATTCCTGTCCTGCCTCCCACTGTTGTATTCCTCGAGAGGCCCACAATTGTGGGAATGGGCTGTGTCGAGTGTGGGAAGAAGTTTGTTTGGAAGCCTAGGGTTTTATGGGAATTCCTTCCTCCCTGGGGATAAGTGATGGCTTACTCAGAGCTGCTGGAGATACAAGCTGATGAACCTAGATTGAGGTTTATGATGGGAAAATTCAAACACAGTATTTCCTCCAACCCACCCCCTCCATGGAACCCTGACCACAGCCCCAAATACTACCAAGAAACACCCTCCCAAGAGAAATTCTTATCGAAGAATTTACTAGCAATTATTGAGAACTTCTACCCACCCCAATTTAACCTAATCGTGTCAACCTTGTGTAGTCTGTTTTATTATTGTGTCCATTGTACAGATGAGAACCCTGAGGTTCAAGAAGGTAAGGGATGGGATGCAGGTCAAAGAGTTATAAAGTGAAAAAGATGGGATTTGAACCTAGTTGTCTCTGATTTGAAAGCTGCTGCTCTTCAGAACCCCAGTACTGACTCCCTGTAGATGGGAGGAGAGGACACTCTGGATAGAAGTTGCATGAACATAATAAAGTCAAGACGCACCGGACTTCACAACTCTATAGATGAAGGAACATGATAATAATGATGTCAACTGCATTCATTATGAAGTGACTACTTTCACCTGGAAGGAATCCAAGAAGCATTTGCAGGGAGGACAACGTCTGAGCCTTGAAGAGTCAGCTCGGGCTGCTCTAATGAAATGTCCTAGACCGAGGGGCTTAAACAACAGACATTTATTTCGTGTAGTTCTGGAGGCTGGTAAATCCAAGGTCAAGGTGCCGGCAGATTGAGAACTTAGCGAAAGTCCTCTTCTTGGCTTGCGATGGCTGCCTTCTTGCTGGTCCTCACATGGTCTGTCCTGATTGTGTGTGCATGGAGAGTGAGCTCTCTGTCCTCTTATTCTTGCAGAAGCACAATTCCCATCTTAAGGGTCCTACCCTCATACCCCATCTAAACCTAACTACTCCCCCCCCATGTCATCACCTTCAGTGTCAGGGCTTTAAATTACAAATTGGGGGTGTGGGGAAGGGGCACAAACTTTCAGCTCACCACAAAGACTATGCCAGATGCCACCACATAGGAAACCACAATGATCACTGTTAGCATATTGACAATAGAACTATATCGATAACATATTGATGAATAAAATTAATATTATTGGGTGTCTGGGTAGCTCAGTGGGTTAAGCGGCTGCCTTCAGCTCAGGTCATGATCCTGGAGTCCTGGGTTCGAGTCCCACATCAGGCTTCCAGCTCCATGGGGAGCCTGCCTCTTCCTCTGACCTCCCCTCCCATGCTCTCTCATTCTGTCTCTCTCTCTCTCTCAAATAAATTAAAAAATATAAATTAAATTAATATTATTTCTATATGTGCATTGGCTTTGCTTGCGGATGACAAAATCTTCACAAACTACCTTAAGAAACATATGAAGGGCGCCTGGGTGGCTCAGTGGGTAAAGCCTCTGCCTTCGGCTCAGGTCATGATCTCAGGGTCCTGGGATCGAGTCCCGCATTGGGCTCTCTGCTCAGCAGGGAGCCTGCTTCCCCCTCTTTATCTTCCTGCCTCTCTGCCTACTTGTGATCTCTGTCTGTCAAATAAATAAATAAATAATCTTTTAAAGAAAAGGAAGAAACATGAAATCCAGCGGTCCAGGTACTGGGAAAAGAATTGGACACGGATTCAAGCAACATTACCTTGTCTCAACTCCTTTCTACCTCTCTTCACCTCTGCATAAGCCTCATTCTCACGTGCCTTAGTTGTTTTCCTTGAGGGCACAGCACGGTCACAGGCAGCTCGGGCTGACATCACCCCAGCTCTCCAGAGCTAAGATGGTGGTTTTCCTCCACTATCTAGAGGCACAATGCCAGGGAAGAATCTGATTGGTTAGGCTTGGGTTTTATGCCCGCCCCCCCCCCCCCCAGTCAATCATTGACCCTTGGGAATGGGAAGCTGTGATTGACCAAATCTGGGTCACACACTCCCCCCGCCCCATAACGCCCAATAAAATAGCCTCCCTCCATAGGCAGATGTGAGAGCATAAAATGGGTTGATATTTTCGAGCATTTGGTTGGTGCTTGGCAAATATTAAGCATGCAGCCAATTAGTCTTCAGTATGATTCCTCCTAATATGCCCATAGGAGAGCTCGAGCTTCTTGGCTGCTGAGACCAGCCTCGTCTACCCCATGATTAACAAAACTACACCTGCACAGCACCCCCGAATTTGCTGCCTTGTAAGAACACAGTGAAAAGCCATGCATTTTTTGTCCCCATCTTAGAGGGGAGGAAACTGGGAGACTTAGCATTGGGTTCAGGGCCAAGGGCAGTGGTTGCAGACCAAGAAGCGGCTTTTGAGAGAATGTTTCCGACGGAAGAGGAGACCGTCCCAGAGAGCAAAGGGCCCTGCCCACATCTTGTCCCTATCAGCGCCAGGACCTGAATCCAAGACCTTGATCCTCTGGGGCCCTTCACACTATCTTGATTTGAAGCTCGAATTTACTGACAGCTTCTTCCATGCCACACCCTCCCTCCCCCAGGGCTGAGCCCTTTTCCTTGCAAGACCACCAGGGAAAGAGGCTTCCTCAAGGTCGTGTAACTAGGAAGCGGCAGAAGCAGATTGGGATATAAGGTTGTCGAACCCAGGAACCCATACCCCAAGTCTCTGTGCCATACTGCCTTGGACTCAGACTAAATTTACCAAAGGGTTTCAAGAATGTTTCATTGTGCCAGACTTGGGGGGAGGGCGGGCTATACTGGTCTCACTTCAGCACCAGCAAGAACTGGAATTGAATGTGAATTTGGCACTAGTGAGCCACGGGATCTTGGATTAACCTTCTCCAGGGCATGGGGATAACCACCACGTTGCAAGGCTTGTGCTGACAATACATATGACTCGCAGCTCAGGGTCCTTGGAAATATTTAGAGAATGACTGTTACGTTGTTAGTGTCCTTGATGCCTAAAGGTTGTGACTTCAAGGACAACTGGCCCCTGCCAAGCGACTGACCGGCCGAGCAATGAAAGAGCGTTGCCACCAGGGGGCAGCAGAGCTTCAGCAGAAGCGGCAGGTCTCGGCACCCTCGGCCCAGTTCTGGCCCCTCCCCTTTGGGGGGATCCTCGGTAACCGAACCAGCTTTGCCTTTGCTGGGTTTGGTCTGAAAAAGGAAATGGCAGGTGCATCGTGCTTGAAGCGGGGCTGGTGGTTTTAACGAGCCTCAGACTTCTGGAATCAGGATGGCTATTTGTCTTTGGATCAAGTCATTAGCCTCGCCAAGCTCCCTCTTCTTTAAAACATAGGTAAAGACAGTGACCAAGCCCAGCCCCATGGCATTATTGTAAAACTGAAATGAAATGATCTCAAAGAAAGCACTTGGGGGAAAGAGTAAGGATCCAAAAATAGTAGTCATTAAGAACAAATCGGCACAAACCATAGTTAGCAGTACCGTATTGGAATGTTTGGAAAGGCGTTAAGAGAGTAGAGCTTAAAAGTTCTCATCACACACACACACACACACACACACACACACACACACACACAGCTGTAACTGTGTGAGGCGATGGATGGCAACTAACCGTACTGTGGTTATCACGTCCCCATATATACCGATATCCAACCATTACATTGCGTACCTGAAGCTAATACAGTGTTATATGTCCATTAGTCTCAATAAAACTCGATTAAAATTTTATCAACAAAAATAAGGAACGAAGCACACAGTGAAAATTTTGACTTAAAAGTTTTTGGACTTAAAAAGTGCTTGTTTACGCTGAAGAAGTTATTGGAACATAGACGCAAAGGTCAATGCACAAGGATGTTCATGGCGGTGTTGTTTATAATAGGGCTAACACTGGAAAAATGACAAGTCCGACAGTAGGGGAAAACCAATCGAGAGGAAATGATTTAAGTACACGACAGAGAATTCATATCAAGGATGCTAGGAAAGCTTTAAGCATGACATGGACAGCTTTGGCCTTTACGCTGACATGAGGAGAGCACAACAATATATTAATGAATAAAAAAATGTAATTTGTTTTGAGTCAGGAAGCATAGCACAATCCCATGCATACAGAATTATATGTGTACATGCATATGTATGTGAATTCTTTTTTTTTAAGATTTTATTTATTTATTTGACAGAGAGAAAGAGAGACGGCAAGAGCAGGAACACAAGCATGGGGAGTGGGAGAGAGAAAGCAGGCTTCCCACTGAGCAGGGAGCCGGATCCTGGGCTCCATCCCAGGATCCTGGGATCGTGACCCAAGTTGAAGGCAGATGCTTACGACTGAGTCACCCAGGCACCCCTCGTATGTGAATTCTTAAGGAGTTGTGTGGGAATTTATCAGATATAAACAGTAGTTACTTTTGAGTAGTGGGATTCAAAGGTCACTTTTAGCTTTTTATTCGGAAAAAAAAATTCAACAAAGTGAAGAGGCAACCTATGGAATTGGACAAAGTATTTGCAAACCATATATCTGAGAAGAGGTTAATATCTAAAATATATAAAAACTCAGAGTGCCTGGGTGGCTCAGTGGTTTGGAGCTTCTGCCTTCAACTTGGGTCATGATCCCGGGGTCCTGGGATCGAGCCCCACATTGGGCTCTCTGCTTGGTGGGGAGCCTGCTTCCTCCTCTCTCTCTCTCTCTGCCTGCCTCTCTGCCTACTTGTGATCTCTGTCTGTCAAATAAATAAATAAAATCTTTAAAAATAAATAAAATATATAAAACCTCATACAACTCAATACAAACAAATAAATAATCTAGTTAACAACGGGCAGGGTACGTGAACAGTTCTTTCAAAGAAGACATACTTTGGGCAACGGGTCCACGAGAAGGTGCTCAACATCACTCATGACCAGAGAATTGCAAATCGAAACCACAATGATGAGTCGCGTGGTAGCTCTTAGGACAGTTGTAGAACAGGTGAACAGGCGTTGGCCAGGATGTGGACAAAAGAGAACCCCCACGCTATCCTGGTGGGAATGGAAATTTGGGCAGCCACTCTGGGAAACAGTATCAAGCTTGCTCAAAAATTAAAAACAGAACTGCCCTCTGATGCAGTGATCCCACTCGTGGGTATGTATCTGAAAGAAATTAAATCACTGTCTCCAACAGAAAGCTGCGCCCCAATGCTCACTGCAGCGTTACTCACAATAGCCAAGATATGGAAATGCTCCCACTGCCCATTAACAAATGAATGAATAGGGTACTTGGGTGGCTCAGTTGGTTAAGCGACTGCCTTCAGCTCAGGTCATGATCCCAGAGTCTCGGGATCGAATCCCGCCTCGGGCTCCCAGCTCCATGGGGAGTCTGCGTCTCCCTCTGACTTTATCCCCTCTCATGCTCACTCTTACTTTCTCTCTCTCTCAAATAAGTAAATAAAATCTTAAAAAACAACCCTAATAAATAAAGGCAATGGATTTACACACAATGGAACATAATTCAGCCACAAAAAAGAAGGAAATCCTGCCACTTGCAACAACATGGGTTCACCTAGAGGACATTACGCCAAATGAAATTAAGTCAGAGAAAAAAAGATAAATACTATATGATCTCACTTATAAATGGAATAAAAAAAAAAGTCAGACTCCTAGAAACAGAGAGTTAGGGTCGTGGTTAGCAGGGGTTGGGGGTGGGGGAAATGGGGAGATGTTAGTCAAGGGACCCAAACTTCCAATTATAAGATGAGTAAGTTCTGGAGAGCCACGGTGCAGCATCGTGGTTATGGTTAACAATACCGGACGGCATGGATCTTAAATGTTCTCACCACAGACGCACACACACACATACACAATGTGATTATAGGAGGTAGTGGAGAGGTTAATGAACTCAGCTGTGGTAATCATTTCGCAATATACACACTGATGACCTCGTTACATTGTACACCTTAATCTTACACAATACCGCATGTCAATTACTTGCAATACAGCAGAAACAAATCAAATTTGACAGAGAAGTGGCAGGTGTTATACAACAGACTCCCACAGTCCTTTTGGCCCAATTCAGCATTGCCAACATTTTGCTACATTTACTCTATCTAGATCTAAATTTATACCTACGACTATCTCTGGACATCCATATACTTACTCTATACCCATATGCATGTTACAATTGTGATTTGGGGGGAACATATGAAAGTTGTAGACGTCGGGGTCCTTTACCCCTTACTTCTCCAGCATGCTGCTCCTAAGGGCAAGAACATTCTCTTGCATAATCATGGGACAGCTCTTTCTATTACCTAATATCCCACTCACATGCAAATTTTCCCACTAGTGTCTCCACACATGTACACACGGCTGCTTACTCACAGACATAAATACATTTCTAAATGGTGAGAATGTTTACTTGCCTCTTTATACTTTTTAGAATTCTGATTTTTTTTTTTTTCCTTTTCTTCCTGAGGTAGTAAAAATCACCTTCGGGATTAGAAGGGACCATAAAGGTATTGCCTTTCGGAAAAAAATCATGAAATACAGCTCAGAGAGGAGAGTTTTTGTTAAAAAAAATAAAAAGAGAGAGAGAGAGAGAGAGAGAGACCAGAGACGGTCAACAGGCCCTGTTCCTGCCCACACCCCTGCCCAGGAGAGCTTCTGGTCTCCCTTTCTTGGGTGGGTGGCAAGGGATCTCAGCAGAGAAGTTCCTTCCTGGCTCAGTCCCTGGAGGAGACCCTCTGCTGTGCCAGCCTCACTGAGCTAGACCTCGAAGACTGAGGACATCCCATTCCTGCCTGCATTCCATCTTGGCTCACCTGCTCTGCATGTCAATGGAAAGACCCTCCAGCAACTTGAGATTACAAACTAGATAGAAATCTTCTCATAAGGTATCTTTTTTTGACAGATTGAGATAGGATGTAGAAGAAAATTCCAATACCTCCGATTCCCACCCAGGAGACCAAGGGCGAAGACTCTAGAACCACTGGAGAGGACAGGTGCACCCTCCAACCCAAGCACTTCCACGCCTGGGTTGTTTCCTGGAGAAACTCAAGGGCACTTGCACCATGGGAGTTAGCCTAGAGTGTTGTTCCTATGTAAGGGGCAAACTACAAACAGCCCAGAGGCCCAGCCTCAGTGGGATGAAGAAGTATAGTAACCACACAAAGAGAGTCTCCGCCGGAGGAAAACTGGGGTGTCCAGCCGCCGGTAGACATGCCGGGGGATCCTCACAGATAGCCTGTAGCAGGGGAGATCCCAGACCCAAGGAACCCATGGGGCATGGTTGCATTTACAGAAAGTTCAAAAGTAAATGAGACGCCATCAGGTAAGACTCCCTATTGCTTGCGGACACTCACAGAGGAGTTCCAACTATAAAGAAAAGTGAGAACATGATTCTCCCCAAAGCCAGAGTAGTCATTACTCGTAGGGGGAGAGAGCGGGGTCCTGGGGGACATCAGGGGCGCTGTGTCCTGCATGCTGCTAACACTGAGGTCCACTTATCGGTTAAACTGTGTGTATCCTACGCAGTTATGTTTCCTGGAACAAGCCCAGAAAACAAAGCACGATGCAAAAGCCTGAAAGCAGCCCCTGAATCCTGGTTTCCGCAGCACCCTGGGAAGGGCGTCTGGCAGGTGCAGCTTTCCCACTCATTGCCAGCTGCGAGACACAGAATGTCAGACCTCGTTTAAGTTCATTTGATCAACCACTCCAGAGAACGCCGTGGGCCCCTGGACTGGCGGAAGGTTGCCGAAGCCACATGAGTGAAGAAGACACGGCTTCTGTCCACAAGGAGACTCCCGTCTAGAGGGGCAAGGGAGGCACCACGCTATCACACGATGACACTTAGGATGGGGCAAGTTCAAAGGACTGGGACACGGCCTTGAAGAAGAAACAATCCGATGAGAGCAAGAGAGCCATTACAGTGGACCCCAGGACAGAGAAAATGGAACCTGCTGCAGGCAGAGATAATGGAGTGCACAAAGTCCCCAGGGACGGGGTGCAGGGCAGGGAAGGCAGGTCATTTGATGAGGCTGGACCCGGCTGTGGACTGTAGTGGAGGAGTGACATGAGAGACGGGAGCACAGAGGGCAGGGAAGGCCCAGAACAGGAAGTGCTTAATGCGAAGGCAATGGGGAGCCATGGCAGGTGATAGAGCAAGGGTGTCTGATGGGTTTAGGAGCAAGAAGTAGGGAATTACACAGTGGGGGGTGATTAAGATGAGAGATGACATTGGCTTGGTCTAAGGCCACAGAAAGAGATGGGGAGTCTGGGAAGGAAAAGGCAAAGGAAGCCAGTTCTTTTTTTTTCTTTTTTTCTTTTTTTTTTCCTTTTTTAAGATTTCATTTATTTATTTGACAGAGAGTGATATAGCAAGAAACGGAACGCAAGCAGGGGAAGCCTGCTCGGCGGGAAGCCCGATGCGGGGCTCTATTCCAGGTCCCTGCGACCAACCGTGACCTGAGCTGAAGCCAGACACTTAACAACTGAGCCACCCAGGCACCCCAGGAAGCCAGTTCTGAAACATAATTCCTACTCAGCAGGGGAGGCAGGTTGAGAATTCCCACATTTACAGACCCCGGAGGAGCACAGGAGGAGCTCTCCTGCTGCTCCGGGGACCACACCTGGAGTCACAGCTAGGTTCTGCATGACCTGGGCCGGCTGTGCCGGGTATCCTGAAGGTGTCTCTAACACCGCTAAATTTGATTCACGCCCTGGCTCTGTCTACCAGCTCACGGCCTCGGTTGTCTCACTGCCAAGTTCATCTTCCGTGTTCTCACCGGTACTAGAGGTGAAAAGCACCGATCTCAGCGTGGTTGCTCCGGGGTAATGTTGAGTCGGGCTCTCAGAACCTGACCAACAGCAGCCCTGGTGTTTGTTTCATCGGCTCTAAATGTCCAATCCCAGCTGCTTTTCGGTGGCCCCAGTGTCTCCACTCAGGCTGACTAATGGCGAGCAGCAGATTCCTTATCAGACTAGCAGCTAAGGAAAGAAATTATCAGCCCCTTGACCTCAACAACAACAACAACAACAACAACAACAACAAAAGAATTCATTTGAGATTTTTGACCCTTGGGGGATTCTCTGCAATGCTGGTTCTCCTCAATGAGTGCAAGTGTATTTATATAAAGTTTCTGGGTTTAGTAGCCTCAGTGTGAGGCTGGAGTCATGCAGGCTTCCCTGACCACTTCTTAGGGGCCGTCCCTGGGGCACTAGGTGACCCAACTGTCCCAGCCTTGGAAGGGGAGAGGGGGGCAGTGTGGTCTGATAACCCTCCTCCAGGATTTTTTAAAAGACAATTTTATGGGCTTTGATCTTTTCTTGTTAAAAAGAAAAAGTATACATTTCCCCCCCACCTTTTTTTTAAGTAGGCTCCATGTGGAGCCCGACACAGGGCTTGAACTCATGACCCTGAGTTCATGCACCGAGCTGGGATCAAGAGTCAGATGCTTCCCTGCCTGAGCCACCCAAGGGCCCCTGAGAAAGAAGGCATCTTGATGAGAGTGTTGCCATTTATGGAGCCTTTATTAACATGCTTTGTTTTCCATTTCTTACCTCTTTTAATTGTTCCAAATCCTCACGATGGGGTCCCTGCTTTATCATCTCATTTAGCAGATGATAGAACAAAGCTCAGAAGATGATCTTTGCCTATGTTCACCCGTGGAGTGAGCCGCCGCGCCCGCACTCAAGGCCAGGAGCCACCACCCTCGCCCCCAATTCCCAAACAGGGGCAGGGACCTCCAATGAATGTGCCACCTCAGAATCCCTGAGACGCATAAAAGAAAAATGAACCCTACCCAAGGACAACCCCGGGTGATATTTTGCTGCATTTTTCCCCCATGTCTTTGCATACTCATTCTTTTAAAAATTAGTTTGGTAGCATACGGTGTATTCAAACTTACTGAATATTTTTGGAGTTCTTTCAATGTTATAAAAATACCTTCCCACCCCTTCAAGTCAAAGAATACACGAAAAATGCAGGTGAAAGAGAAAACTCACTGTTCCTTGACCCTCACCCCTACCCCGCCCCCCGGGTGCCCTCACTGGCTACCCCTCTGTATCTTTCTTTCCATTGGCCAGACAGATATTTACCTATGTTCATTGCCAGACCCTGCCCTCGACTTTGGGATCAAAGATGTGTAAGGAAGGTAAGAATCACAGGGCCCTTGCCTCTAAGGCCCAGCCAAGACGGGAAGGTTCTGACAAGGCCACAACACGACCTTAACCCCAGGAACATGGATTAAGTGTAGCAAGGATAAAAATAAAAGGAAAATGAAAGGAACATGTCTTGCTGCCCTAGAGGTAAGAGGGAGCCTATCAGAAGATCCAGGGTATGTGACTCAGGTCCTCCCAGGGGTCAGACTCATGAACCAGCTCAAGATTCAGTGAGTGACTGGCTCACCCCACAGATCACACACGGCTCCTTGGGAATGAGCTCTTCGCCTGGAGCAGCGTCCTGGTTTTTTTGTGTGAGAGGATTCCCACCACCACGCCTGCCCCCGCCCCCACCACCAGGGGACATGTGGCTGTGTCTGGTCATGTTTTTGGTTCTCCCAAATGAGGGTGAGAGGGTGTTAGTGCTGACATCGGGGGGGGGGGGGGAGGCGCTGTCAGCATCCATCATGCACAAGAATGATCTGGTCCAAAATGCTGAGAGCGTCCAGACAGAGAAACCCTGGGCCTGGAGAGGTAGGTTAGGAGGCCAGGGTGCTCCTGAGGGCAGATGCATGGGATCCGATCTGGGATGGGCCACGTTGTCCCTAAAGCATCTTGAGAAAACCTTCACTTCTTTAAATCTCAGTTTCCCACTCGGTATCATGGGACACGGTACCAGCACCCACATCCCAGGCTTGCAGGAAGAATGAACTACATGGAGAAGTACTTAGTGCTTGGCACACAGTAGGCACTTGGTAAGTGTTAGGCATTTTTTTCAAAAATGAAAGTGATGGACATGGGGATTGCAAAGATAAAAGCAAGATTTTCTTTTTTTAAAGATTTTATTATTTATTTATTTGACAGAGGGAGACACAGCGAGGGAGGGAACACAAGCAGGGGGAGTGGGAGAAGGAGAAGCAGGCTTCCCGCGGAGCAGGGAGCCCGATGTGGGGCTCAATCCCAGGACCCTGAGATCACGACCTGACCCAAAGGCAGACGCTTCATGACTGAGCCACCCAGGCACCCCAAAAGCGAGATCTTCAAGTGCCCCAGAGAAGAGTCTAGACTTCTGTTTGCATGTTGAAGGTGTTTGAATGTTTGCAAAATTTGACATTCAAGAGAATTCACCTTATTTTATTTCACTTCAATTTTTATTTTATTTTATTTTATTTTTTAGGATTTTATTTATTTATATGACAGAGATCACAAGTAGGCAGAGGGGCAGGCAGAGAGAGAGAGGAGGAAGCAGGCTCCCGCTGAGCAGAGAGTCCGATGCGGGGCTCGATCCCACGACCCTGGGATCATGATCTGAGCTGAAGGCATGAGGCTTTAACCCACTGAGCCACCCAGGCGCCCCTATTTTATTTTATTTTATTTTATTGAGTGATAGTAAAGTTTATTGAGCAACAGTACAAAGTTCCCAAAGAGAGAGGGGACCCGAGAGGGTTACCCGAATTCGCCCAATTTTATTTTATTTTTAAAGATTTTATTTATTTATTTGACAGAGAGAGACACAGCAAGAGAGGGAACATGAGCAGTGGGAGTGAGAGGGAGAAGCAGGCTCCCCGCCAAGCAGGGAGCCCAATGCAGGGTTCAATCCCAGGACCCTGGGATCAGGACCTGAGCCAAAGGCAGATGCTTAATGACTGAGCCACTCAGGCACCCCCGAATTCACCCAATTTTAAAAAAGATCCTCTTCAACACAAGCACCCCTGTTATTCCCAGGAAACTGGAATACGGGGGGTTCTAACAACAAGACACGCATTGCTTTTGCAGTTACAGAATATAATTTGGAAAGCATCCAATTATGGGGGGGAAATCTTTAAATGGCAAAACAAAAAAAATGCATTACAAATAAAATCCAGAGCCAAGATAAAATAAATAAACCTCTAAAGACGATTTACTTATCTTTCCAAAAGTCTTTTGGCCACAGCCAAGGACATCAATCCCAGAATCGTTCAGTGACGAGACGCACGCATATTAACTTTAATGGCTGCTTATAACGTATTTCCAAGAAAAATACGGGACTATACTTTGGTGGTTTTTCTCTACCCGGCACTAAATCCATGGCTCATTCATTCACATTTTGGTCATGGCTAAATTGACTGCATTGCTGTTTAAGAAAAAAATCTAGAGGGTCTTGCTGTGGTATCCATCCTTGGTGGCGTGAAGAGAGATGTGTGTATTTCTCAGTTACTTCTAGGTGGTTCTCAAGTTGGGTTCGTCCAATGTAAGCCAACCACCAAAGCACAGGAACCACTAGGGACCCTATCCTTCACAGCTTTTCCCATCTCTCCAGAGTCTTCAGTCCCTGAATTCCTTGTCATCTGCAGACAGCTTGGGACCTGTTTTCTTTACAACCAGTGAAAGGTAGGAACAGCTCTTTCTTGGTTTCCAACAGCAGATTTTAAATACAGGACAATCTGGGGACGGTGGTGGGCGGCGGGATGTCGGGTGGGGACAGTCACACAGAGGACTAATGACCAGAAGTCGGAACCCACTAGGTAAGTGGAGAAATTCTGGGCGTGTGTCCTGGTTCCACCACTTGACCTTGGGTGTGTTTCTTAACCTCCCTGAGCCTTGGGATGTTCCGCTATCCAAAGGGTCTACGGTGAGCCCTGGCAGGCTGTTGTGAAAGTAGCGAGAGACAAAAGAAGCTGGAGAGTTCTGGAAAATGCCCGCTAGGAGGTGATCGCTGTCACACCTTCTACCCCCTTTGCCCTCTGGGCAGGCGGGTTAGGCTCCTCAACCCCTTATCAGCCCGAATGCCGGGAACACCCAAAAGAGAGCTGGTTGAGGCTGTCTTCCAGCCTAGCTTACTTGGCTTTTGAGGATGGGACGACTGGGGGATTCTCGGATTCCATCTCCTTCTGTCTTTGGCAGGGCTGGTGAGAGGCCAGATTAGCTATCTGGAGCCCTCTCTCTGCATATGCACATACTAGAAATTTGGAAAACAACCCACATTAGAGAGTCTGATGTCAGGGCCTTGAAAACGCCTGTCCAGGGAGAAATCGAGAAAAACCCATGAAACCCCAGAACATTTTCCAAGAGATGCCCGGTCCTGAGGGGGCAGAGCCGCAGAGAGGCTGGGGGAGGGGAACCTCAGACTCCTAAGACTTAGGGAAGGAACGGCATGGATGAACAAGGCTGGCTTTTATAGAAGCCATGCCTCTCGGGAGAACCATCTTGTGGCTTTCTTTAGAATTTTGACTTTTGGATGGCCTGTGAAATCCCCCTACCCCTCACCTTCCCCACCCCACCACTGCCTTTTCCTTTCTCATGAGAAGAGAAAATCCTTCCCCATCTAGAATGACGGCACTACACTTATTTTGAGTAGCAATTTTGTGCAACACATTGTGCTTTCAATCTATTTTATCATTCTATCCTCATTAAAACTTCTGTCAGGGGCGCCTGGGTGGCTCAGTTAAGCATCTGCCTTCGGCTCAGATCATGATCCCCAGGTCGCGGGATGGAGACCTGAGCGCCCGTATCTGGAGTCCAGCAAGGAGCCTGCTTCTCCTTCTCTCTGCCTCTCCCTGATCAGGCTCATGCTGTCTCTCTCAAATAAATAAAATCTTTTTTTTTTAAGATTTTATTTATTTATTTGACAGACAGAGATCACAAGTAGGCAGAGAGGCAGACAGAGAGAGAGGGGGAAGCAGGCTCCCCGCTGAGCAGAGAGCCTGATGCAGGGCTCGATCCCAGGACCCTGAGACCATGACCTGAGCCAAAGGCAGAGGTTTTAACCCACTGAGCCACCCAGGCACCCCTCAAATAAATAAAATCTTAAAAACAAGACAACGACAACAACAACAACAAACCCACAAAAAACAAAACTTCTGCCCGGGAGGAACATTACTAGCTTCAACAAAGAGATGAGGAAAAGTGGATTTACTCCTGGGGATATAGGAAGCCATTGTAGGGAGGGAAAGGAGTTTCCGGGATATGAATTTGAATTTGGGGTGCTGGATGGGTGAAGGGAGAGGGGACAGGGATCCAGACCCAGGTAGCTGGTGCCGGTGCAGCCCCTCCGGGGAGAAAGTACCCATTTTAGAGAAGAAGAATGGGAGAATCAAACTGAGAAAGTTAAACGTGTTGCCTTGAGGTCGTAAAACCATCAGGGGGAGCGGGAGATTCTTGACCTTGTGGGCCAATAGTCTAACCCAACAGCACAATTCAAACAGCTAATCTCTGTAATCTCCAGAGGCCTGCGGGAGCCAGGTTCTACATAAATAAATCCAAGTATCCCCTTCTGATCTCCAGGCAAACAAATGGGATTAGCACATCAAAAGCTAGGTTCTCTCTCCTTTGAGGAGTCCTGCCCCAAGGTGAGAGGTGGGCCAGAAGGAAGATTCAGGAATTTAGAAATTGTTTTCACTGGCTGATTTCTTGGGCCTCGCTCTTTACTTGCTGGGTGACCCAGGACGATTTCCCAAACCTCTCTACACCTTCGTTTTCTCCTCTGCGAAATGCAATCATAACACCTACCTCCTAAAGTTGTCGTGAGAATGAAATTAAAACGACATTCTCGGGGTGCCTGGGTGGCTCAGTGGGTTAAAGCCTCTGCCTTCAGCTCAGGTCATGATCCCAGGGTCCTGGGATCAAGCCCCACACTGGGCTCCCTGCTCATTGGGAAGCCTGCTTCCTCCTCTCTCTCTCTCTCTCTCTGCCTACTTCTCTGCCTACTTGTGATCTCCCTCTGTCAAATAAATAAATAAAATCTTTTTAAAAAAATGACATTCTCGGGGCGCCTGGGTGGCTCAGTGGGTTAAAGCCTCTGTCTTCAGCTCAGGTCATGATCCCGGGGTCCTGGGATCGAGCCCTGCGTGGGGCTCTCTGCTCAGCAGGGAGCCTGCTTCCCTTCCTCTCTCTCTGCCTGCCTCTCTGCCTACTTGTGATCTCTGTCTGTCAAATAAATAAATAAAATCTTTAAAAAAAAATGACATTCTCTAGGGGGCAGTCAGCATATGCCAGACCCCGTTCCCAGCTCACTTCTCCTTCAGTCTCATAATGACTCGTGTATTAAACGAGTTATTATAGAAGGGGTGGGGGACGATGGCATCATGATTAAACTGATGGCTTGATGGATGTGGACATTGTTTAGGGACACACACACTGACTAAAATGACAAAAATAGTAAATTGCAAAATACAATGTACTCGAGGTCAAGGACTTCGAATTTCTGAAGGCCAGGACAGAGACATGGAAAGGCGGACCCCCGACTTTTTGGTAAAATTGTTTATGGGTCTCGGGTTGCTGTTAGGTGGTTGTTTTTTTTTTTTTCTTTTTTAAAGATTTTATTTATTTATTTGACAGACAGAGATCACAAGTAGGCAGAGAAGTAGGCAGAGAGAGAGAGAGAGAGGAGGAAGCAGGCTCCCCGCAGAAGAGAGAGCCCAATGTGGGGCTCGATCCCAGGACTCTGGGATCATGACCGGAGCTGAAGGCAGAGGCTTTAACCCACTGAGCCAAGCAGGCGCCCCTTAGGCGGCTGTTTTTTACAAGAAATGAAATTAATGTGTAATATTTAGATTCACACATACCAATGAGCTGGATAAGGTTTGACAAACAATTGCGCGTGCACACACACACACACACAGCTCTCTAATTGCAGACCTATGTGTGCACGTGTATTTATTTCTTAAACCCTGTCCAACGGCTCCTACCACTTTGCACTTTGAGGAAGTTTGCCAAGAGGCAAATTCTGTAGAAAAAATGTTGCTGGAATGGCTTCATTCCCCAGTTTTGTGTGTCGCAGTCCCTTTGAAGACCCCCCCCCCCCCGGGAAGGCCTGCCATTCTCCTCGCAGGAAAATGCCCTTTCTCAAAGCCCAGAATATAGGGGGCCTCCCATTCAGCAGAAATTCATAGACATCACCTCCCAAAATCCATCACTGACCAACACCCCCCCCCCACCCCTCGGCGCTCACAAGTGAGGAACTCCTTCCTGCTTGCAGTTAGAAATTTTTTTTTCTTGGTAAATGTTTATTGAGCACATAGTAGGCTCCAGACAGTGAGTGGGTCAGGTGCTGGGGTTCCAATCAGAGGGTCACCTGCTAGCATTCAGTATTCCTTTCTCTGGTTTACTCCCCGGCTCACCTACTTCTGGCCGCCCTTGTGAATGCAGCAACAAAGATCAAAAAATAAGTAACATCTCGGGGAGACATTGCCGACTACAAGGGGACTCCTGGCACCTTACTTGACCTGTGGCAAGCCTGTGGGCCACTGCGTCAGTAGGTCTTACTTTTATCTTTGCTTAAACAAAAAGAACACAAAAACTCAGAGACGGGAAGGTGAATGACAGGTTTATCTGCAAAGAGAGGAGACAAAATTCTGAACCCAGGGGCTGGGTTTTTGACGGCGGAGATCACTGGAGTGCTGATCGGTGAGGGGATAAGACCAGAGTTTGGATTCAACTCCCGCAGATGCTGTATGATTTTGATGGGCTAGTCTAATGCTCTGAGCCCGTATTTCCTATGAAAACCTGACATAATAGTGACACTGCTCATTAACAAAGACAGCAAACACAGTGGGAAGAGTAATAATATCCCCTAGCAGCGGGGGTGCTGGGGTTCTCATCTGTTTATAAAATGGTGGCAGTCAGGACTTCAGCGTAATCCATGGGACAGAGCGCTCAAGACAGGATAGCAAAAATAAAGCTGGGGGGCACCTGGCTGGCTCAGTGGGTTAAGCCTCTGCCTTCAGCTCAAGTCATGATCTCAGGGTCCTGGGATCGAGCCCCGCATCAGGCTCTCTGCTCAGCAGGGAGCCTGCTTCCTCCTCTCTCTCTGCCTGCCTCTCTGCCTACTCGTGATCTCTGTCTGTCACATAAATAAATAAAATCTTAAAAAAAATGAAAGAATAAAGGTGGTGAAAGTCTTCAATCTTTTATATTTTTTTCATCGGTCTGAGAAGTCTGGGTTGAATCTTTGACAATTCCTCCTCTAGGCCCCTGGCCCTAAAAGCCCCATTGTCGTAAGATGTTTTTAATTAGTGAGATCGCTCTTTTTGTTGATCTGGATGTCGTTTTGTGTGTCTGAAACGGGCCCATCTCACCTCTGGACACAGGGTGGGTCCTTTTCCAAATAGAAATGAATGCTCGCGTGGGGGCAAGATGGGACTTGGGGTCGACTCGCCAAAACCCAACTCCATTAGCCACAGAAAACTGTATGTATTATGTAACGTGTGCGTTTTAAGGTGTGGCATGAGGGTCCCCCCAAAGCCAGAATGTCAAAAAGGTCTTCGTCCAAAGTTAGGATGACTGTAGGAACTGGTTGCTAGGCACTGGGGAATGCTTTCTATTTGGGTATGTTTCAGACTTTCCAAAACATATTTTCGAAGACCTTTGTCCCCTAAATTCCATCCCCCTCCCCCATTTCTTCCCTCCAAATGACCTTCTGCTTAGTGGAGTTTGACGTACTTCGTATTTTGGTGAGTCTCTTCCTCCGTTCCTTAAACCTAAACACGGTTTGGGTTTGAGACGGCAGGAGACAAGAATGAATAAACAAATGTGTGTTTTTCCTCTTTTAAAATTCCGGAAGGCACGAGGTGGCAAATGAGTAAATGAGGAGCTCTTTGGCAGGACGGGACCCAGGAGCAACCACCAGCCCCAGCGGTCTCTTACCTTTGTTTTCCGAAGACTCTGGGTCTGTCGTCCCCAGTCCCTTAGTAACAAAGCCATCCCACCCTTGTTTTCCAAGACAGGTGGTTGCATTTCAATGTCAAGGAAGGTCTCCCTCCACCCTGGGAGACCCGACCCAGACCCAGTAGCAACTCCTGTGCTCACAAGACAAGAGGTCATTAACCCTAATTTAGTCTTCCCCAGCAGGCAGACTGATGGGGATCCGGGGATCCGAGGAAAGAACTCACTCCTTCCCTCCTTAGTAGGAAAAAGGGAATGAGGGGAGAAAGGTCTCTCCGGACATTCTCTTCCTTTGGCAGGGTGAACCCTTGAAGGTCAGTTGGGTGAAAAGTGTCATAAACCTTAAAAAAACAAAAACAAAACAAAACAAAAAAACCTTGTATCTCACCTCCTGCCCTCCACCTCTTGGGATTGATCCCTGGAGGGATCCCCTAGGTGGAACCACCAAAAGGAAGCTGACGGGTTTAAAGAGGGAAAAATGAATTCACTTGCAAAGTAAATACTATTCATATGGATATAATGCTGGGATAAAAGTCCTGAACTTGCCCTGCTTTGCAAGTGTTAAAATGATGGAGAGGGAGAGGCATTTGCAGGTGTGGACTTGGGAAAAAAAATGGCTTTATTATTCTAAAGAAATGAATTCAGGGCACCTGGGTAGCTCAGTTGGTTAGGCCTCTGCCTTCGACTCAGGTCACGATCCTGGGGTCCTGGGGTCAGAACCCTGAGTGGGTCTCCTTGCTTAGCGGGCAGCCTGCTTCTCCCGGTCCCTCTGCCTGCCGCTCCCTCTGCTTGTGCGCGCTCTCTCTCTCTCTCTCTCTCTCTCTGTCAAATAAATAAATAAAAGGAAAGAAATTCGATTGCAAAGCGATAATATTTTTACTAAAAATAAACTATGCCAGGCTTGTGCTAAGCACTTTCTGGTGCATTATTTTATTAAATCTTCTTTGTTTTCAGACGAAAAAGAAAGATCCTGAATGGCATTTTAATGACAACGAAGAGGGAAGTTATCGGTAAGGTGCTGTGATTTTGATCTGAGCCCTTCCCCTGGCTATCTCCTGCGGTGAGACATCACGCCCAACGTCATCTCCTACAGGCCCTTCTGTGGGATTTGGCCGCTCCCTGCCTCCCGCCTGCCTGTTTACGTCCCGCTTTGCACTTATCACAGTCCGTGTTTATCAAGTGCATTTTTCACTTGGTATTTCGCTCTCCCTGCCCCCTCTGCAGTGTGAGCACTGACCTTGACCATCTTGTTCACGGCAGAGAGTCCTGAGCCACCGTATGTCATGAATAAAGTGATGAAGGGGGTTTATTAACTATTGTAGGATAAGTAAGCAGGTGACGACAAGAATGAGCGAGTGTGAGAGAGTGAGCGGAACTGGACGTCCGCGGGAGCCTCTGCACATCGCTCAGCAATGCTGGGCTCTCCCAGGCCGGGTCGTCGTGTACAGGGATGGTCAGAACGTGAGGGACAGATGGACGTCCCAGGAGTCTGGAGGCCGCCTCCCCAGGCCTCTCCACCCTCTCAGCTGACTCCGATCGAGTAATGCCGGAGGAAGTGGGTCTCCGTCCCCAGGGAAGGACCTCTCACCAGTGCTTGGCGTACACCCCCTCCTTCTGCCCTTCAGGATGACTCTTGGGCACCAATATATTTTTTTAAAAGACTGTATTTATTTATTTGGCAGAGAGAGACACAGCGAGAGAAGGAACACAAGCAGGGGGAGTAGGAGAGGGAGAAGCAGGCTCCCCGCCAAGCTAGGAACCTGATGTGGGGCCCCATCCCAGGACCCCGGGACCATGACCTGAGCCGAAGGCAGATGCCCAATGACTGAACCACCCACCCCTCCCCGCTTGGGGACCAATATTATCATCCTTGTTTGAACTGATGAGGAAGCAGAGACCCAAAGGGGCAAAGTGTTTTGTTCCCATTCATGGAACCAACACATGGGCTCCAGGCCTGGTCTGTTTCTCCAGTCAGAGGGAGGAAAGGGACAGCTTTTCCAGAACCTTTGTCTCCTCTGATCCGCACAACAGGACTTCTCACTTTCCAGCCACATTCAGATTGGAGGGGGGGAGGGGAGACAAGGAGCCAAGAAAGAAAAGTCTCAGGGAGAGAGAGCTCTAGAAAGCTTACAGTCTCTGAAATGCTCAGGACAGACTGTCTTGAAGGAACTGAGGGAAGTGATCTGGAGTCTGCCCTCAGGGGTTCGGCCTAGACTCACACCCCATCAACTCCTGCTTCCCTGTGACTCTGTGGTCATCGGCAAATGACTTTAATTCGTCTGAGCCTCAGTTTCTGCATCTGAAAATTGAAACCCAAAGGCTGGCCTTGAGAGTTCATGATCACAGAGCTCGCGTGTTCAGCACGTGTCTGAAGACCGGGGGTCGGTCCGCAGGAGCTGTCAGGGGCCTCCCGTGTCGCTACTGGGGAGTTATTGTCATTCTGGTTCAACTCGCTCAATCGGGGCCTATGTGCAAGATGCCGTTGTGCAGCGAGCTGGGGAACCCGGGACAGCCCAGTTCGGATCTCGTTTGCTGGACCAAATGAGTGACCGTGGGTGGAGAAGGGGGGAGGGGTTTCCACCTCGCTTACCAGACCCTGTCCTCATCGGCTAGGTGGGGAGAACCCCTCGCAGGAAGTGCTCAGGCTTCCACGGGGAACATTCCCGAGGTTCGGAGCACGCCTATCGGAGATAGTGCCCTCACGAACTATATGCGTATTTGTGCTTTATACATAAACAGTAACATTTTTGCCCCCCCCTCCCGGCAACCCACCTGGAATCCATCAGTCTTCGTCCCCACTGAGAACACATGCCCGGAGCTCACTACCTTCACTCTTGTGCTAATGCAGGTTGGTGGGGAGTTGGGGGGAGGGATATTTTGGCTGCCCTGCCCCCCCCAAAACGTATAGACCCTCATTTGCTACAGGTCCCGTCCCAAGGGCACATTCAGCCCTCTGTGTTCAGGAAGTGGGATTTGTCCCTAATACCAGACATTTATCATTTCATTATCATTTCTGAGTCTGGTCCTTGGTCCTGAGATTTCAAGGGTGGAGAAGGGTGGTCATTTAAAAAAAAAAACAAAAAACAAAACAGAGTGAACGGCGTGAATGCTTCTTGATTCCAAGTCAAAACCTCGCACCGGAACCCCTCGGAGCCCTGAGGCGGGGCCCGGAGCTCTCACCCCGCGTCCCACTTGCCTTTCACTCATCTCTGAAGACTCCGGAGTCTGTCTGAAGTGGATGTCAAGAGCCTCGTCGAGGGGGGCGGGCCCAGGGGGCCCACTCCAGCCTCCCCAGCATGGACAAAGGCGCAGCATTCCTATCCCACTTCCGCCCCAGCCCGTGCTCTCTCTTGACCCTCAGAAAAGGGTCTGAACACTAGCCCCTTGGGGGGCCGGGGGGATGACATGGTAATGCCAGCCTCTGTAGCCTTCCCGGTGTCAGCAGCAGGATCTGCTCCCCCCCCCGCCCCCCGCTGCCCCCACCACCCCTGCTCTGGGGCACTTCCTCTCGACTCCCATGAACTGATGTCAGTTGAGAAAGGATGGATTGTTCTCTCGGCCCCGCCTGGCGGCTGAGCGCACAATCCAAGCCTGGGAGAGAGAGGGTGGGGAATCAAGGAAGCACCCACCACCCCGAAGAAGACGGAAAACTCATTAAACCTCCTGCCAAAGACGCCCCCATGTGCGGGCGCCCGTCCCGCCATTCAACAACAAAGCCCATCCTGGCATTCCTGATGAGGGAGGGGGACCCCAGCAGTCCTTGCCGGGCTCGTAAAACGAATACTGCCCCGGAAAGGAAATGGCATGGGGGTGTTTTTGAAGTCAGGAGGAAAGAGCACACGATAGTTACGGGGTTCCTTGGCTGTAAATGTGTGCCTTCCTTTTTTTGTCAGAGCTCCCACGGCGGGCAGCCAGTGAAAGGTGGAGCTCCGCTGGTGAGAGCGGAGTTTGGGGGTAACTGCAGCAAATTTAGAAGCCGCAGCTAACCGACATGGGCAAGACCCTTGGCCTGGAGCCTTGTCGCCAAGAGCTTTGGGAATCCCACTGGTCCAGCGTGCCCATTTCACAGCGACAGAAATGGAGGCTGAGGAGAAGGGCTTCCTTGAGGCTGCCTCCCAGAGCTCAACACTTGGTACCTTCTGGTTTCCCAAAGCACATTGCCTGCTTCCGTCAACAGGCGTTTCCTGCCCAAAGCTCTCTGTCACGCTTCATGTTCCCTGTGGACAGAACAAATTCTGTCCGATGGTGATGGTGCCACAGAGGGAAGCAAGGAGGAAACAGGGACTCTGAATTTGAGGCTGCTTTGTGACCGTGTGGCTTTGGACCACCGATCTAGCTCTCCCAATCCCTGCCTTCTCACGTAGACCAGAGAACGAACTGCTTTCCTGCCTTCATGGGGTCACTGGGAAGGCTGAGTTGGAGTGACAGGGGCTCCCAGCACCCAGCGTGTTCATTCACGAGGGCGGCTGTCACCGCTTCAGACATGTCCATCAGAAATTATGAATCCACAAGGACCGTCACAGGTGCCAAGGAAAGAAATTTCTCAGGTCCCCTGTGCAAAGCATCCTCTTCTTGGGAAAAACTCCCGGGGAAGGTGGGATCCATTTGGCCCGTTGAACAGATGAAATTGCCTGGTCATCGCACACTCAGAGCACCGAGTCAGTTGGACGAGTGGAGACAGCACCAGGACTCACGGGCTGACAGCCTGGTCATCACGTCCACCTCGGACATATCCTCTAAGTCCAAATAACGAAGCGCTTAAGAAGCACATTTCTTTCTCCCTTTTTTTTAAAGTCTTTATTTGAGAGACAGAGAGAGAGCACAAGTAGGGAGGAAAGGGGGAAGCAGACTCCCTGCTAAGCAGGGAGCCTGGGAGCCTGATGCGGGACTTGAACCCAGGACCCCAGGATCATGACCTGAGCCAAAGGCAGACGCTTAACTGCCTGAACCACCCAGGCACCCAAGAAATGTATTTCTTTCTTGTTTTAAAAATATTTTATTTATTTATTTGACAGAGAGAGAGGTCACAAGTAGGCAGAGAGGCAGGCAGAGAGAGAGGGAGAAACAGGCTCCCCACTGAGCAGAGAGCCTGATGCGGGGCTCGGTCCCAGGTCCCTGAGATCATGACCTGAGCCAAAGGCAGAGGCTTAACCCACTGAGCCACCCAGACGCCCCAAGAAATGTATTTCAATATACTTAACCAAGTATGTGATTTCCTTTGAAATGCTATGTATTCCATTTTGTCCACTTAAAAGCCTCTGTCTGAGAAGGGGTTCTCCAGCTTCCCCAATGTATCCAATGTTTTTATGGCTTTAAAAAGATTAAGAATTTTGGGGCGCCTGGGTGGCTCAGTGGGTTAAGCCGCTGCCTTCGGCTCAGGTCATGATCTCAGGGTCCTGGGATCGAGTCCCACATCAGGCTCTCCGCTCAGAGGGGAGCCTGCTTCCCTCTCTCTCTCTGCCTTCCTCTCTGTCTACTTGTGATCTCTCTCTGTCAAATAAATAAATAAAATCTTTAAAAAAAAAGATTAAGAATTTTGGGGGCAGGTAACATTCCTTCCTTTAAGTAGGAATTGAAGAGGCAATGAGCCCCATCAGTGTAGGGTCTGGTCATCACTGAACAGGGCAAGGCACGGAGTAGAGGCTCAATAAACACTAACTGAACCAACAGATAAATGAACTTCGCTCTATTCTTTTTTTCTTTTTTTTTTAATTTTATTTATTTATTTGACAGAGAGAGATCACAGGTAGATAGAGAGGCAGGCAGAGAGAGAGAGAGGGAAGCAGGCTCCCTGCCGAGCAGAGAGCCCGATGCGGGACTCGATCCCAGGACCTGAGATCATGACCTGAGCCGAAGGCAGAGGCTTAACCCACTGAGCCACCCAGGCGCCCCTATTCTTTTTTTCTTAAAGGTTTATTTATTTTGAGAGAGAGAGAGAGTTGGGAGGGGCTGAGGGAGAAGGAGAGAAAGAATTCCCAACAGACTCCCGGCTGAGCACGGAGCCCGACTCAGGACTCGGTCTCACAAGCCTGAGATCATGACCTGAGCCAAAATCATGAGGTAGATGCTTAAATGACTGAGCCACCCAAGTGCCCCCAATGACTTCTTGAGGAAACCTTCCCACATCCTCCCGGGATGTCCGCGTTGACCGTGGACTTCTCATGCACACACATTTGTCCCAGGTGGGACTGTGGAATCAGTCTGGTGTGTCTCTACCTGGGACCTCATACCCTTCTCTCAGAGAAACTTACAATATGCTGGTTTGTAGTCATCTGTGTGTTTTCTTGCTTAAGGACTGTCTTCTGTGGGACGTGAATGCCTTTGGAGTGGAGATACATCAGCTTGGGGCAACTCTGGCTGGATTCCTAACCCTTAGCATCATGCCCAGCACAGAAGAGGGGTCCAGGAGGTGGTTGCTGGAGGGCTGGAAGGATGGAGGGATACCAACCAATAATACAGCGAATACGGAAGTGGACATGCTCAGTTTGGGGCAGTGGCCAGCACGGATATTGGATTCTGGTTGAATCTACGGCCATTAGAGGTATGATTGAAATGTCTAGGTAAAGAGACCGACGAGGTCCATGAGCCCGGAGCTCAGAAGAAGGGTCTGCCCAAAGAGGGACCAGTTTTGAAATGGCTAACATGCGGATGACTAGGGAGCCCTGGGAACAAGGAGGAAAGCAGAGGAGGGCTGAACGTGGAACTTTCCAGGCTGCGTCATGGAACAGATGGGCAAAGAGGTAGACCCCACAGGTGCACTCAGCAGGAAGGTGGTGGAGACGGAGGGAGAACCAGAAGGCCTTGGGGTCAAGGGAACAGAGAGGCTTCAAGGACGCATGGGGCCAGGACAATCCAAGAAGGTCAGGCCGTGGCCTTGAGCAGTTCCAGGTCCTGTGCTGGGCATGTCGTCAGTGAATGAGATGGCAGGAGACAGAGTCTGAGCCCTTTCCCCAGTCTGTTCCTGGAATATACTCGGTCTGACTTCCTCTTGGTGCACGGACTTTGAAGCTTTTGGGGAGAAGGGCATAGCTCTCCGCTTGCTCTGAGCATTTGTTGAATGCCACGGGCCACCCTGCTGGAACAACGGACATCTGTGCATCGTCAGCAAACTCTGCAAAGGGCTCCAGGGGGTCGGGGACCCACTGAAGATAGACCCCAGGGAAGAAAAATTAATAAATATTAGGGCTAGGGGTTCAGGGCTTCTTTCTTGTTCTTTTCAGTGCATCTTTTGACTCGAAAAGCAGAAAAAGATTAATTTTCTTTTTTTTACTCCTAAACGTGACTTACTAGACATTAGGAGTACCCTGTAGGGATGACCAGTAGCTCCAAATGGTTTAGCTGTTCTTTGGGACCCTTTGGAGAGCTTAAAAAAAAAAAATACCGAGGCCAGGGCTTATCCCCCGAAACCCAAGGCGGCCAGCCTGGGGTGGGTCCCTGAGATGAATCTCATGCCCAAGTGGGATACGAGTGTGGGTCCTGGATGGGAGGTTGGCATGGCCACAAAGGGATCAGAGACAGTACACCTGTCTTGAGTTTACCGCAAAAACGTCTTTATTCACGCTCAGCATTTTCCTGCTCCCCTTTGCTTGCTGCGTTGGCCTCGCCCTTACTGAGCGCCAAGTTCTCTGACATGAAGCCTTGACCCTCCCGGGCCTTCATTTCCTTCTCTTTCACCAGGAAGGAGCCCTTCGACCCCCTGTAGCCCGGACTGGCTTGAGCAGCAGCAATAAATAAGAACAGAGGCAAGAAGCTTGTGTACTCCGGGCTCCTGGTTCTACTTGATGTCATCGGACACCGGTTTGCTTTTCTCCAGAGCCCATTTCGTTTGAACTGGGCTACTGCCGTCTATAAAACTTTAACGCACGGATTTCCCATTGTTCGGGTGTCCGTGGGGCACATGCCTTCCTGTTTGGTCGGTGGGCGTGCCGACCAGGAAAGAAGCCGGCAGGGAGGTCTGGAGGGTGGTTGCCTCGTTCCTGGAAATGCCTGTGATTACGTTCGCGGTAGCAGATGGGACCCCAGACCCCATCAGTAATAACGGCAGGCATGTATCAGACTTAATAGTGTACCAGTCCTGGGCTCTCTGCTGGGTCTGTACTCTCTCCCAGCAACCCTATAAAGCAAGGGTCATTATCAGCCCTGTTTTAAGAGGAGGCAAGTGAAGGCTCCAGGAGTTTAAGCTTTTCTTGGGGTCACAGAGCTCATAAGGAAATTGGAAGCATGGGTCTGGGGGAGGGGTTAGTGGGGGGGGAGGAGAGATGGAGGGGATCCTAAGTACCCGACTCCAAAATTCACTCTCATTTCCTAAAAAAATTATACAAGACTTGATTTCAATGTTTTTTAAAAAAAAAATCTCCTTAGTTGCTTCATCTTTTTTTTTTTTTTTTAAACACAAACACACTGGCGTACACACGCGTTCTCGCTTCTTTGATGTTTCCTACGTTGGGAGTATGTTCGGGGAGTTGGTTAGGGATTGAGTGTGCCAACTGGATGGGGTTTTTATGGAAACACAAAGGTTATTGACCTCAATCACAAATTGGCTCAGCCCTCCGGAGTTCGCCCGGCCGCCCGGTTCTCCGGGAGTTTTATTCAGCCCTCTCTCCTTAGCTACTGGCCTTGTTCAACCCGGACAAAACAAACAGGGGTTGTCGTGGGGAGAATTGCCTCTTCAGCCTCACAATGAGAAGGAGGAGTGGAAACAATTACTCCAATAATTCAGACGCGGATGTTAAAACACTCACCACACAACCCCAACGTTTACCTAAATTATCTGGGTAATTGCCTGCATTTTCAGCTTGGATTTCGGCTCTGTAAATCCCGGGGCTTCGGATGATAAATAAGGAGGCTCTTGTGTAGGCTGAAGCAGAGAGGGAGGAGAAGCATCATTATTAGAGAAAGGACACAGAAGGGGAGGCCCCTGCTTTGTGACTCAGGCGTCTTGGATGCAGAACCTTGGGCATATCCTTCTGTTCTCTGTGCTCCCTGGAGTGATGGCTGTTATCTAGACTAGGAAGGGAAGAAAGAAAGGAAGGAAGGAAGGGAGGGAGGGAGAAAAGAAAAAAAGAAAAAAACTTTAAGAAGATAGTTGTAGCCTCTTTTGTGTTCTGAGTTGCTAAAGCATTAGTAAAGAAACACCTCTGCCTTCAGCTCAGATCATGATCCCAGGGTCCTGGAATTGAGCCCCATGTCAGGCTCTCTGCTTAGCAGGGAGCCTGCTTCCTCCTCTCTCTCTGCCTACTTGTGATCTCTATCTGTCAAATAAATAAATAAAATCTTTGGGGCGCCTGGGTGGTTCAGTGGGTTAAAGCCTCTGCTTTCGGCTCAGCTCATGATCTCAGGGTCCTGGGATTGAGCCCCACATCGGGCTCTCTGCTCAGCAGGGAGCCTGCTTCCCTCTCTCTCTCTGCCTGCCTCTCTGCCTACTTGTGATCTCTGTCTGTCAAATAAATAAATACATAAATAAAAATCTTAAAAAAGAAAGAAATAAACACAACTTTATGTTTCCTTTCATCGAAAAGAAAAGCAAATCCCCCAGAAAGTCATCCCTGAGGGCTCGGCTTGCTTTCTTCCTCGTCCTCCAGCTTTAGGCTCTCTGCTTTTACTTCGAGGAGAATGGGGTCCAGCACAAAGCTGCCTTCCCCTTGAGCGTGTGCAAACCACCCCCATTCACTGTCCTCTGACTCTGGCAATCTGTCCTTTTTAACCTTGGCCAGAGGCATTTTAAATGGAAACTGCCTCTGTCTTGCCTTTTCTTCAAGATCCTGGGCTCCTGCCCTCAGAGGCGACCTTTTGTGAATGAACAACTATTTTTAATTTTTAAAAAATATTTTATTTATTTGTCAGAGAGAGAGGGAACACAAGCAGGGGGAGGGACGGAGGGAGAAGCAGGCTCCCCGCCCAGTAGGAACCCCGACATGGGATTCACCTGAGCGGAAGGCAGACGCTTAACCGGCTCCCTGGACACGTATTTTACTGAGCACTGGATGTCTTCGTGTGCAGGAGCTTGTCTGCATTTCAGAGCAACTTCTAAATGATGATTGGCTTTATTAACGCATTTGGAGTCCAGCCGTCAAGAAACTGGGCGCCCGTCTCTACTTTCTGTTCCCTCTCCATAGAACAGAAACTGGACCCCAGACTTTCTGGGGATGGGTGGCTGTTCTCCATTCGGAGAACTGGGCGCAGTGGCCGTGTCTCCCCATGGGCTTGGGGTGGGGAAAGGTGTTCCACCAAAGGACCGACAGGAAACATGTTGGTTTCTGCAGCTCCCGTCACTCACTCCGACATCCTAGCGAGAAAGCCGTGGCTTGTATGTGTGGGAACGGTTGTAGCAGATTCCGATAAAACTTCATTTATGAACACTAAAATTTGCTGAGCAGGTCATTTTCACATGTCATATACCTCTGATTTTTTTCTCCTAACCATTTAAAAATATAAAAACCTTAAAATAAATAAATATATATACATGACTTTAAAAGATATATATAATATATAAATATATATATTTCCTGTTTATTATTCCTATATATTTCCTATATTATTTATATTTATAAAAATATATATAAATATATATATCATACTATATATATATATGTATATATATATATACATATATATATATAGTATGCTTTTCCAAGCTCACGGGCAGTATGAAAACAGGTGGCAGGCTGGTCAGGGCCTGCAGGCCGCAGTCTGTGGACCTTGGTGACATCAGCTTTAGACCATCGAAGCCTTGAAGCCTCAAAGCCTCGAAGGACATCAGAGAGAGACTGGAGTGACAAGTGGAAAAGGTCCCAATTGCCCGGCAGGTGAAACTGCAAACACAAACGTCGAAGCCAGCCAGCCTTAACCAGTAGCACATAATCGTACCAGAAAGCCTTTATTAATTGCCCATTATTTTCAAGGCCTCCATTGGCTGAGGAGCTCAGTGAGTAAAACCCCCCAGGTCCCCCTCTGGTTGCTTACATTCTCTTGGGGGAGAGAAGTAGGAAAATAAAATCCATGATCTACGTTGTTTTCTGATCCATGGAAGAGGTCTTAAGGGCTCTGAGTGCCTGCAATGGTGGGCGCTAGTCTGGTCTGGGAGGTCAGGAAAGGCTTTATGGAAGGAGGGCACTGATCTGAGTGTCAAAAAAAGGAACCAAGGAGACAGATGGCCAAGGCATTCAGGTGAAGGCTGCTGTGTTGGGCGAGGGGTGGTTTCCTCCCTACCACCCACCCTCCAGGTCACCTAGCAATACCTGGAGACATTTTTGCATGGTTTGACTGTTACAACTGTCAGACATGCTGTTAGCTTCTAGTGGGTAGAGACCTGGGACGCAGCTAGATATCCCAGAAGGCACAGGACAGCCAGCCCCCATCACTACAGAGAATTATCCAATTCAAATGTCAGTAGTGAGGGGTGCCTGGAGGGCTCAGTCGGTTCAGTGTCTGCCTTTGGCTCAGGTCATGATCCTGGGGTCCTGGGATGGGGCCCCCATGTGGCTTTGGGCTCCCTGCTCAGCAGGGCCTCTGCTTCTCCCTCTGCCTGTGCCCCTCCTCCCACCCCTACCCTGGCTAAGGCTCTCTCTCTCTCATTCAAATAAATAAATAAAATCTTAAAAACAAAAAACAACAACAAAAAAAAAACAAAATGTCAGTAGTGAACCAGAGAATTCCCTACTAGGGAACAGTATATGCAAAGACCTTCAGTCGGGTAGAAGGAGTCGAGTGGCTTGGCCATTATAGCTTGATTTTCTTTTCTTTTCTTTTTTAAAGATTTTTATTTAGTTATTTGACAGAGAGAGAGATCACAAGTAGGCAGAGAGGCAGGCAGAGAGAGGGGGGAAGCAGGCTCCCTGCTGAGCAGATTCCCCAATGCGTGGCTCGATCCCAGGACCCTGAGATCATGACCTGAGGTAAAGGCAGAAGCTTAACCCACTGAGCCACCCAGGCGCCCCATATAGCTTGCTTTTCAAGAACAGGGCAAAGTGAAGTTGGGGAGATGAGTAGGGGTCAGGCCAGACATGCGTCTTGGTGCTATGGGCCCAGCCATGGGCGTCACCGAAGCTGAAGTTGCTGAGGGTCACGGGTTGAGTCCTGCAGCCCTGTGGCCAGTGGATTTGAGGGGAGGCAGGCAGGAGCAGAGATAAGGATTGCCACCAGGTGAGAAAGGATGGTAACCATACTGGATCTGTCATAATCATTGCGGACAATCTCCGTACCTGTGTGACCCGCAGGAGAGCCCAGAAAGAGGACGGGGACCCGGAAGACCAGCTTTATCTCGTTCCCCTTAGACTCTTTTAAACCCATACCCAGAATCCCCACTCAATCAACACTCACTGAATTCCATTGCTGGTGATCGTATAGTAGAGGTGAAGGACGCAGGATGCTGGAACAACCCAGAAGAGAGAAAAAGTACATAAATAAACCCTGCTTTTGTTGAAATTTAGTCACATGATCCCCAAAAGGGAAGAGAATGGGAGTATGGATGGACCAGGTGCTTTACAAATATTACTGGTCCTTTGCTCTGCCCAGCACACGTGTTTGCGCATATCATTATTCCAGTTTGACGTGGAGGAACTGAGACCCAGAAAAGTGAAGCTGCCTGGCCAAGAGACACCCAGCGAGTGGAGGGCAAATTCAGAATTCTAAGAAGTTCCACTTGTCTGCCTCTGAACTCCATCTCTTTTCTCCGACACCTTACTCCCTCCGTATCTTCCTTTCAAGGGATGGCCACGAAGCTTGCTTTACTGGAATGCAAATCTCAGGAGAACTGAGACCCTGTCTCAGCCACGACTCTTTGCTGAATGAATTAGAGAAAAAGGAAGGATGGAGGGAAGGAGGGAAGGAAAGAGAGAGAGAGAGAGAGAGACATGAAGAGAGGAAGGAAGGGGGAGAGAGAGAGAGAGGGAGAAGAAAGAAAAGAAAAAGAAAAAGGAAAGAAAAAGCAGTCTCGCAAAGCGCATTCACTTCTTCGAACAACCAGCAGATGGCAGCAAAGGAACGGCCAAGCAAAGGTGCGGGAGGAAGTTGGGGTTTAGCTGCGTTTATGGATGGATCCTCCCTTCCCCAAGCTCTGCAAAACAGGTAGCTTGACTCCCCCCTCCCACCAACCCCCCCACCCCCGGGAGGAACCTAGCGTTACTGTTGATGGACTGCAGCTCCCCCTTCCTGTTTACGCTCTCTCACCTCAGATCTCTGCTCAGAGACCAGGATGGATCAAGAGATCCGGGAAATAACGCCAGAAGGGCTTTCATGTCAAGTAAAACAAGCGCAGAAATGGCCCGTTGATCAGCAAACAGAGAAAAAGTGCCACGTCCTCGGATCCCTGAGACAGACCCAGGTTGTGGTCAAACACAGGCCTCATCGTCCTCCCGTGTGGATAAAGTAGAGGCTGGCAGAGGATTTGCTGGTTTGTCCCCCCTCCCATGGTGGCGTGGCAGACAAGTAGGGAGCCTCAGCTTACAACATCTTGTTTGAAATCAATCTTGTCTTGACGCCAGGAAGAAGTCCGTCCCTTAGTGGCCAAGGTCAACCAAAGATGGGGGGGGGGCTTCCCCTGGGATCCTATTTTATCAGAGGAGAGGAAGGAGGGACTGTTCCCTCTCCCCTTGAATATTTGGCGGAGTCTAGGATGTCCCCTTGAGTGCCTGTGAATTTCTGTCCACAAAGGGCACCCCCCACTGCTCCCCTCACCCTAGATCTCCAGGTGGGAGGGATGTAGTAAAAACTAATCGTTTTATGAAAAGTAGTTTCCTTTTATTGCCTGTGAGCCCATGGAGTGGGGGTGAACCTATCAACAGGAGATGAACACAGACTTCATTAGGGGTGATAATGATTGTTCATAATCAATTGCCTGATGAGTTAATATCATTAATTAGTCAACTAATTAGACAATGTCCGGCTGGGACCCTGGGGGTCTGGAAGCTTCGATTCAAAGTAGGCAAGGAAACAGTGTCCTTCTAGAAGGTGAGAGAAATGGAGCTAGTCCCTAAACTAAATTTGGTCTGGCCAAGACAAGGGTCTCCAGAGACCATCCCAAAACTTCCTGTCATTTCTTTTTGTCCCCAGAGCGGGGACAGAGCCCTGATCTGGTGGGGCTCACACATCACTGAGAACCTGAGTGTAACTGTAGGGTTCCCCCTGTCCCCAGATCCAAATGTACGCACAGTAACAAACTTCTGTGTGGGATTTCCACAGATTCACTGAAGTCAGGAGGTCTGGCCTCTGTTAAGGGCACCCACCCTAGAGACTATCCAAATGGGTCGCCACACTGAAGGCCGGGAGGTGACTGGGATGATGGGTACATTTTTCGGCTGGGTTCCCTAACAGACTCATGCCTCCGCTCTCAGCCGGCGGCGATGGGAGGACTAAAGTAACAGTCCCAAGACAGCTGGCGCTCTCCCCGTGCTACCGCCAAGGTGCTGGCGCTGGGGACTGGGGCGAACCGCACCGCAAAAGGGGCAGAAAGGAAGTCGGAGCACGCGCGTCAGTTGGGTGCCTGAGTGTCCTTGACGCTTGGGGGACCTCGCGGGGGCGGGGGCCGGTGGTGGCGCACTCTCCTGGGCCCACCGCGCCGGCGGGAAGAGCGCCTAGGGGAGGGCTGGCTGTCGCGCGGCGTGAGGAAGCAATCTTCATCTCCCGACGCGACTCCCCAACCCGAAACCGGAGCCCGGGTCATTAGCGGGAAACCCGAAGTGGCTCGGGGATCGCATTTCAAACGCTCAAATAGTCTGGCTGACCGGGGACGTTGGACTGGGCGGGGGTGGGGGAGAGAGGAGAACCGGACAGCTCGGATGCTACCAATGCCCCCCTCGCTAAGCCCCCACCAGCCCCCCATTCCAGGGATCGCGCTCAAGCGGAGCGATCCAACACGCAAAGACCGTGTGACTTCATCTCGGGGCCGGGCAGAAAGCGCTTGGGGCAGAGAAGTAGGGTCCCTACTCCTCACCCAGGCAGCGCGTTGTGCCACCCCTGCCCGGCCTGCCGCCCGACCCGGGCCTTGGCTCTCCAGGTGCGCAGGGCCTACAGCTGCCCAGGCCGCAGGAAACTGGGCCTCGAACCAGAAGCGGCACCCCCTTTCCTACGCAGGGCTGTGCTCTCTCTCACCCTTCTTCCCGCTTTCCAGCGGAATCTGGCTCCCCACTGGCCCAGCTCCCAGCTGAAGCCAGACAGTTGAGAGGAAGAGGGCAGGAAAAAATAAATTTGCTTAGAGTCCTGGAAGCTGGGCAGGGTGGAAGCAGGAGAGAATGAATTGTCCTTGTGCAGACAGAGTCCCCACTGCCGGCCGGCCTTTGCTCCTGGACAGATGGAACACCGCGAGTGGAGGGACGGGGGGTGGGGTGGGGTGGGGTGGGAAAGGGGCTCTCCCATCCCGTGGGAAAGGGACCCTCTGGAGTTAGCCAGGGTCGCCCTGCCCACCCTGGCACACGTTAGCCCTGTTGTCATTCCCGCTCCCTCCCGACTCAGATCCTGAAGAACACGGTCTCTGCCTCAGCGTCCCGCCGCTGGCATATTTTTAAGTAGGGTTATTGTCCCCAGGCCACCTCTCGTTTCATCTGCTTGGGAACAAAGGCCCCAAGCCTCGGGTCCTCGCCCCACGGGTCCTCCGCGGGAGAAAAGGCCGGGGAACGCCGGCGCCAAAATAGGAGCTGCACTCTCCTACCCCACCACCGATGGCCGGGGAAGTACAGTGTTCTCTTATGCAGAGCACGGGAGACACACACAAAAACCCGGACCGTGCCCATAGATTTCTCTACATCCGGGACGTACGTACTACAGGTACGTACACCGCCACCTGAATTAGGTATGGCGACGGTAAAGTGGCTTCTTGGCGCCCATCGCGGCTGGAATTCTGGCTCCGGGTTTCCCCCGGCGGATCACAGTTAAGTGCCTTAACGCTTCCGTGCCTCAGTTTCCTCCTCTGTCAAACAGGGATAAAAGTCCGGTGAACTGTGAGCATGAAAAGAGGTTACCTTTGTGGGATGCTTAGCCGAGTGCCTGGCACGTGCACGCGCCTCTTTCACGCCAGCTCTTTTTATTATCGTTGTGACGTGTACTTTGAACGCCGACATCTGCAACATATACATCTTGATTATACGCATCTTGATTGTAAAACAACCAAATGCATCGACATCCGGAACTGTCTGGCGCGTGCACTTCTAGGGCTAAATTGGAAGAGACGTCTGCTGACACCTGCAGGTCCTCCACCCGGAGCGCCAGCACCCAAAGAGTTACCCCTGGGGACGCACATCTACAGCTCTGTATAGTAGAGCCCACGACGCGGCCCGGCACCCACAGCCCGCGGCCTCTCTCTTGGCTGGTTGCCGCGAGGTCGAATTTGGAAACCAGCGAGGCAGAAAGCGCGCGGACGCCAAGCGTGTCAAGCCTCTTGCAGCGCCCGAAGGCGGCTGCCTGTCTGCTGGCTTAGGGGAAAGGTCAGAACAAGGGTTTTCCTTCTTGGATGGAGGTTTTTTGTTGTGGTGGTGGTTTTTTGTTTTTTGTTTTTTGAGAGCCCACGCGGGGGAACTCACCCCACAAAGAAAGAGTGGGTTCCGGGACCGCGCAGACCCAGAGGGAGGCTGTGTATGTGCGCGCGCGCGTGCACAGACACACACGCCCGCTTGCACACACCCCGCTCCTTCGGGCTTGCCCGATCGGGGAGGAGGGAGTGCACAGGGTCGTGACCCCTGCCTCTGCCAGAGCGCGCCCTTCGGCCCCTGCAATTAGCGCCGGGAGGTCAGCAGGAACCCGGACGCCTTTACCCGCGGCTCAAAGCACAGCAAAAGGCGACCCCACCCCCGCCCCTCGGCCGGCCTCAGACGCCAGGGCGCAGCCGGGCTTGGAGCCGACCTCCCCCAGGGGCGGGGGCCGGAGGGCTCCGGCCGGTACCCGCATTTGTCACCTTAAATCTACAAATCACGAAGTCGCTCGGCCCTGCAGGCTGCCGCAGCTGACCTCCGCCCGGGCCCTTAGGGACTGCTGCTCCCTCGAGCCGCGGCCTTTGTCCCTGTAGATGCGGCCAGGGTAAAAACCGAAACATTCCAGAGTCCTAAAGGAAGAAAGAAAGAGAGCGCATCCAGGCATAGGGAAGTCGCATCCAGGGTAGAATGTGGATTATGTAATTTGGGGGAGGCGTGAGTCCTTCCTCCCTCCATCTGCCCACCGAGAACGCACAGGTTATCCCCTGCCCTGCTGGGTCGGGGAGGACTGCGGGGGATTTCTACGCCAAGAAGCAGGGTGCTTGGCCAGAAAATGATGAGAGGGTCCCCTCCCGGAATTTCCTGACTGTTTGGAAACCCAAAGACGGGAAGGACTGTTTTTCTCATCTGGGGCCCAAAGAAGAGTGAAAGTGATACCCAGGAAAGACAGCCCGGCTTCTTCCGATGCTGGGGGCTGGGGAGCGGGGTCCGAGAAGGAGGAGAGCGCCTGCTCGGGTGGGGAGCATGAGAAGGGCAAAGGTGAAAAGCCCAAGTTCCGGAACCGGGAGGCGCTGGAATGCCGAGCCAGCGGCGACGACCTGGGCGCATTCGTGGGCCAGACAGATAGGTGGCACTCAAAGCCCGGAAAAAAGCCGAAGGCGCCGGCCCGAGTGGCCTCCGCGGCGGCCGCCGCCACCATAAAGCCCGCGACGAGATTGCGACCGGCGCCAGGTGAGTAATAGGCAACGAAATCCAGAGAGATTGCGAGCGGCTCACCCCCCGTCCATCAGCGCCACAAGAGTTATTCATTAACATCACTACATACAAATAAGATACACAGGAGATTAAGGGGCGGGGGGCAAGGCTCGCCACACGTTTGAGCACTGTCCGAGAATTTGGGGGTGGGGGGAGCAGATGTGGGCTGAGAGAGAAAAGCCTTCCCTCCCTCTCCCAGGCCGAGGCTCTCTGCCCCCCCCCCCCAATCGAGAGGCAGAGCGCGCTGGGCACACCCTGCCCCCTGGCCACCTTCCAGGGGGCGCAGGAACCGCGCGGAACCCCTGGGCCCGAGCCCGCCCGGGTGGGCCCGCGCCCTGCCATTCTCCAGGCTCTCGGGGGAGCTAGCGTCCCAAAGGTTCCCGGTCCCTGCAAGCTGCCCCCCACCCCCAGCTCCAACCCTGGTTGGTTTTCCTCTCACCCCGGGGGACAGCCCTGGAGAGGGTGTGGGGCTCCCCACGTGCCTGGCTGCAGCAGCAAGGGGCTCAGCCCCCCTCTCCAAAAGGTCCCGACCTCGATCCCCTTCCAAGTACAGGATGAGGGAGGGGAGGGCGATCCTCCTCGCCGGCCATTCAAGAGGCCCGAAGGTGACAGGGACTTGGGGCCGGGCTGGCGGGCTCCAGGGAGTGGGGGAGGGAGGCAGCCGCCAGGCAGGCTCCGGCTGGGTCCTCACGTCACGGCCCCCAGGGCCAGAAAAGGCCGCGAGAACCTTCCCTTGCCCCTTCCCCCCCCCCCCCGCACAAATACACCTCCGCTGGGGGCGGGGACGCTAGGAGACCAAAAGACGGTCACGGCCGCGCTCTTCTCTATTGAAAGTTTCAAAAATAAATTGAGCTTCAAAAGGCAACTCCCCAAACAGCCTGGAGGCTGGCTGGAGGGGAGGGCTGGAGGAGGATGCCTCCTGGGTGACTTGTCCCTGGGAGGTGGGGGGTCAACTATACTTTTCCCTTGCGGGGGGCGGGGGGGAACTTGCCTCCCCTCTCGCGTGACACAGCTAAGTCTGCGCTGAGCCGACCGCACTCTGCGCGCGCGCCGGGACGCCTAGGGTCAGCGGGGTCCAAGCCGCGACACCGGGGACCTCGGAGGGCGCTCGGGCCAGGCCGTTTCTCCCACAACCCGGAGGGTCCCTGCCTTGCCAAGCCGGGTCTGGCGGCGAGGAGATCTTCCCCCCCCCCCTTTTTCTTTTGTTCCTTTTCTTTTTTTGCACACTGGTGCAAGAAGATAGCTTTGCCTTGCGTTTCCGACGTGCAAAGGGAGAGCGAGCCCAAAACGAAAACGTCCTGAGTCCTCCAAACTTATTCTTGGATTCGTGTGGGAACCACGGGCTTAGGGGAGCAGAGCATTCTTTTTCCATTAGAACTTAAATATCTGAAATTGCTGTTCTACCCAATTCTAATCAGCCCTCTTTCCGTCTCTCCTTTTGCTCCCTAATTTAAAAGAAAAGTAATTTCAGATTGAAGCGGCTCCCTTAGCCCCAGTAAGGGACTTTGTTTTTAGCTTTGCAACTTGAGTGACAGCTCATTTGGGTTCTGTGGGGGCGGTCTCAATGACTTAAAGGCGAAGGTAAGGGGGATAGAGGAAGCAGCAAGGACAGAAAGACTCCTCTAGCAGGAAAGTTTTCTCAAGAAAACACATAACACGAGGCCCAGAGACATTTCAATAAAAATTTATTGAAATTTCAATGATGTTTTAAAGAGAAGAAGAAATACAGAAAACCAAAGAACTCATCCACAATTATAACACAAAATATACCTTCATGAATTTTTGTCTTTAAACCATCTGTCAGCACCTGACTTGTGAACTGTGACTCTCTCTATAGGCACCAATTCAAAACACCACCAATACCGAAGACAGTAGTCAATCCCATCTCGTTTTGAAGAAATCAGACTAGCAAATACAAATACAAAAGAAAAATTAGAAAGTCAAATCACAGCCTCTGCACTCCCCACCCCCCCACCCCACCCCCAAGCAATCTCAGAACCACACTTGGGGTGTTGTATTTTAAGGAATTTAAGGTGAGCTGGGATGTGGGGTCACAAAGTAATGGCACTTCCCACCACTCTTGGACATTAAAAAAAAAAAAAGCTTTTTTTTTCCTTTTTTTTTTTTTGCAGGCAACTCTTGCAAGTGTGTTGGTGTTGGTGCAGGAAAGTGTATTTTCTGGTTTTAAAAGCGATCCTTTACCTTGAAATAAAACTGACGAAAGGAAAACAAGAACACAAAACCTGACAGCTGCGACCCTATTTACAGAGAGCTATGTACAACGTCAATAAATTAAAGGTTTAATTTTCCGAGCATTCATATTCTACCTATTTACAAGAGTTATCAAATAATTACATAAATACTTTGTCTAATAGTCTCGCTTCTTCTTTATTTTTCTTAAAACCTTGTTATTGCATATACAGGAAAGAGAACGAACGGACAGAGGAGGACATAAATCCTGCTACATAGCTTAGAGAAAATAAATTCATTTTTTGTGTTTTCCCCACCCCTTCCCTTTAAATCCTCCCCCTTGGGGTTGCCGATGGGAGGGTAGAGAAGGGGGGGAGGGGAGAAAAGTGTGGGGTCATGTTCTTTTCTCTCTAAAAGCAAGCATTTCAAAATAAAACCCACAAATACATTACTGTGGAACATGCAAGGAGAGACCTATAGCAGCTCTTTAAACATCACAGAATATTAAAAAGACACAGATTTCCTTAATAGAGACCAAACAAGGATGGCAATGACTTCCCTCCCCACACAATGTTGCTCAGTCATTTATTTAGAACTGATACGCAAGTCACTATAAAGTTTTTAATCTTCACAATCATGTTTATGTATTCATTTGTCCCCAGTATATATATATATATTTTTTTTAATTTTTTGTTTCTACTTGACACGGTGAAGGAAAAAAATATATAAATCTGCACTGGGGGAGAAGCCTTTCAACACCTCCCCTCCTGGTGGGCCTGGCTACCTTTTGCTTCCTTCCCACAGCTCCCAGACCAGCCTGGCTGGAGGTGCTCTGGTCATAAAATGCTTTCGCTCCCACCCCAAACAGCTCCACGCAACAGACATTTCTGAGCCCCAGAATCTGAACCAGATCCCGGATATATAAACCACGCCAAGACGACAGGGCCTGTTTCTAGGACATTCTCTAGAGGGAGTCCGGCACCCCTTCCCAGACAGGACCGCACAAAGAAGCGGCCAACCCCCCTGAACGCCCGTGGTTTATTTTACATCCAACAAAGTGCACGGCAGACTGGACTGGACTGGAATGAAGAGATTTTCCTAGGGAGGGATTTACGGGGACCCGCTGCGGGACCTGTCCGGCTTGGCTTCCAAGCCGCTGACCAACCGCTGGATGTTCTGCAGTTCGCTGGTGGCCGCCTCCTTCTCCGGGCAGAGTTTGGGCGACAAGGACACAGAGCTGGAGGAGAGCGTGGAGGAGCGGCTGTTGAGTTCTGAGCCTGAGTCCACGGCCACCGAGGCCGGGCTGGCGGCCAGCGCGGCGGCTTTGCCGTCCAGGGGCCCCGCGGCCGCGGCCATGGACGGCAGGGCAGTGGTGAGCAGGCTGCTGCTGTCGGGGACCGGCATGGGGATGGAGTACGGGCTGTAGCGCAGCCGTGGGCGCATGGTGTTCAGGTTGAGGAAGGGGTGACGGTGCACGGAGCTGGAGGCCGCGGCCGAAGACGCAGCCGCCGCTGCGGCCATGTACGTGTAGGGGTAAGGGAACAGGCTTCCGAAGGGCGACATGGCCAGGCCCTGCGGGCAAGGGGGGAGGGGGCAGGAGGAGAGAAACGCAGGCAGTGAGCAGGGGGTTGCGAGATGGGGAGGAGCCAGCCAACCTCCTCCGTCCATCTACCCACCCCAAACCCCCAAGCCCACCACCTCCACCCTGGGACCTCTGGCAAATCCTTCATCTCTTGCGCCATGGGGTGGGGGGGGGGGGCACTCAAACTTCCTTCTCTAGGTCCACCGGACTCCCTATGCCTCAGCGTTCTTGTGGGAGGGGGATCCAGGGCAATACTAAATAGTTCACACACTGATGGGGACTTTGGATATTAAATGAGCTAAGACCCGCAAAGTGCTCCACGGGGCACCTGGCCAACAGAACGGCTAGAAATTCTCCCACGGGGGGGGGGGTCAGCTGTTGCACCTGTTAAATGGGACGGCAGCCTAGTCCAGCCACAGCTAAGGTAGCTGACTGAAAACCGCCACGGGGCGTACGATACTGGACATACATTTCTTTCATTCTTCCTCCCCCACCCCCAACACAGCCGTCCCACTCTAATTCCAGAAGTTTCTCAAATGAGAAAGAAAAAAATCCAGAGATGATCCTTAAGCTAAAGGAAATTGAGGTTGTGGGTGCAAAAGGCATTTGCTCTAAAGACAAAAAAATCACCCAGTCTGATACCGGTGTTTCAGGTGGAGAAACTGAGGTGAGCCCCGGGGGAGCAGGAAGTCCCTCCCTCTGGGGCAGAAGCAGAATTTAAAATATAGGTACCCCAGCCTGGGCTGGGCTAGTTCTCTCTGACCCTGATCTTGGGGTACCATTAATACTTGTGTGCCCACGCAGCCTCTCGCCCACCTGTCCGCTGCCCACTTGGGACAAGGTGACCAGGAGAGGCTCACAGACAAGGCAGCAATGGGAAAAGGCCAGAAGCCAGCCAACCCTGTTCTCAGTTCCCTCGTCCCCCCCAAGAGGGGAGGACAAGGCTGCTTCTTGGCTCAGAGAAGGGAGACGAAAGTACTCAGACAAAACAAAAGCAAGGGCGTGCAGAAAACCCCACAGAACCTCTTTCGCTGGGTTTCCAGCAGCCCAGGACTTCTCCCCAGCTGCCCTGCACCCCAGCACAGCTGTCTGAACCACACAGAGGCTGCTAGGCCTGCCCCAGCCAAGCCTGCCCCTATCCTGACATTTCCCACCAGGCACAAACTGTTAACCCTTTGGGGGACAGGGGACAAAGTTCCCATTGGGAGGAAAGGTTCAGGACTCAACTCCCACCCAAGGAGAGTCAGCTCCCCTCCCCAGGCCATGGTCTCCCCCTTGTCTGATTCCTGGTGGCTGGTTGGCTAGGAGTCATTTAAGAGATAAAGAGACATTCCCACTTTGAAGCTCGAATCAGAGACCCTGAAAAAAGCCCTGGGGTAGAGTCTCTGCTCCAGCACTTAGCAGCTGTGTGACTTTGGATAAGTTACCCAACATCTCTGGGCCTCCGCCACCGCATCCATGAAGTGGAGGTCACTGACAGTAGGGCCACTGAGTCAGAATAGACCAAGTGCGATTTCAGTGCTGGGTACAGTTTCATTATCATTCTACTACCCAGCTACTCTACTCTAAGCAGTCCTGATCTTAGAAAAGTATTTTTTTAAGCTTTTGGGGAAAGTGTGAGGTTATGCTGAGTCCATGAGGTAACCCTTGGGCTTAACAATTACTACTAGTACTACTATCATTATTATTATCCTTCAAAGCTCCTCACCGAGGGGCACTGGGTGAGGGTCTGGGAAACCATGGAGAGCCGGGGAAGACCCCGCATTATTACCTGAGAGGCCAGGACATGCTGCTGGAGGTGGAAAGGCAGGGTGGCCGCCGACGCCCCCGACAGTCCCTGCGCCGCGGCGGAGGCCATGGCCGTGGAATCCAGGCCCGAGACGCCGGTGGAGGCCCCCGACACGGTGGCCAGCAGGGGCCCCATGCCCGCCGCCATGCTGGAGAAGGCGCCCCCCATGGCGAACTGGCCGGGGTGCAGGAAGAGCGGGTGCCCGTTGAAGAACTGCTGGCCGGCCAGGCCCGGGGCGAAGCCGAGGCCCGGCAGGGGGCCCTGGCCCAGGTGCGCGGCGGCCGCGTCCGTCTGCACCGTGAGCGGCGCGAAGGCCTCTTTGCCCGGCAGCGCGCGCGCCTCCTCGGCCTTGGACGTGGCCGCGCCCTCTCGGCCGGGGCTCCGGCGCTCCTCCGCGCCCAGGCCGCGGGTGCTGGACGAGATGGTGGCCGGGCTGTGGCGCGAGTCGGGCGACGCCTTGTCCAGCCGCCCGGCGTCCCGAGGCCGGCCGCCGGGCTCGGCGGCGAAGAGGTGCGCCTTGACCGCGGGGCTGCCCTTGTCGCGGCAAGGCTCCTCCGACGTGGTCGTGGAGATCTTGGCCGCGTCGCAGGCCTCCGGGCCGTGCTCCTCTTTGCTGTCGGCCTCGGCGTCGCTCTCACCCTCGCTGGGACACAGATCTACCAGAGGACGGGGAACAAAAGCCAAGCGGAAGGGCGTGAGCTCCTATCTGGGCCAGTGGAACTCCAGCCCGGCCATTTACAAGCTGGGTGGTCCCGGGCACACCCCTTAACCTCTCTGTGCCTCGGTTTCCTCATATGCAAAGTGGGAACGAAGATAGCTCCCAACTTTAGTGGGATGTGTCAATAAACTAGCAATGAATGAATTTAAAATATTTAGGTCGAACTGAACCCCTTCTCCCAATCCCTAGGGGATTCTACTATTTTTTTACAATCATCCATTGAGCTCCTACTGTGTCCAACCCCCCCCCCCCCCCCCCCCCCGTCTTTCCCCCACTCCACTACATTTCCTTTTCTTAAAAATTAAACTCCTCCTAAAACTCACTTTGGGAGCACCTAGTTACTATCCAGAGTCTTTGTTCAGTGAGTGACCAAGATGAATACCTTCCACAAATTTGTGAATTCTTTCAGGAGGATTCGTTTGAACCCTGGCATCTGAATTGGTAGTGGCAGAAATTAAAACCCTCCCCTCCCCCAACCCACACACTCAGCGGAGCCTTCTGTGTGCCCCCGTCCCTGCAGACAGAGATGGGAGCAGCCTGCTCACTGCCCAGAGAAAATCACAGATTCTCCTTTTGCCGTCACCACACCCTCTGTGGGTGTCCTACCAAAAAGAAAGAAAGAAAGAGGGATCCACTTTTATGTGTAAAGTCTAAAAGGATGGCAGTCTTAATGGACTTTCATTCTGATTCACTTAAAAACAGGTTTCCTCCCCTTGAGAGGGAGAGAAATGTCTTTCCAAATAAATAGTGCTTGCGCTTTCAACAGAGGAACTAACTAGGGATTTGAACCATCTTGTCCCCCTCCCACTCCCCCAACCCTCCCTACTCAGATCCCTAGGGCTCGGTCTGCTCTCCCACTGCCCACTGCTGCTCTGGGGCTGGACGTTTTCTCAGCCACCTTCCTTATTCCGGGTGGCACAGAGAATCCCTTGCCTCTCCCCCCACCTGAACCCCAACACATTTTAATCTAGAGCTCAAAGACAGTAAAACGTCAGCAGTTGCTTGGTTCGAGACAGCAGAGGGACAGAGACAGCAGCGCTAGACACAAGTTTTCAAGGCTGGCTCCACATAGAAGAAACATGGAGACACCCCCACCCTCAGCCAAATCAAGGTTTGGGGGAAGGGTTTCTGAACTCTCCTGTATATGATTTCCAGAGGGGGACATACCTGGCCACGTTTTTGGAACTCTGGCTCTTGCTTCTTAGAAGCTTCTAGAGGCACCTGACATTTTTGAAGGGCAGGTTCCCTGGTGGGCGCCCTGCCCCCAACTCTCTCAGGTACCCACCCCTCACCCCGGCACCTCCCCCCACAGAGCTGGAGTGGAGAAACCAGAGGGGACCAGGCCTACCTTTGAGGTTCGAAGTCCCTACAGTGGAGACGGCTGGAGAGGAGGACTGAGCAAAGCAGTTGAAGGCTGCCTGTTCACTGGAGGACTCGTCTGAGGTGCCATTCTCCTTTTTGTGTCTGTCGTCGAACACTCTCATGGACTGTAGGGTGAGCTGTTTTCTGTGGCAGAAGCCCACACCCGGCGTTACAGACCGAAGGTACATCTAGGCCCCCCCGGCCCCCCCCGCCATTTGCCTCACCCTCTCCAAAGACCAGGTGTGCAAACGGGCACACACACACCCCTCACCCTGCTCACCACCCATGGACAACACATCAAGAGTTCCCTGACACCTGCTTGCTCCAAGGCAGCCACAGAGACCCAAGCATAGTTCTTGACCCTGGAACTAGGCTGAAGAGTGTACCACAGGATGGGGAGGGGTGGGGGTTGGAGGAAGGCGTCTTCAGGACCAGAGAGGCTCATTAGGGAAAGGCCATGAGCCAGAGACAGGTGAACGGCAGGCCTTACAGGAGGGGACCTGGGTGCCCAAACTGGTGAAAACCAGCAGCCTACACACTCCCGACTCGACTCCTTGCTAAGACTGGGAGGCAGTGGCTTCCTTCGTGGTACACTTTAATTGTTTCACCAGTGCATTAATTAATCGTAACCGGAGTAAAAAAAAAAAATCCATTTAGATGTTAGAAGTTCTTTTTATCATGCTCACCCCCACCCCGCAAGGGGATAGGTTAAAGATCTAGACTGATTTGCTGGATTTTAGAAATTCTTTGAAAGCTGATGGGGGAGGGGAGAGCGTCTTCCATACACTACCCAGCTGTCTGCTTCATGCAAAATGATACATATACCCATGAAGGAGGGAGCCACAGACTTCTCAAGGGGCCTCAGTTCTGTCTGATGGTATTTGCAAGACAAGACTGCAAAAATTCCAAAGCATTTTGTGAATGGTTTAGTCCTTTCCTGGGACCTGCCTAGGATGAACCTCAATTAATTAGGAATTAACAGGCACTCTGCATAATTTGTTATCCCTGACACTCTTCTTTCCAGAGACGAAAATGGCATGGCCTAGTTCATCTCCTTTAAGGTAACCTGTAGGAGGCAGGAAAAAGTACAGTGTCCTGAGGTCCATAGACAGGGGAAGGACGGGCATAAATTATTTTCCTCTCTCCCCCTCTCCAACTACTACAGACGTGCCTGCCTCCCACTTCTAACAGATGAGATCTGGGCCACAGAAAAGTGATTCTCCAAATTATCTGAGAAAATAATACTGAGTGTCTCCACTCACCTTTTTTCTCTCCTGCCATTTCCAGTGTCCCGGAAACCTTTTGCAAAAGGGTTGTTGTCTATTTTTAGCTGGGTTATCTAGAGAAGGAGACACAAGCAAGAAAGAGACGTTGGCCTCATTTTCCAGAATGTTTTGGGGGTGTTGCCCCCCAACTCTGTCTACTAGAAATCTGACTGCCCAAGGAACTCACTGGGCTATGCCAGGTTAAAGACAAAGGGAGAGGACTTCACAGTTTGTCAGGCGGAGGGGACCAAGAGAAAAATCAAAACAACTGAACCTATGACTTGTATCTCCCATAGGAAGCCAAACCAGGGATTCCAGACTGAAATTAGACTGTCTGGGAAATGCCTCATTCTGTTCTGTAGGCGGCCTTGAGAACTTGTACTGAGAAATGGAAAGATTATCAGAAGCTGTCAAAAGGGACAACCTGTAGATCTTAAAATTGTGCTTTCTTTTTTTTTTAAATATAGCACCAATTAATCATAAAATATGTTAGGGCATTATTTCCTACCTCCCCCCCCCAAACACACACCCCACAGCACACACTCCAACCTTGTCTATGAATCTAATTAAATGATTTATGGGGTTTTCATTACCCTTGTGCCAGAATGGGTTTCATTTTTTTTGCTGGATTTTGTGGGGAGGGGGAGGGTTGAGGAATTACAATATTGACAATTACAGATGTCAAAGGACTGAATGACCACTGGAAACATTTGCTTTCATTTATCTGCCCTGCCACCGCCATTAGGTTGGAGAAGGCCTCTGGCTTCTTTGTCTGATCAGAAATGGTACATTTTATTATTACATTAACAACTTACATTCACAGGGTTCTGGGTCTAGAGGAAGCATGTATTTTGCATGCTGGGGCAAAATGCCATAGTATGTAATCTTTCAAATCCCTTCCCTTTGAGGGGAAAAAAAAACACATGGTATACACAGATTTCCCCAGAGGTGGGGAAAAGGCCCCTTGGATGGATTCTTGTTTCTTGGAATAAACTCCTGTATATAAGATTGCTGGTGTCTCCGGATTAAGGAAACATACCTGAATATCCCCACGGGGCCAGCCAGAGGACCCACCCATGGTGACCCTGAGTTCAAGATACAAGGTGTTGTCAGATAACCAAGAGTCACTTTCTCTCTGTGTCTCTGTGCACATGCCCATGACCTTCAAGCCACCATAACTTTATATACCAGGGGCTGCCTGCTGTTCCATTTGGGGGTACTCCTAATCCTGGACCTGAGGCCCAAGGGAGGAAAAGCCTTCCAATGAAGTGATTTTGACTTTGGTCATCTCATCTCAAAAGCATGACCCCTGTGATCAGAGAAGGTTTTTCCAAACACACACACACACACACACACACACACACAAAACACACACCATAAAAAACACAGCAGCATAAAAGATAATAAAAACCAGACCAGCTACTCGGGATTTCTGGCTAGGGGAGAAAAACTGCTCTCCAATGGGATTCTCCTTCCAAGATCCCAAATGGCTTTTACCTTCAATTTTTAGCTGGTTACTTTAGAACCTGGAACCTGATATTTGATCTGTCCTGCTGGAGGAGAAGGGGCTAAGCCTCAAAATAAGAGAAAGCCCCCACAGATGGCAGCCCAGAGGAGCAAAGTGAGTCTGACCTCTTTTCGCTCCGTGTGGGATTCCTAGCTGGTCAAGTTTTTGTTTTGCTTTGTTCTGTTTCTTCCCTGCCTCTTGGGATGGGCCAGACCCCCTTTCCCCAAAAGCTCCATGGAAGAGTCAAATCACGGAAGAAAAAACTCCCATCCATAATCTTTCCTAACTTTCTCCACCTCACCCCGGAGCGGCCTAAAGGCGGCAGGGGAAAAATACCACCCTTAAAAAGAAAAGCGCCTTTGGTTACCTTATCGTTCTGGTATGCCGTTACAGCGATGAATTCGGTTTCGGGGAACAAGTAAGTCCGAAATGTACTATAAGGAAGTTTCAAGATGTCATTGGCTCTCACAATGTGGAATCGAGGCTGGTATTTGTGCATGGAGTTCAGTATTGTCTGCAGGGAGGAAGAGGGGAGGCAGGGACGAGAGGAGACATATATAAAAAAAAAGGTGATTTAGTGGGACCAACGGGACCTCAGGACCCCTGCCAGGCTGACGTCTACCCCACCGACGGCTTATGCCAAGCCCACCTCCTCGGAGCACCTCTTTGGGCACATTCCGCTCCACAGACATCCTCTTCTGGAGAATCCAAAATTGCTCCTCAATTTCCAAAGGGTCCCCCCACCCTCACCACCTAAGGTCCGTTCATACCTTGAACCCTAGCCTACCTGAGTACCAAAACTATAATTCCCCTGCCACGTTGCGTGATCACTTGGGAAGGCCAAAGTCTTAAAAGATAGAGAAAAACATGCATTTTAATTTACAAAATGATTCAGTCCTTTAAGCGCCCACTAATTGACGAGCCCAATCCACTTAAAGCCCTGAAAGGTTGAACTCTAGAGAGGAATATTTATGCCTTAATCAAATCAAGGGCTTCAAAGGCAATCCTGGCCCGCTCAAGATACTTCCGTGCCATTCACGTCTTCTGGGGCCTAATCTCTCTGCTGATTCCTCTCTTATCTCTCAGCTTTATTTTACTGAAATGTTGGGGAGAGGTAGGGGGCTGGGGGCAAAAGGTGTTTTGTTTGACTTTTATAAGCAATTCTGGTCTCCTGAAAGTTTCTAAGGACTCTCCCACGGAATCTATTTCTATACACTCCCAACACACACAGACGCACACAGCAATTTTTATCCTGGAGAACTCAGCCTCATTTCTAGTAAACCTGACTTCCACCTCAGGCCCATATTCTTTTTTCACAAAAGAAAGAAATCTTTCAAAAAACGCAGTCACCTTTAACAAATGTAGCCCCTGGTTAAAACTCCTTAACCTTAAAACTCCCGCGAGAAACAATATGGCTGGGTTCAAAACAGAAGTTTCAGAGAGCTCAGAACCAATCCCTGGAGAACACGGAACTTTAAAGTGGATTTTGTTATCTTAACAACTGGTTTTTAACTTCACTGTCAGCCCTTTACCAACTGGGACTGCCACAGAACGTGAGCGGTCAGTGTTCTGGCCCTCGATTCTTTTTTTTTTTTTTTTTTTTAAAGAACGCCAGGCCTTCCATTATCTGAAGAGAAACCCTCTGGAATCCTCTCTCTCTGGCTGTTTCGGATCGAACAACTTTGCTATGCTTAGCAACAGAGAGCAAGGGAGAAAGGTCTGAGCAGAAACTGGTGATTTTTGCAAGGAGAGGGAAGCACTGCCTTCGCTAGGGTGAAGACAGAGGAAATTTTACTGACTAGAGCCGGACGGTGAAACTTACAAATCCGTGTTTGTCCGAAATGTTGTTGGTGAGTTTCAGTTTGTGGAAAGTGACAACTTTGGACATCCACTGTTCCCCCGTAGCAGGGCTGTCTGGGTGAATGTACATTCTCTTTGGCATTTCAGGGTCAGCCTTACCCGCCACCATCCACCGAGAATTATGAAATTTATATCGACAGTCATCAGCAGCTATAATGTCCATCAATAAGATATATTTGGCCTTTTTATCCAAACCAGAACATCTTACTTTAAATGGAGGAAACATTCGCCTACAATGGAAGGGAAGAGAAAACAAGAGAAAAAGAAATCACTCAGACTCTGTGGTCTGATTCCTTATTTACCCTAAAATGTTTAAATCAAATTTAAAACTTTTGTATTGTGATGGACTGATGAGGCTTCGGTGTCAGAGGAGGGCTACTGAGTGCAGAACCGATCCTTCCACGGCCCAAACATTACATATGCCCCGTTTCTCTACGGGGGAATGTCCCAAGGTTCAAAACAAGTGAATATTGCCCTACAATTCTCTGCAGTGCCTAATACTTTCTCCACAACTTTTTCCTCTTGTAGGACTTCACAGATGGCCCTCTTTGCAGAGAAATTGTTGCCTGTGCTCTTCCCCTTTGAGTGTCTACTTCTAAACAGCTTGGAGTAGGATTTTAGTAAAGTGAGGTCAGTCAAGGCTAGAATTTTCCACCACTTCACTGATGAGAAAATGTTAAACTTATCAAGGAAATATACCTCCACCCTCCCCTACGGAACAGGAATCCCGCCGCTGGCGAAATGAAACTGGCCGTCAGTGAGTTCTCAAAACGAATTTTGTAGTTCAGGCTGGACTCCTGGGCCTGATAACTAATTCGCCTAGGACGCGGGCTAACAGCGTTTCTCCCATGGCTCAGACCGGCCCCAAACTGACTTTTACTTCCCAGGACTGTTGGCCTTCTAGAGTCTCAACCAAAAAGGAAGCACTTCGATGTGAAACTGAGGAAATGTCTCCTGGGTTTGAGAAATTTTCTGCCAAACTCTGGCCTCCTTTTTAGCTAGGAAAGACACTGAAAGCTCAAGACACGAAGAGAGGAACGTTGTTTTTTATTATTCTAATGATACGCCTTCATGGGCTTCAGGGCCATAAAAAAAGAATCAGTGATTTTAAGTGACAGGCAGGTTTCAGTCAGGCAAAGACCTTGTGAAAGTTATATGAAATATGGTTGGTAAGATTCACACGTAAAAAAACAGCATGTGTCTCTCCACTGGCTCCTTGAATCTGCAAACATAATCTTAATGATCCAAAATTGCCTCAACTCTCCCTTGGATTACAGACACGTGAATCGCTGCAGACACACAAACCCGAATTTCTCTGTGACCCTGCCAGAGGCACGCTCAGGTGCCCCTACAGACCCAGAGGCTGGCTGGAGGGCAGAAAGGGCAAGTGGAGAGCTATGTCAGGTCTCCCACGACCACACCAAAGAAAAGGGCTTCAAGTTTGTTCTCTCTGGGAACAAAATGAAACAAACCAAACAGAACATCAACAAAGACAGGCATGGAAAGGTTTGCCACAGTGAATTTCCTGGAGTGGGGTGGTTTTCTTTCTTCCTGCAGTAGTGTCTGTGCTCCCTTGAAAAAAGTCTATCCAGCCCGTTGGGAAATCCAGGATGCAGAGCTAGGTAGGAGAAATGACCCCCCTGCAGACATCCAGGTAAGCTGAAATTTCCTGCCACAGAAACAGGGCCGGGTAATGTCTGCACACAGTTCCAGGGGACCTAAGTTTTTCTCTAAGCCCAAATTAACTGACAAACCAACCGTGCTGGGAAGAGATAAAGGGGTGGGAAGGGGAAAAGAAAAAAAAAAGCAATTATTTTGGGCGGGGGGGGGGGCAGGGTGGCCTCTGCCACTTGCTTACCTTCCCGACTTGGTAATGACCATCTCCGTGCCCCGCTTGTGGAACTGATCCCAAAGTTCTTTGGCCTCGAGGTGCACCTTGGGGTCATCCTCCACTTCTTCTTCGGGCTCCATGGTCTTCAGAGGCCTCAGATGGGCCTGGGGCCCCAGGGACGAGAAAGGGATGCCGGTCTCAGCCGCCCCCACCAATTGATCCATGATCGGCTTGGCCAGGGCGCCCGGCAGCGAGAGCGCCGCCGCGCCGTTGGGAGGCAGCGTCAGCGCGGGGAAGAAGGGCGGCTGGTGACCCAGCACCGCGCTCATGGCGAAGTCCGGCGCCCGATGAGGTAGGAACGGATGGTAGGCCATGCTTGTCCCAGGAATGACCGGATCTCTCATGGAGAGGCTCATCCACTCCAGGCGGGGCGCTGGGCTCCAGCCGGGGACAAGTCCGCAGCTGCTGTTTGGTTTTGTTTTTGGTTTTTAACAGCAGCACATAGTTTGAAAAAGAAAAAAAAAAGAAAGAAAAAGAAAGAAAAAGGGGGGGGAAACTCACCACTCAAGCACCCTAGGGAAGAGGAAGGAAAGTGTCTTTTGGGGAGGGGGGATGCCGCTTTTAAAGAGGGCAAGGCGAGAAGTCAGAAGACATAGTCGCTTGGGTGACTGTCCTTGTGCCTTGCGTTTTTTAAAAAGCCGCTCCTGAAGTCGGTTTCACGGGGCCAGGGGAGCGAGCAGGGTCTCACCCGCGCCGAGCCCGGCCGCTTCGCCGAAGAGACACCGCAGCCCCAGGTCCCGGGAGTGGCTCCCCAGCCCCCAGTTCTTTGTTGCAAATGGGAACCGCTCCGCTCGGAGACTTTTTACCTTGTCTTCTCCTTCTTCTTCCCCGCCCCCCTGTCTGTCTTCCTCTCCCTCTTTCTCGCTGGAGGCGCCCGCAGTTGCGCTACACCCGGCTTCCCCAGCGAACTGGAGAGCGGAAAAGTCTCTCGCCTTTAAAAAAAAAAAAAAAAAAAAAAAAAAAAGGCAACAACAACAACTCTCTGATTTAAGCTCTCTTCTACCAGCGCTATCAAAACTTGAACTGCAAACTGGCTTCCGTTCGCCCTCCTCCTCCTTCCTCTGCTCCGAGCCTCCGGAGGTGTCTGGGTTGCAATCCGAGTCCTGCCGTGCTCTCCTCCCGCGCCTGTCTTCCTTGTCCTAAAACGTGAGCGAAATCGCTTCCTAAATCTGCGTCCAGACGCGCAGGGACGGGAGGATTTAGTAGGGGGAATGAAAGGGGGAGAGGGGGAAGAGAGAGAGGGAGAGCGAGAGAGAGAAACAGAGTAGAGAGAGGGACGGAGTGGGAGAGGGAGCGCGAGCAGAGGGAGGGAGCGAGAGCGAGCGAGCGAGAGCTCCGCGCCACCCTCCTCCGCCTCTAGAATTCCCCGGGCGTCTGCTCGGCGGCTCTAGAAGGTCGGGCTCTGCTGTGGGCTGCGGGGAGCCGGAGGCCTCTTGATTGGCTCTTTGACGCTTTCGGACCAATTGTGTTGCTGCATAGGCGTGGTTTTCACAGGTCGAGTGCTGGGGGATAGAGCCGAGTTATAAAAAGAAGGTGTCGGAAACTGTAACGTCGCAGCGCCGCATCGGTACTACTGCCTGTCCTGTGAATATGTCAACATGATCAGAGGGAGGGCGGGGAGCCACTGGGGAGCGCGCGCAAAGTCGCCTCTAGGTGGCTTATCGAGAGATCGCTGCAGCCCCGGAGCTCGCTCGCCGGCGCTGGCTCAGCCCACGTCTGAAATGCCTCAGTCATCCAGCCGGGGATCGAGGGAGGAGGCAGGGCCCCGGGAGGAAGGGGGAGGAGGAGGGAGCAAGCGAGCGAACGAGCCAGGCCAGGAAGGCGGAGAGCGCGCCGGGCGCCGGGCAGGGGCGCTCGCCTCTCGCGCGCAAGGCTCGCCTCTCCTCTCCGGGCCGCCACAGCCGTTTCTGCGTGCGGCTCACCCGCTCACGGCGGCCCCGGGAGACCCAGGCGGGCGGCCGAGTGCCCCGCGAGCTGCCATTCCGCCGCCGGGCGTCACAAAAGGCGGCAGCGGCGGAGAGGCGAGCGCCGAGACTCCGGGCTTGCGTGCTCCCCAGCCCCACGTGGAGCCAAGCTCCGCCCGGCCGCCGCTGAAGGGCTCCCGAGCTCGGGTGGCTCTCGGCGCCCGACTCCCGGCGTCTGGGCTCTTGGGGCTCCGGAGCATAGGCGTGCTGGGGGGCTCCCTCTTCCCCGAGCCCCACCCGAAACTGTGGGCGGAGACCCGAACACCCCGGCACTCCAGCGCGCGGACTCGGGCCAGCACCCTGGGACCCAGCCACCCGCGGGAAAACACGTACAAGCAAACACGTACACAGCCTGCGCCGCGGGCCCTGGCTGCGCTCCCCCCCCCCTCCCCCGGGAGGCGGACTCCGGGGTTTTTTGGAATGGATTTACCAGCCCTTTTAGGTCTCGTCTTCTATCTGAATTCGGGCTCCCTGGGAGTTCCACCTGAATGTGTGCGTGAGTGTAGAACAGAGAATGGAGACCCGGACAGAAGGACCGCAGCGAGGGACTGGGTTTTGGGCCTGCCCCCGCAGAGCCGCTGCCCTCACCTCCCCGGCCACTGGCAAGCTGGCAGGGGGAGGTACGTCCTCTTTGTATCTTCTCCACGCATCCCACTTATCTCTCCGTGCACCCGGGGACATATCTCACCAGAAGTCCGGGGTGAATTTGTAAAACAAACCGTGATACGCCCCCACCCCAGAGGCGAGGTGACTGTTCCAGTTCAGGTAGGGTGGGGGCGTCAGCGAGGGTGGAGGGGAGGGAGATCACTCAGGAATCAGACCTGTCGCCAAACGGATATCTGTTACCGCAGGGAGGTCCCTGTTTGGGTCAGAGGAGTCCCCAAACCCACATTTCTCGCTTTTTTTGGGGGGGGGGGCAGTGAGTTGGGCCCACCCTGCTTAGATGGAAGGAAATCTTGGGGAGAATGTTCTTTTACCCTTCCTGAGTGGAGAGCTTCCTCGAGTGGAAAGGAAAGGAGTTAGGGCTGGTTTCGGGGCCTAGGGGGTTAAGAAAACCAAGGCTTGGGGTGTGGGTGGGTGTGTGTGGGTGTGGGTGTGTGGGTGTGTGTGTGTGTGTGTGTGTGTGTGTGTGTGTGTGTGTAGACAGCCAGATCCGTCCTTTCTCAGTTTGCCTTGGGGACCCTAAGCCCTCAGCCCCCAGACTCCGAAATGGGAGCAAGTGGAAGGTGAAAATGCACTTCTTTTGTGAGCCAACCGCCTCGAGCCAACCGCCTCGAGATAGGGGCGGAACTTTCGAGGCGACTAGCTTTTTCAGCCTCGCATTTTTGATGCACATGGTTAAGAGCGCTTGGCGTCAGCGCTAGGAATTCCCTGAAGTCACCGGAGAGAATGGAGTGGTTCTTCGAACTCTGTCTGGCTCTCCATCTCGCCCCTTTTTTTCCTCTTTCGGCCTGTTTTTGTTTTTGTTTTTGTTTTTTGTTGTTGTTGTTGTCCTCTGGGGCCTCTCTGCCGAGAGAGAGAAAAGAAAGAGGCCGCAGGCGCCCACGGTGTTGGCTCACAACGTCACCCCTCCCGCGTCCCTTAGCCGCCGGATCCTGGAGGGTGCCAGAGGCCAGGCCTTCCCCCTCCTTACGCCGTCCACCGAGGTCACTGCAGGGTTTCTCGAGTCTCTGGAGGCCCAAACCCACCCCTCCCCCACATTGCTCGCTGCCTGAGCCCGGGGCAGCCCCGTGGCGCTTTCAGGAGCGGCCCCAAATCCCCGAGATCTGGTTTTGCCTGCGCTCGCCAGCCAGTCTCTGCCCGGCCGCTCGGAGTAGAAGGAAAGCAGTTCTGGGGGCACAATGTGTCTGGACCCATCCTCTCTCGTTGCCCCAAGCGTCCAGATGCTCAAGGGAGAGACGTTTTCACCAGGTCCTCCGCTTCCAGGCCTCCCTTCAGTCCTGGCCACGGGAAGGGAGCTTGCTAATTTTACTTGTAAATATCTCGACTTGCCTTTGGCCCCAGAGTGGACAGAGCGGGATCTCTGACCCTCACGCCGCCCCCTCCCTACATTGCCTATTTTTTGCCCATAGCTCTAATTTAACCCCGGGGTCACCCCAGCTGCCACTCCATATCCCCACTCTCACTCTTGCTCGCAAGTCCGGGTGGGGGATAATAAAGTTTGCGGGGTTCTGATTCAAAAATGTCCACGTCTTGCTAATGGTCTGCAAACTTCCGCCAATTATGACTGACCTCCCAGACTCGGCCCCAGGAGGCTCGTATTCTGCGGGGAGGCCGCGGTAACTTGGGATCAAAAGCGGGAAGGTGCGAACTCCTCTTTGTCTCTGCAGGGCCGTCGCGCCCCCCTCCCGGTGGGTGATAAACCCACTCTGGCGCCGGCCATGCGCTGGGTGATTAATTTGCGAACAAACAAAAGCGGCCTGGTGGCCATCGCATTCGGGTGAAACATTGGCCAGCGCCTTAGAGACTTGTGCCAGGCCTGGCAGCGGCGGGAGCGCACCAGGCTAGCGGGGGCCCCGGGCCGTGGCTTTACGCTCCAGGCGCCGGGTCTACACAGCCTTGTCTTTCGGTTTGCAGACCGTAGTCTCTCTCTCCCCGCGCCGCTCAACAAAAGACATTCGGGAAACACTGAGTCTGTCCCTGGGCAGAGTCGAAGGAGCCTTGCCTTAAGGGCGGGAGAAAGGAGCAGGGGGCTAAAATTTGGATCACAGCGGACCCACGGAACTTCTGATGTGCTCCAGATATTCTCGCGCCTTTTTGCAGGCCTGATTTTTTTTTTTTTTTATTTAAAAAAAAACCCACGTCTCCCTATCTGTAATGCCTGCAGTGTTTAAGGCCAAGCTGTGTGTGTGTGTGTGTGTGTGTGTGTGTGTGTGTGCGTGCACGCAGATGGTAAAATGGGGAAGGGGCAGAGGAAATTTCGGGAGAAATTTCCTATACACACACGCGCGAAACCAAGCCACTGCCCAGGCTACAGATGCGACAGAGAGGCGAGCCTTGCCAAAGAGTCGCCAGGGAAGCCTCTGCTGCGTCCTCCTTTTCCCCTATGGCACTCCAACTGTAAAGGGGACCAACCGACCCTTTGGTGACCGAATGGTGTTTATCTGCAGTTTACAAAAAAAGAGGGGGGGAGGAGGAGGGAAAGGAGGGTGGGTAGGAGGGGTGGTTTACTTTGGCAAGTTTGCTGTAAATATTCTCTTCAGCATGTGTGAGGTCTGGCGAGGGACTATTACACGCTTATTCCCTCTTCAACTTTCGCCCCCGTTTGCCGCCGAGCTTTTTTCAGTCCGAGGTGTCACTAAATTGGAACTCTGTTGACATAAGGACATCCGTGTTTCTCCAGGGGTCTGAGGCCTAATTAAGAAGTTTCCTACGGTGGTCGGTCAATGCATAAACTTTTCCTGGGGAGGGGCTCTCTGGTCACCTGGTGGAGTGGGGAAGGCTCCCTTTATGCTCAATCGCCACCCCCCCTTTTGGAGCTAGGCTTTTTTTTTTTTTTTTAATTGACCACCTTTGAAACTAAGTTTCTGCTAGAGGGTTCCCGCCCTCCTCCGCTCTCCATTCTGCTCACTTGAGACCTGATTTTCCGACCCCAGATCTAGAGGAATCCGCTCCCCCCACCCACCCCACCTGGCCTGACGCGTGCCTCCGCGCCTCCCTTACTGTTTGTGAGTCCTGCGAAATGCTGCTAGCGCACCCCTCTCACATTAGCACTACGGTGCACCCCAAACCTCGACTCCACTATATGCAGTTCTGAACCCAGTGGAGGACCTCTAGACAGACCAGGGAAGCTAGATTTTCCTCCTGGAGCTTTATATTCACCGCACGCTACCCCCCCCCCCCAGCTTGCTTTAAGAGCTGGGTTCCTGGGGTGCCTGAACGGCTCAGTGGGTTGAGCCCCTGGTTTTGGCTTGGGTCATGATCTAGGGTTCTGGGATTGAGCCCCACATCGGGTTCTCTGCTCAGCAGGGAGCCTGCTTCCCCCTCTCTCTCTGCCGGCCTCTGCCTACTTGTGATCTCTGTCTGTCAAATAAATAAATAAAATCTTTAAACATAAATAAATAAATTCAGCCGGATACAAAATTTAAAAAAAAAAAAAAAAAAGACCTGGGTTCCTCCCTGGCCAGGAGGCTGCCAGATCATTCAGTTTGATGGAATTAGCCTCCCTATCTTTTCTCCCTCTGGGGGCAGGTATAAGCCCTTCCATGGACCAGACTGAAGACCCAATCTTTTGTTTCTTCTTCTCTTCTCTTTTCCTTCCTTCCATCCTTCGTAATGTCCCTGTCTCTCTGTTCATCTTTCAGGACTCTGGGACTGTAGATCCCTATGATCTTTCTTGCCCTGTTTCCTTGAACTTTCATTTCTCTCCCTTGCATCTGTCTTGTTCTTTCTGTTTTCTCTTCTTGTCTGTCTCTACCCCTCTCCCAGCCTTTAAATTCTCTTGTCCCTTCTGTTTCTGATTTATTCTCTTTCCCACTTTTGCTGCCTCTTCTTTCTCCTTTTCTAGTTTGTCTGGCTTTCTTGGCCCTCTCTGAATTCTCTCCTGCTTTTCTGTATTTCTGGATTCCCTCCCCCCCCATCTTTGCCAGTAACCAAGACAGGCTGGAGCTACCTCTTCTTGGGGTTCAAGCTGACACCTCCCTTCCACGCCCTTGGCTAAGAAGAAGATAAGGTATCCTGAGAGATAGAAATGGGTTTGGGTGTTGGAAAGTATCACCATCTCCTTTTGGGATCCCCAAAGCCAGCCACCCCAACCCCAGGATCTCTCCCCCTTCCCTTTCAATCTCCTTTGGAAGGCAGGAGCCCAGGGTGAGAGGAGGCACGTCTGCCCTAAAGCCTGGGCTCCTCGTCCCTCCCTTGCCCCAGCAGCACGGGGCTTTCCTATAAGGCACATTTCCCTGTCCTCTGACAGCCCTCTAAATTATTGATCAGGACGATTCAGGACAAGAATCTGAAGCGTGTGTGTGTGAGAAAAGATTGTCAAAGTTGTCTAGCTTGGGGAAGCAGTATTTTTAGTATGGAGGCTCACTTTGGCGCCAGTTGGTTTATGCTGTTTCTAGAGCGTCATCTGTTATTCCCTTAATCCATGCTTATCGTACCTCCTTCTAATGTAAATATGGTTTTGGCAGAAACAAAATGGAAGGATTTCACCCTCTGCATCATTCTTATTAGCACCTACCTTTCATCAAAGCCGATCGCTCTGGAAAATGGCAAATTTGTACATGGCTAGTGATTTAGATAAGTTGGAAAGAAAAGGGGGTGGGGGGTAAAGTGTGTGTGTGTGTGTGTGTGTGTGTGTGTGTGTCTGGGGAGAGTGCCTTTTATACATCTGTGAAGGGTTTCTCTCTCTCTCTTAGGAAAAGGAACTAATTGTGGTTTCCTAATTTCAAACCAATCTGCATCTTCAATGTTCTCTTTGTGTGTTTTACCCAATTACTTAAAAAAAAAAAAACCACGCATGGACTTTTCTTAGTCCAGCAGAAATAAATTTGCGAGGAAGAGGCCGGGGGAATTTTTCCTCTCGTCTTATCTGACTCAGAATCAGCAAGACGCAGGCCAGAGCTGGCTTGGCCCTCAGGCACTTTTGACCACCCAACACCTTTGTTTATCCAACATCCTCTTTTCCAGATTCTCAGTTGAGACAGGTAGGGGTGTCCAGTGGTCCCTCAGCGACTCAGTCCAGGAATCTGGCTTGTGGGGGGTCTAAGGGACAGAATACTTAAAAAAGCTGGAGGAAAACCACCACAGGACACTCTCCAATCCCCGATGGCAGATGGGGAGTTTCCTCTGACCTGGAAGAGCAGGCTGCCAGTGTTCCCTGCTCCTTCCGGGTGGTGTCGCTTGGTGCCAGGGGTGCGTGGGGCGGTGGCACGAGGAGGTGGTGGTAGGGAAAGTGGGGTCTTGCCCTCTGAGAGCAGATAGGGCCCAGGGAACAGGGAGGTGTGTCAGCAAGGGGGGCATGGCTAATGACATTCCGCTACTGCCAGGAAGGTTGACAGGGCCAAAAAAGTTGGGCTCTTGGAGATCTGCTGAACTAACTGTCCGCTCCTAGCCACAGACACGTTTTCTCAATTGGAACACAATATCCATTACTGTTTCCCCGTACTGGGTTTCAATTAGAGAGGGTGAGAGCAGAGAGGGAAGGCAGGAGATAAATGAAAGAGAAGAGTGGACATAGAAGTTGTGTGTGTGTGTGTGTGTGTGTGTGTGTGTGTGTGTGCGCGTGCTGCTCCTTGCCAGCCACACCTACAGCCAAAGTCATGTTTTCCTGTCTCCCCAACCCTGTAGCAGATAACACACTCAAGAGAGTCTTTCCTATCCAGCAAAGCCCCCAAGAGGTAGCTAGGTAGCTGTCCCTGGGGGAGGTACAGCTTTGGGCAGGGGTCTGCCTTCCCTATGTGGGTACAGGGTTTCGAGGACTGGCGGAGTGTGAACTTTTAAGGTTCCAAGCCTTACTGTCCTGGTGAAAGTTGCTTAAACCCCTTCTCCCTTGTACAGTCCTATGGAAAACACAGCTTCTCGTGGTTCCAAGACACAGGCTGGCAGGGAGTGATTTCACCTGCTTCTCTGGCATACCCGGGGCAGGGAGGGGACTCTGAAACCTGCTGCTAAGGCTAGGGGGTTGAGCCCTAGATTCAGGATCCTGATTGCAGGCCTGGTCTGTCCCTGAGCAGCTGCCCCCCCCAACCCAGTGCAGGGAAACTCTTTGACCAAACAGGCTCCTCACAATCTGGGACCAAGCCCCAGCTCCTTCATGGTTCCATCTTCTGTGATCACTGACCCTGGACCAGGGCCACTCAGAAAATGGGTGTTTGGGGGGAGTCATCGCTGAACCCCAGGGTCAGTCTTCATTACCTGACAATCTGGGTAGCCACCGCCTCCTCCATGGGGGTAAAAGAAACTTGAGGCCTCAACAATGTGTCTTTAAGTCAGAGGTGCCTTGCTCCCAAAGGGATCATTCCCCCACTGCAACCAGTACACAGCAAATCTTTTAGACTGGATTATCCAGGGAGCTATGGGGGTTGGGGGGCGAGCTAGAGGGACTGTTTGTCCTCTGTCTCCCAACCTGAGCTCCAGGTTTGGGAGACAGTGTGACCTTGGCGACCCCAGAAGCCTTTAAAGGTCTCCAGCCTGGGATCTGACTACTTGAGGACTAGAGAAATCTCTCTCTCTCTCTCTTTTCTTTTTTAAAATTTGATTTATTTTTAAGAGGAAGGAGAGAGAGGCAGACACACACACATACATAGAAAGAGGGAATGTTTGGAATTGTCAAAGCGCTTTTCCGAAGAGCTGATTTTGCTGGCTCGCAGACCTCAGTTCATTTCATCTCCAAGCCAAATATTAAAAATCCTTCTGGCAGGCGGGCGGGAGGGCAGAGAGGAGCGGCCTTCCAGATCTAGGAACCTTTCCTGGCAATGTCCTTTCCAACTTTTCCTTCGAAAAGGAAAACTTGCGCTCCTGCCCCCACTGCCCACCCCCATAAGGAGTGTGAGGCAGAGACAGCCCAGAGCGCCCCATCAGGTCCTCTTGGCCATGGATTCCGCCCCGGGGTGCTTCCCCTACCGCCGCACCCGCCTTACCCCGGTTCCAAATACGGAAGCTGGACGTGTTCCGTGCGGCTGCAGGCCTCGCCCAGCGCAGAACCCGAGGAGAGGCTCGCTGCCTCGGATTACATCCCCACCCGGGGGCGGCGGGGTCGAGGCTCAAGTCCGGCCCGCCGAGGAGCAAAAGGGGTCCCCGCACAGGCTGGACTGCCCCGGCCCTCGGTCGCGAGGAGGTGCCGCCAGGCCCGGGAGTCCCCGAACCGTGCGCCCCGGCTCCCTGCGCGCGGGTTACCTGTTCTCCCTCAGCAGCTCCCGGGGCGGAGCGAGCGGGCTCCGGGTGCGGGTGCAGAAGGCGCGCCCGCCCCTCCGCGGAGCGCAGGCCTTCGCTCTTCGAGAGCTCAAACTAGGGTTACAGGGGTTCGGTGAGGAGCACCCCCGCGTCCGAGTTGTCTTTTTACAGGGGTGATTCCTACTTCCCCCCTTCCAGTCCGCTTGCAAAGGACAGACCCGGGGTGGTTAGTAAAGACCTCCAGCGCCGGGGGGTGCGGGGGTTACCAAAAATAAAGGAGAAGTGTAGCCCTCTCGGGCTCTCTAACTGATGGAAAAACAATTGCAAGGAGATAGCCTCCTGGGGAGAAAAACAAGGCCACGGAGCCGAGTCCGGGGAGAGTCTTCGCGTACAAAGAGAGGGTGGGGTGCGAGGGAGCGTTCTCCTCTCCCACCGCTGGGGTGTGTTTTTACATGTTTTCTTAACAGCAAGTTCTATAAACAGGTCAGCCCTACACTACCAGCCGAGGGAGTTCGAGGCTGTGTCTGCCTACGGTGCAAAGCCTCTCTTTCCCGCTCAACCCTCTACAAGCGAACGGGGGGCAAGGCCCGGGGTGGTGGGGGGGGCGCTACTTTCCACTTTCGACTTGGAGGGTATAGTTGCTTCTGAAATAGCTCCTCTTGTCTTCAGACGGTAAAATATGAGTTCCCCACATGTCTGACTCTGGTCTTCTAGTACCTCAAGCAGGGTTTGGGTAGTGGGTAGTGGGGAGCGGGGGGGGGGGGGGGGGGGGCTGCCCTGCCCTAATTACCTCTGCGCTGAGTGGGGGTGGGGCCGGGGGATTCTCTCTTTTCATCCCGGCCCTGCTGGGGTGCGGGGCATATTATTAAACCCAGACGCTCCGTCCAGGAATCGGGGCCATGAGGAAAAGATTTACAATTAAGCCAATTGGGGCCGAACACAGCAATCTAAGTTTGCAGGTGTAAATAATGCCCTTGCTTTTTTTTTTTTTTTTTTTTTTTTTTTTTACCCTTTCCAAGCGGCTTCATTTCACCGCTCCCCCCTCTTCCCGCTCCCCGCACTCCAAGACTCTAGTCCTTTAGAGGAAAGTGGGGAGGAGGAAGACCCTTGAGGCGGAGTCAGGATTTTTGTGTTAGACAAGTTAAAATACGATGTTGCACTCACTTTTATGTCGGTGTATTAATGCCGTGAATACCCAGGACAACTCCTCTATTTCATTTCTCCGTTTAGAATTGGAGAATTGTTGGAGTCACTGAAAGGCCTTTTGAGTGTGGGTTTCTGATTTACTTTTTATTTTTAGGGAATGAGACGGATTTCAATATCAGGGATATTGGAGTTGAGTTATTATAAACTTTTTCAGTTGGAGAGATCAGGTGAAGGAGAGGTAAGAGGCCAAAGAAACGTTGTATAGTTGGGATATGAGAAGATTGCCCCAAACTGAATCTGGAAGAGAGGAGGGCCCCGCTTTCCCGGGCTTCATTTTAGATCTCCCTAATGTTTGGGGAGCTTGCTGAACCATGTATGGGCCCAACTTAAAGGCCATATTTCACTGCATTATTTAAATGTAATAGAATATGCACGTGTGGTTCCAAAATGCCCTATGTGGGTACAAGTGTGTACATATGGACATTCCAAGTAGCCCCAAATATGAAATTAAATATCAGATTAAAAAATGCATTGCAATCACACCCCACGGGCAGACTCCCATTTGATCAATATAGACAGAATTAAATTTGTTTTCCAGCTACGCAGCTACTCCTTTTCTCTCTGAGCAATAAAGTCTGCCTGTTACAAATTACCAGGGAATTGGAGAATATGCCCCCCCCCACGGTTGTTCGGTATTCTTAGTCTTGCACTAACCCGCTCATAATATATGTAATATGTGTGTACACAGGCACTTTTCCAAAAAATTAGCGATAACATTCTGCGTGTATGAAGAATGGTGTTTTTCTCCCTCTGCATTTAAGATTCCGTGCCTGCTACATTGCCACTCTGGGACACCCATCTCTGGGGGGATAGACGCCCATGAGGCTCGCGGGGGAGGTTTTCTAGGCTGGGTTGCATGCAAGGGCAGGGAGTCAGAGCGCCTGACTCCAACCAGTATAAGGTCATAGGTGTAGAATTAGGGAGACAGGACTTAACACGTCCGTTCTCGGCGAAGGGAGAACAAGAGTCACCAGATCTGGGATGAAACCCCCTGAGCCGCCACAGGAAAGTTCCCAGGCAATGGCGGTGCAAACACCTTTTTAAGTTTTCCTCCTTCCTTCTTTTCTTTCTGCTCGCCTTGAAAAAATTCCCTGTCCAGTGCATATGTCGGGCATAAATAAAAGGGGGAGGGTGGTGTTGAACGCCGGGTGAACCCGAATCGGCCTCAAGCAGCGCGGGAAGTACGTGGGGAGGCAGAGGAGAGAGACGTGCCCCTCTCTCGGAGGTGGGGGAAGGTAGGGGGTGGAGGAAGGGACTGTTTCCCACTCGGAAACCTGCGCTCCTTGCTTCTGGAGAAGCCCGCCCGGAACCTCGCGGAAGGTGCCCCTGCCGTCTCGCCGCTGGATGGCGCTCGGGGGGAGACGCGGCGGCGGACCTGCGTCCTCCCAGGGCCACACAGGGCCTGAGCCAATCTCCACCGACGCGTGCAGGGTTGGGACCTCAGTTTTGAGCTTCCGCAGTGCCAGTTCCGGATGTGCCAGGAGGTCAAGGCTGTTCCTGGAGGCTGGGGCGGGAGAGGGTCGCTCCCAGTCTGCCGAACTTGGAAGTTGGATCCCGAGAGGCTAGGGTAGAACCGGGACGCAGGGGACGAGAGTTCGCAGCGCAAACTAGCACTTTCTTAGGCGCCACCTGTACTAGTTCTTGCTTACCGGGAAAGGTGTGTGTGTGTGGGGGGGCGTATCTGGAAAGGAGGACCGCCAGATAGGTGTGGAGATGCAAAACGGGTACAGTACCCCTCTTTTGCAAAGGCCAATCTGGTGTTCCCGGGCCCAGACATGCTCGGTTGAAGTCGGAGGGGCTGGCCTTGCCGGCCTGAATTGTACCTGGAATTGGAAATGTTAGGGTTCGAGTCCCCTCCCCCATCTAATGGAGCCCACATTTGGAAGTGTCTCTGAAGGCACCAAAGAGAGAAGAATTCTTGCACAGCCAAAGGAGAAGTCTGGCTACAATATTAGGAATAATAAATTCATACGGCGCTTGCTGAGCCCTTACTGTGTTCCAGGCATGGCGTTAGACTTTATGATCTGGTCAAAGTTACTTAGAGAGCTAGAAAGGAAAAAAAAAAAAAAAATTCCGCCATAACCAAAGAGGTTCACTGGCCACATGGTCTAGCTAGGAGAGTCTAACATTATTAGGTCTCTATTTTGTGAGCTCCTGGAAGGAGAGGAGTGACTCATCCTATCTCCAACTCCCATCACAGATTACAGTACTTGGCAATTGATAGGTGCTCAGTGAATATCTTTCAGTAGAGGCATAAAAGTCAACGAAGAAGGGGAGAAGGGCTAAAGGGGTTTCTTCCTGCATTTGGAAACAAATGACCATTCCCAAAGTACACTTTTAGAAAATCAGCATCAAACTGAGTAGCTACTCCGCAAACAGATTCTGATATGTAAAGCGCAATAGTGTAAGGATGGTAGTGGGAAGGGAAGTTTGGGAAGTTTGGTGTCATGGACAGAAACATCTACCAGATCATCCCACAGATATTGACTAAGGGGTTTCTTGGTCCAGGTCCCCTGCTAAGTGCAGGAGACCCCGGGTGCTGGCTGGTTTGATGCTCATTGTCCTGAGCCTTATTCACTGTGATGCGTGTACATGCCTATACATTTCCATTTTAAAGATGAGGAAAGTTGAGGCCCAGGTAAGATGCCGGGGGAGAGGGCTTCTGTTCAAGGTCTCTGACAGGAAGGTCAAATTCTGTCCAGCCTCAGCTTTTCTGCCTGCTGGGGTAGGTAGGGCCAGTGGTTTTCTGTTCCCTGGAAGAGGAAGCTGCGATCTCGGGCTTCCATCAGTTTTCAGGAGTAAGGAGCCTACACTCACTCCAGGCTTCGCAAAGGACTTCCCCAGATCTGCTCGCAGCAGCTCCCAGCCCCGGGCTGTGCGGAAGGCTCTAACTAACTTCTAGACTCCCTCACCTGTTTCTACCACGCAGCGTCCACACCTTGTCTAGGACTAGACGGTGTTGTCACTCTTCACGGGCAGAGAACTGTGGGACAGATAGCTAGGGAGTCTTGCCTAAAGTCGCATTTGCTAAAAAGTGACAGCAGAAAAGCCTTTACAACCCCTTCCTAGCTAGGATTTTATGCTTCTGGGCAGATCCCCTCCCTCATTAGTACCCCAGTGACCAGGGCAGTCTGGCATAGTCCGTGTGTTTATCAAGTGTTTGTTGATTGAATAAATTAATCCTTCTTTGGTTTTTTTGTTTGTTTGTTTGTTTTTAGTATAATACAGAACTAAAAAAAAAAAATGAAACAATGATCGAATAAAGGGGAGTGAGGTGAGAAGCTCGGTTTCCCGACGCGGTGACTGAGGGTGGGGCCAGCTTGGGTGCCCCGCGCGCTCCGGCACAGCGAGGCCACTTCCCACTAGCTTTACAAAGACGGCTGTGATTTCCTCGCGTCTATATTTTAGTCGTAGACTTCGTTCGGTTGATGGATGAAGGAGACAAGCTGACCCACCGTGAGGTCAGTACAATCGATGAGGCTCCCGCAACCGCTGGGAAATCACTGCCGTGGCCGCGCTCTGGGTTCCAACCGGAAGCTTTCGGGATTTGGAGTTTCTGGATCCCTGCAGTCGGTGTTGAACTGAAGGGAGGGTGGGGGGAGGGGAGGGAGGGGGAAACGCTCCAGCCCCCTCCGAGTAAGCCTCTGGGTCCATCAGGCCGGGAGAGCACTCCCCACTCGCACCCAGCTCGCCGAGCGCTGGAGAAGCCCCCTGGTAGATTTCGTTCTGGAGCGTCTTGGCCTTGGAATCAAGCACCAGGATCGTTAAGCAGCAGGTCTGCGCTCCGTAGCCCCGGCTTCCTCATCAACAAAACGGGTTTTTTCCTGAAATGCTATTTATTGAAAATGGCATTTGTGAAATGTTCCGGTGGATGATAATGTTCTAAGACTTTCCCCACCCATCAGCTCATCAAATACAGCAATCCGAGGAGGCAAGAGCCTTTTCAGTGAGCTCCATTCTCCAGATGAGGAAACTGAGTCATGCAGAGAGAGAGAGTTCCGCAGCGAGTTAGTCTCTTCTGGAGCTGGGCTTCCACCTGGGGATTGTCTGTGTTACCGTCTGGCTTTTAACTGCGAGGCAGAAGGTGCCTGGTGCACACACAGTGTAGGCACACAGTGGCCACCTGTCTCCTTTACTTCTTTGCCCTCTGCGGGGAGAAATTCCATTTAACCCTTTCCGAGGCTTATCTGGAAACTGCCTTGGCCGGTGGGTCCCTTCCTTCAGGAAGCTAATGCAATGGGTTGGGTGGGAGGAGGGATTGTGAGTCTAACAATCCTTAAACTCTGGCAATCCAGCGCTTTCAAGACTTTTTTTGTTTTTTGTACGAAGGAAGGAGAGAGAGAAAGAGAGAGAGAGAGAGAGAGAGAGAGAGAGAGAGTGTGTGTGTGTGTGTGGAATCAATATGGTCCAGACAGCCCTTTACAAAGGGACTCCAGGCGGGCGCCTCAGCCTCAAGGCCCCCACCCCACCGCCCGCGGCGAATTAATTGGGCCCTGAAAGAAGGGGCGACGTAGCTTCCAGTTAATTAGTCAAGAAAGGACTCAAGCCCCAGCGGCCTGGCAAAGGCCCCTGGGGCGCGGGTTTTGTGCAAGGCAAATTGGTCGGTGGGGCGCTCCCCTCCGGCTCCGTAGGGCGCGGTGGGGAGCCGAGCTGGGGCGCCTCTGGCCGTCCAGCGCCGGGCGCCTTGCTCCCGAGAGGGTTTGCGCACTCTCTCAGACTCTCGCTTCCGTTGTCTGCTTCTCCGGTTCTGTGTCTCCTCTCTCACTGCTTCCCCCCACCCCCACCCCACCTCGCTTTTTTCGACTGGGCCAGAGCCTTCTCCGGTTCTCCCCTGCTCCCTGAATTTTACTCGGGTTCCCTACGCCGGCTCTCGCTTCCCCTCCTTGGGTCACGCTGCTCCCCAGGTTCTCCGTCGGACACCCATCCTCTCTCTAAAGTCCCGGTTTTGGGGCGTTTGGGTGGCTCAGTCTGTTCAGGGTCTGCCTTCAGCTCAGGTCATGATCCTGGGGTTCTGGGTCGAGCCCCATGTAGGGCTCGCTGCGCAGCAGGGAGCTTGCTTCTCCTTCTTCCCTGCCCCTCCTGCTCTCGCTCTCATAAATAAATAAAATCTTAAAAAAAAAAAAAAAGTCCCAGCCTCAGCCTAGCAGGATCTGGAGCTGGGTGGTTTGGGGACAGCGCTGGGGATGTTGAGAATGCTTGACTTAGGGAGACCCGGTGGAAATGAGCCCTTGTTTTGGATCCCTGAGGCCTGCTGTGGGTTCCCAGGGACACGACTCTTCATCCTTGGGTCACCTTGGATGGAGGCTCTTACTGGTGGTTAGAAGAGCCCTTTAGGTGGTTTTGAAAGGGCATGGTAACTGGTCATCTTTGTCCCCATATGATAGGGGATTGAGGCAGACCTGCAATACCTGAGCAATAATTGAGCGCCTGCTGTGTACGTTCCTTCTCCAGCATCTCCCAATCATTCCCTGTCAGCACCCCCGGGCGGGGAAGACCAGGGTGTTTTCATCAAAAGCAGTTCTGCTGGAGGGAAGGGAAGGGAAGCACAAATCTTAAACCCAGTTATTTCAAGGTCTTTTTGCGCCGCATGCCAACTTTCTCGCACTAAAGATGAGGAGGTATGGAACTCAGGGCTCGGAGTCACGAATGGCTTTCCTGGAGGCACTCCGCCAACGGGAGGCAGGGCTGAGGGTTCCATTCTAGGGAGGCATTGGCGGGCGTCTGAATATTTATGGACAGGCCGAGGGTCGCCAGAATCATCTCGCCTCCTCGGCTTGGCTCCAAGGTCCAGGAACCTCTCGGTCTCTGTATTTCTCTCCCGTCCTTTTGTCTTTCTTGCTCTGTCTCTGCTTTAGTCTTTCACTCCCCGAGTTGCACGTGGAATTGGACTCCGAAGCAGAGGTCAGAACGTGCACCTGCCGCCTCCCGCCAGGGTCAGCGAGCCCCCGTGGACCCCGCGCCCTCCCTGCCGCGCTCACCGCTCAGCCCCTTCCCAAGCCGCCTCCGGGATGTCCTAGACTCGCGCGGAGGATTTCGGCGAACGCATGCGTTCCCAGCCGCGGCCCGGACTCGCGTTTTTTCTACCTTCTTTTGCCTACTTGGCCGACTTTGGCTTCACGCGTGGCGCCGAGGCGCCTGCGCCGTGGTTGGCTCGGCTCCCGTCTCTCGCAGGAGGTCCGGCACTGTGGTTTCCGCTCGCCACATCCCTGACTGGCGCGGGCACAGCAGCTTGGCGAGCTTTCCGCTCGCGCTCCGCGCCAGCCGCTCTGGGCCTCAGTTTCCCCGCTGCTTTCGGGTTGGAGAAGTGACGGCCACACGGCTGGAGGAGGAGGAGGAGGAGGAGGAGCAGAGGATGGATTGGTTGGCGGTGGGAGCACAGTTGCTGTGTGTGAAGGGAGGGGTGCAGAGGAGCCCCGCTTCCTTTTGCGCTCCCTTTCACCGCGGACTTTTACCCACTTGCATGCACAGAAGAGGAGAGGAAACGCTGGTGCTGTCTCGCTTGACACCCTAGGAGTGGAGCCCGCCAACGCCAGGACCCCAGTCTTCCGTAAGGGCCACCCACAGCCCGTGTGCCTGTGTGGGTGTGCTGGGCTGTAGGCGAGGACAAGTCTGTCTTAGCCAGCAGGTGCACGCTCGGGGATGCGCGGAGCAGGTTCCTGTGTGCCTGCCTGCTCCGCTGGGACTGCTGCTGCTCCTGGCCTTGGGACATTTGCAGACCCAGCACAGGTTCAGGGGGGTTGTGTTGACTCACCTCCCACTGAGATTTGAGAGGTGCCCTGTCAGAGCCTTAGAACTTCCCATGAGTCCATTAGCCCTTCCGCGAGCCTCGGTTACCTCCTCTGAAAACCAGGAAAACAGGTCCTGCCACAGAGGACAGAGGACATGGCACCGGGTAAATGTCATCGGGTGTGTACAGTGCTCAGCCACAGCTTGGCACCTAGTACGTTCTCATTAAACATGAGCTGTTTGGATGCCTAAGCTCTCTCTGCTCTGTCTATTTATCTCATCTACTCTTGGTATATACTTAGTATCAACCATATACACATACTCAATGCATATACTATATATATTTAGAGTACTTAGAAGTGTTTCTCTGTGTATTCTTAGATGACTACGTGAGGTATATTAAGCCCCGTCTCTATTAGTATCACTCGTGCCCAGTTCTGTTCCCAGCTCTGCCTGTAGGTCCATTTCTTGGTCTCCTCCCAAGAAGACACTGCAGAGAGATGCTTTCTCAAGCTTCCCATTCAAAGCTTAATGCCCCGTGGGCCCCTTTCCCAAATCCTGGGATCTCAAAACTGTAAGCGATCCCAAAGATAGAGTGCCCCCTTCCTCCCCTTGCCTGGGAGTTGGGGTCCCAGCTGGGCTTCGAGACCAGGTGTCCTGAATTCAAATCAGGTCTTCTCCACCTGCCCACCCCTCCCCCAGGTGAGAGAAGTTTTCTCAGATCTGTTGAGGAGAAAGAGTTTGTGGAGGGTGAAGGAACAACGTTATGGGGGGGGCTTTGCCCCCCATCAGCGAGGCAGGGCAGCATATGAAGGCATTTCAGGCTCCAGGTGAGGCCCCAAGGCCTCTGGGCTGTCAGTGTGGTGGCGTGACTGAGGTCCCTACTCCCAGGCCCAGGCTTAGGATCAGCAACAGGAGCCCACCGTCCCCTTCCCCAGTGCTCTGGGGCCCTGCAAACTGTGGCAGGGGCAGCAAACCCGCCTGAGACCTGGGGGTGGTTGGATGGGGAGGGGGACGAGAGAGAAGAGAAAGAAAAATGGAGAGATGGAGGAATGGAGGATAATGACAGGAAGAAGTGGGGGACAGAAGGAGGGAGGGGACGGTTGGGGGGAAGAGGCGGGAAGGAGAGAACTGAAAGAGAGAGACAGGCAGACGCCCAGAGACAGAGCCCCTTATACACCTGGAGGGGCTGGAGGGGCGGGGAGGGACCTGGAGGAGAGCCAGGGAAGGGAGAGAGAGGCAGTGCCGGCCAGGGAGACCCGGGGCAGGCAGAGTTGGAATCGAGAGGACAGAGAAGGAGCAGAGAGAGAAAGGACCCAGTGCAGAGATGGAGGGAAGTGCAAAGATACACAGATGACAGGGACACAGAAGCCAGCAGAGGCAGAGAAGAGAGACAGTGTGTGTGTGTGGGGGGGCAGCCAGGGGGGATGTGGGAGCCTAGGAAGGCACGGCCACAGGGAGACAGAAGCCGCTGGGGAGTGCACAGCCCACCGCGCCCAGGCCACCCTCCTGCTGTATTACTTAACATTCGGAGATCATCTAGCACGTATAAATGCCTCCATTAAATCGTGATTGAGCTGCTCCAACTGACCAGTTCCCCAAGTAGCCTCCAGCCCTCAGGGAATAAGGTTTTCAAAACCATATAAAGCATCAGATACCAGCAACATAGCAGATAAGTTATCATTCATTAGGGGGTTTGCAGGGGCCCCCTACAAGTCCTTGGCGGTGGGGGGTGGGAAGTTGGTGGCCAAGAGCCTGCTGGGGCTGCCTTTCCCATTTCCCTCTTTTGCTCGCTAGCTTGGCCTCCAAGGCCCTCTCCTCCCTAGCGCGCCACTACAGCTGCTCAAACCCACAAAGAGGGTTCGGTTGGTGGGGTCTAGCCGGCCAAGCAGAGGAAGCATTCCTCCGGAGGCCTCCAGATTCCCAGAGCGCGTTTGTGGAGATGGAGAAGGGCAGCACCATTTCCTAGAGGCTCCCTCTGGAGAGGGGTGGGGTGGGGATGGGACCAAGGAGCCCCCATGAGTCCTGGGAAGGCAGCTCTTTGCTCATGGGATGAGCCCCCCCCCCCCCAGGAGAGAGGAGGAGGAGGGTTCACTAGCCAGGAGGCCAGTTCAGGTGAAGTGCCCTCTCTGGGACTCATCACTCCATGGGTTGCCAATACCGCACAGCTCTTCCTCCCTGTAACCACGCCTCCTCCCTAACTGGCCCCCCAGTCTGCCCAGAAAGGTATTTTAAAAGAACATCTTCATGGTGGCAAATAAAAAAATTTCTTTTCCTTTCGCCCCCATCTTTTCTTTTTTCTTTTCTTTTTTTTTGTTGTTGTTGTTGTTGCAAAGGCTTGTGTTTGCTTTGCTTTAACAAACAGCTGATAGAGTTTGCTTTAAGGAAGCTAAAAAAAAAAAAGTACCCCCAGGGCAGTCCGAGCATTAACTGTGAACACGCACAATTGTGTGTGTGTGTGTGTGTGTGTGTGTGTGTGTGTGTAGGCCTCTTGAGCGGGCTTGCAGTAATGAATGGGACCTGCTTCAGGTGCAGAAAGATGGGAGGGGTATCGGGAAGGAATGCATGGACAGATTTACACCTGTCCCTACAGCTGCCATCAACAACACTTACAGCCTCCAGAAGTGACCCTTGGTGCCGACTTGTCTGGAAGCCATCAGGGTTAGTTTTGAAGCAGGAATCTTCAAGTGGACCAGAGGGCGAGCCTTGCCCCCCCCCCCCCGCCCCTGCTGTCCTCAAGTGCTGCCCAGTGGAGTAGTCTGGCTGCCTCTCTCATCCCTCTTTGCCCACCAGCCCCTCCCTCACATTTCCTCTGTCAGACAAATACATCATTGACTTTCAGCTGCCTTTGGTCCTGCCGCCTAATGAGGGCTGGGCAGGGTGCGGGATTTGCAGCCCTCCCGCGCATCATGGCCTCCCTCGTCCCTCCTCCCTCCTCTGGGGGAGTCGGGACTGGCCCCAGGAATCTGTGTGGGATTTCTGACTCCACCCTCCAGCCGGTTTCTGCCCCCTGCCACCAGCCCCACCCCACCCCACTGGCCAGACAGTTGAGTGACTGATACTGTCCAGATGCCTCTGGAATCTTGCTCCCAGTCTTTCCAGCACTCTGCCTGGTCTGCCCAAGTGGGGAGCAGTGGGCAGCAGACGTCCTGCCCTGAAACTCGTTGCCACCTCTCAGAGGCTGATGAAAGCCCCACTCAGCTGGGCCCTTCAGGACGGGGGACCCTGGAGCCAGGACACTCAGAAGGCATGTTTGACACCCGTGCTGGGAACTTCGAGTCCCTAGCTCTCTAGCCCTGGCCCCGCAGAGGTCTAGGAGGCTGAGAAGGGGCAGATGGCAGGCCACCAGCTGCCAGAAAACGCCACAGGGAAAGGCCCTGCGCTTTGCTGGGAGAATTCACAGGCACTGGGCAAGCCTCTGGCCTTAGTTCCCTTGCCGGTAAAACTGGGGGTGGGAGGGGCGTTGTGACATAGCACACGCATGATTTACAGACCTGGTACCATCTTCATAACAGTTTCCTTAATTTGGATTTTTATAATTGACTCACTTTTTTTTTTCTTTTAAAAAAGATTTTATGTATTTATTTGAGGAAGCGCACAGAGGGAGAGAAGAAGGGAGAAGCAGGTTCCCCACTGAGCAAGGAGCTCCGTGCCAGGACCCTGGGATCATGACCTGAGACCAAGGCAGAAGCTTCACCGACTGAGCCACCCAGGCGCCCTGGTGGCTCACTTTTCCAAAATACCCAATTTGTTGAAAATGAAATCTTTAGGTAGAGCAAATAACATCCTCCTGCCTCACCTCGCAGAAGTAGAAGGGAACCGGACCATGATAAGCAGTGAGAAGAAAGCAATGTTCCCGGGGCTCGGGAGCTGGAGGCTCCCTTTCTCCTCTGTGATGATGCAGGGCTCCCGTAGGAAGGGCGTTCAAGCCGGGTTAGCACCCATCTAAGACTGGGCTTAACGGAGGGTCTGCGAGGAGACGGAGAGGGGACATGTTTTCTTCCCCTATGATTCAGAGCCAAACAGAACCACATTCTGCTCCTACATGTGACCCCCCATGGGCATTTTTGGGAACACCTCTCAGTGGGCTTTCCTAGAGCTTTTTTTTTTTTTTTTTTTAAGATTTTATTCATTTATTTGACAGAGAGAGAGAGAGATCATAAGCAGGCAGAGCAGCAGGCAGAGAGAGAGAGAGGAGGAAGCAGGCTCTCTGGGCTGGACCCCAGGACCCTGAGATCATGACCTGAGCCGAAGGCAGAGGCTTAACCCACTGAGCCACCCAGGCTTTCCCCACCTTGTGGGGCCACGGACCCCCTGGGGCTATCTGGTGAAGCCTGTAGATGCCTGAGATTTTTAGAAGGTGTAGAATTCAATTTTCAAATAGAAGCGGTATTAAGCATCAAAGTATAGTAACCCATAGCCTCCTTATTGGAGCATTCAGGAATGCCATCGGGCAGGGGCTCTGGCATGGTACTGTTGAAGTCGGGATGAGCAAGCCAGCATTTCTCATCACACCTCTAATGTCACATGAAAAGAACTTGTGGCTTCACTGGTGACCAAGTCGCCGTCACTGCAAAGCCTTCTGGGTGTGGTCACCTGCGTTTATCATGGAAGAAAATCCTCATTTCATTTTGAGTTGAGGAACCGTGAAAATGGAGTGAAATCCCCAGTTCACAGACCCCTGAATTTTCGACCCATGGGCTCCCGCGCTCCTAAGAATCTGTTGGAGGACACCAGGGCAAGAATCCCCGAGATGTAGAGGGAATGAATTGGGCTCTCCGTCTTTTGTGGGGACAGAGGAAGATTCCCATGAGAAACAAGCTAAGCTTTGAAAGCTGGCACGACTTGCTGGTACTCTGAGCAGGGAGGAGAGAAAAGCCATGATCAGCATTTTCAGGGCTATTTCTCAATGGGCCCAGGAGGGAGGGAGGTCTGGCCTGGGGCAGCTTTGGCTTAGAGAGCTGTGCCTGGGTAGGGAGGCTTCCCAGGAAGTGTCCATCAATAACGCCCCCCCCCCCACCCCGTCCCAACACATCCACGCTCCTCCTCTGGGGGGACGTTGTGAGCAACTCTGGCCCTTCTAGAACCTTTGCCTGGCCCCCTGGATAAAGGATCCTGGGCTGCTTCCTTCTCTCTAATCGTACCAGACACATTTGCGGCTCTGTTGGCCCAAAGAATCTGTGGACAAGACCCACCTCAGCATTGGGTAATCCCTTCATAAAGACTAAGTCGGTGTTGCTGAGCCACTTACCTGCCTTGAAACAAAGCTCTTCGTCAAGCATCTGTACTCAGGCAAGGGAAGTTGCCAATGGCCCCAGGATAGTGGCGCTTACTGTCCCTGGTGAGACACAGCTTCTAGACCTCTGAGCTACTGGGACAGGTACCGGGAGGATGATTTAAGGGAGAGCCAGAATTAAGAAAGATGGAAGCTGTTAGAACGCCCTCAGGTGAATTGGGTATCACTTAAAAGTGAACAAAGTAAAAATAAAAGCGAACAGAGTAACCTCAGCGGATTTTAAGGTCCAACGAAACAAATACAGAAGCATTTACTGACCAGCTACTTTGTGGAAGACCTATGCCCTGTTCTTCGCTTGCGTCCAAGGTACCAGATCTCATACTCATGCATTCACGAAATCATTCACTCATTATTCAACAGATGTTTACCAGGGGCCCACGGCGTGTCTCAGGCTAAGGAGATACCAATGAGATACCAAACGCAAAAATGATTGTCTGCAAAGACCTTTGAGTAGGGGACAGAATGATCACCAACAGGTAAAATAAATGTTTGACGGTGATGAGTCATAGGGAAAACAATCAGGGAGTAATGAATGGGGGCTGGTGGGGTTTAATTTTAGGGGAAGGTCAGAGAAGGTGACCTTTCAGCCATGACCTAGGGGAGAGAGGAACAAGCCTGGGGCATGACTGGGGAAGTGTTAAGAGAGGAGGCAGGTACAAGAGACCCATCCTTCCTGGAAACACCTGCCCCAACTGGACTCTGAGCCGGCCATTCTCTGTCTGCTGTCTTGATCATTCCAGGGGTGCCCAGAGAGAGATACTGTTTTCTTCCCTAGTTTATGGTTGGGAAAGGTGAGGCTCAGAGAGGTTAGGTGACTTGCTCAAGGTCATTCTAATAGCATATGACAGAGCAATAATTGGAACCCAGGACCCAGTTTCCCTTTCTTCCATACCAGGCAGTGACACATTCCTGGGAAGACAGAAAAAATGAAAAGGGGATGGAAGTATGGCAGAAAAAACCCAAGAGTAAAATTTGCTTTTGTGAATCATTAGCCCAGCCTTATAGCTAGGTAAAAGGAGACCCAAGAGGACAAGTACTTTTTCAAGGTCACAAAGAAAAACTTAATAGCTAGATGTCCTAGCTCATCAGTGGCTCTTTTTCTTGTCTTGGCACCGTATGGCAAGTCACTTTGGTTCCCTGAGCCTCAGTTTCCTTATTTATAAAATGGTCATATGTGGTCAAACCAATCATATTAATCGTCCACAATTGCTGAACAAGAAAGACAAGATTAGGGGCGCCTGGGTGGCTCAGTGGGTTAAACCTCTGCCTTCTGCTCGGGTCATGATCTCAGGGTCCTGGGATCGAGCCCTGCATCAGGCTCTCTGCTCAGCAGGGAGCATGCTTCCCCCCTCTCTCTGCCTGCCTCTCTGCCTACCTGTGATCTCTCTCTCTGTCAAATAAATAAGTAAAATCTTAAAAAAAAAGAAAAAAAGGAAAACCCCCACAACCACAATACTGTTATCACACACACTCCAAAAGACAATGATTGCACAGTGTTATGAAATAGTTGGTACTCAATGTTCTCTGATTATTTTTTACTCTTCTTGTGATTTCATTACAGCTGGCTTGTTCTAGTCACAATGAGGACAAGGTGTCGCCACTGTGTTTGAGGATGAATCTCTTACACCCTCCTTCCTCTTATTGTTTTCCCTTCAAAAAGTTTTAAATTGAAATCATGGATCCTTCTGGCTCTTAGCAGTTGCATCTCTGTGGTGTCCATTGGTTGTGTTTCTCTGTCTCCTGTATTTCCTGCAGCCTCTATTTAGACAGAAAAGTTTGAGGGCTCAGACTTGATTCTTTTGGCAAGCCCTCTTTAGAGAGGGCCGTGTATACGTCTATCAGGAGAAGAATAATGTTACTTCTCGTTCTTCTTGATTTATGAGTAGCTTCTGATGACCATTTTCTGGATGGATCCAACGTGTCATTAGGGGTTTGCAAGATGGTGAGATTTTGCTTCTTTCATTTCTTCTCCGTTTATTGATGGACTACTCCCAAATCTCTTTGGAGGATGCCACATCATTAAAAACCAAGATTGATGGGGCGCCTGAGTGGCTCAGAGGGCTAAGCCTCTGCCTTCGGCTCAGGTCATGTTCCCAGGGTCCTGGGATCGAGCCCCGCATCGGGCTCTCTGCTCAGCGGGGAGCCTGCTTCCCCCTCTCTCTCTGCCTGCCTCTCTGGCTACTTGTTATCTCTATCAAATAAATAAATAAAATCTTTTAAAAAATAAAATAAAATAAAATAAAAACCAAGATTGAAGGGGCGCTTGGGTGGCTCAGTCAGTTAAGCGTCGAACACTTGATCTCAGCTCAGGTCTTGATTTCAGGGTCGTGAGTCTGGGTCCTATGTTAGACTCTGTGCTATTGAAAAGAAACCCAAAAAACAGAAACACTAAGATTTCAGTAGAACGTCTGATGTCTATGTATCCTCACATTTCTAATTCACGTAGCTTTTCTGCTGACTTGACTGTATACTATATATTGTCGAACTGCTCTAAAACGGAAATCAAAGAGGATAGCTTTAAAAAAAATAGATGCGTATGGACATTCTTCCCAGGTTCGGTGGTTGTGGTTCATTTGCACAGTCCTGGGGTGCGTACAGCTTTACTTTTTCTTTTTCTTTTTTTTTTTTTCCTTAAATCAGTCAGTATGTCTCTTGCAAACCAAATGAGAAAGGAGCCTGTGGAAACTATCACCTTCCGCTCTCCCCACTGTTCCCTGATGCTGGTTGGGAGAATAAAAGGAAGATTCTGCCAAACCTGGGTCCATCTGGGGGTTCTCTGCAATTGGACTTTACAAACTAGAAAGTGCATTAGAGGAAGGTGTGTGTGTGTGTTTAATTTTTAATGTTAAAACCTTCACTCCTCTGAGCAAACGGGAGGCAGGTGAATAGCCCAGGAGAGAGACTTTAAACAAACCACATTGTTGGCAGGTCGGCTTTGTAAAGGAGGGGATTTACTCTCCACCCCGCTGCCTGAAGAGTGTTAGGAGTATTAACAGTGGAATTAAGGCACAAACCCACCTCCCCTTGCTTCGGGGGGAAGGTGGGTGTGTGCCTCTTTTTGAGGCATTAATCACTTGTTTATAGAGGGGGAAGGGGAAAAAAACAACAGGAGGAGGACAGTGTGGGCTTCTCCGTCTGAGGTCCCCTTCTCAGGTACCTCCCCATCCCTTCCCCACCCACACCCACCCCTGGGACCAGGTCGACTTGCCTTTCTTTGTCTGGGGTTCCAGAGCAACGTGGGGTGGGGTGCAAAATCTGGGGAGGTGGGGAGTGCGGAGGGTGCGGGGAGCGTGCCCAAGGTGATCTCACAGAGCTGGGCAAGGGGCTGTGGGTGATGAGGGCGGGGCTGCCCCCCACCCCGCTCTGGGCTCCCTTGAGTATTTAAAATATATATTAAAGTATAATGTGCCCTTTCTCTTTACTTCCTCCCCACCTCACATGCACACCCCTTTTCCTCTATCTGTTTAATCACTGTATTTCCCAAGATCACACTCTGGACCCATGCTATGGGGAAAAAGACAAACACCCCAAACTGTTATTTTCACATAAATATTTATCTGGAGATCCTGGTTTCCTATGGGGAGCTGAACTTGGAAACCTGGGCTGGAGGTGAATCTCCTTTCCACTATAAACTATTTGGAATTGCAAGACATACGTGTGCATTCGCCATTGATAAAGAAGCAAACAAGCATGCATTTTTTTTCTGATTAAAAAAGTCAACAACAACAAAAAAGTCAACAAAAGCAAAAACAAAAACAAAAAAATAAATTGAAAAAGTCAATAGACTCACAGTGTAAATGTGAAATATACAGAAAACCTTAGTTACAATTCTGATAATAATCACTTTCCTTTTCCTCCCCCACCAGGCATATAGTTAAACAAAAGAACCTTTTCCTCTTCAGTAGGTTATAATGTGTACAAGGTATCAAATCTAAGAGGTACTAAACGATAAGTGAAAAGTAATTCTCCCTCATTTCTTTCCCACGTCCATTCCTTGTAAGCAATCACTGATCTCAATGTGTTTCTTTCTAGTTATGTTAACATATACATTAATATATATGTATCCTTCTGGTTATATTAATATACAGTATATAACATACATACTATCTGTTTATATTATATATAATGTATATAAATATTTATAGATGTGTGTGTGTATTTCTACACATACATATACAGTTTCACTGATACATTACTTTCTTTTATTTTCTGGAATATATTATTCATGCCAGAATGTATTACGTTTTATATGAAGGATGACTTTTTATTGTGAATTGACATACAGGGAATATATTTTTAATAATTGAATTTGACATTTAAGGAATCATCTCTCTAGAAAAAGAGAGACCAGGTCAGATAAAGTGGGTAATCCGCCGAGAGATGGTAGCACACGGCATCTAGGGGTAAATCGCGAATATCCACTACATAAACAGTAAGTCTGTCAGGCCAGGTGTTACCCAGACACAAAAGCCATTTTTCCTTGGCCTTTATCAATAATAAATGCACTACCCCATCAACTGGACCTCAAGACTTTTGCCGACACGGCAGGCATATCTTGCTAAATGGACAGAAAATGCCAGGCTGAGCAAGCGTGCTGAAAACATTTACGTCTTGAAACCCTCAGCAACTTGGCCATCTGTTTTAAGAGCATTGGCCTTCGAAGGTTCCAGCTGAATCCTTCGTGCTCTTTTCTGGCAAGGAGCACCCCTTTATGGTGCCCGTGCTGCTGGATGGGTCTTAAAATGAGCCTGCCACGGTCCCTCCGTGGTCAGTTCAGCCCACTACTCTGCTGTCTCAAATCTATTTGCAATGGCTCTAAAAAGGCTGTTAGGCGAGGCTGGCAATAAATCTTTCCCTCCCGTCCTGAAAGGCTGACAGGAGAGAAGCTGCTTGAATTTTCACCCCAGCTTTGCGAACTTGCAGCCTTGCTGTGTTGGCCTTGTTTCTTGTGTTGAACTAAAGCGACTGAGCATGCTTCTTTATCTACCCCCCTTGATGGCCTGGTGCAGACCTGAGACGTAGAGCTGATCTGTGGTTTCACAGCTGGGGAAGAAAGAAGGTCAGTCTCTCTAGTCCTCGCTCCTCCTCCAGCTGATGGCTTTTCTCATCACATGGCCCCTCTCTTTCTGTGTCTTTGTGAAAACTAGTGAAATTTTGCTGGCAAACAGGTTTTTCTGGCTGACTACCCTTAAGATAGATGTTTCTCTTGACTGGGGAAAGCCAGGGACTTTCAGGAATGTTTGCAGGGAAAGGAGGTCCAAAGGTGTTTGCAGGAGCTCTGGGATGCGTTTCTGAACATACCTCCCAGGTAGGCACTGTGCCCACTGGTCAAACAATTTTAGAAAACAGAGCATCACCTGGATTTGCCGATGGATTCAGAGTTTCAGGACAGACAAGCTGGTGGGAAAGCCAGCTTGGGTTTTGAGTGCAGACAATGGGTTTTAGACTCATTGATTCCCGACATCATGAACAAAGCCAGTTGGAAACTTCTTGATCCCTTAGTACCCTATCCAGGGGCTAAAGCTTCTTGCTCCATCTCCTGGGGCCCCATGGATAAAATCCTCGTGAACTTGAAAGTACAGAATAGTGGAAGTTGGATTGTTATGATGGACATCATGGTGATAAGGGAAGCAGCTCCTGGGAGTGAAGTCCACTGACATCTCTCAAGCATGCAGAAATCTTGCCGTGCTCCATGTTGGAAAATTCTGAAATGAATTTCTGGGAGTGAAATTCTGGGAGTTCCACAGATGGAGCAATAGAAGGGTTGGTCCAGTTGATATACAGATAAGCTGCCCTTCAGATGTGGGAAAGATAAATCCTAGGGAGCCACATGCCCCAAGGAAGGACTGGGTGTAAAAATGTGCAAGCATAAACATTCACACACTGACACACACTGAAAATCCATACACACACTGGAGCTGTAGGGCATGTGGGATTTTAAAAATTATTTTTATGATTTCTTACTTAGTATTTCAGGGTGCTCCCCTACAAGCACCCAGAGGAGGATTTTAGAACACAGGTCGAATCATCATTTGCCACCTGGCTATGCACCTTCCGTAGCTCCCCATCGCTCTTCAGGGAAAGACCACATTTTAATTGGAGTTTCGAGGCTCTGCAGGGTACGGTTCTGCTCTCTGATTCAAACTGCCTCAAGCTTGTAGACATTTTTCGCTACTCTCGCCTTGTGGCAAATGGAATGGCGGAACCCACACGTTCACTCTCATGTGTCTGCTTGGCCTTGTGCCTTGGAAGTTCCTCTCACTTGAGACCGAGGTCACTTCCCTGACCTGTGGCTTTGGGCTAGGTCAGATGACCTGCTTTCGCTGAACAAAAGTGGGCAGAAATGAAAAAGCGGCCAGTTCCAACCCCAGGGATCCAGAGACATCCCCATTTTCTACTGGTCCTCTCGTGCCTCTGCTGCTACCCACTGATGAGGTTTCCCTGAAGAGCCATTGCCCCTGAAGCCTGGGTCCCACCTGGAAGGAGGGCACAGGGAGCAGGCGGGATTCTGATTCGCCTCTGGGAGCTAAGACCCAACAGACCCACAGCTTGCAGCACAAAAGCCTAGCTGAGCCCAGCCAAGTTCAACCAACCTGGGAACACGTAAGAAACAAATGCTTCTTCTTATTGCCCCTGAGGCAAGATACTTGCTTGTTTCGCAGCGGTAGCTGACTGATACAAGACACCCTGATTTTGGTGGGGAGGGCTATTTTTTTTTTAAGATTTTATTTATTTGACAGAGAGAGATCACAAGTAGGCAGAGAAGCAGGCAGAGAGAGAGGAGGAAGCGGGCTCCCCTCTGAGCAGAGATTCCCGATGCGGGGCTCGATCCCAGGACCCTGAGATCATGACCTGAGCCGAAGGCAGAGGCTTAACCCACTGAGCCACCCAGGTGCCCAGAGGGGTATTCATTCTTGCCACGCTTCTTCTAACAGGGCCCAGGATGCTGCCTCCTCGTCACTCGTGTGACTGCTATTCATGCCTCAGAGCTCAGCTCAAAGCTTACTTCCCTTGAAAAGCCTTTCCTGGCCCTTCAGAGTAGACATGAACCCCCGTTACACACCCACTGCAGCACCTTGTCTCTCCTTCATGGCCCTTATCAGAGTTGTACCTTTAGGTGGTGGGTCAATTGTTAATCTGTCCTCCTTCCTAGACTCTTGTGAGGTCAGGAACCTTCTGGGTGCTTCAAATTTGTATCCTCAGTGCCTAGAACACTACCTCTCCAGGCACGCAGTGGACCCTCGAGGTAGTTTGTAGAATGGATCAACGAATGAAGGGGTGGATGGCAATTTCTCGGGGTCAAAGATATTTTGAGTCTAAGATGAATAGCTTTTAGGGTCTGAAGACCAGTATGGAATAGAAACATGAAACAGGTAGGGAAACACGGTACACAGCAGCAGGTCCACAAAGGTGACCGGATTCAGGTTGAGAGCAAAGTAAGTCTGGGCTGGTTGCCGTCATCACTGATCCATTCATGTACACGCCAGCCCTTAGAATCTCTGCACGACGCCAGGGGAGACTTCTAGAGTGGGTAATCCTTGGGCTGAGTATCTTTCTTAAAGCTTTATTTATTTATTTTAGAGAGAGAGGGAGAAGGGAGGGAGGGTGCAGAGGGAGAGGGAGAGAAAATCCCAAGCAGACTCTGCCCTGAGTCTGGAACCCTCCACAGGCTTGACCCCACAGCCCCCAGAACCCCAAGATCCTGCCCAACTCACTGCACCACCCAGGTGCTTCTCCTGGGCTGAGTCTTAAGGGCATGGAAAGGAGTGTAGCCTGTTAGAGCTGCATAGCTTTGAAGGGGAATCAATGGCTAGCTGCAGGGCGCGGGGGGAAGGCTTCATGGAGGAGGAGACGTTAGAACTGGGCCATACAGAGGAGTCAAATCCCCCAAGTGGTATGTGATGGGGAGGGGAGATATTCAGGACAGAGCGGATGGCACAAAGAGACACCCAGAGACGCGGACAGGAATAGGAATGTAGGGAATGGCAAGTTGGTTGATGGTACAAACCAGGGAGGGCCAAGTCCTAAGCGCCCGGCTAGCTGGCAAATAACGAGGGTTAATATTTATCTAGCACTTACCCTGTGTTGTGTTAAACACTTGACACATATTATGAGTCTAATCCTGGCCTCACCCACCCCCACCGCGAAGGAAGTTGGTGCTGTCGTCTCCCTAGCTTACAGATCAGGGAAGCAAAGCACAGCGAAGTTGAATGACTTACCCAAGGTCACAAGGAGGTGAAGAAGGGCCAGGGGCAGGACTTGAACTCAGCCTGCCTGGCTGCAGACTCTTGTGTCAGAGACGTCAGACAATTCTGCCCGCAGCCTGTGGATGGCCGGGCTCAGCTGTTGGGATGTTGTCCTTCAGGGAATGCAGATGGGGAAAGACCCCGGGGTAGTGCTGCTGCCGGCTGTTGGAGCCGGGTTAGGGACAGTAGCTCAGGAGGGGGATTGACTAAAACAGAAACAAAAGAAAGGGGTTCCTGGCAGAGCGGGGTTGATGAGTCAACCAAGTTAGAGGTCAATTTAACAAGCAACCACAGCTCTGTCAAGTTCTCCGAAGCAGGAGAGGGGAGACCGGCAGCTGCCGGAGAACATGAGAGACGCGGAGAGATGCTCAGAAAGAGATAAGGAAGATCTAAGTAAATATTTCGATGTGGGGGTGGAGGAGGTGGTCGGGGAGCCCGGTGACTTTTTAATGCCCAGACCTCAATGCAGAAGCTAATGGGAAGATATGTAACCCGGGGTTATGGAATATGGGCGAGGAGAAGTCAGATGGAAAAGATAGACGGATCAGAAGGGAAAGCTAATGGAACCACACGGGAGACATTAAAAGGCAATAAATCTGGAAGCCTGGATGGTATTCGCCCAGGAATTCTGTGGAGGATGGTTAGCTTTTAGAAACCGCTCACCTGGGCTGGGGCTGAACGTGGCCGGGGTGGGGGGTGGGGGTCCCCTGCGGCCTGGAAACCAGGGTTTTGGATCCATCCTGAGAAGAACAAGATCCCAGAGATGTGTTTCCAGGGTGGGCGCAGCCCGTCAAGTCTCTGGAGACAGAAGGGAGCCCCAGATTGTGGGAGGCTGGGCCGGCCAAAGGTCTCCAACACCTCAGTCGCTGGGGAACATTTTCTGGGAGAGTTAAGCAGCCCGTGGGGAAGGGAGAACCACAGGACATAATTTATTTACCTACTCCCTGACAAAATCCTTCCCAGAAGGCTGTGGATGGTAATTCTCTGTAATTATATCTCATTCGAGGATCTGCAGGCTCTTAGACACATTAAGTCATTAGTGCTCACAGCATCCCCGGGGTGGGGGGTGGGGGGAAAGGATCGTGAGGGGGGAAACTGAGGCACCTCTGGTGGGAGGCACAGGGTCAGAACTGTGACTTCCGGGATAGCGGATGTCTAAAGGGAGGAGAGGAAGAGATCAAGCATGGGGCCTGGGTTCAGTCGCTTCTTCCTGGGCTCTCCTGTGTGATCCGAGGAAAGTCACTCAGTCTCTCTGGACCATCGTTTCCTGATCTACAGATTAAGAGAGCTACGTACAGTGGAATCTCTGGTTCCTGACTCAAGAGCGTGTTTGGAAGCTTCATGTCCCACCGACTTATGGAGAGATACAAGTTTGTTGTACGACGATGAGAGTGGATTTGGGTTAGCCTGTGAGTTGAAACTCGTCATGCTGTCCACGTGAGACACGAGGATGAAGACCTCTGGACCTTGGGAGGAAAGTAAGTCTCAGATGAAGCTTACAGGTTTGTTCTTTTTTAACAGCATCTTTATTTTATTTTATTTGTAATTTTGTTTTTAGAAAGAGCAGGAGAGAGAGCACGAGTGCATGTCGGGGAGAGGATCTTAAGCAGATGCCCCGCCCAGCGTGGAGCCCAACATGGGGCTCGATCTCAGGATGCTGAGATCATGACCCGAACCGATATCAAGAGTCGGACGCTCAACCGACTGTGCCACCCACGCACCCCTAAACTTGTTGTTCACTGAAGCTATCACTTTTGAGGCGGTTTGCTTCAGAGCAATCGGTAATTGATACGGTGAATAACTGAGGTTTTCTTATCTCCAGAAACCCTGGTTTTTCTTGCTTTTTGATCCAAATGTTGATGGCTTCTTCTCTTGATCCAGTTGGCTAGAGACATTTGAAAGCTAGGTCCTTTCACCTGTAAGATTTCCAACTTGCCTAAAGGAATGAAATAAGAGCCATGGACGTTCTCTGTGAGTCAGTAAGCAATCCTAGTGTATTGGCGTGATGGTTAGTATTTTCTTGCCTTCTTCCTTATTAAGGACAGAATTTAGGTAAAGGAAGAGGGAAGTGAGAGAAGAGGAAGGGAACCAGAATTTACTGAGCATCCATTATGGCTCCAGGTACTACAGGATGGCGTTCCATCCACTGTCCTGTCCACTCGACAGTCCTGGGCTGTATGGAGCCCATTGTGCGGATGAGCAGACTGAGGCTCAGGGGAGGGAAGCAGTGGGGCTAAGGCCTCCTAGACCTAGACCTCTGTCACAGAGTCAGGATTTAAATCAAGGTCTGTCTGGATACAATGGTTGGACTTTATCCATTGCTCTGAGCTTGTATGAAGAGAGATAGTGTCTGAGGCCGAGTGAGATCTTTGATCTTCCTTCGTCTTCTTTGACTTCACCTTGGCCTGAAATTGGTTCTGGAGAGACAGTTAAAAGCCAGGATCTTTTCTTCCTAGTTCTACCACGGGCTTTATTTTCTTTGTTTTTGTTTCTATTTTTGCTTTGTTTTTGTTTGTGGGTTTTTTTGTTTTGTTTTTGTCTTTTTTAAAGATTATGTACTTATTTATTTGACAGACAGAGATCACAAGTAGGCAGAGAGGCAGGCAGAGAGAGAGGGAAGCAGGTTCCCCGCCGAGCAGAGAGCCCCGATGCAGGGCTCAATCCGAGGACCCTGAGATCATGACCTGAGTCGAAAGCAGAGGCTTAACCCACTGAGCCATTCAGGCGCCCCATCCACCATGGGCTTTAGATCTGGGAGGATCTTGACAGGAAACAGCCTCATCTCAGCCTATTCAAGCAGGAAACGTTTACTTTCCTATAAGAGCTACTTACAGAGGGGGTGAGTGAGGTTAGGGAAGTCAGCAAGAGAGGCTGGAGATCTCTGGGGCCAGCAACATGGGAGCCAATACCACCCCTTGGGCTGCAGGGGAGAGGTGTGGGGTGTCTGGAGCCCGTGAGGGCTGGAACCACAGAGTCAAGTGAGTCCAGCATGAGGGAGTGAACCACAGAGAGAGTCCAGCATGAGGGTCATGTTCAGAGATGGGTGGGAATAGATATTCTGACATGATCTCTCAATCTACGCTCCCTCCTATCTGCAGCCAATGCCTCCATGAGCTGAGCCCATTCAGGAGCCAGAGAGCAAGGGGTCTGGTCAGGTTCAGGAGATGGCTCCCTGGGCAGCAGGCAGAACAAAGAAAGTGAAGCCCAGATGTATGTGCGTGTGTGTGCGTGTGTGTGCGTGTGTGTGTGTGTGTGTGTGTGTGTGTATGGTTTTGGGGATGGGGGTTCGGAGGTACAGAATAAACAGCACAGACTCGGCCCCATCCCCTGCCCTTTATAAGCCTCCCATTAGGAACATATTCCGTGACCTTGAGACTGTTTCTCGCAGAGAAAGGGGACTCTTGGGTGCGTTTCAGTAGGTGCACTGGGAATTTCCTGGAACTGTGGCGTGCTCACCGAATCTTGCACGAAACACTCTCTCCACCTGTCAGCGCCCAGATAGGGCTCAAGTGTGTGACTGTGGCACTTGGAGAGGAATTTGGAGCGTGTGTGTCTCCGGAGCATTCTCCAGCCCCTTTTTATCGGGAGTCTCACTTTAAAGGTAGTGTGCATTTGCTCAATCCATAGTATTTATTATTTACCGGCTGAGTGGCTCTGGGGATGTTGTGGTACCTCCCTGAGACTCTGTCCTCTGATCTGTAAAATGGATTCTAGTGGGACTCGGGTAAGAATGTCCATGTGCAGCACTTAGAACGGTCGGTGCCAGACACCTATTAAGCACACAGGGACTGATCATTTTTTTCCATTCTCTTTCATATCCTTCCTGCCCTCCTTCTTCCTCCTTTCCTTCCTCCTCCTCCCGTTATGGAGGCCAGACAGTGTGTAGCAGAGAAGGCCAGGCTGGCGTGCAGGGACAGGAGGTGGTCATTTGAATTACGCTTTGTGTAGCCATCTTTTTAGGACATTTTTACTTAAAAAAAATTGTATTCATTTGCTCAGGCTGCCATAACAAAACGTGACAGATGGAGTGGCTTGAGCAACAGAAATGGACTTTTGCACAGCTCTGGAGGCTGGAAGTCCAAGGTCAAGGTGCTGGCAGGGTCAGTTTCCTCTGAAGCCTTTCTCCTTGGCTTACAGGTGGCCGCCTTCTTGTTTCTCTTCACACGGTCATCCTGCTGGGCACCCGTGTCCTGTGTCTCTCTGTGTTCCTCATCTCTTCTAAGGACATCCGTCAGATTGGTTTAGGGCCACCCTAGAGACCTCCTCTCATGCAATCGCCTCTTTAAAGACCCCATCTCCAGGGGTGCCTGGGTGGCTCAGTGGGTTAAAGCCTCTGCCTTCAGCCCAGGTCCTGATCCCAGGGTCCTGGGATTGAGCCTCGCATGGAGCCCTCTGCTCAGCGGGGAGCCTGCTTCCTCCTCTCTCTCTTCCTGTCTCTCTGTCTACTCTGTCTGTCAAATAAATAAATAAAATCTTAAAAAAAAAAGACCCCATCTCCAGGGGTCCCTGGGTGGCTCAGTCGGTTAAGCATCTGACTTCAGCTCAGGTCATGATCCTGGGGTGCTGAGATCGAGTCCTGCTTTTCCCTCTCCCTCTGCCTGACCACCGCACCCCAGGTTGTGTGCTCTCTCTCTCTCTCTCTGTCAAATAAATAAAATCTTAAAAAAATAATAAGGACCCTAACTCCAAATACAGTCACATTCTGAGGTCCTGGGGATTAGGGCTTCAACATAGGAACTGGGGTGGGAGGGACACAATTCAAACCATAACAAACATACTTAGGGTTTCTTTTTTTTTTTTTTTAGTTCCCAAATTATATGAGGTTGAACCTTACAAAATTGCTGACAGTCAGTTATGTTCAATGTACAGCAAGAACAGTTCCCTTGGAAGTCAGCCCTGGGTTGCCCACAAGGGGCAACCGTGAACACACCTCCTGGCTCTTGCTGTGTGAACACGATGGATGAATGTTCAAGAAAAATGGCACGTGGGCAGTTGCTCACGTCTGGAACGGGGTCTCACTTGCTGTCGCACATGCCCGTTCTTCAGGCTACAGATGTCCCCGTTCTTCACTGACATATGCAGGCCGTGCACACTGTGGATCCAGCCTGAGCTTCTTGCCCTATGGAAATTCACTTTCTTCCTCCTTCCTTCCTTCTCCTCTCCCCTGGATAATCTGCGTTCCGGAGAGGATCTCATTATGGGAAAAGCAGGCCAGCTCACCCCATAGCCTTGGCCATCAGCAATAACTTGATCCTTAGGTCAGCCCTGTGGGGGGGGGGGCGGTGTGGATTATCCCCATTTTACAGATGGGAAAAGTGAGGCACGGAGAAATTATATAACTTCTCTAGTGTCCTACATGCTAGTAAATGACAAAGCTGGGCTTTTTGAACCCAGGCAGACAGGTTCTAGATGCTATGCTCTTGACTGACCACTATACTCTCCTGCCTTTTGCAGGACTGATGAGTCCAACCGGGGACATCAGAGAGAGAACCTGCTGAGCTCTGGTTCAGAAGGTCACAGGGGACAGCAGTCAGAGTTTCCTTTTCCAGGGTCCATCCAAGGGACAGGACTCCACGGCTTCCACTAGGATATCCTTCGGTTCTTGCCGTCTCTTGGGCAACCTGCATATCTGTGGTCTCTCTCCCTGAGGACTGGAAATGACAGCTGGGACTTGCTTTGTGACATCACGTCATGGGAATTTGAGAGCCCGGAGGCTTTGAGGTTGGTGCAGTGATAGTAATTACGGGTTTCTGAGCATGACGGGGAGGATGAATGAGATAGTGCATGGAAAGAGGCTGGCACAATGCCGGGCACTCAGAAGGCAGTCCGTGGGGCCGTCAGGCTGGGCCTCGTCCATTGTTCCATAGTCTGATAATTCCTGAGCCTGGAATACAGATCAGATGGTCTGGGCATCCCTGAGAGAGCTTGCTTTTTCAGGAGGGGAAGGGAAAGAAGAACTGAGATTTGCAGGGTCCCTCCCTAAGTCAGGCACCCTGGGAAGCCCTTGACATACAACATCTCATAATCTTCGAAAACAGCTCTAAGGAAAGATACCCATTCTACAGATGCAGAGACTGAGGTCCAGAGATGGGCTTGTTCAGGGTCACTCAGCTGGTAAGTGGTGCATCTGGGCTTCTGAGGATTTCCTTCTCTTAACCTTTTCTCTGAAGCATCACCCATTTCTCCCTCTCTACATTGTCCTTCTCGCAGCATGCAGGCATGTCCTTACAGTTCTAGAACTTTTTTTTTTAATTGAAGGGTAATTTATACGCAGCAAAATTCAGGTTTTGGTGTAAGGTTCTAGGAGTTTGATAAATGCCTACAGGCATCACTGCCACCAGGATCAGGACCTAGAGATTTCTATTTCTATCAGCCCCCACCCCGTTCCCTTGTGCTCAAGTAAGCCTTGGGGATACCCCCCCATGTCCCTGTTTCCTCCCACCTCTCTCTGTCTCCTTTGGATGTTTCTTGCCCTCCTCAGTCTCCCAACATTGGGAGATCTTGCAATATTTTCCAGTTCTCTTCTTCCAGTTCTCTTCCAGTTCTCCCCCTTATGGTCCCTACTAGATGTCCCCACAGGTTCTATGACTTTTGGTGATGACTATATGCTGAACTGTGAGTTCCCGTCTCATCTCCTGTTCTGGGCTTAGAACTTCATTCCACAGCCCACTGGCCTTTCCAAAAGAGCTGATATTTTAGATGTCCAAAGCAAAACTCTTAGCACTCTCCTTCGGAAACTTCTTTCTCAAGTATGGCAGTTTCCCGAGAAGGACCTCACTTCCCGTGGAGAACCCAGGCCCCAAACACAGACTTCTTCTCTTCTGTTGTGTCCACTGTAATCCAAACTCTCACCTGATTCGGTCAAGCTGGCCTTCAAACTCTGCCTTCTGTAAGCCGGTTTCTTTCCAACTTGATAGCCACCCTCATTGCCTGCTTGGAGACTACAAACCTCCTTGTGATTTCCTGCTCCTGTCCTATCCCTTGTCAGAAGATCTTGAGACTGTAAATGTGGGTCATATTATTCTTCTACCAAAAAACCTTTTGATAACTTCCCAATGCACTTCAAGTAAAATCCAAGGTCCTTCCTGGGGCTTGTGATGCTTTCCATGGGTTGGCTTTGGGCGATCTCTTAGTCCTTACCTCCTGTTTTTCTTTCCTGCACGTGTAACATTAAGCTACCCTTAATCTTTTATTTTTCGACCTTAACTCTGTGCATTGTATCAGTTAGCTACTGCTGTGTAACAAATTATCCTTAACTCCAGGCTCACAACAACAGTAAGGTTTTATGATCCCACATGATTCCGTGGGTCAGGCATTGGCATAGCCCGGCTGGACAGATCTGGCTCAAGGTCTTGTGAAGGTGTAAGTGTAAGTGGGTGGGGGCTGTTGTCATCAGAAGGCTCGGCTGGGGCTGTGGGATCCGATTGCAAGATGGATTCACACCGGGGATAAATTTACATAGGTGCCGACTATCAGCTGGAAGCCTCAGTTTCCCCCCTTCCCCTTAGGGGTCTGTCCATGGGCTGCTTGCGTGACTTCATGAAAATGCTCCCTGAGTAAGATTCAAGATGAAGAAGATGGAAGCTGCAATGTCTTTTCTGTCCCAGCTTTGGGAGCCACCCTTCATCATTTCTGCAGCATCCTATTAGTAATGCAAGTTTGGTCCTATTGGATGGGGGAGGGGCTAGCTGGGCTGTGACTACCAGAAGGCAGAATCATTGGGGCCACCCCCTGCTAGATGTCCTAATCCTTTTGTCTGTTACCCACCCTTTAAACCTCAGCTTTTGAGCTCATCTCATTGAAAAGTCCTTCTCCAACAGCCCACTTTATTCCTTCTGTGTCCGTTTACTGAGCATCTGCCAGTGTTGCCCTTCTCCCCCCTGCAGTGGGACGGGCTCCTTAGTCTCTTTCTAGCCTTTGCTCGTATCCTGGGGTCTTTGCTGTGCACCCCATCCAAAAGTGCAACCCTTTCCCTCCCATCTTTCCCGCCTTGCTTTTTTCTTTATTGTGGCCCCTCTTGCCTTGTAGGAAGCCATTTCATACCTTTCCTTACTATGCTTATTAAAAAAAAATTTTTTTTACTATGCTTATTTTAAAAATTATCTTTCTCTTCAAATTAGAATGGAAGCTCCGTGGGCATTTTTGTGCGGTCTGTTCATTGATGTATCCCCAGAACCTGGTCTTGTGACCCATACATAGACGGTTTTCAGAATAGTCATGGACTACGTGAACCAATCAGTTTTTTCTCCCTCTGGCCTGGCTGCTCCTTCTGTCACACCTGACTGCTTTTCTGAGCACGGCTTCCTGTCCCTGATCCATGGGGATGGATTACATCATCCCAGGCTACGTCGCTGGCTTTCTCCAGGGTCAACAATACAGTAATGGATGTAGGGGCATCGTATAACAAAGGGTTATGCCTCTGGCTGTGAGACTGACCCGTGTTAATCCTTCCCCCAATTTCAGAGGGGACATCCCCCTTTTCCCCCTTTTTGTGATCCTCTGTGTGTCCTCCTGGCTGGTTTTCCTCTCCTTTCCCAAAGTTTTCCCTCTTCCCACCCAGGGATGCCACGTGGTGCCCCATGATTTATACTGAAGGCCAAATAATTGAATTGTTATTGGTTTGGAAGGGGAGAGGAAGGGGGAGAGATGTTGGCTAAATTGTTCCCCTTGGATAATGTTCACGTACTTTCCAGTCGTGATTTATTTCTGCTGTTGGCAGGCTTGCCGTCTGGACATGAAATCCTTGATGGGAATGCAAGGGGAGGATGATAGCAGTGGGGTATCTGCAGTGTGGGGGGCTCCTTTTGGGCATGAGATCTAGGAGAAGTGTTGGGCGAGTTTCTCTGAGTATGGTGACATGGAGGAGGTGGTCCAGGTGTCTAGAATCTCAAGGTCCCCAGCTTTCTATGGGCTGTACAGCGTGTTCTAACCTCATAAAACCAGGCCTATGTGCCTGGTTATTGGCTATTTGTATGAGCAAGTTTACTTCCAGATTACCTTTTGCAGAGGGGGAAAGTGGGGCTCAAATTGGGGAAAGTCACTGTACTGGTTATTGGTTACTGGTTATCTATCGGTATGTAACAAACCACTGTGGACTTGGTGGCCTAAAGACATTTCATTTATATTATGCTCACAAATTCTGCAGGTCAGGAATTAGGATGTGGAACAGCAGGGATAGCCTGTCCCTGCTTCATGGTGTCTGAAGGGCTAGAAGTGACTTGAATAGTTGGGGGATGGTTCAGACACCTGAAGGCTGCCTCATTCATGTGTCTGGCCCTGGAGCTGGCTGACTCAAAGGCTGGGCTGAGCTGGGACAGTTGATTGCAACAACTCCCTGTGGCCTGTTCGGGCAGCTTGGGATTCCTCGAACCACGGCAACGGGATTTATTACAGGAATTGTTATCTGTGGTTATGGAGGCTGTGAAGTCCCGTGATCTGCCCCCTGCAAGCTGGAGACCCAGGGGAGCTGTTGGTGTGGTTCTGTCGAAGTCTGAAGGTCTTCACACTGGGGACCGATGATGATGGAAGTACAAGGCCTGAGACCCAGAAGCAGTGAGGCCTGAGGGCAGGAGATCATGAATGTCCCAGCTCAAGCCCAGAGCAGATTGGCCCTTCCTCCTCTTCTTTGTGTTATGGGGGGTCCTCAGTGGATTGCATGGTGACTGCCCACATTGGTGAGGGCTGTCTTATTAAACCAATCCACCGTTCAAATGCCAACCTCTTCTGGAAACAGCCTCACAGATACACCGAGGAATAATATTTTACCAACTATCTGGGCATCCTTTAGCCCAGTCGAAAAATGATGCATCATTCTACCTTCGCCCAGATCATGCCAGTCTCTTTTATCTTTGTTTAAGTGCCTGAAGTGAATGGGGACAAATCTCTGCTGGGGAGTGAGGGTGAGAAAAAACGGAAATGCGCTCTGAATTGATTTTGTTACCCAGAAAGGAATGGCAGGTGCATGTTCTAATGTGGGTAAACGGGTCAGTGGGTGCTTTCCTCCTATGGGCAGTCCCCAGGCAGGGGCATCTCTCCCCAGTCCTGGATGGCCACACACAGACAATAGAGGTTTCCTATAAATGGATGGTTAATTGTCTCCCGGTCAAGGGAGCCTGCAGAATTAGGGCTTCCAGGTGTGGACCAGGTCACATGGGAGCAGAGGCCCTGTCCACACTCCCTGGCCACTCTCCTTTCCTTGCCAGTTCTCCAGAGATCCAGGTCACTTTCAAAGCCTGGGGCTCCAGGCTGCCTGAGCAGAGGTCAGAGGGTGGCTGCCAGGGTCACTGACTGAACAAGGAGGTCAATTTCAGTAGGAAACCTACCTGTAAGTGATGGGGGCCACATCCGGGCTCTGAAGCAGGGAGGCTCCAGTCTCTGCAACAGCCTACTGTTGCCCTTTTACTTTACACCTGGGAAGCCTGAGTCCTCTAGAAACTAACATTTATCATTTATTATACAAACACGCTTAATAAATTTGTCTATCTACTATCCGCCTACCAACCCGCTTTCCAATCAGGCCCAGTGGGAGGTGCTTAACAAAATTACTGTTATTTGCAAACCTTACAATCATGAGGAGGAGGTTTTTTTTTTTTTTTTTACAAATTCCCATTTTAATAGTTTTTTTATACTTTCCCATTTCATAGATAAGAATAGTGAGTCCCAGAGTGGTTAGGAGGCTTCTTCAGGGTCACTCAGCTGGCTACTGTCAAGGGGGGGCTTGAACTCTTCCCCTGTGGTCCCTATGCTCTGCCCTCTTCTAGATTCAACTTTGAACCTCTGAAGCCAAAGGCCTGCCTGACAACAGGGCCCCTCCCTTACCTGGCTTCTAGGTCAGGAGAGGGAGAAGCTTGGGCCCTCCCTCTGACCCACCCAGCCACCCACCCGAGGTACCATTAAAGTTAATTGTTTTTACTGCCAGTTTAACATAGTCTTGTAAATTTTTTTATGATGTGGCCCAGGAACGCTGAGCTGTGTGCAGAGCTCAGGGACAAAATACAGTTTGAACACAGAAGCTTGGCCCCAGCACTAGAGGGGGAGGGGGGCCTCCACCTGGAGGTTGTAAGAGGGGGTGCCCTCAGCTCTCCAGGGGACCCTCTTGCCCTCACCCTATATTACCTGGGTGGTGGTTTCCTGTTGAGGCATAGCGTCACTGACTGGATAGTTATGCCTCTTCACCTAAACTGTGGAATCCTTTGGTGTCGAAACCCCTAAGTCTTGGTAGAGAGTTCTGGAACTTTTGGAAAGGTTATGGGTAACTCTGGCACAGAAGGTGTGGCTCCAGGAGTGCTAGGTGCCTTCTAGCCTCGGGACACAAGGATAGGCTGGCCCAAGCAGGTACAAGGTGGGTGCCAGGCGCGCATATTCTAGGGTGTGGGGAACTTTGATCGGTTCAGGACTTCCCTATTCTACTCTTGACTGCCGGGAGAGCCCAGCCTTCCCAGACTGTGCCTTTAAGATGCTTAGCCCCCCAGTTTGTGGGGGAAGACAACAGTTGCTAAGCACTGGGCAGCGCTTTGCTTCCACGTGGAGACTTTCTGGGCGCATCTCCATCCTGAGGCTCTGGGGATTTGCCCGTGGTTGGTATTAAATCGCTACTTCTAATGCGCCCAGAAGAGTGCCGCCTGGCACACTCAACCTCTGTAATGGGTGACTTTATGGGGCATTCGCGATTAAGCCGAAGTATTCATGAGGCACCTACTGCGTGCAGAGCCTTGTGGTAGGTACTGGGGACACACGGAGAAGCCTGTCGTCCTCTCATTGAAGGGGAGTAGGCAAACTACGCAGACATTAGGAACGGAGGAACCGAGCATCAAATCCACACAGGTCAAGCGCTGGTTCTGAAAACGTATTCCGGGAGCGGCCGCACCTGCATCGCCCGCCCCGGGAACCTGTTAGAAATGCAAATTCTCCCGCCGCACCGCAGACCTACTGAATCCCGAGCTTTGTGGATGGGGCCCCGCAGTCTGGTTCTAGCAGGCCCCTGCCCTTCAGGTGACTGCAGTGCTCGCTGAGGCTGAGAACCTGCGATACCACGGACGTAGGCGCCGGCTTTGCAGGGAGGTTTGAAGCTCCTTGTTAGTTTCGAGGTTTGGGTCAGGAAATTCTAAGAAGCTCAGCGGGGGGTTGGAGGGCTTGGAGGGGGTGGGGAGGGAGTGGAGTGTGGGAGGGAGTGGAGTGTGGGTGGGAGAAATCGGCTCCAGTCGGGCGAGGATGAGGATGAAGGGCAGAGCAGCCCTCTCCTCCTAGAGCCTCCTGGGTCAGAGCCTCTGGTCTCTGCAGGATGGACCACTGCGCACGACCCAATTCAAACAGGTCAGAGAGGTGCCTCAGGACGTGCCCACTCGGATCTGAAACGTGTAAACCCTGAGTTCAGGCCCACTTCGTCTCTATCGGGCGGCTGGTTTTGGGGGCCACCTGACTTTCGCGAGCCTCAACTTCCCCGACCTGGAGGGATCACTGCGGCTCGAATGGGGCTAGAGGTTTGTAGAAGCTCCGTGTAAGCTACGGAGGTGTCCCGCCTCAGGACCAGTTTCCAGCGCAGCTCAGGTCAGTAGAAAGTTCCTCCCGCGCGCGGACGATGTAGCCCGAGCGAGGGGCGAGAGATGTAGGCGGAGGCGCACGCTGGCTCGAGACTGCTGGGGATTCGGGAGCTGGCGCCGCGCATCTTTTATGAGAATACTCCGCTTAGAGTGACATGGGGTAGGTTCACGTCCAGGCTTTTCTGCAAAGCGTGCGGGAGTGATCGAGGGTCTGTAACGCTAATGAACTGCGCAGGGGGCTGAGCGTCGGGGCAAATCCGGCAGCAGGGCGGGTCCGCGTGGACCTCGCCGGGCGCCGGTTGTGCCAAGCACCCGAGCGCACCGCGCACCGCTCGCCGCGTGGGGCTAGGGTAACCGCGGCCTTCTCCCAAGTGGAAGCAATCTGAGGTGGGGAGAATCAGCGGCAGGAGAGCATGATATTCCTCTGGAAGGTTCCATAGGTTTTCCAAGTGTTCTTTGAGTAAGACGCAAACAATGTCAGACCTCCAGCGAAGAATCAAGGAGCCAATGATCTAGCCCCTGCCTACCGCTCAGGACTCAGCTTTAACTAGCACACCCCCCAACCCCACATTCAGCGGGGTGGGGTCCACCCAGCCCTCAGGCTCTGCTTCTGTTGGAGCTCGCACCACTCTCCGCAACCCCTCCCGTTCCCCGCGTGGAAGCACATCGGAGGAGGGGGCAGAGGAGAGGGAGGCCTGGCCAATTTCTCTCTTTCAGATCCGGGATGGGAACAGCCCAGGGGGCCGTGGCCTTGTCCCGAGGCCACTGCCCAGCCCCTCCCCCGCACCCCGGCCAGGCTTTGAAGAGCGGGTTTTACGAACTTTTCCATTTTCCTTCTGGAGGCGTGTTTGTTCTTCTCAGTCACCTCGCTTTTTTTTATGAGCTTCAGAGCCGATCTGCACGTTCTCCACTCCGTGTAATTTCAATTTGAACTCTCCCCAGAGCGGCCTTTTCCCTCTTGTGGCCTGCCAAGTCGTTTGAAGGCCGCGCAAACATTCTTCCTCCCTCCTGTCCCCGCGAATCTCGGTCTACACCCGCGAGAGGAGGCGGAGGCTGTTCTGGTGGATCAGAGCTTTTCAGCGGGCGCCCTCAGACCCTTTTGGAGGGCGAATTGGGGGAGGGGAGGTGAAACGTCCAAATAACTGCCTCCCTCCGCGACCCCTTTTAAGAGGAATAGTGTGTGTGTGTGTGTGTGTGTGTGTGTGTTCCTTGGAGAGCGCGCATTTCCTAATGGGAGTTGGAAGTCTCCTGAGCGAGGTGGCGGATTGGGGCTCTGCATGGAATTCCTAATTCATTTTTCAGCCAGTTTCCCGGCTAGGAGGTGTTATGGTCATTTTACAAATGAGGGAAACTGAGGCTGAATCATGAGGTCAGTTTCACAGCTTCCCTGTTGGAATTCAGTTCCAATTTTGAGCAAACCTTTTTTTTTTAAACAATAATTATTAGTGATGACTTAATGCAAATTATTAAATACGTATCACAATGGCCCTTTGATAAAGCAGCTGTTACCGGCTAGCCACTGTTCTAAGCCTTCTACTCATGCATCTTTCAGAAATATTTTTCATAATGCCTTTATGAATTACGTACTTTTCACACGGCAGATAGGAAAATGGAGGCACGGAGAAGTTGTCTCCTTCCCAAAGTCACACAGCAAGGAAGAGCTGGAGTCAGGATTTTTATTATTTTATTTTTTTAAGTAGGCTCCACGCCCAGCATGGAGCCCAACATGGAGCTTGAACTCACAACCCTGAGATGGAGACGTGAGCTGAGATCAGGAGTCCGTGGTTAATGGGCCGAGCCACTCTGGCGCTCCTAGAGTCAGGATTTGAACTCAGGCACAAGCACTCACTAGTCATGCCTTTGGAGAATTTTTTCCAACATTATCCTGAGTCATGTGAAAGAAATCCCACCCAGGCTTACTACCCTAGGCTTTGTTTTCTTCCCCAAGGTCACCTGGGAACAAACAGGAAGATGGAGGGGGGATGCCAGGAGTTAAGTAAGGCTGTGTTTTCCAAGGGGGACACCACGGCGATACATAGCCTTGGCTCTGGGCACCAGCCCCGCAAGTGAAGGGCTGTCCACCCTCCATCTCCCGATGGAGGATGGACCCTATCTCCTCTTAGTCCAAGGGCTGAGCTCTTGGTGGAACACATCTGGGGGGGAAGTCTTGAAACTGCCGATAGGAGAAACAGATCAGGTATGACTAATAAGGATAAACATAATAATAGTTGCCAGCATTTTATTGAGCACCTACTATGCTATGTCTGATGCATAGTCCTTTTGTATATTAAGAGCCCTGTAGGCAGGGACATTCAAAAGTTCGTGTCTTTAAAGAACACAGAAAGGTTAAGTCATGTGTTCAGAGTCACAGAGGGAGGGAGGAGGTTCTCAGTGGGAGCTCACTTTCTGTAAATTTGGCACATTCTGATGGCAGTCACTTCTGACTGCCTCTGACACCAGCTGCAAAATGGAATGAGTGGATCTTGGAGCAGTCATTTCTGGCGACCCTGCAGATGGGGAGACTGAGGCCTGGTGAGGGGCTGAGCATGGCTTGATGCCCCCCATCAAGTCAGGAGGGGAAACAAAAGTGGAACCCAAATGCTCTGCCTCTCACCATCTCCCTCCTGGGCCAGGGTCCTTGCTGCAGTTCTGAGGGAGGAAGCGAGGCAGTGCCCTCGAGTCAGACTTTCGTTTTCCTTCTGTGCTCAAATTACTGTGTGACTTTTTGCCGGTCGGTCACCTCTCTGGGCCTCAATTTCTCCAACTGCAAAATCATTGTGATCCAGGGGTTAGAGTATTTCGAAGGGCAAAGGGCTCGGCCTGGGAGATAGCCTGCTTATGCCTGCGTAAGGATTCATTCACAGTAGCCCACGTGAGTACTAATTTGAGACCCATATAGACACAGTGCACCCCAACTCAACCTACCGCCCCCCTCCTTCTTCATTGTTATTACCGCTGCAATTTAAGGACTGCACCTCCTCTGGCCCCTGCTATGTAAGCAGGTTACTGCAGCTCCCTGACCTGAATCTGGCCCTGAGCTGGACCATCCTTGCGGTGATCACAGATACCCAAAGCCAGAGTTCTGGGCGGTGGATTGTTCCTGCAACAACTGGTCTCATCTGTGCTCCGGCTGATAGCTCCAGAAATGTGCTGATGAATGTTTCGGGGCTGATTTGTTGAGCTAATTCTATTCCTAGTGACTCCGCGGAGAGGGACAGAACTCTTTGCTACAGAATGTCAGGTTTTCCTTATCTGCTCCAGGAAATGGGAGAAGGTGGGTAAAGGGGGCTGGTGCCCAAGGCAACAGATGGAGGCAGCCTGAAGGCCAAGCCAGGAGGAGCCTCTTGGAAGACCCACTGTGGATTTCGTTGGCGCATCACCTACCTGGAGGCTGGGTATTGACAGGAGAAGGGGTGGACAGCGTGGATAAACCATTGTCTCTTCACTTACAGCTGGATGGGCCCTGAGAATTATTTTACAGAGCCTGGGAAGGGCACTCACTTGACCAAGGCCACTTGGGGTCAGGCCTCCCATGGCCTTGAACTTGACCTTACCCATGCTACAGGCTGCCCAGTGGAGCTGTGAGCAGCAGGCTCCAGGGACTGTGGGGTAGTGAAAGTGGTGGTGGGAGTTGTCTCCCTAATGGCCCCAGGGGTTGTGTGGGGGTGGTCCAGCTCTGATGCCCATCCTGGGCCTCCCAGTGCCTGAGCCCCAGAGACGGGACCACATTTTTCCACATTTTGGACTGGAGAGCCCTGCCTAGCTTTGGGGCCTAGGAAGGAGGAAGAGAAAGCAAGGCCAGGAGGGTGGGCAGTGAGGGGAGGGAGTGGTGAACAAAGGGGCCAGCCCTGGCGCTGGATCGGGCAGGGCTGCTGAGTGATGATCCCCAGGCCCCGAGGTTGGGGCGGGCTGCCAGGATGCACAGGGGGCGGGGAGGGTGATCCCCGGAGACGGAGGCACACAGAGGAGACCCAGACAGAGGTTGGAAATAGATAGCATGAGATGGAGAGAGAAAAACACACAGGAGAGATGGAGGCAGGTTTGGAGGTTGGCAGTTGAAGGGAGAAACAGAAGGACAGAAGGGGAAGGGGGCACATGGGGAGACAGAAAGTAGGGACAGGAAGGCTGCAGAGAGGGAGAGACAGGGAAATAGGCAGACCCAGAGAGACAGAAGGAAGCATAACCACAGGAGAGAGAGAGAGACAGAGAGCGAGGGACACAGAGGGATGCAGAAGGGGTGCTTAAGACAGAGAACCAGAGGATGGCATCTGCAGCCGACCGTGGACAGAAAACCAAATCGACGTAAAATCATTCATTTCAGGGCAGGGATCCGAGGTTACCTGACACGTGGGTCCCTGACTGTCACAGTAAAGGTCTTTGGCTACAATTTGTAGTGGGCTCAGTGTCCTTTCCGGAGAAAGTGGCTTTTATAAGTGTTTTTTAATGACCTCCCAAGGCGAGCCCACCCCATCTTCAACTTTCCACTTTCTCTCCGTCTGCCCTGGGTGGGCACCTGGGTGTGCCCGGGCCAGACTCTCTGTGGCTGGGCAGGGCTTTGACGTCCTGTTGTAGGGACGTGCGTGTGTACACACGTGTGTGTGCGCGCATGTGTGTGCAGAGTCACACAGCCTCCCCGCATGTGTGCAGACACACCTCTCGCAAGTCCACCAGACACACATACATGCTTCACTCACTGTGGCACGCACGTGTGGATACACAGGCATTCCACATTCGTGGAGCAACTACCCGACTCCGAGTGGGGCTGGGTATTCAATAGGGAAAGAAAAAGGAAGTGAAGGTGCTTCTCTCGGGCTCCCCCTAGAGGCGAGGCTGCCAGGGCGCCCTGCGGTCAGGGTGAACCAGAGGGAGGCTGCCAGGGAAGGGGTAGCAGGACGGTCCCTCAGGGTCCAGGGTACAGGGATGACCCCTCTGACTTGGGGAATATCTAAATTCAGGGTCTGTGGCGTGGCAGAGATGTCCAGCACCTCGCTGTGGTCAGAGTCAAGAGCACCCACCTTATCGCCCGTGAGCTTGGTGCTGGTCGGGGCTGTCGTTGTTCACATTGTTCTTTCTTCACTTTCTTCAACCTGGACCACTGATACAAGAAATCAGAGGGCTGGGGGTCCTGTCCGTCCATCAGGTCTCAGCATGGTCCCCCATATCTTTGGGGAATCAGACATAGGGGCCTGCCTCTCTTCTATCCCAAGTTGGGAACCGCATCGTCTACTGCAAAGGGCATCTGGGGGGAGCGGGGAGAGAGGTTTGGTTTCCTCTCGTGTTTGCCCCCACGTCCGGTGGGGGGGATGCACATTTCCTTCGATCTGGTCTGTGCGTAATGACGATTCCAGTTGCTGCTCCCAGTACCAGCTGGCCTTTCTTTTCATTTCGTTTCAAACATCCCAGTGATTGTAATAACAGCTAGTGTTTATGGAAAGTGCACACCACACACGGGGTGCTGGGCTCAGCGCTTTGCAGAGATCAAGTCTCCGAAAAGCCCTGGAACATGAGGGCGGGTAAGGACCGTGTATCCCATTGTACAGATGGAGAAACTGAGGCTGGGGGAGGTGAAGGCATTGACCCCAGATCATACGCCAAGGATTGATGCCCAGGCAGACTGCCTCCAGAAGTCGAGGTTTTACCCAACTTCCATCCTTAATAGCAAATAGTTCTCATCTATCTGTACAGACTCCAGAAATGGACAAGACGTGGGGCGTGGATGTGTGTGTCTGTGTGTGCGTGCACGCTGTGAGCACACGCATGGATGTTGTTCTGGGAGGTGTAGTTTCCAGGGGTCAGCCAGGAGCTGCCCCGGGGACTCACACAGCAGAGGCCCAGGCCAGGGGGAACGTTCTAGAAAAGCAGCCATTTCCTGACTACAGAAAGGGCCTTGCCCGAGCCCACCAGCTCATTTAAGCTGTGCTTTGGTCTTGCTGCAGGATTGGAGAGCAGCCCGGCTCTGTGCCCAGCCTGCCTGCCGTGTAACAAGATAGTTTATATTATACCGCTGAGCAGAAATAAAACTACTGAGTCAAACATTGCAAACAGATGCCGCCGGCCAGAGCCCAGGGTCCAGGGCCAGATGCTGTTGTGAGCACCCTGGGAGGGTAGAAGCTGGGAGTCTGGTCCCTCCAGATCCTGCAGGTTGGGGTGGGGGTGCTGCTGGAATTAGAGGTTCAGGAGGCTGGCTAAGGGGGATTTGGAAGTGGAGAGGGGGAGGGAATAAAAGAAGGAAAGGGGGGATATCTTTCCTTTCTTCCCTTCCCCACGGACATTCCAACCTTGTGATCTGCCAATTTCTTCATGTTTATGGCCCCTTCTCCCACGAAGCGGTAAAGCCCAGAAAGTCTCCCTGAAATGCCCCAAATGAACACACTCTAAGTCCCCTAGAGCCCCTTCTGAGCAGATTCTAACTCTAAGCTCACAACAGAGTTCTGGAACTTCTACCGTCATGCTGTCTCCCAGCCCATCTCTCCCGCCACCGCCCCCCTCCTCCCGCCAACCCCAGCCCGGGGTCCACCACTTCACCCTCCAGACTGAAGCCCTATTTAAATCCCGCACTGATAAAGTCATGCTCTTCTTGCTCACACACCTTCCATGGCTCCCTATTGTCCATGGCGGAACTTCTTAAAGAGGAGCCTGAGGAGTGCGTGCATCAGAGTCCCCTGAGAGTGTGGTTAAAATGCAGATTCAGGGCCACGCCCCTTTGCTGCTTTCAGGCCCAGCCATCTGCATGGTAAACAATTTGAAAACCTTTCTGGCAAGAGGGGAGGTGTTACTGTCTTTTCAGATGAGCACAGTGTAGCGTGATGAGGGTTCGTCAGTACAGGGCTCGTCATTGGGTTCTCCAACAGCTGCTGAGGGCACCTACTGTGTGCTGGGCGCAGGGGAGCAGGGGAGACAGCACGCCCAAAGTCAGCGCTGTTCTGGGGATCTTGTATTCTCAGTGACTTCACAGGAGCTCGGGGCTGTCCGGGTGGTTCAGGAAGACAACCTGGGGAGGCATCCCAGGGCCCAGTGAGATGGAAAAGTAGATTAGCCTCCAGGATTCTGGTCCGTGGTCTGGGAGGAAGGCTGGTGTTAGCAAAGGCTCTGAGAGAGGCGGCTGTAAGACAGATGAAAGGCACGGGTAGTTGAGTGGCGTCGCAGACTTGGATGTGGGTGAGAAACGTGAGGAAATGGGAAATGCTCGCTTTCTCATTTGGCTTCTCTTTCCTGGAAACTCCGAGTGTATGTGTGTCGGGCGGGGGGGGGGGGGGCTTTATCTGGTCTTTCCTGGAAGCCCCGGGAAGGAGGTGTCTACAGTACTCCGGAAGTGTGGGTTGAATGAATGAATGAAAGAAGGGGGGCAGGAGAGGAAGGGAGAGATAAAAGACACGAAAGAGAGGGAAGGAAAAAAGAAGGAATAAGGAGATAGGGGAAGGAGGAAGTAGGAAGGAGAGAGCCGGGCCCACTGTGTGGTTGATAAGCTCCAAAGCTATTTGGAGTTGGGTAAAAAATGTGTGTGTGCCTGTGTGTGTGGACAGGTGGAGGTTGAGGGTCTGTTCTGGGAAGCCAAGGCATCGCGGGGAACACAGGAGAGATTCCTACCTACCCTACCTTCCGTTCTCTCGTGCGAGGGCAGGGAAGAAGGCATGGGAGGCTGATAGAAAAAGGTGTCAGTGACTATGGTAGTACAGAGCTGGGAGACAGGAGGTGGGTATGAGGGTGGGCAGTCACAGAGGCTGCCGTAGAAAAGGCAGTGTGTGTGTGTGTGTGTGTGTGTGTGTGTGTGTGTGTAACAGGCAGAGACACCGAAAGCAATCCAAATAACTCTGATTAACACTCTCCCACCCTCTCCCTCCCCGATGCATTTCCTCTCAGTCAAGGCCCAGGGCAGACACGCCTGACTGTAACCCTAAGAGGCAGGGGAAACTTGAGCAATTATTTTTACACTAAAAAAAGAAAAATTAAAAAAAGAAAAAAGCCCTCCAAGACACGAGCGTGCTCCGGGCCCTGCGAGCCGAGCTCCTTGAGAGTCGGGTGGAGGCCCTCACCACCCCATCCTCGGGCGCCCCTTCTCTCCCAGCCTCCATATGGTCTGGCCTCTGTCTTCTGCCAGCCTGTGACAGACAGCCCAGGCCCGGCATCCCTCCCCCGCCAGGGGCCTGTCCCCTCTGAAACTGATCCCCGGCCTTTGGATCTAATTTGTTTCTCTGTCTGCCGGGTTTGGGGGGGGTCTCGCCTGGAGACGCGGTGGTCACAGGTGACATCAATCATGTCTGCGTCTTCCGAGGGTTGGGGATAGGATATCAGAGAGGTGACCAAGCATTTGCCACATGATTCAAATCATCTCAGCATTGATTAATTGGGTTCATCCTGAGATTCTGAATCATAACAACTGTTTTTCTCCTTCACCTCACGTCAACAGGCCCTTAAAGGGAAAGGATCCATTTCCCCAGCGCATGTGGTACACCGAGTTGATGAGCTCCTATTAAATGTTAAATGCTAGATGCGTTTTAGACAAACTCGATTTGCTCAAGATACTTTTCAAAGGTTTTGTGATGATTAGACATCTCTCTCCCTGCCTCGCCTCTTCCTCTCTGGCTTTTCCTGGGACGTGTTTTGGCTGCAGCCCCTGGCAGATGGGATGGGGAAACGTGTGGGCTCACGGAGAGGGTCCTTTGGAGAGGGGCTTGGGGGGCAGGGGGAGAGCCCCCTAGGCTGTTTAAAAGTGATACAGTTTCTGAAAAGTTTAACAAGGCAGAAAACAATCCCGGATGCCAAATTTGCCTTCCAAAAGTTAAATCTCCGGAATGCCTCCTTCCCCTAAATGGAGGAGAAAACAGTACTTCCAAGCCAAAAAAAGGGCAATTTTCTAGAGAAGAGAAATTCAGTTTCTGCCTTGGTATGGGTTCTGGAAGCGGAAATGACTGAATATGCTTGGCATGGAAACAAACCCAGTTTTAATGCAAATCAGTGAAAACGGGGAGCTGATCACAAAAAAAAAAAAAAAAGAAAGAAAGAAAAAAAATATCAAAATCCAGGCAAATTTCCTACTGTCTTTCCTGCAAGTGAAAAGGCTGCTCAACAGGGCGTTCTTGGTACCAGCTGTGTGACCTTGGACAAGTCACTGTGTTGATCTGAATCTCAGTTTTTTGGTTTATAATCATAGATAAATGCAATTCACTGGCCTATGGAGAAATGACTCAAAGAAAGGTTAGGAGAATGGCTTAATGGATTCTGGGTAGACCCTTAGTAGATAAATGTGTGTGCTGGGGGTGTTGGTGCTGCTGTGAGGGGGAGATATGTGGATACATCTGTGGATACATTTGGTTCATAAAGTTTCATAATGTAGATGAGCCCCAAGATTTAGCCAAGGGAACATTTTGGTCTGTGATGAATGGTGGAAAAAGGATCATTTAGAGCCAGTTTGCAAGCGTGGGCTCGGCAGCCCCCCCCCTCCCCCCGGCAGTGTTGGAATAGTGAGCTGGAAGTTGATTAGCACGTCTGGAAGGTTCTCAGGGACAGTGGAGGCTGTTCACGCCCACGCATCAAACCTCCCCAGACTCTCCCAGCAGTGTGTTCAGATACTGGGAATGACCTTGGTCCTCTGCAAGCCCAGATGTTCTTAGTGATGGAGAGAAGGTGGCTGAGGCTTTGGACCAGGTCACCCAAAACCTGAGTGCCTCAGGTGGGCTCTGGGTTGGGGTCCACCTCAGCACCCCAAGCCGTATATCCGTGGCTGCTCCCACCACCCCTGCTGAGCTGATCTGTGGAGGGACTGGGCTCTCCGGGTGCCCTGAGGGGACAGAGAAGGGGCCCGGCAGCCCACGGGGGCAGAAAGAGAGGCAGAGGTGGGATGGGAGGAGTCCCAAGAGAGAGAGAAGGAGAAAGAGAGAGAGAAGGGAAGTAAGGAGAGAAACAGGGAGTCAGGCAGAGAGAGAAAGAGGGACAGAGAGTTACAGGGAGCTGGACAGAGAGGAGAGAAAGAAACCAGAGAGTAAGAGTCTAGGACAGCACGGAAGGGACAGCAGGGGAGAAGGAGAAGGGCAGGGAAAGGAGGGGAAAAAGTCAGCAACAGAGAAGGCGGGAGCAGGAGAGGGTCAGACAAACCACACTAGGCATGTAAAGAGAAACAGAAACACAAAGACAGGGTCGCAGGCGGAGAAAGAGGACCAGAGCAAGAAATGGGGAGTGAGTAGGCAGATCCCATGCTTGAGATGTAAGGATACTGGCTTTTGTTCTCCCCTAGCACATACAACTCCCTACCAGCGTCACGGGGCCTTCAAAGTCCCCGTCTAGCCAGGCACCCTGAGGGACCTCAGGGACGCTGGGCTATCACAAATGAGGCATCGGGCTGCCGGGCTGCCGGGCTGGATTGCGTCAGGGGAGGGATGGTCCCTGGAGAGGATCAAAGGGAACCAGGGTCCTGGCTTCATTGGCAGGACTCCCGGTGGGGCCTGTGGGCCTGAATTCCTGGCCAAACCCCCAGGAAACATTCTGATGAGCAGATAGAGACACTCCAACCACAGGTCCCCTCCTCCCTCTCTCCCTCCTCCTCCTCCTCTTCCTTTCTCGTGTGGGTTGAGATCAGCATCATCGCGAGGGTTGGCCCGTGCTGAACTGAACTCCAGACGGCAGGCATGCTCCTCTTGAACCTTACAGCAACAGCTGTGGGGAGGGCTGCCTAATGGAGCTGTCCAGAGACCCCCATGCAATGATGCTGAGCACTTGGGAGGCAGAACGCGCAGGTTTGGAGGGAGGCACCCTGAGGGTGAAATCAGGCTGCATAGTCCTGGACTTTTAGTCTTCTCGTGTGCAAAATGTGGATGATAGGAATACCTCCGAGGGCCCTAAGTGTGATTCCCAGTGTCAGAGCTCTGAGAGCCCAGCGCCTGGAGCATAGTAACCCTGGGCACATGGAGGCTCTCCGGTGTCTAGAAGACAGAAGCCAGATCGCTGTCCCAGACAGGGGCTAATATATGGCATCTAGCTCTGGCCGAGAATTGAATTCAACCTCAGCTGGAGAATTAGAACATCGTGATTAGAAATGAGAGGAGAGAAGGGACAAAACAACCTGTCTTCAAGTGCACGATGACAGAGCACAGACTCCCCTGGCAGCCCAGGGGGCTGGGGAAGGACAGGGCAGATCATATTAATATCAATAAATTATATCTGCACCATGATTTATGGCTCTGATGCGCTTCCCATTATGTTATCTTCCTGCATCACGGAAGGACGGGCTCTCCTGATGACTGTCCCAGCCGTTTTCACGTAATCACTGCTCTCAGTGGCCATGGTGTTGTCTGGGTCACTGTTGATGGGATTCTCCTAGTTTCCACATAGGAGAAACTGAGGCTTGTCCCAGGAAAACAGCTGGAGCTGAGATTTAAATCCAGGCTTCGTCCTGCTGGGTCTTTTCCCCAGTGTCCCCTCATCTTATCCTGGGAGCGAGACAGTCTCCTTCTTATCTTGTGTTTTGTCACTTGCATGGAGTCCTGCTTCCTTCCTTCCCACGGCAGATGACTCCCATTTTGTCTAAGGGTGAAGGACCTCAAGGGTCCCTCCTGTCCGGCCCTGAGGTCCTCCATCTGCCTAACCACCCAGCACTACCTCCCCGCCCCTGTGCCCACGGGAAGGAAGAACTCCCCGCAAGCAGCTGCTCAGTTGCCGGCCAGGCAAGGGTGACCCGGATGTGGACTTGAACTTTCGGGTATCCCTCCTCCCCCAACCACCACCTTGGCTGGTCTCACCTCTGCCTTTGAACCCAGCAGCAGCCTTACTGGCACATTCACCCCACCCTCCCTCTCCCCTTCCTCTTTCTTCTCCTTTTCCTTCAGGAAACCCACAGCCCCGGATCAGGGCTGTGAGCTGATTTGGGGACCAGGTTCATTTAGCATTTGCAGAGTAAGCTATTCCAAGAATGTGCAGATTTAGTCCTGGAAGTGGCCCTAGAAGGAGACTGGCTCGGCTTCTGAGCAGGAGAACAAATGAGCCCCTTCCCCCTCCTGCCGTTTCCTTTGTCTCCATCCAAAATCCCCCTTTACACGATCCCGGAGGCTTCCTAATAAAATAGAACTGTAACTTTATCTAAGACGAGCGCAGCACATGTCGAATGGATAAGGTGTAATTAATAACAGAAAATAATGTCTCTCCCCCTCCTGACCTTTCACCCCCATATAAGTGTCTTAAGTTTTATGACAGCTAAGCACAGAATGAGTGTGTGTGTGCACTCATGTACGTGTGTGTGCACGCGCGCGCATGCGAGGTGCTTGCTCTGGTGTGTGTATTCAAGCTGAGTCTACGAGGGGCCGATACGTCTATCTGGTGAATATTCACCTAGCCCTGGCTGGAATTGGTTTACGTTTCTGGCTAGACTGGCCTCTCGCTGAACCCAGGCACTGCCTGAAAACGATCTGATCTCTTGAAGTGAGGATTCCGTCTAGATCTCAAAATACCCTAGATCTATTTCCATGCAAAACTTTGGGCAATGCACAAGCCGGATATTCTTAAAAAAAAAAAAAGAAGAAAAAGAAGAAGAAGGGTCATGCGTGTGCCCGTGAGTGCACACACACGCCACACGCTCTTTTGGAATCCCCAGCGGCTGCTCGGTTGCAGGGTACACAAAGGGTCCCCAAATCAGCTCAGTCTGTTATATTTCAGAACCAAGGTGGGCGCTGGGAAAGGGGGTATGGATAGTTATTTGGGCCTGTAGCAGTGCACGGGAAACCGAGGCAAACATTTCCTTGGTCGGGATGATGTAAATACTTGGGCATGTGTGGAACTCATTAACGGACAGTGTTCTAAGCAGTTGTGGTCCCCAACCCCAGCGTGACATCGTCCTGCTGTTTCTCTAGGGGAGAATGAAAGACCTGCGCTTGGCCCAGCAGGTTGAGGCTGGAGAAGCAGGGAAGGGGTGAGGAGAGCCAGCCTCCCAAGACTCTAGACTGTTTTCTGCAGTCGGGATGGGAGGGCCCTTGAACCAATACTGTTTGTCTTCACGGTTCCACAACTATGTTCGTTTTGAGTAATATTATCTTGCTTTAAAGGTCACCAGGCTGGCCTGAGCTATTGGTTTCTTGTGATTCATTATGTTTGATATTCAAGTTTTCAAGAAGTCCGCAGCACCAGCCTCTGGGTTAATGGAAGCCACACCAGCCACGAAGCCAGTAGCTTTGAATCCTCCCCGGACGGGGAGGCCTGGGCAGGGCGGGGTGGGATGCTTCCTTTTGATCAGCGGCGCTGATGTGAACCAGAGGTCATGCATGTTCGGGGCCGTGTGTTAGTTCTACTAGACAGCAGCAACTGGACCCCCGACAATCCCCCCCACCCCCTGCCCTGGCCCCCCACCCCAAGCCCGGGGAGTTTTGTTTTCCATGGTTGTCCCTCTCTGGGCTGACTTTTCCAGGACCCCTGGGGCACCAGAGAGACTTTGTTTTGGAAGATCCGGAGCCCTAAATCATGAGAGAAGGGCCCTCTGTCCACTCCTGGCCTCTCTCCTTCCATCCCAGGCTCCTTCATCCGCAGATAAACCAACTGCTGCTCCCCCCGGGGCATTCCTGCTCACCGATGCTAGGTGACAGCCTGGATTTGGAGGGAGATCTCTTTCTCCCAGGGGAGTCATTGGGTTGTTGAGTTCTTTTATGGGCATGCTTGAACTCTGGAGGGCCCCCAAACTGACAGCCACCTCCGCTAAATTGATCGTATATTTTTCTGTCCTTACGTCATTCCATCATCCTTCTGTAAATGCTTTGGCCGGCCATATTTTTATGGCTCTTCTTCCAAGAGGTTCCACGGAGGGTGGGTCAGTGTGATTTATCGGCAAGGAGAAGGGAAGGAGAATTTCTTATCTCTGGTATCAGAAGGTGGGATTTCCCTCTTATCACCCTCTCTTTTGCTTTGGGGTTTAAAAGCAACACCAACCGGTTGGATTAAGAAGTTTAGGGAGTAAAGTTGACAATGACCAGAAATGGGGGACTCAACCGTCTCCTAATTTCACATCCTCCCAGATACTTAACATCACAGCACACAGCCCCTGAGTTTGCTGCCAGGACAAGAAGAGCTTGATTGGATTAAAATATTTCCCAGTGGAGGTTTTGAGGCTTTGGCAAACGGAATGAGATGAGCAGCTCTTCAAAAACAGAACTTGAAAAACTAAGCAAGTCATATATATTCATTATAAAAAACGTAAAAAAAGGCAGATAAGGAAAAAGAAGAAAATGAAAATCACCTGTAATCCCACCACATGGGGCTAAGTGTTCATATTTTACTGTATATCTTCCCCGTCTTTAGTGTATAGTAAATGCACTTTAAATGAAAATAAGATCGCCTTGCATAGTGCATATGACTGTTTCCATTAGCAAAAATTATATATACTCATTGTAAAATTATACATACTCATTGTAAAATATTTAAGTAATGACCGACAAGAACAGTTATAACGAAAACCCAAATTGCAACCCGCAGTTACTTACAGTGAACATCTTGCTAGAGAGGCCTTCCCTCGTTGTTAAATAACCTGCTTTAAAAAAAACACAAAAAACAAAAACAAAAACAAAACCCTTAAGGACATAGCATGGGCTTCTCCATGTCAGCAAAGTTGTCTCTACATCATTATTTCTTGGGGGCAGAGCTGGGGATTCCATTATCAGGACACACTACAATTTAGCTATACATCCCCTCCGGTTGGACAGTTCGGTTGTTTCCCTGACTGTTGTTCATAAAGTCCTCCTCTCGTGGCTCAGTCGATGAGTTGCCAGCACTTTATCGGGTGGGATTTGTGTCTCACTCATGGCTGGCTCCTCAGACAAGGGCGATCCACTCCTGTCAACAACTCTGCAGAGCAAGACAGGAATGAATCTGCCGAGGACTGTATGAGCAGCGAGCCTGACGGACAGTAGTTTAAACAAAGGAGGGTTCCTTTCTCTCAAACAACGAGTATTTGGAGGCGGGCTGCTGCTGCCCTGTGAGGTCATCAGGATCCCAGCTTTTTTTGTTGTCACTCTACCTTAGCATTTTGACACTTTATTCTTGGGCTTGTCTTCCTCATGTTCAAAGATGGCTGCTTCAGCTCCAGGCATCACGTCTGTATTAAGACAGGAAGGAGAAAAGTGTGGCACCAGGAGGCTTTCTCCTGGAGCTTTCTCTTTGAAAAGAAATCAAAACTCCCCTCCAAATCCTACCAACAGACATCTGCATACGTTTTACTGGCCCAAACTGTGCCGTACGGCTTACTCTAACTGCCAAGAGGCCGGGAAAGTGCATCTTTTCTTTTTAGGAGGCAGGAGGGGAGAAGGATGTTAGGAATGGGTATTTGGATCAGTTAAACCCACGGCTTAGTCATAGCATCTAAAACATTTTCACGGACAGCCAGAGCTGTTTCGGGGCATTGTCTCCACTGCCCCACCCCCGACCCCATTTGCTCTGACTTCCTGGGTCTCAACTGTCTCTCCAAACCCTGCCCTTAACTCTCCCCATTTTGGTCTGTGCTCTTGGTTTGGGAATCATATTTAGACTCTGCCCTGGGTTGGGCTTTTCACTCAAACTTTTGCCCTTGCAGTCCAGGTGCTTTCTAGTCTGTAAAATGCTGGGTCATGGGAAGTACTTTTGCTGCTGGCACAATGGATTCGGTGCTGGGCTCTGCAGGGCAGAATTCCCAGCCTCCAGGAAGCTGCCCATGAAACCCGGTTGGGGGGGAGGGCAGAGGTGCATCTTCTTCTTTTTTTTTTTTTTTTTTTTTAAGATTTTATTTATTTATTTGACAGAGAGAGATCACAAGCAGGCAGAGAGAGAGGAGGAAGCAGGCTCCCTGCCGAGCAGAGAGCCCGATGCGGGACTCGATCCCAGGACCCTGAGATCATGACCTGAGCCGAAGGCAGCGGCTTAACCCACTGAGCCACCCAGGCACCCGAGGTGCATCTTCTTAAAGCCTGGTTATTCCACAGGTCTCATAGACGCCGGGCTGGCAAAGATTGGCCCAGGGTGGGGGGCGGGGGGAGGCATTTCTTTGGTGGCCTGTGGCTACTACATCTTGACTTGGAGTCCTTTTCCCAAGAGAAGACCCCCTCTGTGGCATCAAGGTCCTGCCTCCTTGAGGATTCTGCTTTTGACTCCATGTCATAGGATACTTCTGAATTGATCGACAGTCTGTCGTTTCTTGGGAGGGCCTTCTTTGCCCTGCAGGCCCACAGACCGTGAGCTGGGTGACATCCGGAGCCACAGGGGAGCGTCTGTGGTCAGGCTGGCCGTGGCTCTGCAGCTTGGAACGAGATCTCGGTTCAGGATGACCCTGTTGCGATGCCCCTAGCTCCGCATCACCAGGCGGTAACAGGCAACAATGTCTCCAGACACCACCTGGCGTCGTCTAGGGGCTCAGACTGCCCCTGGTGGAGAAGTGCGGCTTAGCCACTCCTCCAGTTCAAGTCCTGCCTCTGTCACTTAACCCTGTCCTCTTGGCCTAGTTACTCCCCCTAGGTAAGTAAACTTCAATTTCCTTGCTTGTAAGTTGATCATCATAAAAGGATCCATCTTGGAGGATATTTTGAGGACTCACTGGGTGAATACTTGCAAAGGGGAACAAAACAGTGCTTGGTGCTGAGTAAGAGTGACAACTGTCACTCACTCTGGCTCCTCCCATCGCTGCTGGAAGGCAAGAAATGGGAGGGTCTTTGATCTTTCCACATTCAGTGCCTGGCATGCATGCGCGCTGACATTCAGAGAGTGTTTGTTGAATGCATGTATGACCTATAAGCCCTGTCTTCCTTGTGCAAACAGTAGACACCAAGTGTCAGCCTAAGTAGGTCTGAAATCCCACTTCCCGGCCTGTCCACGGACCTGCGTGTCCTCGGGAGGTGCAGGGCAAAAAAGAGCCCCCCCCCGCACCCCCCCCCCCACCCCGCTTGTGGCATAGAAAACTCTGTAGAAGAACTTGCTGGGTCCAGACCGCACCCCCCCCCCCCGCCCCCACCTTCTGGGCAGAGAAAAGAGAAGGGGAGAGGCGAACACAGCTCTCAACGAGAGGCGAACACAGCTCTCACCAGCTCTCTCAGCTGGTGTGTGGGGAGCACAATGTTCCAAACACAATTAAAAGCCAATCAGGGTCCGGAAAAAGTGCATTAATGTCCCTCTATCAAGCGGCAGGGCACATGTGGTGTGGGCGTGCCTCTGGGGGCCATTTCTTTAAGGCTTGTCACAATGGCAGCAGCCAGCCCCCGTCGAACCTGACCTTACCCAGACCTAAGCCTTGGACTCAGGGGTCCCTGGTATAGGGAGGGAGTCCAGGGCCAGCTCTGTCTGTGTTTAAAACTGTTGGTCTCTGTAGATGCCAAAGAGGAGAAATTAGGTGAGTCTCCCTGAGGGTCCATTGATTTTCGGGAAAGCATGTGAGCGGCTTGCTCGTTCAATCCACCAGGATTTCAGTCTTCTGTGAGCCCAGTGCTAGGCTAGACCAGCATTCTTGACTGCAGGCAATGCCCCTGAGGGACGCTGGGCAGTGTCTAGAGATGATTTCAGTTGTCACGACTCTGGGGTGCATTTAGTCTGTTCAGGCCAGAGATGCTGGCCCACGTCTCATAATGCACAGGACAGTCCCTGCCATAAAGAATATGGTTCCAAATGGCGGTTGTGCTGAGGATGAGCTCCTAGTGGAGGCCCAAGGGCTGTATGGTTATGGATAGAGTGGAGACCAAGACAGATGTGATCCCTCCCTCTTGGCTGAATTTTCACGATTGAAGTCATCTTAACTGTTCCTTTAAGTAGCCGGACTTGGACACAAGTCTCTTTAAGAATAACATTGGTCTTTCTTTTGTCCTCTGTCCAAGAGGGGGCCTGGTGGTGACTGTGTGTGCGTGTGTGTGTGTGTGTTCAGAGCTGTGGAGGGTATATGTTTGGACTTGTGTGGTTGTCTGTTTATGTCTGTGCACATTGGTGTGGCTCTGTTCATAAGAGAAGGTCCCCCCCACCTCCCGTCATTTCCTTCCTCTGCTTGCCAAAGAAGCATGGGTGGCTTGCTAGGACCTTCTGGGGTTGGCTTCGTCACCAGACAAGATTAAGAAATCATTAGGGGACCACCCTTCTCTGCCCACTTCCATCTTCCTCCTTGTCTCCCCCCACCCCCTGCTTCACTACCCTCCCTGTCCCCACCTCCGTGATAAAACGAAAGGTCAAGAAACTTGCTTCTGAATCAAAGCTTTGAACTTGAAGTTTGGTTTAGGCGAACTTAGCTGTGCCTGCATGAGTGTCCAGGAAGCTCGAAATATGGCATTTCAGAGGAGTCAAAGCACACCCATGAGAACAACTGATCGACAAGGGTTTCCCACCTCGGCAACGTGGACGTCCTGGGCCACTCGATCCTCTGCTGGGAAGGGCGGTCCTGTGGACTGTAGGGTGTGAAGCCACATCTCCAACTTGGACCCACCAGACACACTCTAGTTGTGACAACCCAAAACGTTCCCAGATGTTGCCCAGAGTCCCCTGGGGGCTTGAAATCCCCCCATTGGCTGAAGACCAGTGACCTCTCAATGCACAAAGCTACACGGGAGAATCCCATACACATATTTTTGAACAGAAGCCAGCTACTAGGGTATGACACTGCGATTCCATTTATATAAAGTACAAAAGTGGCAGAACTGAGCGGGATGGTGGCTGCCCTTTGGGGAATGAGGATACACAGGAACTGGAAAGCCCCACGAAGAGACCTTTGGGAATTTGCTTTTTTTCCCTTTTTGGGGGGAGGTTTAAATCTAGATGCTGGGTACGTGTACACGCTATGTGTGTCTCTGTATGTATTTGACACCGTATTGAAAGCTGTGTATGTGCTGCGGGAGGGGGGAGGTGGGGGGAGACACCTATTCAATGAACACATTTGGAGAATCAGAGAAGACGGTCTTAAAAAAAAACAAAAAGCCAAAAGCCCACAAAACCCCCAGTAGTGTGGGTTTGATCTCCGTCCCAAACCCTGGAGCGGACGGTGTATGAGCAGCTTTATTTAAACGATTCTTATACAATCCCTCCAGCTGTTTCTAAAGCTGCAGGAACAATAAGCCTGCCCAGCAGTGATCTGATTGAGGAGAACACGTTGTCAGCCTCTGTGCAAACACACACTCACTCACACACACACGCACGCACCCACATACCCCACCAGACGGAGATGTCACCAGGCCTGTGTTGAATCGAGTTTCCTGCCATTGTGTTCTCCAGGCAGCCCTTCGGAGCGGAGCATACTACAAACGGACCCACAAAATGGACCCATAAGCCAGGTTGAGGTTTAGGCAAACAAATGGTCCTTTTAATCTTCTGGAAGGGGAAAAAAAAATAATCATCACGGGCAACCATAGGAGTTTGCCTCTTTACACTTGTTGCAAGGCAAGGCTCGGTCTTAGCCCTCTGTCCTGAATCCTTATCACCCGCATCAGCCTCATCTCAGTCTGGAGAGCCCTGGATTGTTACCCGTCTGGCGTGTTGGGTCTTTATGGACAGCAGCACAGTCACGTGGGTGCCCGAAGCAAAGGCTCTGGGTATTCCGTAATTTTTTGTTGTTGTTGTTGTCATTTCTGTTTTTTTAGCACTCCCCTTTCAGGGAACCCCAAAGAAGTTTCTGGAAGCAAGCAGGCCACAAGATGTGTCTGAGAGACCCCCCAGTCGCCCTCCCAGAGGCCTCCTCAGGCATCAGCATTTGGGAAAAGCCGTGTAGACGCTTGCCTCCCCAGCTGGTCAGCATTTATAAAGTGGGGCACATCTGTTCCTCACTGTTAGCGTGGCGAAGGGGAGGGATGGAGAGAGCAGAGAAAGCCCAAACACTGGGATCCATCCCACCTAGTGCCAAGAGAAAATTGCTTCTAAGTTGGAATCGTGGGGAGGCTTCATTACAGGGCAGAGACTTCCGCACAATGCCTCCCTTCCCCGCCTCCTTTCTGCTTTCTCTCTCTTTAAAAGTCTCCAGGTTCGAGCCCGTCTTGAGATTTATGAAGTGTTTGGCTTTGCAAACATGCTGAGATCGTATTTGGGTGACAAAGAGCTGAGAGGTCGGCAGATAGCCTGTTGGTTGAAAGAGAGAGTGCCATGTGTAACGAACACGGGATATTTTGCAATGTCTCTTCCACGCACGTACATCAAATTATAAATGCTTCCCTCTCCCCCCCGCCACGCGTGAGCAAAGCCCACAGCCACAGGCTCAGGGGCGGCACTCCCCACCCTCCCATCACATGCATGACACGCCTGCAAACACACGCAGAAGACCCACAGGCATGCAGAAGCGTGTTCATACGTGAGCAGGCCCACATCAATATAGCACACGGAGACAGACCCCGACCCACTTCTGACATCAGAGCAGGATGGCCGTACGCACCCCAGACGCAGGCCCCTCCCGGGGACCCTCCGAAAAGTTTACAGGAATGGTCTTTGAGGGACCTGTTTTGCTTCCTCTTCGGCTTCAGTTTTCCTCGCAACACAGACATCTTCCGAAATGCAGTCGTGGGGCCCCCAAATAGCGCTCCATTCTGCTTTCTTAATGAGACCTCCAGGCCCCTAACAAAGCCAAAAGCTCCAGAAACGGCATCTCACCGAGCCCTAAGCACGGACCTGGCCCGAGACCGCTTGGAGGCTGCTGTTCCTGCCCCGCCAGCTGCTGCAGTGAACTTTCCAAGGGGGACCTGGCGCCGCCAGAGGGTTCCGGGGGACCCTGGTGGAGAAAGGGACACAGAGATTGATGACCCAAGGCCACGTGATGGGAGAAGGCTCTCGACAGCCAGGACCGGCAATGACATGGGGTCTTGGAGAGACCGAATAAAAACTGGCCCGCCGTCTTCCATCCTTTCCTCTAAGATCTAATTACAGCTGTCTTGACATTCCTTCTGCATAGAGTTTCCTTAAAAGATTTGCCAAGAAGGAACATTTGGAAACCGTGTTTTAGGTATAATCCCGTCTGGGAGTCACTCTCGCTGGCTTGGCCGTCAGATGACAAGACGCCGTTAGAGGACGGTGAGTGCTGTGGACACTGTGTTTGGAAAATACTAGGTTCTTGACCCACAGCACATATCCCCCGTGGATGAATGGCCTTTTGGCAGAACTTGCCTCTCTGATCTCACATTCATGACGACGCAGACACACTTACCGAGGGTACCGAGTTTATGTGGCGGAGCCTTCTTGACACATGTTCACAATAAAAACCCATTCTTTTTTTCCCCTTCCCCTGACCCTAGGCGGGGGTGAAAAAAAGATTAACATTTTTCAAGACGTTTTAATGTCATGAAAACTGTCTGAGTGTTCACTCTGCTTTTGTATTTTTTTTTCCTTTTCTCCTTTTATTAAAAAAGCCTTTTAAACCCGAACATTCCTGGCCTGTAATTCCTCTTTACTTTTGCTTTTATGCCGAGGGAGAGACAGATTAGATTAGATTAAAGACCGAGGGACACCTCGTGAAATACATTCCATTTAGAAACAGTGTCGTTGCTAGGGTCAGTGTGCGCGCATGCGCGGGCGGGCGTGCGTGTTTCTTCTCGGCTTTACTGATGCTCTTTCTGCAAACATGGTGTTCTGGTTTCGAGGAATGCATTTCTTCCTCCAGCATCTTCCCTTCAGAAGTCTGCAGCCTTTGATTGTGGCCTGACTTTTAGGGGTCCCTGGCGTTTGAGGAGGGGGCGGGCAGTAAATCTTAGTAATTCTTTTCTCTAGCTTCTCACTTCTCAAAACCTTTTCCAAAACCGGTGGCAGTTTCCTCACGGGCTGCAGATGAAAGGGATTGTTTCAAAGACCTTCTTCTGCCCACCACCCCCACCAGGCCTCCAGGTTCGCCGGATGATGTCATAGTCTTAACCAGGGTAACACACTGTGACATCACAACCTAAAGGCTACTGACCTTGGCCTGGAATTCAAAGGAAAAGCGGCCCATAAACTTCTAAAGCAGGCAGGAGATAAATATCCTTAGTCATAAAAGAACAAACGAAGTTTAGGGTGGGGGGGGCGATGCTGGGAAAAAAAAAAAGAACTTTTGAAAAAAAAAAGAACTTTTTTTTTTTTAAAGAAATACAGTAAAATGTTCTGCCAAATATTCCAGGAAGCGCCAGTGGCCATTTTGATGATGCAAACTAGATTTTAACAAAGAAAAGAGGAAAAATGAATGTGTTGAAGAAGGGTTGTTTACAATATTAGAAATTGTTGGGCACAGGTCCCCCACAACTAGAATCTGCCCTGTAAATCCGAGTAGAGGAAAACAAGAGGCAAACATCTGTGTCTGAGTGACGGGGGCGGTGGTTGGCGACCAGGAAAAAGAGAGAAACCCAGGAAAGGTATTTATCAGAGGGAGAAAGCGCTCTGGGCAACAGAGTATCCTGGACGGATCCTGGAACAGAAAAATGGGTGAAATCGGAATCAAACCTGGAGTTTAGTTAGTAACGTCCCAGAGTTGATTTCTTTCTTTCTTTCTTTTTTTAAGATTTTATTTATTTATTTGACAGACAGAGATCACAAGTAGGCAGAGAAGCAGGCAGAGAGAGAGGAGGAGGAAGCAGGCTCCCTGCAGAGCAGAAAGCCCCATGGAGGGCTCGATCCCACTGGGATCATGACCTGAGCTGAAGGCAGAGGCTTTAACCCATTGAGCCACCCAGGCACCCCCCGCCCCCAGCGTTGATTTCTAAGCTTTGAGCTGTGTCCTGTGGTCATGCAAGATGAGAACATCAGGGGAAACTGGGTGAAGGGGAAAGGGAGTACTTTCATTATCTTTGCAACTTTCCTCTTTGAAGTAAAACATTTATTTATTTATTTATTTAAAAGGGGGGGCATGGCATTGTGTATGTCCTGCTAGGGCTTCCATTTCTCCATCTGGAAATTCTGCTCATCCCTAAGGGGTTGTAGCCAGGTGGCCCCACGCTGGATTCCTGTGGTGATGATGAACACGTGGCAGCCAGGTGGCTGGTTAGAGACACAGGGAAGAGGTAGACCCTGGAGTTACTTCTGGGCCACTTGAGCGAAGAAAAGGAGAGAGAGTCTCTTGGGCCATTTCCAGTTGTTCTCGTCCTCAGAGCTTTCTGCGAGACATCTAGCCCCAGTTTCATGGGAATGGTTTTTTCCCAGGATCTCCAGAGTGTCGGTAGACTACACAGCAGGAGGTGTTCATCTGCAGAGGCTGGGAAGGGTAGGAGAACAGCACTGAGCTGGGAGAGGGAAGAGCCTGTCCTTGTTTTCGCATGGATTTGTGCATTATATGGGGAAAGCCAGTTGTCTCTCTAGCCTATCTTCCTTGCCTGCCAAATGGGGATGTTGGGTGACAGATCGCATGGGCAAATAGACTTCATGTCAGATGCTGCTTTGGATCAACTGGTAGAGACTGGCTGGGGGCCTCCAGAGCCTGAGATCAGTGAGAAGCAGTGCTGTGATCCATTAGTAATGTCTGCCATGGATGTGGGCAGGGAAAGAGGAGGCCGCCTTTTCATCTAGGTCCTTGTCTTGGGCCTAGCCTCTCTGGGACCTGCTAATCCAAATAGACTCTTGTGCCTTCACCAATATTTGTGTGCGATAGTAGAGAGAACACAGACCCTGGAGTCAGCCAGCAGTAACTTCCAGTTCTGTCTTTCCTCCACGCACTGGTGGTTTTTGACAAATATGACCTTTGAACTTTGACATGTCAAATTTGGCAAATGTGGCACTTGATATTTGGCAAGATGAACCACTCAAGCCCTGTGCCTATCCCCTGCCATCTGGGGGAGACAGATGAGTTAACAGGCAACAAAAACCCTCTGTGCTGTGGTGACATAGAGTGTTCTCAGAGTACTGAGTTGGGTGACCTGCCTCATACCTAAGGGACAGGCAAAGAAGACTTCCTGGAGGAAGTGGCATCTAAGCTGGATTCTGAAGGATGAGCAGATATCAGCCTGGGGAAGGGAACAGGGGGAGATGAGGATGGAATTTGGCCAGACTCAGATCATGTAGGGCCTGGTTGGCCTTATTGGGGGAACTTAGGGGAGCCATTGAGGAGTTTTCTACAAGGAGTTTGATTAGCAAAAAAATGTCTTTCTAACCTCAGAGCTCGATTTGGGATGAGGGTGAGACTGGAGGGCATTTCTGAATCTAAGTAAGTAATGATGACAGCTTGTAGTAGAAAATGAGCAGAGTTGGGGGACCATTGAGAAGTATGTGGGGATTGACTGGATATGGGGCACTCCAGTTACGGAGGTCGCCAGACCTCCATTTAACCATTTGTATGAAGTCATCTGCTCCTACAGTCATTGTGAGGCTTCAATGAGATGAAATATGTACAGTGATTAGCACCGTACGCTGTAAGTGCTTCATAAATGCTGACCATATCCATTACTTCCCAAGAGTCTGGTGATTCAGCTGGAGATGGACATGGTGAAATCAGGGCCCAGAGAGAGGGACTGAGAGGAATGCACAGCAAGTCAGGGGCATGCTTGAGCTTTGAACCCAGCTACTCCACAATTCCTAATCTAAGGTCCTAATCCTACTCTCTTCCTCTCCGAGCTTCCTTCTGAACTGCATTATTTGATGTTAGAGAAAAGAAGATCTCTGTGCTGGGTTGAATCATGTCCCTCAAAAAGATAATGTTAGAGTGCAAGGCCAGGTACCTGTGAATGTGACCTTATTTGGAAGGAGGGTCTTTGCAGATGTCATGGAGTTAAGGTGAGATCATACTGGATTGGGATGGGTCTTAATTCAATGATTGGTGTCACCCTGTGGGTGAAGTAGAGGCAGAGAGACAGTGACACAGCTTCAAACCCAAGAGGTTCCAAGGATCACCAGCAACCACCAGAAGTGAAGAAGAAAGAGGCATGGAACAGAGTATCTCTCACAGCTTCCAAAAAGGAGCCAACATGGTCAATACCTTGATTTCTGACTCTTTGTGTCCAGGACTGTGTAAGAACACATTTCTGCTGCTCTGGGCCCTCCAGTTGGTGGTCTCTTGCTACAGAAGCCCGAGGTCACTAATATAGTCCCCTGAGAGGGGTGTCTCACTCTCAGATAGCACCAGCTACTGTCAATGTATTGGACCTGAACTCTAGGAGGACATTTGGAAAGGAGGGCGGGGGCCTGGGAGCCTGGGGGTGGCAGCATGGGTGTTCTTAGAGTTACCTTGACCATGACATGGTTTCCTGAGTGTGTGCGTCAACTGTCAGCAATGTCCAGCCCACGATAACCTTGAGGGATGACCCAGCAGAGAAAAATGTGGGCGGTGGAGAGGGGAAATGGTCCACTCGTCTACAGATGAGAGGATGCCCCTGGCTTGTGGAAGGACAAGGCAGGAAAGCAACAACAATGACATAAAAATAATGATCACAACAGCAAATATGACTGCTGGCTTCCTCTGCCTTGTACTGAGCTACCTTCATCTCCCATCTAGATGACTCAGTGGCCTGCCTCTCCTTCCTATCCCCATTCTGGATGCATTCTTCACTGGCCTCTGTTTGGCTCTTTAAAAATTTTTTAAAGTCCATTTTATAGAGGTATAATTTATATAAAATCAAATACACCCATTCCAAGTGTACAGTTCAATGAGTTTCTATAAATGTATGCATCTGTGTATTCACGTACACAGTCAAGACATAGAACATTGCTCACTACAGAGCTTCCTCCTGCTCTTCCCATCACCTGCCCGCCTCCATCTCTACAGTCTGGCCCTGGGCAACCCTGATATGCTTTCTGTCACTGTAGACGAGCTTGGTCATTTCTAGAATTTCAATTAATGGCATCATCCAGGGTGAACTCCTTTATGTCTGGCTTCTTTGCTCAGCATCACGTTTTCGAGATCCATCTACATTGTTGCATGGATCGATGGTGGGTTCCTCTTTATTGGTGAGCAGCATTTCATTATATGAGAGCACGACAGTAAATCCATTCACCTGTGGATGGTCATTTGGATTATTCTTAGTCTTTGCCTATGGTGACTAATATAGATAGGAACATTCAAGCGTAAGACTTTGTGGACATACGATTTTTTTCCCCTTGGGTAGTTATCTAAGAGCGGAATTGCTGGGACAGATGGCAAATGTATGTGTAATGTTTTAACCTAATGTAAACAATGTAAGATAAGAGTTACAACTATGTCATTTCTAGAAGTGAGCACCTAGGAAATATTTGTGACATTGGACTAGACAGAGATTTCTTAAGGCACAGAAAGCATATAAAGTGTAAGATGCAAATAAATGATAAAGGGGACTTTGTTAAGACTTTAGTATGGCCTCTCTGTGAATGACCTTGTTGAGAAGGGTGATTCATGGAAGAGTTGAATTACTATATTGTACACCTGAGACTAATATGACACTGTATGCTAACTCACTGGAATTAGAATGAAAACTTAAAAAAATAATAAAAATAGGACCTCAGAAAGAAGAAAAGGAAGGAAGGAGAGAAGGAAGGAAGGGGAAAAGGAAAGAAAAAGAAAAGAAAAGAAAAGAAAAAAGAAAAGAAAAATAGACCTTGTTGAGAAAATGAGAAGGCAAGCCATAGTGTGGGACAAAATATCTATAAATCGATGTGACAAAGGGCATATATCCAGAATACTGAAAGGAGCCTTAAAACTCATGAATAAGACAGCAAATGACCCCACTTAAAAATGGACAAAAGAATTTAACAAACACTTCATAGAAGAAGGTATGTGAGCAGTCAAATTTTCCTTAGAAAGCAGTCAACACCGATAGTCACAGGGAGATGAAAATGAAAACCATCTGAGATGCCGCTGTTCACCTACTCCAATGGCTAAAATCAAAACGCATCACCAGTCCAAGGGTGGTCAAGGATGTGGAGCAGCTGGAATGCCCAGACTCTGCTGGTGGGCACACAGAATGGTGTGGCCACTTTGGAAGAATGCAGATTCTTTCTTTCTTTCTTTTTTTTTAAAGATTTTATTTATTTATTCGACAGACAGAGATCACAAGTAGGCAGAGAGGCAGAGAGAGAGAGAGAGAGGAGGAAGCAGTCTCCCCGCTGAGCAGAGAGCCTGATGCAGGGCTCGATCCCAGGACCCTGAGATCATGACCCGAGCCAAAGGCAGAGGCTTTAACCCGCTGAGCCACCCAGGCGCCCCAGAATGCAGCTTTCTTAGAACAACTTGCTCTTGTAAAAAAGTGAGAAAAAGTTCTTAACCACCCCCAACCTCCGCAGTGGCTTTCTGTGGCTCTAAAAGAACATCCAGGTGTTCTGTGACCGACATGCTGTCTGTGATCTGGTCCTTGCCATCTTTCCACCTTGGCTTGAGTTCTTCTCTCCTGGGTTCAGTCCCTTTCAGCCATGCTGACCTTTCTTCTGATCTTGAAGCACAGGGTGCTCCCTTACTGTTCCCTCTGCCTGGGTGCTCTTCCCGTCCTTCGCATGGTGATTCCCATGATCACGTCTTTCCCCACATGTCCTCAGAAAGTCCTTGGCTGGCCATCCCATCAAAAGAGGTGGCCCCTGCCCACCGTGGCCCAGCCTTGTACCTTATTTTGTGTACCTCTGAAAAATCCCCTATGTATTTGCTCTCTCTTCCCCTCCCCTCTTCCCATTCTGCCAGCCAGAAAGAAAGCTCCAAGATGGCAGGTGGTGGGGACCTTGCTTCTCTGTTCTACACTGTGCCCCATCACACAGCTCCCGTTACCCAAAGACCACCTAAGTGTCTTCTGTGGGGACAAGGGAAATGCCGCTAGTTCACGACAGTACTGGTTTCGAACTCAGCTCTCTCTGGCTCTAAAGGCTTGGGTGTATTCCTTCTCAAAGCTCACAGTCACCATGAGACTAAGTTCCTGGAGGGCATGACTGATTCCAACACCAGGTTCTAGACCATGAGGCCAGTCCAGAAAAGGCCAAGGTAGGGCCCCCAGAATGGGAGTGGCCTGAAGGGGGCGCTGCGGTGTGTTGGTGAGGGCCCAGGAGGGGCCCAGGTGTGACAGCAGTTGTTTTCTCTTGCCCCTTGGAAGTCAGCAAGAGAAATGGGGTGAATTTTTTGAAATCATCGCCTGTGTCCCACATGAAGAGAGAAATGCCCCAAAGAAGACAGAGGCCTGGGATGGGGCCCGGGGCAGGAGACTGCCGTTTCTGTGTTGGATTGCGGTTGTCCGGGTTTGAGACGGACCTGGGGCTCACCTAGTTCCAGAGGTTCCCTGTTTCACAGGTGGGGACACTGAGGCTTGGGAGTGGAGGTAGAGAGGGCAGTGCAAGCCTGGTTTGGGCCTGAGGGTTTGGCAGGGCAGGATTTTACTGGAAAGACCTTGGTCCAAGTGTGGAGACAGAGAACCAGTGCGTGTGTGGACGTCTGAGACCTTGGGGCCAGCCAGACCGAATTTCGGCTTTGACTCTGCCGTTGGCTAGCTTGTGATCCTGCGGGACGATTTTCCCTCTGCGAGCCTCAGTTTCCTGCTCCGTGGAGTGGAGTTGGCGATACGGATGGCCTTAAACTCATGACGGGAGGAAATCCATACTGCGTGCCTCGGTGTCTAGTGCTTAGCAAGAGCTTAATCAGTGGTGTCAATTACGGTGATTATGGTTGCGATCGCACCTTCTAGAACCCTGGTGAGGTTAGTGTGATCAGGATCAGAAGAGGACTAGAAGTTGGAAGCTGTCAGTTAACTGTCCCAGTAGCCTGGGAGTCCCCAGAAACCCAAATTCAGCATTCAGAGCAAAGACCCCCAACCTGGAGGCCCCTATGGGCCCCGAGCCTCCCTAGGATGCTTCCTCGGGTGCCAGGTAAACTCATTCTTGGAGTGAAGGGACTTACATGGATGGAGGAACAAAGATCTGGGTGGGTTCAGAGTCAAGAGTTCTGCTCTTCCACTCCCTGACACTTGGGGCAAATTGCTGAATTTCTCAGCTGATGACATCTGTATACACATGGGAAGATTAGTCCCTCTCTCACAGAATTATGGGGACGCACAGATGGAGAAGGGTGTTGAAAAGCACCAGGCCGGGTGCTGGCACGCCAGAGGTCTTGGAACAGAGAGGCCGCACAGGGGCTGCACCAGCCAGGGCCGTCCCTCTCTGCCTGAGCAGTTAGAAGTTTCTAGAGCTGCCCACTTGGCTCCAGAAGAGAGAGATTCCCAGACAACTTAAGCGCCCTGGACATGCCCGAACTTGCAGGTGCCATGTTGAATCCGAGAGGTTGTTGAGTTACAGGAGTTCAGCGAACATGCATCTGGGCAACCCTATCTAGACCAACGCAGGTTTCCTCCCAGGCTGAGCGAGGGGAACAGGAATCCGGGGCTTTTTTTACGAGCCTCAGAGACCTCACCCACCCTTTATCGTATCTGCCTGTCACAATAGTCTGGGAGATAGCCCAGGGAGATGCTAATGTCCCCGAGATCCCAGGGAGAGATAGTTGCTAACTTCAAAGGGACTCCAGGGGACTGGTGGGGTGGGGGAACGGGGATTGCCCAACCTTGCAAAGCTGGGAGGGACCCCTGGCGGAGGGGACGGACAGGTCTGGGGCATTGGCTCAGAGGACCGATGGATCAGAGAAGACCATGGGGTTTTTTGGCCTCGTGCAAGTCTGCCAAGATGTTAGCGAAACAAGGGAAGTTGAGCTCATTAAAGATAATTGGGAAGGAAGAAGGAAGCTAACGTTTATTGAGTTACAGCTCTGCAGCACAGGCCCTACGAGGGACGATTAATGATACCCATTTGACAGATGAAGAAATGGAGGCCTACAGCCGTGAGAGGCCTTGTCCAAGGGCCACCCAGCTGTTAAGAAGGCAGGGGTTGGCCCCTGTAAGTGGTGACACTTGCTTTCACTCCTAACTCCCACTGAGTTGCATTTAACACCTACTGGGGATGGCGGGGAGGGGGGGGGGGGTGTCCCAACCTCCCTGACCTCCTGTTTACATCTCTAGCTACTCTTGACATAGTCCTCTGGGTTCCAGCCTCCACCCCGTCTTTCCCTTCTTTGAATAAACCCTGTCCTCTCCTCTCCTGGCAGCTTTTGCTTAAAAGACCCCTTCCTCCCCAGGGCCTGCTTATCTTTCAGATTTGCACATCTGGGGAAGTCCTCTCCAACTCTCCCAGTCTTCCACATTCTCCCTGACCCCCAGAAAACTCCAGATTCCTATTCCCATGCCCATGGTACGTCCTGTGCTTCTCCACCATGAAACTCAACACTGCTCGGAAACCCGCTTGTTGGCATCCTTGATTACCATCTGCGTTCCTCACTGGACCCAGCGCCACACTAGACCCAAGTGGACAGCTCACCTGTCTTGTCCATGTCTATGTCCAAATACTGGTGGGAGGGTAGGGAAGTTTGCAGGAAGACCCCAGCCAAGCGAAAGGATCAGTTCACACATAGATGAAGAGGAAGAAAGAAGAACCCAGAGGTCAGATGCCTTGGAAAGAGTCTTTCTCATGCCTTCTGTCCCAGCAACTCAGATTCCAGGCAAAGGTGAAGGGCCAGACATTCTCCAGGGCTCCCATTACGAAGCCAATATGTATTTTGTATGCCATGTGTTTATGTTTTTCCCTTTGAAGATTGCCTGGAAAAGGCTAACAGTCATGGAAGTAACAAACACTTTGTCTTCTCTTCTCTTGCCAAAAGCAATCTTTAATCACCCCCCCAAGTAATGGGCTCAGAATAGCATAATGGAAACAAAGTACTTAAAATACTTTCTTGGGTGGATAAACACTGCCGAGGGGGGAAAAAAGTCTTAACACACCCAGCCCCATCCTTTTCACCGTATACACAGCGAGGAGACGTGGAAGGAAGAGAAGAAATCTTTCCCAAACAAACAGGTAATTGTAAAGAACCAGAACACACGTATTTTTCATGCTAGCATGATGGGTTGTCCATCCTGAGGATGATGTCCTAGTATTTCCTGAACTCTTCTCCCTTCCCCTCCACCCCCTTTTGTAACTCTGTCACCAAGTGACAAAAAGTAGGTCTGACATGACCAGTCCGTGGGAGGGGTTCTCAAAGAGTCTTTGAGCAGGGTTTGTCTTTCTCAATCTCTTTAGATGTGGGGACATTCCGGGAAGGGGATGGGTGGTGTTAGATGGACGTCCTCGTGAAACTGAATGGTTTATTTGTGTTTAGAAGAGGGAATCTTTGCTGATTGATACCCACTTTGGCAAAAGCCAAAGCTGGGAAGAAGGTCATGAAGCTGTGGGTTATGGAATCCAGGATGCAGATTCCTCATGGGATGCCAAGTTTGGTATGAGAGGAAACAGATATTCGTGCTGTGAAGATCAACTCTTACAATGACCATCTCCTCCAAGCAGCCTTCCTAGATTTCCTCAGTTGGACTCCAGCTCTCTCTACTAGGAGACAAACAAGAACTAGGTGACTTCTGAAACTTCAAAATGCTATTAAATGCTTGGCCAAGTTACTTATTCTCTCTGACCTTTGGTTTTTCCATCTGAAATAGGGAGATAAAAATAGCTCCTTTGCAAGTATCCCTAAACATAGGAGTAAATAGTTTGTCTTGCTCAGAGCACTTAACCCAGTCTGCCTAGAAGTCGGAGTTACTCAGGCATGTCTGAGGTTCCCCTTGAAATGTGAGGGCACAGGGGAGAAGGAAGGAGGTGTGGGACTCACATCTTTTTCCTGAGCTCTTGTGTGCTGGTCACTGTGTTAAATCCCTTTTTTATAGATGGTCTCTCGCGTTCCTCACAATTGTAACATTTTCAAGAAGGTGTAATTGTCAACCACTTTTCAGATGAGGCAAGTGAGTTTCAGTGGGTTCCAAAAACTTGGCCAGGGTCACATAATAGGGACTGAACTCTGCAGGAACTTAGCTACACTCCCCACCTCCCTCCTGGTCCCCTGCTGCCTGGTGCTATGCCCATAGGAGGGGCTCAGTACGTACGTGTGGTGACAATTGAGATGTCCTTTGCTCCTCGAATACCCATTCGCTGACAGGTCATCTATGAAGCATTGCAAACGTTTTGACATCTCCCGCCGGCCCCCTCGTATACTGAATCTGATTGTCAGATATGAACGCCTGATTCACGGAGAAAACTAACATTTTCGAGCACTTAGAAGAATATCGCACACTGGGCATTCATGTTCCTGGAGGAGAACTGTGATCTGTTTGCTAGGAAGCTTTCTGTTAAGGTCACTCGATAAACAGCCTGTATATCTAGGAAAACGCACAAGAAACGCACAAGAAAGATGTTTGGTGAGGGCCTTAATAACATTTTTGCAACTGAAAGGCAACTGGTGAACACGGACCATGGCACAGAAGTACTAATGAAGCTGGGAGCCCAGTTGCATTGGTCAGTCCCTTTGATCCTTACAGATGGGGGACGGGGGACACCAGGTGTCACTGGACACATTCTTCCCCATCAGCCTCCCTCTTCTAGACCGTGTGTGCCCTCTGGCAAGGTGGAAGTGTTCTGAGTTTTGGCACCAAAATAACTGGGTTGGGCTCTCGTGTCATTGCATAAATTACTTAATCTTCCTAGGCTATGATTTTCCTCATTCGTAAAAATAATAGTAGTCTTCTTGGGAGGATGCCACCAGAGGATGGAAATAAATGGCTTAGTGCAGGGCCAGGCATTTACCAAGTGCTCCTATGAGTGCTGTCTCCTTCCAGGGACCATTCCAGGCACTGGCATACCACGAGGAACCAGGCACAGCATTGCTGTGCGTACGGATAGATAAGGAAGAAATGAATATTGACATGGGTGGGTATAGGCAACCAGGCCACCTGCCGCCAGGGACCTACAACATTCCAGATAGCAGGAGTCTGGAAGTGCTGTTTTATATAGAGTGGTCAAGAGAGAGCATGGGGCCAGAGACCTGGAGAAATCAGGGAATCAAACTTGGGACATTTGGGGGAACAGTATTCCAGCCAGAGGGAACAGCAAATGCAAAGGCTGACGCAGGAACACGGATGGTATGTCTGAGGAAGAGCAAGGAGGCTTTGGTGGCTGGAAGTACCGTGGCCAAGAAGGCCTATTGCCACTGGAAAGGACACTGTTCAGAAGATGGTGGGAGATGAGTCTGGAGAGGTGGGACTGGGGATGACTCAGGTCCCATAGACCTTATTAGAGCTTGGCTTTGCACCTGCCTGAAAGGGGACGCTATTTAAAAAAAGGGAGACCAGGTGCCTGGGTGGCTCAGTGGGTTAAAGCCTCTGCCTTCGGCTTGGGTCATGATCCCAAGATCCTGGGATCGAGCCCCACATCGGGCTCTCTGCTTGGCAGGGAGCCTGCTTCCTCCTCTATCTCTGCCTGCCTCTCTGTCTACTTGTGATCTCTGTCCGTCAAATAATAAATAAAAAAATTTAAAAAAAAGCGAAACAAAACAAAAAAAAATAAAATCTTTAAAAATAAATAAATAAAAATAATAAAACAGGAGGGTCCTATCTCCCTTTTCCACCCTGCTTTCCTCCCCCCCCCAGAATTGTGTTATGGAAAGTTTCAAGCATATAGAAGAGGTGGGGGAAAAATGTATATGAAATAGCCCATACACCCAGTGCATTCTACGCTCAACACTTTGTTCTAAGTGCTTTACAGACATCTGCTCCTTTATTCCCCGCTCTACCCATCAATCAACTCATCCCATTGTTTTGTTGCATTTCAAAGTAGGTTGCAAGAATCAGTTACCTCATCCCGCAAACACTCTGGCCGGCATATTACTAACCCTGAGCTCAGTATTTGTTTACAGATTTTTTTTTTTAAAGAGAAAATTTACAAACAGTGTAAAATGCACAAATCATTCAGTGTCTCATTCTTTGAACTTTTAAAAAAAGATTTTATTTATTTATTTGACACAGAGATCACAAGTAGGCAGAGAGGCAGGTTGGGGGCCAGCAGTGGGGGAAGCAGGCTCCCTGCTGAGCAGAGAGCCTGATGTGGGGCTCTATCTCAGGCTCTATCCCAGGACCCTGAGATCATGACCTGAGCTGAAGGCAGAGGCTTAACCCCCTGAGTCACCCAGGCGCCCCCTCTTGTTCTTTGAATTTTGACGGATTTTTGACAAACCTGTGCCCCCCAAATTCCCATCAAGGGAGAGAACGTTATCTTCACTTTCTTCTCCTTTTGCCCTCCCCCAAGGCAACCACGGTTCAGATTCCCCCCCCCCCCCAGCGTGTTAGTGTTGCCCTTTCCAGAACTTTATATAAATGGAATTGTTCAGTATGTCCTCTTGTGTAACGCTTCCTTCACTCAGCATAATGCATTTGAGATTTATACATGCTATTACTTGTATCACTTTTTAATCCCTCCCCCCCATAGTATTGTTTTGTGTGGATATACCACAGTTTATCCTTTCTGCTGCTGCTGGACACCAGGGCAGATTTGGGCTTTTGGCTGTCTTACCTTTATAAAATGATCCCCCTACCCCGAGCCCAGCTGCAGGGCAGGTGGGTGGTGGCGGTGGGGGGCGGGGGAGGGCAGACTCTCCCGGGCAGAGACTGAAGTAGTAGACCATTTCGTAGGGCTACTGCAATTGTTTAGACAGGAGATAATACGGCGGTAGCATTGTTTTGACTACAGCTCAAGCTTTTTATATACAGTATCTCAGTTAACAAACATCTTCTGGTTCTTAGAAAACTCCCTTCGCCTGGAGATAACTCGTTCCTTCTAAAGGAAGGACATGATTGATAGGCTTTTCTTTCTTATTCAGTCATGTTAGTTGCTTGGTTAAAGGTTTCCCCAATCCTGCTGGTTACAAATTTGCAAAGAGGAACTTTGTAAACGGATTCTATCAGTTAAGGCACCTTGTAGGGGAGGTTGAGTAACAGAAGCTCCTCAAAGCATTATGTTAAATGGGAAATGTCCAGAGGGAAATTAAAAGCTCTAAGTAGCTTTAGATCTGGAGGATTGGGGTTTGGGGTGGGGTGAGATGGAAAACACTAATAATAACAGCTTATGGTTTTGAATACTTGCTACAAGCCAGACACTGTGTTCAGCACTTTCCATACAGTTTCTTACATAGGAGGCATGAATTATGAATGTTCCCATTTTATAGAGAGGAGCAAGGATTTAAACCCTTCACCCCTGCTTCAGAGCTGACATTCCCCCCTGTAGCTACACCCACCAGTGTCCTTTCCATTGGAAAAGACGGGTAATCAAATAGATGTAATAGAACAAATGGATTTCCTTTCCTTCCCAACAAGGTTGAGCCCAAATTGGTCAATGATGTTTTCTTAAATCACCACTGAAAAGGATACCATTCAAAATGGTGACAAGAGCTCAAAGGGGTGCTCAGGGGTTGGGGGGACCCCCACTCATCCTGGCTTGCCTGGAACTTTCCCTGTGTTAGCATTAGAAATCCCCGTACACTGGGATGGGCAGTCCTCTTGCTCAGGGAAGACGGTCAGTGTGCATAGTGGAAAATTTCCATTTGTGATCCGGATTGAGTGGTGAGTTCTTAACTGATTCCAGGATGACCCACCATGGTACTTTTGAGTTTCTGCCCTGCCCAGCCTTAGAACAATCTGTTTGGATAAGTTCCCCCGGAGGAACAAACCTAGCAACTTGTACCGTCCATCAGCTGGGATCTGAGGCAAATCCCAGATCTGGCAAATACGTGTGCCTTTTGCTAGAAGGCAGAGGACCACTAAGTGGCTCTTCAATATCAGCTGTACCCTTTGGGATCCTGCAAGTGATTTGTTCTCTCCTCCATGTAGATCAATGTCTCTCTGTTGCGGCTTGGGTCTTCCTGACTTCACGGCCATGGGCTGCATCCAGATCATTTCCTTTCTTACTTGGACCAGGATGCTGAGTTGCTAACTGCTCTAGAACCTTCAAAACCTCACCCCTTTCATTCTTCCCACCTCCTAAGTAGGTGGGAAGTAATATTTCATCAACAATAAGTATTAAATGCATCCAACCTCCACCAGCTTCTAATGAAGACCTTAAATAATATAACCGCACCTAGTCAGCCAGATTTCAGAGTCTAACAGCTGGAGCTGCACCCAGGGCAGGGACAACCATAGGCACTCGAGAACTTAAAAAGAAAAAAAGAAAAAGAAAAAGAAGATGTCAACAGACCCTAGCCTGTGATGAGCTAAAGGGAGGGGGATGGTTTAGATTAGCTCTTCCCAGGGAGGAGCCTTTTTAGGTGCTCAACTCTTGTCTCCTCAGCAGGAAACTGCCTACCTTTCTAATCCTATCTCTAGAACCCTTCTCTGACCTGTTGATTTGTCTCCATTCTTCTCCAAGAGTCTGGACTCAGGCCACCTCCCTCTCTTAACCTGGATTTCCAAGGAACCTTCTGATTGGTCGCCTCTTTTCTTGCTTGCTGCCCCCTCCCCCATTCCTTCTTCCTCCCAGCCTGACTGTTCTTCCGAAATGCAAATCTGACTGGGTCTAAGGTCTGCAGTGGCTCCCATATGTGCGTGTCCGCGTGCATGCGTGCGTGTGTATGTGTGTGTGTGTTAGTGTCCAAATCTTTCCAGATCTGACCCATGTTTCCTTCCCCAGGCTCATCTCTTGCTGCCATTGGCTTGGGAGATATTTTAAGTTCCCTAGCACCCCCTCTTCCTTGGGTCTAATTGATCTAAGTTCCTCTGATTCCATTTCGGATTTTCCATCCTTGAAGGCCCCATTGGCCTCATCCATTCTGGTGCATTAAGTACAGCCTCCGGGCTTTGCTGTCCCCTGTCGCTGAGGCTGGCGCTCTGGTGTTGCCCTGAAGGGCAGGAGCGAGAGTCCCACCTTGAGGCATGTGGGTAAGGTGAACCAGGGACCAGACATGGTAGAGTTCCACCCATAGCTTCAGCCAAAGAACCTCTGGATGATGCCAGTCTTCTGCCAGGGGCTTTAAAAACCGGCTCACCCCTAAAGATCGTCATAGATTAGACTTCCAAGCTAGGCTTTGGAGGTTCAGGGAAGTCCCTGAAATTGTGCTATGCTCTCACCTGGAAGAACAAACCCATTGGCCAGAGATAACATCAGCCCTTTGCCCATGACGGGCCGGTGTCCGTTCAACCACATACCACTTAGGACGCCGAATCACAGCCTTCCCCCTGTGTAACCAATCGTGGCCTCCAGCAGCGGCCACTTGAAAAGGCAGTAGACCTGGGCTCTGCTTAGGGAAGTCAGCAGCTAGATCAGACCCTCAGGGCCCGATCCCCAGACCTCCTACTGCACTCTGGGGCCCTGGGTGGGGACCCCCGAGCGGCTTCAGTGCTCACTCTTCCTGGTACATGCAGACTGACGTCCTAGCCAACTCTAGTGGGAAGACGGGCAGGAAGGGAACGCAGGAGCAGATCCAACAAAGACGGCAACCGCAACAACAAAAATGCCTTGGAGAGAAAGAGACGGGGAAAAAAATTGGAACAAGGCCAACAGTAGCCTCAGCCTCCGCTGTCACTGAGCAAAGTCAGTTTCGTTGGTTTTTGCTCGGAGACATAGCAGTTCTTGACAGACGTGCTATGCGTCCTGTCATTAGGGCTAAAGCGATGTCCCCAGATGATTGGGAAAATTACAATTTTAACATCCCCTTTCCTCCTTCAAGCCTTTTACGTATTTTCCACTACACTAGCCTGTGCTTGCTCATGGTTAGATATAAATGAATTTTCCTCCTCTCTTTCATGCGCATGCTGTTATTTGGGCTGGACTGGGTGTGTGTGTGTGGGTGGAAGCCATGCAAGGTAAAGAAAGGCAAAGCAACATATAAATGAGGAAACAATAGGACAGCGAAAGGCAAGAGATCCCCCCTCTGGAAGCCAGGAATGAGGAGATTTATGGGCCCCGAGACCTGTGGATTTAACCAGTATCTGCCGTAGTTACAACCTTCCATGTGTCCCGTGTCCTTTTATAGTTGCCTTCTTTTTAATCTTTAAAATCTGGGCTGATACTCCTTTTCTCTCCACTTTGCAGATGCGAAAACTGATACTCAGCGAGATCTCTGTTGGCCCAAGGTCTGGAAGGGGGTGGGGGCAGGTTCTAGACCCGTCCTTATGACTCAAGTCTGTTCGCTTAACTGCTGCTGTGTCGCTGTGGGTCCGTGGGGCACAGAGAGCGGGCAATTTGGCCTGCTCAGAGTCCCCCTTCTATGTAACTCACCCCAATTTCCCCTCTGGATACTGCTCTGCTGCTGTGTGTCTATGATTAAGGGGAGGCTCCCCCCTCCCCTCCAAAGGCACAGGGGTAGGCACATGACCAAGGCCTGACCAATCTGAGCATTCTGACTCTGGGCCAAAATGATGGCGTCCTGGGTGGCTGTGTGAGGAAGCAAGGACAAGGAGATTCATTTCTGAGATTCTTAAATGGGATGGTTAAGGAACTGGAGCACCTTTCAGGCTGGGGTTGCTAAAGGAGGATATTAGCTTCAAGCTTCGGAAGGTCTTGGCCACAAATAGGGAGAAGCCTGCATGGAAGACAGTTAACCAGATGAGAGACAGGAAGGGAGATTCTGCAAGGGGTAGTCTGTATGGATCCAGCTCTACCGGAGGCTAGAATCCCTTTCCAGACTTCTGAGCTCTCAGACAGGAGGGCTACCTATCACCCATGAGAAGGAGGGCCCCCCTGTGAGGCAAAGTGAGCCGTTGGTGACTGTGATAATTGTAATTCAGAAGAGGAAATGTGTATTTGGTCTTTGTCTCTGTTTCTGGCACAGAGCTACTGAAACCCTTGGAATTTCCTCTCTCTCTCTTTTTTTTTTTTAGACATTTTATTCTATTTATTTGAAACAGAGCGGGAGCGCGCACAAGTGAGGCAGGAAAGGGCAGAGGGAGAGGGAGACTCGCTGCTGAGCAGGGAGCCCAACTGGGCTGGTCTGGACTCAATCCCAGGACCTTGAAGATCATGACCTGGGCCAATGGCAGATAGCAGACGCTTAATGGAGCCACCCGGGCACCCCAAACCGTTGGAATTTCCTAACCGATGACAGCGATAAAGGTGTCTTGTAATGTGAATGCGGTGACTTTTGGAAGCTCTAAGGTTGGGGGCTGGTGGCCAGGAGAGCCCAGTTTGGGATTAGAGGGGTTGGAAATTTCAGTCCGCTGGGTTCTGTGCCCTCCCCCTGTGGGATCTGACTCTATCTCCAGGTAGACGGTGTCTGAATTGAGTTACATTGCAGGGCACCCACCTGGTGTCTGGAGAGTTGCTGGTTAGTATGGGGCACCCTCCCATGAATTGGGTTTGGGACCTGGACACATGTCGTATGATATTGCCAATACACTGGCCCTTTTTTCACCTATCAAGCTTGCAATTCTCTGACTGCATGCGACAGAAAGCGACTTTCAAAAACTTAAAGAAAGAATGTACTGGAAGGATATGAGGGATCCTGTAGAATACAAGAATAAGTTTTCTGAGAAAAGGGGGGACAAGAGCTGGGGGAGCTGGGTGGTGGGAACACAGGCACTCAGCAGCAGACCGAAATGAGCTGCAAACCTTCAGGCCCGGCTTCGAATGCAGATTCCTGGGAGGGAGTGTCTGATGGGCTGAGCTCAGGCCATAAGCCTGCCCTTTGGTGGTGACGTCATGATCGACAGCCCCGCCACGAGTGTGCCCCATGAAAGGACATTTGTTTTCCCAAAGCAACACTGAGCGGCTGGCCCCTGATAAGGAATATTGACGCAGGGATGCCGGGAGATCGGAATCACCGCTTCTCTGTCCTTTGCATTGGTGAAGTTTGCTTTAAATTGTTCTAGATTCATAACACAAGGGATTGGGTTATCAGATCTGTAGGAGCCCGCTCAGACATAATACTCAGAAATTTTGAGTGGGGCCCAAGTGAAACTAGAAAAAAAGCACTTTTCTGAAACCAGGATTTTGCAGTATTCTGTGTGGAAAGAGCGAAAGGATGCAACATGATTTTCCCTGCTCAGCCACCTTGCCACCAGGCGGACCGGAAGAGGTGGGCGGCTCTGGGGTCTAAGGGCTGGGGTCAGGTGGCTGTCACCAGATCCCTCTGGGCTTCATTTTCCTCATTTACAAAATGGGGATATCCACTGCAGACTTGTACGGTGTGGTTAAAAGAGAAACATAGTTGCAAGGGTATGGAGTGCTTATTACATGTCAGGCTCTGTGCGGAGAGTTCTTGACATCTTCCACCGGCAGATAGGAAATAGGCACCCAGCACCCAGCAGGGGCTTAATATAAATGATTTTTCCTTCCCTTTGCTTTTGGACAGTGGTGTGGCTGCCTGAGAGCCATCTTCCCTGCCCTGCCCTGTCCACCAGCCCCACCTTCCTGGTCTCTGCCAGCCCCGCTGTTTGGATGTGAGCTGGAGGCAGACAGTGACAGGTCTATCGATGTCTCTCTCCCTGTCCCTCTCCCCTGCAGCCAGTCTGGACACGAGATCAGGTGTGAGTCCAAGGGTAGAGAGGGAAATTCAGACTTTTGGTGTGTGGAAGGTTCTGGAATCTTTCAGATAGTCTATGGAGAGGGCAGATCCCTCCCTTTCCTTTTCAAAAGTCCTACGGTCGGTGTGTTTGAAACCGGCCAGCTGCGGGCTGCCCAGCTGACAGAGGCCCCAGCTGGAGCAAGAGCATGGCTGGGTTTCTTCCAGCTGCAAACGAAGGGGTCAACACCTTGAGGGAACCCCCATGCCACCTACCCCTTCAACCCTGCCAAAAAAAAAAAAGGCCCAGGCATCATCAGCTGGTGGACATGGTCCTGGAATTCATCATCACTGAAAGGAAGGCAGGGGGTTTTTATTGTTTTAATTGGCAGCTGTCTCTGGATTTTTGTTTACCTGGGGAGGTGTGAGTGTGAGAGTGTGAGGGTGTGTGCGTGTGTGCCTGAGTGCACGTGTGTGTCAGGGAAGGCGGAAGGAGAGCGTGAGGGAGTCTGGGAGAGTGGCAGAGTTGGGGCAGCTATGGGTTTTTTGGCGGGGAGCGGGAAGGGCAGTGGCCGTCTTTGGGCCACGGTCAGGGACAGAGGGACCAGTGCAGAGCGGGAAGGCAAGCAAACGCTGGGGGCAGGGGGAGAGGGCGTCAGGGGCACTCCGTACTGTGTGTGTACATGTATTTCTGACAATGGAACGTTCAGGAACAAGGAGCGGGACGAAATGCAAACGTGAGGCCACGGAAGGAGCCGGCGCGTGGCGCCCACGCGGGCAGGGGACAGAGCCTGAGCCGCCCTGGAGCGAGCCAGGGCACCAGCAGCAAGCCTCCTGCCCGGCCAGAAATAGTTTCCGGGAACGGTGGTGTTTTCCCGGCCCCAGCTCTCGGCCCGCGGGAGATAAAGCCGCCCGCATCGCTTGTCTTGGCTGCCTCTCAGCTGATACTGCTGACGGGCTCCTTTGATCTCGGGCTATCAGGGTCTAACCCTGCGCCCCCGCCCGCTCTGCCAGCTCCGCCCGCCCTCACCTCTGGAAAGGGCATTCCAGAAGGTCACTGCCAGGGGGGCGGGGCCCGGCCCAGCCCTTGTGCCTGGCTGGCCTTGGAGCCCCGGCGCTGGGTGCTAGGAGGGCACGGTCTTTGATTCTCCTGCAGCGATGACAAGGGGCACCTGACTGGGGAAAATCCGCTTTGGAAGGGGAGACGTGTGACATGGCCGCCCCCCCACCGAGCGCCCAGGGACCTTCCTGTGCTTGCCTCCCCTTGCTGGGGTGGCCTTACACCTCTGGTGGATGGAAAGAAAAGAGGAAAGGCCCTCAGAGAACTCGCTTTCTTGTCTTAAGACTGTGGCTGAGTCACTGGCGACCCTAGGCAGGTCTGACTTCGATCTGGACCTCCGTTTCCACCTCCCAGCTCATAAAAGGCAAGCACTTTTCTAAGTACAGAAATCTCTCTTCAGATAAAATCACCTGCAGAAATCCCACATGTAAAGCAGATTAATGAGGAGTGGAACTGGAGGGGATATGGTGATCTGGAACCCTAATGCTTGGCTTTGCCCTTGACCTCTATTCTGTTTGGCGTCTAGATTCTTAGGATTCCTTCAACAATGTTCCACAATGTGGGCCGCTCAAAACAATGGAATTTTATTGTCTCTTGGTCCTGGAGGCCAGACGCCTCCTGAAACATAGACGCTGGCAGGGCCATGCTTCTTCTGGGACCCAGAGGGGAAGAATCCTTCCTTACCTTCTCGTAGCTTCTGATGGTTCGTCACAAGTCTTTGGCCATCCTTGGCTTGTAGATGTGCATCTTCCCCATCTTTACATGGCCTTCTTGTCTTCACATCATCTTTCCTGTGTGAGTCTGAGGGTCTGTGTCCAAATTTCCTCTTCTTATAAAAAGGACACTGGCCCTATGGACCTCCTTTTAACCTGATGACCTTTGTGAAGACTAGTTCCCAATCAGGTCACATTCAGAGATACTGGGGAGTAAGGAAGGCCACAGTGCCTAGCTTTTTCTTTTTTCTTTTTTTTAAACGGCAGAACACCAGCCAGCTCAGAATACCCACTATAACTTTTCCAAATTTCAGATTTCTGACTCCCAGGATCTGTGAGCATAATGAAATGCGGGTTGTTTCTCATGGCGAGTTTTGGGGCGATTTTGGTATGCATCCATTGTGAGTGCGAAAAGTGTTTGATGCAAAGCGTGCATTCGAAGGTGCTCCAACCCACACCTTACTCTGTTCTGCTACTTTCTCTGAGCCTAGTCTCCTCATCGGAACAATGGGAGATTTTTTTTTGACTGCAGCGATATCTGCATGGACCCTGGCACCCCTAGTTAGGTTTTCCATAAAGGTCTTTTCTCGCCATTCTCTCTTCCTCAGTCCCTCTCCACCGCAATGCTCCCGAGAACTTATGGAACAGATCTGAGTTTCTGAACTCTGTGGGAGGTGCCTGGGTCCCAGGAACCAGATCCTTATTTCATGCCTACTTGGGTGACGGAATGCGTTGCCTTGGCAAGTTCCGCATTTGGAGTCCCTTCTCCGCTCAGACTTTCAAGACAATTTAGTCTGAGCTAACCTTGGTTTCTTGTTACCCACGAGGACCAAGGCTCATGCGAAGGCTGTGCGGAGTGCCTCTGACATCAAACAGCCAAGTACCCTGCTGCATTCTGAGGGGCTGAGCGGAGAGAAATTAAAACCATACCCACTCCCTTTCCCTGTAAGCACACACACATAATTTCATTACAGCCGGAATGAAATGCTGCAGGCCAAACGTGTTTGGGGCTTGGCTGAACCCAGAGTGCTCTTGGAAGACCTGGGTCTGCGGCCCCAACCAAAGAGGGAGCTTTGTTTGGTTCCTTTCCCTCCACCTTTATCTCTGGGTGATCCAGACACGTGGGGCTGGCGTGAGGGCCTTTAATATTAAACGTGCGTATGGGTGGGTTTTTTTTTAACTTAAAAAAAAAAATGTAGTTAATGAATCATTGAACATCATTAAAAATATAGTAAACTATATGCATAACCTAAAATTGATCATTTTCATTATTTTTAAGCATACAGTTGGCGCCCATTATATACATTCATATTGTTGGCAATCATCTCCACTGTCCATCTCTAACACCTTTTCATCTTCTCATACTGAGACTCCCCAGCCCCTGACAGTCATAACTCTTCTACGGCATCTCGTTGACTCTCACAGCTCTAGTCCCCCCCGTATCAGTGGAATCATACCATGTTTGTCCTTTCGTGACTGGCTAATTTCACTCAGTGTAATGTCTTCAGGGTTTATCCATGTTGTAGCAGGTGTCAGAATTTCTTTCCTCCATGTAGATACCACTGTATGGGCACCACTGTATGTAAAGACCATGTTTTGTGTATCCGTTCATCTATCCATGAACATTTGAGATGTTTCCCACCATTGGACCATTGTGAGTAATGCTACCATGAACATTCACGTACAAATGCCTGTTTGGAGTTCCCGCTTTCAGTTCTGTGGGGCATATACCCAGAAGTGGAATGGCTGGAACAGGTACAGATGGATATTTTGAGAGTGCCTAGGAGAACTAAAGATCTTGGATGCCCTTTGAGAATTGGACAATGGTTCTATGAGCTCCCCTTCTCTCTCAATGATACCATATGCACACGCTCTCCAAATTTAATACAATATTGGTCCTCCAAAGTCTCGCTGAAGCTCAGGCTGAAAATCTCATGAATTGAAAGAGCCAGAATATTTTTTTAAATGATTTTAAAAAGTAGTACTATAGTATAGTAATATAATAATAACAACAACAACAATAATAAAATCTAATATGCATTGAGCACATTATAGTTAAGGCACTGTCCAAAATACTTTGCATTTACCATATAATTTTATCTTTACAACGATCTTATGGTGTGGGTACTGTTAATACCTCCATTTTAGGGGCATCTGGGTAGCTCAGTGGGTTAAAGTCTCTGCCTTCGGCTCAGGTCATGATCCCAGGGTCCTGGGATTGAGCCCTGCATTGGGCTCTCTGCTCAGCAGGGAGCCTGCTCCCTTCCCCCTGCAACTGCCTATCTCTCTGTCTACTTGTGATCTCTGTCTGTCAAATAAATAAATAAAATATTTTTTAAAACCCTCCCTTTTACAGATGAGTAAACGGAGTTTACAGAACTTACCCAAGGCCTAGGAGCTGGGATTCAAACTCATATTGGCCTGATTCAAGGGCATCTTCTCTGAAATGCTGACATTTGTAGCTTCCATTATGATGTTAGGGGTGCTTTCATGAAACCGTGAGTTGACCTGATATGTTGAATGTTGAACATCACCATGAGTCCCAAAATTTCATTCAGTAACATTCACTGGCAACTTCTACATACTTAACCTTGGGCTGTAGTGATGAATGGGACTTGGTTCTTGTCTTCAAGGCACTTAAAGTCTATTAGGGAGACCAAGATGCACAAGATCAAGTTATTTTAGTTGCAAGCAATCAATATAAAAGCAGATTCCACCAGCTTGAGCCTGAAAACTGCTTACACACCTTGAAAGGGGAGTAGAATACCTTGCTTAATGGAAAGAAGGAAAACAGGAATCAGGGCCAGAGGCTAAAATAAGGATTCATTGCCTTCTCTCTAGTTCTCTGTTCCCCTCTTCCTCTCTGTCTTCCATTTGCCGATACCTGAATTATTATCTTGGGCTCCCACCATAGACACCTCCCAGGTGGTGGGAGAGATGGCCTCCAGCATCTTGATCCACAGATGAATCCCAGGGAAGGGCTCTGATTGGCCCATTTTGGTCATGTGCCCTCTGTTATCTACTCGCTGTCATAGCATGGAGTTCTGTGATAGACCAGGCACAGGAAATGTGCCCATTCCGTGGTCAGAGGCCCACAAAAAATGGATGGAAATGATCCGGGAGCAGACATAAACCTATCGCAATTGGTTCCAGAAATCATCATTAGTGTTGTCATCAAGATTTCTTGTTCATAAGGAACAACCCCCCCCACAAACTGTCATCGGAAGGGATGAGAACGGGGACCCCGAAGACCAAGATTAGATGTTACTTTCTCTGTCTCCCTAGGATCATATGGTACCTGACCTTTGTTCCTCTCTGTATGTCTGTTCCTTCCATCTTGTCCTTTTGTTGAAGAACAGTTTTCTCTGATGCAGCCCCCAATGGATGGTAGTGACCACTCCAGCCCCAACCGTACATGGCTGCTTTCAGTTCCAGCATCGGTACCCATTGACCAGGGTCTCCGTGTTTCTGGTTTTCTGGGAGAAAGAGTGGGTTGATCCAGTGAGGGTCGAAGGTCTACTCCCATTCTGAATAGCAACGGGCTGATGAAATAGGGTTACATGGTAGTACTAACTACTAATAAGCACGCCTCTCCCACAAGGTTGTCAGTAATGATCGTGTGGACACAGTGGGACTCCTAGAAGATGTACATTCTTAGGATAGAAATAGCGGGCACCTGGGTGGCTCATTTGGTTAAGCATCTGCCTTAGCCTCAGGTCATGATCCTGGGGTTCTGGGATAGAGACCCACATCAGGCTCCCTGCTCAGTGGAGAGTCTGCTTCTCTCCCTCCCTCTGCTCATGCTCTCTCTCTCTCCCCCTCAAATAAATAAATAAAAATCTTTGGAAAAAGACGGGGCACCTGAGTGGCTCAGTGGGTTAAAGCCTCTGCCTTCGGCTCAGGTCATGATATCAGGGTCCTGGGATTGAGCCCCGCATCGGGCTTTCTGCTCAGCAGGGAGCCTGCTTCTCCCTCTCTCTGCCTGCCTCTCTGCCTACCTGTGATCTCTCTCTCTCTCTCTGTCAAATGAATAAAATCTATAAAATAAAAAACAAAATCTATAAAAAAATCTTTGGAAAAAGAATAGCAATAGAAGTACCTAAAAATTTAGAACATGGAAGGAGGAGGAAGTAACTTTTTCAGGAGGATTAAAAAAACCCCTTTGTCTAATGAAAGTCAACTTCTGGGTTGGGTTTTGAAGGATGAAGAAGAGTTTTTCTCGGGTATGTGTGTTAGTCAGGACAGGCAAGGTTATGATGGAGTAACAGATAGACCTCAGAATCTTAGCAGCTCAACACAACAAAGGTTAGCTTCTTGCTAGCCCTGTGTGTCGATCACTGATTGGTGAGGACTCTGCTCTACACCATTACTCAAGGACTCAGCCTGATGGAAGTGCTGCCATCTTGTAACCTTGCCATAAAGAGATCTGGCCTTGTAGGTCACTGTGACAGGAGAAAAGAGAGGCTGGGTGATCTCCGGTGGATTTTCATTGCCTCAACCTGGAATGTAGCTTCTACCTGCAGTTTGTTGGCTAGAACTTGTCACATGGCCTCAGCCATCCGCAGGGGAGTAGGAAAGGTAGGGGAGCAAATGGAATATTTGGGGGGCATGACTCTGTCTGCTTCCCTGGATAAGCAGGGAGATCATTCTCAGTCAAGACAATGGTTCTCGACCAGGGGAAGCTTTACCCATCTACCTAACATTTGACAATGTCAAATTTGATTGTTACAACTGGGGGTGCTCTTGGCGTCTAGTGGGTAGAAGCCAGGGATGCTCTTAAATATCCTATAATGAGCAGAACAAGCCTCCCAACAAAGAATTAACAATAGTCATTAGAATGATCAATTATCAATAATTACCAATGATCGAATATCAATATCAATGGGTCCTCTGACCAAAATGTCAGTAGTGCTGAGGTTGAGAAGTCTTGGATCAAACGAACACCTTAAACAAAAAGACAATCATGAAAATACATGGTGGCTTGGGAGAAGTGACATGGCAGAGTAGTTAGAAATTGGGCTTCTGGAATCTGTCAGTCATGGGTTCAAATCCAGCCTCCTCTGCTTACCGGCTGTATGACCTCTGGTGAGCTGCTTCCCGCCTTAGTAGAATCCCCTTAGCCCCTTGCCTGACATTTGGAAAGTCTCAGCAATGACAGTTGCATTATGACAATTATACCTTTTTTTGGTGGTGGTGGGGGGGTTCAGATCTAAATAAATGTGTGCACAAGAGGGCACCTGGGTGGCTCAGTGGTTTAAGCCACTGCCTTCGGCTCAGGTCATGATCTCAGGGTCCTGGGATCAAGCCCCACATCGGGCTTTCTGCTCAGCGGCGAGCCTGCTTCCCTCTCCCTCTCTCTGCCTGCCTCTCTGCCTACTTATGATCTCTCTCTGTCAAATAAATAAATAAAATCTTTAAAAAAATGTGTGCACAAGAGGCACATCTAAATTAAAAGTATACAGAATGGCATATAAAAATATGTGGCGAATATAAACAAAATAGATTGATTTTGTTTATATTCGCCACATATTAACTCTATTGAGCATACACGTAACAGACTTCGTAGAACAGGTGTTATTAGAAATGGAGAGGGCCACCATAGCGATCATTCATATTTGTAATTTAGAGTGTCTAAAGCATAAGGGAGACAAGGGGTAGCCATGGTAGGTGTGACTGGGAAGACTGGGAACCCCAGAAGTTGAGCCAGCGATGGGGCCAGCTCTTGAACACGATGTACGTGAGCTAACTTTGTGAAATTCACATCACATGCATTTTAAGTGTACATCATTTTAAAGTACATAATTCAGTGGCATTTGGTACACGCACCACCTCTCTCTAGTGTCAAAACTTCTTCATTATTCCAGAACACCCTATGCCCATTGAGTACTCACTCCGATTCCCCCTGTCCCAGCCCTAGGAATCTGCTTTCTCCCTCTTTAGACTTTCCCATCTCCAACATTTCATGTAAACGGAATCATACAAGACGTGACCTTCTGTGCCTGGCTTCTTTCACTTAGAACAACGTTTTCGAGTTTCGTCCATGTTGGGGTGTGTTTACTGTCTCATTCCTTTTTATGGATAGGTAGTATTCCATTGTGTGGCTGGACCACATTTTGTGTATCCAAATCATTGATACTGGGTTGTTCCCACCTTTTGTCTGTTGTGAAGAATGCTGTCATGAACAATATCATGAACAATTCATGTGCAATGAGTGGGGATATGTTTTCATTACTCCTGATACTTACCTAAGAGTAGACTTGTTGGGCCATATGATAATTTTATGTTGAACTTTTTGAGGAACTGTCAAACTATTTCCCCCAGTTTTTGAGCTTATTCTGTAGTAGGCACTGTGTTCAATGCTTTAGATCAAGTTACTCCATCCTGGCAACAACTCCGTGAAGTTGGTTACTGTTAATATCCCATATTCTAGTTAAGGAAACTGGGGCACAGAGAGGTTAAGCAACTTGCCCAAAGCCACACAGCCGCTAAGAGAGACAGAGGCAGGAAAATGGGACCCGTGGAAGGGTTTTGATCAGAGAAACCATTCAGATTTAATTCTTCATTTTCCTCTCACTTTCTCCTGCAGCATTTTCGAGGACCAACTCTGGGGTGGGAGATGGTGGAACTGGTTTGGTAGGAATTTGACGGCAGGAAAAAAAAAAAATCATGTCACCAGTCCTGGAAGAGTTTCATTTCCTCTCATGTGCTGGGACATGGACACGCAGGGGGTGTGGAGATAAACATGGTGAGAACTTGCTTTCTTACTACATCACCAGACGGTTTGACAAGGCTGGGAAAGAACCTGGGGCTGGGACAGCTGGGACAGCAGCCTGGTTGGGACAAGCTCACTCAGGGAAGTAGTGACGTCACCAACACCCCATTTTCTTCTGCCTGTTTATAGTTTCCCCCTCAAGAGTCCCCAGGGTGTCGGGACATTCCTTAGCTATGTGGAGTTCAGTATGTGGATGTGTGTGCAGATGTGGGCCACAGGGGCACGTGGGAGCTTGGAGTCTGTCTCTTTCCCCCTACGTGCACGACAGTGGGGCTCAAGGGTACGTTCATCCACTTCACGGACCAACCCCGCCCCCCCTTCCCCCCGCAGGACAGAGCCATCAGTCAGGAAGAACAGGTTAGACTCTCCTTGGTGACGTCAACCATGAGTCACTTGCAAACCTTTATTGAGCACCTACTGTGTGCCTGCCTTGTTCTAAGCACTTGGGAGTCAACAGTGAAGGAGAAGCAAGGTCTCTGGCTCTTGGCATCTCTTCTTGTGAGACAGACTGATGGGACGCAGGCAGACAGAGCTACGGGATGCCCTGATGGTGCCAGGGGTGCTGGGGGATATGAGGGGCAAAGGGTGATAGATGGAGGGAGGATGCTGGTTTGGATCAGGTGCAAGTGTCCTGCAAATATGTCCCCGTCCTAATCACTGAAACCTGTGATGATGTTACCTTCCAGGGCACAGAAGACTTCACACGTGTGATTAAGCGAAGGACCTTAAATGGGGGGGATTACCCCGGATTATGGGGGGGGGCGGGCAATGTCATCATAAGTTCCTTACGGGGAACTTAAGGGAACTCCTGTCCCCTTAAGGGGATGGGGTGACAGACTGGGGAAGGGAATGCGATGACAGAAGCAGAGGTCCCGGTGACTGGGGGCCAGGAGGTGAGGGGCACAGGCAGCCTCTAGAGGCTGGAAAAGCCCGGGAAACAGACTGTACCCTAGAGCTGGCAGGAGAAACGCAGCCAGGACAACCCATTTTAGACTTCTGATCTCGAGGACTGTGCGATAATAAAGTCGTGTGTGTTTTAAAATATTTTATTTTTTTACTTTTAGAGTGACAGTGTGAGCAGGAGTGGGGAGCTGAGAGAGGAGGGGCAGAGGGACAGAGAGAGAGAAGAATCTTTTTTTTTTTTTTGAGATTTTATTTATTTGAAAGAGAGAGAGCGAGAGCATGCGTGAGTTTGAGAGAACACGAGCATGGGGAGGGAGAACACGAGAGGGAGAGGGAGAAGCAGACCCTGCTGCTGAGCAGGGAACCTGACATGGGGCTGGATTCTAGGGTCCTGGGATCAGGCAGATGCTTAACCAACTGAGCCACTCAGGCACCCTGTGAGAGAAAGAATCTTTTTTTTTTTTTTTTTTTTCCATTTTATTTATTTTTTCAGCGTAACAGTATTCATTCTTTTTGCACAACACCCAGTGCTCCATGCAAAACGTGCCCTCCCCATTACCCACCACCTGTTCCCCCAGCCTCCCACCCCTGACCCTTCAAAACCCTCAGGTTGTTTTTCAGAGTCCATAGTCTCTTATGGTTCGCCTCCCCTCCCCAATGTCCATAGCCCCCTCCCCCTCTCCCAATCCCACCTCCCTCCAGCAACCCCCAGTTTGTTTTGTGAGATTAAGAGTCATTTATGGTTTGTCTCCCTCCCAATCCCATCTTGTTTCATTTATTCTTCTCCTATCCCCCTACCCCCCCCCCCCATGTTGCTTCTCCATGTCCTCATATCAGGGAGATCATATGATAGTTGTCTTTCTCCGATTGACTTATTTCACTAAGCATGATACGCTCTAGTTCCATCCACGTCGTCGCAAATGGCAAGATTTCATTTCTTTTGATGGCTGCATAGTATTCCAGTGTGTATATATACCACATCTTCTTTACCAATTCATCTGTTGATGGACATCTAGGTTCTTTCCATAGTCTGGCTATTGTAGACATTGCTGCTATAAACATTCGGGTACACGTGCCCCTTCGGATCACTACGTCTGTATCTTTAGGGTAAATACCCAGTAGTGCAATTGCTGGGTCATAGGGTAGTTCTATTTTCAACATTTTGAGGAACCTCCATGCTGTTTTCCAGAGTGGTTGCACCAGCTTGCATTCCCACCAACAGTGGAGGAGGGTTCCCCTTTCTCCACATCCTCGCCAGCATCTGTCATTTCCTGACTTGTTAATTTTAGCCATTCTGACTGGTGTGAGGTGATATCTCATTGTGGTTTTGATTTGTATTTCCCTGATGCCGAGTGACGTGGAGCACTTTTTCATGTGTCTGTTGGCCATCTGGATGTCTTCTTTGCAGAAATGTCTGTTCATGTCCTCTGCCCATTTCTTGATTGGATTGTTTGTTCTTTGGGTGTTGAGTTTGCTAAGTTCCTTATAGATTTTGGATACTAGCCCTTTATCTGAGATGTCGTTTGCAAATATCTTCTCCCATTCTGTCAGTTGTCTTTTGGTTTTGTTAACTGTTTCCTTTGTTGTGCAAAAGCTTTTGATCTTGATGAAATCCCAATAGTTCATTTTTGCCCTTGCTTCCCTTGCCTTTGCCGTTGTTCCTAGGAAGATGTTGCTACGGCTGAGGTCGAAGAGGTTGCTGCCTGCATTCTCCTCAAGGATTTTGATGGATTCCTTTCTCACATTGAGGTCCTTCATCCATTTGGAGTCTATTTTCGTGTGTGGTGTAAGGAAGTGGTCCAATTTCATTTTTGTGCATGTGGCTGTCCAATTTTCCCAGCACCATTTATTGAAGAGGCTGTCTTTTTTCCATTGGACATTCTTTCCTGCTTTGTCGAAGATTAGTTGACCATAGAGTTGAGGGTCGATTTCTGGGCTCTCTATTCTGTTCCACTGATCTATGTGTCTGTTTTTGTGCCAGTACCATGCTGTCTTGATGATGACAGCTTTGTAATAGAGCTTGAAGTCCGGAATTGTGATGCCACCAACTTTGGCTTTCTTTTTCAATATTCCTTTGGCTATTCGAGGTCTTTTCTGGTTCCATATAAATTTTAGGATTATTTGTTCCATTTCTTTGAAAAAAATGGATGGTATTTTGATAGGGATTGCATTAAATGTGTAGATTGCTTTAGGTAGCATAGACATTTTCACAATATTTATTCTTCCAATCCAGGAGCATGGAACATTTTTCCATTTTTTTGTGTCTTCCTCAATTTCTTTCATGAGTACTTTATAATTTTCTGTGTATAGATTCTTAGTCTCTTTGGTTAGGTTTATTCCCAGGTATCTTATAGTTTTGGGTACAATTGTAAATGGGATTGACTCCTTAATTTCTCTTTCTTCAGTCTTGTTGTTGGTGTACAGAAATGCAACTGATTTCTGTGCATTGATTTTATATCCTGACACTTTACTGAATTCCTGAACAAGTTCTAGCAGTTTTGGAGTGGAGTCTTTTGGGTTTTCCACATATAGTATCATATCATCTGCGAAGAGTGATAGTTTGACTTCTTCTTTACCAATTTGGATGCCTTTAATTTCTTTTTGTTGTCTGATTGCTGAGGCTAGGACTTCTAGTACTATGTTGAATAGCAGTGGTGATAATGGACATCCCTGCCGTGTTCCTGACCTTAACGGAAAAGCTTTCAGTTTTTCTCCATTGAGAATGATATTTGCGGTGGGTTTTTCGTAGATGGCTTTGATAATATTGAGGTATGTGCCCTCTATCCCCACACTTTGAAGAGTTTTGATCAGGAAGGGATGCTGTACTTTGTCAAATGCTTTTTCAGCATCTATTGAGAGTATCATATGGTTCTTGTTCTTTCTTTTATTAATGTGTTCTATCACATTGATTGATTTGCGGATGTTGAACCAACCCTGCAGCCCTGGAATAAATCCCACTTGATCGTGGTGAATAATCCTTTTAATGTACTGTTGAATCCTATTGGCTAGTATTTTGGCGAGAATTTTTGCGTCTGTGTTCATCAAGGATATTGGTCTGTAGTTCTCTTTTTTGGTGGGATCCTTGTCTGGTTTTGGGATCAAGGTGATGCTGGCCTCATAGAATGAGTTTGGAAGTTTTCCTTCCATTTCTATTTTTTGGAACAGTTTCAGGAGAATAGGAATGAGTTCTTCTTTAAATGTTTGGTAGAATTCCCCTGGGAAGCCGTCTGGCCCTGGGCTTTTGTTTGTTTGGAGATTTTTGATGACTGTTTCAATCTCCTTACTGGTGATGGGCCTGTTCAGGTTTTCTATTTCTTCCTGGTTCAGTTGTGGTAGTTTATATGTCTCTAGGAATGCATCCATTTCTTCCAGATTGTCAAATTTGTTGGCGTAGAGTTGCTCATAGTATGTTCTTATAATTCTCTGTATTTCTTTGGTGTTAGTTGTGATCTCTCCTCTTTCATTCACGATTTTATTTATTTGGGTCCTTGAGAGAAAGAATCTTAAGCAGGCTCCATGAGATCATGACCTGAGCTGAAACCAACTGTCAGATGCTTAAACACCTGAGTCACCCAGGTGCCCCTAAAACTGTATTATTTTAAGCCCCTAAGTTTATGGTGACTTGTTTTGGCAGCCATAGAAAACTAATACAGGCTTGAATAAGGTAGAGACCCAAGACTCTGGAGAAGAGCATTCTGGGTAGAAGGAATAGCAAGCACAAAGGCCCTGAGGTACAAAAGTAAGGTAGTGCAGCAAGTGCTGTGATAGAGATAGTGTCTGGCACACTGTGGGAACACACCGGAGGGCCAGCGCATTTGAGAATGGGTAACCACAGAGGAATTGCTGGAGGGGAGAGCCTGCTTGGACTAAACCCACAAAGGCTGGTTCTTGAGAACACTGGCTCTTGAGTCCCATTGACCTGGGTTCCGATCCTGACTCTGCCACTTACAAGTGATGTGTCTTTGGGCAGGCGAGTTTCTCTTTTCAGATCTGCTTCCTGATCTGTTGGGAAGGTTAACAGTAACACCTGGTGGCGTTGTGAGAAAATCTTGTAAAATCCTCTGTTTAGGAGCTCAGTTCATGTTTGAAACGATGATGACAAGCATGAAGAATAGGGAAGGCATCTTGGTTGCAAGGAACAGCCTGGGAAAAGGCCAGGAGGTCTGACACTGCCCTGATGACCTGACGCACCGTTATTCCTTGATTACATAAATTTATGAGGCTTCTGTAGACCTTTCTTCTCTGCCTTCCCATCGGGCGTTGCCCGTGGCTTCTGAGGCTGCCCTTGCGCACCTGCCTCGGGAAAGAGGTTTCTGACCAGTGGTGTGATTGCAAGACCAGCTACCGGCTGCCCAGCTTGCTTGGAGCCAATCCCTAGAGAATGGGCAAGAGTAGGGGAGTGATTCCTTGCAGGTTGGCCCGCCGGTGGGTGGAGGGCCTTGGAAGCCAGAAGCCAAGGTGGTCAAACAGACTGCTCTCATAGGCTGGTCACCTGACCCACGCCCGGCTCCTCCAGCCTCCAGGCAAGTTACAGCTGTGACCCTGACCACACGGGGTGGGGGGCAGTTTGGGTCCTGGCGCAGGTCTGCCAACTGTATGCAAACATATTTGCCTGAGTACATCTTTCGGCCCTTTTGCCGCCTTTGGGTTTCTGTAGGCAAATGCTGGGCCTTGATCCTTCTTTTCTTTGCAGGTTATGCAAATACTCTTTTGAGATGTGCCCGTGCGGTGGGGCAGATGAGTCAGGATCGGTTTGTTGTTGAGGGCAAAGGATGAAGGAGGCTCGGCAGGTGGGCATCCCGGAGGACGACTGTGTTTGGGAAAGGGACAGTGTAAATGACCTGCATGGTAGCCTGGCTACTCAAAGTGTGGGTCTCAGCCCCCTGGGAACCTAATCTGCACTTTAACAAGATGCGTAGAAGTTGTGGGCACGTATAAAAGGTCCCGAGGCACTGATTTGGCTGGTGGATCTCACACGTCACGGCTCATTAGAAATCTCCCAGGACCTTTGAAAAGTGCCCACGGGTTCCGTCCCAGAGATTCTGACTTCGTTGGTCTGAGATGCGGCCTTCACATCAGCACGCTCCCCAAACTCCCCAGATCATTCTGATTGAGAATCACTGATTTTACTTACAGCAGTGGTTCTGAAATCTTTGCAGGCTTCAGAGTCCCTTGGAAGGCAGCTTAAAATGCAAACTGTTGGGTTTTGGCAGCCATAGAAAACTAATACAGGCTTGAATAAGGTAGGTGGGCTGGTAGATGTTGCTGACCACAGGCTCTCTGGGGTGGGCACAGGGCCGGGGGAGGAGACTTGACGTGAAGTTGGTGTCCGTGGTGTACTTATTCCCACGGTGGCTCTCGTGATCCAGGGCAAGCTGGCTCCACGGGCCACGTCCACAGGTTTCTGATTCTGTGGGTGGGTCTGGGGACAGACCTGAGAATTTGCATTTCTCACCAGTGCCTAGGCCAGGTCCAGGCTACCGCTCCAGGGACCTCACTTTGAGAACCACCGGGTTAGATGAGTGGTTGGAAGTCCGGACCCTTGAGAGCCAACACTAATCGATTTGTAGCTGCTTGGAGGGCAGTGTTGAGTAGGATCCTGAGGCTGTGTCAGGCTTCGTGAGAAAAAGTGCCACGATCAGTTAGTCACGTCTGCCATGGGCACAGGGTAGAGGCATTGCCTGGATGTCTGAGTGTTGCTTTATGGTTCCTTCATAGGAAACAGGAGGAAGGAGAGTAGGATGGATGGAGTTCCATCTCCAGAGGACATAGGGCAGTTGAGAAGGACAGCTCAGTGTGCAACAGGCTTTCTTAACTTCCTAAACAGAGCTCAGGAGTATCTGAGAAAGTGGGCACGGAAAATTCAGTTCAGAAGGGTCCCTGGGGAGATCTATTTTAGTAAAATGCCTTCATTTCAGAGAAGCAGCCTCACAGAAGGGACAGGCTGTACACACACACACACACACACACACACACACATACACACAACTCATCTGTTGGGACTCATGCGGGTAAAGCTCTCCTATCTCGCAAACACATCGGTAAAGACATTTGCCGGCAAAGAAGACAATTTGCCGGGCTTCAAGGGCACCAGCCGAGGAAGGGGCCGATCAGGCAGAGACCGTGAAGGAAGTTTTCTCCAGTCCCGTCAGGCGAGCCGGCGTCGGGCCGGTCCTTGAACTCCTAAAGCATTCCAGGAGCAGAGAGCTGGAAAAACAGAAGGGAGGGCCCCTGAAGGTGGGGTGATGGGAGATAAGAGATCACCACTTCCATCTCCTAATTTCCACTGCTTCCCCAGACCCAGGCTGTATATAAACTGTATGCAAATGTGTTTACTTTACATTTTCCTTCAATCCCAGTCACTCGGCTGTCCAGAGCTGCCTCAACATATCAGTCACGTGGAAATAGTTCAGATAAACAGACACGATGTTATGACATATCAAAACGGCCCAAACATGGGAAGCGGTGGGGGGGGGGGGGGGCAGTGGCCGGAGGAGAAGGAGGGGAGGTAGAAACAGAAAGCAGATCTGTTTACCCAGGCCCATGCTCCGTGCTCTGTACGGCCAGCTGAGAGCAAAATGGGTTTTTTTTTTTATGACTTGGGTTGCATGGGGAGGAAAGTCACCCTCCTTGACTGGCGTTAATGCATTTCGTCAGCTGAAGGGAAGGCCCGCCTGGCCCCATAGGATGCCCTCTTCTTTCTGGTGTCCCTGCTGATTCCGCAAGAGGAAATCAGGCAAAGAAAGGGAAGACAAACCCTCCGGATTAACTTCATTAGCCAGGCGGCCACCAGTTGCTTGGCTGAATCTAACAGCGGGTTTGAAGGTTGTCCTCATTCTCGCTTCTCACTGCGTCTCTTGACAGACAGACGGAGAGGAGGCATAAGGGAATACGCTGGTTCCTGGGTAGGGGTGGGGGGTGGCAATGTGCGTGGGAGGAGGGGTGACGTGGGCATCAGTCTGAGCTCCCACGTCACGAGTGGCTTGTGATTCGGTTTGGGGGTAAGTAATACCATTGCCGATTCCATAACCCGAAGTACGAAAAACGTGTTTGGAGAGATGTTTGACTCTCTTTCCCGTTTTTCCACCCGTTTTTCCATCTCTTACCACCTCTAAACACACGCACACACACACACACACACACACGCACAATTGTGTTTTGTTGCACTCTGCGTTTAGAGTTCCCAAGCCACGGATTGATGGGAGTCTAAAAGAAAATGTCCTTAAAAGAATGCTTACTGCTTATTGAGCACCTACTGTGTGCCAGCTGCGATGGGCTTAGGTCATGGCCATTCCCGACGTAACCCTGCAAGCTGGGAGTTACTCACCCCGGGTGGGAGGTGAGGCTGCCGGGGCTCAGAGAGGTGAAGGGTCACACCCATGGCCACACAGCTGGTAAGCGGAAAAGCCGCAACTCAGAGACTCAGACTGGCTGGCTGGCTCCAAAATTGGTTTTTTGTTTGTTTGTTTGTTTTTGTTTTTGTTTTTCAGCTACATCAAGTGCTTGGTTAAACTGGAGAGGGAAAGGGTGTGTGGCAAGGTAGTGGGCAGGGGTGCTGGCGGGGGTGCTGGCGGGGAGGAGGGGGTGGTTTGGCGGTGCTGGGAGCTGTCAGCCAACTCAGCCAAGCCGAACTCGTCCACCCCCGAAATGCACTTGCTTAGGAAAAGAACCACGTGCTTTTCCAAATGTGGGACAAGCCAGCAGCTGCCTCGGGGGTGTGCTTGGAAGATGTTGGCAAGTCCCCCGTGGCTCAGAAATGTCTCCCCCGCCACCTGTCACACGGCCTCAAATTCCACCATCAGAGAGGTATGCCCCTGGACTTTAATTAAAGGCGTTTTCGGGCACGGTTTAAGGGTGGGTACACCCTCCACCCTCCACTTTGCCTCCTCTTCTCCCCTCTTGGCAGGGGCCTTGTTGGGTGGCTTCATGGTAGAGGTGTCCTGGGAGGGAGTGGGGAAGTCGGCAGGGAGGTGGGCCGGCCGGCGATGGACCCCAAGGCCCCTGAGCGACCACTGAGCGGAGTGTGGGGCCCGTGTGCAGACAAAGGTCTGTGTGTTTCCCAAAGAGAGGGCCTCCGCTGCCTCCCCCGTCTCATTGCCAATCCCGACTGGTGTGTTTTAGGCTGGAACCCTAAATAACCATATGCTAGCGCAGGGGAAAGCCCGGACGTGGTCACAGAGTCGCAGAATGTCACAGCTGCTGCTCACCAAGTCTTGAACTCGAGGTTAGTCATGTTCTTTCTTAGCCTTTTTTCCCATGATTGCACCACCTGTAGGATTATTCTCTTAATATTTCCCTCTGAACTGACTCACTTGAAAGAGAAATAAACATCTATTTTAAGGCTAGCACGCATGAGTTTCCTCACCAATAAAGGACACAGATGAATCCAAGCCCTCTCTAGCTTTTGTGCAGCAAATGGAAGGATTTTTTTTTTTAAGAGGAAGACCCACATTCGTGAAGCATTTTTAAAAAGGAAGACATCTGTATATACATCCTTGAGTCTGTATCACTTACGGTTTGATTTCCAAATTGTTTTTTTTTTTTCTGCTACAAGTCAAAGTAACAATTATTAGAATAAAAATTAATTAGCTCTCGTTCAGATACAACAGTAAATCATATCATATGATGGTATCATATCTTGCCCCCAACTCCCATTCTAGGTATGGAGAAACTGAGGCTTTGAGATAGAAAACTTGTACAGGGCTCACAGCTGGCTGGAGGCCGGGCGAGGCCTAAGGAACATTCTGGAAAGACGTCTGAAGAGCACCGGACAGGGAGTCAGGAAACCTGGCTTGAGCTCCAGATCTGAGAGCGAAAGCACTTTCTGTTTCCCCTCTGGGCCTCAAATTCCCCCAACTATGAAAGAAAAGAAAGATGTTAGTCGGGGCTCTTAATTTGGGAGGCCTAAGAAGGGGAGGGGCCTAAGGATAAACTTGAAGTTCTTGGAATTTTTTTTTTTTTAATCCGGGTAAGATTCACATCATGGAAAAGTAACTCTTTTCAAGCAGACAATTCAGTGGCATTTAGTACCTTCACAATGGTGTGTGACACCCACCTCTGGTTCCAGAACATTCTCAGCACCCCAGAGGGAAACCTCATACCCATGGAGCAGTTAGTCCCCCGTCCATGCTCCTCCCCAGCCCCTGGCGGCCAGCGATCTGCTCTCCATCTGCATGGATTTGCCTGCTCTGGCTATTTCATAGGAATGGGATCATACACTGTGTGGCCTTTGAGGGAGAAGCAGACTCCCCACTTTGCAGGGAGCCCCGCTTGACCCCGACCCCAGGACTCTGAGATCATGACCTGAGTTGAACGCAGATGCCTAATCCACTGAGCCACCCAGGAGCCCCAGGACTCTATTTCTTTTTATGGCTGAATCATATTCCGTTGTATGGAGAGACCACATTTTGTTTATCCGTGCATCTGATGAAAGTGGGCTGTTCCCACTTTTCAGCTCTTGGCGATCAAGGCTGCCATGAACGTCCATGTGGGAGTTTTTGTGCGCACACGTTTTCATCTCTCCTGGGTATGTAGCTAGGAGGAATAGCAGAATGGCTTGGGGTCTATGGTAACTCTATTCTTAACATTGTCGGGGCATTCCAGGATTATTTGTGGATGTGTTTGAGCGTGTGCATTTAAGGAGATGGGTCTGAGTTTTGCTTTCGCTTTTGTTTTCTTTTTTTAAATCAGATTCCCCAGGAAGGGTAAGCGGCGGAGGAAACAGCCCTCTTGACCCTCAGCTCCGTGGCTCCACACACGGAGAAGGCCCCACCTTCCTTCCTGTCTCGTCCAGCGGTCTTTGACCAGCCTACCCTATGCCAGGCAGTGCCCTGGGCCCCAACAGTCAAATGGAATGTGCTTCTTTTGGGAGCAGAGGTGGGAGCCCCTGGAGTCAAGGCAGCTTCCTGGAGAAGGAGGCACCAGCCGAATCTAGCGAGAGCCAGGCAGGCCAGGGGGTGGGGAAGGGCTAAGCGAGGAGACGGTGCTTCCCAGTCCCCTTGGCAGGGATGGAGCCTATGGGAGCCGCCTTTCCTCTCCGTGGTAGCTCAGAGGTTTTGGAAGCACAGGAGCTCATCAGCGTGACAGATGCGGGCCATTACTCTGATTGCTGCCCAAAGCAGTGGCCGGGGCCCAGGGCACGTCTGCGGATTACTCAGGCCCTCCTCACCCCCGCCGCTACCCCCCCAGGGAAGCGGGGCCCCTCAGAGGGTCTGCCCCCACACACCCCAGAGGCAGGTGTTCTGCAAGCTTCCCACACAGGCCTGCCAAAATTGTCCTCACGCTATGAGGCAGGCACACACGCATGCAGACATGCCGTGTTGTCCTCTGTCTCCCCCTGTCCCCCGCCTCAGAGCAGCTGGCACGGCCGCTGGGGGTCTGCGGGGGTTGTGAGGGGAGTGGGGTCTGTGGGCCCTGGCTGACTGCAGGCCTTGGGCCCCTGGCTTCTCCTGCCTGTGTGTCCCCCTGGGGTGTGGCTGTTTTGGGCACTTTCTTAGGAGAGGACAGGGAGGCTCTGGTTTCTCGGAGAATTTGGAGGGACAGTCACTCAGTGCTTTGTTGGATGGCAGGGCCTAGAGACTCGTGTGGTTACCGTGTTATTTATGGCGCCCTCCTGACTCCGGTCTCGTATTAAGCCTCTGGGTGGGGCGTTGTGCCTTGACGGAGCAATCAACCAACCAGCCCTACGCGTTGATGAACCAGGGTTTACCAGCTACGTTTACGTTCTCTTATAAGAGGGCCACGCCTCAGTGGTTTAGGCCACTGCCTTCGGCTCAGGTCATGATCTCGGGGTCCTGGGATCGAGTCCCGCATCGGCTCTCTGCTCGGCAGGGAGCCTGCTTCCCTCTCACTCTCTCTGCTTGCCTCTCTGCCTACTTGTGATCTCTGTCTGTCAAATAAATAAATAAAATCTTTAAAAAAAAAAAAAAAAAAAAGAGGGCCACGCACTGCTGGAGAGCTGTGGGAAACAGGCCGGTCCGTATTTTTTGGTGTAGCCTCTGTGTGTTTTATTAGTCACTTTTCATGCAATAGAGTTGTTTGTTACCATGGATTTTTTTTTTTTTTTGATGCTTAAGTTTCAGTAAAAAAATGTGTGACATGAAATTTACCATCTTACCCATTTTTAAGTGGAAGGTTCAGTAGCGGTAAGTATATTCACCCTGTCCTGTAACGAACTGGTGTGGCAGATCTCCAAAACCTGCGTAGTTGAAATTGTACCATTAAATAACAATGACCCCGATCCTGTCTCCTCCACCCCCCACCCCAGCCCCTGGCAACCAGCATTCTGTCTTCTGGCCCTATGAATCTGCCTACTCAGCCAGTCACAAAATGAGAAATATTATTCGATTCTACTTCGGTGAGTAGAATTGAATAATATTTCTCATTTTGTGACTGGCTGATTTCACTTAGCATGATGCCCTTAAGTTTCACCCACATCGTGCTATGTGACAGATTTCCTTCTTTTTAAAGGCTGAATACTATTCTAGTATACAGATACACTATGCTTTGTTCCATCGACGGATGTCTGGGTTCCTTCCACCTCTTGGCTCTTGTGGGTAATGTGTTGTGAACGTGGGTATGGAGATAGTGGATCTTTCTTTCTTTCTTTTTTTAACATTTTATTTATTTATTTGACAGAGGGAGAGAGAGTGCCATGAGCAGGGGCAGAGGGAGAGGGGGAAGCAGTTTCCCTGCTGAGCAAGGAGCCTGATGTGGGACTCAATCCCAGGACCCTGGGATCATGACCTGAGCCAAAGGCAGCTGCTCAACTGACTGAGCCACCCAGGCACCCCTGGATCCTTTTTTTTTTTTTTAATGAAAAACATAGCTACATAATTAATAAAATTAATAACACTTCTTTTAAGTGAATTGATTAAATGAATTTTTGTTGAGGTATAATTGACATTCAGCGTTAGATTAGTTTCAGGTGTACAACATGATAATTTGGTATTTGTACATTTGTGAAATGTGATTACCCTTCTTGCAGGATGTTGCATCTATATAGAGAAGACTGAAATCCTGTTAGCTATCTTCTCCAGCTGACGCCCATGCCAGTGACAAAGTAACTGCCATTAGTTGATCAATTTTGACTCCTCATACCCACAAATCCATGCATGTATATATGTACATGGATGTATGTATGTCTTTAGAAAAAATTACGTGTGCATGGGCGATTCTTCAAGGGCGACTCTGCACTAATGTGACATTTGCATTCTGCCAAGCACTGCACCGTGCAAAATGGCACAAGAAAAACAAGGCTTGAGGACAACATTCAACAAACTTCAGTGACACAAAGTAGGAACCTAATAAGAACAGGAGCACCGTTGGATACATTGTATGCATAAGAAATATACAAATAGGGCAATCAACAGAGCATTTGACTTTGGGGAAGTCTTGAGCCTTCCTTGTGGAGGTGGCATCGGAAGCTTTGCATCTTGTGAAGTCTCTGAAGTGATGGGAAGAGATTTGTCTGAAATGGGAAAATCGTCCAGCAGGTGTGGAGGGGTGCGGCTGGGCTCGCAGCACACCCCAGGCAGCCGGCTCTCCTTGGAGTGGTATTTGTTTTGCCTGTTCCTGTGTGGGCAGGTCAGCTGGGTGCAATTTTCTGCAATGACCCAGTGTTTTTTGTGGATGAAATCATGCATGAGCAAACACAAGATTTGGTTATGCTCAGATTGTTCCCAAATATATCAATCGCCTTGGAACAAATTTATGTTTTCAAAACAAACAGAACTGACTATACACACACACACACACAAACAAAAAAACAAAAAAGTATACTTGAAAAAAAAAGGATACTTGTTGGGCGTGCCTGTTAGTATTTTTGCAAAAGTAGATGCATAGAACCATGTGCAGAAGTCTGCTGCTAATTTTTTTTACATTTAACAATATTCCTGAGAGACTTTTCCATGTTGGTGCTGCAGACACCCCCCCCCCCCCCCCCCCCCCCCCGCGGTTGTCTTTGCCATATAGAGCTCCGCGGCAGGAACACACTCCTGGTGGTTCTTCCCCTCTGGAGGGTCATGGACATTGTTTCTACTTGTTCATTATCATCTCTGTAAGCAGATCTGCTGGGTCCCCAGGGACTGGACCCTTGGTAGATTTTTTTTTTTTTTTTTTCGTTTGAGAGTGCTGTCTTTCATTAGTTAAGTATATTCTGGTAAAAATGTACTAACAAAATCGATCATTTTAACTACATTCTAAGGATACAGCTCAGTGTGGCACTAAGTGTCTTCACTTAATGCCAGTTCTCCATCTCCAGAATGTGTTCATTGTCTCAAACTGAAACTATCTACCCATTCAGCGTCAACTTCTTTTTTTTTTTTTAACTTCATGTATTTAGTTATTTATTAGAGAGAGAGCACAATAGCAGAGGGAAGAGGCAGAGGGAAAAGCAGACTCCCTGCTAAGCACGGAGCCCGATACAGGACTCGATCCCAGGACCCTGGGATCATGACCTGAGCCGAAGGCAGATGCTTAACCGACTGAGGCACCCGGGCATCCCAAGCAGCAACTTCTTGAGTTCAAATCCTGGTCCATCCTCTATTTTGCTGTGTGGCTTGGGGTAATACCTATTTGTCTCTGAGCCTCCATTTCTTCATCTGTACATTGAAAGTAAAAATACATAGCTCCTGGATTTGGGCTGAGGAGTGCATGAGATGACGCAGGTAATGAGCCCGCGTAGATTCTTAATAAGCAGCCTTTATTATCATGGGAAATTGGCCATGTGGCTTTTCACGCTCTGCTCGGATTTATCTGACACCCAGCTCCTGTGAACGGGGGTGTCCCATAGCATGGCTTGCTGGGATCCGGGATGGAGGGATGGTGGGGGGTCTGCAGGGTTTCCTGATGAATGGGACATTCACCACACACACTGCTCTCACAGCTAGTACTTTAGAAGGAAACTTCCAGGCCCCTCCCTGTTCGCCCCTGCCCCAGTCCAGGGCCCAGGCCAGTCCTTGAGGCTCTTGGGAATGACCCATTTTCAGCCTCGGTCACTGCCAGGCTGCCCGCTGGGGCTGCCAGTTGCAATGTGCACAGTAGCAAGTGCATTGAGGTCATGGAGCAGATGGCCCGAACTTTCAGTTGAGATCTGCCAGACCGCGTTGGAACCAGTGACCCGGAGGCAAACGTGTATGCATCGCCCCTTCTCCCCTTTGGTCTGTAACCCTGGGACCTTGCCCCTTTCCAACGCCCATTCAGGCTTCGCCCCAGGGGACCCCAGTGTCCTTTTCGGCTTCCTGGGATTCAGGAAACAGGAAGGAAAGCCACATGCCGGCAGGCAGCAGCCGCATCCCAGCTCTGCCGCTCGTGGCCTCACCTTATTCAGGAAGCTCAGAGCCCCTTGATCTCTTCATCTCATTAATCTGATGCTCTCCGGGGGAGGGGGCAGTTTTCATTACCCCATTTTATAGATGGAGAAATAGAGGCAGGAGGAGGGTGGCTTGGGGACCCAAAATACCTGTATGTGTCAAAAGGAAATTTTGTGGCCATGCCTAAACACAGCGCTGAGTGCACGGGGCACAGGAACTATTAGCTGCATTCAGTCAGGTGAAAAGAACAACAAAAGGGACGCCTGGGTGGCTCAGTGTGTTGGGCCTCTGCCTTGGGCTCAGGTCATGATCTCAGGGTCCTGGGATGGAGCCCCGTGAGGGCTCTCTGCTCAGCGGGGAGCCTGCTTCCCCCCCCCCCCCCCGCCGCCTGCCTCTCTGCCTGCTTGTGATTTATCTCTCTCTGTCAGATAAATAAATAAAATCTTAAAAAAAAAAAAGAACAACAAAAACATTGCTCTTAAAACATACTTCAAGATGTACAAGCATTTTTCCACCTTGGAACATAATATCATAGCCCCGCAGCTTTGCGTTCTACAGGAGTCTGGGAGAAACTGAAGGAAGGTGGGGTCCTCGGCAGCCAGATACATCTTGCCCTTGATTTTATCTCTGGGGCCAAAAGCGGCACGGGGCATGCTGTAGATGCTCAGAAAATACTGAATGAATGAATGAATGAATGAGCGAAATGAATTGCTAAAGCCGCGGCAAAGAGCTCTAGCTTGATGCGATTTTAACAGGGGGAATTAGAAGAGAAAGAGAAAGAAAGCGCTTTTTTCATGCTCTTAATCTTAAGGAAGTTAGCTGTGCCCATCCTACAGATGGGGAAACTGAGTTATTATGGGTCTCCGTAGCTGGGTGGTTTACACAAAAATCCGAGGTAGCACAACTCTTGACGTGGAATGCTCCCAGTAGACTCGGTGCAGCCTTGAGACCAGGGACGGATGTGTGTGGGGCCGAGGGCGGGCAGACCTGGAAGAAAATCCCCATCACTGCACATCCCACCAGCTGCTAATCCCCCGGGGCCTTCCTTTCTTGCCCCGCTGGTCAAGACTGAGACAATAACATCAAACCTTCGTCGCATACCAGAGAAGTGCCTGGCACGTAGGAGGGGTACATGTCCTGCTAGTTCAGAGGGGTCTGAATGCTGGCCAGGAGCTGGGGCCATTTGGGGTTATGACCATGAGATTTTCCTCCAAGTGCGATGGAGGGCGCTTTTATGAGCAGTCCTCCCGGTGAAGGCCTAGCGAGCTGGTAATCTGAAAATAATGATAGTGCGATGAATCACAGCTTGGCTTTCGTGTAGAGGGATCCCCAGGCCTTCTCCAGCCACTGGCTAAGGCCGGGACCTGACCCACCTGTGCCCTAATAGTGCTCCTTCTTTTATAGACTACCTTTCATCCCGGCATCAGGCAGAGCTTAATAATCATGATCTCTGCCCCCGGCCCCACCCCTGCTTAAGGTTTAGTGGCCACATTATTAACCTTGATGTTTTCCATGCTACGGGATGAACAAGGGCACCAGAGGAGCTGGGGACCTGCCCCAGGCTCTGCCACGGGCCAAAGCCAGAGTCTAGCCCCCCAGATCAGCTCCTTCAGATACCCCGCCTGCTTTTTGGTTTCGCAGGTGTCCCCCCGGAAGGTGAGAAAGTGGCAATGGCTCGTGCTTGTATACATAACACGATTTTACACGTACGCATGATTCCTGAGTGTTTTTGTTTTTGTTGGCTTTTTTTTTTTTTTGAGATTGAAATGACTTATTTAATTGCTTACCTGGTGATGCGTCCTCTTTCCTCCAGTAGATTTAAAATTCTGTGGGATTGGGGACCTCGTCTCACTCACCTCTGTATTCTGACATCTGGAACTGTGACCAGCACACAGCAGGTATTAATGAGCCCCTGGATTCAGGAAGGAATAAACGCAATATACGCCTTAGTGGGGGCCAAGCCATTGACCATGGGGAGCCTGAAAGGAGCAGAAAGCATCAGAGACGGCGTTGGAAGGAAGAGGAGTTCTCAGCCGGAAGCAGGTGTCCTGGGCGGAGCAGAAGGCATGTCCAGAGACACGGAGGAAGAACCGAAAGCAGGTGGAGTTTAGCAGATGTGAGAGGATCTGAGCGTCGGGCAGGATGGGGATGCAGCTGGCAATCTCTGTAAGGCCCCGATTCTTCAGTGGGAGCTTGGGGTTTGCTTTGGCGGTGACCTGGAAGGGCATCCCTATCATCATCATTTCGGCAACACTTCCTGGGCTTGGTTGGTGTTGGTGCCTTGGGGCCCGCAGCTTCAGCCCAGGAGAGAGATGCTGGATCTCTGAGCTGAAGGCACTGCGGTGCCTTGGGAAGGTGTTGGTGGGCCGGGGAGAGAGGTGGATCTACGATGGAACGAACTAGTCGTCTCTAACCTTTGCAAGACCCTAATCGGTTCACGCAAGTGGGGACCCTCCCTGGTGTGATCTCAGGAGAGACCTGCCTTGTAACCCTCTTGCTTCCCTGCTGTACGGGATTAGAAACCATGGTGGGTGACTTTTCCACATTCCATTGCCTTTCAAAAAAAGATCTCGTGTGTGTGTGTGCTCCTGTCAGGCATTGCGTGTATTAGCACGGAGGGAAAAGATTCCTTCTTTTCCTTCTTTTTTCAGAGTGGAGCTCCAAGGCCATAGGACAGGAGTATTGTCACCACGGGCTGGAAAGAGATGGGATTGCAGAATTCTGGCTTTGCCTCTGCCTGATGCCTGCAGGTGTGAATTCCCTCCCCTGGTCTCAGGTTCTCTATCTCTAATGGGCTGTCACTCATTCTCTAAAGTATATTCTGTGGAATGATTATTCTGATAGCTACTCCATTAGAAAGAAAGGAAGAGGGTTGTTGGTCTGTGCTGGGGACACAGTGCATCGCTGTTTTCCCACTGAAGATTGTCAAAGATCATTGGTATATTAGAAGCTCCCAGAGATCCTAGTCAAGGAACCCTGTTAAATTTTTGTTGAAGTCACTGTTTCCCTGGCAGTGGGACAGTCAGACCTCAGTGAGGACAGAACTCTGAAATCCTACCGGGCTCTGGTTTTGAGAGGCGCTGGTTGTATCTAGAATGTTCTTTCAGTTTGAACAACCTGGGATTCCATGAGCAGTTGGACTGAACTCCTCTGGGTTCTCTTTTGCCTGAGTTTTCCATAGGGAATAGACTGGCCTTGAGGATCTGTCTCTCCCCAAGCCCCAAGAATTTACCACCAACCATCTACATATCCATCTGTCCATTTACAACATCTATCCATCCATCACTTACTCACCCATTCCTCTAACATAACACTGAACTAGTCACTAGGCTTATTCGATGAACATCTAGGGCCAAGGAGGAAAGTGAGGTTACTTCATATATCGCCATTCCAGAATCTCTTGGTATCTTTCTTGATATCTCAACCATGAGTATTCTTATCAACCCAAATCTTTTCAGGATAAAAATGAAAGATCATGTTCCAATATGAAGTCTTCTCCAATAGGGCTCTGCCCTGTCCGTATTTTTTCCCATATTCTCCCAACATCTGATGATAACTTTCCTTTCACAAATCACTAAGAATGGGGGCTGTTATTTAAAAAATGATTTTGCAGTGATCAGCTTTGGAATTAAAGAAAATCCAACAGTTTTTTTTTCTCCCCTGCAGACCTTTTCAGAGCCTTTGCTGTACTAATGTTTAATATGAATCACTACAAAGGGAGGTGTAAGAATGCATAGTTAATCATGCAGCATTTTCTTCCTTAACAGAGTATCAGAAGGTGCTAGTTAACTGGATGTCCCTTTTTGGAAACTCTGCCTTTCCAGGATTATTTAGGTCTCTAATGCCTTCTTCTTGTGTCTTTACACATCCTCATCCACCAGTAAGAAAATCTGTTGAGAGCAAAGATCAGCTTTATGATCCCGTTATGTTTGTTCACAAAGCCCCTTATTAAGGGTGCTTTAGGTGGGCCATGTTCACGAATAATTATTTCCTCACTACATTGTACATTTCTTTTTTTCTTTTCTTTTCTATTCCACATCTAAATATCTTTCTTGGGGCGCCTGGGTGGCTCAGTTGGTTAAGTGTCTGCCTTCAGCTCAGGTCATGATCCCGAAGTCCTGGGATCAAGCCCCATATCCGGCTGCCTGCTCAGCCAGAAGCCTTCTTCTCCCTCCCACTCTGCCTGCTGCTCTGCCTACTTGTGCTCTCTCTCCATCTCTCTAATAAATAAATAAAAATCTTTATAAAAATAAATGCCTTTCTTATTTGGGAGAAATTCCAAAATAGGAGGGACACAGTCCCCATCACCCTCGACACAAGTCAAGGGAGTGGGACAGATTCCTTCTCCCCATTCCTGAGAGGCTAGGATTTGGTGAAGCGATTACTATTGTGCACACTAGCCATTCCTGCTCAGGACAGGACACTACCGAGCACTTATTCCAGGGGCAGAAGGCAGTGGTGGCAATGGTGAGTGCTGCAACATTCTGGCTTGGCTCTTGCCCCATGGAAGCACGGCTCGCGGTTTGAGCTTCCCAGCCTCCCTTGCGTCTTACCCACCGTCCTTGCGGTTATTCTGAGCGATCTGGCATTTACAGACATATGTTTTCTGCTCCAGTTGGAGTTAGTTGTTTGGAAGCAAGAATACTGACCGCGCTGCCAAACCCTTGTATCCATCAACATATCCACCCATCCATTTAGCACCTCTGTCCATCCATCCCTTACCCATCCGTCCATCCCTCTAACATAGCACTGAGTTAGGCACGAGGCATATGCAAAGAGGCAGGGAACAGCAAAACCAGATGTCGTATTCAAATCGGGGAATCTGAGGGGAGTTTCATAAAGGAACAGTGAATAGAAGTGTGGTCGCTGTTGAGGAAGGGGAATGGTACAGAACCCCAGGACTGGAGATATTACCACCGTGAGGCTTGAGGAAAGAGGGGAGGACGCAGTTGTCAGAATCTAGAGACTGGGTGGTGAGGCCTCCCGCTAGCAGCTGTGGGCTTAGGTAGAGGGACACCGTCAACCCGTGGTGACCTGGCAGGGAGGGGACAGGAGGATGAATACCTTGTCAGCACATTCCTCCCTCTCTCTGATCTCCTGCCAGTGCAAGAGAAAATATTGAGTTAGCTTCTATAGGCCAGGCTCCCAGTCTTAGAGCAGGATGGAGAAGGGTGAAGAGAAGGGTCATATCACTTCTCTGTTGAAATCTTTCTTGTGGAGTCTATGAGTTACCCAGTATCCCCCAAATTTATTTTCTGCCTCTGTTAGGGTCAGTGTTTGCAGCTAAGAATCTTAGCTGCTCTGGCAAACACATCCATCCATCCATTCAAACATCCATCCATACCCATCCATCCCATCCACCCACCCATCCATCATCTATCCATTCATCCATCTGTCCTATTCTGTCCATCCATCTGTCCATCTATCCATCCATCCATTCCATCCACTCAACCATCCATCCATCCATCCATCCATCCATCCATCCATCCATCCCATCCACCCATTCAAACTTCCACCCATCCATCTAAACATCCATCCACCTCCAGTGGATTTATACTACACTCGGATAAAAGCCAAATTATTCCTGACCTACCAGGCCTTTCATGACTTGCACCCCTCCCCCAACATTACGCACTTGTCTTTATCTCCCCTTCTCTTCTCTTAGTTTTCTCCACTCCAGCCACATTAGCTTCCATGCTCCACTCTAGATAAACTGCCACCTCAGGACCTTTATGCTTGATGTTCCCTCTGCTTGGAACACTTGCATATCCACTTGGCTCCCTCCCTCCAGGTTTTTACTCAAACATTCTCTTCTCTGTCCACTGTTCATCAAATGACAACTTGTGTCCCACTGCCCCTTATTTTCCTCATTGGTACTTTTCACTATCTCACATCCACAATTTCAGAATATAGGGATTTTTGCTCTTTTGTTTACTTGTATGTTCTTAGTGCTCCAAAGAATCCCTGGCACATAAAAGGTGTTGGTTACATATTTGTTTAATAGATACATGGAAGCAGCAACTTGAGAGTTTCCAACCTGCCCCTGGAGCGGAATTCAGCCCAGCTGTGAGAGTTTGTGCACATTCATTTCATCCCTAGTGTTGCCCAGGCTGAAACTCCCGTGTAAGAGTTAATATGCTGCACATGCCCTTAGGAAACGTCCTGAACTTTCCATACAAGCCTTGGACTTGGCTCTTGGTGACTTCTTGTCCTGCTTAGGAAAACCTGAGGGCAGGGGAGGGAAGAAATGAACACTTCACACATTTCATCTTCAAAGCACTTAATAAACGCTCAAGTAATTAATTCCCCTGGCTCTCTGGGAAGTGGATTTTATTGTCTTGGTTCTGGCAGTGGGGAAATGAGTGTGCTGAGAAGTTCCATCATTTTCCCAGGCCCGTGGAGTGAGCCGCGAGTACTGCCAGAATTGCGCTGGCGTGCTTTGAGTTTCTGGCCTGGAGGCCTCCTCTTTCCCAGCGGGTGGGCAGGGGAGCGAGTGGGGGCAGACGGAAAGTGGTGGTGCAGCCCTCTTGGCGGATGGCATTCTTCTATTTTTGGAGGACTTTGGGGACTGGTCACTCGGGGGGCTACAAAAACATGGGAACCCCCTTGGGTCGTCTTTCTTTCTAATGTCTCAGGTCTAAGCTGAGACTTAGGTATGAACTTTCCACAACCCAATGCAGGCCATGGCAAAATAGGAACGAAGTAATGCACTGGATTTCGTTATGCCCGGCTAATCGGAGTCCTGCCTTGGTCCTCACTCCCCGCTCTCCACGCTGTCCCTTTATTCCTTCTCCAGCAAAACTCGTTTATCTGATCTCCTGTACTATCGGCGCTCTACTCCCTTGGAGAAAGGCCAGCAAAGAGGATAACTACTTTATATTAATGATATTGAGGGGTGCTCCAAGGAATTCACATTCTCACCAGCTAATTAGCTCCATGCCAATATTTCTTTGTAGGCTTTGCCCTGAAAGTCAGAAGACTTGAGTCTTAGGTTCTGCTACTCACTGGCCATGTACCAAGTTGGGTCTTTGGTTTTCCCATTTGTTGACTAAAAATAATAACAACAGCACTGATTAATACATACCAGGAATCAGACAGTGCTTTACGTGCTTTAACTCTATGGTCTTCTTTGGACCTCACATGTCTGTGAGGCAGGAACTATTTTTCTTCCAATTTTATAGGTGAGGAAACTGAGCACAGAGATGTTAAGTGATTGGTCTGAGACCCAGAGCTGGCAGGGGACAGACGTGTCAGAATCTAGGCAGTTTGGCTCATAACCGCTGGAGGGGAGGGATTGGCTCGAAGCAAGCATGTTGTGGAAAGGAGGGAATTGCAGAGATGGGATCCCAGAAATACGGGGTACAGTTCCTCCTTGGGATGGTTGCTGAGTACGGAGCACGACTTCCAGAAACTCAGGAGGTGGAAGCACATGGGAGGCTGAAGGACTGAGCATTGAGCAACAGCTGGCATTGGGTTTTGGGGAGACAGTGGTTTGGAGTTCAGTGTCTGCCATTGAAAGAGACCTTCGTGAAGTCAGAGTGAGTACCAAATCTTAAGAGTGAGAGCAGAAGGCTGCATGAGACAAGCCCGACGAAGCCCAAGACCGGCTCTCCCCAGAATCAAGGTCTTACACTCGTGGTCCCTCTGCCTTCAACCTTCTCTGAAGGGGGTAAACGCCAGCCAGAGCCTCAACCGTGTTTCATGCAAAGTGTCCGACATACAAGCCCAAATTGAGACGTATGCTAAAAAAGAAGGACCAAATGATCCTAACCAAGAGGAAAAAACACCCCTACGATACACACAAACCCAGCGGTAGTGATCAGACCGACAAATAAAGGTGGATACTTAACATGGGGAAATCATGCAGCAGGGACTTAATGTAGTTAATATACTTGATAAAATAATAAAATATGCCCAATTTAAAGACAATCAGAGGGAAACTACAGACCTGAAAAAAGAATCTTTGAAATAATAATTGCATAAATGGTTCTCAGAGCTGATTAGATGCAACAGGAGAGAAGATTAGTGAACTAGGCAGAAGCTCAGTGGAAAAGAATATGCAGGATCAGAGCCAAGAGAAATAGTGATGGAGAACAACAACAACAAAAAAGTATAAGGCACCTAGGGACACAGTGAACAGATCTAAGATATGTACAGTTGGAATCCCAGAAAAGAGACGGGATGGGGCAGACATTTGAAAGAATACAGCGTTTTCCAAAACTGAAAAGCCAGAGCTCGTTAATACAAGAAATCACATTAGGTACACCATAGTAAAAAAAAAAAAAAAAAAAAAAGGGCAGGAAATAAAAGACACATTACCTTGGAAGGAGCAGCAGTGAGGCTCATGGCTGACCTTTCAAGGACACCAAAGCTGGTCCTGATCATATATTAGTGGGGATTCTCATCGATGCATTGCCAAAGGTGCCGGGCTCAGACTGAGCTCGTCTGAAAAGCACGTGCTAGTAGATTAGCGATGTCTGCTGTGTGCATGAAAGGGAGGAGTGGCTGCATCCGTGCCCCCTGCTGGCTTTGGCTTGGATGTCTGTTGAGAATTTTCCCGTGGGTAATCACAGCGTGCCTGCTCATTACAAATCACTTTTCTGGTATCGGGAGGACCACAGAGATTTTATTTATTTATTTATTCATTCATTTATAATCATTTTTTGGAAGATTTTATTTATTTATCTGACATGGAGATAGAGAGAGCACAGATAGGCAGGGTGGCAGAGAGAGGGAAAGGGAGAAGCAGACTCCTGGCTGAGCAGGGAGCCTGACGTGGGGTTTGATCCCAGGTCCCCATGAGGGACCATGACCTGAGCTGAAGGCAGATGCTTAATTGACTGAGCCACCCAGGTGCCTTGAATACAGAGATTTAAATAAGTTTCCAGCTACTCAATTGTAAAGCCAAGAAGTGGAAGTCTGGGTTCTAGACCCTTTTCAGTTCATATCCTAGTAAATTCTGTTACTTACTGGCTGTGTGACCTTGAGGCTGTCCCTTTACCTCCTAGAGCCTAGGTTTCTTCAGCTGTAAAGTAGGTTCAATAACAGTACTTAATTCACACTGTTATTGGAGTTTTGAATGAATGAATGATTGGAAAGCATAAAACAATAGTGTCTGAAACACTGTAGGTCCTTAAAACCAGTAGCTACTACTCCTATTTTCTACACAGGGGCTATGAGTCCCCAGCGGGCTACTGAGTTCTGCTCATACAAGGAACATTCCCCCCTGCCTTCATCAACACTTGTTAAGCTCCTACTTTGTTGAAGGAAATGCGTCAGGTAGTGGGGACCACAAAGCAGATACAGTTCTTGAAATGCGTAGTTCTTACCATCGAATAGGCTTTGAGAATGATTGGATGAGGCATCAGAGAATGTTTTCCTTTGACATCTGGAGTTTCTAAACAGTCAAGGGCACATCCTGGGGACAGACATTCTCAGGGACTGCATTTTCCTCCAGTGAGTTTCAGATGTCCTCCCCTGGGGACATGTTGGGTCAGGCCAGCAGTAGCCACACATGTCCCAAGCTTCTTCCGTCCAGAATGCCCTAGTGGCTCTTCCTGGGTCCAGAAGGATGCTTCCCGCCTGAAACCCATTGGGTTATCACCCAAGAGAGTTTCAGTTCATTCCTATCCCTGTCTATACCATGCCTACTTCAACTGCTTGTGCTGTGGCCATTCACAATTTCACTTTCCACCTTATAGGTGGAATGTTGCCCCAAGAGACGGAAGCATATGGTGTCACAGTTTCCCAAGGGTCCTTGCAAGTGTGTTGGCAAACCAAGAGTTTGGTTGTTCTCTCAGAAGGCAGAAATAATGCCCCGATGCTTGGGTTCCTTAGAGAAAGAATCCTAGTCTAGATGAGCGGGAGGTGGCTTTGGGTCTAGTCCTGGCTCTGCTCATGGCCAAGTGACAGTTGGTAAGTCAGCATCCTGGGTGCTGCCAGTTTTCCCCATCATGAAATTGGGTTAACAAGGCAGTGTCCTTGTGAGAAAGAGCAAAGATGCACACTGAGTGCTTAGCAGAGCATGGGGCCATATTTTAGTTATTAGTCAACTTCACGTGTTCAGAGATCTGGGAATCCCTGCCTCTGGAAAGCCTCCCCACCGCCCATGTGCTCTTACCACAGCCTGCATCCATTCCCAGCCTTGCAGGGACTTGATATAAACCCACCCCCTGTCCTGTGAACAGAAAACGCTAACACATTGTTTTGGCCCTGGGAGCTGGTTCTGTCAAGAGTGGTAAGATTGTTGTGGCCAAGCCCCTAGAATTGTTTGGGAGGACTGAGAGGTCTTTGGGCAGAGCCACTGGGGAGTGGCCGGGCAGACCTCAGAATGGAACAACAGGAAATCTGTTCCAGCGATTTGCAGCACCCAGCACCCAGCTGGATCTTGGTGAGTTCGGCTTCTAGGGGAGCAGGAGGTGAAGGTGAGTGGTTCCTTGAACGTTAGGGGCTGGGGTCCACCTCTGTGCTTATAACTGTTACACAAGCCTGGGTGTGGCATAGATGGCCAGGGGTCTAGCAAACATTTGTGACCTCTCACATTTCCTTAGTGGGGAGTTGTCACGTGGAGGGGACTGCACGAGGAGGGACAATTGTTCCTGCCCCCACCCTGGTCCAGGCAGGGTGATGGGTCCCGTCCATGCAATATGAGCAGATGTATCCCTCCTGGGCCAGAGATTTTTAAAAAGCAGTGGGACTTGGTCGTGTTCTCTCTCCCTGTGGGGTGACTGGCTGCAGAGGGACTCTGAGGTCCTCAGGGGATGGGGAGGTAGAACCACGGGATGTAACATGTCTGGGTCTCTGAGTCATCACACAGCAGGACTGCCTACTGGACCTTTATGTAAACATAAAAAATAAATTTCCATTGTGTGAGGCCACTAGAATGTTTTGGTTTTTTTGTTACAGCAGCTGGTGTTGGCCTGATTTACCAGGTTGGGTATCCTTCAATTCAACAGACACTCAGCCTTCCTGCTCACTGAGACTCTGGGCCTCTGCAGCGGCAGTTCAAGTGCCTTCCCCCTGACCCTCTGGCTTCATCAGCTGTATTTTGAGTCTTTATATTTGAGCGAGTAAAAATGCTGACCAGGCCAGAGGTTGGTGAAAGTGGGGAGGAACCGGAACTCTCATGCACTGCTGTAGGGAATGGGAAGCGGTACAACCTCTTTGCAAAACAAGTGGGCAGTTTCTGGAAAAGTGAACCATACACCTGTATTATGATCCAGTTGCTCTGCTCCTAAGTATTTACCCAGGAGAGAGGAAGCCATCTGTGCAAACAAAGGCTTGTACACAGGTGTTCATAGCAGCTTTATTATATCACCAACTGGTCATGGGGTCCCCAGGATGCCCCAGGGCCTGCTAAATGTCTTTCTCACAGTTTCCATGAGATGTCCTAGAAAACCCCTCTCCTTAGGCTGCACTCCCCATTGAATCTCTGAGAAAAATCCTGCATCCGGCTGCTCCTCTCCATTTCCATCTTGGACCCTGACTCTAGTCCAAGCCACTGGCATCTCGCAAAGACAATGACCACAGCCTCCTCTCAGGTCTTCATGCCCTTCTGTCTTTCCTCCTTTCCATTCCTTTCTCCACACAGTGGCCAGAGGAGTCTCTTTAAAAACAGATCCAATCCAGCTCTTGCTTCCAATAGACTTAACATAAAATCCAGTTGCTTCCCAATAGACTTCACATAAAGTCCGAAGTCCTCACCGTGAACCTCAAGGCACTGAGTAATTTGACCACTGACTCCTTGGCTCCTTCCACTCTTTCCTTGACCACTGGTTCCAGCCACACTTGTCTCCGTACTGTTTCTCACATATGCCAGACTCTCTTCCTTAATGAAACTATGTGCTTGCCGTTCTTGTTCTTTCTAAAATGGTTCCTTCAGGATTTACATGTGGCTTCTTAATGGTCTCTGCTTAGCTGTCACCTCCCCAGAAAGGTGATCTTTGAACACCCCCATAAAATCACCTTCTACCCACCACTGTTTCTCTACCTTAATTTTCTCCATAGCATTTATTACTAACTATAGTTATTCCATTACTTTTCTATTGCTGTGTAAAATAGTACCACTAACTTAGTGGCTTAAAAGAACACACATTTATTGTCTCACAGCATCTGTGAGTCATGAGTCTGGGCATCACTTAGCTGGGTCCTCTGCTTGGAGTCTAAAGGGTTGCAGTCCAGGTGTTGGCTGGGCTGTGCTCTCACCTGGAGGCTTGACTGGGTAAGGATCCAATTCCAAGCTCACCAAGGTCATTGGAATAATCCATTTCCTTGTAGTCATTGGAGTGAGGGCCCTGGCTTCTTGTTCAGTGTCAATTGGAGGTCACTCTCAGTTCCTAGATTCTTAGAGGCTGCTTGTGGTTGCCCAGTGTGGCTGCTTACTTCATCAGTCCATCAAGGAGGGTCTTTAGAGAGAGCTGGCCAGCAAGATGGAGTCTTTCTAAGGCCACAGAAATGACATTCCACCACGGCTGCCATATTGGTTAGAACCAAGTCATAGGTCCCACTCACACTAAATTAGGGGGGTGGATGACACAAAGCTGTGAACACCGGGAGGCCAGACTCAGGGAGGGGGTAACTTAGAGTCTGTCCATCACAATTATTTTCTATATTTCTTTATTGGCTGATTTATCTAGTGCCTCCCTTTCTAGACCATAACCTCCAAGGATACGGAACTTTATTCGATCTTATTTGTGGCTGTAGCCCCAGCACCTGGGACATCACAGATACACAGTAGGTGTTTAAAATATATTTCTTGAACGAATAAAGGAAATTTATTTTAACTGAGCTAGTTGAGTGAAGTTTTGTTCCTTAAAATGAGGAAAATGCCATGTGGAAACATTGCTTTGAGGTATAAAATGAAATATCAATGAAAGGGGTTTGTGAACTGTAGAACATTCCGTAAGGGCTAAGCGCTATTCATACTATGGTCTTATCAGTTCATCTCCTTGGAAAATACCTTTTTTTGAATTAGTGTTGTCTCCCCATCATTTCTCATTCTCTCCCTTGTTGGGCATGTGATGGGATGGAGTCCCAGTCTCTACAAGTAGTCACAGGACTTGGCTTGGCCGTTGAAAAGCAAGTGGATGGGATGCATGTCTCCTGGGGGTGGTCACTTTGCGAGCGAGCGTGCGTGAAGACTCTCTCCATTCCCCCCTGCCACGGTGACCCACAGTGTATTTGGAAGTGATTTCTTTCTTCTTACTTCCTGTCTCAGCTCGGGTCCCTGAATGTGGATGATCCCAAGCAGATTCCCAGAGAAAACACAGATAATGCAAGAAACAAACCATCGACGACTTCATCCTCAGGGGTTTGGGGGCCGGATGTTACGTAATCTGGCCCATCCTGACTGATATGGTAACCAGCCTCCCCCAGATGATCAGTTCCTTCCTGCTCATCACACGAGAACACACCCATGAACGCGGGAGAAGTGGTTTGATGAAAAAAAAATGCACGTTTGTCTTTGTGAGCGTGAGTTTGCTTTGTCCATGGTATCTTTTTTTTCTCTCCAAGATTTTAATTATTTATTTCAGAGAAAAAGAGAATGAGCACACAGGTGAGGGTGGTGGGGAAGCTTGGAGAGGGAGACGCAGGCTTCCTGCTGAGCAGGGAGCCCGATGCGTGGCTGGATCCCAAGACCTGGAGATCATGACCTGAGCTGAAGGCAGAGGCTTAACCCACTGAGCCACCCAGGCGTCCCTGTTCGTGGTATCTTAATGTGTGTGGCCGGCCACGTGGCCTCCATGTAGATCAGTATTATCACTCTGAAGAATGGCTGCCTATCCCTTCACTCCCTCCACCTTCCCAAAGTCAATTTCAGGTGTTTGCACGATGGTCATATTAACCGTCTTGCTTCCAACCCCAGAGCCTGCTACTTGCATACGCCAGGCAGCATCCTTGAATTTGAAAGCTTAAAGCAGTTCCTCAGCCTACCCTGCATGCCCCTAACAGAATTTCTCAGGCGTCACGCAGTAGTTTCAGACCATCCCAGACGTCTCACCATTTTTCAGCGGAAACTCTTAGTTGTCCAACGAATGGAATGTAATACTATTTAAACAGAGTGGTGGGGTGGGAGACCGGACCCTACAAACCTCCGTTAATTACCATTTCCCTGGATCCTGTATGCAGGAAACTCACAACGATTGTGTTGTACCTGCAACTTCAAGTCCTGTCACTCTCTGCTCGTGCTAATTATGGTTTTAATGAAGCCACACAAACCAACCAGTTCTCTTCCCAGAATGTGGTTTTCTAAGAAACCCAGCTTGGGATCAGTCAACCCCAAAGTCATCCAAAATCTCGTCATGGGAGCTGGCTTGGGGATAAGAATGACCCTTTCTCGCTGTGGCCTTTGTGATGAATCCACCAGATTCTTAAATTCATAAATGTATTATCCACACGTCCATTTCCCTATCAATAGAAAATGCTTTCCAGATGTGTTCGATAGAGGTGCTAGGCTTCAAGCTGCTGGCTTTTAATTTTCTGCTCGTTCTCTTCCTAGCCCGGCACACAGCCTCGTGTTTTTATATCCGAAAGACGGGTCGTACCTGCTTAATAAGCCAGAGGAATTAACAGCAACCTGAAGGAGCTGAAGGAATGTGGTTTTCAGATCCGATTAGAGAGATGTGCCTGGGTCCCCAGGCTTCTCAGGTTCAGCTGCCCCAGCCTACAATGTCATTCATTGTCTTCTGGGCTGTGTGCTAAATGATTCAGGTTTCTGCATTCCCCGCACCGCGCCCCGCCCCCCACCCCCAGACTCGCGCACAACTCCTGAGCACAGGCAGAGGGAATGTGACCACTCAGCTGTCTCTGTGGGCTTTTGGGTCTTCTGCTGTTTCTGTAGATGTTCTTTGCGGTGGCCTTTGTAGGGGCACCGAGAAGGGAGCCCCAGGTTTGAGTCTTTCTTGGGGAAGCCTAAATCATCTCCGTGTTTGAAGAATCTTTCCTTTTGCTCGTGGGTGACAGCAGAGCTCTGGAACAATGAGCTTTAGAGTCGGAATCCTGGTCTGGCCACTGACCAGGCTGTGTGACTTCGGGCAAACCCATTGATGTCTCTGAGCCTCCAATGGCTCATCTAGATACTGTAGATCTTAATACTTCATATCTCTTGGGTTATTGTGAAGTTGAAATGAGATGTTACATGCAAAGCTGTTAGCATAGAGTCTGGCAGATAGGAAATCCTTGATAAATAGTAGCTAGTATCATTTCTGTTATTGCTACTACTGTTAGGATAATTTAACCTAAATCTGGACCCATATTGATTTTCCCATGGTGGTCTGCTGGTTTTTAAAGAAGTGTAGGGGCACCTGGGTGGCTCAGTGTGTTAAAGCCTCTGCCTTCGGCTCAGGTCATGATCCCAGGGACCTGGGATCGAGCTCCCCATCAGGCTCTCTGCTCAGCAGGGAGCCTGCCTCCACCTGCTTCCGCCTGCTTCTGCCTGCGTCTCTGCCTACTTGTGATTTCTGTCAAATGAATAAATATTATCTTAAAAAAAAAAAAAAGAAGTGTGAACAAAATGCCTTCCAGAAGTCCTCCCTGGCCTCACCTTAAGGTTTCTCTTGAAATGTCCCCATTGGGCACATCTCCTTGAGCCCTGGCAACAAACATTATGGTCTCATATTTGGGAGCCACACCAGTGACTGTGAACTCTAGGTCCTTTTCTTTTTGCAAGGACCCACGCTGATTAGGGGCAGACTCAGATCAGGGGTTGAAAGCGAAGTCTTCAGCTCTAGAGCCGAAGCTAGCTGAAGTTCTTTCTTTGATGTGTGCCTTCCTCTTGGCCCAGGGTGGACTTCAGCTGGACACATAGTAGGAACTCAGAAAACACGTGTTGAGTGAGTGGCTAGAGACGGGACTTAATGAGTCGCCATCCTCGGGGATGCAGTAACACGATAAGAGTAATGACGCTGCCACCGACTATTTTCCGGGTGTTTAAGGACTCCATGCCAGGCAGCAGGCTAGAGTATGTGAACTTTTCCATCTGCTCCTCCCAGGATACTCTGTGAGTCAGACACTACAAAGCTCTTTTGAGCGATAAGGATACTGAGATTTAGCTCAGGGACCATGCTGGTGAAGAGAAGAGCCTGGGCTTGGGCCTGGCGAACCTGCGGAAAGAGTTCTTGCCCCTTCCCACCAGGTTGTGGGCCTGCCTGACTCAGTTGCTCAAACGTCCACACTTTGGGTTGGCTTCATGTCCAAGTCCCCAGGGAGCCACCCTGCCCCCTTGCAGTTTGGGATGACACAGGAGCGGGGGGACACATGAAGCGGGAACAGCTTTCTCCTCTAAAGAAAGACGATGCGTTACATACGTAGACTATGTCCTTCAACAGATTCCGTAGACCAAGCCCATAGGAATTCCTCGACACCTTTTCAGAGGACAAGGTAGACCTTTGCAATATCCTCCAGTGATTTCATCATCGTCGAACAGTTATATTCGTCCCAGCTCTGTATTTCCAAATACAAAGACAAAAAGTCTACAGGAGACACAGCCACATATTTAAGAGACAGTTAAATTTTAGGCTTGTCATTTTAGTTTGTAACTCTACTTGTTACTTTCATTTAAAGTTTATATAAAGTTCATATTTTTATTTTTATTTCTAAAAGATTTTATTTATTTATTTGACAGCGATCACAAGTAGGCAGAGAGGCAGGCAGAGAGAGAGGAGGAAGCAGGCTCCCCGCTGAGCAGAGAGCCCAATGCGGGGCTCCATCCCAGGACCCTGAGATCAGAACCTGAGCCGAAGGCAAAGGCTTAACTCTCTGAGCCACCCAGGCGCCCCTAAAGTTCATATTTTTTAAACTGAAAAATAAATCAGGACATATAAAAGGACATGCAGTAAAGATTCCCTCCTTGCCTTGTGCAACGGCACCCACTTCTCCCAGGGAACAACCAAGGTTTTCAACTTCTTGCGTGTCTTATCAGAAAGAGTCAATTATCAGGGGCTTCAAGTAGGATGGGCAGAATTTCCCTTCGGATGGGTACCTGGTTTGACCTATTGTCTGAGTTTTTGACAGCAAGCTTTGTGTTAAGAAAATTAAAGGCGATAGGCAATAAAAATAATGATTAAAGGACACAGAGATTTTCCTTCCTGTGTGTCTCATGTCCCAGCGTCAGAAGCAGATGCTAAGGACTGTTTCTTCTCCAAGTGGGCCAGCCAGCTGTGTCCTTGGGCTCATGAGGAGCTACAACAATTGGTCCTCCAACTCCAACAGAGGAGAACAGGAGAAGTTCATGGGGAAGCCTTTGATCTCTGGGGCCATCCCTTTGATTGGTCTCCATGGCAACCACCATGCCCCACGTGGTGGAGAATGCTCCCCATTGTCCCAGCCTCCCCACCTTCATTCCACCTTAATTACCTGTGCCCGTTTGGTCTGGTTCCGTCCCAGGCTTCTGTTTGCCTAGGTGAGCCAGGAAGACATGCTCATCAACGGCTTCAGTTTCTTTATCTACCTGCTATCTCTGGCTACAAGGCGCCTCCACTGCTCCTATCGGCCTGGGTTCTCTTAGGACTGAAAACCAAACACCTTCAAAGCACACTGGCTGCCCTATAAGTAGTTAATAAAGGCGATGCATCTTTATTGAAGGTGAATGCCATAGACTTGGTGATTGGGGTTGACCGCTCAAGAGTGATTGATCTTGGACTGTTCTCCGACTGTCTGTCATCTCTCTCTATTAATACCAAGCCTCCCCCCACCACCCCGATCCAAAGTGTTACTTTCTGCAGTTCAGTAGCTGTTGTCAACCATAGTCTGGAAGCAGATGACCCTCCTTCTGACTATTCTTAGAAGGTCAACGGCAGCCGGATGCTCTGTCTCATGCCCACATTGTCCACCTCACTTTCTCTCATCACGTGGGCATTTTATCGTTTCACGTCATCACCAGGAGAAGAAGGATGAGTAGGGTATAGCACAAGGAGAAACTTTGAGAGAGAGAGAGGGAGAGAGAGATCATATTCACCCAACTTTAATTATAGTGTGTTATAATTGTTCCATTTTATCAGCACTAGTTGTTGCTAATCTTTTAATGTGCCTAATTTCTAAATGAAAATGTATCCATATCTAGGATAGGAAAAAATAGTGTCTAAATTGTGTTTGGTACGACTCTCTCCCCATGGTTTGAAGCATCCCCTGGAGGGTCTTGGAACATTTCCATCATGGATGGGGGAGTCTACTGCATTTATTTTCTGTCTTCTAGCTTGATGGGCAACCTTTCTCTGTGACACATCGTTGACTGTCCGTCTCCTGTGAGCTCATCTTATCATGCTTCTTCTTGCCTTTGAGCCTTTGCACATGCTGTTCCCACCACTTTGAATGTCTATTCCCGACCCCCTACTTCCCCTTGGTTAACTCTCCTTGGCCCTTCGGGTCTCCGCTGAGATGTGACTGTCTTTAGGGTTCGCACTCGACTCACCAAGACATCCACCCTAACAGCTCCCATAACTTGCTGTTGATTGTGGTGCATCATGATTATCCATTTTCTGACCTATAACTCCTTCCCGTCTGTAAGCACCTGAAGAGCCGAGCTAATTCCCTAGCTGCACATCTGATCTGGAAAGTTCTCAGGAGATATTTGGATACATTCACTTAACAAATATTTATTGAGTTGCTGCTATGTGTCAGACCCTATAGTCATGAACAAAACCAGAGGAACCTTAGCCTCAGGGATTTTCCAGTCCCATAATATGGGCGCATACATGGCCACTGGCTCTGGAGTGCTGGTCTACCAGCGATGTAAAGAGAAAAATGTGGGCGTGCCGCTTTCCTCCCTGGAGGGCGCTTGGGAAGACCCCATCTGTGGCAATGCTATTTCGCTTGTGGTAGTTGTCAGGCATGCTTGGCCTTCCCCTCTCTGTACATTTATACTTGCTCTTCCCACTGCCCGGACAGCCTTTCTCCTCTGTATGCTGCACTCCCACTCCCAAGCGGAGGCAATGTATCATGATGGCAAGTCATTGTGTCTGTGATTCCCTTGTGCTTTGAAAATGCCATCAAATAAGGTCTTGCGTGTGTAGGCACCAGCTGGAACACGGGCTCCCAGTCAACCAGGAGGCCCTCATTTGCCTTCTGCAGCTCCAGGACCCACGCAGGTCAGTGCTTGGCACCAACAAGACTCTTAGCAGACACGTGTGTAAAGAGTGAGTGGCATCAACGTCCTCTCTGTTTCTGCTTCTGGCTGAGGAAGGATTTCGCTTTTGAGAGCCTTTTGGACGTTTCTGATCTTATCCGTGGCTTGACGATGTGATTAACTCTCAGGGGCTGGTGGGTGGGGTGCCGGGATCACCCAGAACCATATTTCTACGGAAGTGCCAAGATTCCTTTGCCACAGAGAGAGTGTTTAAATTAAGTTTCGTTGAGAAGCAAACATTCATGCTACAGATGCATGATTGCAAAGTGTCTTGGAGGGGGAGAAGGACGTATCTGAGGCTTCCGAGGAGGTGGGGATGGATGTCGAATAGGGAAACATAAGAGAAAGAGAAAAATGTGGGCATGCCCTTTCCTCCCCGGATAGCGCTTGGGAAGACCCTGTCCGTGGCAATGATATTTCACTTGGTTGCGTTTGGTGAAAGGCCAGCTGTCTTCCCGGCTCTCTCCCTGTTTCTGCAGACAACACAAAGGAGGGCATTCTACCTGGAATCCAGGACTCCTGCCTCCTATTCCAGTGCTCTTTTCTTTACCCCATTACAGTCTCTCAACCAAAGGGCATGATTCTAGACATGGCTTTTTTTTTTTTTTTTTTTTTTTGAGTTGGAGATGGTCTTGCCAGTTCTAGTGGTGGGAAACAAAGTTTTCTGAGAGCCGCTGATAAACTTACTGGACTCCTCTCATGCCCTCTCTGAAATGCAAGGTTATCGCAGGGGTTACCAACCCCATTGTCTTCTAGGGCTGGGCGAGGGACAGAAATGAATGAAGCTGATCAAGGATGTGTTGGGGGTGTGGGGAGAGAGGGTCCTGGCAGGAAACAGGGGACACTCTCCGGCTCGCCCTTCTGATGGGAGTTTGCTCCAGGCACTGTTTGCAGATGTCTGGGAAGATGCAGGGAAACTGAGGCAGGAGAGGGAACCAAGAGAAATAGCGCGGCACCTGACGCTAACGCTATGTGGGAGTGCCCATCTCTCCTAGGTTGGAAGAGGCGTAGCGGAAGGCAGCAGTGCTATGGAGAGGGGCTGCAGAGGAATGCTGACCTTGGGTGGGGGGACTCAGCCAGGCTGCAGGGATGCAGCGACCCCTCCGGAAGAGGGCTGGGGAGTGGATACCGTGGACTCACCTCCCCTCACATTCCCTCCCTTTGTCCTGTTGACCAAGTCCAACATGAAGCCAAAGAAGGCTCCCATACAGATCCATAAAGATCAGGGGCAGAGAGGAGGGTGGGGCAGAGGGGGGGTGGATCTGCAGGGCTGCATAGACCCTGTTTAGGGTGGTATGTAGGACTGGCATCATTTCCACAGGGAAATATATCCCATGTTCCCTAAACAGGATAGCCTTCTTGGATGACCTTAATTTCTCTGTGCCTCACTTTCCCATTCTCTAAAGTAGGAATGATAACCACAAAAATAATTATAATTGTAATAAAATGGCACCCACTTACCAACTGTCAAGAGTGTTATGAGGGTGAAATGAATTGATTCATGAATATTCCAAGTGTTCGCTTTTATTTCATTACCATACCATCATGATCCTTCGTTTCTCTACAAATAAAAACAGCCATGGGTCGGGGGTGGGGTGGGGTAGAGGAATTAAAAAAGAACAGCCATGGGTACGAGACCTAGTCTACTGTCCCTTTAACTCTACTGTGAGTAAAACAGCAGTGAGATCTCAGTGACAGAGAGCAACTGACCCTGAGACACAGTACAGGGAGACAGTAGGGAGTGGTGGGGACTGGGGCAAATACAGAGTCTGGTCTCAGGGGACCACCCGCTGTGCAGCTCTAGCAGAATATGACCGTGTAGGAATGTAGGCGGCAGTGCCAGAGCTTTCAAGTTTTCGAGAAAAGCTGAAAAATTAGAATTTTTATGTGAAAGCTTCTGATTTTTAAGTGCTGGCCAATGGTTTCAGATTTTCAAAAATACATCCTTTGTGCCAACACTCTGTGAGCCAAGCAAAACAGGTCTCGGGGCTGGATCCAGCTCCCATGTAGCCAGTTGTGATCTCTGGTTGAACTTACGCCTGTGGACCAGAGAAGGCGGTTGGCTTCTGAAGGAAGACAGAACATGACCTTGGCTCCTGGCAGAGATGTCTTTAGTGAGGCCTCAGCTGAGACACCAGACACGAGACAAAGCATCCTCCACCTAAAATATAAGAGCTGGACGAAGGTACAGGGAGGGGCAAGGTTCAGCAGCAGTAAGGGCAGGGGTGCGTGGGGCGGGCTTTCTCGTTAAAGGGAAATGCGGCAGTTTTCCTATTACATTCGCGATGGAGACGGAGCCCGAATCCTCGTTTTCTCTGCACGACTCCATGAAGTGACTTTCCCGTTGTCCCAAGTTATTTCACATTCTTTTGGGGGCAAGGAGAGCTAAAACCCAACTCCGAGCTATTAAATAAATTGGAGGAATGAACAGCAGCGAGCCTCGTCCCGGGATTCTTCTCGGGAGAAACGGGGCTGCAGGCAAGGCGACTGCATATGCAACAGGACGGTCCCCCTGGATTGGGTTCAAACTCTCCTTCTGCTTCCTTCTCTTGGAAAACAAAAAAAAGTACAAATGCCGATTTGAATCCCCCATCTTTGGAGACAGAGCGGAGCACACGATCATGTGTAGACATCCTCCCACTGCACACACATCTGTTATACACATTGCCATGGTGTCCTCTGGTTGTTCAACAATGAGCAGAATTATTTCCTCTTATTACTTCCCATGTTGCCTCAAAACCGCACTCGGAAAAATAAAACCACCGAGGGGGGCTTGGCCAATCCCGCTGCCGGGCGGGCTCTGCTTTCTGCACACAGGAGTTGGGGGGCGGTGGGCAGCGGGGAGGCGCTGGGGTCCCCAGGGGAGGCGGCTGGCTGCGTGGCAGGGAGCATAACCACTGCTGTGATGGAATTTCCCTGCTTCCTGTGGGTCTTTTTGTGTGTCCCTGTGTGTGTGGGTCCGCGTACGAGTCAGTAGAAACGTCTGTGCGTCTGTGTCTTTCTGTCTGCCTTTGTCCGCTGGTCTGTCCGTCAGTCTGTGTGCTGGGTGTGAGCTGTTTCATTGTATTGCATTCTGTCATTATTTCTCAGCTTTATCGAGCTGTCCGTCAGTCTGTGTGCTGGGTGTGAGCTGTTTCATTGTATTGCATTCTGTCATTATTTCTCAGCTTTATCGAGCTGTCGTGGACGTGGAACATAGATACGTTGAAGGGGTATGATGTGATGATTTGATACATGTATACATCGCACAGTGGTGAGCGCAGTGAGGCTAGTTACACCTTCCTCCCTGCGTATATGACCTTTTTTGGGGTGTGCGGTAACGTGTAAGATCTACTCCTTACTGGCTTTCCAGGACACAAGGCATTATTGTTAATTACAGTCGCCAGGCTGATGATAGGATCCTCAGAACTCACTTCTCTTGTAGCTGGGAGTTTGTGGTCTTTGACTCACCCCTCCCCATCGCCTCCACCCCCCCACCCCCAGCTGCAGGCAACCCCCATTCTCCTGTTTCCCAGAGCCTGGCTTTTTTAGACTCCCCTTATAAGTGAGAACATGCAGAATTGGTCTTTCTGTGTCCGACTCACGTCGCTTAGCATAATGCCCTCAAAGTTCATCTGTGTTTGTTGCAGAAGGCAGATTTCCTGCTTTTAATTGCTGAGCAATATTCCATTGTATGTATATACCACGTTCTCTTTAGCCATTCGTCCGTTGATGAATGTGTGTCCGTTTTAAATAGCACCCATTTACTGAATGCTTGTAATATACCAGACCCCGCGCTAAATGCTTTAGCACACACAGGCTTTTCTAAGGAAGCTCTATATAGCAAACCACACAGCAGAGACCAGATTCTTCATTTTGCAGAAGACTGCACTGAGGTTTGCTTGTCCATTCATCCGTTCATTCAAGGATCTGTTTGGCACCTGAGTTCCGGGCGCGGTCCCCAGCACCAGGATGTGGCAGTGACGGAGACAAGGCTCCCGACAGCAGGGACCTCCCATCCGCGCGCGGGGAGGCATGTGCTCGACAAGTAAACACAGAAATGTGTTTTTTCAAAGCTCGTAGGTGGCAGTGCTGTCGTGTGGTCACAGAACTTGGTGAGGATGAGGGTGGCGGGCTCAGCCCCCTTGGCTAGAATTCAAGAGACCCGGGCGGGTACTGAGATGAGCTAACCCCCTGTGCAAAGGACACATCTTTGCCAGGTAGGAAGGGACCCAGGACAGAATGCTGTTTTGGAGAGTCGCCTTAGTCGTTGGCCTGTAGGAAGGATGTACCCTTCAGAGTGGGGGCTCTTGAAAAAATTGCATGGATCCCGATGGCCAGGGAGAAGAAAACTGGGCACGACCCACTCTGGGCCTTTCTTTTTTTTTTTTTTTTTTAAAGATTTTTATTTATTTATTTGACAGAGAGAGACCACAAGTAGGCAGAGAGGCAGGCAGAGAGAGAGAGAGAGAGGGAAGCAGGCTCCCTGCTGAGCAGAGAGCCCGATGCGGGGCTCGATCCCAGGACCCTGAGGTCATGACCTGCGCCGAAGGCAGCAGCCCAACCCACTGAGCCACCCAGGTGCCCCCTCTGGGCCTTTCTTGACAGGTGCGGTGGCTGTGTGTCCTGGAGGCACAGACCTCTCTGTTTCTGGCCTGGATTCAGTCAGGGGGCGTCTGTGGGAAGGCACGGGTCTGGGCACCGCACACCGTCGGTGTTCTGGGGGCAAAGAGATCCAAGATCTGGGCTCGAGGTAGGTAGAGAGACAGGCTGGAGTTGGAAAGCCTGGAAGGAAGGAGGGTTTGTTTCCAGTTGAGTCCTGTTGAACAGAGCGCTGAGCTCTCTTGGGGCTGCTTCGTACCCTAGAAGTTCCTCTCCACAGCAGAAAAGCAGTTCTGTGTTCAACAGCAAGCAGCTAGTATGGACTGAGCTTTTTTTTTTTTTTTTTTTTTTTTTAACATGCTGGGGGCTAGACGTGCATTCCTTTATATGGGCTGTATTCCTCTGAGGGATACGCTCGTTTTTCTGAATGGAGACACTGAGGCTCAGAAAGGCTAAGATGTTTGGCCAAGGCCACTCAGCTAGGAAATCCTGCAGGTGGGACCCAAACACAGGTCTCTCTGGCTTTGAGGATAATACCTGTCACCGCTGGGATTTCACTGTCACAGGCACCTGGGGACACGAAGGGGATGAGGAAGGGGCTGGGTTTGAGTAGAAGTGAGGTCGTAGAGGCTGGAAATGAAGACTGTGGCCTTGGGAGAGGGCCTATCAGAGCTGAGTGTTCAGAGAAGGAAAGATAGGCATGTGCGTTGAAAGAAGACCGAGGAGAGGTTGGGGTTCAGAAGCTGCCTGGGTACCTCCTTAGCCCCCTGGAGATTGTCTCTGCCTCCCAGAATGCACTGCAGCACACTGCAATTCTATGCTTTTGTAGATCCGGGGATTATGGAGCAGGGAGTAGAACGTGGGGACTGGTTTGGCAGGGAGCCTCAGCGAGTTCTGGTATCATTTCATCTCTCCACGGAATGAACCAGGCAGTGTCCACTTAGGCAGACTCACCTGTACTCCCTGTGAAGCACAGGGCATTCAGCATCATTTTTTTCCCCCAGCTCTAAAAAGTGAGGGAACCACTCAAGGCACTTGAAGTAGTGAGCTTCCCATTCCCTGGAGGCATGTAAGCAGAGGCTGCACTATTTCAAGGAAGGCAGTTCTCTGTTGGAGTAGAAGTTGGACTAAATAGTCTCTGAAATTCCTTTCAATGCCCGCTCCCACGTTTCTGTGACCTTAAGGAGTTGGTTACGTTCGGGGCAAATCAGCTGAGACAGATGCAACATCCCCATGTCCCCTGAGGCGTGACCACCCAAGAATCATTTGGTAAGGTTTTTGTGTTTTTCTCCTTGGGTTGGAATGTCAGGCGCAAAGGCCAGTGTATTCCGTTGATGAGGCATTTGACTTTCACGGACGGCTAAATCCTTCTCTACCACTCGCCACCCGGGTGGTTTTGAGCACGTGGCTAAGGCTCTCAGAGCCTCAGTTTTCCCATCTGTAAAGCGGAGCTGGTAGCAGAACTGACCTAACGGTGTTCATAACAACAGTGGAAGGAGATGCCCGAAGTAAAGAAAGCATCATCGCAGGGCTTGACACAGAGCGAGCCCTTTGTGAACACCCATTCTTTTTAATATTCATTCCATGCATGTTAACTGAAGCCAATTCATTTATCAAACCTGGGGAGTTGTGGGCAATAGGCAGAGAGACGAAAGATCCTTCTGCTGTGACCGGAAACCCTTATTTTCCTGCTTGAAGGGGCTCTGATCTGGACAGAGGAAATGCAAGGCAACAGAGACACACACATCCCTCCTCTCGATTTTCAAAAAAAAAAAAAAAAAAAATCTTCCCACGAGGTCGCATTTGGATGAAATCCAAGCCTCGGGTGATGCTCGGGCCTTGATTTTATCAGAATCGGCTTTTCCCAAGCCGACTGCACATGCCATGGACATATAATATAGTGTTATTTATTACTTGCTGAATACCCACAGTCTGTTCAGCCCTTTACAAGAGATAAAGAAAGATAAGCCCTGGACCCCGAGGGGTTTGCGATTTGGTTACTCAGACTCCCAGTGCCCCAGCCGAGAGGGAGCTCGGATGCCCACAGCACGTGAACTCAAAACTCGTGGCTTCTTCCCATAAAAAGGACGATCATGGGAGGCTGACCTGACATCGTCAGTTTTTCTCAATGCAGGAAGGACACGAGAGCAGCAGATGCTATTAAAAATGAATTTAAGAAAGAAGAGCTCTTTCTAAACTCTGAACTGAGGAGCAATAAGGCATCGCAAAACCATGAAATGGAGCAGGTTTCGATTTCCTTTCTTCCCCTGTAAGTCTCCAACTTAAAAATGTTGCCGTCCAAATTATTTCCCCTGCGGGGGTATGTAGAGCAGAGTGGGCGGGTGGCTGATGGTCTTTTGGAGGCAGAGAAAGAGAGACGATGCCGTCTGGCCTGGAAGCTGGACGCCTTTAGGAAATGGTGCCTTCCCTCTGTCTGGTAGTCCGTGCAAAGGTCCCAGGAAAGCCTGGTTTCTCTCGCTGCCATCCTTGCTGGGAGAAATCATGAAGATCTGCGGGTAGGAAAACACTGGTTCAGTGCTGTTCTATTTCAAGAAAGGAGACAGACCCCACAGACCCAGGGAAAGAAGAATCTGGACATGTGCTAGCAACGCAGCGAACTTGGTCCCCCTTGGCCAATTCTGTTCAGAGCTGCAGGGAAACTGGTGGAGGGAAGAGTGTTAAGGAGTTCATCTGAGATGGGAGCCTTCCTTCTTGTGGTCTGGCTGATCCTGCGGCCAGAGGGAAGCTTGGGGTTACCCTGGACTCCCCATCCCTGCTTCTTCCCTGTAAATGTGGTCACAGCCCTCAATAGTCTAGGCAGTTCTCCAATCCTTTCTGCGGACACCTGGTCCAGGCCAGCCTCCTCTTTCATCCAGAAGACAAAAGCTACTTCCTCACTGTCTTCCTTTCCACTGCTTTGTTTTCTGTTAGATTCTATTTTTATCATTCATTCATTCATTCACAGTAAATTCATTCATTCATTTATTCACCGGGCCCTCACACACAGCAAAGTGCACCAATGGTAAAAGGCACAGTTTCATGACGTTTCCACAAAATGAAACCAGCATGTAAGCAGCGCCCGGACGAAAACATGACATTCCCAGTTCCTTGGAAGTCCCCCGACCCTCACCAGTTGTTCTGTCTTGGCCATGGCCTTTCCCCACCCAAGGGCAACCACGCTCCTGACTTCTTACACACAGGCCAGACTTTACCTGGTTCTGAGGCTTCTATAAAACGGAATTCTCCAAGATGGAGAATCAGTTCTGCCATAAGGCTGCTTTCGAAAATGCGAGTTTGTCCCGTGATGGACGTATTGGGGGATAATGTGAACCCAAGGCAAATTTTTCATTGACCTGTGCATGATTTTGTTGAGACAGTAAATACATGTAGAAAAATGCAGCCCCCTGAACCGAACTGCAAGGAATCCACAGGATGCCTGTGTCTCAAGCGTCTGTCTCCTACCCGTCCACACCTGGGTTTATGACTTTCCCATCTCGGATAACCCCCGCCACCCCTCCACGAGAACTCACAAGCTGCACCCCTTCTGTGCTCTTGCCATGAGCAAGCTGCAAGACTTCCAGACTGTCGAATTTTATGGCCACATTTAGGCACTTACCTGTTTAATGTGTGTAAACACATGGTACTATTTTTATTAGTTTTTAATTTTTTCAAATGTGTCACCCACAGAATGTTGGAACATTGTCTCCTAACCCCATCTCCCCCCAAAGCCTTGTGGTTCTTACTGAGTGACTTTGCGCAGGGCAGTGATCTCTAGATACTTGTAAGTCATATGGCGGCAGAAGTGACTGCCCTCTTTCGTGTCTGGCTTCTTTCCTTCGGTGCATCTCATGTTTGCGAAATTCATCAAGGTTACAGTACATGGCTGTGGGCCAGTCATTCTCAGGGCCCTGTGTTACAACATTGTATCAGGATAACCCTATCCATCTTACTATGGCTGGGTATTTGGATTTTTTCCAATTTGGGGCGATTTCAAGTAGGGCGACTATGGATGCTGGGTATGTGTCTTTTGTGCTTTGTTTCTGTCGGGCATGCTCCCAGGAGCACACGTGTAGGCTCCTGGGGTGGGAGTATGAAGCGTCAGTAGAAACACCCAAATAGTTTCCAAAGTGGTTGTACCCATTAACCCTCCCATCAAAGGTAATGAGATGTCCTTTTGGCCACCTGTGATATCATAAAAAATAAATATTTGGTCCCTGTCCCTGGTCCCTGGCACACAGCTCCTAAAACCCTTGGCATGTCTGGGAGAGTGATTGGCTTTCTAATGAGATGACTGGTGACCAGGGGTCACTATGTAGCTTCAGAATGGGGGATGGTCACCAGAAAGACCAAGGTATGATTTTGGGATTGGGCATTCAGCATCCCTGACCTCTAGGGAGGGAAGAGGCAGGAGATCAAGTTAATCACTCATGGCCAGTGGTTTAATCAGTCATGCATTCATGAGGAGATCTCCATTAAAAATAGGGATTCGAGAACTTCTGGATTGGTGAACCCACTGGGATGCTGGGGGGGGGGGGGTGACGCGCCTGGAATTGGCATGTATCCCTATCCCCACCCCAAACCTTGCCCTAGAAATCGCTCCCATTTAGGTGCTCCTGAGTTCTGCGCTTTGTAATTAACCAGTAAACCTAAGTAACCTTCCGTTTGCTTAAGTAAACCACTGAACCTGGGGAAGGGAGGGTGGGGAGCTCCCAATTTGTAGTGAAGTTGGACGGAAGTGTGGGTACCCCGGGGACCTAGTACTTGTAGCTGGAGGGCCGTCGTGAGGGACTGAATCCTTCAACCTGTGGAATATGGCACTAACCCCAGGTAGTCACTGTCAGAATTGAGATGAATGGTAGAATACCATGTCAACGTCCAGAGATCCGGAGAATTGTTTGGTGTGAGGAAAACCCCCTGCACACTTGGTGTCAGAAATGTGGGTCAACACAGTGCGCCAACTCTTGATGTGATTGGATTTTTTTTTTAAGATTTTATTTATGTATTTGACAGAGAGAGCGAGAGAGAGATCACAAGTAGGCAGAGAGGCAGGTGGAGAGAGAGGAAGGGAAGCAGGCTTCCCGCTGAGCAGAGAGCCCAATGCGGGACTCGATCCCAGGACCCAGAGATCATAACCCAAACCGAAGGCAGAGGCTTAACCCACTGAGCCACCCAGGGGCCCTGTTGTGATTGGATTTTATTTTTTATTCCAGCCATTCTGATGAATGTCTCATCTCTCCTCTTCTTCTTCTTCGTTTTTTAATCTGTACTCTTGGCCGCTCTGATGCCGTCACCCTGCCCAACAGCCAGAACGAACTTAAAATATTCCCGTAATCATGTCACTTCCTTATTAAAAGCCCCTAATCACTCCTTGTTACCCTTATGGTAAATTACAGAGGGCCCCCCTCCTCCAGGGGCCCCTGACTTCAGCCTCCTATGAATTCAACTTTTGTAACTTTCTTCATGCTTACTTTACTCCATCCTATTTGGATTCCTTTAAATTCTTGGAGCATGCTTTGCTCTGTCTTATAAGTCCATCTTTGAAATGATGTATCCTTTGCCTGGAACACTCCAGGTCAGCCCTGCTCCTGTCTTCATAATGAACTTCTGATCACCTTTCATGGGTCAGGTTCATAAGGCATCCCTTGAGCAGGACCAAACCAACCTCTCCCATTAGCTTACATCAGGGCTCATCGAACAAACAATGGCCTTTGTGCCAAAGCTGTCCACCCTCTGCTTTTGTAAATAAAGTTTTATTGGAACACACCTATGCCCATCCACTACATGTCCCCTATGGCTGTTTCTGTGATATGATGGCAAAGTCAAGTAGTTGAGACAAGAGACCATGCAAAGACCACGGAAGGCTTAGAAAAGTTTATTATTTAGCCCTTTGCAGACAAAGTTTGTCAACTCTTGGGTTTATACGCTCCAGGGGCTCCCTGTACTTGAGAAATCATGACACATGATTCCGTGTAATGTCACAAATAGGAACTTGCCTCATTCTCTGCTATAACCCTGTCCGACAAGCTTGATAGTCATGTGACAAATGTTTATGGATCAATGAATTAATGAACTACTATAAATCACTAAGGCAGATGTGGCTAGTTGCCTTTATGAAGTCCTTTTCTCTTCTGTTTCCATAGAAATAGATCCCTAGTTTTATGTGCATAGAAATGCACCAATTAAAAAGCTGTCTTTTTGAACTTCCTTTGCAGCTAAATATGTTCATATGACTAAGCTTTGACCATTGGTTGGCAAGTGAAATTGTGCCTGATGCCTTGGACACACTGATGAAGAAAATCGACTTGGGGGCTCAGGGCACCTTTTTGTCCTCCCCTGACTCATTTCTGCACTGCAGTCTGGAATATTTATGTAATGGTTGGAGCTCCAGCAGCTACCTTAAACTATGAGGTAACTCAGAGACGGAGGAAAAAGATAGAAGGGGCCGGCCTCTGCCTCGCTGAAAACTTGGTGCAATTCTCATATTGTTCCTGATTGTCCACTTCAGGGATTCTTTTATGGGAGAAAAAGTGAAATCTGAAATATTTAAGCCAGTGTAGTTGGACTTTAAACACCTAACCAAAATAAATTGGGATCTCATTTCCTTTGATTTATTTGCCTTTCTTTCCCCTCTACTTGGACTTCTCCTCTTGGTAAGACAAATCTAAACACATCCTTCCTTTTGTGATAATTTTTCCAGACTTTCATCTTGGTCTGACCCTGCATTTGTGTTGCAATTCACCTCTGTCCGACAAAGTGCCGGCAGGTTGCCTTTTATTTTCTTAATCTCGCTCAAGCTTCCGGTTTTTGACACCTGGCCTCTACCTTCTTTCAAAATACTCAGAGCTTGGAGAAAGGAGTGTTGCTAATGTTTTGGGGTTGGGACCTTTAGTTGTTCACTTAAGTGAGAGAAACTCACCAGTCTCTACTAAGTGCCAGGCGTTAAGCTAAGCACAGCCCTTAGCTTTCATTCTAAAATGCCAAATGGACAATAGCCATTTCTTTTGCTTAAAAACCCCCCTATTTAACTATCTATTGTCTCGATCACCAATTTTCTATCTGTCTATACACCTGTCTACCTGTCAAGACATTGTATGTAGTCAGAGGGAGGTTTCAAAATAGAAATAGGTTTGTAACAAAGAGTATAAATGACAAGAAGATTTAATGGGTAGGTTGGCAAGCAGGTTCCCGGGAGCCAAACGCAGTCCAACACCTTGTTTTTCTAAGGCTCCAGAATGAAGAAGGGTTTTTACCTTTTTCATTGGTTGAAAATAAAAACCAAGACAAAAACAAAAGGAGATTAGTATTTGATGACAGATAAAATGTATATGAAACTCCAACATTCATGTCATTAATAAAGTTTTATTGGAACACAGTCATGTTCATTTGTTTGTCATTTATGGCTGCTTTTGCATTATAACTGCACAGTTGAGTAGTGTGACAGAGACCATAGGGTGTCCAAAGCCTAAAATAGTTATTGTTTGGCCCTTCATAGGAAAAATCTTTTTTTAAATTTTTTTTCCCATTTTATTTATTTTTTTCAGCATAACAGTATTCATTGTTTTTGCACAACACCCAGTGCTCCATGCAAAATGTGCCCTCCCTATTACCCACCACCTGTTCCCCCAACCTCCCACCCCTGACCCTTCAAAACCCTCAGGTTGTTTGTCAGAGTCCATAGTCTCTTATGGTTCGCCTCCCCTCCCCAATGTCCATAGCCCCCTCCCCCTCAGATTTTATTTATTTATTTGACAGAGATCACAAGCAGGCAGAGAGAGGGAAGCAGGCTCCCTGCAGAGCAGAGAGCCTGATGCGGGGCTGGATCCCAGGACCCTGGGATCATGACCTGAGCCGAAGGCAGAGGGTTTAACCCACTGAGGCACCCAGGTGCCCCTTCATAGGAAAAATCTTGCTGGTTCCTAATTTGATGGAATCCTTCTCCACCCCAACCCCAAATAAAGGGGGGAAATCATCACGGGGTTTGGCAGAGACACAATGGTTCTTTGTAAGGGACTTTCGTAGTGAGTAGTAGTTCCTTCATCCTTTGATGTTCCACGTCCAGCTTAGAATTTACTAAGAAATAATTCCCTGAGATCATCATTTCTAGAACCTTCACCTGGAAATATTCATGGGACTTCCCCAAAGTGAGATATAATTTTCTCACTGGGGAGGAAAATCCTTCCTCAGGGAAGGATTGTTACTCAAAAACTTACCCGTTTCCCATCTTCTTTTCCCAAAGACTCAGGTAGAGCAAGCAAATCTTTGATTTCGCCAAGGTTGGTGCGTTCAGCAATGATGGAAATTTAGCTCTAGGAATGGGACACAGAAGAAGCCCACGCACTTGGTCAGCCGCACACGCTCCTAGGGTGGCCTCGGGGGCCAAGTGTTGCAAGCACACCAGGTATTTGCAAAGTCAAAGTCCCCGATCATAGCGTTGTTCCAAAGGAACTCGGTGTTTTTCACTGTAATTGAAGTTGATTTGTTTTATATTTACCCTCTAAGGTCAGGGAAACTTGGATCTAACATCAATCCATCTGCTCTTCCTCTAAGTGTTTCGGATCCCTCCTCTACAACGTAAATGGTCCTTTCTCCATCCTCCTCTTGTCCTAATTTCGTTCCTGTCATCGGGCCAACGCGGAGAAGACCTTTGCTAGGCAGAAGAATCGGTTGATCATTGGGTCCACACCTAATTGAGGCCAGCCAATTTCTTTGACTTTTATGACCTTCAATATTACTGCCATTATTTCGGTGACATTGTGTACTAGCGGAACCTAGCATTTTTTCTTTAAAAAAAAAAAAATGAAAGGAAAAACTTATTTGCTTCAGATTTGCTAAAATCAATGAAAGGTCTGTACCCATCTCAACTAATTAATTTTCTCGGAACAATAAGTACAAATGTCAAAGAAGAGAGAGCAGGGAGGGGGGTACACTTCAAGAGGATGATGGAGTTAGAAGCATTTTATTATTAATTGAAATGGGAGTCCTGGCGTCAGGGTTAAAAAATCATGCAACACATGAATTCATTCTCTGTGTCAAAGATTTATGTCATATAGAAGAATTTGGAGTAAAATGTGCAGAGTTCTCCCTTTCAATTCCTATTCTCACCTCCTCCCTGAAGGGAACGACTCCAACAGTTGGGGTGAATATCTTTGAGTGCTTGCTTTTGTGATGGGTTTCTTCCTCCCCAAGGATTGCTTCTCATTTTTGGCCATGGTGGACAACGTTGCAGTAGGCATATTTGTAAATACGCAAGTAGTCTTGGTGGTTGGAGTCCTAGAGGTGGAAATGCTGTATCAAAAAAAGATATGTGAGGTGTCTGGGTGGCTCAGTGGGTTAGAGCCGCTGCCTTCGGCTTGGGTCATGATCCCAGGGTCCTGGGATCGAGCCCCACATCAGGCTTTCTGCTCTGCGGGGAGCCTGCTTCCTCCTTTCTCTCTGCCTGCCTCCTTGCCTACTTGTGATCTTTGTCTGTCAAATAAATAAATAAAATCTTAAAAAAAAAAAGATGTGTATTTTACATTTTGATAGAGAACTGCCAGTTTGCTTTCCAAAAAGACACTTCTATTTTAGACATCGAGAAGAAGTTTATGAAAGCAATGGTTTCCCTGCATTTTCACCAATATCAGATATTAGCGATGTTAAAAAAAGGGGGTCCCGGGGTGCCTGGGTGGCTCAGTGGGTTAAAGTTTCTGCCTTCAGCTCAGGTCATGATCTCAGGGTCCTGGGATCGAGCCCCGCATCGGGCTCTCTGCTCAGCGGGGAGCCTGTTTCCCCGGCTCTCTCTTTGCCTACTTGTGATCTCTGTCTGTCAAAGAAACAAATAAATCTTTTTTTTTTTTAAGGGGGTCCCTTAGGTAAGAAGGATAACTCATCATTATTTCATTTGGAGTGAAGTTTATTGAAATATAATTAGTACAAAATAAAATTTACCTTTTTAAGGATACGGTTCGATGGATCTATCACTGGAATCAAGAAATAGAACATTCTCGTCACCCAGAAATGTTCTCTTGAGTCCCTTTGTAAACAGATTCCCTTCTCCCACCTCCAACCCCTGGGAACCATGGATCTGGTTTTCTGTTTGTTTGGATTCAACTTTTCCAGGATGTCATATAAATGGAAATTATATTACATAATTTCTGGTGTCTGGCTTCTTTCAGAATGGATGAAGAGAATTCATAGAATGAATGCCTTTGAGATTCATCCATGCTTTTGTCTGGGCCAGGGATCTGTTCCTTTTCACTGCTGTATAATCTTCCGCTACCCCACATATACTGCAGTTTGCTTATCCACTCATCAGTTGTTGGACCTTTGGGTCATTTCCATAGTTCAGGCTATCATAGAGACTAGTGACATATATACTCATTCTTAGGTCTTTGTGCAAACATGTTTTCATTTCTCTTGGGTAAATACCCTACAATGTAATTTGTGGATTTAACTTCTAGTATGTGGTTAAGTTATGACAAATGGTAAACTGTTTTTGAAGGGGCTGTACCATTTTGCATCCCCTGCTATGCCCCCATAACAAAGTTCCACAGACTGGGGGGCTTAAACAACAAAAATGTGTTGTCTCACAGTTCAAGAGGGTAAAAGTCCAAGATCAAGGTGTCCTTCTGCGGCCTCTCGCCATGGTTTGTCGATGACCATCTGTCTTCTATCTGTGGCTTTACATCGTCTTCCCTCTGTGTGTGGCTGGGTCCAAATTTCTTCTTCTTATAAGGACACCAGGCATTACTGTCTACCTCCATGACCTCACTTCAACTCAGCCACCTCTTTAAAGAACCTGTCTCCAAATACAGTCCCATTCAGAGTTGCTGGGAGTTAGAACTTGAATATTTGATGGTGGTGGAGGGGGAAGACACAACTCAGCCCAGCCTGTAACTCCCATCATTAAGATACAAGGACTTCAGTCATCCCACATCCTCACCAACACTTGGTATAATCAATCTTTTTAACCTTTGTCATTCTGGTAGTGTGTAGACCTCATTGTTCTCATGTGGCCATTTGTTTTTTCTTTTTGAGCAAAGAAAAGCGCTGGTGGCTGTAAGCTAGCTCAGTCCTGTTACTGAGAAGGACAGGGTCACCATTGTATCCCCAGAGTAACCGATCAATGTGCCAAGACTGTGCCATTGTTTAGAGTCCAAGAAAGTGTGGCCGGTTCAGTGCAAAACTTTGACCACTCCTTGAAAAATGACCTTTGTCTGGCAAGATGTTGTAAAGTCTTCACACATTCTTTGGAATTAAGGAAGAATTATGAAAGCTCTTGAAGTCAGATGTGGTCAATGCTGGCGAAGGCTGACGGTTTCAGCTTTCTCCAGATAACACCAAAGAGGGCAGACTGGGAGATTCTAGAAAAATAGAATCAAATAAAGTGAGGGAAAGATTTATGACCTGGGTGGGAGCTGCCTGGGACTGGGGGGGGGGCAGGGTAGCTCATGACTTACTGGATTGATTATGATCAATGTTGCTTAACCCAACACAAATGTCACTCAAGATAAAATTGGACATTATCCTCGGACACTGGAACCGATGAGTGACATGCTTCTTAATAATTACCCTTCCAAGGGGTAGGGATCATATAGGTACAGATTTAATGATGTGTCTATCCATCTACCTACCTACCTACCTAACTAAAGAGGTAGCTAGATAGACAGACGTCTTTTGTAATATAATCTGTTCTTTTCTGTTTGTGCGGATGCTTCCATCTCAGAGCCGATGCACAAAAATTCTCATCCACTCCTTCATCCTCCCATTTCTACCCGCCCCCCACTCCCAAACTCAAGCCCACAAAAGCGACTCTGAGAGATGGAGAGCGAGATCACGATTGATTGGCCTGCCACTGACGGTGCGTACGTGTTTTGTTGTTATCGGGGAAGCTGAAAGGGGGCCGAGTAACAGAATGATTTGGCCTATGAGATAGTTCCTCCTTGATGAATAATCAGACACAAATGTCAATAACAATTAGATTGTCTGTAAGCTGCACTCACTTAGGGCTCCCGGAGCCTGTCCACAGGGCCTGGATTGAAACCCTCAGCCCTATGAACTCCAAATCAGGTTTGGCATCGGGAATGAAAAGCCATCAGCAGTAATAGTATTAGGAAGGCTGTTGGTCGAAGAAGTGCAAAGGGCTCTGAACAATGCTGGGGCTCTCGTGGGTTTCAAGGGCAGGGAACGCCTGTGTGGAGAGGAAGCCAGAGAGGGGCTGGGGGCACCGCGGGGCACATGGGGATGGGTGAGGAGCCATAGTGCTTACAAGCAAGGGATCCCCGGTGACGGAGTCCTGGATTTGAGTCCTGGCCCCGCCATTTATTGAGCTCTGCAAACTTGGACAAAGGCTGTCCGTCTCAGAGTTTCTTTATCTCTAAACAGGGATGTCACAGGACCTGAAAGGACGTGGTATTATCTTACAGGATCGTGTGCTAAGTCATTGAATGATTATTATTGGCAGAGCAGCAAGTGGTCGATAAAGTTAGCTTCTGCGTGGGTGACATGGGGGTTGCTTTACATGCCTGGAGCTCCCTGGGCTCTCCACCACTGCCCCATGCTGAAGTGAAGCAGATGTCATCATGTAGGTCGAGCACTTTACTCAGTGCCTGGCATTTAATAAATCGCGATTGTCCTTACAAAGCATCTCCCTCGGGTGGTGCAGGGAATACGAGGAAAAAACGAAAACCAGAAAGCAGTATTGCCCAGAATATTAAAAACGTGGATTTCTTAGTCCCTGTTGAAGGCTCTGTCTTTCAGGCAAGAGGGAAAGAGAAATGGAGTGTCAGGAAAGGAAGGTTGTAGAACAGAGAGCATCCCTGGCTGACCGAGGTAGAGAGTTTGGCCTGGAATAATGTTAATTTCAATGGCTGGTCTGCTTATTTCTTCCGGCTCCCCCTAAGCTCATTCTTTGGCCTCTCTCTTCCACTGTGTCCCCCCACTCTTTCCCAATTTAATCCACACCGTCCACATTGACCCGCTGAGCATCCCATCAACAAAGAACGTGGATTGAATGTGGATCCTGAGGTTGGACAGATTTTGGTTCAAATTCCAGCTGGACTGATTGTTATCTATGTGATGTGGGACAAGCATCCTGGCCTTGCTAAGTCTTAGTTTTCCCATCTGTAAAAAAAGGGGGGCATTGTGTATTTCTTGTTGGGTCATGATGCTTCCGTGGTCTCTTGTTGTCTGTTGCTGCATAATGAACCAGCCTGCGTCTTAGTGGGTTAAAACGGTGAGTCACATTTATTTTGCTTATAAATCTGGAACCTTGGGTTGGGCTCACTGGGGACAACCTGTACGCTCCATTTGGGGACAGTTGTGGCTGTTACCCAGCTGGAAGGCTGGGTGCTGTCCTCATCTGGAGGCTTGCCCACTCACGTCTGCTGATCGGTGAGGCCTCGGTGGGGTCAGATGGCCAGAGCACCCACATGTGTCTTCTCCGTGTGGCTACTTGGCTTCCTGAAAAGACAGAGGCTAGGTTCCCAGGATGGACATGCAGAGAGGTAAAACCCGGTGCAAGAAATACTTATTGCCTTTTATGAGCTGACTCGGAGGTCCCAGAAGGTCACTTCTGCTGCTTTCTGCTCACCAAGGAAGTCATAAAATTCTGGCCGGTTTCAAGGGGGCCGAAAGACTTCATGGGTTGATGGTGGAGTGGCAGAGTTCTGGAAGGGCATATGGGACTGGCAATAGGCTATGGGCGGTTTTTGGAAAATCCCACGTGACAGTTAATATGCATATAGCTGTTTGAAGAGTAGTTGGCATACAGGAAGTTGCTGTTAATTTCAAGTTCAAGTTCTTCCTGCAACCAGAAATCGTAAGATTCTGGAGGGCAGAGATTCTATAATTTTGGTTACTCTGCCCTGTGCAAGACCTAGAAGGCATAGTTGGCAAGTGTTTATTGAATGATTAACAAGCATTTTTTAAAATTTTTTACTAGAACAAGCAATTTTTAAAAAAGATTTTATTTATTTACTTGAGAGAGCGAGCAAGAGAGAGAGAGAGAGAAGTAGACTCCCTGCTGAGCGGAGAGCCTGATGCAGGTCTCGATCCTAGGACCCTGAGATCATGAACTGAGCTGAAATCAAGGGTCAGACACTTAACCGACTGAGCCACCCAGGTGCCCCTAACTAGCAATTTTTAATACTTCGATGCCGTGATTCTCAAAACTGGCTGCCGATCAGAATCACTGAGGAGGTTGGTAAAAATATCTCCCTTGGTTCTACCCTTGACCTACTGAGTCAGAATCTCCAAGGCCCGGACCTGGGAACAAGCATTTTTTAAGACCTCCTCCGGTGGTTGAGATGGAGTTAGTGTGAGGAATGGTCTTTGCAAACCACTGGTTTTGCTCAGGAGAATCTGTGATTCTGGAGATGAAAGAGTTGGCCGATTTTACAGATGGACAAACTGAGTCTCCATGGATGAAGGGACTTGGCCAAAGGCATATAGTGAGTCAGAGGACTTTCTGAGAAGCGGTGGTATACAAGTTCCGGGCACCATGGCTGCCTGGTGAGGGCAGTATATTTGGATTGGGGTTTGGTGGTGCGGGGCAGAAAGCTTTGGGGTTCTCTCAGTTGGCAATTCTCAAGTTTGATTTATTCATTTGTTTCTCTCCCTTTTATTCTTTTGCTGCATTTGAGGATTATCCACAGTTAATTCACCTCCTATGTCTTCTTTAAATGGACTCACTTCTTTCCATATATAAATCGAACCCCTCCTAAGTCATTCAAGTCACACAACCAGGGGCCTGTTGCCTTAATTCCATATTTGTTCTTACACATACCGAAATGAGCACATAACTACTTAAATTAAGAAAAGATTTGACTGGGACGCCTGGGTGGCTCAGTCAGTTAAGCATCTGCCTTCAGCTCAGGTTCTGAGCTCCGCAGGGAATCTGCTTCTCCCTCTGCCTCTGTCTGCCTCTCTCCCTGCTTGTGCTCTCTCTCTCTCTGTCAGTCAAATAAATAAATAAAACCTTAAAAAAAAAAGATTCAACTGTGTAGCATGCACAGCGAGTGGTATGGGTCTCTGGCAGGATCAACCACATCATCGGGGGGCCCCGAGCAAAATGGAACATAAAATGTACCAAATGAATATGCGGTTCCTCTCCTTCAAAAATTATTTCAAATTTCAAGATAGTGACAGCACACATTAAACCGAGCACCGTGCCCTTCTCAGTGGCTGCCCATCGCACACCCATGAAGCCAGCCCTGGTCCAGGTTTGGGAAGCCCTGTTTTTAAATAGGAGCGGCTGGCCATTTCAGCCCAGGTTTCTGGAACAAAGGACCTTGGGTGTCTGCCCACCAACCACGTTCGAGGGGCACCCAGGAATCGAAAGGCTGGTGGTGAGGTGTGGGGTCTTCATGCAGCCAAAAGGATACCTGCCTTGCTCTGTCTCTAGCCTGGCCGGAATCCTGAGCCTGGGGAAGCGGGGACCTATGTCCCAGAGAGAGCTTTCCTAGAGGGACCAGGAGAAATAGAAGAGGGAGATACTCCAGAGGGGAACTCAAGAGTGGTGTGTTTGTCTGTCTGTTTGGCGATGAGTTGTGTGTGGATAATATTCACGTGTGGGGATAAACACTTTCTTTTCATCGTCATGGAAGAGGGAGGGAAAGAGGAGCTAGAGGAACGGAACAAGCTGGAGGAGGCAAGAGGGAAGGGAGGGATCCTCAACAACCCAAAAATGCTTAAGAAAGGAAAACATTTTCATGTGGATTTATAGAACCCTCAACAGAATTTCAACACCCTTTTTGGCCTGGCTGTGGCCATGTTACCTTTTGGTGCTTGCCAATATCCGCGAAAATCTCAAGCTCTTGGCTCGGTGGATCAGAATACTGGGCGTGGTCTGTGTGTGGCTTAGAGCACAGCGTCAGGGGACCCCGAACATTCTTTGGGTTTTATGTTGTAGGATATCAGCAAGAATTTTAGAAGTGTTGCTGCTTCACACTCATTGTAAGAAGAGTCAGCAGAACCCAGAGCATCCAAACTACCCCTCGCTGGGGCCAGATCTCACTTGGAAAAGCCACGAGGTCGGCCGCAATCCTTTCTGCTGCTGGAGGGAAACCAGTTAAAGACATTTTCAATTCACCATGGAGATTCCATAGGAAAATCATGTTTTGTTGTAACGGATACTAGCGCTGACAAAAATCTTTGTCTTGGGTCTCTTTTTTCTTGCTCTCCAAGACTTGAGCTGAAATGCATAAATATCTAAAACCACTGTTCAGTGAAGATTCAGGCCCTATAGTCCAATGGGAAGGGAGTGGGGCATTTTTATAGAGTCATCTAGTCTCTGCCCCGGGCGGGACAGTCGTGTCCTGGCACCATCCCGCATGTTTGGAGAGATTCATTCATTCCATTCTCAACCAGAAGGAGATACATTATTTCCCCTTATGGAGGATGACATTGAGGTTCTGGGGGAGAAAGTGACTTCCCAAATTACACAGCCTCCAGGTGCGCTCACACTGAGATTTGAATTTGTGCTGGTATGACTCTTGAGCCGTATAAGAAAGCAGGGGCACCTTCATGTCCTTAGCCACGGCGCGCTGCTCTCACCCGCTAACTCATTCCTTCCACAAACGTTTCTTGAGTACCTACTGTGTGCCAGGCACTGTCCTGGGCCCTGTGGATACAACGATGAGCAGAGCCGATCACAGTTGCGTCTTTCATTGCTCCAGAGACCACCGCCCTCCCTTTGCTTTTCTTCTGCCCTTCACACAGACACCGCTCTGCAGCCCAGGACCTCTGTCCAGAATGACTGGTGTTTTCGCTCTGCTCAGCACCTCCTCTTCCAGAAACACTTTCCCGTGCTTCCTTTTGGAAACTGCTTCTCCCGGACTCTGAATATGGGACTCTGGTGGGAGCGGCCCATCCCAGGAGCCCACCCCCGGCCACAGTGATTGGTTGAGACGCAAGCACGGGACCGGCCAATCAAATTGTTTTCCTGGGATTTTCCGAATGGGATTGATGGGGAAGGAGCTCCTACAATTCCAGCTTCCTGGTGGGATCTGGCTTTGAAAGAGGATTGCCAGGTCTTTGTCCTTGACTCCTGGCGTCCCTGCATCTAATCTCCCATCTGCCCTTTCTGGGGTGGGATTAGAATGACTCTCCCTGCACATCTGCCCTTTGATTAATTTCAGGTTGAGGTGGCTTTCTGTCACTTACACCCCAGGAGTCCTGACTCGCACAGCCTAGGTAACTGTCATGACCAACACGTGGAAAAGAGCTGGAGGGGAGTGCTAAAGCCATCTGTGTCGGCAAGGTGTCAGGCCACAGCCTCGGCTGTGTGGGTGTGCGCGGGTGCCAGGAGGGGGAGGGGTGGGGGTGACTCTAGGCATTGGATGGTTAACAGTCTGGGCTTTTAGAGATGAGAGGGCTTCAAATCCCAGCTCTTGCCTCAGATGAGAGCTGTGTGATATTGGGAAGGTCACTTAACCTCTCTGAGCCCATTACTATGAATACTGATAAGAATGGCAAGAACACTGCGAGACGGAATGTGACCGAGCCAAACTTCCTGGAGGCGACAGGTGTCTCAAAGATCCCTGTCTTCTCCCCTGTGCTGTCAGCTTGTCCTGATCACCTTTTCTGGAACATTCATTCAGCAACACTGATTGTAAGTACTCTCCACTTGCAAGGCCCTGGGGATATGATAGGGTCGAATATAATGGATGGCATCCCTGTTCTTTGGGGGCTTATACTCAAGTGGCTGGACCTATAAATGAGCAATTATAAAGCTGCCCTAAGACAGAAGATGCTCGGGGTGCTGTGGGGCATTTGTGAGAGAAGTCGGATCTGTTCCAGGAATGGCTGCAAGGGAAAGTGACATGTAGGTGTACAAATCGGCCAGGAAGAAAGGGAATTGAGGTAAAGAGGTGCTCCTAGTAGAGGACCCAGTGTAGGCAGAGCCCCTGAAAGGAAGACGAGCCAGGGCTCCGTGTAGGGAAGGGGCAGTGATTTAACCTGGCTGTGAGTACGTGGCAGGAATGATCGCAGATGGGAAAAGTAAGCAGGGAAGGTTATGCTGCATCTGGAGTCTCCTGCTAAGAGGGTAGGACTTCACCTTTAGGACTGTGGGATCCTTTTGAAGGGTTTATACAAGACTATCCTAGGGACAGTTCTTGGGGATCCCAAACTCTCATTTTCCAGATGGAGAAACCGAGTTCCCAAGAAGAAAAGTGACTTGTCCCATGCTGTAAAGCCAGTGAACGGGGTGGGGGCTGGAACCCGAGCCCGGTTCTCTGGATCTCAAACCAGTGTTTTTTTCTGTCCCTGGAGTTCTCTGCTCCAAAACCCCCACCTGGACCAAATCCGACCCTTATAGCTCTTCTGAACTCGGGAAATCTCCGATTCCTCACGTACACACAGCCACACTGTCTCAGGAAGCTCGCAATAAATTTTTTTTTTCAGGCAACGCCTTGCTCCCATCCCTGCAAAACAATGTATTTATTATTGCTAAGCCTTTTCCATCTTGGAGGAGAAAATGCATACCACATGACTCCCCAAAGCCGAGTGGTCCCGGTTTACAAATACAGTACGTTAATAGCTTTGTAAACATTTATTCAGGATGACAGCTGAGGGAAACATGTGGCATTAATTAGAAAGCTCAGCAACGCGGCCTATTAAGAGGGGGGTTAAATCTGAATTAGTTGGCTTTGCTGAGACGAGAGGCTCTGGGGAGCCCAACTTCACTCTAATATGTTCTGACTCTGTTGACGTGGGGTGCGCTGGGGCGCACGGGGGTCTCGGTTCGTAGGGAGGGAGCCTGTGTCTTGGCAAGATGATCGCTGAGTCATTGGGCTGCAAAACTGTCAGGGTTGGCCTCCCCAAAGGTCTGTCCCCCGGGGTGCCACGACTCGTCATGGTGTCAGATGTGGGCGTGTCAAGCCACTGGGCGCCAAGAGCTTGCAGCCCATGGAGGGACCGGGCTGAGCTTCCCCAAGACTGCTGGCTGGTGGGGGGAATGGCTTTCCGGGCTGGGAGTTGCTTCTTTCTCGGATTTGCTAGTGTCTTTCCTCTGTGCTTGCCTGGCACCGTGCTTTTGTCACAATATCTCAGGTTGTCTCTGCTTCATGGTACCTGGAGGCTCCCCAGTTAGACTGGATGCTTGGGGCACCCAGAAGCCTGCCCTGCTCCCTGCTTTCTGCTGGTCCGGTGGGGCTTGAGTTAAAGCAGACACCTGAGGAGCTATTTCTTCTCAGCCTCCTGGTCCTGAAACCTTGCAAATGCAGATGACTGAGGTTACCCCCGATTGGTCACACGTCCACATACGATAATGTCCTCATAGCATTGAAAGGAGGGGACATGTCACGTGACTCTGAACTTCTATCCTACACTGAAAACACATCCCTTGTCAGGAGCTACAGAGGAACATCCTTGTATTTGCTGTAAATCCTTTAATTACCTTGTGATTAAAGCGGTAGCACTGCTTTGTTGCTCTCCGGGTGGTATTCGATGTGTTAATTTGTTACACGTAAACATTCAATTGTGCCGTGGTTTGTGCGCGCCCCGGTTTTGACCTTTCTGCCTCTGGGAATGTTCTCAAGAGCTTCTAAGTACAGAAGGGACCCAGGTGTCCCATGAGCCCCCGAGAAACTGGCTGGTGCCCTGTGAACATATGTTGAGTAGATGCAGGAAAGGATGAGTGCCTTTGCGAAGCCACGTAACTCCTCTGGGGCTCAGTTTTATCATCTGTAAAATGGGACAGTGGGCAGGGAAGGAGGGCTGGTCGAGTGAGGGCTGAGGACACAGTGGGGTGACTCGCAACATGATACAGAGGTCTGCTTTGCACTCTGTTGGCTCTGCTCACAGGACCCTCTGGTCCCTCTGGCCCGATGCCACCAACTGTCCCCTTTCTCACCACGCCCTGGTTCAGCTTCATGCCTATCTTCTTGCTGCTCTGATCAACATCTCACTGGGTGTCTCACTTAGACGGTTGACCCAGGAACAGATCTGGACCCTCCGTTTTGGCATCATTTCCAAACCACCACCTTCTCCTTCTCTTGCCCACTCACTGTGCAGGCACCGGGATCTTGGAGACATGTTCTTGCTGAGTGGTTTTTCCAACACTGTTTTTCCCTCCAAGCACATGAGATCAGTAATCTGGTATGTAAAGTAGACCAACCAGGAGTGGCCCTGGGTGAAGGAGTAGGAAACCTTCCTCTTCCTTTCTTGATTCTAGGGTGCTGAGAGCTGGTTGTAAAGCCCCGGTGTTATTGTGATTCTCATTTAATAGCTAGAGGACCTGTGGTCCAGGAGGGTCCGCACGTTGCCCGGCTGCAAGTGGTGGGGCGGGGCTAGAATCTGGCTCTTTCCACTGCATCTTGCCTAAGAGAACAAGGGTTTACAAAAGCCGTAGCAGTAACCTGCTAGGGATATCACTGGAGGCAGGTAGCACAGAGGTTAAAGGGGGTGACTGGGAGCTGGGCTCCCTAGATCCCAGTCTTGCTCTTACCACTTGAGAACTTTGTGCTGGGGCATGTTGCCTTGTCTCTCTGTGACTCAGTTTCCTCATTCTTAAAACAGGGGTGATACTAGCTACCTCAGTGGGTTGTGAGGGTCCAAGGAGAGGGGATACGTGCAAACGACCTACCACTGGAGTCCAGCACATAGCAAGGGCTCAGTAAAGGTCAGCTGTCACTGTGAATGGGACACAGCGGGGCTGTCTCCAAGGAGAGGAGGGGACGACAGAGACCAGGCCAGTGAGAACATGAGCTTTGCGGCTAAACCCTTGAGTTCCGATCCCAGCTCCCTGCTATCAGCTGTGTGACGTATGAGGGTGTCTTAACCTCTCAGAGCCTCCCATCACCTCCTCTGGGACAATAAGAGAGAATCGACTTCTCAGGGTTCTCACGAGGACTAACAGAAATAAAGCATGAAAAGCCTTTAGTTCAGGGCCTGGCACTATATCTGTCCCCAAAGAATGGTGGCTGTTTTTCTTGGTGTTGTATTTTTATCCTTTCTTCTTGGTGGAGGATATAGGAAAGAAAAGGGTTCTCCTTCCAGTTCACCAAGGTCATTTTCAGTGATAATAAGAACTCCTATCGTTACTATGCTTATTACCAACTTATACACTGCTTGGGCTCAGTAATAACTCTGCCGCTTAAAAGCTTAATCTCTTTGGGGCGCCTGGGTGGCTCAGTCATTAAGCAGCTGCCTTCATCTCGGATCATGATCCCAGGGTCCTGGGTTTGAGCCCCGCATCAGGCTCCCTGCTTGGCGGGAGACCTACTTCTCCCGCTCCCACTCCCTCTGCTTGTGTTCCCTCTCTCGCTATGTTTCTCTCTGCCAAATAAATAAAATCTTAAAAAAAAAAAAAAAGCTTAATCTCTTTGAGCATCACCTTCCCCATTGTAATATGGATGGACAATAGTACCTTCTTGGTGTTGTGAGGATTAATGGATTATATACGAAAAGCACTTAGAAGTAAACTTCCAGAGTATGAGTTATTCAAGCATTATTATTATCGTTTATGGTTGAAGAATTCCCTCCACATCATCATTGGTTTTAGTTTTCGTGCAACCTTGTAAAGTCAGTACCTTTTGGCAAAAGAGGAAACTGAGTCGTAGATCAAGGCTTTTGTCCCAGATCCTAAGGCTTGTCAGAAGCTGCACTGGGGTTAGGGCTCTGTGGCAAGTTCCACAGAGTATGAAATCTGAGAGCTTGTGTTTCTCAAAAGCTCCCAGATGACCCCTGGGTACCAGTGCTGCTGGTCCACAGACCACTCAGTATCGGCAGCCCCTCTCAGGCTGACAATAGAAATATGTGAGCCACAGAGCAATTTTAAATTTTCTAGTGGCCACATTGAAAAAGTAAGAAGGAACAGGGGACTTGCATTTCAATATATTTTGTTTCACCATTTTAACTCAACATAAAAATATAAAACCAGTAGAAAAAAGATAAACCATGTAGAAAAGGTACATTGCATTATTTTTTAATGTACCAAGACTGGAAAATCCAGTGTGTGTTCTACACTTGATTAAATCACACTACGGACCAGCCACATTCCAAACATTCAGTTGCTTGGTGGTGGCCTACCATATTGGATCACGTAGTTCTGGAACACGAGCTGTGGTTTAAGACCATCCAGCTTGCAATTCTGGTTCTGCTAGTGGAATTTGGGTACGTTACTTAATTTCTCCAAATCCCAGTTTCCTCATCTATAAGATGAGACAAAATTTGAGGTCATGGGACCGGGCCAGATCGTCCTTTCTGGGGCCAGGTTCCCCAAATCTGAAACACAGCACACAACAGAAGATGGGGCACGCTTCCAAGACTCTTCCAATATTGTCTGACAATTTCATCATATACTTGCCCCTCCATGGGTCTGGGGAAGAGGAGCTCCTCTGGATTCTTTTCTCTTGGTTCTTCATTGTGTGGATCCCAGGTGGCGCTTTGCTTGTTTCCTGGAGTGTGCCGATTCCGGCTGGGTTGGCTGGCTGCATGCAGGGTGAGGCAAGGGCAGGGGGGGAGGAGGGGGAAGGGGGTGACCGGTGAGGGAAGATCTGGATAAAAAAGCAGCTCAGCCTCTTGAACACCAACTGTGAGTTGCAGGAGCCCTAAATAACAGAGGCCCAAGTTCTCATCTGCTCCTGGATTTTCGGGTCTATCATAATAAACACTAGGTAAGTGCATGGTGAATGAACCAATTAATGGGGGACAAGTCCAGCCCACTGTGGGAAAATAACAGAGACTAATGGGCCATGGAGTCTGAAGGCCTAATTTATTTATTCTGAGTGTTTAGGCATTTCTGCGGGTCCTGTTGGAGGCACTTCATAATCCTGGGACTGTGTCCCTAGCCCAAACCCTGACTCCCCTCCGGCACACCATGGAACCCTGCAGATAAGACTTAACATTTAGAAATCCCCATCTTTTCCCCCAAAGAAGTGGGGACGCTTGTAGGAGCTTTGCTTCCCTTTCCTGCCAGATCTCTGAGGCCCGCCAGGCTCTCGATGCAGCTAGAACCTCAGAACAGCACAGGGCGTGGGGAGCATGGAGGCATCTCCTGGAGCTGGAATGGACTGTGACCCAATGTCACGCGCTCCTGGCTGCTGCATCTGTAGCGGATACAGGCAAGTCGCCTTATAGTTTATTTATTTATTTATTTATTTACCCCCGGAAGTCAAAGGAAGAGTGTTTCCTCTCCATGGCTCCTTGGGCTGGCCAAATGGCAGAAGAGAGTTTCCTTCCATTTTCTTCGCCCGCCCAGGTCCCTAAGGAAGCATATCCCTAGCATGTTGCTAGCAAGTCCACATGCCAGCACTCTACTTCTCAGATCTCTGCTGCTAAAGAGAAAGGGTCATGTTGAAGGGACATTTGATGCATGGGCTCAGGGGGAGTGAATGTGTTCATAGGATCTGGACCGGACGCTGAAAGTCTTGACTCCAGTTCCAAGTCTTCTGCTGACCGTGGCGTGACCGGGGCCAAAGTCGCTCCTCTCTGGGCCATGTCCTCATCTTTAAACCAGGAAAGGTGGAATTTCTCCTACGTAGGAAGACTGGAAAGAGCACTAACAAGCAAGTCCATGTCTTTACGAGTATTAGCAAACCCAAGGTATTTGTAGGTGGGGGCATGCCTCGCCTTCTGCTTTTCTTTCTTCTGTACTTTCGGGAACCTTAAGGTTTTCCTTGTAGGAGGGAAAGGTAAAATAATGGCTGTGGGAAGGGGTCTTGGTTAAAAGAAGGTAAGGACGTGTGATGTATTGTTAACCAGGTTCACGGCCAGGTTCATAGCTGGATTCATAGGTTCATGGCCAAGTTCACGGCCACGTTCTGAGATTGGTCTCTAGGTCCTGTGCTTAAAAAAAAAAAAAAAAAAAAGAAATCATGATTGGAGCTGCCAAACCAATATTAAAACCAGTGGCTTATGAAAGGTTCTGGCAGTCGGTGCTGAGAATCTCTTTGCACCTCTTCATTTGCAGAGGGCAGGAAACATCTCATCGGGGGCAGGTCTTTCAGTAACACCGAAAACAGAAATGGAAAAGATTTTCCCCCATCACCTGGTCTCTCTCATTTCTTGGAGCCTGAGGTGGTTCATGTTGGAAGTGTCCCCAGGAGCAGGGAGGATCAGCTTCCAGCTTGCAGCGAGGAGATGCTCGTGTGACCTGAGCAAAGGAACATGACCTTTTCGAAACCCAACAGTGATCAATAAACTGAACCTAGGTTTTATGCTTATTTTTTAAAGGATGCCATTTAAAAAAATTTCATTTTATTTTATTTTTTAACTCATGTCAGTGAAGGAAACCCAGCACTCTTGAACAGTGCCGATGAGAAGGAAAACGGGTAAAGCGTTCTGGAGAGCAGGAAAAATGCATAAACCGTCTCAGAAATTTCACCTTTGGGAGTTTATCCTGCGGAAGTCGTTGGAGAAAGGCACCCAGGATGAAGGTGGTCAGCCCAGCTGTTGCTGTCATGAAAACACTGGAAACAACCCAAACATCAACAGCTAGAGATCAGTTATGAAGTTTAGCTATGGCCATGCACTGGAAGATTAAACAGCTGCTAAAAATTATGTCTTTGTTCCCTCCCTCCCCGCCCTCCACCTTGCTCCTGCCTTCTCCACATTTTTTTGTTTGTTTGTTTGTTATACATTTTTTTTATTTGTTTATTTACAGCATAACAGTGTTGATTGTTTTGGCATCACACCCAGTGCTCCATGCAGTACGTGCCTCCCTATTACCCACCACCTGGTTCCTCAACCTCCCCCCCCCCGCCCCTTCAAAACCCTCTGGTTGTTTTTCAGAGTCCATAGTCTCTCATGGTTCATCTCCCCTTCCAGTTTCCCTCAACTCCCTCTCCTCTCCATCTCCCCATGTCCTCCATGTTCTTTGTTATGCTCCACAAATAAGTGAGACCATATGATACTTGACTCTCTCTGCTTGACTTATTTCGCTCAGCATAATTTCTTCCAGTCCCGTCCATGTTGCTACAAAAGTTGGGTATTCATCCTTTCTGATGGAGGCATAATACTCCATTGTGTATATGGACCACATCTTCCTTATCCATTCATCCGTTGAAGGGCATCTTGGTTCTTTCCACAGTTTGGTGACCATAGCCATTGCTGCAATAAACATTGGGGTACAGATGGCCCTTCTTTTCACTACATCTGTATCTTTGGGGTAAATACCCAGCAGTGCAATTGCAGGGTCATAGGGAAGCTCTATTCTTAATTTCTTCAGGAATCTCCACACTGTTCTCCAAAGTGGCTGCACTAACTTGCATTCCCACCAACAGTGTAAGAGGGTTCCCCTTTCTCCACACCCTCTCCAACATACGTTGTTTCCTGTGTTGCTAATTTTGGCCATTCTAACTGATGTCAGGTGGTATCTCAATGTAGTTTTAATTTGAATCTCCCTGATGGCTAGTGATGATGAACATTTTTTCATGTGTCTGATAGCCATTTGTATGTCTTCATTGGAGAAGTGTCTGTTCATATCTTCTGCCCATTTTTTGATATGATTATCTGTTTTGTGTGTGTTGAGTTTGAGAAGTTTTTATAGATCCTGGATATCAACCTTTCGTTTGTACTGTCATTTGCAAATATCTTCTCCCATTCCGTGGGTTGCCTTTTTGTTTTGTTGACTGTTTCCTTTGCTGTGCAGAAGCTTTTGATCTTGATGAAGTCCCAAAAGTTTATTTTCGCTTTTGTTTCCTTGGCCTTATTCTCCACGTTTTTTGATGCCTGCTATGCCCCAGGCACTGTATATCTGAGTGGATAGATATTTATGACGTATCAAATAATAAATATATAATTAAATAAATTGAAATACGTTCAAAGGCCCATCTCACGGAGGCATTATCTGATCTTATGCTCACAAAGGTATATATATTTATATGGCAGAATATGGAATAAATTATTTGAGAGGTCAAGCAGCAGTATATCACAGGTCACTTTTTCTCTAGATGTTGGGATTACGGGTGAGTTCCGTATCTCTTTAGATCTTTTACTTTATCTGCATTCTCTGTGTTACCTGTGGTGAGATTATTTCATGTGTCACTTGAGGTCAATGAGGCCCTGCATGATTTGACCCTGAGTCACTCCCTCCCTGCCTTCTTCTCCTATCAAAGTTCACCCGGCCTACTCCACCCTAGATACAGCATCTCTGTTCTACAAAAGTGTCAGACTTGTTCCCACCCCAGTGCCTTTGCATGTGCTATTCACTCTGCCTGGAACACTCTTTCCCTAGGTCTTTGCTGTTCCTTCTGGTCATTCTGGTCTCATCTCAAATATTCCTTCCTCACAGAGGATCTCCCTGCCCACTTAGTTAAAATTGGCTTGCCCCTATGCATTCTATCACATTTCTCCATTTTAGTGTCTTCATAGTGTTTATAACTCTGAAATTCTTCCAGTTTTTCTCCAACTTGCTGATTTTTGTCTTTTCCACTTGACTGGAAGCTCTCTGTGCACCGGGACCTTGCGTTCTTGGCTTCTGAAATAAAACCTGGTATGTAACAAGAAATTAAAAATATTTGTTGAATGAACACATTCTGTATGTATTATTCTATATGTATGTATTTTCAAAAAAGATTATTTTAAAAATTGAAAAAAAAAAAAAACCCTACCCCTCATTTTCTTGCTTGCTGGAGACACAAACTGGTGACCTTCAGGGGGAGGATTCTCTCCACTTTGCCAGTTTCCTGCTTCTGACCTTGTAAGTAACCCCATGTGGACCCGGATCACTGAGCATGCTGTGCCCATGGTCATTCAGGATTGGCATCCACCCAACGGGGAGTGAGGTGGCTTGTACCTCAGTGCACAGTGAGTGGCCTAGGAGATTTAGACACCCACATTGTTACTCGTGATCTGTGGCTGATGCGCTGTGTGATAATTGTCAAGTTACCGACCCTCTCTGGACTGCAGTCTTCCCGTGTGTGTAGTGAGGGGGAGATCCTATCCATTCCCAAACCTATAGGGATGGTACACCATCAGTAAGCTAATACCATACCTTATGTGCTCTTTTTATATCTGTCTTGTTCCCTGTTGGGCATTATGAACCCCATTTCAACCTCTCAGACCAGCCCAGGATAGTGGGAAAGGCAAAGAGATGACACTATTTAAGCAAATCCTCTATGAACCCCATGTTAACTCCATGACAACATCTTGAGATATAATTACCCCATTTTACAGATGAGGTCATTGAGGTAATGACTTGCCCAGGGGCTCATACTGAGCAAGGGGCAAAGTAAGATTTGGGTCTGTGTCTACTACTGTAGCAACAAGTCAGGTTGGTTCCAAATTATAAAGACACACAATTCTTTTCTTTCTTCTCCTTCTTCCACTCCTCCTCCTCCTCCTTCTTTTTTTAAAGACAAACGGTTCTTCATGGATGCTCATTTCCTTGTCGATTAATCCAAGCTACTCAGCAACCAAGACTCAAGGCTCTGAACCACCAACTCACTTCCTCTGTATCTGTCAGAATTATTTCTCAAGAGGATAATGAAGGTATGGATTTAAGGAAAAAAGGCTTTGAAAATCCTGGTATCACACAGCCATGTCATATTAAAATCCTCCCTGTTTGGTTATTTGCCAGTGGGGCCCACACAGCTTCATTCCAAGGGAAAAATTATAGTTTGTGAGAGGCCAAGTCTAGGGAAACTTCAGCTGTCGGCCTTGAGCTGGAGGTTAAGGTCTTTAATCCAGGTCAAGTGCTCTTGGTCCTGGCAGGTGGAGGGCAGGAAAATGGGCTCCAGTCTTTATTGTTTTTTTTTTTTTTTAATTTTATTGAGTTGAAATTCATATGCCATGTAATTCACTATTTTAAAGTGATTAGTCCAGGGGCGCCTGGGTGGCTCAGTGGGTTAAGCCGCTGCCTTCGGCTCAGGTCATGATCTCGGGGTCCTGGGATCGAGTCCCGCATCGGGCTCTCTGCTCAGCAGGGAGCCTGCTTCCCTCTCTCTCTCTCTCTCTCTCTGCCTGCCTCTCTGCCTACTTGTGATCTCTCTCTGTCAAATAAATAAATAAAATCTTTAAAAAAAAAAAAAGTGATTAGTCCAGAGGCATTTTGTGTGTTCATAATGTTGTGTGGCCACCACCCCTGTCCAGTTTCATGGCATTTTCAGCACCCCAAAGGGGACACCTGTTCCTATGGAGCAGTTTGTCCCCATGAGCTCCACCCTCTCCCCACCTCTCATCCCCAGTCCCTGACGATCATTAATTTGTTCTTCGTCCCTATGGATTTGCTAGTTCTAGGTATTTCAGGTAAATGGAACCTGCCACCTATGTGACCTTTCGTGTCTGGCTTCTTTCACTTAGAATAATACTTTTGAGACCTGCCTGTGTTGTGGCAGGTGTCCACAGTTCTTTCCTTGTTAATGGCTGAGGAATACTCCATTGTGCACACGGACCACACTTTGTTTATCCATGCATCTGTTGATGAACGCTGGTTTATTTTCCACCTTGTGGCTTCTGTGAAGTTTTCTGCTGCGCACATTGGTGGACAGATACTTATTTACCTGTTTTCAACTCTTTGGGGTCTACACCTAGGAGCGGAATTGCTGGGTCACATGGCTATTCTATCTGGAACGTTTTGGGGACGTGCCAGACTGTTTTCCAGAGCAACTGTGCCACTTTGCACCCCCACTAGCAGCGTACAAGTGTTGCAATTTCTCAGTATCCTCATCGATATTTGTTGTTTTTAATTTTTCTCGATTATAACCATCCTTGTGGGTGTGAAGTGCTATCTCCTTGTGGTTTTGATTTGCAGTTCCCTAGTGACTAATGACGTCAAACATCTTTGCCTGTGATTATTGGCCATTTGCAACTCTTCTTCAGAGAAATGTCTATTCAGACCCTTTGCCCAATATTTAATGGGGTCATTTGTCTTTTTGTTGTTGGGCTCCCAACCTTGTTGACCTCATCAGCTGTTTTGTTGTGGGGCCTGTTGGTGAAGGAGCCAGATGCAGAGACCTGCTGAGCTCATCCCTGGACACAATGGTCAGGAAATGAAGGGAGGCTACCCAAGGGGCTCTCCTTCACTTTTTGTGTTCAGCCAAACTCACCAAGAAGTTTGGGGGTCTTCCCTCCATAGAATGATAGAAAGACCTCTGTGATCCTTGTTCACAAATACTCCGGTTCTAGGACATGAGCAGTTCTTCTCATTATGAGAACATTCCACACCCTTAAGTTCCTTTAACCACTTAAAACACTCTATCTCTCATATGGAAACAATATGTACTATTTTCCACACACCGTAATTATCCCCTTTGATACAACCATGTGCAAAAGCGTGCACAAGAAGCCAAGTAGTATCCACCTGGCCAATTTACATATATTTAATTTATTTTTTTCTACTTTGGACTTTGCTTCATGTATTTTTATGGCCGCATTACACAGCATCAGTCAGAGAGACTGTAAATGGAAAATGCAGAGTGATTCCAAATGTCTCTCCCTCTTTTCTCCTTCGACTTCTTTGCTGTAATTCCATTAACCCGTCACAGCAAGAAAACAAACCTTTGGAGTCAGGGATATCTCTCAACACCTCTGATGGAGGGTGTGGGGCTAGTTCTGTCTTGGCATCAGCAAGTCCTTGGCAGTTCTGGGAAAAGGCCCATCTTAGCTCACCTCCAGCCACCTGCATGAGGCTGGAGGGAGGCTCTCTGTGCCAGCCTTACTGGGAAGTTAGTTCCAGGTCTCTGGACTGTACTCTTCAGTCCTTTGGGGGACATAGCAGGAAGGTAGCAGCAGCACCCTGTAGAATGGAGAAAACAAGAATGCTCACCCTCCAAGGTTGTGTCCCATTATGAAAGCCCGTGTTGACCGAGTACTTATTATTGGCCAAGCACCAGATGCGATGTTCTGTGACAATTTTGCAATTTACCCCTTGCCACAATTCTACTTAGATGCCCCCTTTAGCTCCATTTTACAGACGGGGGAACTGAGACCTGGAAGACATTACTTTGACTTGGCCAGCTTCGCAAAGCTGGTCCTTCAGGGCAGCCAGGATCAGCGCCCTGTCTCCTTGGTGTGACTCTCTTCCGGACTCTCCCGTCTCTCGAATGACATGAAGTGCGTCCCCCTTTTAGAGGGGCTCCAGCAAATGGTAGCTGGGAAATGCAAAGATCCAACCACATACTAAATGTGCTGGGTTTATCCCTTTTCTTTCCTTTATCACCAAGAGTCAATCCTACGGTGGGGGCCTCTCTTGGAGACTGAAGTTCAGGAGGGCAAAACAAAGTTCTATATGGGATTTGCCTAACCTTGCCAATGGCTTTCAAAGGTTTCGGGGGTCTACAAAGCCCCTGAAAAATTTGGCTTTGAGAAGTTTCCCCTTCATTTCTAAATCCACAGGCAGATTAGGCAAAATGGAATCCGTATGTTTCTGATTCATTTACACTTAACTCATCAAAATGTTCCTTTTTATGAGCTATTTGATGTCCAGAAAGCCTTTTGAGTAGATTTTATAAGCCTTTTAAAGACTTTTCTCTTAGAAACAGGCGGTTGCATTTTGCCAAGAATAAACAAACTTGAACCTCAAAAGGGCAGAGCTTGCCAAGGACCCTGATGCCAGAGGGCAAGTGTACAAAGTCACCCCTTCCTCACTCCTGACACCTTCTTCCATTTCTTCCTTCCCCACCCCTCACCCCCAATTTTGGCCCCTCTGGTTTCTTTGCAGAACTTTTGATCTCAGTTCAGAACAGTTGTGCCTCTTTCCAAGACTAGTTCTGTTGCAGCTGCTCACCTTAGCAGGAGCAGCCTCTGGCCATCCAGTCTCTTGTCTCTTGCTCCCCTCTTACCTGCCTGCAGGCAACTCAGAGAACACGAAAAGGTGCAGTTAGTTCCCAGTCACTCTGAAATCAATACCCACATGTGCGTTCCTCACCTGGCCATCTGCAAAGAGCTGTCATTACTCCATGCAAATTTTGTAACAAGGGTGGGCAGGAGAACCTTTCTGATTCCCATGTTATGGTCCAGGAAACTGAGGCCCAGTGGTCCCAAGTGATTGGCTAAGACCCTCCACCTTGAAGGTGCCGAGTTCTTGTCTTGGTCACTTGGCGGGGGTGGGCGGTGGGGGTGGGTGGGGATGTGGGTGGGGAGCTTATAAACAAAAGAAATTGATTTCTTACAGTCTGGAGGCTAGGATGTCCAAGATCAAGGTGCCGGCAGACAGGGTGTTCAAGGAGGTTTCTTAGTTCATAAATGGCCATCTTCTCGCTGTGTTCTCATATGGTGGAAGGGTCAAGCAGCTCTGTGGGGTCTCTTCTGTAAGGGCTCTAATTCCTTTTGTGAGGGTTCCATCCTCATGAACTTATCGCTTCTAAAGTCTCCAACTCCTAATATCATCACACTGGGGATCAGGGTACACATATGAACTTTGGGGGGACACCAACGTTCAGTCTCTGGCAATTCCAAACTCTTCCATTTGGTTTGGTTTTGCCGTGCCACCATGAAGAATGACTTGAAAGGCCATCTACAAAGACTCTCGAGGGTCTGATTTTTTTCCTAGGGTGTCAGAGCTAAAGAAGGACCTTGGACATCAAAGAGACGTTAAATGTGTTTGTTATTACTTCTTCACAGTGGTCTTGAGGGTTGGCTGGTGTTATTTCTATTCCGTAGAAGAGAAAACAGAAGTTCAGAAATCACATAAGTCATTTATACGATGTCATGCAGGTGGGCCGATGGAAGAAGGCACTGGGAACTAGCTTGGCTGGTTCTGGTTTCCAGAAGTGGGCACAGATGCCCCTTGTAGATGTGGCTAGCTCAAGGTCACTCAGGAATGTGAAAATACTGGACTCTGAACCTCACCATGAGAGTGTTTCCCCTTGGCAAGCCTCTTTCAGTCCTCACTGGCACAGAGAAATCCCAGTTTAGTGCTGGAGTGTGTCTTTAACACTTTCTGTTCCCCACTTTGTCATGTGGGGAGAACAGGTGTCCCCTTTAGAACCTCCCACCAAAAGCAGTGTGTAGCCAGGATTTCTAATCGCCTTGCTTTGCTCTTACAGCTTTTCTTTCTCAAAGTACCCTTTCACTTATGAACATGACCCTGAATTTAGCCATATTGTAGGGAGATACAATTTCCTTTCGAGATTAAGCAAAGAAAAAGCATTGACTTAAGAAGAAGTATAATGACTACAGGATTATGCAGATGGTGAGTATGGCAAAAATGTTGGCGGTGACACCAAAATGACTGATGTTTAGGAAACACACATCAAGTCCATTTTATAGATGAAACCGAGTCCTGGTGGAAAAGTGACTGGCTCAAGAGAGAGTTGGAGGATCAGGGTAAGAACTCAAGTGTTCTGGTCAACTTTGGTAGTTCGGAGCATGTCCTGGATGGCATTTGCTTGGACATCTTTAAAGTACTCAGTGATTGTGGCATGCCTGAGTCTTGCCACTGATAATTGTCAACATATGCTGATTGGGGGAGTGGGTAGGCCAGTGAGGGAAGGCATGGATGATGAATGAATGAAGGAAGGACACATTTGATGACTACCTTCCTAATTCCTGCCTTGAAGAAAGATGACTTAAAAGGGACCAGGTCAGGCTGGACTGGATCCCAAGTTATCTTAAGTCCTCCAAAACTGGAGGTGGTCCTTTAGTCTTAGACCAGACCAGTGGTTCTTAACTGAGGGTAATTTTGTTCCTCCATCTTCTGGGGACATTTGGCAATATCTGGTGATATTGGTTGTCATGATGAGGGGGAGTCCTGCTAATGGTGTCCAGTGGATACTGGTCATGGATGCTTCTAAACATTCCACGTTGCACAGGACAGCCCCCCACAACACAGAATTGTCTGGCCCTGAATGTCAATAGTGTCAAGGTTGAGACACTCCGTTTTAAGCACCTAGTGGAGTCTTGGAGTCTTGAAGAAGGTAGAATGGGTCAGAGGGTATCTTGAAGTGGTACAGTCTTGCTGAGTCCTTGAAAATATGTTTTTCTTCCTGGCCAGCTGTCATTTAGCAAGACTTTCCAAATTTCACTTTTGCTGATTGGGGCATAGACATGACATGCAGGTCCATATTTACAAAAAAAAATAAAATAAAATAAATAAAAGGTATCGATCAACACAAGTAATAGTTGGTTGACGTGATAATCTTTGAGCACTGCTGTGATAGTCCGAAAAGTGTGTTTGATTTCTGTACCCACCATTTATACCTGGAATTGCCCAGCAGATGCTCATGTGGATTTCTGCAAGTTATTTGTTTCATTTTGTGTCAGAGAGGAGTATTTTGGGTGAAATCTTTTCTAGATAACTTTGAAATTATTTTAATGAATGCTAATGAAAATATCATTTAAATGAATAAATCCTATTTCTTTTTAAAAAAAAAGATTTTATTTATTTGACAGAGAGAGAGACAGCGAGAGAGGGAACACATGCAGGGGAAGTGGGAGAAGGAGAAGCAGGCTTTCTGCTGAGCATGGAGCCCGATTCAGGACTCGATCCCAGGACCCAGGGATCAACACCTTAGCCGAAGGCAGATGCTTGAAGACTGAGCCAACCAGGCACCCCAAATAAATCCCATTTCTTCCTTCCTTCCTTCCTTCCTTCCTTCCTTCCTTCCTTCCTTCCTTTCTTGTTTTATAAATCTTATTTCGTAAGTGGTGATAGGAAGTTATGATTTTCCCTTTTATGGATCAGAAAACTGATACTCAGGTGAGTTAAATTACTTACTCAAGGTCACAAAGCTAGACTGATGGAAGAAGACAGCAGGGAGTGTTACTGGTGGAAATTAACTGGCCTTTCCATCTGTCTACGCAGTGCACATGCCTGGTTCAAGTCTCTGCAAGGCTGAAGTCTGTGTGGCCCATTGGAATATTCATCCATCCTGAGCAGTGAAATCCCCAATCGACAGAGAAAGAACAGAAAAGTAGGAGTGCTTTCTAGGCATTCACTTTGAGGGACCAGAGTCCTGGGTCAGACCGAGTGTCTTTGGCGTACTTCCTTCCTAAGAACCTCATTCTCTTGATCCCCCCTAATGGGCACCATTCGAGTATCTGCTTCATAAGCTTGTCATGAAGGTAATTGGAAGGAATAGGAGCAAAACCCAGGTCCCGGGGAGGTAGTAGGAACTCTGAAAAATGTGAGTCTTTGTCACCTGTGCAGAGGTGTAACATTGCCCTTTAAAGAAAGAGAACAACATTCTCCCTTTGTGGGGACTAATAGGAAAACAGCAACTGAGCGGTAGAGAGGCTGAGAGCCAACTTCTCTTCCCCCGGAACACTGTGAAAAATTAGCTCTTTTGCTTAAGAGCACACAGACCCTTGAGAAAAGTAAGACATAAAACATGAGCAGAGAGCAGATGCTGGGAACATGCCATCTTTTTATTGGCACCATTAGAGGGAAATATATGAACTGTATAATACCACCATAAATACAGTTATTTGTAACGTCAAAGCAACAATGCCAGCCACAGTGCTTGTCTCTTGCATTTTCTTCTCTTGAAATGCTTCATATCCAAGCACAAAATCACAGGAAAATGTGAATAATACTGTCATTCATTAGGGATCATAACGACATATTAGCAACGTCACCCCACATTCTTCAGGATGAGTTTCTTTGCCTCTCTGCAAAAATATTTGTTCTTCTTTGTGTCTAAGTGGCAAAGCTTTTTCATTTAAAAACATTTGAAAAAGAATGAGGTGCTGGAGTGCGTATCTTGACAAACCATCCAATGGCTCTCAGGGCCCCCCCAACCCCCTTCCCTCTTGCAGTTGGCATGGGAACCTACTGTTTCCACCAAAGAAGCAGGTTGGGAGGAAATCACAGCTTATAAGAGTAGAGTTAACCAAAGTCGGTTTGAAAAGACAAAGTTGTTAATGTGCTTGGTCCTTTTTATTTCTTCTCTTTGTCATACACACACCCACACAGAGTTCAGACATCTGGTCGACTCAACTCTGGATGGAGTTGGAGTCTCAGATGGAGTTGGAGTCTCAGATGGAGATTATATTTGTGCACTTCAGAACATTTTGTCAACTGTAGAGAAAGAGATATGTGTGCACGCATGCGCACGCGTGCGCGCGCGCGCGCGCGCGCACACACACACACACACACATGCCCCCACCACTATCACCAACCAACACAGTAGGGGGTATCCGGGCCCCTGAAAGATGTTGACCATGTAATAGTTTCTAGGAATAGGGACAGCACTCCAAAATTCTGGGATGAAAGTGGCTTGTTTCCCTGTGTTTGCCCCCTGAGACTGAATCTGTTTTGGATTTTATTCTAAAATGGAGCAGATTGTCATTTTTTCCCTAATTTTAAGATTTCTTTCATCCTAGGACAAGGAACCTCACAAATTAATTTAGCTTGTGCAGAGGACTTGGTTTTCCTTCAAGTTTTCAGTTCAATTGTCTAAGACCAGAAGTGGAAATATTGTTTTTGTAGACAGAAGAGAGAGAGAAAATGCTGGTAATTGTATATATGTGTGTGTATATGTGTGGGGGTTGGTGAGTTTAGATGAATAAACTATAATACCAGAACACCTAAAATTTTAACAAGAAAAAGGAGGCAAGTTTCTCTGTCAGTCTGTCTCTCCCTGTTTCTCCAAGTCCCCATTATGAAAAGCATCATGCTGACTCTATAGAGTTGGAAAATAGGCAAAACATGAAGAAATAAATTTCACCTATAATCTAACAGTAAGAGACAGTCACTCTTGAACAGTTTGATTTATTTCCTTCAGGTTGAGATAATGCTGTAGATACAATTTCGAGTCATTTTTCATCTACTGTCATACCGTGACCATTTTCTCCTTCCATTAAACATTCATTAGAATCATAATTTAAAATGTTTTTGCAATACTTCATCATACCACGATTTTACCAAACCATTTTTTAATTGATGGGTATTTAGCTTTTAAGAATTGTATTATTATACACATCAGTGTGATGATAATCTTTAGGCATAAATCATTGTCCTGACCGGAATTCAAAGACCAAAGAAGTTCGGAATGGCTGTGCGTCAGACGTAAGGAGTGAGACAGGGTTGGACTGGTAGGTAAGAACTATCTTGCCAGCTCAGTGTCCCCTGCTAGGAGTTTGGGACTTTATTAAAATAACAATAAAAGTCATGATGGTGGTGAAGATGATAAAATAGCAAGTATTCAGTGAGTCCTTGCTGCTCAATAGACACTTTTCCCGGTGGTTTTTATTCATTGCATCCTTTGATCTTTGCAACAACCCTGAGCCATAAGGAGGGATCACAAAACTGAAGTGCGAGAAGTCAGGTCATCTGGCCAAGGTCATCAGGCTGGTGGGAACCCAGACTGTAGAGCTGACATAATTCACCATTTTGGTCCATTCCCTTCTCTGAGCCACTGAAGGATTTTGACTGGGAGGTGGGGCCACGATGAACGGGTTTGCGTATTTAAAAGCCTTGCTCTGTCTGTAGTGAGGAGAAGGGATGGAAGAAGGACGCCTGGGAAGAGGGAAGATCCAGTCCAAAAGAGGAATGGAGGTAGTGAGAGCTGGTAGCAGCAGGGACAGACAGAAATGGGTGGCTAGGAAGCATATTTGGGAGGTTGGGCTGATGGGATTTAGATCTGGAGACAGAGGCAAGGAAACTTCAAGGTGCCTTGCAGATTTGGCAGCTGGGTGGAGGGTGGGGCCCGTGTTGAGATGAAGCTGGATGACCTGCCCAAGATCACTTAGCTTCGGAGTCAAGGAGGTGGCGTTCTTTTTTTTTTTTTTTTTTTTTAATTTATTGATTTGACAGACAGAAATGAAGAGCAGGCAGAGAGGCAGGCAGAGAGAGAGGGGGAAGCAGGCTCCCAGCCAAGCATGGGGCCCAATGTGGGGTTCGATCCTAGGACCCTGGGATCATGACCCGAGCTGAAGGCAGAGGCTTTAACCCACTGAGCCACCCAGGCGCCCCAGGAGGTGGCGTTCTGACAACAGAAGCCAAAAGTCTATGGTTCTGGAGATGGTCTGGGAGAAGCAAATTGTGCTACATGAGAGAACTTTCAAAAAGAGGAGAAGAGGGGTCCCTGGATGGTTCAGTCGTTGAGCATCTGTCTTTGGCTCGGGTCATGACCCTGGGGTCCTGGGATCAAGCCCCACATCGGGCTCCCTGCTCTGCGGGGAAGCCTGCTTCTCCCTCTCCCACTCCCCCTGCTTGTGTTCCCTCTCTTGCTGTCTCTCTCTCTGTCAAATAAATAAAATATTTAAGAAAATTTAAAAAAAAAAAAAGAGGAGAAGAGAATGGAGCCAGCATTAGGTGGCTAACAGCACATCCTGGAGCACGGCCATGAGAGAATCTCATCTCTTATTTAGAGGGACTGGAGTGCAGAGGTGAGAGACAGCAAGGGCTGCCCTATAGCCGTGAATCCCCCGCGTAACGCCCTCACCTTCTGCTTGTGGGGAGGGGTCAGGAGACGGGAGGAGATGGCAGGTCCGGAGGGGGTCACCCTCAGATAGAAAGACAACTAACTCCGTTTTGGGGCTTCTGTAAATTTCGTGATGGAGTCATGTGGTCAGTTTATTTTGAGGAGTTGGGCCCTTAGGACAGGATAGGCCTTGAAATGTAAATCCAGTCTGAATATGCTTTCTTCTGGGGAGTACTTCGGGCAAACGAGGTGACAGAATGGGGAAGAAGTAGGGGTTTTGGAGAGTGGCCATTCTAAATTTGAATCCCAGTGATTCCATATTTTGGGAGGAGGGGGTGATCTGTTGAGGATGAGAATGCTGGTTTCACTTCCTTGACCATTTATTTATGTAACCATAAAACAGGGATAATAGGGTTACCCTAAAATGAAATGCACAGTTGACCCTTGAACAATGTGACGCCTTGAAGTTTAATGTCCGAGTATAACTCGACTCCTGAAAAACTCAGCTACTAGTAGCCTACCGTTGATCAGTTGCTTTACTGATAATATGGACAGTTAATCCACATATATTTATGTCTCCCTTGTATCATATGCTGTACTCTTACAAACAAGGAAGCAAGAGAAAAGAAAATGTTGTTAGGAAAATCATAAGGAAGAGGAGATACTTACAGTGCTGTCCTGTATTTATAGAAGAAAGTCTGCGTGTACGTGGAGCACACAGTTCAAATCTGTGTTGTTCGAGATCATCTGTATCTCTGTCTGTATCCGTATCACCACAGGGTTTGTGATGGAAGAACTACGTCAACATGAACTCCATTTTCTTTTCCCTACTACCTTGACTTGACCTTCTTCTCCATTTTGAAGACCTTGATTCTCCGGTCCGTGCTCCTGGGCTTGTCATTTTGTAGTTCCTAATCTGAGGACTGGCCCCTGCCAGGCTGGTGGATGGTCTACTACTTGTCTAGCTCCTTAAGCAATTCTCATGAAGGTGTCCTTCACTCAGCATTTCCACTTAGGGGCCGAGAACATTTCCATTTAACTGATGCGGAAACAGAGTCTCAGAGAGGTAAAACGAGGAGTCCAGGCTCCAGAAAAGGTGCAGTGGAAACTTAAGACCTGGGTTTTGAAAGCTTAGCTTCCTTATTCTTTATATAATTCATACTTCTTCTCCTTTGCAGTCCCACGGGGAAAGGAAGCCCTGACCTCCAATGCAAACTATCCCTACGCTTAAAAATAAAGTACCGTATTTTCCATGACCACCGTCCTCTGTGGCCTGGGAATGGATTCACTATGTTGGCCATGACCCTCAGAACTCAGAGACACCAGCTGTAATCCAGCTAACTGCTGAACTTCTATCCCTTCCTTCCCATCTGCCCTCTCTTTCAGGACTCGAAGACCCCACCCCTCCATGAATGTACTTGAGCCTGTGGAGACAGTACACTATTGTTTGTGTCTACATCTAATGGCCAATGGCAAAGCAACAGGCATCCCAAGATAGAAGGGTTGATGTCAAAAACAGAAACAAAACCCGGGGCTCCTGGGTGGCTCAGTTGGTTAAATATCGGATTCTTGATTTCAGCTCAGGCTATGATCTCAGGGTCCTGGGATCAAGCCCCACATTAGGCCTTCTGCTCAGCGGGGAGTCTGCTTGGGATTCTCCCTCTCTCCCTTTCCCTCTGTCCCTTCCCCCTGCTCTCTCTCTTCCTCTCTCCAGTGAATAAATAAGTCTTTAAAAAAAACAAACAGAAACAGGAATGCCTGGGTGCCTCAGTTGTTAAGCATCTGTCTTTGGCTCAGGTCATGATCTCAAGGTCCTGGGATCGGGCCCTGCATCGAGCTCCCTGCTCAGTGGGGAGCCTGCTTCTCCCTCTCCCTTTGCCCTGCTGCTCCCCCTGCTTGTGCTCTGCCTGTGTTCCGTTTGTCGCTCTCTGTCTGCCAAATAAATAAATAAAATCTTAAAAAAAAAAAACAAAAACAAAAACAAACCCAGAAAACCAAATAAGCCAATGCATCCTGAGAGGACAAATCAATGACTTTTATAAAGGTGGGATATAAAGTTGGTACAGCTGGGGCTTTGACTTAGACAATCCTGGGGCTGAGTCTGAGCTTTGCTTTTCACAGCTGTGTGGCCTTATGCAACAGTCTCTATTTTTTGTTTTGTTTTGTTTTGTTTTGATTTATTTATTTGGGAGAAAGCAAGAGACAGAGCATGAAGGAGAATCAGAGGGAGAAGCAGACTCCCTGCTGAGCAAGGAGCCCAATGTGGGGCTCGATCCCAGGACCCCAAGATCATGACGTGAGCCGAAGGCAGATGCTTGATCGACTGAGCCACACAGGTGCCCCTTTGTACAGCAGTCCTAACTTCTCTGAGACTCAGTTTTCTCATTCACTAGATTGGAATGTGTAGGCTTGCAGAGATTTTCATCTATTTTGTTCACTTCTGCATCCCCTGGACTGGAGAACAGTGCCTGGGACGTAGTAGTTGTTCTGAAAATGTTTGTTGAACAAATTGTTGAACGAATCTGTCAAACAGAACTAATAATAGCTCCTGCCCAGAGGTGTTGGGGGGCGGGTAACAAGAAGAGGTATGTGCGGTGTGGAGTTTGGCATCTAGCCCCTCTGTGAGCAAGCCAGTCATGATAGTTGGCATCCTCTTTCCAGCGGCATGACGTGGTTCCATTATAAAAGCCACATTCTAAAAACACAGAATAAGGTGCTTTGTGGGGCACCTGGGTAGTGTAGTTGGTTGGGGGTCCGGCTCTTGGTTTCAGCTCAGATCATGATCTCAGGGTGGTGGGATCTAACCCTGCGTTGGGCTCCACGCTTGACGCGGAGTCTGTTTAAGACTCTCCTTCTGCCCCTCCCTGTGCTCTCTTTCTCAAATAAATAAATCGTAAAAAAAAATAAATAAATAAAAAAGGAGAGGACGCTTTGCTGAGAGTCACTCTGGGCAAGAGAGGCGATCGTGGCTGCTGATGTGCAGAGAAGCGTTCTTGTGAAAGAAGGGAGAGGTCCTCTTCTGTTGCCTCCAGCTCTTGTGGCCGGACCACCTCCGCCCCAAGTCCTAGGGAGCTGAAAAAATGTTTTTGAAGTGCACTAGCAAAGAGGCAGGACTTGAGAATTGGCGAGAGGCTCCGTGTAGTTAGAAGGGAGGCTGTTGCAATGAAGGAAACCAGAGAATTCAGTAATGAAAGACCCTACTGCCTTTGCAGAAGAGTGCCGAGGATTTGGACTTGGTGTTCAGCCAATTGTCAGTTTGGGTAATTGTGCTTTGATGACCTTGAGGTCTCCCCTAGGATTTCAGGAGACATAGTTCTGTCTCCTGTCTCTTGAAAGCCCTTAGCTTCTATGCAGAGGGGCCACGTGGCAACAGTGGGAGGAGGGGTTAGGTTTGTCTTTGGGAGAGTCAGTTCCGTTGGTGAACAAAACCAACACTTGATGGTCTCACGGTGGGGCTTTTCCAACACAACACTACCCCCCCAGTGCTACACCATGGTCCAACTCAATGACACCCCTGAATGGACATAGCGTTGTGCACCACTGCGTCTTCTGAAATGATACATCTCAGCATGGCGCCAGGGATCAGAATAATATATGGCAACACAAGATTACATGCCAGTATTCTCCTCTCCAAGAGTCACACGAACCCAACAATGTCTTCGACACGTCACACCTCGACACAGTGTCTCATTCAGTGCGGGGTAACAAAGAAATCAGTCTTCAATGCAGTGTGGTTTCCCAAGACAGTCATGACCCAACAAACCCCAAGGTGTCCAATGCTGATTCAGCAAAGCATAATTGGCCCAACTCAGTGGAAAGAGAACACCAAATAGAACGATTGCTTTGGAAAACCCAGTCTCTCTCCCAACCAAACTTTATGGCCATGTATGACTGGGGTTTTCCCAGCCTTGGGAAATGAAGAAACCAAAATCTAGTCCTTTGGATTTGCCAACGTGCAATAATTCCCGACCTTGACTGTTGTCTTTCTTCCTGCTTGTTCCCTTGGCCACCATTTGGCTTGGCTAACCACAATCGGGATGCTGGTCCCAATCTGGGCCTTGGAGACAACTCTGAGAGACTGCGTTGGAAGGAAGGTGCCAGGCCCAGGGAGCGCTGCGGATGGGAATTCTCAGCATTGCTGGAAAGGGGGCTGTCCACTGGTAGCTCTGTGTGGTCTGCTCATCCATCCAAGACAAACCCCAAACCCAACACTTGATTTGGCAGGCAGGGAAAAAAATAGAATAAAGTTTGTTCTCTTTTTCAAGGAGTGGACGGAGGGATCCCGGGCTTGCTTCTTCTGTTGGTCTTTTTCCTTTTTAAACAAACCGCCTGGCTTTTAAGATCTTCAAAATCCCATTAAAGGCTTTTACCCCTTCATATATTGGAGGCGTCTGATGAAAGGGGGTAAGGGGAGGGAAAAGATAATGGGGCCTCAGAGAACAGAGACCAGAGGCCTTAATTTCGCCTGTCTCCCCTGCCGATAATGGTGTTGGATGTAAACAGTCCTCTGTTGAATGCTGGAGCGTGATTACAGGATGGCTGGGGAAAGAGGAAGTGTTTGCAAACCGCAAGGAGGAATGTCGCCCTTTGAAGGAGTTTGGCATTTATGTTTTGCCCCCTCCGCTGTCCCCCCACAACCCCGACCCTACCGCTTTTCTCCACGGCTTTCTTCTCTGGGTTCCTGGTACTGTAAACACAGTGACAGAAATTAGATGTGGGCAAATCTGTTAAACATTTCAAGTCGAAGTGGGGCTGGCGGTTGTCTCACTCCGCGGGATATGCGAGACGAAGCTAATAACTTCGTAATGGGTCTTTTGTTTTTGTCTGGGGACTGGTGGGAGGGAAGTGGAGGGCAGGGGCCAGGGCTGAAGAGGGGGATGTGGGCTAGAAATTGGGGCCAGGCTGCTGTTAATGGAAGCAACCCGAGCTTCCAGCATTGTGGGGAGCCAGGCGGGCAAGATGAATTCTCGACTCCCCCCCCCCCCCACCATGGGGGCCTTCGGGAGAGGAGCCAGTGACCGTCACCCACCAGCAGGCTTCCTGCCCCTCACCTTCTGGGGCATGCTCTCTGGTGTCCCGGTCACAAAGCACCTCTTCTTGACAGCTTCCTGCCTCAGACTTCTGCTGCTGCCTTCATTTGTTTCATCCATGAAATTCCCAGTGACGTCAATGGGGTACCATGTGCGGGACACGTGCAGTCCGTGGGACCGAGCAGCGACACCGGGGAGTAGAGCGTTGGCTCTGTGGATTTTATGCCTACATGTTTTGCTGTCTGGAAATGTCTGCCTGGGATCAAGTTCATGTTCTTAATTCTGCTCAGATGGTTGGGGTGGGAGCCTAGAAACCCACAGCTAGAAGCTCCGTCCAGCGGTCCTTTAATTAATTCAGTGAATACATATTGAGGGCATGCTATGTGGCTGGTGGGACGAGATGTTGGGGATGGGATGGAGAGGAAGAGGAGCTCGGTCTTTGCCTTCCGGGGGAGTGGGGAGTCCTGTGTTTTGCACATTAACTGTTTCACAAATGATGATTTAATCATAGCATATTAGGAGCTACAAGGAAAGAGGACGCTAGATGGGAAAAATTGGGTGCCTCATCTTGCCTGGGGGAGGGACAGCTCCAGTGGTTCATTCTTGATCTTCAATGGGATGGAAGTTTCCTCTAGGGATTTGTGAAGGGGGAGGGGGTCTAAGGACACCCATTATCTCCTACTTCTGAGGGGATACTTCCTATCTTGTCCTGGAATTTTCCAAAGATGGAAGTACCACACCCTTTTACCAGAGCCACTTTTGGTGTTTTTAGCTCTCCTAGCTACGTGGCTAGCATCATTCTGGTGATTTCTTATTAATTACAACTTCAATTAACAAGAGGTGAGGCATTTGCTGTTCCCTTCGATAAAGCGTTGTGCTGACGAGGCATGTTTCCATACACGAGTGGATGGATATCATCTTCGCTGAAGCCTTCAGCAAAGCAACTGCAGCTCAGAGAGGGGAGGTCAGTTCCCCAAGGGTCCACAGCGGCTCAGGGACTGAATCAGGATCCCAGCCCAGGACTTCAAACTCCTAGTCTAAGGTCTTCCCCAGTACTATGCTGCCTTTCATGGCCTTTTCCGTTGACTGTTACGGTCATTGGATTTTAAACCCCTAGGGACCCGGGAGATACACTGGGACATCTTTGTCATCAACATCCTCAAAAATATATGTAGATTTACTATCTTGTGGTTCTGCGCCATCCCTGGGGATACTGCATACTTCCTGGTGCCCAATTACTACCTCTTCTCTGTTGCTGTCTGTTAAGATTCCATTTACTGTGGACGATCTGGGTTTTTGTTTTTTTTATTTATCTGACAGAAAGAGAGGTCACAAGTAGGCAGAGAGGCAGACAGAGAGAGAGGGAGAAACAGGCTCCCCACTGAGCAGAGAGCCTGATGCGGGGCTCGATCCCAGGACCCTGAGATCATGACCTGAGCTGAAGGCAGCGACTTAATCCACTGAGCCACCCAGGCGCCCCTGGACGATCTGGTTTTAACCTGAGTGTTGAGCCCTTCTCTTCCTCAGGCTCCATGACCAAGTTCCCTTTCATTATTCTCAGGACCTCATTGGCCATTTCTGCGGCTTTTGCACACATATCCTGTCTGTGTCTCTAGTTCCTGCTTACACAAAACCAGACAAGGGAATTCAGAAGGTGCTGTGGTAGAACTCCCCAGAGGGATTGGCATCAAGAAGAGCTATTTTCTTTTCTTTTCTTTTTTTAAAGATTTTATTTGTTTATTTGTCAGAGAGAGAGAAAGAGCGATTGAGCACAAGCAAGGGGAGCAGCAGGCAGAGGGTGAAGCAGGCTCCCCACTGAGCCAGGAGCCCGATGTGGGACTCAACCCCAGGACCCTGGGATCACGACCGGAGCCAAAGACAGCTGCTTAACCAACCGAACCACCCAGGCGTCCCGAGAAGAGCTATTTTCAGAGTATTGGCATACCTGAGATATAGGCTGCTCATGAATTCCAGGGGCTCAGGGGGTACTCGGGCTCCATCTAGCCACCCTGAGAACATGGGGTAGATGAACGATTGCCACATCTTCTTTGCTAGTCTCACTTGGAGAAGTGGAGTCGAATTCCCTTCTTCTTGAAGCTGACCTGACTGTAGTGACCGGCTTGGCCAAGAGAATGTGCTGGAGTGTCATTATTTTAGAGCTTCTGGGGCTAGGTCAGAAGAACCTTGGAGCTTCCTCTCGAGTCTCTTGGAATTCTTGCTCTTGGAACCAGCAGGCAGGCAGGGAGGAAACTCAAGCAGCCCATGAAGAGGTACATATGTAAGGAACCAAGGTCCCAGGCCGCCATGATAGCCTTGCCATGTGGATGAGTCATCCTGGAAGTGAATCCTCTACCCACAATTGAACTGTTCCATTTAACTGATGGCTCATGGACCAGAGATGAGCCATCACCACTGAGACCTGCACTACAGATCGGTGAACAAAATGAATGGCTGTGTTATTGTCTGTCATGATGTTTTGAAGTGGTTCATTATACAGGAGGAGATAGCTTCAATAGAAGTTTCTCCTCCAAGACCAGTTGTCTGTCTCAGTGAAGCAGGGCAGGGGCAAGTGAGCCACTGGAAGGCTTGCGCTAGCATGAGCAATTTTCAAGATTCCCTTCGCTGAACCTTGCTTTTCAAGCATGGCTCTATTCTTCTTTTTTTTAAAAAAGATTTATTTATTTATTTATTTATTTATTTATTTATTTGACAGACAAAGATCACAAGTAGGCAGAGAGGCAGGCAGAGAGAGAGGGAGAAACAGGCTTCCCACTGAGCAGAGAGCCTGATGTGGGGTTCGATCCCAGGACCCTGAGATCATGACCTGAGCTGAAGGCAGAGGCTTAACCCACTGAGCAACCCAGGTGGTCCTTCTTTCCCCCATTTTACAGATAAGAAAATCAAGGCTTGGAGAAATCAAGGAACTTTGTTGAGGTCCCATGGGTGGTCCAGCCACACAGTCTGTGTTCTTAGCTACACTGCTTGGTTGTTGCCCTCTGATTTTTCAGTCTTCTGGGGGAGAGCAGACCAATGACCAGAGGTAGTATGAGGCCACATATACCCTATATTAGAGATGTATAAGATGCTGGGGCAAGAGGGGATGGGAGAATGAATACCTCACTTTGCCTAGAGAAATAGGGGCAAGGTTGTTTTAGAGATGGCAGTAACTCAGCAACTGCCTGAGTCATGGGATTTCTGCCTGTCACACACAGGAGGGCCTTCCCAGGGGCATGTGGAGGTGAGGCAGGGGGACTCTACAGCAAGTAAAAAGGTGAAGAAACTATAAAGAAATGGCACATAAGGGGAATTAGCAGCGGAGCCGGATTGCTGTGGGAATCATGGGACAAGGATGCTGAAGAAACGGGCAGAGCAGATCAAGGAGGGAGTTTTACGCCATACCAAGTACTTCGGGCTTGCCTCTGCAAATGATGGTGCTTTCAATGGGCTGGGCACTGGCTCGAAAATAAGGGGACGTCAACCCGAGCCTGCCTCTGATCCAGCAATCTTGGCTCCAGCCCCCACCCAGCTGTTTAAAAACAGCGTTTGCAGAAAGCAGAGGTCTCTGCGATTCATACAAACCTGTCTCGCGCCCCAAGAACACATCATTTATTTCCTATAAGTGCCTGTCTCCCTCTTCCTTAAATATGCTCAGGGTTACAACTTTCTCTGCTTCCTGGGGGAGTTGCCCACCCCACATGGTAATTACTCACTCCATAAGGGCTGTCTCCAACCCTCCTTCTCAGCCCTTTTTTCCTGACCCTTTGCAGTGACCAGTTAAAGGGTAAGCATGCTGTCTCTCTGCTTGTTAGAAACAGCCACCATTTTGGATCTCACCTGGAAATGGACCCCCCTGGGGGAAAGCATCCTTTTCCTGCCCCTTCCTTTTCTTAGTTTGAAGTCAGTGTAATTTATTTTGTGCCTTCCTGCTTCTTTTCTACACGTCCAACCAGGAAAACGAAGATTTATTTCCTTATAACTTAATTATAATTGATCCTCATGCCCGAGTCTTGTGATGTTGAGATGGATTAGGGGTGGTGACTACAAGCTTCCAAGCCAGGAATATGATGGTGAATACAACTTCATTTAATCTCTTTGGGGGTCATTCTTCTCATTGGTTAAATGAAGGGGTGATCCCTGCTCTGTGCTCTGCTCTCATAGCCTGTGAGGTAGACGGAACAGATAAGCAAATGCCTCTCCCACGCTGGGAGGCAACAGGCTACAGATACGAGGTATCCATAGACATGATGTTGGCAAATGATGGTTGGAAATGAGAAAGAATAATTAGATACGAGCCAGATTGCCTGGGTTTGAATTTCACCTCCTCTATCAGGATAGCATTTGGCCTTGGGCAAGTTTGGCTGCTGCGTGCCTCAGTTTCCTCAATTGTAAAAAGGTAACGGTATCTGCCTCCAAAGCTTATCCTAAGACTTAAATCAATGAAGGCAGATGGGCTTGGAGTGGTCCCTGGCGCATGGTAAGCGACCTATGAATGTTTGTTTACTGTTACTATTATACTTTACAACTTGTTTCGACATTCGAATATGGAAACAATGACTTCCTCTTGTGATAAAAATAGGTCTTCAGTTTCAGAAGCTGGTATTCTGTAATTCGTCGTGGGGAATCACAAAAACCGGTAACATCAAGACCTTGGTAGTAAATGGACTTCTCCGTCCTCAGGAAAGCATCTTCTTTACAGAAGGGGAGTTTTGCCATCAAGGTCCTAACCACACCAGGTTCTTCCTTTATTGTACAATTTTAAGGGCAAAGGCAGTGGAAATGGAAGCAATCCATCCTAATACAATTCACTGATTTGCTCCTAGTAGGGAGCTGATAAAGACCCCTCACGCATGTATGGCAAGAAGCCCCTTCGCGGTTTCTGTATATTATTTATACAGAAACGTTTTTATTTATTAGACCCTTGGCGACTAAGAGCTCTGATAAAATGATCTTATGGGGTTCAGGCTTCACAATGAACCAAAACCAACGCTTTGAGAACTCTGGCTTTTTTGGAGTAGGGGAAATGCCATGCTTCGCTATCACCTGGTACTTTACCCAAGGGATGGTAAAACTTTAAAAAAAAAAAAAAAAAAAGAAGCAAAAATGTATGAAAGAGATTAAGGCCCGGTATGAAAACTATTTTTATAGGCAGTTTGGCCTCAGCTTTGAAGTTCAGTAGGGAGTGATGTATTGCTATCAGCTTGGATTTCACACCTATTCAATTCTGTAGCCAGATAATGACGAACAACCTCCTTTGGGTATAAAATAATGGAACAAAATTAAGGCAAGCTGTGAAGTGACCCCCTTGCATCTCTGGGAGAGATGGGGATTTGCCGGAGTGTGTTTAAACTTCTTTTTTTTTTCCTCCCTCCCTTGAATTAGAAGGATGGTGTGACAGCATTTAAAAAAAAAAAAAAAAAGGTTTTGCAAAAAAAAAAAAAAAAAAATCGCTCAATCCTAATACCCAGAGATAAAATAAATTCCCATTTCTGTGTAGTCCTTGTTAGCTTTGGTCCACATCCTATGATTCCAGCTTTGCAGCTGGAATTTACTCTTAAATGAGGGTTCATTCTTTTTTTTTTTTTTTTTTTTTTAAGATTTTGTTTTAAAGGGATCTCTACACCCACCGTGGAGCTTGAACTCACAACCCCGAGATCAAGAGTCACATCCTTTACCAACTGGGCCAGCCAGGCACCCCGGTAAGTTTTCTTTCTTAACTGGGTATTTTATCACCTTTCCACCCCACTTTTCCCAAGTGGACCAACACACATGAAACCCCAGCATCGCTGTCTTGCTTGGAAAAGGAGTATTGCTGAATCTTGTTTGCTACCATGGGCCTGAAATGGTCCCCAGCTGATAGAGTCCAGCTTTGGCTTTTGTTGTTAAGGGTTTTAAAATAGAGTGGGAGGTGTGCTCCGTTTCTGAAATAAATTACGTCCGTCTAGACCCCTTGCCTGTATGGAAGTCCGTTGTCTGCAGGTTTGGACACAGAAGTTAGCCTGTGGCCTTCCGGTTTTTATGGTAGGGCACTATCCACACTCCCAGGTCCCGGCGGCACCTCAGACCCAGCAGAGGACCCATGTCACTCCTGAGGGGACTCCTGGGGGCTTCTACCAGCCCCTGACTCTGGAATTACTTGAGGTTCCCCTCCAGACAGCCCGCACATGCCTGGGGCATGCCAAACTTGTGCTGGTCTTAAGATTTCCCCTCTGCCACTCCCACTGAGTGGCAGAGACCTCCTTTCCAGACCCTTCAGCCCCAGTACCCTAGTATTTCCTCCATGGTACTTGGCCCTCCCTGAGATGACCCTGCTGGTTCGTTTGTGCATGTGGGCGAGTGTCTGTCTGTCCCCTGGCCTGATGTTTGTTTACTTTTGTACAGCCACACCTGACATCATACTTGGCACAGGTAGGTTTTCGATGAATAAATGTTCAGTGAATGGATGGCGGTGTAGCTCGCTTACTCGGATCCTGTTCCGTTTTCAACCCCCTCCTTTAAAAAAAAAAATGAGCAAACTCAGTTTGAGAGGCATTTTAGGTTCCCAGCAAAATTGAGTGGACAATTCAGAGAGTTTCCACAGATGCTCTGCTCTCCTACCCCCTCCCCGGGACAGGCACAGCCCCCCTTACTATCAACATCCCCACCATGTTGGACCAGCGGGGTCCACTTGTTATAGCCGATGAACCTGCGTTGACCGGTCATTATCACCCAGAATCTGTAGTCTCCCTCTGGACCCCCTCTTGGTGCTGCCCGTTCTGTGGGTTTGGACTAATGCACAGTGACACATATCCATACTTGTAGTTTTCCCAATTAATTTCACGGCCCTGAAATTCCCATGGGCTCTGCCTGTTCATGCTCAACCCCCTTTTAATGCCCCTTAAGCGTTTCCAGAGGGAATGGGTTGTGGTGACTCTGCATGGCAATGAGGCTGGGATGGCCACCCCGATCCCAATCGTGATTAGCATTTATGTAGTGCCCACTGGTAGCAAGCACAGTCTTGTTTCATTCTCATAACAGCCCCGGGTTACGGGTAAGGACACTTCTTGTTTCCAGTTTTCTCAGCAGCAACTCTCTCATTCACAGCCCCACCGGCTCTGACATTCAGCTCCTCCTCCTTAGCCAGTCCCTCCAGCCTTGTCTCGGCCTTTCTGCTTTTACTCTGGGGATGGGCCTGCCGGGTTTTGCTGGGGGAGATTATAGGATCAGTCTGTGAAGGGAGAGGAACACAGCATCTTTTAGAAATTTAGTGTGATTCAATGAAGCATATATTGGAGTCTGTGCGGGGTGCCAGTGATGGGGAGGACTATGCCCTGGTCTCTCCTGAAACCCGTATGGTGTGTTCCTCCCTCCTTCATCTCCCTCCTCCCTCCAAGTTCCATGCATCCTGGGAACTCCTGTTCTACAGGGAACAGGGGGAGGGAGGCATGAAGTCACTGCCTCGATGCCCAGAGGAGGGCTGCTCAGAGACATGGGGACGTGGGAGAGGAGCAGGAGCCTGTTTTTCAGGGTCCGTGCCCGAGAGGAAGGCTCACTGCTCCGGTGGTCTGGAGGAGCGTGTCCCCGCCCACCACACGCCTCCCTGATCACTGGGTGGGACACACGGCACCGGGCCCCAGGCCCCAGGCACCGCCCCTTGCCCGTTCTGGAGAAAGGTTCCCAACCTGCTCCTACTTTTGGCTGCTCAGGAGTTTCCAGAACACCCACAGATCCTTACATTACAGGGGGGTGTGTGTGAGAGTTGGTACATAACAAAGATCGCCTTCTTCTCTAGGAGCCTCCTCATCCCAACAGCTGCCCTTTGGAAATCTCCTTGGGCCACCATCATTACCAGGCTCCTCCTCTTTGGCCATGGCTGGAGGCTTGTTCAAGGCTTGTCACCTGCCATCCTCCTCGCCATCCTCCAAACTCGGTCCCTCATATTTACCGCTTTGCTCCCCACACCGCAGACCTTGCGTCAGCGATCGTGTGTCTCCCTGTCCCTCAGTGGCACCCCTTAGGCACCAGTGAGGTTCCCAGATTCTGAACGCCAGTGGGAATCTCAGTTCCTTCTTGTCCTCAGTCGGCTGTCCTGATGCTGTCCTCTAAATTCCCCCGCCCCGGTGCTCTGTCAGGTTATTTCTCTTCATTTCACAACTGGGGAAACTTGAGGCACACCGGGGTCACCCAGCACGTGAGCAGCCCAGTCCCAAACACAAAATCCGGATCTGTAGGACTCCAAAGCCTCTTTGTTCCCCTGTGGCCTCTGTTGGGCTTTCCAGATTGCCCAGCAGTTCGAAGCAAAAGGCCTGATTACTGGGTGCAAGGATGCCCCCCTCACGGACTTCTGTGTCTCCCAGAGCCTGCCATTGAGTTCCAGATGGAACCTCTGATTCATAGCTCAATTGGCATCAGTTCATGTCTGTTTCTTCGTCTGTTAAATGGGCTTAATAATAGCCAGGGTGTGGTGGGCCAGATTAATTAACGTTTGGACAAGTTCTTTGAGATGCCTTGGATGAAAGGTGCCAGGAAAGTGCCAAGGGTTATTAAGCCAGAGACATTTGCCGTGCCTAATTTAGGATTCCCCGTATTTCCCACTTGGCAGTCTCCAGGGTGATCAGTGACTCAGAAAATATTTACCAGGGCAGGCAATCCCCCAACATCAGGCTGGACTTATGACAGCAGACGGAGTAGGTTGCGACGGAAATGCATGTAGCCTTGTTCCTTGTTGGTGGGCTGTCCTTTCATGTCGAGAGCTGTGATCCCACTGAAGCGTGGCTTGTGGCTGGGGCTGACGGTTTTGTGAGTGAAAGAGCATATGGGAAGCCCTGAGCATCTACACAATGACTTTGCCCCAGTAGGGTTTAGCTCCTGTGGGAAGGACGGTGACAGTCTTCTCTGCAGGTGTCCCATGATCCTGGACATCAAGCAGACGTGAAACAGGAAAACTTCATAGCTACCTAGATATGGAATAGATGGGAGACCCTCGAGTAGATTTTATGCGATTGTGCCCATCCGGTCTCAGAAAGGCAGAACCTGTATGGGAGTGTAACCAAAAACGTCACGTCCCCCCGAAAAAAAATCCTAAACCCTCCCCCTTAATCATTCTGCTTCTCTTCTCCTTACATTGTTCAAGTACACTGAAGATTTTTTTTTAAAGAAACTTTGAATTTTAGAGTGGCTTTAGATTAACAGAAGAATGTGAACAGAGTACAGAGAATTACCATACATCCCAGGGTCCCCTACGATCCACATCTCACGTTGGTAGAGTACCTTTCTTGCAATCGGTGAACCAGTATGGGTATATTATTCTCACTAAGGTCCATACTTCGTTCAGATTTACTCTTTCAACCTAATGGCCATTTTCTGTCCCAGGACCCCATCCAGGGGAACACATTACCTCAGTCATCATACTTCCTGCGGCCCCTCTTGGAGCCTTTCCTTGTTGGCTTGATGACCTTGACAGATCTGAGGAGTGCTGGTCAGTGATTTTGTAGCTTGTCTCTCAGTGGGGGGTTTGTGGAATATCTCCCAGTGGAGAATCTCCAATGATTTTCTCATGATTAGACTGAAGCTATGGGGTTGGGGAGAAAGGCCACATGAGAGGTGAACTGTCATTCCCATGACGGCCTATGAAGGGTGTATATTTATTGCTGTTGATGTTAATTTTTGTCATGCGACTTTAATAGTGTTTTCAGGAGCTGATTATTTTTGCATTTATTTTTCTAGCATGAACTATTCCAGCTCTGTAGGAAGTAATGTGATGTAATTGCTCTGTTGATGTATGTTTTAAGCTTCAAGAGGACTTGGTCAGGAGGCTTCTCTTCAGCTCATAGTTCTGTGCTCACTGAATACCTAGATGAAAGGAGGAAATGAGTCTTGGTTAAAAGAAGAAACTTGAAAGAAGATAGATTGTCCACATTAACATAGGAAAAGTAGTATCAGAGCAAGAATGTATTGGTGTTTGGTGGGTGAATGGATGGATGGATGGATGGATGGATGGATAAAAGGTGTCTCCAAAAGAATGACACACCAACTGGCTGGGCTCTTCTGGCCCACAGTGTAGCGTATTTCTCTCCAGAGTGGGGGGAATTGACAAGTGCCATTGATTTTCACCTATCCTGTACCTCCATGCTTTTATCTCCTCTACCCTAAGTGCCTTCCTGGTTACCACCCCTTCCTGATGATCATTCCTGGTTATCAGGGGATAGGTTGATTGGTTAGCATTAGCCTGCTAGTTTTCTTAGAAACTCTACAACTTAATGAAGACAATGAAGACATTGACGCTGGACTTATTCCTTTCTCCCTAGAGAATTTGGACTTTGCATGCATGACCCTACTTCCATTGATGAATCCACTCAACAGATATTGGGGGAGTGCCTCCCATGGGAAAGGCAATATATGACAATGTTTGCTAAACAGGACAGACATGGCTCCATCCCCAGGGAGCTCACAGTCTAACAGAGAAGTTTGCCATGGCCATCTTTGGATGCATGGTTTGCCAGACAGTTAAAATATCACCAAGGGATGTCCCCCCTGCTTTTCAATGGCACACAGTGCTGGAGTGAGCAGGAAGCCTCTTGCCTCATGTACCTTCTTGGTGTTCTCTGATAGCGACAGATGAAAATAGGTCCACCTGTGAAAGCTGGTAAGCGTCTTTAGATAAAGGGGCCGTCATTACTGAGCCATATCGGAGCAGAAACAAGATTAGAAACAAAATTAATTTCCAAATCAGCTCATGACTTCATCTGCCTTCCAGCCTCACTTGATGGTTTAACACACATCTGAATGCCCTCATTCGTTCTGTCAGTCTTGCTGGTTTTCTGGCAGAACTAAAGTTCTATTTTTATGCTCCCATGAAAGTCCACTCCAATATTTTTATCAGTCTTGCTATTTTATTAGCCAACACAAAGGTCACTGGTAAGATGCTCTGCGGCTGGATAAGGATTTGCAAATCCTTCCACCCAATCGACACATCATGGGGATTTTCCCAGGAACTGGGAAGATCAGCTCAAGAAGCGTACCATACAGTGTAGAAGCTCTCCAGGCACGTTGGATCCAGACCTTTGCGTTGGGAAATGGCCTGGGGTGCCCGAGTCTTCCTTCAGCTATGAAATAGGAATAAATCCCCACTATTTCATGGAACCTATACAAGATAATATATTTGTAAACTGAAAATCCTGCAATAGTGGGAAAAATTATTTGGAGAGCCACCAGATGAGTAATAAAGTCTTTATCAGTCTTGGTCGTGGTTTGACTTTGCACAGTGCTTGGTATCTAGCAGGATGTCAATGAATGGTGGCTAAACGAGTGAATGAGTGGAGATGGGTAGATGAGTGGATGAATGAATGGATAGATGAATAAATGTATGGGAGGATGAATGGATAAATGAATGAGTGGGTGAGTGGATGGATGGATGAATGGGAGGATGGATGGATGAATAAATGGATGGATGGGTGGAAGGATGGATGGATGGATGGATGAATAATGAATGAATGGATGAATGAGAGTAGTCATCAGAGCCCTCCTACAAATGAATCTTTTCTTTCTACCTCCTTGTGATTAGAGGAAGGCAATCATCCCAAATTTGGCTTCTGCCTTACAACTGTTTTGTGGCTTTGAACCAGCCAACTAATCTGTTAGTTGCCTTGCTCATAAAAAAATGTTAATGACATCTTCTTTGGGGGTTGGTGGTATAGTGGGTGTTGAGAAAATTAATTGGGTGGTGGTAAATGGCTTTGAGAACTCCAGATGAAAGGTGCCGTGGAGGTGAGCTGTTATTAACCTTGTTACCTGGGGTTTCCTCTCCCTGCTTCTGCCTCCTCAAGAGTGGCTCCTCTTGGCCTCCGGGGGACTCCTGGTGCTCCAGAAGCAAGTTTTACTTGGAGAAAGAACCTGTCTTTCATTGGACTGACTCTTCCCTCGGGTCATTTGGCAGAAGGCTCCTAGGTGTGAGGGATATAATCCTAGGAACTTGGCTGTCCTGCCTCATTTCCCTCCAGAAGGATTGATTTTCCTAAATGCCAACCAGGCCATGCAATGCACAGCAGCCTGAAAACAGATTCTCTTTTTCCTCTTCCTGGCATGAAAGAAAAGGGGACCTTGCTGGGTCCTATTTTCAGGGCTCTCACCTGTTGGCAAGACCCGGCCATAGAACTAGGGGCCAAGTGTTTACCATCTGGTGTCCAAAGAGATCTGGAATTCAATTATAGCCAGGTCCAGGTCACAGCCTTCCTTCTTCCCCTATGGGGTACCCCATGTTGAAGGCATGAGATACATGTATCTTTCAGTTTATGCATTTCTGAAAGAGGAAAAAGGCACAGGCATTGGAGCTAGGGAGATGATTTGCATTCACAAATGTGTGCACTTAGACAAACTACTCAGCCTCCCTGAGGTTTGCTTTGGGGATATAATGCCGATCACACAGGATTGTTAGGAGGACTTCATGAAATGGTGCATCTTGAATCCCTGTGGCTTACTTTCTTTTCTGCCCCCCCTCTTGTCTTCTTCCTTGTCTGAGGCTGCTTCTAGGATTTTTTTTGCTCCTCATGAGTCCTGCTTTGTTTCCTGGCAGATACCAAGTTCCCAGATCCAGAAACAGGGACACAAGGCTGATCTCATTGTTGACCCCCATAATCCATCACTGTCCAAGGACAGACCTTCTCATACTTCTTGGATTCTGTCCCCTTTCTTCTATTTCTACCTACCTCACTCTGGGCTAGCCCACCATCTTTGTCTCCAGATAATGGCAATAGCTTCTTTGGTGCTTTCATTTTGCCATGTTCTGCCTCCTTCTCTGGAGAAGACAGAGAGATCTTACAATATAAATCACATCAATCTGGTCTCCTACTTTAAGCCCTCCAATGCTTTTCCCATGGAAGTAGATGATTTTGGGGCTCCACATTTCTCCCCCTCTGTCCCCTTGGGTTTTCCCTTTGTCTCCTTCTCCCTATTCCTCTTCTCCTGTTCCCTTCTCTTTTTTCTTTCTCTTCTCCTCCAATGCTTTCTTTGTTGGTGGGTCTGCCTATCTGCCTATCTCCCTCTCTTTACCCCTCACTCGTCGTTCTTATGGATGCGTCTTCCCTAGACGGACATGATAGAGAATCTTGCATGTATCACAACCACCTGTTAGTGTGGGATATAAGGACCCTAGGAGAAGAGGCTCTGTGATGCATCCTTCACCGTTGACATAGCCATACTTTGGGGAACATCATGAAAGCTACCAGGAGCTGGTTTGCCCAGTAGTTCTGATTGGAAAGAGACCTTGGACTGCCTCCACTTTCCTCTGTCTGGGTCTATTCTTTTTGCCCTGAACATGGTGCCTTCAAAGGGCATCTTCTCTCTTAAGAAAGTTTCACAACTGGTCTTTCTCTACCACTGTAGTGCATTATTCTCTGAGAATGAAAGCTGGCCACACTGTTCCTTGACTATAAATTTCTTATGGGGAGAGACCTTATTTCATACATTTTTATGTCTCTGACTGGGACAGCACAGTGGCTGGGACATCACTGGAGCTCAATACATGTTTGTTGAATTGGATGAAGTGGAGAAATGTTGTCTTCCTGATTGGGGTATTTTAGGCTAAATTCCCTCTGTTTTTTTTTTTTTTTTTTTTTTTTTTTCCTCCCTCAATGGATCTGATTACTGTATGGCCATAAGGAAGCTTGAGACTTCCTTTACTTGGGATAGGAAAATTCTAGCCTGATCAATTGCTTGATTTTCCTGTCCAAGATGTCTATAGAGGAAGTCTTCACAATTCTGTTCAGCTGTCCATTCATGCATCTTATCTTTGGCCCTGAGTAGACGTTTCTGATTGTCCATTCATAACCCCCTCCTGTCTTTAACTTAAAACCTACTGCTTCTTGTTTGCATGTGGGGGCTGACTTCTTAGAGTCTTCCCCTTAAAATGATTCCCAAGGTTGAAGACAATAGCAGAGATTTTGCTCTCCTCTTTTATTTCTTCAGACTACCATCTCTCAACGTAAAGAGAAGACCTGGCTTCTGTTTCTGGCTCTGCCGCTAACTTGCCTTGAGCAAATCACTCTTTCTCTACGTTAATTTCCTCATGTTAACCTAAAGTCTGGGTTAGATTAGGGTTCTGTGAGTTATGGCCCCCAACTTGCTTGTGGAAATAAAGTTTTATTAGCACATAGCCACATGCATTGGTTTATATATGGTCTGTGGTTGCTTTTGCATTGCAAGAGTTGAGAATTGCTTCCTTTATTATCTGGTCCCTTACAGAAAAAAATCTGCTGAGCCCTGAAATAGAAGATTTGCTAAGGCCCTTTAGTTTGAACACACCGTGATGTTTAGCTACTGCTTCTAAGCTTTTCTTATTGACAGGCATCGTCCCATCGTGTGCATGGGGTACATGCCACTGGGGTTCCCAGACAGGATTCAGCCGGTCCCTCCCTGCACCAAATATCACTGAAATCCATCCTGAGCAAAAACAACCTTTTTGTTTCTCTGCCTCTGCTTCTCGGTGCATCCAGGAGAGAGAGGGGCATTGGTTGATTCTAGAATGTTGAAACGTGCCCATCTCTGGCTCATTTCTTTCGGCAGAGCCAGCTGGATGGCAATCATACCGCTTTGCCCCTGCTTTGCAGGTTTATAATCCCTTATGTGAAATTCCAAAATCCATAATTCTCCGAGAACAGATTGTTTTTTCATAAATCATGTGATAGCCATAACGAACCCAAGCAGCCATGAGATTATTGATAGCCTTTTTAAAAACCCAACTTAATGTGATTTTTAAGCTGCAGAAGTAGGAATGTGTTTAATCCTGGGGGCTGGGTGTGCCCTGTTCCGTTTAAAAAGTTTGGAAATTTCTGAATTCTGAAACACATCTGGCCCTGGGGTTTTGGATTAGGGATTGTGGACCCGTGTTGATATTTGTGGTTACCTCTTATTTATGGCGCACATTTAAAAGTGCGTAAAGTGAGTTAATTTAAACAAACAAACAAACAAAACACCCAGTAGCTCATAATGAGGGGTGCTGTGATCTGGCTTAAACACGGCGTGGTATAAGTTCAGGAAAACCTGTCCTGCGGGGTGTTTTCTATCCCCTTAATGACCCCTTGACTCTCTCTTCTCCGTCTCTCTCTGACTCTGCTCCGCGATCACCAAGCCCGTCTCTGGGTGCCTCCAAACCCAGAGCATCTCTTCGTGATGGTTAGTTAATGAGCAATCCTGTCTTACCCATAACACAAGATGTGGCGTCAAGAGCTCATTTGACATTGCTGACACTTTCCCAGACCAAAGTCGAGGTCACCCAGGACCCTGGCAGGACGGAGTTTGGTTGCAGGGGCAGGCTGGGGGTGGGGGCAGGGACACAGAATCTCAGAGGTCAGGGTCCCGGGGGTGGTTCAGCGTGAGGCCCGTGGCTTCGGGGCCAGACTTAGCTGAGGGCCGTGTTTCGAAAAAGGGCTGCTTCCACCCTTTCAGAGGGCAATATCCCTGGCTTTAAGTACTCTTAAAACACCAAACACATTAGCTCCCACAAATGAGGAAGATTTAAACCTAAACCCGGTTACAGCCAAGAGTGTCTAGGCGGCCGAGGTGCTGTAAAGAAATGATGTTATTATGTCCAAGGGATGCCATTAAAACTCTGTTTACAAACCGAATGTGCCAGAGAATGGGTCAGGGAAAGAATTATTAGCGAGAAGCTATTTGATCTCTTTTATGATCCAGTGACTCATAACGTTAGCTCCATGCTCTCGAAGGTGAATAATGAAAACCTCAAGCCTGTTGATTTACAAACAGGCCCAGAATTCCCTGTTCTTTAACCTCAGATGCCCTCGTAAGTGTGACTTACCCTAAATCAAATGTGACATCAGATGCCACTGGGCCTCTCCCTCCTCCCGAGAGGTAATTGAGGGGGTGATTGGCGTATAGGGCGTATAAAGTCCCGTTCCAGATGATGGATAGCTGTGGGAAGGGTCAATGGCCGGGACTCAGACACACGGCTTTGTTTCTGCATGCCCCTTATCTTCAGGGCTCTTGAGGCTCTAAAGATGTCCTTGTTCTGGCCCCCGGCTTCCCGGCAGACCAAGGAGAGGGGTGGACATCACACTTTGCCCTAACGGCCACTGTTAGGACCCCCATAAAGAGGTTACGAGGAACAGGACCAATCAGGGGTTTTCATTCAAACTCCACCCATTACTGAATGCAACCTCTGTTGCAGGGGATGGAGAAAGCCCAGGGTCCGAGGGAAGCAGCCATGGGGGGTGGGGGCGGGTTGGTGACAGTGACTCTCCAGTTGCTTGTGGGTTTTCATTCTATGTCTTGGTTTTGAAGCAGTCCCCAAAATCTCCCCGGGGAAGGATTTCTCCTTTTCTCTCCTCACTTCTTTTCATTCTTTTATTCCCTCTGGTTTCCTTTTGTCTCCTTTTCTCCCCATTCACAGAAAATCTTCAGCAGTCAACAGCTTAGTGTCATGGGAGGGGTGGTAGCTAACAGCACCTTGTTCTTACTGGGGTTTCTCCTGAGCCAACATGTTCCTTTCATCTTCAGAGCAAACCTGGGGTAAGTTCTACTTGGTCCCCCTTTTTAGAGGTAAGCAAACTGCAGTCCAGAGGTAAGGAACTTGCCTGAGTCACGCAGGTGTTACTGGAAGAGCTGGGACATGAACTTCCCTCCCCTGATCTCTCTCTCTCTCTTTTTTTAAAGATTTTATTTATTTATTTGAAAGACAAAGATCACAAGTAGGCAGAGAGGCAGGGAGAGAGAGAGAGAGAGAGAGAGAGAGAGAGAGAGAGAGAGAGAGAAGCAGGCTCCCTGATGAGCAAAGAGCCTGATCCAGGGCTCGATCCCAGGACCCTGAGATCATGACCTGAGCCGAAGGCAGCAGCTTAACCCAGTGAGCCACCCAGGTGCTCCTCCCCTGATCTCTTCAGCACTATCTTCAGCAGCCCCTCCAGATACTTGGGATGGAGTGAGATGAGTTGAGGATTTGGAGACCATGAGGCTTTGGGTACAAAAGTGGCAGACTCCCTACAAAAGAACCTTGCTGGAATGTTGGCCTGGGGAACATTCCCAGGTGGAGACATTTCTTAGTTTGGGGTCACCGTCCAAGTGGCTGGAGTACCCTCCCCTCCCCCTGCCTTCCACAACCCCTGCCCTTCATCATCTTAGTTGGTGACAGGTTCTTCCAAAATTTATGTTTTGTGCAGCGTGTCCTCGTGTTTGGAAGAGCAGGGCAGTGGCCATGAATTCAGGCAGCATGGAGCTGGTAAACAAGGAAGGTGTGTGGTTCCGTGGACAGAAGGTGGAGGGCACTTGTGGCTGTCCCTGAGCTGCTTTATAGGTCCTGTCTTTGTACTCTGTGTCTTCCCTGCTCCTACCGCAAAGCCCGGCTTTCCTGCCCCTAAGCACATGAAAGGAAGTGGCCCTCCATGGGGACTTAGGGCTGCCAGGACAGAGCCCCCACTGCCCGGCCCTCAGCCTGTGCCTCCCTGGCCTGCTTGGAGATGTGAGAGCACCGCAGACCATCTTGCTCCGGCTCATTCATCCCTGTCCCATCTGTGTTCTCAGGGGTCAGGACAACTCTTGGACAACCCATTCTTTGCCTGGTGCTTTGGCAAAGAACCCTGCTCTCATCCCACTTTCGGAACTGAGAAATCTGTCCTGAGCCAACTCAGGACAACTCACCTGCATCGTGACCTTGGGCAAGTCACCGAACTCACTTAGCTTCCGTTTCCCCATCTGTACGTGTTAAAATGAGACAGTCCTTGGTGCTGTAGTTTGACACTCGCAAGTGCTTTATAAATGTCGTGTGGGTTACCATGGTTATTTTTTTTTTATTATTTGAGGAGCTAAGTGATACCTCCTTTTTCCTGAGAGATTCAGTTCTCATGGGAAAGATGGCTCCATGAAGGATGAAGCTCAAGTTTTCTTCCCACACATACCATACACAGTGCTCCCTTGGACTTCAAAGAGAAGACCCCCTCCAGGAAGTCCAACTTGGGCTAAGTGGGTGCAGCGGGAGGAGGATTGGCTTTCAGCAGGGGCTCTGGGCAGCTGGTAGATATCACACAGGGGTGGCCAAGACCTCAGGGATGGGCCTTTTTCCTCCCTGCAGGTAACATCTCCAATGGACATGGGGAAGGATAGGAAGGACACTCAAGGTCAACCTTCACTTTTGTAGTTGTTTAAGTATCAATTATAATGCCTCTGAGGCTCATTTGGGTTAGGGTGAGGAGCGAGAGATGTCTTTGAAGATACTCCACATATCCACTTGGAAATCTCACTTAGGGAGTCTTCAATCTCTTAGCAAAATGGGTAATTCTCAACCACCATTTTTCTGGTTAAGAAAGTGTTAAGGAGCTCCTCACTAACAATTCTCATTGTTGAAAGCTCTAAGGTACAGGAGGCTTTCTCCATCTTAATGAAATTTGCCAGGGACTATTAATATGAGACTGAGCTTTCTGGGTGATTGGAATGGGGGAAGGATGCTAATTGGATTTCAGGAAACAGGATTCCACGGACAGAGATGTTTGGGAAACACCCTGTTAAAAAATGAAATGGTTTTCATAACTGGAAGATTTCTAGGGTCTTTCATGTATTTTTATTTTTTCCTCCTGAGAAGGACCTAGAAGTCCACATTCCTGCAAATTCTTTTGGACCACTCTGTTTTTCATTTATGGAATGTACTGTGGGATTAACATTCTGGTGGAACACTTGGGTCAAAGCCACCATATGAGGGACGCTCTATGGGTGGTTCAGTCAGTTGACTGCCCAACTCTTGGTTTCAGCCCAGGTCATGATGTCAGGTTCATGAGACTGAGCCTCTATCAGGCTCTGTGCTGAGTGTGGACCCTGCTTAAGACTGTCTCTCTCTCTCTCTGTCTCTGCCTCAGCCCCTTTCTCTACTCTCTCTGTCATAAATGGGTAAATCTTTTTAAAAAAAGTTACCATGTGAAATAAAAATAGGTAAAATACTTAGAACAGTGCACTTAGTACATAGTAAATGCCTGGTACGTAGTAAATGTTATCGTTAGAGAGGTGGCTGAACCTCAAATTCACCTCTAACACTTAAAACATAGATGTTTCGAGATATCATATCCTCACAAAAAAGTGATGTGGACTTATTGCCTTGGAAGAAATGCCAAAAAAATTGAAGTCAAAGAGTTAATAAGGCAAGTCCAATCATCTCCAAGGTAGACTTCAGGGCACACATCTCAGCATTGGGAGGAAATGGGTTGTTTTGAGCAGGTAGCATACATCAGTAAAACATGGGTTGGACCCATTTCCTACTGTGGACGTGGATTAGTTATGACTGGATGGAAACCCCCTCACTGCCTGGGTTCTGGGCTTTTTAACTGTCAAATACAAGCAAGACATTATTTCAGGGGCTCCTGGTGGCTCAGTCAGTTAAGTGTTTGCCTCCAGTTCAGGTCATGATCCCAGGGTCCTGGGATCAAGCCTAACGTTCGGCTCTCTGCTAATGCAAGAGCTTGTCTCTCCCTCTCCCTGACGCCCCCCCTGCTTGTACTCTCTCTTTTCTGTCAAACAAATGGATAAAATCTTTGAAAAAAAAAAAAGAAAAACCCAAAACAACATTTCACCAGTCAAATTGCAGTCCATTGAGATCAGTGGCATTGACATCACCTGAGAAACATTCTTCCTCTTGGAGAGAGTTAGGTCCTTTCCTATCTACTTACTACTTCCAGGTTTTGTTTGGTGACTTGGTAAAGTGGCCGCTTGCTTAGCTAGATGTGCCTAAAGAATCTGGATCTTCACGTCAAGAGGGCAGTTCCTGTGTTGGACAGAGAGCTGATGCTAATTTTAATTTTCCTTTCTAGCTTGCTGGTTTTATGACAAGAACCCTCAACTTGGAAGACTAGCTTTCCCACTTTCCACCCTGAGTCCCCTGTCCCCTTTCTAAACCCCTTGCTCCCTCTCTCTTCTGTAGTAAAAGAACAACATGATCAGACCCTGGAATGTGCCTTAGCCTGAGGAATAAATTCAGGCAGCTTGGTTTATAAGCTTTTTCCATGGGAGAGAACTCTAGGACCAAACAGATATTTACAAATATTGAAAGCACTGTGCTGATCCCCAGCAGTGCCCTGACTGTCAGGAGATAAAACCCTCCTCAGAGGAGTTGTGTTCTTCTCTATACCTCTTCTCTTCTGTCTCCCTCATCTGTCCCACTCTCAGCCAGATCATCTGTAACAGGAAGTTCTCCAGAAGAAAGTCCTCATTGCTTTTGGGAGTTCAGGATCTGAGGGCTTGGGGTTCGCTACATTGGGGGACCAGACTGAAAAAGGGGTTTTAAAAGATGGATGTGTTGGTATACTCAGTGCTTCAGCCAACAGAGAGCCATTGTGAGCAGAGACAAGTACCTTGTAAGGGGCATGCTCAGCCTCACAGTTCCTCAGAGTGGGCAGAAGATGGAGTTGAGAGTAATTATTTTAGCATCTTCTTGCTCCAAGTACCCACTGATGTAATACATGTACATTGAGTGCCCTGCACATATAAGACAGTGTATTGGGCACTGGAGCTGCCATGTTAAATCTCTCAGGGTCTGGACTGAAAGAAGACACCATTAAAGGTCCTTCAAGCAGAGAGAATTTAATGCAGGGAGTTGAATCCTTGGAAGAGCCAAGGAGGCAAATGGAGAAGTGAGACAACTCAGTGATTACCAACAGTAGGAGATCAGTACTATGCTTAGGGAAAGGGATTAAAAAGAGGAGCTTATATTTCCAGAGCCCACTGCCAGGACTTCCAAGTGGAACCAATGTCATGGAGAAGCTGCTGAAGTAGGATGGGTGGGTGGAGTGTGAAATATTCCTGGCTGCTTCCTCTTCCTTCCTTCTAGTCTTCCACCATAGCCTCCCATTGGCTGAGCCTACCAGGAAGCCAGAGGGCAAAGGAGCTTGGGAAATGCAGTTCCCTGTGATTTGGAGCAGGTGCATGGCTGGCAGTAGTGGTTCTGGACAGCCCCTTGCTCTCTTGGAAAGATGTGGATGCTGAGTATTGCTTGGCCCTACTCATAACCTCAGTACCTCATCTCCCAAACCAAAACTGAGTAAGAGATCATGGTCTTCCCATTTTTTTTTTCATACTTTGGGAACTTGCTAAAGGGAAAGCGAGTTTCCATTTCAGAAGGAAATCTGCTTAGTGAATGAGAGAGTTCCCAGTGACATCACTTTCGCTTTAGATCTCCAAACTGAACTTAGCATTGCGATTTCTTCCAGACCTGGAAACACTTTTTCCTGTAATAACAAGAAATGGCATTTACTGAATGTTTGGTATGATACCGTGCAAAGTGTTTCCCATGCATTATTCCATTAAAACCTTATAATCACTAACCTTCATATTGATCCCCTGAAGTTGCTGTTTTTATCACACTCAATTAAATATTAGCAATCCAGTGTTTAGATAAGTTAGATCACATTCAGTTAGTACATTGTCAGAAAGTAGTAGAGCCGGATTTGGCCAAAGTTACTCCAACTTCAGAACCCACATTGTTAGCCACTCTTCGATGTTACCTCCCATTTTCTTTTTCTTGCACATGGGGATGCATAAGGAAAGTGTGTTTAATTGTGTGGCAGGTAAGAGAAAAATGAGCCCATCTTAGGTAGGATATGGTTCAGCTGCCAGAGATGCAAGTCTGAATAATGGTAGCTTCAGTGAGTTGGACGCTCGCTCTCCTACAGGTAAGACACTGAGCTGGCGGGTCTGGTACCTCCAAGCCTTGGAGTTTCCAGGAGTCAGGTTTCTTCTGTCTTTTTTCTTCCTCATCCTTAGGGTGTTTTCGTTGTTCGATACTTTCCTGAGCATTTCAGCATCAAGTCTTGGTCACCGCCAAGTCTGTCATCCAGCAGTATAAAGCAGAAAATAAAGGCAAGAAGGAAATGCCCCTTCACTCTAAGGGCATGACCTGGAAATTACCCATATTTTTCCCAGTCTTGTTGGCCAGAATGTAATTGCCATGTCAGTATATTCCCACCTAGCTGCAAGGGAAGCTGGAAAGCACAGCCAGCTAAAATATGATTGACCTATTGGTACCAGAGAAGAGGAGAACCATCCCGGAGGAACAGCTGTCTGATTTAACTTGCACATATGCTTTCTTTGAACTTCTGTGTGCTGACGGAAAAGCTTTTCCATTTTTTATTTCAGCAAATGTGCGAATCTTCACTTTAGGCTAATTTTGTCTTCAGTTTACACATGATGCCATCTGAGAGCAAGAGCCATGATATGACTTGCTCCAGCTCACCAAAATGAGTTGATTAAGTGGGGAATGAGGTTTGGGTGGGAATTAAAATTAATTTACCAGTGACCATTCATTCATGAATTTTTTTATGTTATAAATGGCTTTTTGCTACTAGATAGAACCTCATTACCACGTTAGTGTTGGATAACAAATTTTTGTGTAATGAAGAACCCCAGGCCTATAAATGTCCTTTGTTTCATGGTCTGTGCTGGTCAACTATCAGAAATGGTTACTGAAGATCTTCCCAAACCCAATTTTTTTGACATTTACCTGATTACAGCTAGTCTGAACAAATAATTCATATGAAACCACAAAACAATTAGGGGGAGGGCTTAAGTACCCAGAGGGTTTAGCCAAGATATATTTGTTTTTGTGGACTCATTCCATCTAGCTCAACCCAACAGGATCAATTGTTGCCTACACCTGATGGTGTTCTGTGCATTCAAGGGCTGGAAACAAAATTTTGGAGATCCCATTAATTGGAAATCATGGTCTGGGCCCTCTCATTGTACAGAGTTGTTCAGGGAAGCAAAGGTGGTCGTGATATAAAAATAATGATCAATAAACTCATCATGTGCTCACATACTCCCTCCGCAGACATCCCACCCCACTTCCCACCAGCACAATGACCTACCAGTGCATCAGCCCCCTTTGTTGGACACCCGTTCATAGATTGCCAGAGGCTGCTGGTGACCGACAGAACTATGCAAATATGATGCAAATGGATGGCAAAGTGGAATTACAAATCTCACAAAAGACGCAGGATTTCATAAAGTGGGGGGAAATTTTGCTGGAGAGCTGCTCTAATTACAAGCAAAGCACTTGATGGATGGCAATGTGGTAGACAGGCCAGTTGACGCGACAGGTGCTTTGAGCAAGAATGATTTGTGTATCAAAGGATTAAGAGAGGCCCTTAGGAAAATTGATGAAGCCCTCCAGTATTTCTGAGAAATTGCCCTCTCTGTGATCCTGATGCAAAAAAGTCAAATGTGAAGGCAATGTGTCGTACTGTGGTATCATCTATCTGCCCATGTATCTCACCAGATCAGCTCAGAAAACCTGCCAAAACTTGACTCAAGCTTTGTTCTTTCTAAGAACAAGAACACGGTTGACATTATAGCCGGACTATTGCTAGATATGATAAAATAACTTGTTATTATGATTTTCAGTTTGAGGAGTCTTCAAACCCCTTGGGTCCCTTGAACATTTTATTAGATTGTGAAGTTTATTGAATATTCCTTCTTCCCAAGTGGGGATGGAGATCCCAGCTCGCCTGGCGGCCATTTGGCTGTCACTGGCTGGAGGGGGCTGCTGGGCAGGGGTGGGGGGAATGATAGGAAAGCATGGATTCTTGGCAGCCTGTCTGGGCACCGGCGTCATGGCACGACGCTGCTGCTAATAATCAAAACAATAACAACAAATAGTAATTGGGCTGTTAGTATGTTCCAGGCACCATGCCAAACACTTTGCATGGGTTAGGTCTTTTGCTTCCCAGATAACACTGTAAGGTTACTACTCTTTGAGCCCCATGTAACAGGGGAAGGTATTAAGAGTTAGTAAAGTTCAGTATTTTGCCACAAGACTTCAACCTTTAGTCTTTTGGGAAGCGAAATTCTCCCCTTTTTTTTAAGTTGGGGGAAGAACATTCAACCTGACATTTAACACAGTTTTAAGCGTAGGATCGGATGCTGCTGACTCTCAGCATGACGGGTTACAGCAGATCTCTAGCTTATTCATCTTGCATAACTGAAACTTCCCGCCCATTGAACAGCAGCCGTCCCCACCCCTCCCCCAAAGTCCCCGCTTTCTCCCTCCAGTCCCACAGCCCCTGGCAACCATCATCCTACCATCCGCTTCTACGAGTGCGGCGATTTTAAATACTTCCCATAAGTTGAATCATGCATATTGGTCCTTTTGCGACTGGTTTATTTTGCCAAACCTGGTGTTCTCCATGTTCATCCGTGTCATTACATAGGGCAGAATAGTTTTTTTTTTCAAGGCTGAAGACTATTCCACTGTGTCCATGTATCACATTTTTTTTTTTTTTTTAATGCTCCTTTCCCTTCTGATTCTTGCAAGTTGATGAAACGCGGGGAAGGAAACGGGAGATGCTGCAGCACAGATTCTCAGTCCCAGTCAATCAGGATTCACATCTTAGCTTGCTACTTACTGGTTTAAAAACCTCGGGGAAGTGATTTAACCTGCATCTTGTAATCACCGTGACTGTGCATGCGTGTGTGTGTGTGTGTGTGTGTGTGTGTGTGTGTGGAGAACATTTAAGAGCTGTAGTACAGTGTTAATCACTATAATCACCTTGCTGTGTGTTAGATCCCCAGAACTTAATCATCTTGTAACTAGAAGTCTGTGCTCTTGGTGAGAATAATATCGATGTTGTTTCCCTACTTACAGTCTCATAACTGTATCTGGCCAAATCTCCCCGCTTTCACCACCTCTTCCAAGTTTTGCTTAATGCAGTAACTCGCCTGTGCACTGCACTGTGAAAAATACAAAAAGATTTTACATTTCTCTTCCTTCTTCAGACCCACGGTGGCTCTGTGATGTAGGAATGAATGATTAGCTCCATGGGCAGATATGGAAAGTGAGGCTCAGAGAGGTTAAGTCACTGGTATAAGGTTGCACAGCTGGCAAACACCTTTCCAAACAGCTCTTAATATTACTCCTCGTTGGGGCTCCTGGGTGGCTCAGTGGGTTAAAGCCTCTGCCTTCGGCTCAGGTCATGATCTCAGGGTCCTGGGATTGAGCCCCACATCGGGCTCTCTGCCCCGCAGGGAGCCTGCTTCCTCCTCTCTCTCTGCCTGCCTCTCTGTCTGGTTGTGATTTCTCTCTGTCAAATAAAAACAAATATATTACTCCTCATTCAAAACTTTGGTTCTATTTGCCCGTTTCAGTCATTAAAAGTCCGTCAGTGTCTGTCTTAGAGCCTAGCTGGTGGAGGCAATCACTTACTATTCTTGCTTATTTACCCACCAGTTTAAAATTTAGGAAGGCAAACACCAAGCTGGTTTTCTCAGTGAGTGTATCCTTGGGTCACTTAGATGTCAGACTGTCAGGAAAGGCTAGCCCTGTCTGTAAACACGACCACCGCACTGCTCATGGTTCCCTTACATATCACCCAAGCATAGCAAATGCACTTACCCAATGACATCCGTGCCCAAAGTTGAACTTATTTACAGTAAGTACACCTGCTTCTCCAGTAAGGAGCTCCTGTGTAATTGAGTGGACCCGGCAGGAATTAGATCTGGGCCCATGATCTATACACCCTGCCCATAGCTTAATCTATGTCAATTATTTCCACTGATCGCTGTTCTGTAGCAAAATGTAACCATGTGGCTTTCAGAAGGCCAGACAGAAGGGGCAGCAGTAGACACATCCAGGAGAGGGTCATCAGGGAGGCATGACTTGTGGGTCTGAAAACTAGAAGAGCTTTGGGTGGGCTGGTTTATTTTTCTCATAAACTCTAAGTGCGCTCCTCCCCCTTTCCCGACATCCCAGGCATCTTCTTCTCCGGGGAGCTTCCCCTCCCCGCTCGCGACAGTATCCGTCCACCCTGTCCTGAGCTGTCTTCATTTGTTCGTCCCTCTGACTAGAGTTTCCTGGACATAAGGGCTGTGTCGTGTTTATTTCTGTAGCACTGGCTTGTCATTCAGGGCTTGGCACACGGGAACCATGCAGGCATTGCATGGAAATGGGAAGGAAAGAGGCAGAAGATCCCCGCAGGTGCGCCCTCCCCATTAGCTTGCCTCTTCTTTCTTGCTCATGTCAGCACAGGGTGCAGCATGACTTGCTGCCGGTAATGAACTTGGTGTTGGAAGTGAGATGGGATGTGAAAGGTCATCTGAACTGGCCCCAAAACAAACCCTTGATCCATTTGTCCAAAGCTTTGTTTCCTTCCGCCCCTCCCTACTTCCCTCCCCTCTTCCATTCTTTCCTTCCTTCCTCCCTCCCTCCCTCCTTTTCTCCCTTCCTTCCTTCCTTCATTAACTGGGACCCTGGATACTCTCTCTCTCTCTCTCTCTCTATATATATATATATATATATATATATATTTTTTTTTTTTGGAGGGCCCAAATGTATAAGTCACAAAAGGAAAGCTCTGATAAGTCCTGACATAATAGAGAAACTAGAATCCTTTCTTTTACCTCAGTATTTTACTAATTATACCATCCCCCTCCCCTTAGCAAAACCTGGTTGAAAGCATTACACTCCTTCTCTGGTGGAGGGGTGCATGGCAGGGTCGGTGGGGGTGGGATTGGTGTCCTTTGGAGACTTTTACTGTCCTCTCAGTGAGAATGTAGTTTCTAATACTCTTTGTGTCTGAAGCTGAACCATGTCATGGAACTGAGCACTGCTTGGAGGGAACACATGTGTGTCATAGCCTGAAGATATCATTGTATCCCCCAAACTCATTTTACCAGGTTTCTCAGATTCTATCAAATGGAGTAGATCATTTTTTTTTTCCTTCCCCTGGTAAGGGCACATCAAGGAGACCCTTTGATAAGCTTAGTTACTGGTTCCTGTTTCCTTGGGGCCTCTGCTGAGGAGAAAGCAGGGAGAGTCCCATTGGGGACCCTTGGTTCACCCCAAGTCATGTTTCCCCAGGGCAAAGAACCTCTTTGGGTATTAAGGAGAAATACCTCAAGTACAAGGTCATATCTGAAGGTGCTGGTGATGATGGTGTGACTAACGATGCACTTTCTTGAATGTCCCTGTATCACTGGATTTCAGCCAAGGCGTTGGCCATTACTCGTAAGATCCTACTTGAGTATGATCAAAGCGTATGAGGTAGCAGTTGTGAAGCCTGCTTCATCCGGTATGGAGCTGAGACTCTGAAAGTAAGGAACCTGCTGAAGACCACACAGGAAGGAGGTGGATTTGAACCTTGACTCTCATTGCGGGGCCCTGGGGCGGGGTGACCAGGTGAGGCCCGCTGTCAGAGCAGGCCAGAAGCTCCTAGGTCTTTACCAGGAGGTGTTTGCATTTACTTCTCTGGTGACTTATTCCCACGAAGACTTGGCTGTCAGAAACAAGGCCCAGGCTCTCTTCTTCTTCCTTCTCATGGAATGAAATCAGTATATGTCTGCGTGGATGCCTGCATCTGTGTCCAGCCTCATGTCCTCACCCACACCTGCCCTGGCCTGTACCTGTGTGTACAGTGACTCCCGCACCTGCCACCTCTCTGTCTACGCCTCCGTCCCTGTCTCTACATCTGCACCTATATTTGAACTTACCCGAGACCAAGGTTTCTTGACTTCTCTACTGTTGGTATTTGGGGCTGGATAATTTTTTGTTAGGGACTGTGTATAGGATGCTCACCTGCATCCCCAGGCTGTACCCACTAGGTGCCAAATAGCACCCCTGACAGTTGTGACAACTGCAAGGGTCTTTACCCAGGTATCACCTCCCCCCTCCCCTGAGAGTAAAATGATCTCCCCCCACATTGGCTCTCAATGAGGGGGAAATGAGATAAGAGTCACTGACTCGATCTTGGCAAAGGCCCTGAGACTATAGATTTCAAAGGACCTTTACATTTCAGAGCAAAAATTGCCCAAGCAAGCTTTTCAAAGCAAGTGGCTAAAAACCAGATGGCTGTCTCAAGTGACCTCAACCAAAGAGGCAATGCAGAGAAGTCACCTGCCCCGCAATGATGCAGGGCAAGCCTCCTTCGCCCCCTCCTAGAGTCCAAATCATCACTTCTTCCTTGATTTCTTCTTTCCATTTTTTCTTGGCCTGGCCAGGAAGGAGATGGTCAGCAGCGTCCATAGTCTACGCATTCATCACTTGAGTCATTTTGTTTTTACTCCATAAGCAACCCTGTCTCTATCTAATCAGGGGGCTGCTTCCTGTTTTTGTTCGCTGCCATTTGTCCTGCTGGAGCGATTTTTATCATCAAACAGTATGAAAATAGAATGTTAGGGATTGGCACCCCTCTCCTGTTGAAAGGCCGTGGGGCTGGCCAGTTGGCTTGGGCAGAAGATACGGAAGCCGCCCAAGACCCAGGCATGTATTGTCCGCAGGACAAATAAGAAGCCTGCCCCTCATTCCCTTTGCATGGACTCCCCTCAAAAAATAAAAATAATGATGCAATTTGTTTAAACCTAGCGACATGTATTTACAAGCATTTCGTGGTCATTCTTCCTGTAGAGCGGGGGGAATTTTCATCGTTTGATGAATGGGTTCCTTCTGCCATCTGGAATGTGCACAAAGGTGGGCATTCCCATTCAGGGGTGGCTCTTGACTTCCTCCCTGGTCAACGTCTGCAGCCCGGAAGGAGCCACAGTTCTTGGTGTTGCCGCGGAACGGTGGCATGTGGGTAAGGAGGTGCTACGTCCAGATCTCTGGGCAATGACGTGAATGCCTCTCAAGGACTTTCTCCATGGGCCCAAGAGTTTTGGCAGAGCATGACCTTAGGCTAAATACTATGGGCCCGGTGGGAAGAAGGGTGGCTGTGGCCAAAATCTGTTCTGTTGCTGTTAGTCCCCCTCTGTGACTTCTTAAAGTCTTGGGTCAGTGCTCTTGTTTTAAGCACCTGCTGGGGAGCTGCTCTGGGGAAAGACGAGAAAATAGAAAACCAAGACAGAGAAAACAGTCTCTACGTAGTGAATAGTTTCTTATTTTTCAGGACTCAACCACACTTCCGTTTCTTTTCTAACTCCATTGACGAACTGTTGTAATCCAGCTCTTCTTTCTCATTTAAAAAGAAAGTGGCCCAAGTTCAAGACCCCAGTTACCCATCATAACAAATTTGACCTGTGGTTATAAATACGTGGCGCGTGTCCTGCCTCTTCCATCCCGGACCCACGGCAGACATTGCTAATCAATCTTGACATCCTTTTCCCCACTTTTCTCTGTGACTTCAGAGTTCTTCTCAGAACAGCATTTTAAGGTAAAAAATGTGACCTCCTTGACCCCTGCCAGAAGTCCCCATTCCTTCAGAATGCCACGCAAAGAGCAAACCAGTAGAATTTATTCATACCAACGTGTAAGCAACTCTTCATATCTTCCTGAGTTTGAAGTTGCCAGATAAGATCCTGGATACCCAGTTAAATTTGAATTTCAGATAAATAACTATGAATTTTTAGTGTAAGCATGCCCCCAAGTATTGCATGGGACATACTCGTACTAAAAAAGGATTTGCTGTTCATCTGAAATTCAAATTTAACTGAGAATACTGTATTTTTCTTTGTGAATTCCGATGCCACGGTCTAACATCACCTTTTAATAAGAGAGTTGGGAGACCGTGGCCTGTGTCTATTTCAGGCCTGAGTCACGATGGCGTGAGACTTTTGCTAGTAGATCTTGGGAGGGGAAGTGGTTTAGGGCCTGCTGTGACGCAGGATGAGAGCCTTCCTTTGTCTCCAAATTACATCCCATCTTCCTACCCAGCCTATACGGCAAGTGGTAGGAACAGAGACATATGAGGCTTCCAAAACTTACTAGCTTTTGGATAAACAGTCCCTTCGGCATTGCTTTGGGAATGGGAGCTGGCAAGGCAATCTGTTTTGAGCCCAGCGAGTCTCCCTGTCACCCATCCTGCCTTTGAGGATGTGGACTTTTTTTTTTTTTTTTTTTTTTTTTACCTCAAGAACACAATGGTAAGGATCCGGGAGGAGAGAGAGAGGCAGAGCCCCAAGGGATCTGAAGATATCAGATGTGCATGGTTCTAGAGGCTGAAATCCAAGATGAAAACACTCCTCTCCATTTGCCTTGGCTGTGTCCACTTCATTTTCTCAGACGGAGCTGGTCTTCCTTTGAGACATACAAGGGAGGCCCTCCTGGTTATTTCCAGCCATCACACATTCTGATGGAAGGCGCCATGCCCTGCAAGGTGTAGCATATTTTGCGTGCTACCTGATTTTAAAGCATGCAAAGGTGAAAGGTGGGCACGGGTATTTGACAGCAAGTTGTTTGTCTTGGCTGGCAGTTCCCAAACTTTCCTGCCCGTTCGAGTCCTATGCAGAGGCTTTATGCCTCCCGATGCTTGGGTTGCTCCCCAGACCAACCAACTCAGAATGTCTGGGAGTGGGAGCCAGGCAGAGGCATTGTTTTTTTGAAGATTTCTGATGATTACAACATTTGGCCAAATTTGGGAACCACTGGTCTATGCTAGACGTGTTTCTTCTGCTTCAGCAAACATGTTCTCGGCGAGCTAGACAACCAGGGATGTGACTGGGGGAAAGTGGCCCTTCCTTGTCCAGCTTGGGTTGGCGGGGAGGAAGAGGGAGGAGGCGGGGGTCCCCTCAGGATAGAGTGGCATTGTTTTGTATCAGTTTCTGGCTTTCTAGCTTGGCTGGGCTGGGGGAACAAAGAAGGCTTCATGCAGGACAAAAGCGCACTGTTTCACCTAATGAGGAACAGTTGAGAGGTCTGGAGACAGCACCCCATCAGTGAGGGACAGAGGGCGGCAGAAGAGAGGCTTGTGGGGCCCGCCTAATGAAGACCAGTTGAGAGGTGCCGACCAGACACCAGACTCGCCTTTCTTTGTGAGCCCCCAACACCACCCCCTCCCACCTCTCCTTGTCTCAAGAGGCTTGGCCCTCTTTCCAGCGAGAGAGAGACATGCTCAGATTCATCTGTCACAGTGACGGGTCCTGACCTTGTGACCTCTTGAGCCGTGCCCTCCGGCCTCTGGATTTGACCTTTCCAAAGAGCCCCCTGTCCTCGGCCAGAAGGTCCCTATTGACGACCTGCTAGCGGCCACCTGCTGAAGGTCCCCCTGAGAAATAAAAGCCAGCAAATGGTTCACCAGGGACTCTTTGAGGCTTTGCTGGATGGAGTGCTGTGTCCGGGACCCACCAACCAATCTCTCTAATTGTCTGTCGCAAGATGCTTTTCCGCTTCCTTTCAGGACGCAGAGCTTCGTTGAACTTGGGGGCTTATAAAAAGAAGCACTGTGCAACCAAGAGAGAGGAGAAGAGTTGCAGGGAGGGTCTCTGATGTTCCTGGCTGGCCTCCAGGCCCCGCTGGCAAGAGGACAGCATGGGCAGGCAGGCAGCTGAGCTGGAAGGATTCTACTCTCCCAGTGCACGAACTTCCAGAAACCCGGCTGGCTTCTGGAAGGTCCCACATTTGGGCCTGCATGGGAACAAAGTGCTCTACAATCAGGCCTGCCTGCATTTATCCAGATTGTCAAGTCCCCCACGGGGCAACGGAGAGCTTGTGTCATGCATAATCACCCTTGGTGGGTTAACATGGTCAAATATTGGTGATTTCGTATAGTTTAAACTAATAATTGAATTTGGATACATTGGATCCTCTCTAAGAAGGAAGTGACGGTAAAAAGGCAAATAGTTATCATCCCACAGTTTCCATGAGTCAGGAATTTGGGAGCTGCTCAGCTGGGCAGGTCTGCCTTGAGGTCTCTCTTGAGGGTCTAGTCAAGATGTCAGCTGGGGCTGTGATCTCATCTGAAGGCTTGGCTGGGGTGGGAGGATCCACTCCCAAGGTGGTTCACTCAAGGGCTGCTGGCAGGAATGTCCTCAGTTCCTTGCCAAATGGGTCTCCCCACAGAGCTGCTTGAATGCCCCCACAATGTGTCAGCTGGCTTCCCTCAGGATGAATGATCCAGCACACAGAGTGAGAAGGAAGCTGCGTTATCTTTTGTGAACCTATTCTTGGAAGTCGTACTCTGACATTTCCAGAACCTCCTATTTGTTGCATGGGTCAGCCCTGTTCCACAGGGCTGGGTACAAGTCTATGAGACCTAAAGGCCAGGGTCACTGGGACCCACAGAGAGTCAACGCCATGTCATGGCTTACTTCTCCCCTGGCTATGTCCTCTCTGTACTTATGGATGTATCTTGACATTATTTGAAGGCTAAGTCTCTCTGTTACCTCTCTCCCCCTGCCTCCACTCTACTAAACTAAACTCTGGTCAGCCAGGTGCTCTTATGACTTGTACCTGGAGAATAGCAGGGACAGACAGAGTTGGTAAGCACAGACGTCCTTCACTGTTTGGCTCCTAGCATCTTGGGGCCCACATCCTCAATTACAGGAATTTCAAATCTAGCAAGAGGAGCGTTAGTATGGCTTGTATTTTTGTGATTAATTTATTAATTACAGGTAAACCTCCCAAGAAACTCCAGCTTATACATTATCCCACCGGCAGCTGTATAAATGACCTACTAAGCACCGAACAAGAAAATGAGAGCTGTTAATATTTATCAGGTGTTTACTGCATGCCAGGCCCTTGGCTGAGGGCTTTTCCTGCCTGATCTCATTTGATTTTCATGATAATCCTGGACTGCAGGCACTGTTATCCGAGTTCATAGAAGATGAGATTCAGAAATGCTGAAGCTCGTCCATGCTCCCAGGGCTGTCAAGAGTTAGGATTTGAAAGCAACTGTGTGGTTTTGGCCTCTGAGCTTCTAGCAGTAATAATGAACCAGTTTGAACGAAGGGGCAGGGATGTTCGAATAGATGACCTATGATAACCATTTGGTGCTATGATTCAGTGCTTCCAGACTTGGTTCTTCTATGTCATTACAGGCTAGGCTCTCCAGAGGCTGATGTTGAGATGGAGATCAGCACACAGGAAGTTTATTAGGCAGCTCTCAGCATCCACACTGGGGGAGAGGAGGGGAGAGAAGCCAGGATGAGTTTGAGGAAGAAGCTGAGTTGCAGTGCAGGTCTGGGGGTAGCCTCAGCCTACCCATGGCACACTCCAGAGCTGAGGCTGGCCCTTTGTAGAGGCCCCAAGTTGTGGGAAGAAGTCTAGTCTTTTATACCCTCCTCATTGATTCTTGAGTGTAGCCCTCTTCCATCCTGGAGGTCCCCCAAAAGTGATGGTTCCTGAGGACCACCTCTTGGCAGGAGTTTCAAGCAATGATGAGAAGAAATGCTTTATTTCAGAGGGGGACCTGGGTGGTACCTCACCACATTTTGTGTCAGTATCTGATCTAATTGAGAAAATCATACATAGTCACGTAGACTTAGAGACGCACAGACCTGTCCACAGACACACCTGCACTCGTAATGGACAATTCCAGGAGGGGCCAGATTGCAGGTTCAGTCATAAGAACTCACCTGAGTGTTCCGAAGAAGGAGAAAATACATTATAGCATTTCACAGGAATTTCTTTCCTCTGAATTGCCCCCTGTGGTCAGTGGTGAACCCCCCGACTTCTACCCTTGCCACAGATTTCATCGTCCTGACAGAATACCTCCACACACAATACCCAACACGGCGGTACACGCAGACTCACAACAGGACTCGCAGCGTATTGCACACCTGCATACACACACACACACACACACACTCTAACGGGTACCTACAATATCCCTAGGCACAACACACATATGCCCATTCACACACAATGCGCCACTACGGTGTCCGACAGGCCTTCATGCATACGTGAACACAGACAACGGAGTTGGTCTAAAGTCACTGAGCCGATCTCCTCAAGATGAAATTATCTTTGAAAGGCTCTTAAAATGCCCCCTTACAGGGAGATATATGGTGCACTAGACAAGTTTGAGGGGACAACTGAGACGCGTCTTACCTCCTATGCCCACCCTGGGTTGTGTGATGCATTGGGGGGAACGTTGGGTAGAGTTCTGGTTACATGATTCACTTTCTATCTCTCTGTCTCCCTCTCCCCCCACCTTCCTTATCCTCTCAGTAGTTGAGTGAGTGTTGGATAGACAGGTGTTGTTTCTCTACTCTGTCACATTGCCAGAACACACGCACGCACACACACACACACACACACACACACCCCTGGCGGTGGAAGAGAATTCTAGGAAGGAGGGAGAAGGAAGAATTGCTACCTTTCCCCGTGATGTCCCTCCATCTGAGCCACCGCCGTCCTTACCACCTCCACACTGGGCACCGTGTCTATGAACCTAGTTGTCAATAGGAGGAGAGTGTGGGAAAAAGACTGCCAGGCCCGGCAAAGTCTTCTGTAGCAATTGCCATTCAGCCTCTTACCCGGGAGCAGACACTTTGTAAGTCTGAAGGGGCTGTATCAGATCAAATAAGGCTGACCCCTTGGTGTCACCCATGGTTGGAGCAGTGTTCTCTCTCTTCCCTTTTTGTTTTTTTTCTGTAAGCAGTGAACTCTTTCTTCCCCTTTCCTGCTTCCCTGAACCCTCTTGCTTTGCTTGTTCGATGTTCTTTGTTTGGGACTGGTCATCCCCTGTCCCCCATACTCTAAGATCACCCCTCTTCTCTCTCTGGAAGATCCCTCCTAACTGTGGGCTGCCCATCTGTGAGTTCACCCTGCATTTTTCATCAAGGGCTTCTTTCTATCCCCAAGCCCCATTTCAGCAGTCTCCTCCTGCTTTCCTACAGCCCATAACTCTTCAGCCAGGGGATTAACATGGTGATTTATCTGCAAAATTCCTTGAACGAGGGATGAGGAGGGAGGGAAGTCCACAGAGACCCTTGTCCCTGAATATCGAGTGGTTATTCCATACACTTAGCAAATGATAAAACAAGCTCCAGGGGTCTGGGATGGGGGTTGGTGGTGACTGGATGGTTTGGGTTCAGTCAGGGGTATTGTCATTCTGGAAAGTTCCAAGATTTCCTCCCCATCCTGTACCCAACCCATACTGATAGGTGGTCCTACTTTTGTAGGCCGTCTAACTCTCGAGGTAACTAGTGTTCCCCCACATCATCTACCTTCTCTCAAGACCGCCTAGCCCATAAGGCAGTATCTGCTTGTTCTGTTAGAAGCCACGTGACCATCCTTAGGAGCAGCATTGGACAAAAGACTTACAAAGCCTTGTCCTATCACGGAAGAGGTGGCAAAGAAAATAGGAAGAGGGGATGGAAACAGAATGCATGATCAGAGTCTCTCCTCAGCCTGACTTTGTCCATGATAGTCATAATTTGAGGTGAACCCTCCTTATGAGTTCTGTATGAAGGACCCTATATTATCACTACCTAAAGTTCCTTCTTTTGTAAATTCCCTTTCTACTAGCTGGGAAATGCTAATCCAATGACACTCGCTGTCTCCTGGCTGGCTCGTGTCTGTGTCCCCTGTAAGCCAGCCAGCCTCACCCAAAGGCACAGTTTGCCGATGTAACATACAGAAGGACTGGTGGCACATTTGCTCTATCCTCTTTAGCCTCCACTTAATATTGGCACATTGAAGTCTCCAGAACATCAGGGAAGAGGGAGGGGGCAATGCTTTTTGGATATGGTAAAAGTGCACGGGGAAAAAGTGGAAGGAGATTGTGGCACCTGGATTGTGTGGTCCCTCATCAGAATGGAGACACAAGTTGGAAACCCCCTCAGAAAAGGAGAAGGGCATTGTGTTGGGGGAGGGCTGAGAGCCTCTGGGACCTGCATGGTGTTATTGCTGTTGATCCACATAAAGGCTGGAGGAGCTGGGGACACTGAGATAATGAAGAAATACAAATAAATACATGAGGGGAGAGAACTTGGCAAGGTGGTGATGAAGTAGGTCACCCACATCCTCCCCACCATCTTCCCTTCATTGCAGCTGTCTGTTCAAAAGGCTTCAGTGTGACCTTCTAAAATGAAGCTCAGAGTTCACCAAAAGAGTCCTTGCCCCAGATTTTCAATCCCCCATGGTTTAACCCTCTCCACTTAAAACACTCCCCCAATGCCTTTTATTGCCTCTGTTTCAAAGAGTGTCAACAAGCCATTGGAGATCAATACACATTAGTCCATCTGTTTTCACATTGAGGGACTACCTTCAGCATATGTCTTGCCATTGATTAATTACTTTAAGCACTGCAATCTTGATCGTGAGTTGGAGTTCTCTTGCCTGATCCGCAGTCACAATTTAACTTGGAACCTACCATGTTTTCCATAACAGCTCTGGTGGAACATTGCTTCTCCCCAGTGTTGTCCAAACCAGAGAATAAGGTCATGTGCTCCAGTCTTGATGGATGGAACCAGAACTATGTTCTCTGGTTCCCTGACATGGTTCATCCTTTTGGGTTCCACTGGCTATCAAAGTCTAGCCTAGTGCAAACCCATTCATTACACAAGCTTTCGCAGGACTGTTTACCTTCTCCAGCCAGATCCCCGTGCAGCTGGCTGAGTTTGGAAGATGCATTGGTGTGTAATGAAATCAGGGAGAACTAATTCAGGTGTTTTCTCCCCAATTGCATTAAGCTAGCTATTGATGGTCAGGGATCATGGTCCAGTACTCTGGAGGACACCAGCAACTAGGCTCCAATAAACAATATTTGATGTATAAAATATACCAGCACTGTCTACGGTTTATTTCTCCCTGCTCCAGCCATCAATTCCTGACACCAGTTCCACCAGAACAGTAATTCTGACGTGGAGTCAGAGGACTGGGATCTGGGGTATTTCCACTGTTGAGTGTGTGGATGCAAAAGTACAAATTACTGAAGGTTCACCAAAACCGCACCACCAAACCCTTAATTATCCACGTCTGCCAAGAGCATTTTAGCACAGATAATACAGAAATGAATACCCAAGGTGTCATTTATCTTTGGTTTTGGATTATGTACCATGACCGTTTCTTTTCGCATCAGATTTTCCATACCCAATACTGCTGTTATTACTATTAATTTTACATAAAGTCACAGCACTGTAGACTTGCAGAACCAGAAAGCTGTTGAAGGATTTATTAGGCTCGTGATTTTCATTTTTTAAGTTAAAAAAATTTTTTTTTTTGAGAAAGAGTGCAAGCATGGAGACGAGCAGAGGAGAGGGAGAGAAAAATTTTTTTATGGTTTTATTTATTTATTTGACAGAGAGAGAGAGAGAGAGCACAAGTAGGTAGAGCAGAAGGCAGTGTGTGTAGGGGGAAAACGGGCTCTTTGCTGAGCAGAGAGCCTGATACGGGGATCGAGCCCAGGACCCTGGGATCATGACCTTCAGCTGAAGGCAGAGGCTCAACCCACTGAGCCACCCGTGCGCCCCGGGAGAGAGAATCTTAAGCAGCCTCCATGCCCAGCAGAACCAAACACAGAGCTCCGTCTCACCACCCTGAGAACGTAACCTGAGCTGAAATCAAGAGTCAGACTCTCAACTGACTGAGCCACCCAGGTGCTCCAAGTCTCATGATTTTCAGACTGTATTCAATAAAGATCTGGGGTTTTGGAGAAGAACTGTGGGCAGCAAGGGGAAGACAAGTGGATGCAGGTCTCCCATTGTATAGATAGAAACACTGAGTCCCAGGGAGGGGGAGAGAACTTCCAAGCTGGTTAGTACCAGAGCTGAAGCTAGAACTTTGATCTTCCTAGAGAAAACAAATACCACAACTAATCTTTAAGATAATGACTAAAAAAAAAAAAAAAGTACACTAGTCTCAAAAACTGACCTATAGAACTTACAGAGCCTTCCAAGGTTTGTTCCAAGAATTGTACCAAGATGTTTTCAAATATAGAATGTTTAATGGAAATTTTAGAAATTTTAGGTATCACTTCCTTTACTCTATCAGGATTGACCTGCAAAATGGAGTTATAAAAATGCAGAGGACAAGTGTGTCAGGCAGACTGTGTGTGTGTGTGTGTGTGTGTGTGTGTGTGTGTGTAACAACGAAAGCCAAAAAGACTCAGAGACACATTGGAACAGAATGTCACAGGACAGACAGAATAAGACAGAAATTTTTTTTCTAAAGAGAACAAGCACAAATGGGGTATGTGTTGGGGGGAGGGGAGGAGCAGAGAGAGAGGGAGAGAGACTCTCAAGCAGGCTCCATGTTCAGTAGGGAGCCTAATGTGGGGCTTGATCTCATGACCCTGATATCGTGACCTGAGCTGGAATCAAGAATAGGATGCCTAACTGACTGAGCCATCCATGTCCCCCAAGACAGAGATTTGTATTAGAAGTTTCAAAGGAGAAAAGGTAAAGGCACCCTCCCAGGAAATCTGTAACCCCCAGGATAAGAGCTCAGGTTTTGGAGTGAGAAGGGTCTAGATGGTCACCCTGTTTCTTCTACTGTCTACCAGCACATGATGTAGGGGGAGACATGCCACGTCTCCAAAGTACACCTTCCTCTTGGGTAAAATACATTAATTACGGTATCTTTCTCCGAAGCTTGCATTGAGAGTTACACGAGATAACATATATACAGTGTTTAGCAGAATATCCAGCACCGCTTAGTAGTTAAAAAATGGGGATCAGGAGCACCTGGGTGGCTCAGTGGGTTAAAGCCTCTGCCTTCGGCTCAGGTCATGATCTCAGGGTCCTGGAATCGAGCCCCGCATCTGGCTCTCTGCTCCGCAGGGAGCCTGCTTCCTCCTCTCTCTCTGCCTGCCTCTTTGCCTGCTTGTGATTTCTCTCTGTCAAATAAATAAAATATTTTAAAAAATGGGGATCATTATTATTTTGATTATTTCTACTTCTTTTTTTTTTAGATTTTATTTATTAATTTATTAGAGAGAGAGAGAAAGCACACACAAGTAGACAGAGAGGCAGGCAGCTGAGCAAGGAGCCTGATGCAGGACTCGATCCCAGGGCCCTGGGATCACGACCTGAGCCAAAGGCAGCGGCTTAACCAACTGAGCCACCCAGGCATCCCTGATTATTTCTACTTCTATTTCTATTACTACCCAGTGATACGCCAGTGATACAAAACTGAAAATTTCCCATAAGGTAGAAATTTCTATTTCTGTCCCTATTTTTCAACCCTCTTTTCGAGTCAAGAATTCTTAGACTTTCTGTAAATGTCTCCAGTTAGCCCAGAAGAGATTTTCACATATAGCAGCTTTTCAAAGGTAGGATAGCATTGCTATGACTGGTTTATTGAGACCAAGAAAATATACCCAAAGTAATGCAAGAATGATAATTATAATTCTATTCTGAGTTCCCAGATCTATGGCATTCTCCCACAGCACAGAGAAAAATTCTTTCATCTTTTAGATCCAGCTGACTACAATGATTTTCACCAAGTTGTCCCTGGAAGTTAACAAGGGGGATTTGGATTCAGGGAGGGGACAGGAGAAAGAAGAAAGAAGCTAATATTTGCTTCCGTTATATCAGATCCTTTACATGATTTATTTCATTGACTCTTTTTTTTTTTAAAGATTTTATTTATTTATTTGACAGAGATCACAAGTAGGCAGAGAGACAGAGAGAGAAGCAGAAGCAGGCTCCCTGCTGAGCAGAGAGCCTGATGCGGGGCTCGATCCCAGGACCCTGAGATCATGACCTGAGCCGAAGGCAGAGGCTTAACCAACTGAGCCACTCAGGCGCCCCCATTGACTCTTTAAAATAATCCCATGATTCTCAGGTCATGATCTCAGGGTCCTGGGACCGAGTCCCGCATCGGGCTCCCTGCTCAGCGGGGAGCCTACTTCCCTCTCTCTCTCTCTCTCTGCCTGCCTCTCTACTTGTGATCTCTCTCTGTCGAATAAATAAATAAAATCTTAAAAAAAAAAAAATAATCCGGGGCGCCTGGGTAGCTCAGTGGGTTAAGCCTCTGCCTTTTGCTCAGGTCATGATCCCAGCATCCTGGGATCGAGCCCCGCATCGGGCTCTCTGCTTGGCGGGGAGCCTGCTTCCTCCTCTCTCTCTCTCTCTATGCCTGCCTCTCTCCCTACTTGTGATCTCTGTCTGTCAAATAAATAAATAAAATCTTTAAAAAAAAAAAATAATCCCATGACTAACATCTCCGTGTTACAGGCATGAGGCTTTAAGAGATGACAGTATTCTTGCCTGACCTGTGGCACGACCAGAAAATGTCAGGGATTTGGATGCCAGTCTGGGAGTTCAGTCTTCCCAGGAAGGAATGTGAAGAAAAATAACAGAGGTGGTGGCACCTGAAAACCCAGAATGGATTTTCGGGGTGTGGCTTGGGGAGCAGCTCAGTCAAGTGAATGTGGGAGGCCACTGGCTCCCCTCCCCCACCCCGTGGTTTGCTTTGTTTGCCTCAATTTGCCTGCACAGACCAACAAAGCACTCCAGTGGAGAGAAAGCTCCCAAACATAGGAACCCCAAATTTACCCCTCCAAAGAGCATCCAAAAAACCGATAATTCCCAGGTTCCCTTATTTGGCTGGGAATCCTTCTCTTTGGTAATCACTCCAGTATCCCCACTCCCACCATTTTCCTTTTTCTCACATGTCACCCTTGCCACGGTCCCATGCCACCCAGCTCCCACAGCAGAAAGGATATGCGATTTCCCCCAAAGCCAAATTCCTTGGGTGTTAAAGTTGTGGCTTCTTAAAAAGGCTGATGGCGGCTTAACCACAGAGGGATGAATGGACACTTGCCCTCCTTGCTGGGAAGGCGCCTGTGGGATGGTGTCACCTGTCACTGGGAGACAAAGAAAGTTGTGTTCTGCCACTCTGTGAATGGCAAGTCTGTTGGAGTCCCTGACCTTGTTTGTTCAAATCCTGCCTCTTGTCTGACAGGGTGCAGGCATGGGTTGTTTTTTGTTTTTTTGTTTTATTTTGTTTTGTTTTTAGGCTTTTTTCCAGATTTCTTTTGTCAACACTTACTCTTCCAACAGAGATTTGGGGTTTTAGGATACCTGTTTCTAGAAGCTTCCGTGATTTCATCTTTCCGCCTGCTGCTCCTGAGAAGATGGGCTTCACACAAGAGACAGATTTATGACTCTACCTTGCAGCATTCATAGAATTAGCAGACCGAATGAGAAGACATCTTTTCTTCTTCACCTGTACCAGGACTGTAGGGTGTGAAGAAACCATGCCTGGCCTTATTGATTGGCTTACCTTCCATCAGCCTGCAGATGAATGAAAACTAGTTTTAATTAAAGCAAACAGACAATATTAGTTATGAACAATGTGGCATTCAGAGCTCCGGGTTCGAACCCTGCGCCCTTCTGCCCTGTATCCATACTTGCTATATGAATTTGATGGGTTTAAGTAACCTCTTTGATACTCAATTTTTTTTTTTTAAATGAGGATGCAGTGAGATCAGTGTTTAAGAGTTATCGGCTCATTCTGCAGGTTCAGTAAGAGTGTTGACTGATGAGAACAATGATTTCTTCACCCAACCCCATGGGAAGCTTTTGGCCTGTTTGATAGTAAAGGTAACCAAAAATGGGGTGGCCAGTTCATTTTATTGCAAACAGTCTGTCCTTTAGAGAGAAAATGGTTTTCCTCACCTCACGCCAATGTCTCCACCTCTGGTTTGTTCTGATGTGCACTGTCTTTCTTTAGAGCTTTGCTCATGCTGTTCTCCCCACCTGAGCTACCCTTCCCTTGCTTTGCTTACCTCGTGAGCTCTTACTTTTATTCCCCAGGCCTCAGTTTAGATACCTCCGTCTTTCTGGAGGGTTCCTCTCCTGCCCTTCTCCACCCAGCCCCGATGACCTCCTCCTTTGTGGCCTTCTACACCCTCTACTCACCCACCTCACCACACTTAACCTATCCTGTCACCACTGACTTTTCCCTGCCCCTCTCACCCACCACAGCTCAAGATCTGGAGGGACAGAACCTGGGTGTTCTTCACTATTGACTATCTAGCCCCCAGCCCCAGTTTGGGAACACACCAGATACTCAGCACACATTTGCTGCTTGAGTGAGGAAGGCACAGAGGAACAGAAGTTCTGAGCACCGAAGTGGAAGAGTCTAGGGAAATTATTACAAAATGGCGGCCACAGATGAGTCAGAAGGGAGACGGAGATGCCTGTGTCTGCTCACCTTTGTCCTCTCTCCAGTGGTCTCTCTGGTGAGGGCAGTGTGTCAAGTCCCGGCACTATCAGATAGTGACTGAGTGGTCTGATGGAGGCTCCCCACTAAAAACAGAAAGTCCCATGGCCTGCCCAGAGGAGGCCTGCTTCTCCCCGCTGCTCAGACCTCACTCCTTGCCTGGGGTCTTTCCTCCCTTCTCCTGTCTGGGGCCCTGTCTGCTTTTGGAGTCAAGAGGGGACTGTCTGCACCTTCTGCGGAGACAGCGAGGGAACGGGACGTCTCACTCTGGCCCCAACCCCGAGCGTCATTGGTGTTGGCTGGGGATCAAAGCCACTGTTCCATTTTTAACTTTCATCAGGGCCCCACCTCACCCTGAGCATGTGTTCCCGACATTTCATTGTGTGCCAGGGGGATAAACAAAACCCACCCCCTGAGTCTAGGGAAGGATGCCTTCGGGGGAGCTCTGAACCGGGCTGAGGCAGATAAGTGTTTTTCCCACCCAGGGCCCTCCTTGAGCACTGGGGTTTTTCCTGAGCTTATATGACACCACCATAAGGGAGACGGATGGCTTTATTTTTGTGCAGAATAAATCTACAGATGGTGACTCCCAACCAAAAAATAAAACAAAACAAAACCAAAAAAAACCAACAGAAAAACAGAGCCTAGTGTGTGTGGAGATGGGAGGTGGGGGGCAGGGGAGTCTGTCTTGGGCTGTGCTCTCTGTCTCCACATCTCCTACCCTTCTTCTTCTCCAGAGTTCCCCATCAATGTCACCCACGTCCCCTGCCCATGGTTGGTTATTGGGGATGTTGACAGGAAGCCATCAGATTTTCAAATTGTTAATTAAGGTGCCCATAAATGTGTGCTTTTACAATTCTCAAGCAGTTGAAAATAGGTGTAAGGCAGAAAGATGGTGTCTGGTACAAAATAGAAACTCAATAAATGTTTGCGGAAGGAAGGAAGAAAGGGAAACAAAAATCCACCTACAGTCCTTTCCTGTTAATATTTTGGTGAACGTCCGTCTATATTTATGTATATTTGAGTGACATATACAAATGGGTTCATGCTATAGTCACATAATATATTCATACTTGCTATATGTGCATAATAAATACTTTACCATATTCTGCTGCATGCATGCATAGTAGAGTCATAATGTGTATATGTGCACCTGTATACATATATAATATGATATATGATATTTATTATAACATATATAATATATTATATCTGATACAAACACAATATACAATATGCAACATATTATATATTATGTATCATATATTATATATTATATATACACCTAGCGTCTACCAGGCTGCACTGTGCTGTTCTATAGTATATACCACAAGACTATTAAAAAAGCATAGTGGTGTGTTCATATTGTATACAAAGTATCCTTTTGCAAGGATCCTTTATGCAGTGATCCTGTATACAAACAGGATCATACTCTTTACCATGTTTCAGAATCCGCTTTTTTTTTCTTTCTCGCCATGCCCTGGACATCTTTCCATGTCTATGAATGTGGAACAAATTGATGGCAGTTCACAGCTGCCAAGTACCCATTTGTGAAGCGATGCTATTACTGACTTCGCCAGTTCCTGGGAGCTGGTTTTGAAATCCCCTCCTTAAAGTCGGCTCAGACTTCCCTTTTTCTCCTGTGACTCTTGCTTTCAGCTGTCTTCAGGCCCCTTGGAGTCAAGGTCACAGTTTTCTGCTTTCTCGATGGCAAATCCTGTCAGCATTGCGAGAACAGATGCACGCTTGCAGGAATCCTGTGGCCGTCTTTGGGGTGCTTTGACTTGGACGAAACATCCCTCTCTTCTTCACCTTTATCGATCTCGATGTTTGTTTCTTTGCATCAGACTTTCAGGGGATGGGGTCTGGAGATCTACAGGTTCTAAGGAGCTCTGTGTGTGTTCTGATGTGCCGTCAGAACAAAGAAGCATGGTAAGGCATGGAGAGAAGTGCCCTCTGAGGTCCCAAAGGGCCACAACGTCATTCTACCGCTGACCTTGCAGAAGTGACTTAATTTGTATGCAACACATTTTCCTCACCTGGAAGACTGGGGAAATTATCATGGAAGCAGGCTTCCTGGATTACTATGAGGATTAAAGGAAGTAAGTGCCCCATACACAGTAGCTGCTTTGAAATGTCAGCTTTTATTATTTTCCAAGAGGCTTTGGATGTAGCAGATGGTAGGCTTTGGAATTAGCCATTTCTGGGTTTGAATCTGAGCCCCACCTCCTCGCAGATGAGTGACTTAAATCCTATGAGTTTCCATTTGCTCATCTGTAAGTTGAAGCTGAACTGTTTATCAAAAATTATTGTCATAAAGCTCTAGGGCACTCAAATGGTAGTTTCTGTTAGGGTTTACTAAATTCTAACCCTCTGTCACCAAATTCTTTGGTTTGTCCACTATTCCCACATCTGCGGCCATGTTTTCAAGAACCTCATGACCCAATACAATGCCCATTTATATGGAGAAAATATGGAGACAAGAGTCAGAAACTTCATCCTAATCCAGCCCTTCCTATTTACTTCCAGAATGACCTTGGATGAGGCACACAGCCTCTTACTTTTCTTGTTTCTCAATAGTTGATATTATATACTATAAAACCAATTCTAAGTATATTCCTGGAACTTAGCAGTTTACCCAGCATTGTTCATAGTCTGTATTCTCCCCAAACATCCCAGTCAATGGTCAGGTTCATAAATACACATTTAATACATCAACATTCTATCAAATTCGGAGCCCTAATTTTTCTTAATTAGGAAGCAAGTCATGGGCAGAAGGGTGGTAATGGGTGTTACTTCTTACTGGGCTCGTGAGAGCTCCGTTGTTAATCCATTCAACAAGCATTGTGTGATTGCTTGTAACATGATAGTCTTCCCATTGTGACTTGAGATAAAATAAGGTACGATCGTTGCTCTTGGGAGTCTCATCTGAAGGGAGAGAGGTACAGGGCAGCATTTAGTAAACTGGAATGGTGGCAGGTGTTGTAATCAAGGTGAGTTCTAACCAAATGAAGGAAAAAATACTTAATCCTGCTTGAGGGCGGGGAAAGGGAGTCTGTTCAAGATGTTTTAAGGCAAGAAAGTCTTTGAATTCATCCTCTGTGATGAGTTTGCTAGATCAAAAGGGGGGCTGATGGGGTAAAGGTGAAGAAAGAAAGAAAGGAAAGGAAAAAAGGAAGGAAGGAAGGAGGCAGCTCTTGGTAGATGGTCTCCTATGTTGAAAGGCTGAGAGGCAGAAACCATCACGGTATTTTCAAGGGGCTCTTGAGTTGTCTCGAGAGCAATTTGTGCAGGAGAGCAGGAGATGATGAGGTCAAAGCAGTGAGCAGGGCCCAGAGCTTGGAGAACCCTGAACTCCCCATTCAGGAATCTTCCTATTTAGAGAGAAATGATGGTTTTTACATGGAGAAATACAGTTGTCCAAATTGTGGATCTGGATGACTGGACTGTTAGTTTCTTTGTTTGAGTTCTCTAAAATGCAGATCCAGGGGCGCCCGGTTGCTCAGTGGATTAAGGTTCTGCCTTCAGCTCAGGTCATGATCTCAGGGTCCTCAGCAGGGAGCCTGCTTTCCCCTCTCTCTGTTTGCCTCTCCACCTACTTGTGATCTCTCTCTTTGTCAAATAAATAAATAAAAATCTTAAAAAAAAATAAAATGCAGATCCAGAGGCAAGGATTTGGGTGACGTGATTTATTTGGGATGGGATCCCGGGCAGGGGGTGAGGGAGGGAGACAGGGAAGGGGAGAGAACCAGTGAAGTGTACACTATAGGGCAAGGGAGGCACCGTTCCTTCAGATCTCTGGGCAGCATTGTGGAAATCTCGGGCTCCTCCCCCTGTGGCTGAGGACACTGAAGTATTTATCCATCAGCTCCCCCATCCCAGATTGAAGAATGCTCATGGGGCATCCACTCCGTGGTACTCCCTATGTGTCCTTCCTGGGCTGAGCATACTCTGAGCCAGGGAACAGCCTTGGACAGAGACATGAAGTGGTTGGGGTAGGAAGCCAGGTGTAGGGGCTGTCACTGAAGCTTTGGGTGAGCTCTGGGGTAGACTGAGGGGATGTGGGCAAGGCATTGACTGGGGCTGCCTGTGGGGGAGAGGAGAGGGTGCAAAACCAGAGAGAGACATGATATAACCCTAAATTAGGGCAGTTACAGCAGAGATGGGGGGAGAGGGTCACTGATTCTACCAAGTAGCACCCATCACAGTCACAAAGCAGACAACGGCCCTTTACAGTCATCGAGGAAGTGACAGGGGGATTCCTCAGCCTGAGCAAGTGACACCTACCTGCAGATTCAGTCTTGAATGGCGCCTAGTTCATTTTTTCCCCTACTTTCTCCGCCTTCCTGTTTCATGGACATCAAGTGTTTTGACTCGTTGACCCTGTCCTTCTAAAAAATAGGGGTGGTCCATTTTTTCTTCCTCCCTTCCTTCCTTCCCTCTCTCCTTCCTTTCTCTCTCTTTCTTTCTCTCTCCTTCTCACTCTCTCTACCTCTCTTCCTTCCCTCTTTCCTTCCCTCCCCCTTTCCTTCCCTTGCTTCCTTCCTTCCTTCCTCCCTCTCTCTCTCTCTCCTTTTTTGGTGGTCAGTTTTCTGTGTCAGCTTGACTCGGCTAGTGTACAGTGATTCCATCAAACACTAATCTGGAGGTTGCCATGAAGATATTTTGTAGGTGTGATTAAGGTCCATAATCAGTTGACTTTAAGTCAGGGAGATTATCCTCGGTAGTCTGGACAGGCCTGATTTAGTCAGATGGATGGTCTTGAGAACAGAATTCAGACTCTTCTGATGCAGAAGAAACTCTGTCTACAGGCAGAAGCTTTAATTCATGCTCAAGGGTGCCATCCTACCCTTCCTGATGGCCTGCCCCATGAATTTCAGACTTGTCCAGCCAGCACCCACAATCACGTAAGCCAGTTCCTTGCAACAAATCCCTTAATATATATCTCTTACTGGTTGTGTTTCTCTCATCAAATCCTGATGGATATGGTGCCCTCCTAGGAAGTGTGCCAGTTCATTTTGTGTGTCAACTTGACTGGCTGTGGTATGCCCAGATAGTCGATCGAACATTTTATTGTGGATGTTTCCGTGAAGCTTTTTTGGGATGAGACTCACATTTAATTGGTAGACTGAGTTGCCCTCTTGAGTGTGAGTGGTCCTCATCCAATCAGTTGAAGGCCTGAATGAAATAAACTGGTGGATGCCCCCAGCTCCCCCAAGAGAGAATTCTTCTTGCCTGACTGCCTTTGAACTGGGACATTCACTTTTTCTTGCCTTTGGACTCAAAGGTTTCTGGGTGTTGAGCTTGCTCATCTTCTGATGAGAACAACACCATTAGCTTTTCCAGTTCTTAGGTCTTTGGACTCAGACTACAACTAAACTGGCGACACTCTTGGGTCTCTAGCTTGCCAGCTTTCCTGTAGGATTTGTCAGCCTCACTGGTTATGTCAGCTAAATCCTTATAATAAATCTTGTTATTCCTCTCTTTATCAATATACTCCATCAATTCCACCATTCTTGAGGATGTGACTAATGGTGAAAGTCAATATTCTTTGTATGTAAATCCCTGGGCACAGAGTGGTCACATGACCCAAGCCTGCCAATCAGAATTCTACTCTAGTCTAGCTTTTCTCCTTTGGTTCCTTCAGGCTTGCCTCCTGGTGCCATGGGTGCCCTCTCTGGGTCTGGCTCCCAGTGGAATAAGGACTTGGGTTTGGCCAACCTGGCCCTCCCTCCAAACACGGCTTCCACTGCTGCCCTTTGGATTCTGGAACTGCCTTTGTGTTTGCACGAGAGTTGTCCCACCTCTCCAGGCTCCTGTAGATAGTCATCATTGGCTTTCCTCTGCCCCTGCCTTAGGAATTGGAAATTCCCTACTGGATGAACAGAGATGTGAATGGAACTTGGCTAGCCACCTTCAGAGTGTCTGTAGTCACGTCATTACCCAAGTGCTAGCGGAGGTCAACCAACAGACACGAGAGAGGTCATGCTCTCATTATGAGCTTTTAGCTGTTCTCCCTCTCAGCCAATCTTGTAGACTGCCAGGCTTGCTTGGAGAAATGCCTGTCACCAGATACCCTTCCCATCTCAGCATTTCTGTATACAATCTTATTTCCTGCTGTGATTGGACCCTCCATTATGGACACCCTAACGAGATCTGCCCCATAGAGTGTATACACATAAACTCTCTGTCTCCTGAGCCCCAAGAATTTAGACTATCAGGCATACTTATCCAAATAGCTCCGAAAGCTTTGAAACATTAATCCCATTTGCTCCTAAATCCTGGGTAACCTCATGCAAAAAGGGCGAAAAGAACCCTTGTCTTGTGGCTTTTCGAGATTAAAGATTTTGACAGAACTGAGTGACGCACAGCCATTACTGGTCTAGTTGCCACTTACCAGAGCTGCTACACCAGCAGCGGCACAGTGAAATACCGGGGTGTGTCCCAAATCAGTAGTTGCAATCAGAGATACTAAAGCCATTCCAGGATTCAAAAAAACAAAAAAAAAAAAACTAAAATAAAATACAGCTCCCAGCCAATGAGGTGTTAATAGTCTGCTAATAGTTTTAATGGCTGCTTCTATAAATGTGCAAAAACCCCACTTCTATTTCTCAGTTTGGTTTTAGCTCTTTTCTCAACTCTGCTTGGGCCAGAAAAAGGATAACATGGGGGGGAAATGGAGAAGAGGTGATGGATGGGAGCCCCGCTGGTGTCTTGGAGGCTGCCCACTGGTTTCCTGTGATCAGAAAGAGCTGAGAAAAGAGCTGAGTTTTTTTTTTTTTTAAAGATTTTATTTATTTATTTGACAGAGAGTGATACAAGTAGGCAGAGAGGCAGGCAGAGAGAGTGAGAGGGAAGCAGGCTCCCTGCCGAGCAGAGAGCCCGATGCGGGACTCAATCCCAGGACCCTGAGATCATGACCTGAGCCGAAGGCAGCGGCTTAAACCACTGAGCCACCCAGGCGCCCAGAGCTGAGTTTTTTCACATTGGTTCTAAGGACAAAGCCAACCTGAGGTGTGCGGGGAAGGTAGGGTGTAAAGAATCTGAAGCCTGGGCTGGAGCCCTGTCCATGTCTCTGGTTGGCCTTGGACAAGTCATTTGCTTTCCTCCATCCTTCGGTTGTAACTGAGCGGGATCAGTCACCCCAAAAGGCTGCCTTAGAGCTTCCATATTAGAATCACTTGTGGCAAAGGTGTTAAAATGCAGAGTCCCAGGCCCAATACTTCTTGTATTAGAATCTCCATCCCATAGCTACAAATGTATATTTGTTACCGTCCCCCCAAGGTGATACTTTATCAGAGTCATGTTTGGAAATCACCAGACTAGCTCAGCTCCTCGTCCCTTCCAGCCTTAGTGTTCTCTGAGAATGGCCAGGGGACATATTTGGGGTTTCCTTTTCTTTGTTGGAAGAGAAACAATTCTCTCACTGGCTTCTTGGCTCTCTGTATCTCAGTTACTCCTGATAAGTGCTCCCAGCGTCGCTCCCTTTGAACAGAAAGCACTGTGGGTATCCTGACAGGAAGTAGAGGCAAGGAAGCCCACCATCTCTGGTTTCTAGGTGGAACTTAGCTTTCGATTTTTATACAGTGCTCATTTGGGGGCCCTTGGCGAAATGACCTGAGTCGGCTGTCTCAAACCCAGCACCATGGAGGATCTGCTAAAATCCTTATACTTATTGACTCTTTGTGAAAACCTTGTAAAGTAGATACAGATTTTTTTTTTTTTGAGATGGAAGTTGAGTGCTTTTCTCTATCTTCCTAGAGTTCCAAATATATGTGCTTGGACTTAAATATATGTGCTTGATAGAAGAACCCCACACACAGCATAAACTTCTAGTGTGTGTGTGTGTGTGTGTGTGTGTGTTTAGCTGGACTATGAAACAACACCTTTGTGTAAAAATGGATGAATTGTGCATTGTACAGAAAAGTCTAGAGGGTACAGACCCCAATCTTCAATTCCCTGTTTGTAAGAAGTGTGTTCCAAATAAAATAAACAGACCCCATGTGATCACCATTGTGCCGCCGGCCCTTAGCCATCTCGCACGTCCGGCCTTCTCTTCTCCCACCTGGCAGCTGCTCCCTTCACTAAAGGGGGCCAGGGACATTAGTAACGGCGCATATATATATTTTTAATTACAGAAAGGATTGTTTAGACTGATCTCAGGGCCATGACATGGAATCACAGAGTGACGGGTTGAGAGCGATCTTGCCAGACCAAGAAAGGACTGATTTCACGACGATTTGGGGCGATTCTGCTCCCCCACCACGTTTAGCCCAGTGCCAAGATTTATAGTGTCATGGGAACTAGGTGGGATTTGATCACTCTCAGCTTCAGTTTACTGCTGACCAGACCAAGTGGCAGGTTTACTTAGCCAAGTCTGGAGCAGGGGAGAGGGGAGTGTGCCCAGCTGAGAATGCAGACCTTTGTTCTCTGCGGGAGCCATGGTTTCCTGTCGTAGGAACCTTGGTTTGTCCATCTGTACAATGGGATGATGGGGTTGGAAGGCTCCTAAACCTCTTTTCAAGTGGAATGTTTATTTGGTTTTGTTCATTTCTTCTCAACCCGTAGTGGCAGAGTGGCTGGTCCGTGCCAGGCTTTCCTGCTAGGGGCTTGCGGACACAGGAAGGCACAGGGACAGCTGGCATACCTGCTCTGTAGGTAGGCACTGTATCGTGCCCCTGCCAGCTGCCCAGCTGTGTGTCCTTGGGAAGGCCACCTCCCCTCCCCGAGCTGTTTCATCATCTCATGTGACGTTTACAGAAAGAAGTTTCTCAAAGTGGAACGAAATGACTTTTGGGTTCAGCAAAGCCCGAGGTGCTTGTGAATGACTTGGATCCCCGCACCCCAGCCCAGATCTGCTGAGTCTCAACCTCTTGTGGGGAGGAGAGGGGGACTATGCATTTCAGCAAGGACCCCAGGGTGATTCTTAAACACACTGACATCAGATACAGTGTTAAAGTGCCTCACGGTTTTTGAGGGAGGGCGGCACGCAGGCTTGCTGACTTTTACGAATGTGTGCTCTGGAAAAGACGCCGGCTGCACATGACTCCATGATTTAATCTCTTTCTCTGGCACGTGCACGTTTCCTCTTTACTGATAAATCTGTGTGTCTGTGTGTACCTGCCTGTGTTTGTACGCGCACATCTAGACGCATCTACAGTAAAGCTATAGTTACTGAAGACTTCTTATGTGCCAAAATTGCACTTAGAGAGCTGTATTGAATCCTTATGAAGGATTCCTTATGAATCCTAGAAGCTAAGTTCCCTTAAAAGGGAGGAATGAGAGCCAGAGAGAGGTGAAAGGCTTTCCCAGGGGAGCACCTGGGATGCTCAGTTGGTTAAGTGTTTTAGTCTTGATCTTAGTTCAGGTCTTGATCTCACGATCAGTCGGTCATGGTGGGTGCAAGTCCCTCATTGAGCCTTGCTAGAATACAGTGAACAGTGCCGCTAGACAAGGCCCCCTCCTCCAGTCCTCTTCTGGGTAGCAGAGTTCAGTCCTGGGAGACAAGACCTTTATTTTCTACTCCCTTGTGCTCATGCGCAGCAACTGGAGGGCTTGTAGGAATGGGACCGAGAATTGTCCTGGCCTCCTTCCCACCCCTGGCCCTCCTATTTTTTTTTTTTTTTTTTTGTTATTTCCGTTGGGTCCCAATTTTTTTGATCCATTTATCTGTGGCTGCCTAACAAAATGCCCAAAACGTAGTGACTTAAGGCCTGTTTTATTTTTTAATGATGTCACTGGTTAGCAATTTGGGCAGGGCTAAGCTGGAAGATTCTTCTGTTTCGTGCAGCTGGCCATTGTCAGAGGTCGCTTGGGCTGGTCTAGAGCAGGGGTCAGAAAGCTATGGCCTGCAAGCCCCATCCAACTTGGCAACTGTTTTTGTAAAGAAAGCTTATTGCCCCCCAGCTGTGCCCATTCCTTTTTGTACTCTATGGCTGTTTTTGTGGCGTAGCCAATGTGCTGATTAGTTGCAGAAGAGACCCTCTGACCTGCAAAGCCATGCATATTTCCTAGCTGACATTTTGCAGAGAAATCCTTCTGACCCTTGGTCTAGGGAGTCCAAAATGGTTTTCCTCACTTCTCTGATGCCTTGGAGGGCCTGGGTGGAAGACGGGGGCATCCAGGACTGTTACCAGACTGCCTACATTCTTTCCAGCATAGAAACCCCAATGTACTTGAACGTCTTCCATGGTATCTGAAGAATCAAAGAAAGAATGTTCCAAGAGGCCCAGGCAAAACCAAGAGGCTGATGGCTGAGCCTCAGAAGCTTGAGAAGGTTCTTTGTGCCGCATTTTATTGGTCAAAAAGTTCACTAGAATCAGGTCAGATTCCAAGGAAGGGCACTAGCTTTCTTCTCTCAGAGGGAGGGGAGGCAAGAATTTACAGCCATCTTTCATCTACCACACCTCATTTCTGAAAGTCTTTCGAAAATACTTGCATCTCCTTTCTTGCCTTGGCCTGTGATGATCACAATGGAAATCTTTCTTTGATGATGAAGTATCCAGGAGACACTTGGCTGGGAGGGGGTATCAGCCTTTAGTCTATAAATATTTACTGCCCTCCTATGAAGTTCTCTGCATGCAGCTGGGTGTTAAGGAGGCACCAGTGGATAAGAACATGTGGCCTCTGTCCCCATGGGACTCAGTTATGTGACTGTATATGCAAGTGTTGCAGGAAGCATTGGAAATTAAGTTGAATATGCCCTGAACTACCTTTTATTATTTATTTATTTTATTTTTAAAAAATTTATTTGTCAGAGAGTATGAACACACAGACAGGGAGAGTTGCAGGCAGAGGGAGAAGGAGGTTCCCCACTGAGCAAGGAGCCTGAGATGGGGCTTGATCCTAGGACCCTGGGATCATGACCTGAGCTGAAGGCAGACGCTTAACCCACGGAACCACCCAGGCATCTCTGAGCTCCTCTTTTGCCTAAATTTCTGAAACCAACTTCATTTATGTCTCAGATCCATTCTTTTTTCCCCCTAAACTTGAAATAGAAGAAAGGAATTCTAGTTAATTGAAGGTTCCAGATAGTCAGAACTTTGGTTAAATGTTTTTTCATATTTTATAGGTGTTTATGTGTATTTGATGTTTTGTCATTCATATACTTTAAGTTTACCTTCATTTGCTGTTATATTGAGTTTTGCCAAATGGATTCTACACTGTCTCCATTTGTGGTCTAAGTCCCATGGCGGTGACAATCATGTGCCTGCTCCGCACAGCCCCTAAGTTGGAACTCTGAAATATCAGTGGTTCGATGAATGGCGTCAAACCCACGTGACTGCAAGAGGAAATGCCTTGTGGGAACATGGAATGAGAATAATCTATTCCAGGGGACCCTGGTTGGCTCAGTCAGTTAAGCATCTGCCTTCAGCTCAAGTCAAGATCTCGGGGTCCTGGGATAGAGCCCCACATTGGGCTCCTTGTTCAGCGGGGACCTGGTTCTCCTTCTGCTCCTCCCTCTGCTCATGCTAGCACTCTTACACTCTGTCTCTCAAATAAATGAATAAAATCTTAAAAAAAAAAAAAGAAGGATCAATCCCAAAGCTCAGCTCCAAGTGTTTACTTGACACTTTGGGGTTGTTCACTGTCACCGTCTAGCATGACAGATTCTCTGTGTATCTGTTCATGTGGGTCATGGGTATTTCTGATGGTCTTGACCTCGTGGCCCCTTGGGAGCTGATGTTCCCATGTCACATCCTGATGCCTCGGTGGCCAAGGTCTCAGGAAGAATAGAGGCTTTATTGGTCTTTTCCCACATCTATCACGTTTCCATCAAATCTCTTCCCTCCTTGGACCTTTCAACGCTGCCTATCAATGGCTTCATTGTAGTGGTGAACTCTCATTATCTGAAAATTCGTCGCCACTCACCTTTTTCCCATAGTGGTGGTGGGGGACGTTCCTTTGTGCTTGTGTGTGTGTTTCACGGAATCTACCTGCATGTCCATTAATCTGTTTTAATTAAGTATATCATTCCTGGGTGCCGGTACTTTTTATTGGAGTATAAATAGTTGGAATCTTTTTTTTCAAGCAATTTTATTGAGGTTGATTACACAAAAATCTGTACATTCATAGTGTACACAACTTGGTGAAATTGGAGATAAGCATACACTTGTGAAACCATCCCTATGTGTGTACCATTAACCTATCCATCACTACTGAAGTCCCCTCCCCCTGCCTTGTTCTTGTGTTCATTCATTCATTCATTCATTCATTATTGATAGGGCAATTATAACTGAACTGAAGATCTACTCTCAGAAAAATTTTAAGTACACAATACAGAATTGTTAACCAGAAGCACCATGTGTTAGATGTCTCAGATTTATCCATCCTGCATCAACTAAAACTTTGTGCCTTTGACTAACACCTCCCTGTTTCCATCTCTATCCAGCCATGGGTAACCACCATTCTACTCTCTGGTTCTGATTTTGGCTGTTTTAGATTCCTCATGTAAGTGATATCATATTGTACTTGTCCTTCTGCGTCTGGCTTGCTTCACTTAGTGTAATGTCTTCCAGATTCATCCGTGTTGTTGCAAATGAAAGGATTCTCTTCTTTTTTAAAGGCTGAATGATATTCCATTGTGGGTATATGCTACAATTTTCTTTATCCATTCACCCATCCATGGACATTTAGATGACTGCCATGTCTTGGCTCTTGGGAATAATGTTGTAAAGAAGATGGGAGGGCAGCTATCTCTTAGAGACCCCGATTCTAGTTCCTTTGGAGCTATACCCAGAAATAGAATGGCTGGATCATATGGTAGTTCTATTTTTAATTAGTTGAGGAACCTCCATACTGTTTTCCACAGTGGTTCCACCAACACAACACAAAAATTTCCTTTTCGCCAAATCCTGGCCAACATTTGTTATTTTGGGGTTTTTGTTTGTTTATTTGTTTCTTTGTTTCTTTTCTTTTCTTCTTTCTTTCTTTCTTCTTCTTCTTCTTCTTCTTCTTCTTCTTCTTCTTCTTCTTCTTCTTTTTTTTTTTTGATAATCACCATTCTACCAGGTGTGAGTTTGTATCTCCTTATGGTTTTGCTTTGCATTTCTGTGATGATGAGTGATGTTGGGCACATTTTCATGTGTCTGTTTATATGTCTCTTTTAGAAGACTATTCTCTTAGAATGTCTATTTAGGAGTTTATATAGACCTTGGAGTTAGCCCTTTATCAGATATATGGTTTGCAAATATTTCCCCCACCCACTCCCACCTCTTCGTTTTGCTGACTGTTCCTTTTCCTCTGCAGGAGCTCTGCAATTTAATGTAATCCTACTTGTCTATTTTTGCATGTGTTACCTGTGCTTCTGGTGAGTAATTCTGGTAGGGGGCAGTGCTTTTCTTGAATCTTCTCACTGAATTGTCACACCGACTTTCTGTGTTAACTCCATGAATAGGAGTCTGTTCTCTAGAGCCAAAAAGCATGGGGATCCTTTCCTGGTTATGCCATTTCCTCTGTGACTTTGGGCAGGTTGTTTCATTTCCAAGCTTTGGTTTTCTGTAAAATGGGGGTGGTCGCTCAGAGATTTGTCATGAGAATTAATCGAGCTAATGGCACATGGCAAACATTCAACACATGTAAGCTGTAATTAATCTTTACCACTCTCTTCCCAAATTTGCAGAAAAGGCCACCAAGGCTCAGAAAGGCAAAGTAAGTAGCTCAAGATCACCCAGCTAATGAGAGCAGAGCCAGGATTTTAGCGTAGCTCAGTCTGATTTTACTCTGTGTTCTTTCTCCCTTTTCCATGAACTCCTGTCACCAAGGATGCACACATGGCCTTTGGTGATGTGCAGAACACATCCCTGTACGCGCCCCATTGCTCCGGGTATTTTTTTTCTACTCATCTTATTTTCGGTTGGAGAAGCTTCTCTTTCCTCTAGATGACCCTTGTTCTCTTTGGTGGGTTTTCTAGATGGAGCAAAACACAGCCGAGCAAACTAAACAGGGTCTGTATTTGTAATCAAGAAAACACTCCACAGATGCCCTCAACTTGGAAAGAGTGCAAAAACCAAAACACATAAACAATCCTTGACTAATATTGCTCAAGACTCGGAAAGCCAAAATCCTTTCTGGAGAACCATCACGGCCTAGCGTCATTCTTGTCCTCAAGAGGAGCCCCATGTGAGAGGCTGCAGCATGCCTGGGGACCCTCTTTGGACTCCACACAGGTGTGACTGTGGGCGGGAACTGGGAGCATCTCAGTTCACACAATATGGCACTTGTATTTTTTTTTTTTTGACATGTGCATGGTTAACAGAACTAACTCTAAATTACTGGGGACTGCCAACCTCACATGGGGAGGCCCGGAATCGTATGGAAGTATTGAGTTGAATAGCCTTGGGTTCCATTTTGAAAACGTATTTTTTCCTCCTTTTGAATTCAAACCACATGCAAATTGAAGGAACTAACTTGAATGAGGAAGAAACGTACCGTTTCAAATCCCTTCAGCTGAGCTTTGGGCCCCGATTCCCACCTCTCGGAATCCTTTGCCTTTATTGCCTTGTTAATCCTCACAACAAACCATCGAAGTCAGCACCCCGTTTTAAGGATGAGAAAAGCAAGTTCCAAGGATATGTTGCTTTAAAGCATGGTAGAAAAATACCTTTCCAACCACCTTGCCTGTGGAGTAATATTAAACAATATAGTCATTAATGGAAGAAGAGACTCATTACCTTGTTGCACGGTAGCTAAACATTACACAGAAATCCCAGCATAACCTGTTCAGCTCATGATCCTGAGAATCTAGCAGCCCTGCCTTTGACACCCGTCTCAACTGTGTGCCTTTGAACAGTTGCTTGGCTTCTCTGATCCTCACTTTCTTTTCCTGTGAAATGCCAGTAGTAATAATTCCTGTCTCCTGAGATGATTGAGAGGTTGGGGACTACCAAAGTCAAGTGCTTAGCATCAAGCTCATAGGACGTTGCCAGTAAGTAGAAAGCTATGCCAAGTGTGAAGAAAATAAAGTTTTCAGTTATTGGAAAATCATCGCAGTATCTATAATCAGCAAGAGTGATTCTGATGTATGGATAACCTCCTATTTATACAAGATCTGATAACCTTAATGCTGATTTTGAAGGTCTAATGAATCCACTTCATTTCTTGTGAAATTCATACGTAGACAACAGGAGAGGGACCTGGTTTCTGGCCTGTGCTCCAGAAATACAGAAAAAAGAACAGTCGTGTCTAGAATCACTTACCTTCTGTGCTCGATCACGATAATGCAAATGTATGGTGAATCTCTGGAATGACACCGATTTTCTTTCTTTCCTGCAGGACACCACAGCCTAGTTGGGGACTCAAAGCTACTTTTCTTTCTGTGAATAATTCCAGTGAACTTGGCTTGAGATACTAAGTTTTGGTAGAGTGTTTAAGACAAAGGATGTTCAAAGCCATGCTTGGGTTTCTTTGAAGGATGGCAAGGAGTAAGTCATTGACTTCATTCCCATTTACAATGGTTTAGAAACAAACAAGGAAATACATTTTTCCAAACGTCAAACAGCTGCTCCAAAAATACAAGCTGAAATGATGCCATCATGCCATATTTCAGCCACAACAAACAACAGTTTATGAGAAGCCACAATAGATTGGAGAGACACGGCAACATTCCTGAGTGTCTAATGTTGGTGGACGACGGTCCCCTTGACTTCAGGAGCTGTTGACCTTATGGAACCTCACTGTCCCGCCAACGATCCCAAAGCATGAGAAATGCCACCCACTGTTATAGATCTTTGGAGGTTTTTGCCCTCCACCTGAAGCTTGGCCATTAACCATCTCACTGTTCCCTTGGGATCACCTAAACTATGTTCTCCAGAATTTGCTCCCTATAGATGTCCCAAGAGATGGTCCTTGACAGTCAGGTCCTGAGGTCAGAGAAGCCTAGAAACGGGACCTCCTGCTTATCTCACGTAGAGTTGCTCATTTATCCAGAATTCATCCAGAATTCAGATGCCTTCTGATTTCGTGCTCTGTCAGTCTTCACACATCACTTGCACTCAGAGCAGCAGGGAAGTGGAAGGCAGAAGAGAAAACCCTTCCCTCTAAGAAAACTTCCTGGAAATAACACACAGCCCTTCTGTTGAAACTTTATTGACCTAAACTTAGTCTCATGGCTTCTCTGGGCTGTGAGAAGCTGGAGAGAAGTCAGTTTTAGCTGGGATATAACCACCCTGTTAAAAGTCAGGGTGCTGGGGGCACCTGGGTGGCTCAGTGGGTTAAAGCCTCTGCCTTCGGCTCAGGTCATGATCTCAGGGTCCTGGGATTGAGCCCCGCATCGGGCTCCCCACTCAGCGGGGAGCCTGCTTCCTCCTCCTTCTCTCTCTGCCTACTTGTGATCTCTGTCTGTAAAGATAAAAAAAAGTCAGGGTGCTGGCATCAAGAAGAAGAGATGTTGGAACAGACATCTGTCACCCTGTGACTGGCCACAATCTACTTTGGCAAATGTTTTTATCAAACACTGGACACAGGAATGACCAACATTTAACAGGCATAGACTCTTTGGTATTTACCACACCGTGGTAAACACTCTGTCTCTCAGTAGTTCTCAAATCAACTTTTTGAAATTAGTACACCCATTTTGCAGATGAGGAAACCGAGGCTGCAAGGGGTTAGGTGATTTCCCTAAGGACACACGGCTAGAAAGCAGTACAGAAAGAGTTTGATTTCACCTTGATGTTGCAAAACAGATGAACAAAAAAATCATGCTCTTAACATAGCAAATCCATTTGTAACCCAGAACCTATATGCCAGGCTCCTCTTCTATCTTCACCTTACTCTTTGCCTGGAGGACTCCTATTCCCCCGTCAAGCCCTATCATAAATGTCCCTTCTTCTGTGAAGTGTTCTTTAAACACTCTATCCTCTACACTCATTCTTCCAACAGTCATTTGCTGACATCACTCATGTATCAATCCTTGTTCTAGGGGATACAAGAGAGTGCAAAACACACATTTGCAGTGAGAGTAATACTTCGTCCAATAAAACCTTCTGCAGTGAAGGAAATGTTCTATATCTGTACTGTTTGATGTGGTAGTCCCCAGCCTGTGGGACGACGGAGCCCCCAAAGACTGGCTAGTGAACCCAAAGCACTGAATTTTCAGTTTTATTTGTTGATTACATTCACATGAAAAACTGACATGCTCCAGCCAACAGAAGGCTTTGAAGTATGTTTGGAACAACTTTAGCTGGAGAATCGACCTTTTTCAGCTGTAAATTTATGAATTCTAAATGCAAATGAAGAATCTTCAATGCAAATTTTGCATCCAAATAAGGCACGCTGTTAGTTCAAAATACACATCCTCTTGAAGACTTAAGGGAAAGAAAAGGATATAAAGTGTTTCATTGATTCTGTTTATGCTGACCATGGGATGAAATGATACATTGTTTAAAGACGTATTTATTTTATTTTATTTTTTAAAGACTTTATTTATTTATTTGACAGAGAGAGAGAGGGATCACAAGTAGGCAGAGAGACAGGCAGAGAGAGAGGGGGAAGCAGGCTCCCTGCTGAGCAGAGAGCCAGATGCCGGGCTCAATCTCAGGTCCCTGAGATCATGACCTGAGCCGAAGGCAGAGGCTTAACCCACTGAGCTACCCACGCGCCCCAAAGACTTATTTATTTTAGAGAGAGAGGGAATGTAGGTGAAGGGCAGAGCGAGAGAGAATCTCAAGAAGACTCTACGCCGAGTGCAGAGCCCGACATGAGCCTCAGTCTCATGATCCTGACTGAGATCATGACCTGAGCTGAAACCAAGAGTTGGACGCTTAACCAACTGAGCCGCACAGGCTCTCAATGGAATGATACTTAAAAACAAACAAACAAACTTTATTTATTTATTTGAGAGAGAGTGAGAATGAGAGAGAGAGAGTACGAGTTGGGTGAAGGGCAGAGGGAGAAGCAGACTCCGTCCTGAGCAGGGAGCCCAACACGGGGCTTGATCCTGGGACTCTGGGATCATGACCGATCCAAAGGCAGATGCTTCACCAAATGAGCCACTCAGGTGCCCCACAAAATGATATTTTAAATATACTAGGTTCAATTAAGGATTATTAAAATTAAAATCACCTGTTACTTTTTGCTTTTTAAAAATGGGACTATTAGAACACTTCAAATGACAAATGTGGCCTGCCTCGGACAAGGCTGGGTTTGTGTGGAGTGAGATATGGCTGCGTGCCTGAACTCAAGTGGCTGCCTCTGACCAAAGACCATTTTATAGGTTTGTCCTTTCTGCTGAAGAGGAGATACTACTTCTCACCTCTGGTCTGACACACAGGTCCTCATTTCATGACCACTGGAAGAACCAAGGACGATCTCTGCATAACCAAAATGAAATGTTTTCTCCTTTCTGGGCTTTGACATGACTGCTTAAAGCTCCTATCTCCTGTGGGAGGCTTCCCTTAACTGTTGCACATTTTGTCAGAGTCCTTCATTAACGAATGACCTGAGATTTTATTTATTTATTTATTTATTTATTTATTTATTTAATATTCAGCCTCTGGTCAAGATCTCAGAGTTGACATCCATCTAGAGTTACGGAAGTCAAAGATAGTCTAATTGGATTCATTCATTCATTCATTCATTCATTCAGCAGATGGCAATTTGAATGCCTACCATGTACCTGGCCCCTCTCTAGGAGGGTGTGGGTCCAACATTGCAGGAGCCTGACACAGTCTACATCCTACTGGTAGAGAAAACAAGAAACCTGTTGATCCTTGAATGAAGAAGCTTATCTGTGGGATTTCCTTCCCCATCATCTTTCAGTTGTTACTCTCATGGGGACTATTTTTTTCTTACATTGTTTCCCCTTTCCCTCCAGGCAAGGTTAGAGAGAGCCAAGGTTTGTGATGAAGTCCTATTGTCACACAGGCTCCGGGGGAACAGAAGAGAGGAAGCCGCAAGCTGGGCCCCAGAATTAGACAATCTGCCCAACACTTGTATGACTCCTCTGACTCTGGTTCTTGACAGATAATCAAGATTAGTCAGCAGGAGAATTGAATGTGGTTCTTTAAAGTACCATATAATTATAATGCTTGGTATTTAAGGGGTGTCTTTTGTTTCAGGCTCTTCCAGCACCATTATGAGTCTTAACTCCATAATCTTGGCAGGTTTTCACTACATTTTTTTATTAAATTGTAAAATGACCTACTTGAATAAGATTTTTAAAAAGACTTTTAATTGAAAAAATGATGATGATGAATCTTCTACTCCGTGTTCTTCTCTGTCCCTTCTGTTACAGTTTGTGAAAACTTTATGACCCTACTGTGTGCTACCCGAATGGACATGTCATGTTTGTATAATGCCACATAAATGCTTTTCTTTATTTTTCTTTTTTCCTTTTTTTTTGTTTTTGTTTTTACTTTGGTTTAAGAGATGAGGCTATTCCATTCTCCTACCAATCCATGGCTCTAGCATAATGTGTTAAGTTAGTCAAGGAAATTTTAGCTGTGGGGAGCAAAAGTTTACCATAAATTATGCATAAAAGGGGAATGTTCTGAAGGCCACTGGGGCATGTGGAAGAAAGCAAGGGCCATGCCCAACCTCACAGAGCCCTGGAACCAGAAACCTCAAAACTCAGGACCCGAGATGACTTTATCCATCTCTTCTGATTCACGTGTCTTCTCACCTTGGTTACTCTTTCTGTACGTGAACTCTTCTCTCTTCTCTGATTTTTTGGTTTCCTAGCATATAGAACAGACATGGCCACTCGAGTTCATGCATACTACAGAGCTGAACAACATCTCTGCATCTCTGTCCCCCAATACCAAGATCTCAAGAAGGAAACACTGATTGGTTCCGTTGGGGTCATGTGTTCCCATTTGGTCCAATCAGCTGTGGACACTGATGAATTTTTTTCGCAAAGGAGTTGATGGTTTAGTCACTTTGGAAGATAGTTTGGTGAGTTCTCAGAATGTTAAACATAGACTTAACCGTGTGACCCAGCAATTCTGCTCATGTATTCACCCAAGAAGAATGAAACATACATCCACATACAACTTGTACAAGAATGTTCATAGTAGTCATTAAATGAAAGCAATCAAAAGTCCATCAGCTGGTGAACAGAGAAGCCAAATACGGTTTCAGTATGCAATTGAAAGCTGTTGGGTAATAAAAAGGCACAAGGCATGGATGGATGCTACAACATAGATGAACCTCAGAAGCACAGTGTTGAGTGAAAGAAACTAGATGCCAAAGACCACATTATTGCATGACCCCACTTATATGAATGTCAAGAAAGGGCAAATTTATAGAAACAGAGAGTAGATGAGTAGTAGCCGGGAGCTGGGTGCTGGGGTGAGGAGTAACTACAAATAGAGGAGAGTTTCTTTTGGGATTGATGGAAAAGTTCTAAAATTAGATTGTGGTGATGTTTGTGCAACAGTGTAAATACACTAGAAATATTTAGTTGTTTACTCTAAATGGCTAAATTTTATGATACACAGATTATTGCTTAATAAATCATGTGGAGGGGTATCCTCAGTTTGCATCTGCAGTAGATGGGTCATCTTCCAGTTGCTCTAACATGCAGGTTGAAATCCTGCCTCTGGGTCCTTGTTTCTATTATTCCTTCTGCCTACGATACCCTCCCCGCCAGCATTTGAATGATGGGCTTCTGTGCCACACCTCTTCTGTTGTTGGCAACTTTAAGGATCAGGAATTTCTTTTTTCTTAGAACTTCTTATTCTTCAGGACCTGGACTCATGCTACCTTTTTATAAAATAGTATCTCAGTCCTAAATGTCTTCTGTTCCCCACCTTCCCCCCAGAGCCCTCTCCACCCTGTTCTTAGCCCCTGGAAACTGATGTATATGGACAACATCAGTGGGCTCCCTTGCCATCTGGCTTCTGGTGGAGTTTGGCCAATGGGAAGCCCTGGCTGGGGTTGGAGAGAAGGAAGAGAATGAGGCTAGAGGATTTAGCCCCTGGATCCAAGATGGGCTGAGCTGGATGTGTTCCTCAAGTGAAGAATCATTCTTCCCAAGGGTTCCAGCTCTGCATGATCTCCCCTTCTCCATCCAGTCCTCCCCTGAGTCCTTCTAGGCAAAGATGTAGTAACAGATCTTCGCTACCAGCAGTGGGTTACTGTACTATCCTTTATGGTTCCCTAACGTACAAGACTTTGTAAATAGTCTCTTTGTAAGTAAATCCTCTTTATGTAATCTTATTTCAAGGGTGCTGTTTTCTGCTGAGATGTTGATGAAGCAGCCTTCTTTTCCTTCTCCTGAACCCTTCCCTACTTACATTTTCTTCGTATCTTCATCTATTTATGTGATTGTTGTCTGTTTCTCTCTTAGGACAAATTATTCCTTTTTTTTTTTTTAAAGTAGGCTTCACACCCCAGTGTGGAACCCAGTGTGGGGCTCGAACTCATGACCCTGGGATTAAGACTTTAGCTGATATCCAGAGTCAGATGCTAGAACTGACTGAGCCACCCAGGTGCCCCTTAGGACAACTAATTCTAATAGCCACAACAGACAAACCCCCAAACTCAGTGCCCAACTCCGTAAAGTTTTGTTTTTCTCTCATGTCATGGTCCTATGTGCACATGAAGCCCTTTTCCATCTTCTTGCTCTTCCCCTAAACACATGGCCCCAAAGTCATCACAGTGGAAGGAGAAAGGAACAGATAGCCATCCGGGCTTTGTTTGTAAACACTGACCATTTCTGCCTACATTTCCACTGAGCTTAGAACCCAGTCACATGACCCCAACCTAATTTCAAGAGCAGCTGGGAAATATGGAAGAGCTTGTGGAGGTCTGGTGAGCACCATTACCTCTGCCTTCTTCCCTTCTTAGAATGGAGGCTTCCTGAGGGAAGGATCTTGGTTTATCCTTGTCACCATTCTCTCCCAGTAGCTGTCACGTGCTCAACACCCAGTAGTCTTGGATACATGAATAAATGCAGATGTGAATGAACGACAGCTTCCTGTCCAAAATTTTCATTTAATTCTTAACAGTGTGCTATGTCGTAAAGTTTGCTATGAGGGGTAGAACCCTATCTTGCTAATGGAACTTTCGATCTTACTGGGATAGGGACTAATCTTGAAATTCTTTGGATTTACCCTTTAATACCATCCCAAGTGCCTTGCAGATGTCCTGCTCTTTGACCCTTGGGATAATGACTCCTGTATTTTTGCATCATTCCCCAGAAGGAAAACTGATCACAAGACCCTAACTTATTTTGTGTGGTTTCTGTTCTTCCATTATTTAAATGGAATTAAATACTTCTTTATTTAATGCCCTTCCCATGTGCCAGGAATTAGATTCCTTGTTTCCCTGCCATGCTTTCTCTCCCTAGTCCTGTTCTTCAATCTTCTGAAACTTTTAAGGCCTTGAGGCAATGACCCTGGTGGGTAAATTTTATGATACATAGCATCCATATGCAATGACTTCTAAGTACATCTGAGAAAATCCCATAAGTTACTTTTCCTAGGATGATTTGTGGGGAACCTGTAAAACTATGGCTTCATAGCCAAATCCAGTTTCTTGGTCATGGACCCTATCACTAGATTTGGCCTGGGTCCCAAGAGGATTTGGGGATAGAGTATGGATGCCTCCGTAAGAGCTCAATGCACTGAGAGGTGACGTAACTGAAACCACAGACCCAAGGACCTCATTTTTGCACACCGTGTTCAGAGAGAGTTCTTTGAGAGGTCAAAAAGTCTTCTAACAGGGATTCCTGCTGGAAGAAATTTGGGAAAAACTGCTTAGTCCATCTCCCTTTTGGAAACTCCCAACTTCAAGTACAATATTAAAGGCTCTGAAAAGGCCTGGAAATAAACAAACCCCAAAGCAAGTAAACATATTGGCTTTTGTTTGGCCTAGTTTATCCCAAACTTATCCAACCATGGATCCCATTTTCATGTAGTATGTGTTAACATCTTGTGGGCTTACGATCCTTCTGAGCACAGTTTTGGAAACTCTGTGTCTTTCCCTATGGGATTTCCAATTCTTAGGTCCAATCCCGCAACCTTTTCCACATGTCAGGATTAGGGCCCAGAGACATGAAGTAGCCTACGATGCACGGGAACTTAAACTTATGAGCAGCACGGCTGGAGTCTGAGCCCACGTCCGATAGATGGAAAGCCTGCCCATATATTTTTGCCTCGCTCCTATACTCCTCCCCGTGCACAGTGAATGGCCTGGAATTCATTTTAATTATTTGATAAAAATAATTTGTAATGAATCGTCGATCTCCTGTCAGTAAATTCTCTGCTGAAGAACTTGAAGTCAGTTTTTTCCCAGTTCCAACAGTCTGCTTTGCATTATCAATTTGTTAAGAAACTCTCTTTTTCTGTAGCGCCATGCAAAAGGAAACTTCCATCCAGACTGTCTGAATTATCCAAAAATTCTGTACTGATGGCATCCAAATGAATAAGATTTTACAGAACTGCACTTGGAGAGTTGATTGGATTTGTCAGTTTTCCTGTGGATATGAAGTCCTGGGTGCCTTGACTGAAAGTATGCTAGAACATAAATAATCACCGGATTTTCAGGTGAATTCCACGGAGTCCATAGGAAAAAGAAGGCTGAGGCTATTTGTTTGGGGATCTACAGGCTATCGCAGAAAACTCTGCACAGCGTCCCAAAGTATGAGCTCAACGATGAGTGTGTTTGGGGAAAAAAGAATAGATTGATTTCTTTCTTTTCTTTCTTTTTTTTGAAGCCAAAGTACTTTGCAGCAACCAGTGATAAGATTTAACAGCCAACAAGGTCAGGGTGATGAACTTTCAAGTGTTCATGGACACCAGGCACCCAGTCAATTCCCCAAGCCCCCGACATGCTAGAGGGTCAGAAAGCAAGGAAAACATGTTTTCATAACTGAAAAAGATTACATCTTGGGTCGGGTTATTTATTTATTTATTTATTTATTTCCCACAAAAGGGTTTTTAGAATGTCATGTCTCTTGGCTTCCTGATGGCCTCTTCCTATGTTTCCAGGAGGGTGAGATAGGGGGCAAGGCCTTGTAAAACTAGACTTGGACCTTTCCCGTTTATATTTTCCAGAGGCTCCGGGCTCTGACGTGATGAAAGATCTGACCCAGGAATTTCAAGTTCATGAGTGGGGCGGGGTGGGGAGGGGGAGCCGGGAGGCTTCCCAACCCTAGCTTCCGTCTGCCCCCATTGGCTGGACTCCAGCTACTCTCATGCTTGAAGGGTTGGGTCAGAGCTGCCGATCGCTAGTGGATCCGTCTTCCCTTACAAGGAAGTGGCTTGTGCTTCTTTCTGGAACTTGAGGGGTGCGAGGTGTTTATGGTTTGTTTTCGGCAGAGCTTTGAGCGGGCACAAATACCTGCTCGTTCATTCAGTGGCTACTAATTGAGCATCTAGTCTGTGGCCTGGCACTCCGCGGCACGCTGGGGATGTGGGGGGCAGGACACACTATCTCTATCGTCTTGGAAATTCCCACATTGCTTTGAATTAGGTGACACCCACTGTTTTTCAAGGTCACTTGGACTCAGAGGTCAGCATTGTATTAGAACTAATCTCTTCCAACCTTCTCATAGGACAGGTGGGAAGACAAAGGTCCCCAGAGGAGGAAGGGGCTGGCTCAAGGTCACATAGTGGATTAGTTACAAAACCTGGAGAAGGATCCAGTTTTCCTGCTTTCTAACCCAAAGCCCTTCTCCATGATGCCTCTAACAGTTTATTCAGGGGGTCTTTGCTGGGCTCTCATGAGGCACCATGAACCGTGTTCGGTGCTGAATGAAACTCAAAGACATCACTCAGGAAGGTCCAAACCAGGGGTTGGGGGTTGGGGGGGTGGGAGGGAGTGGGGATGGATCATGAAGCCATTCGTTGGGAAATGAGGGAGGAGGAAGTGTAGATGTGGGAATCAGATAGGCTTGGATTTAAATCTTGGTGTTCCATTCACTGATCCTGTTCTTTGGGGCACTTTACTTAGTTTTTACTAGCCTCAGTTTCTCATCTTTGAAATAGGACTGTCGATAGTAATTCCCACCTATGAGTATTGGGAAAAGAAGCGATGAAAATATTTAACACAAGAAAATATTTAGCAAAGTGCCCGGCACAAAATAGGGAACCCTGCGTGGTTGTCATGAATCATAACTACTGTGATAAATGCTATAGGTAGTTCTAGGTGGTGTTCTGGAAACACATGGGAAGGAACAGCTAATTATGTCCCCAGGTGGGGATAAGAGAAAGGGGCTCTTTCTTTTGATTGGATTTTTCTGTCTGATCTGTGGGTGGGGAGGATGTATATTTTATGGCTAAATCTCCATACAGACATTTCCACATTGATTTTCCTATAAAGAGTGACTAAAAGATACAATGGGATGTAAATGCCGAACGGGACCCTCCCATGGCTGACCAGCCAGGTAACGAGCTTTCTTTCTCTCTTGATATTTATTTATTTATTTATTTGGCAGAGAGGGAGAGAGAGAGACAGGGAGAGAAGGGAACACAAGCATAGGGAGGGTGAGGGGGAGAAGCAGGCTTCCTACTGAGCAGGGAGCCGGATGTGGGGCTGGATTCCAGGATCCCAGGATCATGACCTGAGCTGAAAGCAGTCGTTTAATGACTGAGTCACCCAGGTGGCCCAATAACAGGTTTTCTTTCTTTTTTTTTTTTAAACATTTATTTGACAGAGACAGATCACAAGTAGATAGAGAGGCAGGCAGAGAGAGAGAGAGAGAGGGAAGCAGGCTCCCTTCTGAGCAGAGAGCCCTATGTGGGACTTGATCCCAGGACCCCGAGATCATGACCTGAGCCGAAGGCAGCGGCTTAACCCACTGAGCCACCCAGGCGCCCAATAACAGGTTTTCTTAATGGCTCTGCCCACTTGTTCCACGTACAAATGCAACCCATTTCTAGAGGAAGATCCGAGACATAGAGGTTCTTTAAAAGTTTTATGAATCACCAGTGATTGAGTGGGTTGAATCATCCAGGATTATATAATTTTCTTAAATGTTGGAATGCTTTGAAAATTGGTCATGGTATAGAGGTCATTCCCTGGCGATGCTTAGTCTCTTGGTATCGTCAAACATTCCCCAAAGCCTGCTTTGTAGAGCACTAGACCTGGGACATACTCAGGAACTTTGGGCAAAATGTATGCCCGGATATTCCCAGTGTACCTGAGAGTGAACGCACTGTATGTATGATCCATGAGGAAAGAATCCAATTTACGTTTTTAAGCCCAGGAGAATTTTCTTGAATCCCTAGATTATAAGGTTTGTGAATACAGGAATTATACGTCTCTTTTTTTCTATTATATCCCAGCAATTGGCCCAACTTCTGGGATCTAGTGTTCACTTAGTACATGTTTATTACAAATAATTACGTTTCCCAAACTTGCATGGTCGCTGGAGTGCCCCTTTTGTCCACAGTATACCTGCCAGAATTTTGCATAAATAAAGGAAAGTTTCCTTCAAACCCAAATATCAAAATGTGTTCTATAATCTATAAAGATGTCTTAGAGTGGAAGTGATGGGGGAGGGGATGGATTGGATTCATGGGGCTCCAGACTCCCATCCCTCCTCTCAACCAGAGCATCCTTGCCTTCATGCTACAGATTAGGTTTTCTTTTGAATTAAGAGTTATGTGTTGATGACACACTTGAAATATGCTGTTCTAGAAGGAATTACATTTCTGGGGGTTGGTAATATCACTGAAGGAAACCATCAAAGTTGGGTTTGATGGATGGAGCTGGATGTGTTTTAAGAAAAAAAAGTCATGCTAATGCTCATTTGATTATAGCTTCATTCACTCGTCTACAATTATTGAATCTCTCTCTCTCTCTCTCTCTCTCTCTATATATATATATATAAGCACTCTTCTAGACCTTGGAGATGAAGGGAAATATGATAGACAAGGTGTCTGACCTCAAGGGGCTTGCAGTTTGGGAGGCAGGGGGATGCTGGTTACTAAACCAGTAGGCAGTCACATGACAAGCATGATTTCCTCAAGAGACTCACAGTGTGAAGATAGTGTAGAGTGTGATCAAAGTGAGGGCACCAACAAGAAGTTAGTGGTATGGAAATGGCCTGCTCTGGGAGGAGCCACTTGAGTTCAGACCAGAACCACATCCAAAGACTGAAAAGGAGGGCATCCTGAGTGTAGGGGACAGCAAGTGCAAAGGTACTGAGGCAGGAAGAAAATTGGTATGCTCCAAGAATATAAAGCAAACCAGTGTGGCCAGAGTACAGCAAGGTAGGGAATGAAAGGAAACTGAAGATGTTAGCAGTGGACTGTATCTGGCCCATCTGTGTTTCCAGTGGTGGGTGCTGTGCCTGGAATAGACCAGGTACCATGGATATTTGCTGAATGTGCACATTAATATAGTTCATTAATTGCACCCATTCCTTCCTATTCTCCACAATCTTTGGTTCCTTTATTCATGCATATTTTAGAAAATAAAACTTTTTTTTTTAAAGCTAAACATTGTTTTGCTCTACTGGGGAGTCTGACCATATCTGATTTATATTCGATGATAAGTATTGCTAGTCAGCTTCCTGGAGATGCAGCTACTATGGAAAGATTCCTTTTTTTTTTTTAAAGTTCATTTATTTATTTATTTGACAGACAGAGATCACAAGTAGGCAGAGAGGCAGGCAGAGAGAGAGAGAGGAGGAAGCAGGCTCCCCGCTGAGCAGAGAGCCCGATGCGGGGCTCCATCCCAGGATCCTGGGATCATGAACTGAGCCGAAGGCAGAGGCTTTAACCCAATGAGTCATCCAGGTACCCCAAAAGATTCCTTTTGAGGAAAGAAGCCAAGAAAGGACCAATGACATGGCCAGCATCACACAGGGCACTTGTCAAAGACCAGGGGTGAAACCCACCTTCTCACCTTATGATTGAGCTCCTGGCTGGAAGGATTAGCTGATCCATTTAACTCCATTTTACTGTGACATGTTCACACTTGAACCTTCCCCAGCACAATGTGCTCAGTTCCCAAAATATGGGATTTTAAGTGAAAGCCTGACATTTAGCTCTAGGGCTAAACAGCAATACTTAAATCCCCCAATTAGAAGCAGAGATGGAGATGAAATGGTCCCAAGGAATCTGGAGACACAATCGTTTCAAAAGGCAGCAACAGGCTGGGGCAGAGAGAGAGAAGTTTTAGATCTCACACCAGGAATGTGAAGCTAAATGAGAGCCGTTGGAAAGCTCTGGGGGTTAGAAAGTGGAATTCCCTCTTGTACAGCACACAAGAGTTATTAAGTGTGTATATGAGACTTCTGTTTTACTTCATGTACATGATTATTTTATACAGGCGAGTTTGGAAAGAATTACAGGCTGAGAACTGGCCAAGGAGCAAGATGAGCAGCGGGATATGGGGGTGGAGGTTGTAATGTCGTTGCCGAGGGCTCGGGCTACTTGGAGAAAGCCAGTGTGCGGCCCATCGTGGGTCAAGGGGTTTGGGAGAAGATGACTGTGGAGTTGGATTTTGTGTGGGCTTATCTCCCAAAGGGCATCCTGGGCTTGGTCTTAGTAAGAAAGTGCCATGTTTGAGAATTAAAGGAGTGGAAATTTTTCTCCAACTGGGTTGGGCCCACCGAAGTCTGGAGACTAAGAATATAGAATTTGGATTGGACTTGCTTGGCTTTAAGACACAAGAGGGACCAGGAGCCATTCTCAGCACACTCAGTAATTTCCAAAGTGAGAAAGACATTCTCTTTCTCAAGGAGTCCAGGAGGCAGAGTGCTGGGGATAAAGGACTGCCTTTGGGAGAGACCCAATTACCAACGGCTTGGGCTAGCTGCCTCTTTCCCCAGCCGCATTCCTTTATAAAGGAAGCAGAACTCTTTGAATTCCTAGTTTTGCTTCTGACTCTGTGACCTTGAGGATGTTAATTAATGTCTCTGACCCCAACTGTAAGATGAGGATTAAAACAGCTACTTCCGGTGAAAGTATAGCAGGGCAGAGGATACTCAAAGTCGGGTGGTATTAGGTGAGCGCCACCACTCAATAATAATGATTGTATTAATAGTCATTTGAATGAGGGACAATTGATTGGACCAGGTGGGGGGCATTGCTGACACTGTGTATGAAATCTCTTGTTTGTTGAGTAGGGGTCTTCTACGATCTATGCTTTATGCTGTAGGCTCACTGGGGTAGAGCTACTTCCGTAAGGCTTGAAAGCCTTATAAAACTTTATTGAGTTGGCAAAGAAGGTTTATTATTTGAGAGCAACTGTGTTCCTGGTGGCCTGCGCCTCACTCCTGGATGGCTGAGATGCCACAGACTTTAGATGGGCTAAATGACAACCGTGTACGCTTCAAAGCTCCGTAAGATCTATCTAACATATACTTGTAGCCCTAATTCCTTGAAGTTACAACTTTCCTAAAGGGAAAAGAATGCATTTATAAATAATAATTATATGTTTTATTTTATTTCTTTAAAAGATTTTATGTATTTATTTGAGAGAGAGAGCATGAGAGGAGAGAGGTCAGCGGGAGAAGCAGACTCCCCGCTGAGCAGGGAGCCTGATGTGGGACTTGATCCCAGGACTCCGGGATCATGACCTGAGCCAAAGGCAGTTGCTTAATCAACTGAGCCACCCAGGCACCCCATGAAATATATATATTTATTATGTATTTATTTATTTTATTTTTATAAATAAAAATAAATAAAAAAACAAAAATACATTTATAGCTTGTATTATTAAGACACTAAATCTACTTCTTTATTCAGCTTAAACACTTTCTTCTCTCTTATAACAAGGCCTTTCCTACTCCACAAGGCCATGAGGAGACACGCTTCTTCTGTCTTGTCACTCTGCCAGTTCTAAGACATTGCCCTTCATCACACAGTCTATGTATCCCACCTCCATATTCCAGGTGGAAGAGAGAAGACAAGCAGGGAAGGAATGACCCTTTAAGGGTAGGGCCGTTGCTCAGATGGAGTCATGTGATGGGCCCAACTTCAAGGGAAGCTGGGTAATGATGTAGCCCTGGCCTCTTGTCCATATGTCTAGCTAAGCATCAGGGGTTCTAAGAGAAAAGGGACAATAGATTTTGTCAGACAATTAGCCAATTTGTTTTTTATTGTGTTATGTTAGTCACCATACAGCACATCATTAGTTTTTGATGTAGCGTTCCATGATTCATTATTTGTGTATAACACCCAGTGCTCTTTGCTACACGGGCTCCCCCATCCCCCTACCTTCTCCCCTCTGAAACTCTCAGATTGTTTCCTGGAGTTCGTAGTGTCTCATGGTTTGTCTCCCCCTCTGATTCCCACCCCCCTTTCAGTTTTTCCTTCCTTCCCCTAATGTCCTCTGTGCTATTCCTTATGTTCTACAAATAAGTGAAACAATATGAAATTGTCTTTCTCTGCTGGACTTAATCCACGCAGCATAATTGCCTCTAGTTCCATCCATGTTGATGAAGATGGTGGGTATTCATCCTTTCTGATGGCTGAGTACCACAATAGTTCTGATACTATTCCATTGTATATATGGACCACATCTTTATCCAGTTATCTGTTGAAGGGCCTCTTGGCTCCTTCCACAGTTTGGCTATTGTGGACATTGCTACGATGAACATTGGGGTGCATGTGCCCCTTTTTTTCACTAATCTGTATCTTTGGGGTAAATACCCAGTAGTCCTTAGCTTCCTTCTTGACCAAGCTGAGCGGTACAGTTCAGGACTCAGCAAGCACTGGGTTTGAACCCAGCTCTCCTGCTTGCTAATAGAGTAAACTTAGACAAACCTCATACCCTCTATTCTCTCAGTTGTAAAGTGGGCATAATACCATAGTAATTCCAGCTTCACGGGGCCATTAGGGGAATGCATATAGAATACCTATTCCAGAATCTGTAGCTGGTATCCAAGCTTTGGTTGGCTCCCTCCTCTCCCTCCTTATCTCGTTGTGCTCTACCCAGACAGTAGCAAGTCCTGGAATATTTCTTGTACTTAGCTTGCTCCATGCTTGCTCCTCCCAGACTGTGAGGTCATAAGAATATGGATCATGCTCAAATAAACTCTTGGTATTTTGGATAGATTGCATAGTGTCTGGAGCAGACTAGGTTCTAGATAACAGTTGCCCTAAGAAATAAGTACATACACACATAAATAAATACATAAATACATGGAAAGCCACTATTTATGAATCTGGACATGACCATAAAGGGTCCATATACTCTGGCCCAAGATGGCGCCCTGCCTACCGGATACTGTGCTAAGACTCTTCCATGAGTGAACGGATTCTTTCATCATTAGCAGACACTACTGTTACTATGCTTTTCAGGGATGGCAACGAGATGCAGAGACACTACTGAATTGGCCCAAACCAACACAGATATTAGGTGAAAGAGCTGGGATTTGAACCCAGGAAGCCTGGTTTCAGGGTTCATGCTCTTATTAACATGTCATACTAACTTTGCTCAGTATAGGTCAAATTTGCCTTAGTTTAAAGATAGATTAAATTGGGCCTTTTCAATTCAATTTCCAAGAAAAAAAATTATCTCCATATCCTCAGCTATTAGAAGAGTCATTTCAACTGCTCTGGTAGCATTTTCTTCCTCCTTCCCTCCGCCTCCTTCTCCTCCCTCCCTGCCTCTTTTTCTTTCTACATGGAATGATTCGTCCTCTCCCCAGCCCAAGCCATTGTAACATATGAAACAGAACATAGCAAAGTACCAGAACTGGAAAAGGTGGTCCCTGGTCTTAGATATTAGGTTTTCCAGTCACTTCTCAAGGGTCCCTTAGAACAAGGACCAAGATTTTATGCAACATACTTTGTGAACATCAAACTCATTTACCTCCTTCCAGGGAAGGGGGAAAACTGAGGCCAGTGCAGGAAGGGATTTGTCCAAGTCTACACCAGAAGTGTAGAAAGTGTCCCAGTGTCCAGTTCAATGATGTATGTCACAAATCTCCAAGAAAGGGATCAGATTCTTTCAACCAGGTCAACCGAATTGAAGACGAGGAGGCTACAGTTCAGTTTGTGTGACTTACAGCTTCAGATAACTAAGGAGAACACATCGATTATTTAAGATTGTTGTGGTTAGGCAAAAATACATGTGGCCAATATTTGGAGTCAGAACATTTGTTGCGATCTGTGTTTTGAAAGGCGGACATGTTTGTTTATTCTAAGAGCTTGCAAAGTGCCAACTTCCCAGCAGCGAATAACTTAATGACTCAAATGCAAACCCCAAACTCCAAACTGGCTTAGGAGAGGTGGCGATCATGGAAAATCCTACTTCATCTAGCCCAAGGAACTGACCACCCGTGAGCTGGAAAACAGACTTCAAAGCAGGAAAGAAACAGAAGTGTCCAAAGAAGAAATGGAAAACACAACCCAGAAACAAACTGACCCTTGAACAAGACCATGAGTGAGCTGAGTTAGGGGTCGTATTCCAGGCTGGTTTCTCAGGGCTGCTGGGCTCCTGTGTTCTCCGTGAGGGTGTGGTGGGAAGACAAGGATGTCTCCTTTAAAGGGTCCTAGAGAATTTGCATGCTGGAAACCTTAGACTGTTGTCTTAATGCTGGGGTTGCAAACTCCTTGTCCACTATGGCTGGGCAGGAAATGTAGGTTAGTAAGTGAACTGAGTGTAAGATGATAAAAAGCAGCTGGAACTCAAGCACAGTGTTGGGAGGTAATGGGGAGCTGTGCGGAGCTGGAGAACTAGAACAAGCCTGTCTCAATTAAAGAGAGCAGCTGCCCACTGCTAGCCAATTGTTGTCATGTGGAAACGTGGGTCCTGTGTTGACAGGCATCACAATTTCTCAAAAGAACCTAAAAACGTTGATTTTCATGAGCAATCTGCTTTTTAAAAGATTGTCAGCTAAGGCACAACTTCAAAAGCAGTCAGAGAGCTCTCTCCCCCTGTGCATCAATCTGACTACTCATAGTGGACACAGACTGAATGTTGTCCCTCATTTAAGACCCTTGGAGTAGATAGAGGACCTCTATCATTCAGTATGACCTCCTTTATTCAGTAGCTGTGAAAAATGGATCTTGGGATTCATCTTAAGTCCCACAACTGTGTCAGTGGCAAAGTTCGGATGGGAACCTGTTCTGGGTTCTACTTTTCTTTCCCTTGCTACATAGATTCTAGACCTGCCAGTCTTCCAGAATGGATGGCTATACGTACTGAGTAAGGACAAGTGAAGGCTCTGGCCTCTCGTGAAGAAAAGCAAATCCTACTCTAGCTCTTCCTGATAATGATGTTGCTGGTGACAATGATAATAAATACCAGGTAGAATGCTCTGGGATGCAAGTAACAGAAAATCCTGATTCAAATTGACTTGATACATGAAATTCTTGTCTTTCACACCTGGAAGATTGGAAGAAGGAGAGGCAGCAGATCTGTTGTGATTAACGACATTATCAAGAATCTGGGTGTTTTCTGTATTTCTGCTTTGCAGGTTTCATTTGCTTCATCCCCATATCCATCTCTCCATTCCTCCCTCCCTCCTCCCTTCCTCCTTCCTTCCTTCTCTTCTCTCTTTCTCTTTCCTTCTCCTTCTCCTCTTCTTTCTTCTCCTTCTTCCTCCTATCCTTCTTCTCTTTCCTCCTCCTCCTCTTCCTCTCCCTGCTCCTCTCCCCCTCCTCTCCCCTCCACTTCCCCCTCCTCTTCCCCACCTCCCCCTTCTTTTCCCCCTCATATTCCCCCCTTCTTCCTCTCTCTCTCTCTCTCTCTCTCATTCACTACCAGTGAGAGTCCAATAGTATGTCACTCTGTATGTTTCCTTGTTCCTCCCAGAAAAAGGGATTAAAAAATGTTGAGACTTCTCCCCCAGGTATGGACTGTAAATCCTCTCTTCCATCTAATTGAGCTTACTCTCCATTTCTGGACCAATACCAGGAGATTGGGAAAGTTGTGTGCTCATTGGCTGAACTGTGCAGTCTACTTTAGCAACTGAGATTGGACCAGTGGGGGAGGCGTTTGCATGTCTGTGGTTACCTTCCTGTTTGCCTGGACACCCTGGCTCTTCTCAGAGGTCCATGAACCAACTTATGAGCCTTCAGATTAGCCTCATGGTGGGCTGGACTCTGGACTTTTCCAGAAATATCTCGGAAGCCTGGTTCTCTGTTGTTCTTGTGAAATTAATTTAAGGTAGAACTTCTTAATTTTTAATGCTCCCAGATGCCCCACAGAACCAGGTAAACATGAACATTCCAGCCCCCCATCCTCAGAAAGGTCTGAGTCAGGAGGTCAGAGAATCTGTATATTTCCCAAAATTCCCAGGCAGTTTTGATTTGAGTGATCAAGGATCATATTTTAAGGGATGCTTCTCTAGACTATGAAAACTGGATGTCTCACAACTCAAGAATATAGACCTGGCCACCAGCCATCAGAGAAATGCTTAGGTTCATGACGTTTCTTTTTTGTGACTACCTCTGAATCCTCGGAATGAGAGAACTTCATCTGAATTAGAAATCAAAGTTTTCTGGAGTGCATAGAAGGAACCTTTGGACAAGGGTGAGGAAGGGCTGGAAAGAAGATAAGAGACATCTTGTCCCCTCAGTTTCTACCCATATCCCAAATCATCCTTTGTGCCTGGGTCACAAGACACCAGAAGCGGGTTGTCTTGATTGTAATTAATCAGTGTAACCCCATTTGTGGGATTTTAGCCACTGTATGATTTAGGTTATGCTTACATTAAATAGAGTTGAATCCCAAGTGACAAAATTAGTTTATTTCAATTCTCACTTCATCGTTTTAATAAGGGGAAGGAGTTTGTTGCTAGCATTTAACTCCTCTGTATAACCTGCTATATCCCTTTTTGACAAAGAGAGAGCAGAGCTTGGGTTCAGAGGCTTGAAATATAATATCCACATAATCATATTAACTTTAATATAATTAAAATCATCTAGCTATCATTTAATTATATTGTTTTGCTTTCATCAAGTGTCTGATAGGACACATGCTAGATTATGCTGACCTAAAAAAATCCCAGTGGTCTAAAACAACACAGTCTTATTTGATATTTATACTACTGATGTATCATGGCTCTCAGAGGGGTTCTACTTGCTAGAATCGCCCAAGGCCCTGGGCTGATGGAGCGACCACTATCTCAAATATTGTCTGTTTTCATGGCAGAGCAAGAGAATTTTGAAAATTCTCATATGGGTCATTAAATGCTGTGGCCTAGACATGACCCGTGGAGCTTCTGCTCACAGCTCATTGGCTAGAACTAGTTACGTGGCTCCATCCAATGACAAGGGCCCCTGTGACCAGGAGGGCAGAAATGGAAATATCTGGTAAAGTGTGAAGATGCTCACCACCAATGTGGCTATTTGCTCTGTCTTCCAACCAACGTTCTTCCCTCAGTGTTTTCTTCCAGGTTTGGAGGGTGGCCACCTAACCTAGGGATGCATTAACATAGATGTCCCCTTGCTTCTGGATTCAATCCCACCCTGCCGGCGACTTTGGGCAAGTCGCTTCATTTCATCCGTCCTCGGTTTCCTCATCTATAAAGTGGGATGATAATAACAGCACCTACTTCAGAGAATCATTGAGAAATTGAAAGCAGTAATAGATGGTAATAGAGGAAATAGACGGAAATAGATGGAAAGCAGTAATGGAATTGGCACATAGCTATGTGCTCAGTAAAGGCTAGCTATGGCTTGATGTGCCCCAGATCCAATTAGTTCCATAAACAATTACAGTGAAGTATAATGGGAAGCACAGTACTTGGGAGTGCCTAGTAGTGGGAAGGAATCCGGTTTAGGGCTTTATGAGACAGTGTTCTCCCTGAAGATGCAAGGCTCTAGGAGGAAGTGTGGTTAGCTGGGTGAATAGCATAGCAGTGTATATTCTAGGCAGAGGGAATGGCAAGGGTGTGAGACTGTGGTGATTGTTAATGGACTTCCACCAGAAGTTCTGGGTTGACAGCCCTTTTGCATAAATGCTTTCATTCTTTTCCTTTGGTGCCTTGTGAGTGATGTTGGGTTGTTGGCTCTTGCAGAATTCCTGATTCTCAAGAAGGGGTTCCAGACCTCCAGACCAGCCTTTGCCTTGCCCTTTGGATGTTAATTTCCTATGGCTCAAGACCAATTCATTGAGACTTTGAAACTAGTCTCTCAGGGTGGCCTGGGAAGGCCTGCCACCTGGGGTGTACTAGGCTTTTCTTAGAGGATTTCTGGAAGCATAGGGACTAGAGAAATTAGGGATTGGATTACTGTAGGGAGTGAGGGATTTTCAGAGCCTAGAAAGCTGGGGTGTGCATGTCATGGCAGGGGTTGAGGAGAGCTGGGGAAGAAGACTCAGGAAGAAACCCACAGGCAATTCTTACAAAAGACAAAAGGCGGCAGAGTTCCGGTCCAGAAGAACGAGGTCATGACATTGCTCATTTCATGCCTTTACCTTTCCCCGTCACTTTGGCTTGGATTTGCTCACCATAAACCCTCAACGAGCTGTGTGGGTTTAAGAAAACTTTGAACGCTAGTCTTGGCTGCCGCAGCCACCCACCCAGAACTCTGCTGAGGCTGCTGGGTGGTATCCTTTGACTCGCACTCTGGCCAGAATGTCATTCACGGAACAAACCTGAACTTTCTGGAAAGAACTTCCACTTGACCGCCAGGCAAGAGCAGAGCATACTATGGTGAGGCGCAGTGGTAGTTTTCCTACCCTCCAGGAAGTATGACTCAAACAGGCATGAGGCTGACTCATTCACGAGAGCAACCATCATGGCGGCAGTATTTGCCACCATGACTTCGATCCCTGCTGTGCCTCTGGCACCGCAAGAGGGCGTGGCGGTAGACGACGTCATTCAGTTCCCACAACAATCTTGAAAGGGAAGCATGATTTCAAGGATCCTCTGCTCTGTCTGATTTGACATAGCTCATTTGAGGGAATCGCCATGGCTAATGGTTTTAATGACTAAGAAACACGTGTAGTAGACGCCCCAGACCTCTACCCTATCCCTGATTCTGTTATCCATCTCCTCACTCAAGAAACGGTTTAAGGACATACGATTTTACTGTTTTGATCACATTCCCCTGAAAGAAAGTGTCCAATATGCCAGTACCAATGTCGCCATTTTCAGATGGTGGCGCTGAGGCCGAAACGGGCCACGCCACACAGAGTTCCAAAGTGGGAGAGCTGAGATTGTTTTCTTAACGTCACTCTTTTGTTTTGACATAGTCTCGGGCTTGCACAGACGTGGCGAAGAATCCCTGTGTACCCCTGACCCCATGGCCCCAAATGTTAATGCTCCATCACATTCACTCTACTTCCTCTCCCCCACCATTTTCTTTTTAACCATTTGAGATTCAGTTGCAGACTTAATGCCCCCTTGGCCTCTAAATACTTTTGTGTTTATTTCCCCCAAACAAGGACAGTCTCTGTGCAGCTTATTAATATCAGGAAACTGATATGGACACAGATATATCAGCTCGTCTCCAGACTAGTTCACCAACTGAGAAATCATCCCAATGACATCCCTTACAGCAAGTTGATAAGAAGGAAGAAAGAGCAGAGAAGGGGGTAGGGGAGGAGAAAAGAAAAAAGGAAAAAAAGAGAAGGAAAGGAAAAATTCCTGAATCACTCAGTACATTCAGTTGTCATTGCCTCCAGAGTCTCTGTTAGTCTGGGAGAGTTCCTTCGTGTTTCTTTGCGTTTTATGACAATAACAGCTTTGAAAAGCACAGGCCAGTTATATCCTAGAATGTCCATCAGTTTGGATGGGTCACATTGGATCCATGTTGTGTGTGCTTTTGGCAAGAACACCATAGGAGCTCATCCTAGCAGGAGGCACATGACATCAAGATTTGTCCTAGGATTGGTGACATTGGCTTTGATCATTTGGTTAAGGTGGTGTCTGTTATTGATAGCAAATTGTGAGTCCTAAGTATTTCGGCAGGGGTGAGGGTGGGGTGGGGAGACTGTTTGACACTCTAAGAAGATCAGAGCCAGGACATCCAACCCAGCTCCAACGCCAGCTTACTTACCATCTCCCTATATGGCTGGCATTCATTCAGGATTTACCAGACACTGTGCTAAGCAAGTTCAATACATTATTTCTTTTAACTCGCAATAGTTTTCAGCATGATGGGGTCCCATCTATCACACTCAGTCTTTATCAACATTATGCAGTATATTCAGGATCCAGATGAGTGAATCACCTCCTGCTCAAAAGACTTCTGAGAAAAGTGAACTCCAGTTCCACGCTCTGGTCAGAGAATCCAAACTGGGAGCTCAAATGGCTCTCACAGATTCCCAAGGAGCAGATGTCCCCAGAAGGCTTATCCAAACAAAACCCCGGCCAGAGATGTGAACTAATAGGGGAAAATCCATGTGCGTGCGATGCGGAAAGTGTCTGAATGTACTAAAGCAATGGCTTTTTATGAGATTTAATATTCCTCACTGGAGACACATTGCTATCAAATAATAAACAGCAGAGTCTATGGTGTTGATCTTTAAAGTAAATCCTATTGCTATTAGCTTATCTACCCAACTATTAAAACTAATAAAATAATAAACTTTACGACGTAGACACTTAGCTCAAGTCTGCCCCCTCCTCTTCTAACTGCAATTTTCTCCTTCTATGACTGTTGGTTTTTCCAGCAATTTCCTGCTTATCATTAAACTATCTGGAACATTTTCATATGTTTGGATGACAGTTTTCAGTTGCTCTGGGATATTTATATATCTCCCCTCCCCCGCCTCCGCCCAACTCTCTTCTCTGGCTCTCTGGCTCTTTTTCTCTTTTGCTTTAAATTGAACCTCATTGTGTCTCTTCATTCTGTGTTTAACGTTTGCAGCCTGTCACTCTAGCAGGCAAGAAGTATCCTTATCAGGTTCAAGATTACCTGGCTCTTGGGGTCCGTTGTAAGCTTACTAAAGAAAAGGAGAAAAAGTAACTGGGGAGGGACAGGGGAGACTCAAGACTCATTTAAGCTACATTTGATCTGTGGTCTCTGAAGGCCTGGCAAAGTCATGTTACACTTTCGGGGCAGATCAGGAAAAAAGCAAAAACAAAACCAACAAACCAAAAACACAAAACAAAAAAACAAAAAGAAAAGAAAAGGAAAAACAATGTATAGAAAGGTTGCTTCTTACATGGGTTAACTCCATGAAGAGTTGAGGGCATAAGGCACATGTGTGTAGAAAAACATCCTTGACTCTCTCTCCCTTATGATGTAGCCTTGTTAGAGGTCAGTATCCCTCTCTCCACGAGCCCACCAGATCCAATGTTGCTTCTACTGTTGGATCTCTTTCTGTATTGAGAACCAGGAAAAGTAGCTGGATGTGTTTACATGGCATCTGTGTGGAAAAAAAAAAATCCATTTAAGGCCCAGAATGACACTCAGCATGGCGGCTGCTCATGCACTAGGACAGCATTGGAGTTGGGTCTGACAGAATGAAGACTGAATTTTTTGGCCTCAGTCTTAAGACTATCTCCAAGAGATAGGTATACATGGGAGTGAGAGATGGTTCTTGTGGCCAGTGTTCTGCCAGTGGTCACAAAAGCATAGCATCGGGTAACAATCGACTTGCCTGAATGGTGATTTGACTCACTGCCAAAACCCCACAGGTCTTACACCTTCCCCCTTCTTTTTAACTTAGTGGATTTGTGTATGTCTGTGTCTGGATGAGGTGAGAAATATGTTATTCAGGCAAGAAGAAAGACATGCTTAGGAAGATTTTTAATTTAGCCTGAGTACTTTTGTACTGGAAAAGGGACTTTTCTCCACACCCTGCCCCCACCTGAGGACAAAAGAGACATCTATTCATTCCAGAAAATATGGAAAAAGCCCTGTATGGGTCAGGGGACTTGACTATTAAGAAACACAAGCCAACGACAACTGGCTTAAGCAAGAGTTCATTTATTTGATGCAAAGTCTGGATCTCTTAGAATTGGCAGGAGGTTTTACAAATTAGGGTTAGAGAGTGGGAATGAGGCGTGGAAGCTGTTGGAGGCTAGGGAGCAGGGACCACAGCTTCAGGGTTATGGTGGGGGACTCAGGTTAGTGTACCTCTGCTATCTGAAGCTTGTTTATTGCCTCATTCTGTGTTATGGGCTGAATTGTGTACTGGGCAGAATTGTGTACTCTAAAGTTGACATGTGGAAGCTCGAACTCCTAATGCCTCAGAATATGATTGGATTGGGAGATGGGGCCTTCTAAGGGCAGTTAAGTCAAAATGAGGTCACTAGGGTAGGGCCTAGTCCGACCTGACTTGGTGTCCTTATGAAACGAAATCGGGACACAGAGAGAGACACCAGGAATACACACACACACATAAAAAGCCACATGAGGTCAGAGCAAGATGGCAACCATCTGCAAGCTCAGGAGAGAGAAGCCAACCATGAGGAAGATTTGATCTTGGACTTCCAGGCTCCAGAAGTGTGAGAAAATAAGTTTAAGCTCCAAAGCCTGTGGTACCTCATTATGAAATCCCTAGCAAACCAGTAAATTCAGGAAGCAAAGTTTGAGGAGAGGACATCCAATTGGCTGGACTGAGATGCCATGACTCTTTCCCAGCTGTACCTCTTGATTTCTGTAGTGAAAGGTAGAAACCTGGAACTACCCTGCCACTAATGCACAACAAGGCAGAGATCATCCTTTAAAATAAAATCTGGATGGGGAGCCAACTCTGGTGACTCCTGGGGTGGCCAGTATCTTTGATGATCCCCAGCGAGCAACGATCTTCACTCCTGGTGTTTGCAGCTTTGATCAGTCCCTGACCTATGGAATCAGACCTAGTCTGTGTGACCAACACATGATGTCAGAGGAAACCGTGTCTGGCCTCTGAGTTAGGTCATAGGTGTTAATGCATCTTCCTTGACCTCCCAGGTTGCTGGCTCTGGGGGAAATAATGGCCATGTATTGAGAACACTCTGGAAGCATGTGGAGAAGCTCCCATGGGGAGAAACTGAGACTTCCTGCCAACAGCTGGCATCATGTGCCGGTCATGTGAGTGGCCGACTCAGGAGGCACCTCCTCTGGCTCCAGTCTAGCCTTCAGATGAGACCACAGCCCCAGCCAGTCAAAACCACAGTCTCCCAGGAGACTCTGAGCCAGAACCACCCAACTGAGCTACTCCCAAATGTCTGACCCACAAAAACTGTGAGGTGAAGTAAAAGTTTATTATTGCTTTCAGTAGCTGAGTTTTGGAAAGAGCGTTTGGTAACTAAAACAATGTCCCACCCACCTGGCAGTAGCAGGCGCGTTTACAGTGCCTGGGAGTTACATCCTTCCCCACCCCTAGTATGGCCCGATGCCACCATTTGACCTGTTCATGGGTACAAAAGCCCTTCTCGCTGTCTCACAGAGGGACTGATTCATGGTGCAGCTTACACTCCAGAGCTCCTCACAGGCTCAGCTGAGGCTATGTAGCATTGGAAAGCAGCACATCTTGGCTGCGTTTTTTTTTCCCTACCTTGCTTCTCTCACTCCCTTACAGGTCGAATCAATAACTTGTGCAAGAACTCTCATGTCAGGTTCTGCTTCTAGGACAACTGACCTCAGAAGGACTGCATCCAGGAAGGAGCAATGGATGCCAAGCCATCAAGAACATGCTATGCCTGATACAGTCCATCCCTTCACTGAACCCACGTGAGCTTTGTCCGTTTGCAAACATCCACACCTCCCTGTGCAAACAGACACAAACTTGCCTTCTCCCTGCAGGGAAATAATCTGTATCTGTTCCTGAATGCGTTTACCAGGAGTGTGTCCTTCCTGGATCACAGTTAGTCTTCTGTTTTCTCCTGACTGTATTTCAGTGTCTCCCGACTTCTGAAATGGTAAATTTTACCACTGCCATATTCTGCAGGAGGCGTGAAAGGGAAAAGAAAGAGAAGCAACGTTATTTCAAATACATAAATACATATCTGACAACAGACACACACAAATAGAACCAGTTCCTGTAACTACTCATGTTATGGGTAATATTTCCTACTCCTGAACTACCTGTTCCATATTTCCTGCTTGAGGCTGTTTGCCTGGCGAGGTGACTCAAATCCTTACTTCTCGGGGGGCTCAATACTCACTGTCCTTGCATCTAAGGATTTGCCATAGTTTTCTGTGAACATGGACAACTGGATGTGGCTACATGGGGGTGGGAGATACTGGAGATATCCCTTGGGTTCCGTTTGTACTCAACTGGCTTATGGTGGGAAGCAGAATTTTGTATCTTCCTTTGAAAGAGAGAGGGTCATCAGTGCCAGTATGCCCACACTGTAATAGGCAGCCTTGCCTCCCAACTTGGTGGAATCATAATTGAGGTCTGTCTTAGAAGTGCCACAGGTTTTGGGGTGCCTGGGTGGCTCAGTGGAGGCTCAGGGAGCCTGCTCCCCACCCTTCCTGCCTCTCTGCCTACTTGTGATCTCTCTCTGTCAAATAAATAAATAAAACATTAGAAGTGTCACAGGTTGAGACTGAACTTCAGAGATAGGAAAATCAGTGTGGGACGTGGCACCTGAAATGGAGGACAGTGCGGTGCAGTGGAGCGATTGGTGGTTTGAATATCCCAGATCAGGACTTTTATTTATTCAACATATCAAAAACTATTTACTGAGTCTTTTCTATGTGGTAGGCACCATCCTAGTTACTGCAAATAGGGTAGCATTTGTAAGCCACCCCTGCATTTTCCTTCTTAGACCTGCGTCTCCTGGCAAGTTACATCACTTCTCTGGGTCTCACTTTCCTGACCTGTAAAATGGGCTATTAATACATACCAGAGGAGAGAGATCACTTTGTTTTGTCAGGAGGGAAATGGGGACAGTCCTACCTGATCTTTCTGGGAGAATAAAATCAGGTCAACGTATAGAGATACCTCTAATGCAGCAAAAAATTACTGAGCAACTCCTGTGGACCAGGAAGGACAACGAGCTCTGGGAGCACATCGTAAACAAAGCAAATACAGGTCCTGCGTGGTTGGATGCGAAAAAATGATCAATGCAATGAGGGTTTCTCATAAAATTGCAGCCCACTATGGCTACTGCTCTCACTCTTCCTTTGTTCCTTCTCTGTTGGCTCTCAGGAGTTACTTCAAGACCTCCCGGCTTTGGAGAGCCTAGAATACCCTCCTTGCTCCTTTGCTGAGGCCTGAAAAGGAAAGTAACATCTCTGGTTTCAGAGCAGCAAAGCCAGGTAAGAGTTAAAAGTGAAACGTTCCTTAAGGAACAGCCACCAGTGCGCCTGCTGCCATGTTGGCCGAGGCTCGCTGTCACTTTGCCATGACTTTAGGTTTATGGAAAAAAATGAAACCCTACAGAGAGGAAGTCATTTTTCCTACAGCACAGCTGAAAATCCCATCGCTCCATGGAATTTTTTCCCCCTTTAATGTGCATAGTTTTTGGATGGATTTTGTTCTTCTGTCTGCTTCCCTAGACATTGTACTGTAAGGAGTATGTATGGACGCTGAAGCCCAATATAAATGGCCAAGCACTAATTCAGGGGTTCTTTGGTCCTCACAGAGGGTGCCTAGCATAGTGGCTGATGTTAAGAGAGGCTCGACAAATGTTTGCCAGAGGAACTGTTGCCTGGAGACGCCAGGTCAGTCATAACTTTCTGAAAGTTCTGTCCCACGGACTCCCCTCGCTTGCAGAAGAAAAAGGTGTCGGTCTGTTTTCCTGCATCCGGGAGTCTGGTTTTGACCTGGCAGGGTAGAAACCCATCAAGACTCTTAGGTAATTAATATTTGAGGAGCACCTGTTCGACGTAAGTCATCGCACTGATGTTTCGAATGTCAGATCCTCAAGATATTTAAGAAAAGAGGAGGTGAAGGCATCATGTCCACTGCCCCCTCCCGTGAGAAGATGTTATGGATTTGCTCGGCTTCAATCCTTAATTCATTTCCACGGGGATCACGTTGACTGGTTGTTGCGAGCCTCTCGTATCCGTTGAGATGCGTCTGTCTTCTTGTTGGCTCATGGTTTTGCCATTAGTCTGATGAACAGACTCTGTCTAACATTCTTCAACTGCAGAGTAGGAAGGGATTCTCAGAGCCACCCGGCTGACCCTGTCATGTTACAACCCAGAAAGCTTCCAGTTGCGCTTTCACGAGGAGACAGATCAAGCAGGGAAACGGTTTCCTTTTCTCTGGCCAGCTCCTTCCGGATGGAGGGAGTGCAAGTCCTAGGCTAGTCTGAGCACGGCCCAAGAGAGGAAGTTTCTTTTTTACCCCAACAGTTGGAATTGCTCTGCTAGGAAAAGTCGTTAAGTCACTAGTCCTTTACCGATGTGTCTTGCCTATCGTAAACCTCAAGCGTGCACGAGGTGTATTTATTGACTAAATAGTTACTGAATAAATGGGAAAAAATGCATGAAAGGAAAAGGACACACGACGGTGCGGGCATAGTAGATACTCTATAAGTGCTGATGAATACATCAAGAAAGGAATAAGTCAGAAGAATGAAGATGGGAATGAGGGTGATTTCCAAGATGAAATAACATTAAATAAATACCATTAAATGAGTTCGAATGTGCCAGACGATTGTGGGGTGTCTTCTGTGGATAATGGTGCTCTTGACTGTCTTCCCGCAATTCACAGGGGTGGTTTCTCTGGCCCGGCCTGGGTACAACGCGACTCCTCCCTTCTGACCGCAGTCGTCTGGACCTGGCAGGAATGGCCTCTAGCCCGAGGGGACAAATCACAGTATCTTCTCCAGGAAGACAGCCCTGGCGCTGAGACCCAGAGGATTCCTGTCCCAGTTGCACGGATCAGAATAGGCTCACGTGGCTCCTGTGGGAAGTCGCTCGCCCCTCACCAGGGGGGTGAGGCAGAAGGAGGAGGTGGTCCTGCCAAGAAGCAGAATAAAGACAGAGGTGAGGGAGACACAGAGCGATCTGGAGGACCTGGAGGATCTTCTAGTTCCTCCAGGGAACCCCGAACCCGTACCAGTTCCCCAACGTTGTCCCTCGAGAAGCGCAAACTCACTTACGTCCTTACTCCCCAAGCCCCAAGCAGTCCTAACTGCGCATGCCCAGAGAGGAGGACACGCTCCCGTCCCCAGCCCCGCCCCGCGGGGCTCCTGGTCTTTGTGCAGGAACCACGGCGGGACCCAGCACCAGCTGCATTCCCTTGTTTCCTGGTTCCCTTCCCACCTTCTCAACCCTTGGGATTTAAAGAGCAAGGGGACCCAGGGTGGGGACAGAAGTAGAAGGAAGGAAGAAAAAAAACAACAACTAAGCACCTCTGCCCTCATCCGTTTAAGCTGGTTGGTGGGGAGCTGTTGTTTGACTTGGTTTCCATTCAGGGCTGAGGTTTGTCTTCTGTGCTTTTAACATGGTTTTCAGTTGCTTTATGTTGGCTTCTGGCTGCTCAAGAGGACTGAAGGGTGTCCAGGGTAGGGCTGCGGTGTGTGTATTGGCCGGGACAGCTGCTGGGCAGTGGAAGGGCTGGACCTCAGCCTTGCATGAAGGCATCAGGAGTTTGCCGTCTGGGGGTGCCTTGTCCTGGGGATCGGGACAGAGGCACCCACCGTTGAGTTTCAGGAAAAGCTGATTGGACTGTTCCCGCCGTGCTTTGTTCCATGGGGCTGCCACTAGGGATCATGGGAAACAAGTGGTTCTTCTCTTCCCTCTCCGCTCCGGCCAGGGAGGCTGGTGGTTTTGGCTGCCTCGGTGGAAAAACAAATACCCTTCCACAAATAAGTTCTTCTCATAGCCTTGAATTAGTGTTGGCAAAAACACCTCTGAGTGGGGATTCCACAAAGGCGTAAGCCAACCACACCTTTGAAGAGGGAGGACCTCAGAAGAGGTGGGGTGGCTGGCTTGGGTGGGGCGGTTCTGGGGCGAATAGGGACTTGTAAGGGTCCCTAAGTGGAGATGTTGTGAAAACTGAGAGCTCCGGAGACATGGAGGGACGAGGTGTCCTGGCACCTCTCTCTGGATCAGGCCAAATACTTTGATTTCAGCCAGTTTCCTAGGTGTTGGCAGAGACGTCTGTGCATCCTAGCAGCCAGCGACTGCACGGCGGTCTGGGAAAGGCACAATTACAACAGAAAAGGAGGAGAAAGGAACTCGCTTTGCAAATGAACTTGCAGACCCTGGAGACTGCACATAAGGGAAAGTTTAAAATAATGACACTTGGATGGAATCTCTCTCTTCAGCCTGAAACACGCCTCTTTTCTTTTCTCTCTCTCTCTCTCTCTTTTTTTTTTTTAGCATCACTAAAAACGAGTCCTTTCGCAGCATCACTTCCACCCTCTGCCACCCTGACCCCCTTGGCTGGCCATTTCATCCCCTTGCCCTCACCGATCCACTGGGCCTGCCAGTCTGCAGGCTGGGGCATGACATCGTTGCACCATACGTAAACACCCCTCACCATTAAGAGCTCTATCTAATGAGAAACAGAGCCATGGAGGGGAAGCTTCAAAGTGGTTAACGGAAGGAAGTGCCTGGAACGAAATCCGACTTGATGTCCCAATTAATACGTCCCCTAATTCTATTTCCTGCCCTTGCGGGCTTGCGGCTGCCTCCCCTGTAATTTCTGTGGGAGACGGAGGCTTGGCTGATGGGGAGGAAGGAACCTGGAAATGGGGCGGCTTTGCGGATGACTTGATACGCAGGCAATGGGCATATTAGGACAAATTAGGGAATTAAGGAGGAGGAAAAAAAAAGAGACAACGACAGTCAGAGGAAATGTCATCCCAAGTAATAGTATTAATGGAGACGGGGGCTCTGCTGGAGAGGGTGGCTGGAGAAACTGAAAGCTGAGAGTGCCAGCAGAGAAGTCTTTTATTTCAGCTGGGGAGAGAGGAGCTGTTGTTGCCAGACCCTTTCCTCACTGCCCTGGAAGGGACTTCGGGGTTGAAGCAGCCTTGGGTCTGCTCAGAAGGATGAAGGGCAGACGTCCAGATCTTAGCCAAAAGCCCTTTGAATTTAGATGACGTCTTTGGTGTAAATAAAGTGGCCTGTGAAGACATCACCCCAGGAATAGCCCAGTTAGAATAAGCGGTGGGCTCTGGGAGTGTCGTGAGCTCTCGGAAATGATCAGCCTGCGAGGGCCCACTCTTGAGTCATTCTTGGCAGATAAGCACGGTGCACTTACAAGGCGGGTGCTCGGGGAAGGCAGAGCACACCATCACTGAGGCACCAGGATGAAGAGGCTGTAAGAGGCATCGGGCACCCCGAGAGAAGTGGGGGACCACGAGAGCCTCAGCTACTTTGCCGGGACAATTCAGGCCATCCCTAGATTAGCTCCCCGGATTCCAATCTCTCCACCACCCTAGTCTGTTCTCAGCCCACCTTGCACGCTTCTGAAATACAGAGCCTATCTTGTCACCCCTTTTCTTAACTATCTGGTGGGCATCCCGGCATCTCTGTGATCAAATCTGGTCACCTTAGCCTGGTGTTCATGGTCTATTGTAGCCAGCTTCCTCTGTGGCCTTGCTGCCTCCACTCTCCTTCTAGACCTCCACTCCGTCCCGCTGTTTCCCAACCTCCAAGCTCATTTCTCTTATGTAGCTTCGCACATACAATGCCTTCCTTCAACTTTGCCCTTCTCCTTCTTCTTTACCCCTGGGTATCCATGAAGTCCAAGTTTACATGGCTTCCCCTCGCTGAAACCTTTCCAGCATGGAAGCTGCCTCTCTGTGTTCCTGCAGGACTCTCTTTGGATCTCTGAGACATCACGAGATCCACAGCATTATAATGATTTGCTTTTGCATCGGACTTCCTTAAGAGAATGCCTCTCTAAAGAGACACAATGAAAGAGGGAGAATGAACAGGACCAATGGTATAGGTGTCTCAACATTCACATTGTCTGACATAATGTAGGACCTCAGTAAATGGGGAGGGAGCAAGGGGGAGAAGAAAGAGGGCGTGGATAGAACAGGAAACATCCAGAGCTGTGTTACTCGTGATATATGGATATTATCATGTGTAACACGGACATGAAATTGAGCTGAGTTCATTTTAGGACTTGTTCTGTTTGATCACATTGCCCAGGCTACCCAACGTAGCTGGTGATCAAGAGCTTATGCTGAAGACCTGGGTTCACATCCTTTTGCAATCACTCAGTTGTAGGGGAGTTCGCTTCCCCTCTCTGAGCCCCTGTCCCATCATCAGTCACATGGAAAAAGGTGGGCATGAGGATCAAACAAGATAAAGGACTTCAATCGCTTTGCTCAGTGCTTGTTGTGTAGTAAGTGATGATAAAACCTAATATCTAAAGAGGGGAGCCTGGGAACTCTGGTCATCCTTTCAGGCCATCTGTGGTTCTCTCTTCTTCCTCTTCCTGACCTCTTCTGCACAGGCCCCGCCCCAGAGTCAGAACTGTTCACTCTCCTCGCTGCCAGGATAGACAAGCCAGGGAGTGGCCCTAACATTCGTGCCAACAGCCACTGGCATCTCGGTTACTGGGGAACAACATCATTGCTGTGGCTTGGTTCCTTAAAGGAACTGATGCCTGCCACAAACATACCCAAACAGAACCTCCTGGTTACATCATTTGCTTGGGAGGAGAAGCGGAAGTAAAAATGTGCAGGTCTGAGATCCTGGGCCTCTGTTCTCCTGCTGTGGATTGTCATCCAGTGGGGGACATGCAAAAAGCTGGTAAGACCACACCAGGGATCTTTCCCATAGGGATAAACCTCTACCCAGTCCATGTCCCTTTCGTTATGCACCTAGGATCTGGCGTTCCTTCCTGAAGCAAGTGTCTCCACTCCCTGGTCAGACAGTGCCTTATTGATGTAAATATTGGTGCAATGGCCAAATAAAGCTGGGTTGCAATTTCTCCTTAGGAAATCGCTGACGACAAGGGGAATGACCCCAAGTTCCATGGAGGCTGGTGTTCCAGGCTTCATCTAAGTCTTTCTCTAAAGGGCTGAACTGGGTGCTGGTGGCGTTGAGAGCTTGCTTAAGACAAGACCTTTCCATCTGAATTGTCTGTGGATGTGACCTGAGTCCCATAAGTTTCACTCTTGACAAACTTGGAGCAGGGACCAGAGTCATCCTCCTCCTGATGTTTCAGGACACCTGCCAAGTTTTCCCTTCTTCTTAGCCTCCTCTTCTTTGAAGGTTTTCTTTCTTCTTTTTAAAGACTTTATTAATATTTGAGAGAGAGAGAGAGAGCGTGAATGGGGAAGGGCAAAGAGAGAGGGAGGAAGAATTGAACGCAGACTCTGCTCTGAGTGCAGAACCTGACTTGGGGCTCAATCCCATGACCTCGAGATCATGACCTGAGCCAAAACCAAAAGTCAGATGTTTAACCGAATGAACCATCCAGGCACCCTATTCTTTGAACATTTTCAAAACCATTTGACACCCATTATTTATTTTAGGTCCTTCCTTAGGGTTTGAGAAGGGGCTATCACCATCTTTATTCCACTGATGATAAAAAGGAGGCACAGAAAGATTAAGGCCAAGTGTCAAGTATGTATGATGTGCTACTTAGGTCCATTTCAGATGTGAAAGTCTTGTCCCCCTCACCCCCTCTCCATCCCTTCCCCCCACTCAGTTTAAAGAGTGTTGCCAGTTGAATGTTTTTAGCTCCCAGCTATCTGGGTCTTGCACTTCTTATGATTATGTCCCTGTATCCCAAGACTGGCAGGGCAGGGGAATGAAAGTCTAGCCCCTTGGCCCCAGTGGAAGTCCATCTTCAGAGCTCCCATGGGTTTAACCAAGGTCTTCGTTGAGACTGTGTCATGGCTCAACTTTTCCCTTCACCCAACCCTGATTCTTTTCCTTCTCTTCCATCCCCAATAAATGTCCTGCTCATTAATCTTTACTCCAGCCTCTGCTTCCCAGGGAACCTGACACACCAAGGTCACACAGGGTGGAAGCGGAGAAGGTGAGGCTGGAAACCGAGTGTCAAGCCCCTGGTTGAGTTAGGACATACTTAGCCAGTTTCTGGGTATTTACCAGGTAGCAGGTACTGAGCCAGGAGCTGGGGATGATGTGATGAGCAAGGTTCACAGGGTCCTTGCCCTCATGGGACCATGTCTGGAAGGAAATGGACATTGAATTTACAGTTATTTACAGGGGTGAATTTTAAGGAGAGATATCAGACACTAAGGAAGTAAATAACACCCCAATCTTGGGGATCATACAGGGCTTCCCAGAGATAGTCATGGCCAAATTAGGACAAATTATCCAGGCAATGAACAATTCATTCAAAGAGTTAACTATTGAAGGGGGCATGGTGTCTTGCCGGAGCTCACTGGACTATGAGCATGAATGGAGCTGGGGGGTGGGGCATGGGGCCGTGGCTTGAACTGCCTGGATAACTGGGAAAGCTCTGGACCCTGCCCATGGTATGTAGCCTCCAAAGATGCCCACGATGGAGGACTTCACATCTGAACACACTGACTGCTAAATCCCAATTTGAATCTGGGCTGGGCTTGTGGCTTGCCTTTGGCCGATAAGGATGCAGCAGAAGTGATGCTCTCTGAGCTCTGAGCTTAGGCCTTAAGAGGCCTGGTGTTTTCAACATTCCCTCTGAAAGCCTGTCATAGGGCTGGCAAGAAGCTCACAGGACCACTGAATCATGAGATACCACGTGGACAATGAGAGGCTGCATGGAGAAGCCTCGAGGCGCCAGATGGAGGAAAACGTCTTCCTGGACCTTCCAGAACAGCCTGACCACCAGCTGAAAGCAGTGTGAACCCAGCCAGTGCCTCGTGGAGCTGAAGGACTGCCCAGCTATGCCCTACTTGGATTTTTGACCCACAGAATTAGAAGAATTAGCAAATAATTGTTGATTTTGGTCTCAAACTTTTGTGTTAGTTTGTTACACAGCAGCAGCGAACTGAAACATTCTTCCTAAGAAAAGAGATCTTAGATACGCACCCATTCCCAGCAGTTCACACTGAGCATCAGTAATGTGCCAGGCTTTTAGAGCTAATTTCATTTAAACCTCACCAAAAATCCAATGTCGTAATCAACATGTATGTGCACTGCACAGATGAGAATAATGGAGACTCAGGCTGAGCAGGACCTGCCCACCTTGTGCAGCTCAGGAAAACGGTGGAACAAAGACTTGAACCCAGGCAGCATGGACCTGAGCCCCACTCTCCATCACTATATGGATCACCCTTGCATGGGCACAGGATCAAGAAGAGCCTTGATCTGTAGATTCATCCCTTGATGGCAGGATACACTGAGCTAAAACATACTGTCCAGACAGTAATCTCTGCATTTCAGATGCTCCGTGATCCCCCAGGGCCTCTCTGGAGATCTGGCTCCTCCTCAATCAGTGGAACTGGTCACACAGGCGTCAGAATAAGGAGAGACAGACCCTACCTTGCAGCTAGGAGACCTGGCTCTTAGCCTCAGTTCTTACCCAGTGACCTCGGGTCATGACTTCCCTCCCTGGATGTCTGTTTCTCCATCTGTAAAAGGAAAACAGAATTTCTAGGCATGTCCAGATCTGCCATGTTGGCAAATAACCACATCTAGTATACACTTGTTTTGTAAATCATCTCACATTTGTAACTTTAAAAACGCCTTGTGCAGACTATAAAATTTGTTAAACGGAGGACTGAATGGGCTGGTGATAGATCTTTTGAATACACCTGAAAACAAATATATAATTAAAAAAACTAGCCTCTGTTGCTGCTTATAATCAGGCCCTGTGCTGCTGGCATGTGGGGGCCACTTTGGAGGCCTGGGCTTGGTGGACCAAGCTTGTTCTTGGCAAGGACTAAGGCCTGGGCAAATGAGTGGGTTTCAGGCTTGGCTCCCACTAGACTGGCCAACTGTCACCTCGCAACCAAAGGCACTCTCCAGGCCCCACCTTCTCCCGTGTGGGGGGTGGGCCATTGCGACACCTTACGATGGGAGGGGAGACCTCACATCAGAGTGAAAAGTCTGGGCTTGGGAGAAAGGCCGTGGGCAGGGAAGGGAAAATAAGTTGACAAGGAAAAGTTCTTCCCTGGGGTGGCTGGGTGGCTCACTCGTTCATTGTTTGCCTTCAGCTCAGGTCATGATCCCAGGGTCCTGAGATCTAGCCCCACGCCAGGCTTCCCCACTCTGCCTGCTTTTGTCTCTCCCTCTGCATGTTGCTCTGTCTGCTTGTGCTCTCTCTCTCCTTCTCTGTGTCAAATAAATATATATTTTTTTTTTTAAGAAAGAGTTCAGCCCCTCCAACTGGTATGTAGGAAATTTGTCTTCATCTTTCCTTCTAGAGAATTTCTAGATCTCCTTCTTTAAGTGTCCCTGGTCTGGGGTTTGGCTACCCAGAGATGGAGAAGGTCGAGCTTGAGATCAGTCTGCTGTTAATGGGGTAACCATAGTTGGAGAACAAGGCTGCTGGGAGGGTTGTGTTTCATATCCTTCATCTCTGGCTAAGGTTCTGGCATGTTAGATTATGTCTCAGAGCCAGCTGGATAGAGGAGAAAGAGCACATTGGATTGAGTGAGAATAATAATGCCTAATAATTAACAATCACCATCACCACCATCATCATAGGTAATAGTCACAAGTGCTTCTACTCTTGACATAACTCATCTGACTAATCCCCACCACAACCCCATATGAGACAGATCTACTCTTCTCTCCTTTTTACAAATGAGGAAACTGAGGTCTGAAAAGAGTGGTTCAGTTGTTCAGGATTTTCCCCTTCATAAGGGTCAGGGATGAGATGTGGTTGCAAGACACAACATCCCTTCCTCTACCTGGATGTTGGTGGTCCATTCTGTGAAATGACTGCCTTGGACCAGATTGAAGTTAAAGGTTAAGGGATTCTGTTTTTTAACCTCAGACTCATTCTTCTGATGAAGTCAGCAGAAAGCCTGAAATGTAAGTGAGAATTAAATGGGATTGTTGTGCTGATGCAGAGTGGAGGGGAGGAAGTCAAACGCAGCCAGCCCTTGCTTCACAGAGACACATCCAGGCAATCTCCAGGATCCTGTGGATCTTGTCTACAAACCAGAGAGGCAAGAGCTCCTCCCAGGTGGCTTTCTGGTTTGTTGATGGATATTTTTGGACATCCATTCCCTGGAGACCTCAGAGCTCTGTAGATGTGGTCCTTGGTGCTGCTGCCGAGACTGGCATATGTCCTTGATTGTAGACCTACACTCAAGAATTTGCCAATGTCCTTGATTGTAAGACAGGGGCCACCCTCTGTGTGCCTACACTGATATTGAGTAGAAGGGACAGAAGGCGAAAAGAGATGCTTTTGCCACCTTCTGAGAGTCTGTATCTTTTGGGATAAAGGGAGTGGGGAGAGAGATCAGCTCACCTGCAGTTACAGTGCTGAGTGATAGGCATTGTAACAGGAATGAGCACAGAACACTGGGAGAGGGGACTTTTAATTCTGATCTGGAGGTTAGGAAGGCTTTCCAGTAGGCCAAGGACAAGAAGGGCCACAGAAAGAGCAAAGGCTAGTGGCAGTAGCAGGTGGGAAGCAAGGATGGCCTCTCAGGCCAAAGAAGACCCTCATGCAAGGCTGCAGAAGACAGCTATCAAGGGCCATATCCTGTAGGGTGTAACTGAGAATGGGAGCAGGAGCAGCTATTTCTTTTATGACTCCTCCTCAGCTCACCCCTGCCTGCAAAGCTTTATCTACTCCACCTTGGGCACAGTGAGGAGTAGGGGGTGAAAGGTCACAGTTTGGCAATTCCTTGGCTCTTGGTTGAATACATTGCAAGAACCCACAATTACTTTTCCAAGAGGTTTGGCTCTTACCCTCTTAATAAAAGCAAGAAACAGGAGCAGTGAAACTGTGGAGAGTGAAAGCCCATGGTTGGGTGCAGGAGGGAGCCGGCTTGCCCAAAACTCCACTTTGTCTAATATCCACATTACCATGCCAACTTTTCTTTCGTTAGTATTTGCTTAAAATATCTTTTTTCCAGTCTTTAAGACTCTACTTCCCTGTTCATGTATGTATGCCTCAGAAAAAGCACTCAGCTGTTTTTTTTTTCTTAAATAATCCATTCCCAAGGTCCCTGTCTTTTAACTGAAGAGTTTAATCCCATTACAATTAATGTGATTACAGGTTAGTTCAGATTTATCTGTATTACAATTCTAAGCTTTCTACTTAACATATTTTAATATATATATATTTTTTATTTTTGCCTCTGCTTATTTTCTTTCTGTTTTACTTTGGTATTAGAGTGAAAGGATTTTCTTTTCCTCCTCCCCATCCACCATTTCTCCTCTCCTTGTTCAATTTATATATTTTAAAGATTTATTTATTCCTTTGAGAGAGAGAAAGAAAGAGAGAGTGTGTTGGGGGGAGAGGGGCAGAGAGAGAGAATGTCCAGTAGACTTCTCAGTGAGCAGGGAGCCTGATGCAGGGCTGGATCTCACTACCCCGAGATCATGAGATCATGACCTGAGCTGAAACCAAGAATCAGTTGCTTAACAACTCAAGCCACCCAGGTGCCCCTTCTCTCCTTGTTTAGAAGCTGTTTGTTTTGTTCCTATTCCTTAAATGTGTGCATATGATTAATCACTGTAACCAATGGAATAACGCATCTGGCCTCCTCTTGAACAAAGTGAAGCTCTCAGAACACATAGCCTACAACCTTTTCTTCTTTGTGGCATTCATACTGTTTTTGTGCAAGGCAGCCTGGAGTCCCAACCCTACCCCCCGAGCCCTACCCTACACCTCCCCTTCTCTCTCTGTGTTACCTCATAAGTAATATCATCTCCCTGATTCACAGATTCTTCAGCTGAAAAAAGTGGGAGTCATCAGTCTTCCCTGGAGTGTTGCTGGGTGGCCAGAAACCAAAGAGGGGTGGTGAAAATGGTCCACCTGTGTATGCACTGATCCCCAAACCGAGAAGTTGCCGTGGTGTTGAAGGACACTGGGTCCTTTGCCTTCGTTATTTGGCTGTCTTCAGATACAATCTTTATTTTATAACCGGTGTCTGCCGGGTCTCTCTCTGGGTCAGGGTGATGTCATCTGTTGGGCTCATGGAGACCTCACTCCCCACCTGCACAGAGATGCCACCTTCTCCCTGCCTCCATGTTTCTCTCTCTACTTCTCTGTCCCCTTCTGTTTCTCTGTCTTGGACCCTGTACTTAGGTGTATCTCTCCCACTGCCTGGTTCCTCCTTCTGTCCTGTTTCTCATGGCTAGGGCTTCTGCCCCATTCTATCTTTCTCTGTGTTGTCTCCACGTCCCCCTTCTAACTGGCTTTGCGTCTCTGGCTCCGTCCGTGCCGGGCTCTCTCCATTATCCGTTTGTCAGCCTCATTGCTGCGCTACCCACCTCTCTGACTCCCTCTTCCCATTTGGATGACCGTCTCCTGTCCCACCACTTCTTTGAACCCTATAGTGACCCGGGCCTGCCTCCCCTGGGTCAGCCTCCATCCATCCACTGCCTGCCTCCCTCTGCCTTCCCATCTGCCGCCGTCTGTCTACCATTGTCTCAGAATCCGCCTTCCTCCCTCTAGCATCTTCCTCGTCCCTACCCACACCTGTGCTCCTCTCTGTAATCTCGACATCTCACCCCCCTGCTGCGTGTCTCTGGGCCGCCCTGCCACCTCTCACCCCATCTCAGGCCGGGCCTGCCGCCCGGGGTCTCGGAGCTACAGGAAGCCAGCCAGAGACTGTGCAGGCTGCGCCATAACTCAGGAACTCTGCCAGCAATCATTTCATTAAGCAGGAATGGCGTTCCCATTACCAGATAGCAGGTCTGCTTCTTCCCCACCAGGGCCCCCTCCCCGCCGCATAGCCCTTCGCAGCTTCCTGCTCGGAGCAGCCACACAAGGCCTCATTCTAATCCTCTGACTTGTCTGTTTAGTGTCTTTACAGAGGGGAAAGGAGCAGAAAAGTATCTTGTCTTTTATTTGTATTTGCCCTCCTTTTTTCCTTCCTCCAGATATCCCCCTGGGGGCACCCGCCGAGAACAGAGCAACAAATATTTACTAATTCCATTAACAGAAGAGGTTTTTTTTTTTTCCCTTTCCAAGGGAATATCTGGGGCCCCAAGTTCATGGTGAGCCTCCTCCCCCGCGTGGCCCCCTCCCCCCTCCTCCCCACACGCCCAGGACTTATATATAGTTCACTCAGTGCCATTTCCCCAATTTTTTCTGAAGTTCAAGACAAGTTGAAGGGTCAAAAAGGCAAAGGGTGTTTTAGAAGTTTAGCAGACAGCTTTTGGTACAAGAAAGAAAAGGAGAGCGGGAGAGCGGGAGAGAAGACGAGGAGGCGAGAACCTGGCTCCCATTAAGCTGCAAAGTTCCAACCATTGATTCGGTCTGGAGTTATAGTCCCCCTTGCTTTTAAAAAAATCACAAAACATGGTTTATTCATGATTAAAAAAAAAAAAAAAACGGCAGCCAAAAGTCACACTTTGGTTCACCAAAATGGAGGCTCATCCTTCCTTTTTACTTTGTGTCTTCGAGGAGGACTGGGAGGCAGGGGTGGAAGGTGGGGATGGTGGGATTCCAAGGCTGTGAGTTCTGAGAACAGCGGCCCATTTTCCTGCCAGGCCTTCCCCCTGTCTTTGCCCAGGCTGGCCTGCGGGCGCACACCAAGGACAGGTCCACACGTGCAAAGAGTCCGACTGAAATGGCAGTTCCTGGTCAAGGGGGAGAGGAGAATAGGCTCGTGAGGTCATGCCAACAGATGGCACGCTGGGAATGGAGGTAATCGATGACTGTTTTGTTTTCCCGGGCTGCCACGACCAGTCCCCGCAAACCAGGCGGCTAGGAATGACAGAGATGGATTCCTGCGTGGTTCTGGAGGCCAGAAATCTGAAACCAAGGTGTCCCACAAAGACTCTTAGGAACAGTAGCCTCTCCCAGCTTCTGGTGGCCCCAGGCGCCCTTGGCTTGTGGCTGTGTCATTCCGGGTCCATCTCTGTCTTCACATGGCCTTCCTTGTGCAAATCAAATCTCTTACACAGACAATTGTCATGGGATTGGAGGGGAGGGGTGTGCTCTCCTTCTGGGATTCTTACAATTGCAAAGATCCGATTCCAGATTTACATAAGGGGTTGGGACTTGGACCCCTGTTGTCGGGGGACATCATTAAACCCACTGCAGTGACGAACAATGTTGCACAAGGATGCCTACCTGGCTGGAAGGGCACAGCTCAAGAAATCCTGCTCTATGCTCTCGTTGCCTCCCCTCTCGGTCCTGCTCAGTGCAAGGACAAAACCCCAGCTCAGGCTAGCGTGTCTTCAGTACCTTCCTGCAATTTGCTGATCCTTTTTTTTTTTTTTTAAAGGAAGAGAGAGGACAGAAAACCCTCAGGCTCAGAACTTTACCAGGCAGCTCTACCCAATGCTTACTGCATGTCTGACCCATGCGGTAGTCCATTGATAAATATAGATACTGGTCTTTTCTTTATGGTAGCGACACAAAACTTTCTTTTGGATTGCCCTGAGATTTGAGCCAACACTAGGCGATTGAGTTGGGAAAAATATGGGGAAAACAAGGAAGGCATGCAGATGTGGTGGGTCGCTGCACGGGTGAGGGGACTCTGGGAAGTGCAGGTGTGGAGTACTGGTTTCTTGCTGGTCACAGGAGCCCTGCACACGGCAGGTGAGGTTTACCCAGAAGAGAGTGAGTGGGTAAGGCAGGTTCTAGTCCACTGGCGCTTGCTTCTCCTTGAACTCGAGATGCTATTTCTAATGGTTGCATGCGTTTTATTTGGCGGGGTGGGGGGTGGAGGGGAGCCAACAACCCAGAATTAAAAGAAACCTTCAAGAATCACCTTCCTCTGCCACTCCACTTCTATTTCGCAGACGAAGAAACCAAAGCTGGGAAAGAACAAAAAAAGAATTGTCCAAGGTCACCCGGGCATCTGGACTCCCATATGTTGAGCTGAGCTCCTACTATTTACGGGGCGACTGCAATCCGTGAATTCTTCAGCGCATGAGTTATAGCAGAAGTCCTAGCAGCAGCACTGTGAAATTGCTGGAATTTTACAGCGGAGGAAACTGAGGCTCAGAGAGGTTAGGAGCTCGTCCAAAGCACAGAGCTGATAAGGGGGAGGAGCTGGGATTCCCGTCCACATCCGGCGGGCTCTCCGTTTGGTGTTTTTGTGGGTTCTTTTTTTTTTTTACCGGAGCAGCCTACTGCTTTCCCCCCTTACGGATGTCTGATGTCTGCGTATCCTCTTCTGTACACACATACGCAGACACCAAAACATATACGCATGCAAACACACGCGCACGCGTGCACACACGCTCGCACACGCACACACCACATTTATTTGGGTGAGGACATTCTGGGCCTTGGCTGTTTCTCCAGGCTTTACGCACTCCATCCAACTGCCATTTCTCTGCGGGGTCCACTTGCAAATCCTTGCAGGTGAGAACACATCTCTGGCTCTCTCTGAAGGGAATGAGTGCAAGAGAGAGACATTCTTCCTTGGAGAAAGAAAGACAGAGGCTGCATGCAGGGATTTTTGAGCCCATGGGTGCCAGGTTATTTCTCTCTATTCTGGAAGTTCCTGGGTATTGGAAGACAATTGGAGGAAGCCAGTTACTTGACTTTCTGTCTCCCCCATGCCCCCAAACAACCGAATGTTGGACGCCATCAAAGACCCTGACATCAGGATCATTGATTAGCTGCCGAGTGTCCTCATTGCTGGCATGGATGGATTCTAGATTCCTGGAGGGCCCCTTTTAAGAAATGTTGTGAACTTTGAATTCCTTACCCCCACGAACTGAGGGCCCACACTGCACGTTTTTCACATAATTTCTTGGAGTCGACGTACTCTTCGAAGCTCTTTTCTGAGCTTTAATTTAAAATCCCTCCCACCCCCCCAGTCAGAAGAGGAACATCCCTGGATATTCCCAGGACTCATTCCCTCAAGCCACAGGTGGGGGAACTGAGGCCCCAGACCCAAGAGTGGCAGGACTGGAAAGTCCTAACCCCTGGTTAGGGCCAGCCCCGGGGTTTGGATGCTGAGCCTCCTCATAGGGGCCCAGTGCCTTTTCCACTGTTTCTCCCTCTCCCTAAAAGCACCTCACCTTGTAGCACTTCTGAACAGACCCCGGAGGTCCTGGGAGAATTGTCCATGGGATCCCAAGGGGTAGGGCCTAAAGTATCCTGTGTCAAAGTCCTAGGTGTGAATCCTAGCTCAACCACTTACAAGCCATGAAGCCTTGGGTAACTTACTGACCTTCTCTGTGCCTCAGTTTTCTCATCAGTAAAATGGGGAGGGTATTAGCATCCACTTCACAGATGGGGAGAATTAAAGTGGAATCCAGGTAGAATTTTGAACTGGTGCCTGGCACATAGCACACATTCAACGGAGAGCTGGTACTATTAACATTAATATTATGACGACTGGTAGATCTAGCGGGGAACGGACACCATACACAGTTGCCGCCCTCAGCCTCACTCTGAGCCCCAAGACATTCCATCCTAGGCTTTGTACTGATTTGGGTGCTGGGATGGTAGAACTCACAGGTGCTTGGAGGACAAGTGGCTTGATCTTCTGAGAGACTAAGGTATGGAGAAGTTAAGGGTGTTTTTTTCCTGAAGCTCTCAGAGCTATGTAGAGGCACCGTGAGATCGTCAGCCTCAGGGTCCTCCTGCTGCTCAGGGCACATCCCCCCCCCCCCCAACCCCCCATATATTTCTGAAAAGCAGATGCTGCCATGGCACTGAAGGGGTTAACTCTGAGCTTTCTCCCCCACCCTCCCTGGACTGCAGCAAGCTTCCTACACTCTGAATTTCATTTGCAAAACAAACAAACAAGATACTCCCTAATAATTCCCAGGCCTTTTTCCCTCCTGGCTAAGAGGCAGATTTTGCTAGAATCAGGCCTTCCAAAGATCCCTCACTGCTAGGCTGCTGTTGGACAACTGGGGGCTGTTTCATGGCTGGATAAAGGGTCACATGGCCAGTCGTTCATTCATTCACCCCCACGCTCACAGCCTGGAGCAGCGGATACAGATACCGGCCCCCTCCTCCGGACCCTCCAGAAGCGGGCTGTGTTCTCAGAGCTTTCTCAGACCTGCCCCCCCCCCTGCCCCCCAGAGGTCCGCATGACTATTCTCAGATGGGAGGTGGGAAGATGGAGGCATTCGGTAAATGAATGCCAGTCCCCGAGGAACACAGGAATCTTTGGGCATGAACGTTTACCAAGAGCCAGGTTTCGCAGCAAATGCTTGGTAATTATTATCTCCTTCTGGTCTTGCAACAAATCCATGTGGGACTGAGTCTTGTCTTTTTTTCCAGGTGAGCCGGGGCGGGATGGCGAGATTAGACCACCCTATGGTCAGGGACTCCTCACCTGTGAGCAGCAGAACAGGGCTTGAACCCCGATCTAAGGGTCTCCAGATCTCAAGCTCTTCTCTTCTTCTTCTTTTTTTTTTCTTTAAAGATTTTGTTTATTTATTTGACAGACAGAGATCACAAGTAGGCAGAGAGGCAGGCAGAGAGAGGAAGGGAAGCAGGTTCCCTGCTGGGCAGAGAGCTCCGATGTGGGGCTCGATCCCAGGACCCTGGGATCATGAACTGAGCCAAAGGCAGAGGCTTAACCCACTGAGCCACCCAGGCGCCCCCCCAAGATCTTCTCTTCTACTCCATCATGTCATTTATTCTCTTTGGTAGAATGGGGGCTGGGGCAGGCGATGGGGAGATTTAGGTCCACAGTGAATTTCCACAACAACCAATACCTGGAGGAAAGCCAGATTCTAGGGTTGTACCCATTTCACATTACAACAAAAGTGCCCTTATGTATCTGGGGTTTGGGAAGATGGGGTAAGAGAAATGCCAAGCCTGTTTTCACTTGTTCTGAGCAAATAGTGTCATCTGCAAATATGACTGATATGGAGAATTGCCTACAGAGCCTCCATTTCCCTGATTTTATTCTCCGATCCTTCCCAACCCACCAACCCACGACAGACGTGCAGTGTGAGAAAGAAATCTTTTTGTGATAATTGAGTCAGCCCCTCCTGACAACAAGCTCCCATCAGTTTGGCAACAGGATCTTCTCCACAAACACTGTTAAGAATCCCAGAGCTGCCTTCTCTCTGTCTCTAACTTCTTGCGCTTGCAGGCAGAATGGGAGAGGACGCCTAAGCTGGGATGGCTCTGGTCCTCACCTCACCATCCTGCAACTCTGCCTGCTGGTCTCCCTGGAGCTTCATCCTGGTGTCTCCTGGTGGAGCCTGATATGGAGGGTTGAGTTCTCAGGGAGAGATGGGAGGCTTGTCTTCCTTCGGGGGGACACTAAGTTAAAGGCATCCACTACAGAAGTCCTGGGGCAACCAATCTTAAAGCTCTTTGAGGTCTCATGTGAGAGAACCCATGAGAGGGATTTCCTTAGGTCACTCCCTAGGTCAGAGGTTTCCAGATGCAAAAACACACGACCCCAGAGGGCTTCCTCCCACTGACCTCAGCATCTGGTTGAGTCTGGGGCAACTGGCCTGGCCCCCTCCCACTTTTCCTATGACACCTCCATGATGTCATGTTCTCCTTTTGGACCCTGTTGCCCTTCCCTGCCCCTTGACCTCACTAGAGCCCACCCTGGCCTGGGAGAACATACTTTGACCACCTCTGCAACTTCATAGGGGAAGGAAACAGGTCTCTATCAGTTATGTTGTAAGATGCATATAGAAAAGTCAAGGGGGTCTGGCTTACACTTAAATTGGCTCACACTGGAATGCATTGACAGACATACTGGGAAGCCAGAGGCGGGGTCACTCAGAACTGACTCCATACTGTATCTTTGGTTTTACTTTTCTGAGCTACGAGCCAGCATTTTTCTCAGCCACCGTGTGGCGGTGGCCCCAGGTCTGTTGTCTACCCATGATCTTACTCGGAGGACTAAGAGAGTGGGCTGCTTCTGGATGCTCTGCCAGCAGATCAAAGAACTTTAACAGGAGTCCCTTCCCCTCTGCCCTCGGGGCAAACTTTTTCCTGTCTCTCATTGTCCAGAATAGGTTAAATGACCATTCCCACCGCAATCACTCAGTAAAATCAAGGTAGTCTTAGATTAGTTGGGTTGAGTGCTGGAGCTGGGAATGGTGTTGCCATCCTTGAGGAATCTAGGCTATGTGGAGGAGGGATGGACACATGGACAACACTGAGATTCTATTAGGAAGGAAGATGAGGAAGTGGAGGCTGGTCAGGCCACCAACAGAGTTTGTTTCAGAGCCTTTGTCCCTCTTTTCCTGGGAGTCTTCCTTATCCCAAAATAACTGTATGGATGGGAACGGAGGGGGCAGCTTGATAGCGCTGTCAACACCCAGACCGAACACAGATGATGATTTTAGGAGATGCGTGACATCTGACGCTGCCCAGTATAAACCCAGGATCTGGACAAGACAAAGTCCTTTGGTTCTTCTCATTTCTCAACCAAAACTTTATATTTTCTTATGTAATCAGACTCAGTTGGATGAGTACCCCGATTGTGTCCCTTGAGTCTTATGGGGGAAACAGTGCTAAGAGGGAGTGAGAAATCCAAGAGATTTATTGGGGGTGGATAATGCCTGGGAAGGAAGCAGGATGGGGGTAGCAAGAGTCTCAGACCACAGTAAAAATCAGAAAGTCCCAACCAACAGCATGGAAAGGTCCAGAGCAAAGACCATCCACTAGAGGCGTCCTGCACTGGGTAGAAATGACAGACCCTTCTCAGTGTTGGCTGGGGGCATCCCAGGAAGCATGTGGTTTGGACTTAAAAGCTGAATTATTGGGGGTCACCTGGGTGGCTTAGTCAGTTAACATCACGTCTTGGTGGCTACCACCTACTTCTACACCTACAACAGACTAGGCACTGTACTAGGTCCTGGGAGGAGAGAAAGGGAACAATACTCGATTCCCAACTTATGTCATCTACATGCCTTAATACTGTCACTCCTCAATTTACAAACAAAATTGGGTCTAAAATTACCTTTTGCATATAGAACATCCTTGGAAATAGCCACTAATTCCCATTATGACTAAGGTGAAGTCTACAACGTTCTTGTTAATGGAGCAGTCAGGGCAAGCAACGAGTGGGTAACCTCTAATATGGGTTATAATGACATGCCACACATTTAGCTGTGAAGTCTGTTATTAGTCTCATAATTTGTAAAAAAAAATCCTGCAAGAACTTGTTGGCAACGGCAATGTCAATGCTTACTGTTTAATCGGCCGTTGGTGCGCTCCGCGAATACATGAATATTGGTAAGAAATATTTTGATATTTGCTTGAGAGTATTTATTTTCAGGTTCAACACCGTGTTGCCATGCAAACACTTGGTATAAGAAAATGCACCAAATGGACCTCTTTACTTGCCTAGAACAAAAGTTCATGATGGTGATGATGGCTGTCATTCTGGTTTTCTACCGCTGCTGCAGTCCCCATCCCAGGGCATCGGGGCCATAATCCCGATGTGGTTAGATTCTCCCAGATCCATACCTCCCCCAACCTCTACAGAGGGCAGAGTGTTGCTGGGGTTCATCAGAGACTCTTTCAATACCGATCACTCAGCACTGAGAGAAACTTCTCTTCCTCCCTCTTGAGAACGCCCCTTCATTCCTTCACTCTGACGCTATGGAGTAAGTCCTTTATTCTGGGAGGCAGCCACCTACCTGCCCATCCTCTGGGGAAGTCACCTTATGGCTCTGACTTAATGGCAGAGAGGTGCAGCAGAATTTTTAAAAAAGAGAGAGAGAGAGAAGGAATGTACATTGGTACACAGTAACACACACACACACACAATATTCCTTGTAACACTGATCTCTCTCTCCCTCTGTGACTCCTTGAGAACAGGGATTAGGTCTGACTCATTCCTGCAGCCCCAGGGCCTTGAACCCAGTCTGACACAAAGGAATGCTTCTCAAATGCAACCTTGCTTTCCCAGAGGCTGCCCTTGACTTGGGGACCCCTCGGCGCCCAGTGTGGGATGCTCGGCACTAAGAGCCGGCTTCATGTTTCACTGGGGGAAATGGAGGTGCTCGAAACTTAAGGAGAGGTCCTACATTTTGAGCATTTATTATGTATCAGATATAGGACAGTGCTTCAGTGAAATGATCTGTAACTTCCTGCCACCCTCTTGGTTAGGCTTGATACATTTCCTTCTGCAGATGCAGAAACTGACATTCCAAGAGGTTCCATCTCTTATCTGAATCTACTTGGCCAGGAAGTGAGGATTGGAACACAGCAACCCATGGCTCCAAAAGCTCGGGGCCTTTTGACCAGGTCACATGAGAACTAAGGTATGCATGTGAATCTTCCTTCCGAACCGAGGAGACAGCCCTGGTCTCAGACGTTCTTGGAATCTGACCCTTGAAAGCCCATGTCTCCAGGAGGGCAGGCTCTGGAATGGCAGGTTAGGGTTTGCAACTCGTTGGTGCCAAATCTCTGTTATATGGGACACACCATATGGAGCCTAGAATTCATCACAGCCTTTGGCAGGCAGCCTGGCCTGGAAATAACCCCAGAAGGCTACATTTTGATCAGGAAGCTTGCAGCTGTTTTTCAAAGTCATTGTTGGAATTTTTAATTTAATTTTATTTTTAGTAAACCTACATGTTCCTTGCTTTTTCAGCCGGCCATCCAATTTCCTTGGTGTTCTGGACTATGACAGTTGGGTCCACGGCACACGTTCAGGCAGACGGGGACGTTTGGAGAGGTTAGTACACCTCCTTGGGCCAAGCAAGGAATGGGGCCTCCAGAAAAAAAACAAAACAAAACAAAGCAAAAAAAAAAAAAAAAAAAAAGAAAAGAAAAGAAAAAAGCACACAACCCTAAGTAAAGTTAAACACATAAACAGCTGTGGTCTCGTCTCCTAGTCTCAGGGTTGCAGTGGGGACAGGGAAGGAGTACAAAGGGGCTCGGAGGGCTCCCAGAAATGGGTAATGCCTCTTTCCCTAAAGTGAGGTATGTGGAGGGCCAGGCGGACACCCGCAGGATGGAGAGTAGAGCCAGTAAGGCTGGTTGGCCATGGGGCCTGAGGCAGGATGCACGGGGCTCTCGGAGCTCTCAACTTCTGATTTTCCAAGTGATTCACCAGATCCCCGTCACGCTGGGGCTGAATTCTTGAAAGCAAAGCCACATTTGAATTCTCCAAAGTAAAGCCACGTTTTAGTCTTTGGCTGTAAGGGGCTTGGAATCCAGCCACCCCAGGACTTGAGAAAAGAGTGATTCCATTTTTGAGGTTTGAGGAATCCTAGAATTCAGAGGCTGGGCCCAGCCTGAGAGAGAAACTGATTTCAATCTGTTTTAGTCTCCGCCCTCTCTGCCCCCCTCTAGCCCCCCACCTCCCACCCTCTATCACCCGGGCCCAGGCTAAATAACACCACCGTTCAGGGCACATTCTTATTTATATGAACTGTGCTGTGAATCAATAAGGTGTCAGGCTTTTGCTTAGTGGGGAAAATCTCCAAGATCACATGAACGCCCCAATAAGAATGGCATGCGGGCGTTTTCTTCTTTTTCCCCTCCAGGATGGGCAATTCTCCTGTGGTTATGTCTACACAACTGGTTGAAAGGGCGGGGGGCGGGGGGTGGCGGAGAGGGAGGGAGGAAAGAAGCCACATGTAAAATTCAGGGTTTTGTTATTTTCTTTTGCCTGTACAATACCACACAGATTGTGTGGTTGACTTATTTTTAACCGGGTATTTGTGCGAATGAACCAGACTGGTCAGTTGCTTGGGCAATATTGAGATCAGAAGCATGCTGATCAAAGGCACCAAAAGCAACCACTAATTTGACTAAAAGAAAAAAAAAAAGCCACAACAGCCAGACAAAGACATGTCAGTTTGGACTGTGTATAGACGTGGCCTGCCTTGATGTTTGGTGATCAGCATATAACACTACCAAAGTGAACAACACTCCTGAACGTTCAACCAGCTGACTTTGACTCTCTGATCTACCAGGGTAGCTTGTCTGATCCGGTTTTCAAGAGATCTTGGAGAAAACAGCACACGTGTTGGGTGGGGGGATGGGGGTCTTGATGGCTGGAAGTACAATTATGACTGTTGACTTTAATAATCAATCACAGAGACCAAGCAGGAACTGTTACTTGTTAATCAGTTGATGACATTGTGGCCAGTCCGAAGAGTTGTATGATCTATGATTCCCCATTTCATTGGAGTTGGAAAACCCACTTCACCTCTCTCTTCATATCTCTGTTGAGATATGGGTTGAATGTTAGATACGTTACGGGGTGAATTGCATCCCTGCAAAAGATATATGGATGTCCTAACCCCCCATACCTCAGAGTGTGGGCTTATTCATAAATAAGGCCATTAGCAGCTATAACTGAATAAGTCATATTGGAGTAGGTGGGCTGTTAATCCAATGTGATGAGTGTCCTTATAAGAAAAGGAAAAGAGCCACAGAGACAGGCACCAGGGTAAACACCGCCACATGGCAACAGAGGCAGAAACGGGAGGGATAGAGCTGTAAGCCAATGCCAAGGCTTGGTGGCCACCACCAGAATCCAAGAAGAAAGGTATCAAATACCTTTTTCCCTATGGGAAGGAGGATGACCCTGTTGGCACCTTGATCTGAGACTTCGAGTCTCCCGGACTGTGACAGAAAAAATTTCTGTTGTTGTAAGCTACACAGTGCTTGAGACTTTGTTTTATGGCAGTCCTAGGAAAGTAATACAACATGTCTGTGCAATGAGGGTAAAAGGCAAGAGATGGAACACTCCGAATCATTAAAATTATAAAATATCAGAGGTAGAAGAGGCTTCATGATTCATTCTGCACTACTCTAATTCCCCAGGAAGCACACAAAATATATTCCACCGTCAAACAAATTTGGAAAATATTCCACACCACCATCTTAGAAAACATCTTTCAGCACTTGAAAGGCACTGACAAGTCCTGCAGCCAGGAAACCTCTTTCACTTTGATCAAGGCAGCATTTTCCAAATATCTCTTAGGGATGGAACAATCTTGGACAAAATGACTCTATACTTCCCATGAAAGCCTACCGGTTGAATGGAAAATGCCCTACTCATACCAGCCAACTCTCCCCTTGGTTGACTTTGTGACCTTAGGAGAGTCATGCCTCTTGGCTGGGCTCCAGTTTCCTGGGATTGGAAAGTCAGAGGTCTGAACCGGTCATGATTATACCTTCCCCCCAAATTCACAAGCACAAGGCCTAACCCTGAACATGGTGGTATTTCGAGGTGGGGTCTCCGTCATGGGGTTTGTGTCCTTCCAAGAAGAGGAAGGGACTGGAGCTCCCCCTCCCTCTCTTGCTGCCACATGAGGACCCAGCAAGAAGGTGGCTATCTGAAACCCAGGAGGAAGGCAATCCCCAGAACCCAACCATGCTGACACCCTGACCTCCAGTCTCCAGAACTATGAGGAATGAATTTCTATCGTGGAAGCCCCCTATCTCTGGTATTTTGTTTCAGCAGGCCCAGCAGACTAGGACAGATCTCTTCTAGTATGAAGATTATATGACTATTGATCTCGCCTGTATGTGGCTAAAAGATGTAATTTATCCTTGGATGGAAATCTCTATCTACAGGGCCAAATTATTATTTTGGTCAGTGATGTATTACACTCCCCCGTCCATTTCGCGTCCTGGTGCTGTCAGCGAATTCAGTGGCGATGAGTTAATGTACATGAAAGTGCTTTGTAAATGGCAAGGCATTTGCCCAAATGAGAGGCCTGATGTCAATGCCGTTGAGGGTTGAGGGCATTGACGGCCAGGCTGAAGGCGAAGCCCGCCTGGTGCCTGGTCTCGGCGGCGAGATTGAGGGCGTGTGGCATTTGTGTAAATGCATGACGTGTGTAGGGCACGTGGGTGTCCGTTTCCATTCAAGCGAAAATGTAAGAAGCAGCAGAGAATGTTTATGGGCATGTGAGCTCAGGAAGATGGTGCTCGAATCCATGGTCAGACCCTAACAGGCAATATCTGTGTGATCTTGGGTACTTTGTTTCTGAGTTGATTTCTTCTCCTGAGAAGTGGGCACACTGTTCATTCTTACTTCAGGGGTCAATGAGATGATCCAAGGAGGCAATGCATGTGAAGCTCAGAGCGGTATTCGCTAGCCACACACACGCATCACTATTGCATGCGTGTTTTTTAGGTGCAAAGCATGTACAAATGTCATGTGCTTCTGTTGCCCTTCTCCGTCTATATTTTACAAATTGTTTTGTTCCCTGTGGTTTGGCTTATGTTCCCCAGTAAACCGTCAGAAACAAGGAATCCAAGATAATATCTCGGAAGCATAGCATGGGGCAACCCGGGCTTTGGAAGACAGTGGAAGGCTTCGTGGTTGTGCCCAACCTTCCACCGCCCACCTCCTCTCTCCAACATCCTGTAATCATGCATTTGAGACAAACACTGGGCGCTTTAAAACCTTACACACAAAGGCCTGGATTGCACATTTCAGCCAAGGACCCAAAAGAGTTGCCTTGCTTCCAGGAGGATCCAGCCTTGCCTGTGGTAGGGGGAAATTAAAGATGTGGAGGGCCAGTTGCATTTCAGAACACTCTAACTTCTTCGTCTTGGGCTCTGTCCTTGGCATGCTACTGGGGAGTTTGCTTGAGTCCATTATTTTAAAAGCAGCAGAAAATAGACTCTGGGAGGGGAAGGAAAACAAGAACAACACAATAACTGTGCACTGGCCACAGCAACTTAATGGGTCATTTTGATCTCGGCCTCCTGCTGGCTGAGGGTGTCAGGATCCGTGCTCTCAGCTTGCAAAAGGAAAAAAAAAAAAAGTCATAATGAAGTGTTCAAGTCATGGAGAGTTAATGGAATTGGGGGCTGGAGTTATAACAGAAGGGCCTTAAAAGGGGGGCGGGGTGGAATTTATTAACAGCAATATATGGAACAGAACCTGCAACATTTATGGGAAAAGAAAATGGGATCTTTCACACGATCCAAGGTTACTGCCCTCCACAGGATTGAGCAACACTCATGGGAGAGACCCAGGTGCCACTCCTCTCTCAGTTAACACCTACCCCTCTTATTAGGGAGGACTGTGGGTTCTGGTGGATCCAAGGTGCCTGCTCACCTCCCTGCCACCACACTAGACAGAGAAATTTCTACTGATGGTAGGGATGTTGTGGTCTTTGTCAGTGGAACAGGCTTCCAGTGTCTTGAAGGGCTTGGGGTATCTCTCTCACAACCTGGTCTATCATTCAGAGCTCTGCTGGGTGTGAGACGCAGAGACACAGCTTACACTGGCCTCAGACTGAATAAGAAATAAGATGGGGGGCTTATTATCCTTATCCTAGGAAGCCATGGTTGGGGAGTGGAAAGATGAGACAGGGGAGGGGAAAAAAAAGCTAATGCAGGACTCTTGTCAAGCTGGTTATAGTGTGGGCAAATGCTGTTTACCCATTTGCTCCAAACTCTGGGTGAGGGCATAGAACATCTTTTCTAGTTACCTCAAGGGAGGGACAAGGGAGTTGGGGAAGTTTCTCTTTCAACCCCTGCAGTCATTGGTTGAGGGCCACTGCTAGGATTCTAACTCTCTGCCATTCTTGACTTTTCTGACATGATGCCAAGAGTACCCCTGTGGATAGGGAGTAGGGGAGGCACCTTCAGGCAGAGAGTCATTGTTGTTTTCTGTAAAGAATTGTCGAGCATGTCAACGTGATGGCCAAGAAGATATGGATGTATCATCCACAGCATCTGCCAAGGAGGGGTAGGTATTCATTGACGACAATGATTGAAAAGTTCAAGTTCAGACCAGCTTCAGGCATAGCTAGATCCAGGGGCTGAAGGAATGTTATCAGATCTTGGTCTATGTATTTATTTTATTTTTACTAATTACTTGTTTTTTACTGGTTTTTCTTTTTCTCAACATCAGCCCCGTTCTTGGGCAGGGCTGCCCGTGTGGTGGTGTGCTGATTGCCAGCAGTTCCAAGCTTTCATGCAATTCAGTTAACTCAGTGACAAAGAACACCTCTCCTCCTGGCCAACACAACTTCAGTAGATGAGCCGGGATTTATTCTTAATGACTCAGCTTGGTTAGTTCGTTGAAAGATATGCAACAATTAATTTAATCTTTTCCTGGACAAGAATGTTGCAATGCTGTCTTCCACTCAAGTCTTTTGGTTGGGAGTGATCCTTCTTCTACCTCGCTCAAGGGAGCTTCTTCATTTTCATGGCACTTTGCTGCAGGCATTATTTTAAGGGTGATCCTCTGACAACTTCTGTTTTTCCTTTGTGCATTCTCTTCCTTGGTAACTCCTCCCTTCGTTTTCTTGGCTTTCCCTTCTGAGTAGATGACCTTCCCTATTGACCTTGTAAGCCTACTGCATTAGTACTGTCTTGATATCAAGTGACAGAAAATCCAATTAAAATTGTGTTGCTATACCTATACCTACCTGTATCTACTTACCTATGCATATAGCTCCATATCTGTGTTCATAATGAAAAAAACTCCAGGAGTGCCTGGGTGGCTCAGTGGGTTAAAGCCTCTGCCTTCCGCTTGGGTCATGATCTTGGGGTCCTGCATCCATGCATCGATCTTGGGATCGAGTCCTGCATCAGGCTCTCTGCTCAGCGGGGAGCCTGCTTCTCCCTTTCTCTCTGCCTGTCTCTCTGCCTACTTGTGATTTCTGCCTGTCAAATAAATAAATAAAATCTTAAAAAAAAAAAAGAAAGAAAGAAAAAAGAAAAGAAGAAAACTCCAGGGACTGGTGGCGGCTTCTGTCTTGGCTGATTCCAAGTGTTGCCCGGGATCGTGTATCCATCCACTTTGCCTTCCATTGGTTTTCTCTGTTCTGAGAAAACATAGCTCCTCAGGGTGCCAAGATCCCCTGGAGCTACTACCCAGCATTCTCTCACTGCCATTCAGAGAGAAAAAAGCTTGTTTTGGGCACCTGGGTGGCTCAGTTGTTAAGCGTCTGCCTGTGGCTCAGGTCATAATCCCAGGGTCCTGGGATTGAGCCCCACATCGGGCTCCCTGCTTGGCGGGGAGCCTGTTTCTCCCTCTCCCACTCCCCCTGCCTGTGTTCCCTGTCTCGCTGTGTATCTCTCTGTCAGACAAATAAAATCTTAAAAGAAAAAGGAAAAAAAAAAAGAACTCATTTTGCCTGACGCACAAACAAAAGTGCTAGAATCCAATCTCACCTGCTCTGATTGGTAGGACGGATGTTCTGACTGGCTAGCCCTCGGTCACCTCGGCACTCTCCATTTTGCGCAGGAGCTTAGTGTGACCTAAGTCTTGTAGATTAAAAATAGGGCAGGGCTGTCGCTGGAGCGTGGAAGACCCTTGTTGTCCTCACTTTTCCTATGCAGCATTAAATGCCATTTCACTCCTTCCTAAGACACACACTCGTCACTAAATCAGTGTCTAAACCACACGCACATCACTAAAGGACATGTCTTGGGTCCACTCCCCTCGGATGTATTAGCTAACACGTTATAACACAGGTTTTCCCCCGTCCTTTCCACCTGTGACTTCTGCGTTCACCTGAGTTCCTTGAGAATACATATGTCCTTACTCATTCTGATGCCTTCAGCACCTAGCACAGGCTGGAGACGCGCAGGAGAAGACGAAAGGGAAGGAAAGAAGAGCAGAAGAGAGGAGAGGGGAGGGGAGGGGAGGGGAGAGGAAGGGGAAGGGAGAAAGAAAGGGAGAGAAGGGAGGGAGGAAATGGGGGAAGGGAAGGGAGGGACTAGAGGGAGGAAGAGAAGGGAGAGGGAGGAAGGAAGGAAGGATTGATTCTGGATTGCAAGTCCCAAATTCCCTGCTAAGCTAGAAATCTGGACTTGGATGTTGCACTTTCAAATTAGCATGTTCCAGACTGTGCTTACCTTCTTACTCTCCAAACTGTACCCAGCACACTGCTTTTCACCACTTTGCTCTCTTTGACCTCAGGACATCCTACCAGAGGTTCAATCTGGGAGCAGTTGACTTCATGTTTTAGAGGGTCCAAAAACACTCTAAAATCACGTAAAAATTTTTATGCATTTGTCCCTGTGAATGGACTGGAGGTGTTGTGTCCATAGGTTGAATCAGACCTACCCTAGGGAATCAAAAGCCAAAACTACTGGCAACCAGTTACTGAGGCCCTAAAATGGAAATTCCTTAGTTTCAAGGAATCCAGCATTTAAGAGAACACAGTATAGGCCCCTTTCCTTTTTCTCAGCAGATCCCGAAAGTAAGAGTCAAATCTCAATGTACATTTATTATTATTATTATTATTATTGATTGCTTATCACCAGGCTTAGTCACATTTATCAGATCAAGGGAGATATTATGATCCCTCCTCCGGCCCTCAGCTTCCTCTTTTCTTAACCCCTTCCAGGCCTGAGTGATCAGTCATAACAGCTCATCATATCTGCATATGAGTTCCCAACTATTAACCCCTTTTCCTCTAATTGTTCAACTTTGTCTTCCCACGAAATTCCATCTTGGGTGTAAAGGCTGACCCAAGCAAGAACGCTTTGGCTTCCAAAGGACCTTCTAGTTATTGGCTCTCTGAGGTCTGATTTCTCATGAGAGCCATCAGGAAAGTGATCAGCAGCAAGTAAAAGAAAATGTGTTGTGTGGCTCCCAGACCTATTTTCCCGACGGCTCAAGAAGTTAGATTGTATCTGGTGGCTGGCATTGGATCGGCTGCTTGGCGATGCCCTTGAAGGCGAGGCGATGTGTATCTTCTTTTTCTCTACAGGTTGACTTTTTAGGCCCATGCTTGTTGCCTCAGACCACAAGCATGGAGATGTGCTTAAGCTAGAGGAAAAGAAGTGGATGGAAGGAGGGCTGTGTCAGCTGTGGGGACCCCTTTTTATTAGGAGAGCAGACGTCTTCCCAGAGGCCACCTCCCTCAGCAGACTCATGCTCCTGTCTGGTTCATCCTCGCTTGGCCATCTCTCAGTCTCCAATAGCAGCAAGGAAGGCTGTGGAAGTGAAGGATGAGCTGGTCGTGTTTGGCTTTAGTTTTAATCCATCTGGCATGGGGTTCGGTCATGTCCTGTCAGCTCCTCTGAAATATGACAGCCTGTCATTCCGTGTCACTCAGAGCCCTGATGGTGGGCTGTGAGGCCCACAGGGCCCGGCTCCTGTGGCATTTCTGACCTTAACTTTTACTGCCTGTTCTCTCCCTGCTTCGACTCCAGCCACACTGACCTGCCAGGTCCCACTCCAGCCCCTTTGTCTCAGCTGTCTGCTCTCCCTGGAAGGCTCTTCCCCTCCATTCCCCCACGGCCACCTCACCTCCTTCATGTCTTTATCCAAATGTTACCTTCTCAATGAGGCTAGCTCACCATGACTCGCCGTTCCCGATCTGCCTCACCCATGACTGGTTAGAACTACTCTAACAAAGTGTCCCAAATTGGGGGCTGAAAACAGCAGAAATTTATTGTCTCACAATTCTGGAGGCCAGGAGCCCAGAATTAAGGTGTTGGGAGAGTTGTTTCCTTCTGAAAGTTGTGACAACTTTTCTAGAACTACTTCTGCAAATTGCAAGAACTTCCAGAACTTCTTCTGGAAGTTGTGAGAACTTTTCCAGAACTTCTGGAAGTTGTGAGAACTTTTCCTTCTTCCCTAACTTCTTCTGGAAGTTGTAAGAACTTTTCCAGAACTACTTCTGGAAGTTGTGAGAACTTTTCCTTCTTCCCTAACTTCTTCTGGAAGTTGTAAGAACTTTTCCAGAACTTCTTCTGGAAGTTGTGAGAACTTTTCCTTTTAGCTTCCGGTGTTGCAGACGATCCTTGACGTTCCTTGGCTTGTAGATGAATCACTGCAGTCTTTGCCTTGCCTTTACCGGCCTTCTCCTTGAATCTCTGGGTGTTTCTGTCCAAATTCCCTCCTATCACATCACCGGTCACTGGATTAGAGCCAATCCGAACCCAGTATGATCTCATTTGAACTTGGTGATACCAGCAAAGACCCCTTTTCCAATTAGCCCACATTCTGAGATTCTGGGTGGGCATGAATTTGGGAGCACCATAGCCAAGCCCGTACACCCAGCTTCCCTTTTTATTTTTTTCTAAAACCACAACCTACCTTGCCTAGTGTCTGTCTCTCCCCACGAGGACGGAAAGTAGTTCATCTTCAGCGATCCCTTCTTTGACAGAGGAGGTGCTTCTTAAATACGCACCAAGTGAATCAGTTGCCATTCTGAACAGAATCAGGATTCTGGAAGCAAGAAAAAAAGAGCAGAATGGATCATCGAGTAGATACCTCTCAGTGTCTGCCATTTTTCTTCCAGTTCTCAGACTCCTATGGGAGTCTGTCTCACTAGCTGTCATCTGTACCTATTAGAAATAGATCATTAGCGTAGGCCCTAACCCAATTTGCCTTAAGGAAAAATTTGGACACGAACGTACTTATGGGGAGGATGCCACGGGAGCACGTAGGCAGAGGTCAGGGAGATCCTACTACAAAGCCAAGGAATGCCAAAGGTTGCCGGTAAACCACGGGAAGCCAGGGAGAGAGAAGTGAACAGATTCTCCCTCAATCCTCAGAAGGAACCAACCCCACTGACACCTTGTCCTATCAGACTTTGAGAAGGACTGCGGGACCACAGACGTCTACTGTTGAAACCACTCAGTTTGCGGTCCTTTGTCATGGCGGCCCCAGGAGACTCACCCAATGTCTGTGCAAACTACACTCACCTTTGAGGCAGGCCGAGGGAACTGCTTACTCTCATAAGCCCTAAACGAACACACACACCAGAAAGGGGCTCCAAGGTGGGAGAGAGGATAGGGCCACAGACCCCCAACTGCCAAAGCATCTTCTCCATGCAGCCCTAGAACCAGACGTCGGTTTTCATCTCGCGCCCACGCCCAGGGGTCCTTATCTTGGGCTCCCCACCCCCACAGAGAGCGAGGCTCAGGAATTCATATGTTTGTTGTTGCTTGTGTTACTGAATATCCATGAAATGCAAAATGGCACCGTGACCTAATGAGGCATTAACCCGGCCTCATTACTACACATCAGCCGTGAAAGCAGGCCTTTCTTGGCCAGGACTATTTCAAGGAGATTTAGGAAATATTTGAGCCTCCGGAAGAATGGCTGGAAGTCAGGGATGCTACAGATGGACCTTTCTGTGAGCTCAAGGGGGGAGGCAAGGACCAAGGGCCCCACCCCCACCCCAACGCACCAGGGGGTCTCTCCTGTAGCTCTTCCTGTTCCGTCCTCCCCCCTTGCCGTGGGGCCTGCCCGCTGTGGGAAAGAATAGGGCTCCCAGTCAACAGGTCGGGGTTTGCATCCCAGCTCTGCCTCCGTGAGATGTGAGACAGATGGCATCCCTTCTGAGCCTCGGTTTCTGCGTCTGTAAAATGGAGACAGTCTTCGTAACTGCCTTCCGGTGATGGGAAAACGCCTGGGTCAGAGTGGACACTTACGCACTCGGGTCTACTTTTTTTTTTTTTAATCTTTGTTGCCTTTGTTACTGTGATTCTTGGACTATTCACAGAAAACTATTAATTGTCATCCTGATTTACTTGAACCCTTTGCTCCCCAGAGCGTAGGGAAACAGGAGAGGTGAATTCAGCTGAGCGCCAGTCACTGTCTTCCCCGTGTGAGGCACTCCATGTGCCCTATCCCAGTATTTCCATCAACGACCCTCCCCGGTAGGCATTAGGAGCCTCATTTTAGGAAACGGAGGGTCAGTGAAGTGAAAAACCTCGACGGTGTCCGACAGCTGCTGGGACCTGGCAAGGCCGGGATTTGAGCCTTGTTCATGGGACATCAAATGCCACATTTGTCCCGTGACAAGAGCTCTGACCCCTGTTCTCTGTGCATCTTGGTCGTTATCAGCCCCGGGGGCGAGAGGTCAGGGGTCCTGGCGCCCTAATCCCGCCCTTGTTCTGGTTTTGATCGCCTTGTGTGTCCGCAGAGACCAGTCGCTGGGAGGTCATGGTCCCCCACTACCTGGGGACTCCAGAGTCCAGGAGCTGTGTGGGCCGCGCCCGTAAAGCAGTTTGATGATGTGTTAAGTGTCACTGTTTAATGAGCTGCAGGACAGAACACTCGGGGTAGGGGTGAGGGAGGCCGCCGCGGCTCTCAGACGCAGGCTCCTGCCCAAGTTCAATCGTAAACGTCACTGCCAGGGGAGGGCCTGAAGCCCCTCCTGTGCCGAGAACCCCAACTTCCGCTGCCCCATTGGCCTCTGCCTAATCCTTGCCCCACTCCAAAGTGCGCCCCGACTTCCTCCCCAGCCCTCCTGCCCCCCGGTCCATCCTTGGGGTTGTCGTCATGGGAGGTCTCTGCTCACAACAGGACAAAGCAATTACAACCAGACGGGGCGAATTAAACCAGAAAGAATGAGTTTCCTCCGGCCCCAGAGACGAATTTGGGGCCTTACTCTGGAGGAGAAACTGGTAGGAGAGGGCTGAGGACAAAGACTGATGGGGCGGCCTCAGGGAACGGGACTGAGAGAGATTTGGGGTGTTCTGGGATCCATGGGCTTACCCGGGCCGTCCTCTGCTTGGAGGTTCAGGTGGGAAGTGGGAGTGATGGGAGAATGGCAGAACTTTCCTTTCTTTTCTTTTTTCCTTTCTTTTCTTTCCTTTGTTCATTCATTCATTCACTCACTCATGGCAAATATTGACCTAGGAGTTTGGAATCCAAGGGCAAGCTGGGGACTAGCAAACTGATTAGGAGCCAAGGCTTTAGAGTGGATTGGTGGTAGATGGTTCCATCTGGGAGTAACCCTGGGCAGGAGACCTAACCTCCTGAGTCTCCGTTTCTGTAAAATGGGGGTAAGATGCATTTTCCTTGTCCGGGCTTTGGAAGAGAATTAAATGGTGTAATGTATACAAAATGAACATTGCCTTGCACAAAGTAGATGTTGGAGAGAACTGGTTCAGCCCAGAGAGGGTCCTGCATGTGTGTCTGTCGAGCAAATACTTAACATCTTGGGCTTATTTTCCCGAATGTTTTATGTACATTAACTTATGTGGTTCTCAGAAATACACGAGGAAGTCATTATTAGCACCTTCCTTTCTTGCAAGATGAAAACAGAAGTATCTAAAGGGTGAGCCGCCTCCCAAAGGCACATGGCTATTAAGTAGCAAAGGCGCGATGTGAAGCCAGAGACTCTGACTCCAGAAATGATGCCTCTGACGACCCAAGTCCACTGCCTTCTGATAATGCTGGCCAGGAAAGGATGAGAAATAGGAATTGTGCTTCATGGGTTTAAGAACCAGGGACGGGGTCAGAGGGTGCTCGGAGATCTCATACAAGAATTCTGCTCAGTGACCCTGGCTGAGGATGGACACACACACACACACACACACACACACAGGCACACAAGCATACAAGCACATGCTTGTGTGTGCACGCCGCGGCCTCTGCTGACCTCCAGCTGCTACCCTCCGCATGCCCCGTAGCAGAGGCTGTTTCCTGGGAAGGGGTGGTTGGAGTCGCCTTGTGGTTGCCTAAAGCAAAGCCCGCTGACCCCTGTAACCCCAATTCCATCCTACACGGCCCTCCTCCCCCCTGCTTCCCCCCTTCCTTCCCTCCCCCCAGGGCCCGCTGCAAACACGGCATCCAATTTGTTACCTACACAGGAAGGTCAGGGCCCTGCTGGCCCCTGCACTCTGCTCAGCGTGGGTCCCTTGACCGTGGCTTGCTTGTTTTTCTCTCTGTTCTTTGAAAGCGTACATGGGAGATGGGGAGGGTGCTGGGACCAGACAATAGCCTCTGACTATGAGAAGTTCATTGGAGCAAATGCTTCTCTGGTGTCCCGAATGGGTGTCAGAATTGTCTAGGCGAGGCTTGGGTGGAAGGATTCTGATGGAAAACTTGGGGTCCTCTATAGGATGCAAGGCAGGCAAATTGCCCCTTGGAAGCTAATTAGGGTTCACAGACCAAACACTAGGTGACGTTATGTGTGTGTGTGCACATGTGTATGGCTGCCTATGTGAACGTGTGTGCTCATATGGGCACATTCCGGGGCAGAGCGTTCATAGATGTCTTCCAAAGTCCAAATACATTGGAGTCCCTGTAGGGTTGAGACCCTGGCTTAAAGTCAAAGGGAGTTGAAGGAGAAGTTCTGAAGTGTCCTGGGAACCCAAGGCACCAAGGGAAAATGCTGTGGCCTCACAGAGTCCCAAGCTCCATGTTATTTGGTTCAGGGACCCAATTCAAACACCTGCAGTGGCCAAAGGTGAGTATAAAAGGGGTCCAGCTGAATGTAAGGAAAATCTTGGTGCTGAAGGGACAGTAGGGAGTCAGTGAGACTGTACTACACCATATAGAAAGGGCAAAGCACGTGCCCAGTGAGGAGCCCACGTCCCTTGTATCCTGTGTTGCTATATTACAGCGCTGTCCCAGCTGCCGAATCTTCCAGATTTTTGAGCGAAATCTGACTTCTATCTGAAATATCCTGCATTAAAAAGCTTAAATGTCTTGTAAACCAAAAGCAGAATACTGCGAACTTCTGTCACTTACTGCTTCCTCTACGACTTCTTTTTTGATTCCCCACGATACTCCTTGCATAAAGCTAGTGTAAAGCCATTGGAAAGCCAAAATCCTCACTCTCTGGCTCCCAGACCAGTTTTTGCTTTTGTTTTTGTTTTTGTTTTTTTGGTCCTTTGCATTCTTGGGCTATCCTGTCAGCATGGAGAAGAGTCACTCCTCTGTGGACAAGACTGATGGGCTTATATGTAACAGAAATCTTTCTGAAAAGATGAGCCATATTATTCTGTAAGCTTGTTTAGTAATAGCAAGAGAGTAAGGCAGGGTAAGCAAGACCAGCAACAACCAACGAAACCAGGGCCCAACACTTAACACAGCAAGACTTTATTCCCCTCTCATGCTACGTGTTTAATGCCTATTTGCCCGGGTAGCAGGTGGAGGCTGGGAGAGGGTTTTCTCCTCCAAGTTTGTTCAGAGATCTAGGCTGATGGAGGGTTTATCCTGACATGTTCTCCCGTCATCACCATGGTAGCAGAATGTGAACACGGTGAATCATGTATCATGGCTCTTAAAGCTCCTGCCTCAAAGTAAAGTGGGTCCCTTCCGCTCATATTCCGTTGGCTGAAGCAAGTCATGTGGCCATGCATTGCTTCAAAAGGGGCAGACAAGGACAATCCTTCCAAGTTCCTGGAACATAGAGAGTAAGATATAGTTGATGACAAGCTCTCTTGGCGACTGCACTAAAGGACTTCAGCCATTTAAGAAAATCTTTGAATAAAAATGTAAGCTAGAACATATTGATAGGCTAACATTGACCAAGCACTTCACTTACACTATTATTTTTAAAGATTTTATTTATTTACTTGACAGAGAGAGAGAGAGATCACAAGTAGGCAGAGAGACGGGCAGGGGCAGGGGAAGTAGGCTCCTTGCTGAGCAGAGAGCCCGATGCGGGGCTCAATCCCAGGACCCTGAGACCATGACCTGAGCCAAAGGCAGAGGCTTAACCCACCAAGGTACCCAGGTGCCCCCATTGCTTACATTATTATCTTGCTTAATATGCACCCTGCAAATGATGTAGGGTTACGCCCATTTCATAGAGGTGAAAACTGAAATTGGAAAGATCGTCCAAACACCAGAGGTCACTGGCCAGCAAGTGATGGTTTTAATTTTGAACCGGGCTCCTTCCAATGTCCATACCCTTAGTCACCATTTAAAAAAATATTGAGCACTTTCAGAAGCACCATACATTTTTTAAAAAATACCAGAAGGGGTAAAGTAGTATTAAGAAAGACACAAAGATGACTCTTGGGGAGTTCACTGTCTAACCATTAAAATATTCATGATCTGTCTTTCACTGGAAGAGGATTTCCAAATCAGGCTTTCTTTAAAGTAAGGGATTCAGCAACAAAACCAGTGAGCCAGTATTAACACTATAAATGATTGAACTTTCTCAGGGATGAAGTGTGGTGTACAGAAGCTTATCAACTTTCTCTAGTGAGAGCCTGGTATAATCTGGCTGTCAAACAAGGCTTTTGTTTATCCCAGTCCTCAATGAAGGGTTTCTTTATAATTTAAAATGGCATTTTTAATAGCTTACATTATTGTTCAGTGAATAGTCACTGTCCCCACCCCCGACTTCTTCTATGGGCAAAGAATATTTTTCCCACACTATGTAGTTGGGGCTTATTCATGTGATATGCTTTGGGGAAGGCAGTGCTGGGGGCATAATGGGAGCAGAGTCCTTACATATGTCTTCATGTTTTAACTTGACGCTTGAGCTCTCTTACACCACTTTGAGAAAAGCATCACACAGGGGATCCTTGCCCCTTTATCCAGGACTTCAGAATAAATACGGAGCAGGCAGGGAGTCATGCAGACAAACCAAGCCTGTGTCAGCTGAACTACAATTGATGACAGACCCATCATGTAAAAATAAATTCCTATTACTGTAAACCATTGCATTGTGGAATTGTTTGTTACAGAGCATCACTATGTCAGTAGCTGACTCATACACCTTTTACCTTGCGTGCTGGTAGGAGATGAAATTTGGCCATGGGGCATTTCAAGGGTCCTTTATTTAGACCTATTTAATCAGATAGGTGGGGTGTATCTCCAGAGACATCAAGGGGGGCAATGATGAACTCTTGTCATGGAAGGACACAGGACTGGAAAGTAGAATACCCGTGTCCTAATCTGGGCTGACTCGCACATGCTAGTTGAAAGCTGGGAGGTCAAGTCTCCTCTCTGGCCTTTTGTTTTCTTTTATGGAAAGGGTCTGCTCTAGATCAGAATGCTAAGACTGAGTGGTCCCCTGAGATTTGAAAGTAATAGTTGTCTTGAGCAGTCTCCCAAATTTGGAGGATGGGTCTTAGACAGAAATGAGAGTTCTGTGATTGATTATTGATGTCTGCCATGGACACACTTGTGGGTTTTTTTTCTCCTCCATTCCTTGCCCACTGTATGCATCTGGGACTTTAGGAGTTTAAGAAGCCAGTCTGTTGTCCTTGTGCCCTGACAAAGATTGAATCAGAGAGAAACCCGATCGTCTGTGAAAGAAGAGGAAAGAATACAAGAGACCAGAGTTCACAGACTCTGTGAGGTTGGGGTGATGATTTTGGAAAATTCCTTGCATTTCCTCAGCAGAGTTTCTGCGGAGAGTTGCAGCTGTGATGGTGAAGTTGGCAGGCCCCTTGGAGCACACATCACTCTGCCCACCAAATGGTGGGGAATCTAAGCTGACAAAATCCAGGGCTTTAAGAATTAAAGCTGATAAGGAATATTCGTAGGGGAAGAGGGGAACTGGCTGCCTTGGTCCCTTTAAGAGCAGGTGCAAGTCCTCATAATGGGGTGACGGGTTCCATTTGGTCAAAATGGTCCAACCTTTGGCCAATCTGAGTTGAGTAAGAATCAGAGTGGAGGCTTGCAGGCCTTCCTTTGTCCATTGGGAAATTTAATTGGCTGCCTCCAGGGACTTAGTTTTGAAAGTATCCCCACACCCTTTTAAAAAAACATGCCTACACCTGGCATCAGAGCTCTTTCTACAGCCTTTGGATTAATCACCAAGCTTCATATTTTAAAGCAGCTTAGGGAACATGGATTCAAAAGATTGTCTGCACACAGGGCTGCTGTTGAGAAAGCAAGGGCATCTTCCTGCAAGGGTGAAAAAAAAGATCAGTCGGAAGTCTGCTAGAAGATGGAAATGCTTGCTGGCTCTATTGCCTCCAAGCCCAGTTTCGCTATCTGCTTGTTCACTGTCCTTCATGGGCTGGCTGCCCTGATGTCCACCAGACCCATGGCCTGTCACTAGGCAGGCAATTCAGTCTGCCTTATTTTGTCTTGTAGGTCTAGACTTGTGATGATGCCTACCTCATGGATGGGCCTCAAGAGTCACTCACTGTTGGAATGAATCCCCCCATTGCCAGATGTGTGCCCAGACTTGTACCTGTGAGGGAATAGCTTTCAGCAAAAGACAGAAATAGAAAGCCCATGAGGTAAACTTTGTGACTAAGATTTGTCTCTCTGTTTGATAAATAGATGGTCTCCGTCCTTCAGCGCTCATTAGGTACAATCGTTAACCATGCCCTGGCATTTGCATCTGCCCATGTCCCTTAACACTAGGAAGTTCTGTAGGATGTCCGAGGTCTCATAGCTCATAAGGGGTCACGGCCAGGGTCTGAACCCAGAAAATCAGGTTCTCAATCTCACTCTTAGGCACTTTGTTATTTAGAATGGTAGTTTCCAGAATTACATGGAGGTCTGGTTGGAACACAGATTGCTGGGCCCCATGTCTAGAGGTTCTGATTTAGCCCATCTGAAACCCATCCCAGAAATTTGCATTTCTTATAAATTCCCAGGTGATGTTGATGCTGCTGGTTCAGGGATTCGTACTTTGGGAACCACTGAATTAGGATAAAGCTAAATGGCCACAGCTTAACACAATGTTAGTTTATGTTTTGCTCACACAACAGATGTGAACGTTCCTCGTCAGCAAGTGATTTGCCTTCAAGTAGTGATTCAGGAATTCGGATTTTTTCCATCTTGTGACCTTGCCTGTCTTTAGGCTCAGCTGAAGTGAGTCCATAGAAAGGACAAATATCTTAAAAGATTCGGTCCAGAAGTGACATATGTCATATCTGCCCATGTTTCATTATCAGGAACTAGTCATATGACTGTACCACTGGGAAGAGGATGCTGGGAAATGTAGTCTTTGTCCAGGGTTTGTCTTCCTGACCATCGCTTTATACTCTGGTAGAAAGAGCATGAATTCTGGTGGATAGCTGGCCTCTGCCAGAGGTCGTATGGCATACTGCCTCTACGTCTCAATATGCCAGCACCAGCTATTGGGAGTCCAGACAATTACTTTTTCTGGCTCAGAAAAGTGATTTACTTTTATTTGAACCAAAATGATAGGCTGACTATTTCTTAAGTGTGCTTTGGCTACCAGAATGGGATAGTCAAAGACAGGGTTTAGATGAATGCCTAATGCAGAAACTCATGGAAATTTGAGCGTGTGTGAGCTTTGTATATATGTATTTTTTTCCTGGAGACAGGGTTCATTGAATCCACCAGATTTTCAAAGGAGGTGATCAAGGGTCAATAAATGTTAAGAACCACAGTTCTAAGAGAACATGGGATTTTTTTCCTTTCCACAATCCCTCATCACTGCCTACTGCATCCCTCTTTTCATTTTCATACTAACAAATGCAGGTAACTAATATTTTCTTGTTGTTTTTTTTTTTTCACTTGTTTCCTATCAGCTCCATGTCTCAAATATCAGCTGCATTGTCTATCCTCTTCATTGCTGTATTGTCGGTGCCCAGAACAATATCTGGTTTGTGGCAAGTGCTCAGTAACCAATAACGAACACATTCGTGGATAACAGATAATGAATACTATGCTTTGGGTTACTTATACTCAAGATTTGTTGCAGTGTAATTGACATGAAACTGTGTAAGTTTAAGGTATACAATGCAAAGATCTGATCCGTTTGTATCTGCAAACTGATGACTGCCATAGCACTGGCTTTCACCTCCATCCCCGTCACATAATTACCATTTCATTTTTGTGGTGAGAACATTTTAAGATCTACTGCCTTAGCAACTTTGAAGTATATAATGCAGTATTATTAGCTATGATCACCATGCTGTACATTAGCTCTCCAGGATTTGTTACTCTTATAACTGGAAGTTTGTACGTTTTGAACAGTACCTCCTCATTGACTCCACCCAAGTCCCTAGTAGCAACCTTTCTATTCTCTGTTTCTCTAAAGTTTGGCTTTTTGGATTCCATATGTAAGTGGTATCATACAATATTTGCCTTTCTCTGTCCAACTTATTTCACTTACCATAATGCCCTCAAGTTTCATCCAAGCTGTTGTAAACGGCACATGGGCTCACACGTACACTCACACCCCTCCCCCGCATATATGCACATACAAACAAGAATAAAATAGACCACAATAACAGTGGTTCCCTCAAAGAGATGCACTTAAGGCTGGATTTAATTTTTTCTCCAGACTATTCTTCTAAATGCCAAATTTCAAAAAATAAACAAACACTATGAGTATACCAATCAAAATGTGCTATTTTAAAATAGTCTTAAATACACCCTAATTATCAGTTGCCAAAAAAGTATTTTCTATAAGGAAAAGTTAAGTCATCAGGAAGGACTAATGGAATATGAAGAGAAAAACATAATGAGGTAGAGTTGTATAAATCAAGCATTCAAAAGAATCAAGTATCTTGTAACACATATAAATAATTCTGATTTATAATTTTATTAATGTCTGGACATAGACATACATAAATAATTCTGATTACATGGCACAATTATAAATGCAGATTTTGGAAGACTGAAATTGATCAACATTATCTGGATTGACAATAAGCCCATAATGCAGCATAATGGATTTTTAAAATGCAGCATAAATCTGCTTAAAAAATATCTAGGCAGCCCAACATCAAGACACATTAAAAACTGCCACCAGTTCCTGGACTGTGTCTCCCATGCCAGCACCTTGCAGACGCAGCAAATGCAGGAAAGTACCCAATGCATGCCTTTCTATGATGCAGTAGAAAGGTTCAGAGGCTCTTGCTAAAGTGCACTTCTATTTAAGTTGAGTGATTGGGATGATTTTCTTTTTTTAAAGCAAGAAGGAAGATGCAAATGTTCAGCCAGATGCTTTCCTTTCAAAATGTAGAATTTTCTTGGAAAAGCTGCATAAGACACGAGTGCTTCCTGGGAAAGGTACAGAAGGCATGACTTTTTAAGCAAAGACAGAGAGAGCTTTTAATGGACAGACATTGGATACATCGATTAGCCAGAGCTATTTATTCTAGCAAATCTTGGACTTTGTCCCTCTAGAAAGTGGGGCTGATTTTTGAGACTAAAGCAAATTAGTTGGATGGATTAATCCCTGCACTGGAGACTTAAGAAATAATGAAGTCAAAGAAGGAAGGTTTGGGGTACATTATTATGGAGCGCTCCACCCTGCTACTCTTTTAAAAATCCAGCTTGGAGTTTGAAGGAGTTATTCACATGACTGCTATCCTGCTCCCAGCATCTCCAAATTGATAGAGAACAAAAATAGAGAAACCGTGAAGTAATTTCAGACCCTCCATTCGTGCCTGTGCTGAATGTATGTGACACACAGTTATTGTGCCTGAGGCCCAGATGGAGGAAACTCCAATTATGCTTAATGTGCCATTTAGTTTTAAAATTCTCAAGATCTCACTAGAAGTGGGGCCCGTAAGAATAATTCAAGAATAGATAAAACAAAAACAGATAAAAAATGTCAGCAGAGCTAAAGACAGCTGAAAGATTCTGTACCGATGCATTTAGCACGTTCAGTTTAATTTATGGCAGTGAATTTGGAAGAGCCCCTCAAGTTAGCCCAGTCCAGGATTTAATCTAGGAAGTATTTGTCAGGGAATACACACGTTTGACACTGTAATTGCTGTTTAGGTGCGTTAGGAACAGGAGTGGATCTTTGGTAAAGATTTTCTGACTTGAGTGAATGAAAGTAGGACTAACCGAGGGACTAAACACTATTGATAAAGCCAGATCTCCTTAGTGAGGAATCCAGATACATGATAACTAATGATGGAAAAATGATCTAACAATAGCAAATGCAATACACACTTCACGGGGGCTTAGTAGGTGCAAAGTTTGTTTGAAGACCTTCACATGGGCTAACATTCTTCATACCCATCTAATAAATTCTTTGGAACACATATGATTATGATCACATCCCCATTTGTTGTGGAAGCAAGGGACGCATAGAAGGAGGAGGTAAATTTCTTAAAGTCACGGAATTAAAAGTGACCGTTAGAATTCAAAACCATGTAGCTGGTTGCCGGAGTCGCCAGTTTTATCCCCTCTTCTCTGCTTCCTCTCACTATTTCAGTTAATTCTTGCAATAACCATATAAAGTACAATTCGACAGAACAGAAAGCTAAGGCACAGAGAAGTGATAAAGGTAGGATTTGCATCTGGAACGAAATCAGACCTTGATGTCTCTCTTCCTACTAAAAGGCATCGTCCTTTATGGAACTTTTGGGAGCCAATCTCAAATTGTCCTTTTAGAAGAATTTCGTGCAAGAAATCACTGTCATTCTTGATGCCCTTTGCATTCTTCACACCAGAAATCCACAGCACACCTGAATTCATCTAGAACCATGGACAGCACCCAGGTTTTGGGAATGTCTTCTCAGGCTTCAGGAGTAAGGTGGTGGGGATTCTTTCCATCATGAATCAAACCAGGAATCATCTGTCAATCAGGCTTTATTGGTGGGAAAGCCAGTTGCTTCATCTGGAGATTTATTTGGAAGTTACTGCTTTATTTACGTCACTTGCCATGGAGACTTTGATATTGCCTTGGTTTGTCAATGTCATCGACAGACATCATTTAGCAAATAATCAAACCGATTCTAGACAACTGGGTATTTTTAGTTTGCTGGAATCCCATGCATGGCTAAACAAAGCATATAATTCTGGTCTCCCAAATAATTTTCTCATTGATGCCCTTAGTCTTCTACTAGGGGGAATCTTGGGTCTAGGAAACCTGTTTCAAGTTACACAAATGCCTGGGAGAAGTAATACATTTAATCAATCACTTATATCTTCATATTTATTCATGAAAGGAGAGGTAGGTCAACACGAACCCATATTTTTCACATGGATAAGGGGGAAACAGGGTCACTCAGAGGAAACCCACATATTCTACTTTATAATTTGACCCAGGAACAGTCCCAAATAGGCTCTTGGGGTTTCTACTCCTGGAAAATACTTTGACTTTTATTAGTTTAATTGATTATTTACTGAGCTTTAATGAGATGTCTCTGAAAGTACCCCCTCCCCACCACTTCTTCATACTTACTATATTGTAAAGGTTCTTAATATAATCTATCTCATGACTTGTTATATGCTCTTCCTTTTTTTGAATGTGAGCTCCTTGATGATGGGGACTATGTATGATGTCTCATCCTTCATGCTTGTTTCAGTTTCTAGCATATGCAAGACAATACATAAACATTTCAAGTTCTCCTGGATGAATCGAATTTTTAGCGATTATGGCTGACTTTCTCTTATTTGCTGATACATTCATCTGTGTGCTTTTCTGTCTGCCTTCCCACCAATTAATCAAAGTATGCATTCAGCCATCCATCTGTTTGGCCATTTATCCACTTATTCGTCCATTCACCCATCTGTCCAGGCATCCTTCCATCCATCCATCCACCCACCCATCCATCCACCTATACACCCACACTTTCCCTGATCTCACCCCACTAGCAATTCAGACAAAGCAATCAGACAAATTCACTGGAAGAGCAGACAATTGATAAGGGTTTCCCATTCATAATTCTTGCTTTTATCCTGTACTAATTTTCCTTCATTGGGTATCTTTCTCCTGTGCTATTCCACTTCTCTTTCTTTTCCCTCTGGAGAGTTACAGGAACGAAAATGAGATGGCTCCTGGGGGCTGGAGAGGGGAGTAAATTGCTTGGTGACAGCTTGGGTCCAGGGACAGATGAAAACCTTAGCCTTAAGCAAAGTTCAGGGGAGCCCAAGGAGCGAGCTGATGGACAGTCTGACTTGTCGAGGGTGAAATCAATTAAAGTACATCAAATCCAGAATTCATGCTTTCTCAGAGTGACAAATCTATGCTGGAAACTGAGAAAGACGAAGGGAGAAAAATGTCTTTGACCTCTCAGAGACCGGCTGTTCCTTCTGTCAGGGGAGCCGGGCTTGGAGTAAGATGTGTTCATGATGAATTGTAACAGCCAGCCAGCCACCTTAAAAAAGAACGGGGTGAAAAGGTTACCAAAGAGATCCAAAATGTGAGGAATTCAACCAAACATCAAGATAAATCAACTTGGGGCCAGGAGTATTTGTGCCATGCCTCTTCACAAGTGCCATGGAGAAGCTCCGTGAGCCCAGTGCTTTTAGGCTTAGTATGTGCCGACATTTACAAACCACACACACATTGTTGGCCAAAGCATGGGAAGGTAATCAAAAGAGAAGAGCCACAAGGTTGTCCGTTTGGCATCAGAACTCTGGAGGCGTGCCATTTATGGGCAACACCATCCAATGGAACTTTCTGCAATGATGGAGATGTTCCAGGGTCATATCCAATATGGTAGACGTTAGTCACATGGGACTCCTGGGCACTTGAAAGGTGAAAAGTGAGACCGAGGAACTGAATTTTTATCTTTTAGATTATTTGAAATGATTAAATTTATTTTATTTTTTTTTCCATTTTATTTATTTTTTCAGCGTAACAGTATTCATTCTTTTTGCACAACACCCAGTGCTCCATGCAAAACGTGCCCTCCCCATTACCCACCACCTGTTCCCCCAGCCTCCCACCCCTGACCCTTCAAAACCCTCAGGTTGTTTTTCAGAGTCCATAGTCTCTTATGGTTCGCCTCCCCTTCCAAATTTTGTTTTTTTTTTAATAAACATATAATGTATTTTTATCCCCAGGGGTACAGGTCTGTGAATCGCCAGGTTTACACACTTCACAGCACTCACGATAGCACTTACCCTCCCCAATGTCCATAGCCCCCTCCCCCTCTCCCAATCCCACCTCCCCCCAGCAACCCCCAGTTTGTTTTGTGAGATTAAGAGTCATTTATGGTTTGTCTCCCTCCCAATCCCATCTTGTTTCATTTATTCTTCTCCTATCCCCCTACCCCCCCATGTTGCTTCTCCATGTCCTCATATCAGGGAGATCATATGATAGTTGTCTTTCTCCGATTGACTTATTTTACTAAGCATGATACGCTCTAGTTCCATCCACATCGTCGCAAATGGCAAGATTTCATTTCTTTTGATGGCTGCATAGTATTCCATTGTGTATATATACCACATCTTCTTTATCCATTCATCTGTTGATGGACATCTAGGTTCTTTCCATAGTCTGGCTATTGTAGACATTGCTGCTATAAACATTCGGGTACACGTGCCCCTTCGGATCACTACGTCTGTATCTTTAGGGTAAATACCCAGTAGTGCAATTGCTGGGTCATAAGGTAGTTCTATTTTCAACATTTTGAGGAACCTCCATGCTGTTTTCCAGAGTGGTTGCACCAGCTTGCATTCCCACCAACAGTGGAGGAGGGTTCCCCTTTCTCCACATCCTCGCCAGCATCTGTCATTTCCTGACTTGTTAATTTTAGCCATTCTGACTGGTGTGAGGTGATATCTCATTGTGGTTTTGATTTGTATTTCCCTGATGCCGAGTGACGTGGAGCACTTTTTCATGTGTCTGTTGGCCATCTGGATGTCTTCTTTGCAGAAATGTCTGTTCATGTCCTCTGCCCATTTCTTGATTGGATTGTTTGTTCTTTGGGTGTTGAGTTTGCTAAGTTCCTTATAGATTTTGGATACTAGCCCTTTATCTGAGATGTCGTTTGCAAATATCTTCTCCCATTCTGTCAGTTGTCTTTTGGTTTTGTTAACTGTTTCCTTTGCTGTGCAAAAGCTTTTGATCTTGATGAAATCCCAATAGTTCATTTTTGCCCTTGCTTCCCTTGCCTTTGCCGTTGTTCCTAGGAAGATGTTGCTACGGCTGAGGTCGAAGAGGTTGCTGCCTGCATTCTCCTCAAGGATTTTGATGGATTCCTTTCTCACATTGAGGTCCTTCATCCATTTGGAATCTATTTTCGTGTGTGGTGTAAGGAAGTGGTCCAATTTCATTTTTCTGCATGTGGCTGTCCAATTTTCCCAGCACCATTTATTGAAGAGGCTGTCTTTTTTCCATTGGACATTCTTTCCTGCTTTGTCGAAGATTAGTTGACCATAGAGTTGAGGGTCGATTTCTGGGCTCTCTATTCTGTTCCACTGATCTATGTGTCTGTTTTTGTGCCAGTACCATGCTGTCTTGATGATGACAGCTTTGTAATAGAGCTTGAAGTCCGGAATTGTGATGCCACCAACTTTGGCTTTGTTCTTCAATATTCCTTTGGCTATTCGAGGTCTTTTCTGGTTCCATATAAATTTGAGGATTATTTGTTCCATTTCTTTGAAAAAAATGGATGGTATTTTGATAGGGATTGCATTAAATGTGTAGATTGCTTTAGGTAGCATAGACATTTTCCCAATATTTATTCTTCCAATCCAGGAGCATGGAACATTTTTCCATTTTTTTGTGTCTTCCTCAATTTCTTTCATGAGTACTTTATAATTTTCTGTGTATAGATTCTTAGTCTCTTTGGTTAGGTTTATTCCTAGGTATCTTATAGTTTTGGGTACAATTGTAAATGGGATTGACTCCTTAATTTCTCTTTCTTCAGTCTTGCTGTTGGTGTACAGAAATGCAACTGATTTCTGTGCATTGATTTTATATCCTGACACTTTACTGAATTCCTGTACAAGTTCTAGCAGTTTTAGAGTGGAGTCTTTTGGGTTTTCCACATATAGTATCATATCATCTGCGAAGAGTGATAGTTTGACTTCTTCTTTACCAATTTGGATGCCTTTAATTTCTTTTTGTTGTCTGATTGCTGAGGCTAGGACTTCTAGTACTATGTTGAATAGCAGTGGAGATAATGGACATCCCTGCCGTGTTCCTGACCTTAATGGAAAAGCTTTCAGTTTTTCTCCATTGAGAATGATATTTGCGGTGGGTTTTTCATAGATGGCTTTGATAATATTGAGGTATGTGCCCTCTATCCCCACACTTTGAAGAGTTTTGATCAGGAAGGGATGCTGTACTTTGTCAAATGCTTTTTCAGCATCTATTGAGAGTATCATATGGTTCTTGTTCTTTATTTTATTAATGTGTTCTATCACATTGATTGATTTGCGGATGTTGAACCAACCCTGCAGCCCTGGAATAAATCCCACTTGATCGTGGTGAATAATCCTTTTAATGTACTGTTGAATCCTATTGGCTAGTATTTTGGCGAGAATTTTTGCGTCTGTGTTCATCAAGGATATTGGTCTGTAGTTCTCTTTTTTGGTGGGATCCTTGTCTGGTTTTGGGATCAAGGTGATGCTGGCCTCATAAAATGAGTTTGGAAGTTTTCCTTCCATTTCTATTTTTTGGAACAGTTTCAGGGGAATAGGAATTAGTTCTTCTTTAAATGTTTGGTAGAATTCCCCTGGGAAGCCGTCTGGCCCTGGGCTTTTGTTTGTTTGGAGATTTTTGATGACTGTTTCAATCTCCTTACTGGTGATGGGCCTGTTCAGGTTTTCTATTTCTTCCTGGTTCAGTTGTGGTAGTTTATATGTCTCTAGGAATGCATCCATTTCTTCCAGATTGTCAAATTTGTTGGCGTAGAGTTGCTCATAGTATGTTCTTATAATTGTCTGTATTTCTTTGGTGTTAGTTGTGATCTCTCCTCTTTCATTCATGATTTTATTTATTTGGGTCCTTTCTCTTTTCTTTTTGATGAGTCTGGCCAGGGGTTTATCAATCTTATTGATTCTTTCAAAGAACCAGCTCCTAGTTTCATTGATTTTTTCTATTATTTTTTTGGTTTCTATTTCATTGATTTCTGCTCTGATCTTTATGATTTCTCTTCTCCTGCTGGGTTTAGGGTTTCTTTCTTGTTCTTTCTCCTGCTCCTTTATGTGTAGGGTTAGGTTGTGTACTTGAGACCTTTCTTGTTTCTTGAGAAAGGCTTGTACCGCTATATATTTTCCTCTCAGGACTGCCTTTGCTGTGTCCCACAGATTTTGAACTGTTGTGTTTTCATTATCATTTGTTTCCATGAATTTTTTCAATTCTTCTTTAATTTCCTGGTTAACCCATTCATTCTTTAGAAGGATGCTGTTTAGTCTCCATGTATTTGGGTTCTTTCCAGCTTTCCTCTTGTGATTGAGTTCTAGCTTCAGAGCATTGTGGTCTGAAAATATGCAGGGAATGATCCTAATCTTTTGATACCGGTTGAGACCTGATTTGTGACCCAGGATGTGATCTATTCTGGAGAAGGTTCCATGTGCATTAGAGAAGAATGTGTATTCTGTTGCTTTGGGATGAAATGTTCTGAATATATCTGTGATGTCCATCTGGTCCAGTGTGTCATTTAAGGCCTTTATTTCCTTGTTGATCTTTGGCTTGGATGATCTGTCCATTTCAGTGAGGGGAGTGTTAAAGTCCCCTACTATTATTGTATTATTATTGATGTGTTTCTTTGATTTTGTTATTAATTGGTTGATATAGTTGGCTGCTCCCACGTTAGGGGCATAGATATTTAAAATTGTTAGATCTTCTTGTTGGACAGACCCTTTGAGTAGGATATAGTGTCCTTCCTCATCTCTTATTATAGTCTTTGGCTTAAAATCTAATTGATCTGATATAAGGATTGCCACCCCAGCTTTCTTCTGATGCCCATTAGCATGGTAAATTGTTTTCCACCCCCTCACTTTAAATCTGGAGGTGTCTTCGCGTCTAAAATGAGTTTCTTGTAGGCCACATACTGATGGGTTTTGTTTTTTTATCCATTCTGATACCCTGTGTCTTTTGATTGGGGCATTTAGCCCATTAACATTCAGGGTAACTATTGAGAGATATGAATTTAGTGCCATTATTAGTCTGTAAGGTGACTGTTACTGTATATTGTCTCTGTACCTTTCTGGTCTACTAGTTTTAGACTCTCTCTTTGCTTAGAGGACCCCTTTCAATATTTCCTGGAGAGCTGGTTTGGTGTTTGCAAATTCTTTCAGTTTTTGTTTGTCCTGGAAGCTTTTTATCTCTCCTTCTATTTTCAATGATAGCCTAGCTGGATAGAGTATTCTTGGCTGCATGTTTTTCTCATTTAGTGCTCTGAATATATCATGCCAGCTCTTTCTGGCCTGCCAGGTCTCTGTGGATAAGTCTGCCGCCAATCTAATATTTTTACCATTGTATGTTACAGACTTCTTTTCTCGGGCTGCTTTCAGGATTTTCTCTTTGTCACTAAGACTTGTAAATTTTACTATTAGGTGACGGGGTGTGGACCTATTCTTGTTGACTTTGAGGGGGGTTCTCTGCATCTCCTGGATTTTGATGCTTGTTCCCTTTGCCATATTAGGGAAATTCTCTCCAATGATTCTCTCCAATAGACCTTCTGCTCCCCTCTCTGTTTCTTCTTCTTCTGGAATCCCAGTTATTCTAATGTTGTTTCATCTTATGGTGTCACTTATCTCTCGAATTCTCCCCTCATGGTCCAGTAGCTGTTTGTCCCTCTTTTGCTCGGCTTCCTTATTCTCTGTCATTTGGTCTTCTATATCACTAATTCTTTCTTCTGCCTCATTTATCCTAGCAGTGAGAGCCTCCATTTTTGATTGCACCTCATTAATAGCTTTTTTGATTTCAACTTGGTTAGATTTTAGTTCTTTAATTTCTCCAGAAAGGGCTTTAATATCTCCAGAGAGGGTTTCTCTAATATCTTCCATGCCTTTTTCGAGCCCGGCTAGAATGTTCAGAATCGTCATTCTGAACTCTTGATCTGACATATTACCAATGTCTGTGTTGATTAGGTCCCTAGCCTTCGGTACTGTCTCTTGTTCTTTTGTTTGTGGTGATTTTTTCCGCCTTGTCATTTTGTCCAGATAAGAGGATATGAAGGAGCAAATAAACTACTAAAAGGGTGGCAAAGACCCCAGAAAAATGCGCTGTAACCAAATCAGAAGAGATCCCTAATTGTGGGGGGGAGAAAGGGGATAAAAACAGGTTCTGAAAAAAAAGAAAAAAAAAAGAAAAAAAAAAGAAAAAAAAATTTAAAAAATAAAACAAATAAAAAATATAAAAAAGAAAGAAAAAAATATATATATTTAGATGAACTAGTCAAAAAACGTTAAAAAAAGAAAAGGGTAAAAGTTTTAAAAAATTTAGCAGAAGAAGAAAAAAGAAAAAAGAAAAAAAATTGAAAAAAAAAATTGAAGTAGCCGCAAGACTAAAGAATCATGGGGAGAAAGCCATGAGTTCCGTGCTTTGCTTTCTCCTCCTCTGGAATTGCTCTGCCGTCTTAGGAATTGAACCTACTTTCCTTGATAGATGAACTTCGTCCTGGCTGGATATTTTGTTGATCTTCTGGGGGAGGGGCCTGTTGTAGTGATTCTCAAGTGTCTTTGCCCGAGGCGGGATTGCACCGCCCTTACCGGCGGCCGGACTAAGTAATCGGCTCGGGTTCGCTTTTGGGAGCTTCTGTTCCCTGAACACTTTCCGTAGAGTTCCGGAGGATGGGAATGAAAATGGCGGCCTCCCAGTCTCCGGCCCGGAGGAGCCGAGAGCCTGGGGCCCCACTCCTCAGTGCGCCCCCAGAGGACAGCACCCAATCACTCCCGTATCCCCAGCCTCTAGCCGCGCTCCGAGCTCACCCAGCCCGTGACCAGTTCAAGGTAACCCCGAGCTGAGAGTTCAGTCCTCGGCTCTGTCTCTGCAGCTGGCTTCTCCGTTCTAATACCTGCGAGCTCTCCGACACTCTGACACCCCCGATCCTTCTGTGACCCTGCGGGGCCTGGGGCCCCGCTGACCCCGCGTGGGCATCACCCTGGGTTAGCCTCTGGAGCAATGTCCCTCAGTGGAACAGACTTTTAAAAGTCCTGATTTTGTGCTCCGTTGCTCCGCCGCTTGCCGGAGCCGGCCCCTCCCCCCGCGGTCTATCTTCCTGTCGTTTTAGATTCACTTCTCCGCCAGTCCTACCTTTCAGAAAGTGGTTGATTTTCTGTTTCTAGAGTTGTTGTTCTTCTTCTCTTCGCTCTCCCATTGGATTTGTAGGTGTTTGCAATGTTTAGATAAGCTATCGAGCTGATCTCCTGCTACCTGATGTAGTTTCAGCCTGCTACTTCTCTGCCATCTTGACTCCTCCCCTCTATTTTATTTTTTTTTAAGATTTTATTTATTTATTTGACAGACAGAGATCACAAGTAGGCAGAGAGGCAGGCAGAGAGAGAGGAGGAAGCAGGCTCCCTGCTGAGCAGAGAGCCGGATGCGGGGCTCGATCCCAGGACACTGAGACCATGACCTGTGCCGAAGACAGAGGCTTTAACCCACTGAGCCACCCAGGCAAAAATGATTAAATTTAGTTATTTTGAATGTAAATAGCCAGAGGTGGCTAGGAACTGTCATAGGAGACGGTGAAACTCCAGGGCAAATTTTGTCTACAGGGATACTACCACCGAAGCAGACTGCAATGTCTACTGGTCAAGGTGTTCTGAAAGTTTAAAGCATACCAAGGTTTGTGTGCCCCATGGAGTGATGGCAATATCATATTTATCTCTGCATACCAGGCATCTACCATAGCACGGGGCACATAAAACACGTTGAATAACTGATTAAAGAAATGATAACAGATAACTTATTGAACACTTATTGCATGTCAAATATTATACTAAAGCTTTTCATGCATTCTCTCCTTGAATCTGCCTCGTAAGCGCATAGGGTAGGCAGTAGCTCATTGCGTAACTAACTCTCCCCAGAAAGTTTTGCCTGAATTTATTATTCACAGCAATTCCATGAAGTAGATACTGTTATTGTCCAATCTCTTGGATGAAGAAACTGAGGCACAAGAAAGCCTGAGCAATGCATAAGTAAATGATACAGGTAGTGAGTTGCCAGGCCCAGAGTGAAACCCTAGAGAGCCAATGCCTGACTCATGGGGGGTTCCCTTGCTTTTCCCAGATTGCAGAAGAAAGAACTGAAGCAGAGAAAGATGAGATCAACTTTTTGGCTCGGAAGTGGCAAGACCAGGACCCAAACTCAGATCTACCTGATTGGAGAAGCCCAGTGAGTAAGTGAGTTGCTTTTTAACTTCCTGGGTTTCTGTGGTATGGGGAGAAAAGGCATCGCACTCACAGGCAACATGGGACGGTTTAATCTGTTTTCTGATGTGGTGTGGAGGTTGAATCTTGGTTTGAAATTTGCTCCCTGCGATCATTTTCCCATCAGTCAAATGAACCGACTTTCAGCTTTTTGAGAGGCCTGAGTGCTGCCATGCCTGCCTATGTCTGGTACATAATAAACACTCAATAAAAGGACGTTATGGATGATATTATTATTGTGATTAAAGAACAAATAGGTGCTGGAAAACACCCTGTGTGACGAATGATGTATGTGTGTCCCTGTCTGTCTGTCTGTCAGTCTGTCTTTAGGCATCTATTTGGCCCAAGATGCTCTGGTTAAATCAATGCCCTGTTGGGCCCCCCAGATACACCCTTAGCCCTCCTGGCCCAGGCCTTGCTGACTCTGTGACCTTGGGACATGGGAGCCGGGTGAGCCTGAACTTATGTTACTCTAAATGTGCCCCTGGGCCCCAGAGCCTATCGTAAAGACCCCCAAAGAGGGCGAGGTCAGGAGGCAGGTGTACATGGCTCATAGCCAAGGTCCAGAGTAAGGTTTCACGTCAGCACAGCCTGGTCCATCTGTCCTGCTCTCTCTCCTTTGTTGACCAGTTGTCCCAGTCTCTCGCTAGTTCCTTCCTGAGATAAACTTCCTGAGTAATTATGGTTTGCCTTCTTCAGCATTCGAATTCACCCAAATTAATATTATTTCTAAATTTGAGTCATTCTGCCTGGAAACCTTCTTATAAGCTTTATTGCTTATATCTATAAGAACAGACGTGGAACAAGACTTAATCTTTGCTCTTTTTTCCTCCAATGTATGTATTTATACATAAAAATGTATATGTATTTATAAAATAAACAACAAATGAATGTATATTTATACATATATAGGGACTTCACATAACATAAAATTAACCATTTTAAAGTGAAAACTTCAGTGGCATTTAGTGCAATTGCATGTTCAGTGTTGCAAAACCATGGTCTCCATCTAGCTCCAAAACATTTCCGTCATCCCTAATGAACTTGCTACTCGGCAAGCAGTCACTTCCTATTCTCCCTCTCCCCATGCCCCTGGCAACCAGCAATCTGCTTCCTGTCCCTGTGGATTTACCTGGTCTGGATATTTCATATAAATGGAATCATACAATTTGTGACATTTTGTGTCTGGCTTCTTTCACTTAGTGTAACATTTTTGAGATTCTCCCACATTGTAGCACGCAACCATACATCATTCCTTTTTATAGCTGAGTAATATTCCATTACACAAATAAGACATATGTTGCTTATCCAGTCATCAGTTGATAAAAATTTGGGTTATTTCTGCATTTTGGTTCATATAAATAGCACTGCTGTGAATATCTGTGTTCAAGCATTTGTTTGATTGGTGAGGATATGGAGAAAAAGGAACCTTTGTACACTGTGGGTAGCAACGTAAATTGGTGAAGTAACTATAAAAAACAGTATGGAGGGGCACCTGGGTGGCTCAGTCGTTAAGTGTCTGCCTTTGGCTCGGGTCATGATTCCAGGTTCCTGGGATTGAGACCCAGTAAGGCTCCCTGCTCTGCAGGAAGCCTGCTTCTCCCTCTCCCACTCCTCCTTCTTGTGTTCCTTCTCTCACTCTCTCTCTGTGTCAAATAAATAAATAAAAATCTTTTTTAAAAAGAAAGTATGGAAATTCCTCAAAAATTAAATAAAACGATCATATTATTCAGCAATTCTACACCTGGGTATTTGTCCAAAAAAAACCCCAAAACACTAACTTGAAGAGATATCTGCATTCCCATTTTCATTGCAGCATTACTCACAATAGCCAACATTCAGAAATAACCTAAATGTCCATTGACAGATGAATGGATAAAGGAAGTATGATATATATGTGATATGTGATATACATATGATTATATATGATATAATATGTAATGTATGTTATATATAATATATCACATGTATAATATATGATATAACATATTATATATGATTATATATATGATTATATACACACATATAATTCAACCATATAAAGAATGGACTATTTCCACTTGCAAAAAAATGGACGGATCTTGAGGGCATTATGCTAAGTGAAATCAGTTAGACAATAAGATAAATATCTTATGATCTCACTTATATGTGGAAACTTAAAAAAAAACAAACTCATAGATACAGAGGACAGATTGGTAGTTGCCAGATGTGGGTGGTAGGGGGTGGGCAAATGAGTGAAGGAGGTCAAAAGGTATAAAGTTCTAGTTACAAAATAAGTAAGTCATGGGATGTAATGTGCATCATGGCAAATATAGTTAATAAAACTATATTGTATACTTGAAAGTAGCTAGAAAACAATTTGAGTTTCTGATTTCAATTATTTTACGATATACTTAATGGAATGGAATTGCTGTCATATCTCAGACCCTATTGTCAACTCCAGTGTCCTGAAGACTTGTTACTATATTTCATTCTAAGAGTTGTATGGCTTTAGCTCCCATATTTGGGTTATCTATTCATTTTGAGTTAATTTTTACATATGGTGTGAGGTAGTGATCTAAGTTCATTCTTTTCCATGTGAATATCCAGTTGTCTCAGCCTCATTTATCAAAAAGATACTTCTTTTCCCACTTGATGTTCATGATTCACTTGTTGAAAATTAATTGCCCATGAATGTATTGTTTATATCTTTTTTATTCCTAAGTTCCTCCATTACTGCTTTCTTTCATGTTTAGTTGATATTTTGTACTTACCAGGTTTTTATTTCCTGCTCATTGATTTTTCTGTATTTAAAAAATTTTTTAAATTATATATAATTAGCCCCAGGGGTACAGGTCTGTGAATCGCCAGGTTCACACACTTGACAGCACTCACCAGATTTTTCTGTATTTAAAAAAAATATTTTTGTAATGTTTACCATGGGGATTACCATTAATATCCTAAATTTATAACAATCTAGTTTGAGTTTATATCAACTTCGCTTCAATAACATGCAATAACTGTAGCCCTATACAACTCTACTCCCTTTGTGTTATTGTTGTCACCGATGTATCATCTTTGTATGTTGTGAGCCATTAACGTTGACTGATAATTATTGTTTTATGGTTGTTATTATATCTTTTTGTCTTTTAAATAGTGTAGGAAATAGAAACAGAAGTTACAAACCTGAAGTGTAATAATACTGGCTTTTATATTCACTTATGGAGTTACTTTTACTAGAATTACTTATTTCTTTGGCTTTGAATTACTATTTTCTCATGTCAGACAGAAGGACTCCCTTAAGCACTTTTGCTGGATAGGGTTACCAGTGATCAATTCCCTCAGCTTTTGTTAAGCTTGAAATGTCTTAATTTCTCCTTCAGTGTTGAAGCATAGTTTTGCTGGATATAGAAGTCTGGTCATCCCATTGCCTCTGGCCTCCTTAGTTTTTGATAAGAAATTGAGAAATTTTTTTTTAAGTTTTTTTTTAATCTGTCAGAAAAAGAAAGAAAGAGAGAGATAGAGAAAGAGCACAAGCATGGAGAGTAGCAGGCAGAGGGAGAAGCAGGTTCCCCACTGAGCAAGAAACCTGATGAAAGACTCGATCCCAGGAGCCTGGGATCATGACCTGAGCCTAAGGCCGAAATTTAGCCAACATGGCCACCCAGGTGTCCTGAGAAACTGAGAAGCTTCCCTCAGGGAACCTTCAGAAAGGTTAGAATCCACAACTATGTTTCTTTGAGAATAAGGTCTATTCTTTTTTTTTTTAAATTTTTTAAAATTTCTATTCAGTGTAACAGGATTTATTGTTCATGCACCACACCCGGTGCTCCATGCAATACGTGCCCTCCATAATACCCACCACCAGGCTCACCCAACCTCCCATCCCCTGCCCCTCCAAAACCCTCAGATTGTTTTTCAGAGTCCATAGTCTCTCATGGTTCATCTCCCCCTCCAATTTCCCTCAACTCCCTTCTCCTCTCCATCTCCCCATGTCCTCTGTGTTATTTCTTATGGTCCACAAATAAGAGAATAAGGTCTGTTCTTACTATGGACTGAATTTTGTCCACCTGCTTCCAAATTCACATGTGGAAGCCCTGAGCCCCAGCGTGATGTTATGTGGAGGTGTGGTCTTGGAGAAGGAATTTGGTATACATGTGGTCACGGGGAGGAAGCCCTCATGCTGGGGTTAGGGTCCTCATAAAAAGAGGAAGAGACCAAAGCCCCCTCTCTCTCCACCATGTGGGGACACTGCAAGAAGACTCCATCTGCAAGCCAGGAAGAGGGCTTTCATTAGAACCCACCCTTTCGGGGCACCTGGGTGGCTCAGTGGGTTAAAGCCTCTGTCTTCGGCTCAGATCATGATCCCAGGGTCCTGGGATCGAGCCCCGCATCCAGCTCTCTGCTCAGCAGGGAGCCTGCTTCCTCCTCTCTTCCTCTGCCTGCCTCTCTTCCTACTTGTGATCTCTGTCTGTCAAATAAATAAAATCTTAAAAAAAAAAAAAGAACCCACCCTTTCAGCCCCAAGAGCTATGAGACATAAAGTTCTGTTGTTTGAGCCACTCCACCTGTCATGTTTTGTGATGGCGGCCCAGGCAGATAACAGGGAGCTCTGCATCCTCCAGAACCAGGGAACCTCCAGAACCACAACCTGGCAGAGGAAGTGGGTGGGACAGGAAAAGTCTTGAGTCACAAAGGTGCCCGACCATTTTTAAATTGCCTTCTCTCCCCACACCTCTGGCATTTTCTTGGTTGTTATAAACCCTGTCGATCTTCCAGAGTTCAGAAAAAGTTGATTCTGGCCAGTTTTGCTTGCTTTTTGATGTGTCTGTGGGGTGACAGGTCCTTGGAGCTACCTGCTGCATCATTTTTACTGACATCACTCCAAGACTTGGTTTGTGTCATAGGCTGAGGGAACCTTCTGGACCTCAGTTACTCTGGTAGTGAAACAAACTCAAGGAGATCCACAATCCTGATTTATGGGGGTGCTTGCCATGCACTCAGTGGCCTTGCCATTAAGCTGTGTGTATCATAGTGAGTGACTTTAGAAGCTCACACTTTCTTTGCTGATAGCCATCATTTACCGCAGTGGGTAAAGGCTGCCTCTGAAAGTTCTGTTGTTCTCCTAGTAGGATGGCCAACTGTTGGAACTCACTGGAGACTGAGGTGTTTCATGGGACGTGGGATTTTCAGTGCTAAAATCAGATAGTCTTGAGCTAACCAGGATGGTTAGTCATCCTATCTCCTGTTCTTCAAATTTCTCACTCACCCCAAACACACTTACACTCCCATACCCACACCATTACAGTGTGTTGCTTTTGATAGTAGCTCATCAAGCTGATTACATTCTCAGATAAGTTAGGCTCAGGCTGAGGTTTGAATGAAGTCCTTGCATGCATGGTCTTTGTGGCCAATCTTTGCACAAAAGTGGGTTGACCAACTTCAGGCTTTTGGTTGGGTTTTAGAGATTTATGGGAGTTGTCTCTGCAGCCCTTCAACATTATGCAAATGAAAAAGATAAAATAATTCAAATAATGATCTGCATGTGTCTTTCATTGAAATACCCAAATCCAGTTATTTTATCTTAATTTTCTTACTAAGAGTCAGTTTTCTTTTCCTCCATCTGTTCACTTGTTCCCATCCTGACTCCAACAGTACTGATTCTAGAACATCTAAGTTAATGAACTGTGACTCTAGAAAATCAGTTTTCAGAGGAGGTGTTGACTTTTTTTGGAAGAAAGATTTATTTATTTATTTTAGAGGGGCAGGGAGGGGCATGGGGGAGAGAGAGAGAGAATCCCAAGTAGACTCCCCCTGGAACATGGGGTCCCATGGAGCCCAGTGGGGTGCTCAATCCCAGGATCCTGAGATCATGACCTGACCCCAAATCGAGAGTTGGACGCTCAACTGACTGAGCCACCCAGGTACCCCAAGGTTGGCATTTTTGATTGTCACAGCTGGTGGGAGGGTGCCACCGACATCTAGTGGGTAGAGGTCAAGGCTGCTGCTAGACATCCGGCATCCAGCTTAGGACAGACCCCACCACAAAGGATCTCCTGGTCCAACAGCTACAGTGCCAAGACTGAGAGACCCTGCTTTAGAAGCAAGAACTGGAACCTGTGATTGAAGTGAAGTCAGCAGGACAGAACAGACTTTTAAAAGCATCTATAGAAATGTTTTCCCTTAATTTTTTTTTTTAAGCTAGTTTAATAAGAGGCAACCTCTCTACTCAAATATGCTCTGGCCTGCAATAAAAGCTACATTTTTGGACCTTGGAAACTCAAGTCCCAGATACAGTGAAACCCAAACCACTTGCCACTTCTACTTCTCTCTCTTGCCGGAAGATTTTGGTGCAACAGAAGAGCAGGAGGCACACACCGTATGTTTTTCATTCATTTATGCTGAAGTCGTCAAAACGTTCCTTTTTTTATGAGCCATTTGATGTCGAAAAAGCCTTTTGAGTTGCATTTATAACCCTTTAAAAAGCTCATTCCTCTTCGAAACAGGAAGCCACTTTGTGAACAGAGTAAACACAGCCCAAGTGTGGAAGATGGGAGAGGGAGGCAGCCCCGCTCCGGGAGTCTCTGGTTCGGGGTGAAAGCCTTCACCGCCCACGGCTCTTTGTGGTCTTGGTGGTGGGAGGGGGTGAAGGGATCAGATGGGGCAGCAGTGGCCCGTGCTCATGGAGCGACTCTGCAGTGGGTCCATCTGCGGTTGGTCATTGTGCATGTGAGTCCATGCCAGCACCGCAGAAGGGATGCTCGGCTCACTCTGGCTCCTCTCTGCCTCCTCCAGGGGCTCACTGTCTATGAGTTCCGTTCCCTACTCACGTACAACATAGGGGATGGGCCAGCTGGTCTCCAAAGGCCTTTAAGCTCATTGGAGTTATGCTTTTCTCTAGATCTCAGGTGCCTTCTTCCAACACAACATATTCATGGCACATTTGATGTCACTTCCCCATTCGACACCCATAATACGCACGATAATGATAAAGATAATGAGCCTTTTCCACTGACCTCAGATATAAATTCAGAATCCCCACAGAGTCCCCCAGAGCAATGGCTTCCAATGATTTAGCCTTGGAACACATGGAAGAAAATGGACCACAGGTCAACCGTGGCCCAGGTAGCAATAGGAGTTGTGACATCAAATCCTCTAGGGCAGGAATGGCTCTCACAAAGGCCCAGTTTAAAGACAAGATAAAATAGAAAATAAAATAAAATAAAATAAAGTGAGGTGAATCAAAATAAAGCAAAACAAAAGTTGAAACCGTCAAACAAAATAAGCTGAAACTGAGAGTCCCTTGCTGTGTGACCTACAGCAGGTGGCCAACTTCTCTGAGTCTATGTTTCGTGACCCACTCAATGGTGTGGCAAGGCCCACCGTCCCATTCCAGTTTTTCTTGCTCTTCCTTTTTTTTTTGTTTTTTGTTTTTTGTTTTATATAGTTGACAAAGAGCACTCGCATTCATTGTGATCATAATGCTGACTTGTATCCTGAACGCCACGGTGCATGACTTTTTCACATTCTATTGTTTCTAACACCGAGACGTGCCTAACAGATGTCCTGCACAGTTAAGTTTCCAGAAGAAAATAAAAGCAATTTTTCAATCCACAATCGTTTCTATTTACTTAGTACATAGTATGGTCCTGACAGTGTCCTAAGTTGTCCCGATGGCCTATAAAACAAGTGTTGATTAACACGACATGTATTAACATCTTAATGTCCACCTTACTGAGATGGAGAAGTGGGGACTCCAGAAGGTTCCCTGGCCTCCCGTAACCCTGCGACGGAGATGGGGCAGGTAGCAAGCAAGCACTCTGCTCCTTTCTTGGTGCAAACATGGAGACCCCGGCCACAGAGGGACTTGGTCTGGGGTCATGCTGAGAAAACATTATGGATCCTGGGGCTCAAAGCTACATAGGAAAACTAATCACAGCGTCCTGTAACTTATGGACGTTAATCTCCTGTGGATCGCTGGCTCTGGGACAGAGCCGAGGGTTGAGGGCTGCTGCATCCTCCCCAAGTTTTAAGGGGCCCAGGGGAGCTGGGAAGGAAAGACGCTTCAACTTGGAAGAAAGTTGAACAAGATGGATGTTCCCAGGGAGACCTCCGCAGATGGTCTGTGACATTTGTTCGTTCACTCACTCGACAGCCATCGCAAGTCCCCTGGACGTCTGGTCGGGTCAGGACACGTGCGTGAATGAGGGGCTGGTGGGTGGGGGCGGTGGCTGGAGAGCCCGTGAGCTTACAAAGTGCAAGTCACTTGAAAGGAAAGGAAGCAACCCGGAAGGGCACCAGCTCGGAAATGAGCCTCCACTAGGGTCGGAGGGCGGTTGAGCTGGGTGACTGTGGGCACGTGATTTCACCTCTCTGAGATGAACTGCCTTCCTTATAAACTGGGACTAGCCAGGGGGATCTCCCCACGGGGTGGTTGTGTGGTTTCCTTAAGATCACGTGTGTTAGGGGCGCCTGGGTGGCTCAGCGGGTTAAAGCCTCTGCCTGCGCTCAGATCAGGATCCCAGGGTCCTGGGATCGAGTCCCGCATCTGGCTCTCTGCTCAGTGGGGATCCTGCTTCCCCCTCTCTCTCTGCCTGCCTCTCTGCCTGCTTGTGATCTCTGTCTGTCAAATAAATAAATAAAATCTTAAAAAAAAAATCACGTATGTAAGATGCTTACGGTAGTGCCCAGCACCCAAGCCGTGTCTCATAAATGCGAGTTGAAACCATTTATTTGTTCAGCAACTGTTTCTTGAGCACCTACTGTGTGCCAAGCATGGAGAGCACTGGAGAACGATACCAGTTGTTCTGTTTTGTAGTGAGCCGCAGGTCTTCTGAGATTTGAGTTGGTCCAGCAGGTGAGGGATCTAGGACTCGCAAATTCTCCCAGAGGGGTGAGGGGTTGTGCGAATCCCTCCAGAGGAGAAAGGAGGTGAGGCACATTTCCCCTTACTTCTAGGGCTGTTCAGATCACTCGGTCCTTAGATGACTTTTGTCTGAAATATAAAGAAGCAGCTGTGGATTGTGTGGGTGGGGGGGGCAGGGCCTGGGGGAGTGGCCCCCTCAATCCACTGCAAACCCTCATGTTCCGTGTTCATTCTTCTGTGTTGCCCCCATGCCCCCTTGATGAAGTATATTCTCACCTGGAACCTGGACTAACTCCCTTCTGACCTCCGAGAGTAGCAATGATGATATTGATGCTGTTGCAGATGAGGGTCAAGGGGATCGTGTTGAATTACCATAGGCTGTGTGCCTATCAATGCCATTTTCCATATATTCTCCCCAACCCTTGTGATAACTCTGCAAATTAGGTCTTCCTATTTCCTGTGACAATGCAGGGATATGAGGTGATGAAAGGAGACGTGACTGTCTCAAAGCTACACCACTGGGAAAAGACAGTTAGTTGCAAACCTAACACCCCAACCTGAAACTACTAATTTTGCCAGTAAAATTATAAGATTGAGTGCATAGTATTTGTCAGACTCTCTCTCTAAGATTTTATTTATTTGAGAGAGAAAGAGAGAGAATGAGCAATGAGCATGAGCAGGGAAAAGGGACAGAGGGAGAAGCAGACTCCCCACGGAGCAGGGAGCCTGATGCAGGGCTCAATCCCGGGACCCTGGGACCCATGACCTGAGCTGAAGGCAGACGCTTAACTGACTGAGCCACCCAGGCGCCCCATCATCAGACTGTCTTTGAAGAACTTTACATGTTTATCTCATGTAAGCCCACTTCCCTACGAGGTGGATACTGACTTTATTTCTGGTTTACAGACTCAGAAAGAGAGGCACAGAAGTTAGGACCCTTGGCCACGCTCAGGTAGCTGGTTGGTTGTGAATCTGAGATGCCTACCTAAGCACTCTGACGATGGAGCCGGTGCTGTTCCCATTTTTACTTTGCAGATATTATCGTGGAAGTCTTCATCTTCCGTGGAGGTATAATGTATGCACAACAAAACACACACATGCTAATGAGTGCAATGAGTTTTTATGCCTGTGTATCCGCCACCACTAGATCAGCCTGAGCTGCTGACCCCCTCGGCCACGCTGATCGAATCCCCAGTTCGATGTCGGGATGATCTGATGCCACCTTACACGTCCAGATTTATCTTCCACACACAGTCACCGTGTTAATACTAATGGCCAACCCATGTGGTATTTATTACGGTGCACGCCCTGGTCTGAGCATTAACTCTTAACTCAGACATTAACTCATGTTTGCCCTGTGAGGTTGTACGAGTCCTGGGATTCCCATTTTGCAGACATGACCATGAAGGCACAGAGGCGTTAAGTGATGTGTTTATTGTTACACAGCTGGGGAGCCCTGGGGCTGTGAATTTAAGCTGGACGTGGGGCGCCAGAAGCTTTCACACGCTCACTTCTTAAATGCACACGGAATCCCTACAAAGAAAGGGTGTCGATCATGCCCCATTCACAGATAAGGAAATGAAGATTCGGGGAGGTTAGAATAACTTGCCCAAATAGCTCTACTAGGAAGCCACAAAGGGAGGACTCCACTGATTTCCCAACATGTCTTCCATCACTCTCCTGGGAGAAGCCTAAAACGTCTTCGTTTGAGATGAGAATTACTGGTGGACCTGTTCACCCCCTTCCAGGAGTTTATGGAGAGCAGGAGCTCTGTCTTAGTGGTCTTCTGTCATCTGTTGCCCCCTAGTCCTGTACCCCACACTCTAGTACAGGCTGGGAGAGGAGGGAAGGTTCTGGAAGAAACGTGCTTGCTGTCAAGAATGGCAGAGCCTCAGGCCCCGCCTTGACGGGGCTCTGACCAAGTCAATGTTTGTCTCTCCAACTCACCTCTGTAGCGCCCCCTCCAACACCCCCCCCCCCCCGCTCCTGCAAGCTCCTGGGTCCACCCCTTCCTAGCTTTACCTAGGGGGATAGTAAATCTTGACTTTCCCATTTTCCTTCAGCTCGAAAGGATATGAATTCCGTAAATCTTGGCCTGAGTGACCATCGGGATGCATGAAATATGACAGGAAGAGGCCAGGGAGGCAGAGTTTATGCAGAGCCCAGCCTCCAAGTGCTGGGGATGGGCAGACCTGGGGCCCTTGGGGACTTTGGGCTGCAAAGACAAGCTGGAGTCGGTGGTTATGGTCTTTGCCCTGGTTGCCAAGGTTCTAAGACTGTGGCTAATGCAGGGGGCAGAAGTGACACTCTGCAAGGAATCCATGTTGTCCCTGTCCTCTTCTTCCCTCTTGGCTGCTGCCTCCAAGGACGTGGGGTGGGAAAGGTGACCCATCCAGGACGGCTGGCAGGGCAGCAGAAACGACTTACCTCTGATGAGAGGAAGAACTTCCTGCAAGGAACCTTTATTAAGTCCTGAAGTGAGTTATTGACGGGTGGTGGAAGTGACTTCCTGACTTTGAGACCAAGATGGATAGTTACTGGTCGGCCGGTAACTTGGTCCCGCCGTCTGCGCAGGCCCTTGACCCCTTCCGGGGGAGACCGTGCATCAGCTGTGTCTGCCTCCGAGGGCAGTCAAGAATGCTCTATGATGATAAAACTCCTTTTTGATGGCAGGTTTAGTGTTTTTACTATTTCTTCTCCTCCTCCTCCTTTTGTATAGTGGAATTACTATACGTTCATTCTAAATTTTTAAAAATGCAAATAATCTGCAATTCCCACTCCCCTTTCTACTGCTAACATTTGGGATAAATCTTAATAGATGTTTTGAATGTGCAACACCCACACACACACGTGTACACACACACACACCAGTCCTTGTATGATTTCTATTTTACAACGTGGACAGGCTTACACTGCCTCATTTTTCTTTTTTTCTTTCTTTCTTTTTTTTTTTAAGATTTTTATTTATTTATTTGACAGAGAGAGAGAGAGATCACAAATAGGCAGAGAAGCAGGCAGAGGGAGAGGGGGAAGCAGGCTCCCCGCTGAGCAGAGAGCCTGATTCAGGGCTCGATGCCAGGACCCTGAGATCATGACCTGAGCCAAAGGCAGAGTCTTAACCCACTAAGCTACCCAGGCGCCCCTGCCCTCATTTTTCTAATGCTTGCTTTTCCCCTGTTAACATGGTGGGCACCTTCCCATGCCAGGACACACATTTCATTCTATTTGTAAGACAGTAACTTCATATTCCATAATATGGATATATCATGATTCAATCCTCCGTTGATTAACTTCCAGGTTGTTTTTCCAACGTTTGTCAATGCAGGATTAAACCGTTAGTGTTTCCGACCTTCCGCACATGCAGGGGTGTCTCTTTAGAACAGATTTCTAAGTGAAAGTAGAAAGCTAAAGCTAAAAGACTTCTGGGTGTTGCCTGGTGGAAAGTAACTGCTCTCCATAAAGATGGAAAGCCCTTAGTCCCAATTTTGATGATGGTGTAGGGAAAATGACTCAGCCTTCCACAGCAAAGCTCATGAGCACTTTGAAATGCTTGTCAGGGACACCTGGGTGGCTTGTCCATTAAGCCTTAGGCTCACATCATGATACCAGGGTCCTGGGATCGAGACCCATGTCGGGCTCTCTGCTCTGCAGGGAGTCTGCTTCTCCCTCTCTCTGTCCCTCCCCCTGCCTTTGCTTTCTCTCTCTGTGTGTCAAATGAAAAAATATAATCTCTAAAAAAAAATGTTGGGGGGTGCCTGGGTGGCTCAGTGGGTTAAGCCTCTGCCTTCAGCTCAGGGCATGATCTCAGGGTCCTGGGATTGAGCCCCTGCTGAGCAGAGAGCCTGCTTCCCACTTCTCTCTGCCTGCCTCTCTGCCTACTTGTGATCTCTGTCTGTCAAATAAATAAATAAAATCTTTTAAAAAAATGTTGGGCTGTAATATGTTAAGAAAGTAATTTGTGTCCATTCTAGGAAAAATGTAGAAAATAAAAAAGGACCAAAAGGAACCAGACACAATGTGAATATATTTAACATTTTCGAACTGTGCTCTTAAAAATTGTGAAAATGGTAAAATTTTATGTTAGATGTATTTTATGACAATCAGAAAAAAAACCAGAATGAAAGAAAAATTGCAGTTCCATTACCCCAGAGAAAACAGCTCTTTTCCCTGGAGATGTCTTTCTCTGTATTAATATACTGAATTTACTACTTTCTCACCAGTTATGTTACTGAATATGTCATGACCAATTTCTAGCATAAAGAAGTCAAGATGATGGTTGATGGCTGTGCGGTATTAGGAGGTGATAATAAAGTCAATAGTAACTGTATATCATTGAGGGTTTACTATATGCCAGGCACTGAGCTAGGCTCTCTTTATGTATAATCTCATTTAATCCTTATGACAACACTATGAAGTGGTTACTGTTATGAAGAGGAAAGAAACTGAGGCTTATAGAGATAAGGCCACTTGTCTAAAGCCTCATAGCTGGTTAGGGATGCAAGCTGAATTTCAATAAGTACTTCACTCTGTTTCTCATATGGGGCCATGGGGAGCTAAGCAGCCTCCCGTCTTGGGTGTTTGGGCTGCTCACACTGCTCCATCCATCCTGCCAAGTGTGAATCATCCCTAATTCCATTCCTTCTTAATACCATCCCATCCATTCTGTATTTCTTGGCCAGCCCTCCTTCCCCTACATTCCCCAACACTCATAAACACCAAGAGGGACAGCATAGTGGGGTGAGTGTAGACTGTGAAACAAGATTCCCCAGGTCTGAGGCCTGGGTTCACCCCTCTCTAGCTGTGTGGCCTGAAGCCAAATACCTTAAACTTTTGTTTCTAAACATTCCTACTTGCATGCAGAAGTTAATACTAATAATCTCCATTACAAGATTTCTGCACACAAACACACACATGCACACATAATACACCTACATTCATACATACGTATATAATGTGTTAGTTTCCTGTTGCTGTTGTAAAAAATTACCAAGAATTTAGTGGCTTAAAACAGCAAGAAGTTGTTGTCTTATAGTGTTAGAGGCCGGAAGTCCAAAATGAATCATTTGGAGCTAAAATCAAGGAGTCAGCAGGGATGGCCCTTTCTAGAGGCTCCAGGGGAGAATCTGTTCCTTGCCTCTTCTAGCCTCTGTGGCATTCCTCAGCCTGTGGCCCCATCTCTCTGACCTCTGTTCTGTCTTCTGAGGTCAGATCTCCCTCTGCTTCCTCCTTATAAAGACACTTGTGATTACATTTAGTTCTTACCCAGATAATCCAAGATCATCTCTCCATCCCGAGGCCCTTCATTTAATCACACTAGCAAAGGTCTGTTTTGGCATATTGGGTAAAATTCACAGGTTCCAGAGATTAAGATGTAGATATGTTTGGGGTCTTTATTTGGTCTAATATATACACTTTTTTTCCCCCAAAAGTGAGCAATTGCTGTTATTGGGAAGGTACACAGCATTTCCGAGTCTTCTAACCAACCTCAGTATCTAGGTAGGAAAGCCTCAATACACTTCTATGTATACATTTGCGTCAAAAGAAAGTTAGAGTTTTTGAAAATACAGACTACCTAATTCTGCAGAGTTCATTTAAAATAAGTCCTAAGAGGACTAGAAAAATAGGGTTAATCGTGATTAATGATGATTTTTCTGAAAAACTAAGGGATCTTGTTTGCCCTCCCCTTCTCTCTGCTGAATCTCACCTTCCTCGGCCCCACAGCCCCTCTGGCCTGTTCCCTGCCTTGTTATACCTTGTTTCAGGGAGAAAATGAAACCCATGACTTCCTGGCTCAACTTCCTCCTTTTCTACCTTGGTCCTACCATGAACCATAACTAAAATTCTAACATTTCATCCTTTCATTCTGCTAAAATAAAAGGGATGTTCCTTCTCTAGTCCAAATGACTCCCTTGGGGCACCGGGGTGACTCAGTCAGTTAAGCATCTGCTTTTGGCTTAGGTCATGATTTTAGGGTCCAGGGATTGAGCCCCACATCAGGCCTCCTGCTTAGGGAAGAATCTATGTCTCCGTCTCCCCATGTGCTCTCCCTCCCCTTGTCTTTGCTGCTCTTACTCTCTCTTAAGTAAATAAAATCTTTAAAAAGAGACAAACAACGTGACTCCCTTTACTTCAACATCCATGAACATCACTCCCTCTCAATTTTTTTTTTTTTTTTAGAGAGAGAGGGAGAGAGAGAGATATTAAAAGAGGATGCATGTGACCAAGGAGTAGGGATAGAGGGGGAAGCAGACTCCCTGCCGAGCCAGGAGCCTGATACAGGACTCAATCCCAGGACCCTGGGATCATGACCTGAGCTGAAGGCGGACACTTAACCAAATGAGCCATCCAGGTGCCCCTCCCACCAACTTTTGTAAGGACTTTGCCACTTTATTTACACCAGATTTTCTCAAATCGTGTTCCATAAAATACTAGTTTTCTGAACATGTCAAAGGAGGCTCTGAGGGGAATAATGTTTTCTATCTATCCACCCATCCACCTGCCCATACGCCCATCATCCATCCATCCATCCATCTATCCTCTACCTTTTTATCATCTTCTGTGATCAAATATATGGGAGCCTACCCATTTCTCCATCTTACAGACACCCTTTCCTGCATCCTTTGCCTTGGTCCCTGAGGAAAACAACCGGTGTGCATTTGCATATTAAAAGCCCCGAGAAGTACCACCTTCAAAGTACAACTAACTGAAGTGTGTTTATTTTCATCTTACCCAATATTTCCCAAACTGAATTGAAGACAGACCCTCTTTTTTATGTCCTTTCTCCCTGTAGACTACCTTCTGAAACCAGTGCCCCTTGGGTCACCTTTTGGGAAGCGCTGAGCTGTGCTCTTGGAATGGAGCTCCCAACGAGGCCATTACCTATTCCTATACTGCCTTGCTGAGCTCTTGGAGCTTCAGCTGTGAAAGCAAACTGAGTGCATATTATGCACCAGCCCCATTAGGCTCATGATTACCTTAGCTGTAAACAACTTTATGCAATTCCCATCTTACAGAGGGCAAAAGAAAGACTTGGAGATGAAATCATTTAACTGGTAGAGTTAGGTTCAAACCAAAGTCTCCATGAATCCAGAGTCCATGGTCTTCACTACTCCATTTATTCTCCCACAAGAAGCACAAAAGCCAAAGACAACACTGTTATCTTTCTCTAAGGAGACTTCATGTCCTGGTTAATTTCTTCAGAGAATGCCAGTTTCCTAAACTCCTACCTGTCTTCGTTCATGAAGAGCTGCAAGTGTGTTTTAAATCCAGAGGGAGAGACCAACAAGCAACAGCCCTTCTCCCTTGGTGGCACATTTATAAACAGATGCAAGACAGGAAATGGGTACCCTCCACCCCTGCCCCAGGATGTCTGCAGACAGAATAAAGAACAGGGTTCTGTGCCCAGCCAGTGCGTACAGCCTCTAACGTGATTGCTGCCTGATGGTGTGAAATGGATTCAAGGCTCAGGTCCATCTGGTTTGTGTATCGTGAACGAGCTGTTAAAGTGTCAGGACTTAACTTCTCTGGATTTGAGGAAGTCTCATGAGGTTTTATTGAGCAGTTAAGATGGGTGTAAACCTCACTGGTGGGACCCGCTTCTCTCCTATGATCTAAGAGACACACACAGTTCACAGGATGGAGAACCACAGGTTACAAATAAGAGGACAGACCCCCCACTCCCCAGCTCCCAATTAAAGCACTGGGGACTTGGGATCCAGGCTCCATTGATTAAGCACGATCATGAGCAATTCATTCTGTCTCTCAAAGCCCCAGGACCTCCTCTGGGACATGGGGGGGCCATTATCTGGCCCAACTCACAGAGCTGCTTGGATATGAAAGATAATGAAAGCTCTAAAGGAGTCTGCTAATGGGAGAGGTAGTCTTTCATTTCGTTTTTCAGAAGGAGCCAGAAAGAGCTGTAGGGACCCTGTGTCTTGTTTCTGCTTACCCTCTCCCCTGGTCACAATTAGGCAGTATTTCTACACACAGTACTAAAATGTCCTCAGGAATGACTTGCAACTGCTGTGGGTTGCGTGGTCTTGTCAGCTCCCAGTGGTCCATCAGCCTTGGAAAGAACAGGAGATCATGGTCCCAGCCTGAAGAAGGGGCAACAGGAGGTGTGGTGGTTTTAAAACCCATCCATGAATTCCTTGACACACCTCTCATCCAAAGATGGTCTAATCCCCTGTCCCTGAATATAGCCAGGCTTTGCGGCATGCTTGTGATGAACGGATTATGGCAGCAGAGGTGCTCTCTGACTTTTGAAGCAAGGCTAAGAAGATACTCCAGCTTCCCCCTGGCTCCCTTGCTGGGAGCTCTTGCCCTTGGACTTCCGGGACTTGACGCCTTTCTTGTATAATGACCCCATTTATAGTCTGCAAAATGGGTCTTCTGTGTGTGGCTGGGTTTGAGGGAGACGTGTCTGCAGATAGACAATCCTATAACTACATCCTGACCATTTCCTTCCTCCCCGTGTCCTTGTATAAATTTCCAGGAAAGAACTCTGATTGGTTTTGTCTGGATCATGAACCCATTCCTGAACCAATCACTGTAGGAAGAGGGATGAACCACTGTGATTGGCCAGCGCAGTTACATGTCCCACCTTTGGATTTTGGGAATGTCAGGATGTCAAGTTGGATTAGCAAACCCACACACATAACAATGAGAAGAGACAGTTCCCCTAAAATGTGGGAGCTTTTGCTTAAAAGGGGGAACAGAGAGAGAGGTAGTAAGCAACGAAGAAAATGAGATGTCTATGCCAGCAGATTCTACCCATACAATTCTTTGTTTCTGGATTGAGCTATCAGTTCCTTGTATCAGAGCTGCAGCCCTAGGTCCTGCATAGTGTCTGGCACACAGTAGGTGCTCAAGAAAACTCCAATGCTATTTTATTCTATTTTATTTTATTTTAGAGAGAGAGAGAGAGTTGGGAGAGAGGCAGGCAGAGAGGGAGAGAAGCAGACTCCCTGGTAAGCAGGAGCCGAATGTGGGGCTCAATTCCAGGACCCTGAGATCATGACCTGAACCAAAACCAGGAGTCCAATGACTGAGCCATCTAGGAGCCAACCCCCACATGTTATTGCTATCATGTCAAGCTGGATGGATTTGTCACCAGTCTACAAGAACATGGGGGACATGGGTATCGCCACTACACCCGTAGGAGAAGGAACCAATTATGGGGCGCACGAGTTTAGCTTGTGACTTGTTTTCTCTGAGCTTCAGTTTTCTCAACTGTCGAATGGGTTCAGTAAGGAAACTTACTCCAAGGGGTATGGAAAGGATCCAGACAGAATGTGTATGAATGGGCTAGAATATTTTCATCAAATATGTATTATCATCCCAGGGAGGCCTCCAGGCAAAAAGTTTCCATCCTTTTCCTGGAATTCTGCTTATGGACTAGCTTTTGGCAATTAAAAGCATCAGTTGTGCTGAAAATCCCTGCATTTTTCCCAATGTTCACACCTGTCAAATGGGAATAATAATTCCATTTCTTGCCCCTGGCCATTAGTCAACATGGATGCTTTCTAGATGCAGAGTGCTGAGTGGAGTCTCTGTGGCCTGTGAGTCTCATAATTTGCCCTAATTTTTGTGGAACGATACCTTAGCTTTTGTCATGACTCCATCACTTACCAGCTGAGAGCCCTTCAGCAAGTCACTTTATTTCTCTGAACCTCAGTGTTCTCATCTGCAAAATGAGACTAATAATCTCTGTTCCACTTGCATTGATGATACTGGGAGAGGGAGAGCCCCAAGGACAGTTTCCACTTACAGCGCCCACCACAGATGTTTGCAGGCAGGATGCTCCCAAGCCTTCCAGCTAGTTCTCTTCCTTGACCTTCCACAATGCACTGATGAGATAGCCCCTGCTCACACAGGCAGTAGTCCCTCCCCACAAGGGGCTATCAGTGGAGACAAAGGTCAAATAAACAATCACTCCAACAGATAATTATAGCTGTGATAGCTGCTGACTTGGGTATCGGCTGTTTTTGTTGTTCTATAACTTTGCTGCCTTCTTTAGGCCAAAGCCCTTCCCCCCCCCCTTTTTTTTTCAGGGTATTTAACCCTTGTCCATACCATGTAGTTCTGCAGGGCTTGCTGATTATACTCCTGTCCTTACATTCATAGTACCAAGGATGCACGTGTGACCCATGCTGGCCAATCAATTGTCCATCCCTACAGCTTCAGTGATTGGCTCCAGAATGGGCACATGACCCAAGAAGAGCCAATCAGAGTTCCTCCCTTGATCGATTGATTGATTGATTGATTGATTGATATGGGCAAAAGGAAGTGGAAAGTCTGGAGATTTGGATGGAGCTGTATATCCACACACATACCCTCAACTCCAGCCACATAGAGAACCAGTTTTTAGAAGAAGAGAAGGGGGTTTAACATACAAGAAAGCTCCACAATCAAGATTTAAGCTGGGAAGAGAGAGGAAGGAAGAGAGATTTCAAGTCCCAGACATCTGTAAGTCCCCCATCTCTGGGATTTAGGTGTCCTGTGAGTTAGTAAGAGCATCTTTGGGGGGTTGGGATGGTTTAACTTAAGTTCCTTACAAAATAGAAGGGGTCTGACCCAAGCAAGTTCTTTGCAGGAACTGTACAAAGAGCTTCAAGAGACTGTAACAGGAGATCTGGTAACATCTACCGGGTGGAGAAGGGTCTCCAGAAATGGGCAAGATGTGTAGGAGTCAGCCAGTCCATGGTGGGGTCAGGGTCTGAGAAGAGGATTTTTCAGGGGGAGGCTATGATGCAAGCTAAGGGCCTGATCAGGAGAGAAGCTGATTAACCAAGGCCATTAACTGAGCCCTTATCCAAGGCTGATACATATACACACACACCCATACATATACACACATGTATACATACAACATATAAAGTCCCATAATCTATGTATATATATAGAGAGAGAGATGGTAGGACTTAATGGAGAGTTACTAGCGCCTGAAACAGGAAACAATCTCCAGCTTAACTTCCAATATGCCTGTTTCTAAATATTTATCAATCACATGTTGCCCCAGGAAATTTCTCTCTAACTCTGTCTCCCCTTTGTCCACTTCATCCAGCCATATCCTCAGGGCCCCTTCTTTCCAAACCTTTCCCTCGTCTCACCTTTCCCAACAGTCCTTGGCATCTTACCTCCTACCTCTGGTCTGCCTGCGGGAACGAACAGCCCCATGGTTTATGATGTAAACTTGAACGTGCGCCAGAGTCAGAATCACCTGGAGGGCCTGTGGAAACACAGACTGCTGAGCCCTGACCCCACCGTTCCTGAATCAGCAGCTCTGGGGTTGGGCCTGAGCAACTGCATTTCTAACAGGTTCCCAGGGGGGTGCTGATGCCACTGGTCCCGGGACCACACTTTGAGAACCATGGATAAGGAACACTTTGTCTCTCTCCAGCGGTCCATTCCTCACATTGTTCCTCAGCCAAAGGGTCATTCCACTCCCTCCCAAACACATGAAGTGTTCCTTTGCCTCAGTTTACTGATCTGTAAATGCAGACAATAATGTAATGCAGACAATAACTGATCAGATCATCTTATGTGAAGCCATTAAAAGAGTGACAGGCACGTAGAAAGTACTACTTAGGTATTAGCTACAATTGTTTGGGCATTTTGTATTTCCCAAAGATGGCCACAACAGACCTCCAATCACATATGTTTCTCTTATCACATGACCTTGATACTCCTCCCACTGAGTGTGGAGATTACATCTCCTTGAACTTGGGTAGAACTTTGTGATTGCTTTAACCAACAATGTAGAAGGACTGATGGTATGTGATGTCTGAGGCTAGTTTATAGAAATGCCATGCCCGTCCTCCTTGTTCTCTGGATGCCTCACTCATGGAGCCCAGCCACCATGCTATGAGGAAGCCCAAAGGAGCCTGCCTGGAGGGCTTTATGACATCCCGGTCAACAGCCCAGTTGTTGTCTCAGCCAACAGCCAACATCAGCTGCCAGACAGCAATGAGGAGTCCTTCAGATGATTCCAGCCCCTAGCACTGGATCACCTCCAGCTGTCAGATCGTCCAGCTGAGGTCCCAGATGTCAGGGTACAGACAAGCTGTTCCCACTATGCCCTGTCCAAATACCTGACCCACAGGATGAGTGAGCGTAAATACAATGATGGTTTGGTGTGGTTTGTTGTGCATTAGTACCAACTGGAAAAATTATTATTACTATGAATTATTATTATTATTAAGGATTTTATTTATTTATTTGAGAGACAGAGAGTGAAAGAGAGAGCATGAACAGGGGAAGGGGCAGAGGGAGAATCAGACTCCCTGCCGAACAGGGCGCCCAACACGGGGCTCGATCCTGGGACCCCAAGGTCATGACCTGAGTCGAAGGCAGATGCTTAACTGATTGAGCCACCCAGGTGCTCCTATTAATTGTTATTATTAATTTTCATTTTGTATTACTTATCCCAAGAGACTAAAACCCCCAAAGGCTTCCTATCGTTTTCAGGACCCTTCCCCAGGTCCACCCAGTCCTGAGGATCCTGTTCACTCCTCTGTCTTTATTTTGCACCATGAGTCTTCATGTTCTCAAGAATTCAGCTGCACTGGATGCCTTTCAGTTCCTTGAATACCTTGTGTTCACCAATGCTTGCCCATGCTGTTCCCTTGGCCTGGGTTGCTTTTCACTCCCTGAGTTCACTCCCACACCTCCTGCAGATTGCAGTACAAGGAACCCGACTGCAGGCTCTCCGCGGGCCCCTCCTTCCCTTCTCATCAAGTTACAATCATGACTGAACATCGGATTGCTGTCTGTTTGCACCATTAGGTCTGAGCTCCGTGAGGCCAGGAAAGTTGCCCAATTTCTTCTCTGCATCTCCCAGCAAATATGACACAGTGCTCAACATTTCGGAGGTCCTCGGCAAACATTTTGTGGAGTAAATGAATAAACAAGCAAGCATAACCCTGTTCGTTGCTCAGTTGTCCCTTTCTGATTTTTGTCAGCCATGAAACCCTTCCAGAAAAGACCAGAAAAGAACAAAATGCGGTTGCAGAGCAGGGTCAGGGCATGCAGACTTCTGCCTTGCAGATTTTGCGGGGCTTCCTCCTTGACGGGAACTTGGAGGTAGCACGGGCTGTCCTGTCCGTTCAGGGGCTTGTGTTCTGATTCTGCTCCTTCTTCTCTGTGGCCTCAGATCAAGTACCCACCCCACACGTTCTTCTCTGTAAAATGGGTTAAGACTAGTCCTACCGCACGGGATCCTGGGAGCTCTCCGGGTGAATAAGTGCGAAGCACTGAGAGCTGAGCCTGGCCTACACAAAGGGCTCTGAGTTATTAGATCAGGAAAACCTCCACTTTGCTGGCCTGGTCTGCCTCCCTCCATCTGCCCCGTCCAAGTACCTGCACAGCCATGGCCCAGTCCAGCTCATCACAAATGGCTGCCTGCTGTTTCCCTGTCCTCGCTCGTCTCGACTCTGGGACTTCCTACACAGGAGCCCAGCCCTGGACAGCGACGGTGACCCGTAGAGAATGCATCATGCCTGTCAGGGTCCTACTGCTTCAGCGGCCGGGGAGGCTGTGTCCTGCTGGGAGGGACAGCTTCCCATGAAGATGGATGGCTTTCCACTCCTTGACAGAGCTCCAGCCGAGAGAGATCAGGGACCCTGCCGTGGGATTGTAAGGGCAGTGCGTATGAAGTGGCTAGTGAGCCCAGTAGGAGAGGGCAAGGCAGGCCTGGTGGCCTAGTTCACTTTGCTTCACTAACGCTCAGCCTTGCAGACTGACGAGCTCTCCCTCTCTGGAGAGGCAACTGCTCAGCTGCCCCAGTGTTCCTTCGAAAAATGAGGAAGCCCAGGGTTGGCAGATGAGCATTTCGGGGTCAGGGGCCTTGAGAGGTCTTTGCTTTCCCATTACCTTGATCGCTAAACTTGGACCCATGACTTCCCTTCCCGAAGACCTCAGTTTCTTCATCCACAGAAGGGAAGTAATCTAGGAAATAGGCGTGTGGGCTTCCAGAGAGGGCCATCTATAGAAATGGCCAAGAGCTTTCTGTAAGGGGCTAGCTGGGAGATAGTTTGGGCTTTGTGGTCCTTTTGGTCTTTGTTGAAACTACTCAGCTCTGCCATTAGGCCAGGAAAGCAGCCACAGGCGATATGTAGTGGACGGGCGCCAATAAAGTTCCAGTAAAACTTTGTTTGCATAAGCAGGTGGCAGTGGCATTTGGCCCATGGGCCATCGTTTGTGAGCTCTGGTCTAGGACGTCGCTCTCTAGAGCTGGGGTTCTGGATCCTAGCTGTGCCGGGGCTTTAATCCCACCGTTGTCACTGACTTGCTGTGGGATATTCTTCACTGAATGGCAGTTGTAAGGATTTGATAAGACACATACTCTCAGGCAAAGCCGCTGCGGTGGTGTCTGGCAAACATTTATCACAATATGTGTTCACTCTCACTTTTATCACTACGAAGTTGAGGAAAACATGGCCTGTACCTTGAGGGATAGACAAAGCGAAGGGGGGAAAGTAGAGCAGCAAACCACAGTATCAGCTGACCATGAGAGGATTCGAGGTCATGTCTTAAGGGAACACTGTAGAAGGGATGGCTTATTGCTCCCTTGGAGTACAGGGAATGCTTCTGGATGGGCACCTTTGATTTGGATCTTGAAGGATGAATAAGAGTTTACCAGGTAGGGAAGAGGAAGGAAGAAAGAAAGCTGAGTGGGTGGAAGAGAATGAGCAAAGCCACAGGGATTGGAAGGGTCACAGCACAGCCCAAGTTGATAGAGAGGTTTTGGGAGTGCGACTGGAAAGTTAGGAGGGTGTCAAATTATGCCAAGACTTGACTGTCTTGAGACAGATTCAGTGCCCTGTCACAGTTTCCTAATATTGCCTAAGATCAGGACTCCTCCTCTTCTCTCCACCCTTCCTCTACATCAGTGCTCCTTTCATTCTGTTTCCTGATTGATTTTCCTAAAACAGTGATTCATTCTTACCTTTCTAAGATGAGGTTCCCCAAGAGCAGACCCCGAGATGAAATTTGGGTTCGGGTAATTTATCTGGGAAGTGCTTCCAAGAAAGCAAAGAAAGAAAAGAGGCCAAGAGAATGCAAAGTCCAGCAGAAGAGAGCTTCATCCCAGTTCCCTGAGGAAGCTCTGGGTGGAGGCTCTGTCTCAGAGTTTGTCCCTGTCTGAGACAAGGACTGTCATGTTCCTGCACTAGAGAGACATGGATTGGCTGAGAGCTCTGCAAGAGGGACAGACCTCCCAGGCCAGTCCTCCTCTCTTCTCCCAGTAGACACAAGGGTTTGGAGGACACGAGGGCCATCTGTGCTAGGAGTGTTGGAAGGGCAGTCCTTAGAAACAGAATTGCAGAGAAGCTGGGAGGAAGGCATGCAAAACCTATAACCAGGTTGGGGGAGCACTGGTAGTGTCCACGGCTCTGCCTTGGCAACCAGGAGCTAATGTCCTCCTGCATTTGCCACAACTCACTCTGGGGTAGGGTCACACTCCAGACCTTGTGACAGATCATACTGTCACACTCCCCTAGTCCAAATCTACCAATGTGTAAAGAACCAAGTAAAAGGCTCTTAGATGAGCACTCCAGCCCAGCAGCAAATTGGCCCAATCCAGCGTCTTATCTTGATGTTCCTAGGAAGCTTCTACTTGATGCCTTATTACCCCAAGATACCAAGCACAATGAGCCTCTCTATACCCTGGCCCCTTCCCAGGGTGATGCTCCTTCTATTGTCTCATGACACCCGGTCTCCCAGTCTTCAGTTCTGACTTCAGAGCTCACTTTCTCTTCTAGCTTGTCAGTTGTCCCAGTAGGCTCAATGAATGTGTTTTGAGTGAGTTCACGAGAGAATGATTTTAAAAATGTTCTTCTGTTTCTCAAGGAGCAGAGACTTGGGATCTAGGGAAGAAAATAGAAAGGCTTGGTAACACATCACAGCACACACTGCTGTTTTATCCACACCAGGTAATGTTATTTCTACATGTAAGTGAAGGAATGGAGCACAGGGAGCCGATTTAAATGACCCAGGATCTCTTAGTCAGTTCTAGAATCCAGATCTACTTTGTTCTTGTTACTCTCAGAACTTGCTGTCCATGGCTGCAAATTCAGAGATGGATAGTAAGAAAAGCATAATATTGGGTGCTCTTGGCATCTCATTCATCATTCAGACACCTCTACATACCCCTTATTAAAGGTCGCTTCTGTAGGTCTGTTATGTGACATTTCCCTATTTGATTAAGACAAAGAAAAGAAAAAAATAGAGGACTGTGTAACTTAATGGTTAAGAGAAGAGCCTTGCAGCCTGGCCAAGCTGGGTTTGAATCTCAGCTCTGTTTTTGTTTTTTGTTTTTTTTTCCTGTGTGACTTGGGGTACCTAGCCTCTTAGAGCATCTGCTTTCTCAGCTTCTAGAAAAGTGTTAACAATGTCATAGATTGTTAGGAGGGTTATATGAGGTGAGATCTGACAGTGCTTGCTTGCTAGATGATGGGGATGATGTGTTAGTGATGGCCTCAATGACAGCAGTGTTGATGGTGATAATGACGAAGGTGATGATGGTGATGGTGGTGGTGGTTACATGCTGATGGTGATGATGATGATAATGGTGGTGATGATGATGATGATAATGGTGGTGATGATGGTGATGATGATGATGGTGGTGGTGGTGATGATGATGGTAATGACAGTCATGGAGAAAGGTACTATGGACTTGGCAAAATGCATCCTCAGACACCATCACTGGTTGCTGGAATCACCAGTCCCTATGATGAAGCATCATTTCTGGCACAGTCATCCTTGTTAGGACATGAGAGGAAATTTTCTTGGAGACCACACATGAGAAGAACAGATTTGGGAATCAGAGGACTTCCTTCTCTTTTTTGCACAACTGGCACCAATGCCTGTGTGTCCCTGGGCAAGTCAACCCTTACCCCCTTGCCTGAGCCTGTACTTTCTTCTTCCTAAGTTGACTAGGTTGGATGAGATAGAAGGGAACTCAGATTCAGTGAATCATGCATGGGATGTCCTTTAGCACAGATCTTACTGAGAAACTCATAACTACATCTTGGCTTACTGAGTCAGCCTTTCAAGAAATTTCAGTCTTTTAAATCTTCCCTCTTACTGTTTGTGCCTAGAACTATACCAGGCACACAGAAAGGGGCCATCAAATGTACATTTCCCCAATTAATAATAGTCAGTAATGAACTAGGAATTACTTTAAGGGCTTTGATCACAGCAGATTCCTCAGGAGGCTGACTCTGGGGTGGAGATCAGCAAGCAGGAGGTCTGTGAGGTTGGAATCAATGCCTGGGGACCTGAAATGAAAGAACTCTAGTGATTAAACAGATCAAACAACAGGCAAGACTGGGCAGAGGGAGAAGTTGGGTTGACACAGTCTGAGCCAAGGTCTCTGTCAACCCCACAGGGAGCCCTAAAGCCAGGATAACTCTTCTGAGTCTCTGCCATTGTGGCCAGGGATGCAGCTGCCCAGGGAAGGCGGGGTGCCCTTGGGTGAGCTCGCTCTTTTCACAGCTGAAGCAACCCCAAAGAGACTGAGAGCTGAGGTCTAGCAGATGGCAGCACTCCTGGCAGCTGAGACAATAGAAGGGGATCTGGACAGCATGTCACAGGAATCAGTGTAGCTTCCACTCACTATTACAAATGGGGAAACTGAGGCATAGGGAGGCAATCTACATTGTTCAAGTTTTTGTAATTTAGGAGGAAAACCTCTAGGATTCAAATCCGAGTCTATTGGATTCCAAGCCAACTTTATTCTTGCTACATTCAGAACCTGCCAGAAGACATACTTGGGGGGTCATAGTTGCCCCCCTCGGTTGGGAGATGAGCACAGCAGGGTTGGTAGCTCAGAGAGCCAGGAAGCAGGGAGGAAAGAGATGAGGACACTTATCAGTCCAGAGGAGACATTTTAGTGAATAACGATGATTTCTGCAATGAATAATGTGTTGCTTGCGAAAACGTGTTCCCCCAGAGGGATGGGAATACCGTCATTTATTTTCTCCTTAAGAAAAGTCATCCTTTGTTCCCTTTGAAGGATAAATTCGGAGTGAGTAGTGGCTAAGAATATTGGCTCTAGAACCCAAAAGAACTGGCTGTGAAGCTCTGGGTCTCCCCCTTTCTAGCTGTGTGATGATGGGTAGATTACTTACCCTCTCTAAGCTTCCATCTCTTCCTTAGGGAAGCTCATTTACCTATGGCCATTGTTGGGAATAAGTCTTTAAAGTGCCTGGCACATATTAGATGCTAAATAAAGTTAATGATCACTGGATTCCATCACTTCACATTCTGTAGCTGGACCTGTTCTTCGATCTCTCGGGGGTACAGTCTCCCAAGCACTGCTCCCCAAACTGGGACTTCCTATGGGCAAAACAGAACAGTCATTGCTATAAGAGATCCACAGAGGTTTTGATTTCAAGAATATTTACGGAGAGAGGTGACATTATTCTAGTGATCAGAAAGATCAAATAACAAACCTGTTACTATTCCATGGGCAGTTCCAAGAAAATTATTTCAATTTATGTAAATATATAAATTGTGCCTTTTAAATAAAAGTCACTAAGCGAAAGCAATGTCTCATTTGAAATCATAAAGAAAAAAAACCCCACTTTCATTCAACACAACCATCTGCTCTCTTTTATGGCTTGAATAGTTACGGGGTCTCTTGGCATTCAACCCATCCATTTCCCACTCGTTGGCCAACCTGGCCCTTTCGTGATTTTCAGTTGGCATATGGTGCCCGACACTCAGCTCAGACCTCAGTCCCTGGAAGTGTAGACACCCGCCTAAAGGGGTTTCGAATACCAACTGCTTAATGGGCTCACCTAGAATGAGCTCATTTTCTTCTCTTCCATTTCCACTGACACTCCCTGAGGACCTCCAGTGTTTGGGAGGGGGTAGGAGGGTAAGGGAGGTAAGGGAGGGGTTAGGAGGTGAGTAGGAAGTAGCAGTGCGATCAGCAGGGACCATGCCTCCTACACAGGCAGTTTTCACCTGGAGCCTTCTTTCCCAACCACAGGATCCTCAACATGTCCCGAGGGCTTCTGAACTTCCGCTCCCTCACCTATGAAATGAGGATCATATACCTGCTTCAGAAAATTTCCAAGGTTGGGCACCTGGGTGGCTCAGTGGGTTAAGCCTCTGCCTTTGGCTCAGGTCATGATCTCAGGATCCTGGTATTAAGCCCCGCATCCAGCTGTCTGCTCAGCGGGGATCCTGCTTCCCCCCCTCCCCGCCTGCTGCTCTGCCTACTTGTGTGATCTCTCTCTGTCAAATAAATAAATAAAATCTAAAAAAAAAAAAAAAAAAGAAGAGAAAATTTCCAAGGTTTCAGTAAGATGATACATGTAATCTGTGATGCTGAACCGTAGCACATAGCTGCTCGACAGGGGTCCTGCCTTCTCTATAATCACATTATAACATCTATATATGTACATATCTCTATAGTAACATTTTAGTACGGCTCCTTTAAATAGAGCATCACCAAAGACCAGTTTCTCTGTGCAGGACCGGCTGCAGAAATTGAAGGGCTGGTGCAAAATGAAAACGTGGGGTCCTTGTTCTTAAACGAAAATCCACCCTGGGTATGGATGTCACCAGAGGCTGCACTCAGATGCAGAGAGAAGAGGTGATGGACAAGGGCTGCCTATCACACATATCTTCTCTCCTGTATCCCCTTTGCTCCTTGTCCCATGGACCTCGAGCACAAAACACAAAGATAAATCTTTAGAATTTTAAGGTGGGAAGAAGAGAGCATTAAACCCAGTGAGGACTCTTCAGAGCCCAGTCCCTGGGTGACCTATGGGACTGTGCTCTGGGCACACCCATGTCACTGGCCCTGATTCTGGGATACAACCAAGGTACAAGTCCTCCTGAATAGATTCCTTCTTACTGCATTCTCACTTCCTGGGAATCTACCTCTGACTTCTGAGATGCAGGGGGTGACACCTTTTTCATCTCCAACCCCTGGCAAGCTCAGTACCCAGCATCATGGAAACCTCATGGGTTCCTTGTGAGTGATAGTTGCTACCCTCGATTTACGGAGGATGGAAAGGAGGCAGAGAGAGGTGGACAGGACCTGCCCCAAACCAAGCTGTTACTGAGTGTTTGGCTGTGATTTGAGCCCTGTGTCTTTGGTTCCCACCTCTGGGCAGCTCCCCCTATTTCCCCTTAGGCATAGATGACCCCCAACCACCCCCCAGACCTGCACACATGTATACATTCCTAGTCCCCACCAGTCCCTCTCCCTCTGAACTTTTCAAACACAATAAGCCTGAAAAGCAATGCATTCAGTCAGTTCCAAAAATAAAATGGATGCCCGTGGATATGTCTATGATTGACACAACGTATTGGCTGGTTTCACTGTTAATTAATGCAGAGAGGAATCATTAAATCAGATCAAATTCATTTTTAAAAAATGTTCAGCTCTGCTATGCTCTCCTCTTCTTGCCATTGTGAGGGCTGTATGGACGGGGGCGGGGGGGGGGGGTAGGGCAGAGGGTACAGATACCGCGATTTAATTTTTCAAGTAACACTGTTCAAATAAAAATACATTTGTTTGAATGAGATTGCCCTGAAACAGCGTTTGCATTGATGGTCTGGGAGTAATTCTATTAAGCTGGAGCATATTTTTCATCAGGAGGCAGGAAAAGAGGGTGATGGAGGGAGGGAAAGAGGAACTGAAAGCAGAATGTAATGTTATAGAGCTGCAAAAAAAATCAAATATTTTAACCCATTTTATCTTGGGTTTCTGTGTTGAAGTTGCTAAGCATTCTCTAGGGTGCTGTGGGATTCAGGGGGTTCCTCCTCATCTCAGATGTGACCTGGCTCTGGGGTCCACACCCACCCCCCAAATACCTGCCATGCCAGGTGAGCTGGGATTCACACAGGTCACAGGAACATTTCTTCATTGCTCCTGGAGAGAAAGGCAGCTTGAGGAGGCACTGTGTGCACGCATGTGTGTGTGCACGCACACACACACATGCACACAAAACATGTTTGCACAACACACGTGCTGTGCACACAAACATGCCTGGACGATGTGCACATGCGCACATGGTGCAGACACACATGCACACATACCACCTGTGCACACATGCACACGCATGGGCACACATGGTCTATGCACATACATGCACGCACACACAGAAGCACACACTTACACAAAAATGCTTGCATGATGCACACATCGCACACAAGCTACTTGTGTGTATGCATGCACAAATGCTTGCACAATGCGCACATGCTATACATGCATGCAAGCATGCACATACGTGCTTGCACAACGCACGCACACTGCGCACACGGTGTACACACATGGACACACGCGCATGCAGGGTGCACACACATACACGCGTACTTAGCTGAATGTCTATGGTGTCCATGCGCCAGGGCATACATTGTACACTAACATGCATATGTGCACACATGTATCGGTTCCGGAGGCGTTTGTATGTGTAAATATACAGACACAACGTGCATATGCGTTCACGGATGCATGCACTCCATCCACACGTGTATAGGATCAACTTTGGATGAGAGTCTATATACGTGCAGCCACCCACATACAAAACACGCATGTGCACGCACAATATGCATGCAACACGAATACCCACGCAGGCACATGCGTGTCTGCATGCACACATGGGTGACCTCTGGTTGAGGCCGTATGTATACACACATGCATTCATCTTCACAGATACATTCGTCAGAGTCTGAACAAGTGTGCAAAAGAAATTCGACTGTCCCTCATGGAGCGCTTGCCGTACACAGGATGCCGTGCTCAGGGCTGCGCAAACCTGACTCCCTAGATTGTCCTGCTAACCTGTAGGCTCTGCGCACGAACCATAGCATCACCTCCACTTTGCAGACAGGGGCCCAGACTCACCGAGGGGAGGGGGTTTTCCCGAAGCTGCACACGGTAAGTGACAGACCAGTGATGGATCCTGAAGCTCAGATCTTCATGGGTTTCAGGTTTCTGATTCAGTTGACCGCTCCCCAGGAGGTCTTTGATGAAATTACGATTTTCTTGGCTTTCCCGTCTGCTTAGTAGAAGAAATGGTCCATGCCCCCCATCTAAATCAGGAAGCTGCGCCTGGGGAGCGGGGAGTGGGGAGGTGGTCAGTTCTGTCAGTTAGGACCCAGGAACCATCTCCTGACATCGCACCACCCATCAGAAGAAGGGTGCCTTTCTCTTTGCTTCCAGGCCTTCCCTGGGTCTTCTCCCCTCCTCTTCTCTTCTAAGGACAATTGTTATTGGGGTCAGGGCCCACCCAGATAACCCAGCATGAGAACCTTAACTTAATTACATCTGCAAAGACCTTTTTGTCTTAATAAGGTCACATTCACAGGTCCTGGGTAGACACGCCTTCAAGGGCTACCATCGAACCCACTATGCTCACAGAGAACCTTTTTTAAAAAAAAAAATTATTTTATTTTTTTTAAAGAAAGAGAGCAGGAATGGGGCAAGGGGCAGAGGGAGAAGCAGACTCCCTGCTGAGCAGAAAGCCTGATGCGGGACTCGATCCCAGGACCCTGAGATCATGACCTGAGCTGAATGCCAGTGCTTAACCGACTGAGCCACCCAGGCACCCAAGAGAGAATCCTTTATTCTCTTACAGTTTCTAATCCTCCTCCTCTCCACCTGTCACCTTCTGACATACATATTTTATCTATTTACTTTTCTTAGTGTGTGTTTATCTCTCCTTGCAAAAATATAAGCTCCTGGAAGGCAGGGAACTTTGTCTGTTTTGCCTACTGATGTGTCTCAACATCATCTAACAGTACCAGCACACAGTAGACCCTCCGTAAAGCTTGTTGCTATCTGTTCCTAGTAGCTCTGTATGTATCCGACTCCTGGGCTGTGCAAGGAGTGTGGCAAAGCCGGGGCCTCTGTGTTCCTCCTCATTGCACCTTTCAGGACTACCTGTGGTCTGACACACAGAAGACGTCCGGTTCAAACGTGTTAAATATCTTTATGGAGCTCTGTGTCTCAGACCTTATCCTAAGCACTTTATGTGCAGTGAATCACTTAATCCTCACGACACTATGGGAGAGGGACCATCCACACGCCCATTTTACAGACGAAGAGACTGAGTTTCAGAGAGGGGAAGTAACTCATCCAAGTCTGTGGAAAGGTCATAAAGGTAGATCCTGAATGAATCTCTATAAGACCATCATTGTAGTGCTTCGGTGGGCTTTCATTTCCACACTCTAAAAGCAACACATACAAACTTACATCTGTGCGTGCAATGTGAGTCTCCACACGGGCACACATATGTGTACACACACGTGCACGCACACATGCAGAATCACCTTAGATGAGACTGTGTGTGTATCCGAATGCACGTGTGTGTACTCAGAGGCACACATGTAAGCACAGTTGGCCAGGGGAAGGGACAGATGGTTTCATCATTTCGCTGGAGGTCAGCACCCAGGCTGGATCAACCTGGGGGAAATCTCCAAGAGAAATAAAAATAGGAAGTCAGCCATCGTCTCTCTGGGGGACAGTCTGGAGCACATGCAACACGTGTTGGCAAACACATCACCCTTGTGGGTCCCGGTCTGGTCCGATCAGGACTTCTGTCTGGTTGCCCACCTAACGTGGCTGGGGGTGATGTGGGTCCCCACGGCAGGGCTGATGTTGGCATCTGGAGTAGGGACTGGAAGCCCTTGAGGCCATACATGACATTTGAAATCGGCAGCTTCTTTGGGATATGTCAAGAAATAGTACTGAGAGGGGACCACACAGAAAAGGAAAGATTTCAGAACAATCCCTGACTGTGGAAAAGGCTGAGTTGGAACAGTCTTTGTGGAGTAAAAGGAAACTGAATCCCACTCATTAACTCACAGTGAAAGTCCTCCAGATGAAGACCGTGTTGGAACTCTCTTTGTTGGATGTTTTGGAACAGCTACTCAAGGTCATGTCCCACGTACTTCCTTTAAGGCAGGTACAGGGGAGGTTTAGAGAAGAAACAGGTGCCAGGGAGAGGAAGGTAGGATCAATCTTTCCAAAGTCCCCGCTGTGTGCCAGACCCAGCAGGTCTACGTGACTGGGATCACAGCAAGTGAGATTTAAGGTGTCCAGAGGCCCAGCTCAACCTTGGTCATGTCAGCAGTAGAAAAAGCACCGAATTTGGAGCAGGACACTCTGGGCATGAGTCCCAGCTCCACCATGTGCTCGCTGTGTGGCCTTGGCCTAGTTTCTTGGCCATCCTGAGCCTTGGTTTCATCATCCCTAAAATGCAGGTGGAGTGAGCATCAACCTTGGAGAGTTGCTGCAAAGATTGGACTGGTTGGTCTGTTGATTCTTAACTCCAGCTTTGTAATAGAATCATCTGAGGACTTCTGGAACACAACCTTTGTCCGAGCCCAGCCAAGAAAAACTGATTCAGAATCTCTGGGTCTGGGTCTCAAGAATTCTGTTTTTTTTTTTGTTTTTTTTTTTTCTCAAATCTCTGGGATGCCTGGGTGGCTCAGTCAGTTACATATCTGCCTTCAGCTCACGTCACGGTCTCAGGGTCCTGGGATCGAGTCCCATATCAGGCTCTTTGCTCAGCGGGGAGCCTGCTTCTTCTTCTGCCTGCTGTTCCCCCTACTTGTGCCCCCCCTCTCTGACAATTGAATAAATAAAAAAGTTTGTAAAAAAAAAAAGTCTCCTCGGATGATTCTTGTGTGCAGACAGGGTGAAAAACTACCACGATTGCTAGGCTCTTTCCAGACATGGTCATGATCAATGCCATCAGAGTCCAAGTGGCTCTATCTCAGCATTCCTTCCCGGAGGACTGAGCCTTGGGGACTGTTCCTTGCACAGATCAGACTGGACTCCTAAAAACGGAATAATCATGGAGGCAGGGCTGGATCCAGAGGGGCAGGGGAGTCGCCCAGCATCTGAATTTTAACTGTGTTCCCTTTCTGATCCCAGGGTTTGCTGGGACCCTTCCAATATCCCCTTGAACTGCCCTTCCAGAGAAGGAGGAAGCACACGGGCTCCCTACAAGAGGTGTCGGGCTCCCAAGGGGGAAAGGGGCAACTTGGCCTTCTGTCTCTTTATTGCCTTAATTAGCTGTTGGTGACCCGGCAGTCTCTTTGATGCACATCCAACGTCGGCCTGTGAAATATGGGGAAATGTCAGCCTGTCGAACAAGGGTCAGCCAGATTGTCAATACTGTCGTCCATCAGGCTGATCCAGGCTGGGTGCTGGCCTGCAATGAGATGATTGAGCCATCTGTCCCCTCCCCCTGGCCAAAGTGTTGGTGGCGTGTGGAACATAGCTGGTGGCTGGAGGTGAGGTGACGGTGTCGAGGCCATGGGTCGGCCGACTTCAAAACCGGAGGCCCAGGGCAGCAAACAACAGGGAGAAAACAGAGAAAAAACAGTCCAAGTTAAATAAACTACAGAAAATCCCGAGGAAGACAGAAAGTCAACAAGTCAGGACAAGAGGAGGATCTCTGGGACACCCAGTGGGTGGTAAGGCCTCGGGTTAACCCTATCTACACTGCTGGCTTTGGGGAGCATAGAAATTTTCTCTGAGTCATTGCAGTGATATATAACACACAGAGACACAAAAACCATTAGATCTGAGAGAACCAAAACATTAGTGAACACTAGCAATAAGACTTGGTTAAAAAAAATACATCAAAGTGACTGTGGATGCATTAATAAAGGTATATTAATTACACTAAAGGAGGTGAGTCATTCATTTTCCAAGAAGTACTTGAACATCTATTATGGATTATTGGAGTTGCTGGAGATATCACACTAAACAAAACAAGCACGAGCTCTTGCTGTCATGGAACTTTCTTGATAATGAAAACAGATTTTAGAAGAATAATGATTAAATTATGTTGTGGGTTAAAATGTGCAATTAAGGAATATGAAAGAAAGATTTAAATGATTGGGAAGTGGTTTGTCCTTTTAAATAGGGTGATAAGAGAAGATGGCTCTGAGAAAGTAACATTTCAAAAACAGTCCCAAAAGAGGTAAGAGAGGAAGAGATACAGTAACTCAAATATTTGTGGGAAGGGTATTCCAGACAGAAGGGGCAGCCAGTGCAAGAATCCTAAGGTGGGAGTGCATATGGAATGTGGAGGAATTGCATGGAAGCTATTGGATGGACTGAAATGAGGGAGAAGGCCAGTGAGAGATGACCTTAGAGAAATAATACAGGTTAGGTTTTCCTTATAGGGCCATGCAGACCATGGAACGGCTTAGAGCTTCCATTCTGAGGGAGACGGAGAGTCGTGGGAGGGTTTTGACCTGGGCAGTGACACGATCTGATCCCTTTGGCTACTTCTTGGAAAATAGGTTGCAGGAAGCCAAGATAAAAGCTGGGAAACCAGTTAGGAGGTTTCTAGGTGGGTTTCCCTGAAGTGGGGTGACTTGAAGTCTGTGTCTTTGTCTGTGTCCATGTCTGTGTCTGTAACTCTACCTATATCCATACTTCTTTCTATATGCAAACACCGTATAGACCTCTATAGGTAAGTGGATCGGTGAATGGGTGGATGGGTAGATGGATGGATGGATGGATGGATGTGTGGATGGATGGGTAGATGGATGGATGGGTGGAAAGATGATAGATAGATGATAGACAGATAGATAATAGTGTTTTCACATAGAGAAGTACCTGTATAGTGTTATAAATACATATATATGCACACCATAAATATATATATTTACTTGGCTAATTCGTGTGAAAGATGAGAAACAGAAGTTCCAATGTGTGAGGGCTTAGAGAAAAAGAGTCACTAGGGCAGCATTTGGGAGGGCAAGGGAAGGAGAGATTGAGCCAGAAACACCCTTGGATAGCACATTAAGGAGCTGGATCTCATCTGTGAGCACAGAGGAGCCATGAGAGATGTTAGAGCAAGGAAGTACCATGATTAGGCTGATTTCAGAACAATCCCTGACTACAAAGCAGAGGAGATGTGTGGGAACCACAGAAACAGCTTTGGCAGTTGCACAGGTGTAGGCCTGGTAGCCTGATCTAGAAGGTGGTGGTGAGGATGGAGACAAGTGAGCAGATGTGAGTTGTGGTCAGAATGTAAAACTAAGGGGAGCTGATGAGATAAGGGTGAGCTGAAATTACTCTGTTAGAAATTATTGATGTAGTCACATGTACTCTTTGCAGTGCCAGACCCCATGAAGCTCATTCTCACCCTCTTCCAGACATCCCTCTCCACTCACATGCCTCTCTCCACCTAGGAAGGCCTTCCCTGTGCCTTGTCTCCTTTTGTTTCCCTCTCCCCTTGCTCCCCTCTCAAGACAGCTCCCATTTCCTCCTATTCAAAGCTTCACTTAATACCCTTACACTGGTTTCCTCACTGGTTCTCCTTAGATCCCACTTGCACACAGGAGTGATTCCTCTCAGGGCCACCACACAAGGTTGTGCAGGTTGGGCACTGCACAAACAGTCCAGCCAAAGTGGCAGATAGGGGCTGAGAGTTATCAATTTGCCAAACCTTGACTTCTCAGACAGGGCATCTTTTTCTAGTTCACAGAAAGCAGGGTGTGGCCTGGCTCCAACTGCCACCCTGAATCATAATTATCCAAGATAGTCTCTTTATCAGACTTAGATCATTTCTCTGTTGTAGGATTTAGTGCAGTTTCTGAATATTTACTGAATGAATAAATGAGTGGAGAGGTAGATAGATGGATGGATGGACTGAAGAATGGAAACTATTCATCCCAGCAGGATAAATTAATCAACACAGAAAAATAATGATTAACTTAGGTAACATAGCTCATTAGCAACTTCTTGGAGCATCTTTTCAGGATACCACCATTTCTCCACACCAGGGGACAGCAGATTTTTTTCCTAAAGTGCCAGAGAGCACTCAACTCTGCTGTGGTGCATGAAAGCAGTGGGAGATGGTGAATAAATGAATGGGCATGGGTGTGTTCCAATAAAACTTTATTTACAAACACAGAGAGCAGAGAGTCTGCCCACCCGGTGACTAGACATCTGTGTCATCCAGAGATTCTCCCATGATTTGTCTCTTCCCCAGGGTGCCCTTCCTCCATGTCCATTTGGTAATGATACATGATGATGACCATAATGGTTATTACTAATATTTATTCTATGTTTGCCCTGGATCAGGCTCTGGCCTAAGCCTTTTTCACATATGATCTTCATTCCCACAACCACCCTATAAGGTGCTATCCCAGAGCATGGTAAAAAAACAACAACAACAACAAACCAAAAAACAAAAACAAAAAAACTCCAGAGATCCAAAAAGATCAAGCAGCCCAAGGGCACATAATTTTAACTGGCAAAGCAGGTGGTCTGACCACTGCGTCTGAGAGATTAACAACTAGACAGCATGTGTCAGTATAACGATGTTAATAGTTAAGAACAATGAGAGCAGCATTTGCTGAAGGCTTACTGTGTTCCAAGCACAGAAATACACATTAAGTGTTTTACAATGTTCCCTCTGAATTTTCTCAACCACATGGTAAGCTTAGCCCTCTGCTGTCACAGCTACCCAGGGTCACACAGAAACCAATTTGGGTGTATACATGCGACACACACCATGCCCAGTTGCTGGGAACTTTCTAGAAAACGGACTGTTTGACTCCATAGCCTTGCTCCCCTGATGCCACGCTTGGTCCTGAATTTCTCCCTCCCTGCAGGGGGCTGTGCCTTTGGACTCCCTGGGTGCCTTTTATCTTATCGGACCCTTTCCCCTGCTCACTTTGCTAGCTGTCACGTTTGTTATTCTAGGATAAACTTTCGGCCGATGTAGCACATACTTTGGGGTCAATGCCCTGTGTTATCCCGAGGATAGTTCAAATATTTGTGGCCTTGTCAACCTCCGTCTCCCTGGACATGTGTCACGGCAGAGCGGGAGGGGTGTTTCATGCCTAGAGACCCGTGTGAGCCAGCGCGTGGCTAGAGGTCCTGCCTGGGAGGCCACAGAAAGCAGGTGGCAAACACACCAGTTCTTGGCCCCGGGCTGAAAGAGCACAGCCCATTGAGAATAAAGAAGGAGGCTAGCGTTGCCTAAATATCTCCTTTACAGCGCCTTCACACACATTGAAATAAGTGATCTTCCAAATCTGCCAGAAAGAAAGGCATTCTTAATGTCCATTTCATTGACAAGAAAACTGAGTCCAACAGAGGGATTCTTAATCTTATGCGTGTGTGTGTGTGTGTGTGTGTGTGTGTGTGTGTGTGTGTGTGCTGGAGACTTTTCAGCAGTACACTGAAGTCTGTGTTCCAATAAAACTTTATTTACAAACACAGGCAGCAGCTAGTTTGCCTACCCTGGATCTAGATACCCGTCTCACCTGGCAATTCTCCCCTTGATTTACTTCTTCAAAACAAAGAACCCAGACTAGATCCATAACATAAAATACCTAGATCTGTAAGGAGATGAATGAGGTTCAAATACAATCATCAGAGGAGAGCCATTTGGATGTCTTCAGCAAATCTTGAAACGATTTGTAACCCACCACGACGGCAGAGGTGTTGTGAGATTAAGGGACATGAAGTCTCTGTGACTCCAGTGGGGCGGCAAGCCAAGATCTGTGATTTCTACTGGTGCCAAGGTCATGGGGGGCGGTCCCTCCTGCCACGTGTCTGTTGCCCGTGTTCATAACGGAAAGAAACGATACCTTTCAGCTCAAGGTTGGTGACAACCAAAATGTGATAGGTTTTCTTCCCCACCAAGGTCACAGATGCCCTGAATTCTGTTCACGGAGTCCTTGAGGGTCTGGGGCCTCGGAGTGAGGACCCCTGACTGAACTGGGGAGCGCTGGGCAGGGGAAAGACTCCAGAAATGCACTCTCGCCACCGCGAGGTGCCTGCCTCCCGACCCCCAGCTCCTCATATCATGTCCTCTGGCTTTGTCCCCAAGTGAACCAGTTAGCCTGACTGCTGGCTGTGAGGGCAGGCCGGCCTTTGAAGCCATGCCTCTCTTTGATGTGCACGTTCCGTCAGGCTCTTCCTCGAGTTGGGCAAACCTCTGTTGCCCCCTGAAAACCCTCCCTTCGTGAACATTCCCCGAACAGTCCAAAGGCTTCTCTGACACGGTTTCTGTTAGTTTTTTTGTTTTTGTTTTTCCGGCGATGGACGCTGGTGGCCTGGTGGGCTGGCCTCTCAGACAGGACTTCAGACCTGAAGAAAGAGATCATTTTCAGATAAGTTGTAGTTCCAGGTCCGGTTTAAGGAAACAGAGTGGCTTTGCCTAAGGAAAACAGAAATACCATGAAAACAGCAGCGCTAATACTAACCAGAATGACAAGGGCCTCGTGGGAAGCACGGGCTACTCACCAGGCACCGTGTTAGGCACTTACACGTATTTTCTTCAACCTTCCCAACAGCCCTGGAAGGTAAGGATTGATTCCCTATGTTCTACCAATAAGAAAGCTAAGGTCGGAGAGGTGATGGGACTTTTCCAAAGTCACACAGCATGGATGACGGAACGCAGGCCCACCTGGAAGCAGAGACCCCGAGATCTCCCTGGGAGGCAGGGAACTATCCTTTGTGAGGCAGCCAAATGGTCCCACGCCGAGTGGACTGATGGTGGCAACTGGTCTGCTAGGATAAAAGTCAACGCTGGCTACTCTTGAAGATGATTTGAAGGAAGGGACCCAGAATTTTGGAACAGACTGATGAGGACGGAGCAAGGGGGACCTAAGCCATTAGAAGAAGAAGCTAGTCAGTGACTCAGCGGATGTTCCAGGGCTGGCTGGGCTGCAGGGCTGACGTGAGGTTGGGGCTTATGTCCACGCTGACCTGGGGGCTAAAAGATGAGAAGGATACCGCCCAAGATGGTCTCAGATGGGCAGCTACCAGCATCCCAGAAGCAGGACAATATCTTTAGTACCACCGTCCTGTTTCCCAGACTGGGAACTTGAGCTCACGGGATCCCTGCATCATGCTTCTGTGACTCCATGGGACCAGGCTCAGGGCCTGACAACCCCTGCAAGGGGCTGAGCCCTGCCTATTCCCCGGCCTCTCTTGCAACCCAGAGCTCACATCTGTAGCCCATCTGGCTGGGCTGGGGAGCACAGCCCACCATCAGGGGAAAGGAAGCCTCTCTGTGGGTATTTGAGGCCTGGCCTGAAAAGCCTAACCCTCCTCCCAGGCCAAGATCAGTGGAGAAACTCAGCCCAGTGGGCTGCATGACAGAGAGGCTTCTGGCCTTGACTTTCAGATTCCTGAGTCATCTCTCCTTGGGCCCATCCTCGGCTTGACTTCCGTGCAGGGGCCTTTGATGAACAGATGAGATAATGGATATGCTTTGAAAAAGATAAAACGCTGAACAAAAGGTTGTCCTGGCCACAGCAATGGGTGTGATGGATTGGCTAAACCATGAACTTCCTTCCTGCCCAAGGGCAAAGACGGCTCTGAACCTCTACACCTCTGGGACAGCCAGCTTGTCCTGTGAACCCACCTCTCCCCTCCACCCCCCACCCCCATTGGAGCATCTTACATCCATCAACTGGGAGAACCATTGAAAAAGTGTGATGCTTTGGTCAGGGCTTGAATGTGCCCATTTTACAGATGAGGAGACAGGCAGGGTGAAGTTCAAGAACATCCCCATATCGTACAGCTACTCGGTACAGACCCCGGCTTTGGACCCAGGTCTATTCATTCCAAACCCTGACCAAACACCAGGGATTTAGTGAAGATGTCTTCAGCTCAGATAAAATGTAGCACAACAATAGGAAGGAGAAACATGTGATTTTGCAAAAATGTCTCGTGTCAGCTCCCCCAACCTGTAGAAAAGACTTTCCCTCCTCACTGCAGCTGGGGCTCTTGGCGTGAGTTGCTTGAAGTGGACGTCCCACTGCAGGGAGATGAGAGATTGTAGGATCGCACACTTGGAAAGAACCCTAATGACTATTTAGGTCCGGTGTCCCCCTCCACTATAGCGCTGCCAAAAGGCTGTCCAGCTGAGGCTTGCACACTTCTAGAGACACTGAAAAGTGGCCTAGGCTATTCCCAGACAGCTCACAGTTACCTACTACTTTCCGACACGTGGACACAATCTCTTAGAACAGAAAACGTGCTCTTCCTACTACCCAGAGTTGCATGAAAAAATACAGAAGTATCCATAGCTCCACTGTTACAGCAAAAAGTTTGAACCAGCTTATTTATCTCCACGTAAGGGAATGAGGGGTGTCTGGGTGGCTCAGCCGTTAACTCTCTGCCTTCAGCTCAGGTTGTGATCACAGGATTCTGGGATGGAGCCCCGCATGGTGCTTGGTGGGAAGCCTGCTTCTCCCTCTCCTACCCCTCCTGCTTGTGTTCCCTCTCTCGCTGTGTCTCTCTCTGTCAAATAAATAAATCAGATGTTCAAATAAGGGAGTGAATGCATAAAATCTAATTAAAATGGAATACAGCTGCCCCTTGAACAACGTGGGGAGGGATGGTTAGGGGCGCTGATTCCCCGGCACAATTTTTTTGCCCAATTTTTCCCCCTGAATATATGCGAAGGTGGGTTTGCATTTTTCCTGGGTCGAGAAGTTCTATTCCCACAGTGCTTGCATCTTTGCCCGTTTTCAAACCCCTTAGGTCCTGTGTCTTCTCCCCTGTACATCCTCCTCCTTTTTTTCCTTCCCCTACCTTCTCATGTTTTCTGAGATTAACGAATTAAAAAAAAAAAAAACAAATAAGAAAAGACCCACCCCTGCCCCTACAATCCAGAATTAACCATTTTGGACATTTCGGCATATTTCTAACAGCCTCTCTTTTATATTTGTACATCTTAAAGTTACCCAATGACACATGAATTCATAGTTCTTATGTACAGTGAGAGCATCACGGTGAAGTAAATTTCCTCTTGCTGTCTAGTCTTTTGTAGCTCCAATCACCCACACAGACTGTCGTGAATTGAGATTACATAATCTCATTTTAATATGGTTTTTACACACTTGATATGAATTCTTAAAAATACAGAGAACCTCTTGGATGTTTTTAATTTCTCCACTGGAATATGAGTCACTTCGTGACCAGAACTTTCTCTCCACATCATGTTTTCAAGAAATCCCCCTGTTGACACATAGAGCAGTGGTTCATCTACTTTGGCTGCAGTCTTAGAACATGAACCTGGATGGATTTACCTGTATCCAGGCCCCTGTTGGTGGGCATCTAAGTTGATTCCAATTTTTTTTCTATCATAAAAATTCTGTTGTGGATGTACTTGGATATGTCTCCTTGTGCATTTCTCCAGGGGTGAAGCCTTCCTCCCCAAGAAGGGACATGTACTTTTTTCCCCTAGTAAGCAAGTGTGTCCAGATTTGAATAAAGTCTTCTAAATGTGGTCTCATCAGACTAGCCAGTCAATGAACATTTACTGGAGAACCTGTTATGCGTCACTGTTACGTAGAGAATACAAGGCAAACATTATCCCCTGACCAGTTAAAGCTTATAATCTCATATTGAAGAGTAACAGTAAATGAGCATTCAAGGCTGTTAATTAAATATAATTGCACAATGTTTTGTGAAGAAGAATGGGGCCAATAATAGCAAGGACAGGGGACTCAGCCTAACTTGGTGCAGGGAAGGCTTCCCAGAAGAGGTGATGCTTAACTGTGTTCCAAAAGTTGGGTGAGTGGAGTACAAGACGGTAGATACGTGTTTCAGCAGAGGAGATCCAGAAATGAAAGAGAGCAAGATGAGTTTGTTCCTACCTCAGGACCTTTGCACATGTGGGTCCCTCTCATTGAAATGTTTTCTACCCAGTTTCTTTGTGAGATCCTTGGAGATTTGCAACTCCCCCACGTTTGTGATCTGTGTGATCCTGCCTGCCTCCTCACATCAATAGGTCCTATTACCTGACCTCTCAATGCCACATCCTTGGTCCCTGCAAGGAAGAACAGAGAAGGGGATGTTGCTTTTGTTTAGCCTCTAGACCTGGTCAGCAGAACCCCTCTTAAGGCACAGACTCTGGAGCCATACTGCTTGGGTTCAAACCCCAGATCTTCTACTTTCCAGCTGTGTGATCTCAGGAAAGTGAATTCCCATTCTGAATAGGCTGTAAAATAAGAATAAAAATTCTAATGCTGAGCGTTATAATGAGGATTCCGTGAGTCCTTAGCTCAGGGGCCTGAGCATAGTGTGTACTCCATCCATGGTGGCAAAAATCAGAGCAGTCATAATAACAACAATGTGGGCTACTCCTTGAAAGAGGAGCATTCTTCCTGGGAATGAGAAAGGAGGATTTCCCATGAGAGAGCTCTAGACTGTCCCCAGAGACAAGGTGGGCAATTACCGAGTGACTGATGACCTTGAGCTTCAGCCCCGTTTCCTGGAAGCCTTTAGCTTTGAACCCAAGGGTGTCCCTCCAGCTGGACTGTGGGTGTGGAGCTGAGTAAATACTTCATCATTGATCAGCCCCTGTGGTCCAGATGTTTCCCCAGAGGCTTGGACGTGGATGAGTGGGAGGTCCCCTCCAGGTCTTGTTAGCTGTGCCTGCAGAAGGAGCTAGAAGAGGAGGGGGTGTGGGGTACATCTCAACCTGGCTCCTTGGGAACCTCTGACCTCTGTCGTCATGAGTGGACACGTTACAACTTCTGATTGATGCAAGCAGGGAACCCTGGTATAGTAGGTCCGTGGGACCTTCGAAACAACACTAACACAAGGGCACCAATAACTGCACTTTTAATAAATACCACACACCACACTAACCGTATATGATCTTGCTAAACACTCTCTGCAGCCCTGTGGTGTGGGTCCCACTTTATCGCCACTGTCTGGAGGAGGGAAACCGAGGCCCAGGGAGGTGAAGTCACTTGCCCGAGGCCAGTTGGGTCAGCTGCAAACACAGGCTCTTATCATTTAGGTTATTAGTGCAATCTTTTCCCCTCTACAGTCTGTCACTTAGCAGCTGGGATCTTGGACAGGGAACTTAACCCCTGTGTGCCTTGGTATCTTGGCCCATACTGTGACATGCAGACAATCCCTTTTATTGTTGCCGAAAGGATTAAAACCAGCCAGTGGATGTCCAAGGCTCATGGCAGTGTCTGCCTCGCCCCAACAACGCCATTGTGGGTCATTTGATTATGAATCTGTTTCTTCCCTGGTGTTTGTTGGTCATTGTATTTGTTTTGTGTGGTCTCTTTATAGATTTCCTTCACTGGAGTTGCGTGTTTTGATAACGGTTTTGTTTCTTTGTTTGAAAACTGGAGAAGCTTTGTGACAAGGGGCAGACTGGTCCTCAGCCCCCTGGCCCCAACCCCATGAGTATGGGAGGAGGATTGATCACAGGGGCTAGGTTGGGCTGTGACTCCCTGCAGCCTTCAAGGGCACTGGGGACCAGCAGAAAGACTCCAGGGGAACAGTGACTCAGGAGTCCACACGAGAGTTAAAGGACATTCTCCCTCTTAGCGGACCACCCAGAAACACGCCAGCCTCATTCGGAAGATGCAAAGTCCTGGAAGAGAAGATCCATCTCCCTATCTATTACTGAAGAGATCCGAACTCCCAAGGGGCCTCTTTCGGGGGCTGACTTCCCGCCTGGGACCTCTCCCAACCTTCCCGCCTTCCACCCTGGCTGACTCGCTCTCTTTTCCCCTCTCTGTTCCCTCCGTGCCCCCCTGCTGCTGGCCCTGCCCCGGATCCTGGCAACATCCTGTTCTTCCCCTGAACTAAACTCCCCCTCCAGCTTCCCAGTGCGATAGGAATCTTAAATAAATGCTTCCTGTCCCTTGACCACCTTATCTCCCATTCCTCCCGAATGGCTGACGTTCAAGAACCACAGGCAGCGTTGGGCTCCCTTCTAATTTTAAACCTGCCCTCTGAAGCTCTCTCCTCTTCCTTTTTAAGGTTCCGGGAAAGGCCAGGGGGTGTCAGAGGTCCCTGGTGTCAGGCTGAGTCAGCAGAGACTGAAGGCCTCCTTCTCAAGTTCCCAGGGAGGGCGTCGGGAGCTCGGGATGCCGGCCGAGGCCGCTCTGCAGCGGCCGCCGCGGCCAGAACGGCGCTCCGCGGGCGGTGGATGCTCGGTGCGTCTTTCCTGAATTGATAAACGATTTTTAAGAATGAATGGGGTAGAATTAAACCCAAACACGTTTGTGAAGTGAGGAGCTAGCTAGAATTCGGGCACAAAAACACGGAATTGTGCTGCCTGGAAGGTCCAACCCCAACGTCCCGTCACTAGCCTTTGGGGCAGAACCAGGCTTCTCCCCAGAAGCGGCAGACCGGGCCCACTTTTGGTCCTCGGGAGGCTGACTTCCGGAGATGTCATGTGATCCCCTCTGGCCCAGCCAATGAGAGTGTTGCTGGCCAGCGATTGGTTGTGGCTGATCATGTGACAGAGGTCTGGGCATTTGGAACCAATGGAAACTGATGCTGACGCTTCTTTCCGGAACGCCTGGGGGAGATGCTCTTGCAGGTTAATGCTGCTAACAGGACGGAGTCTGCTGAGAGCTGCACCGGGCCCGCTTGACGTCCCTGTCGGAGTGGAGCCGACACAAGGGGAAGCTGGGCTGGAGAAAGAACACCTGACTCCCAGTCTCTCTCCGAAGCCAGTTCCTCTCTTGGACTTCTCAGTTACCCGAGCCCATAAAATCCCTTTGTATTTAGTTTTCTGTCACTTGTGACCACAGATGCGCGACCCTTCCCTCGCTGTCCCCCACCCCCACCCCCGGCGCACACAAGCATACACAATAAGGCGAGGAGAAAAAAGGAAAAGGTTGTACCGAGAATGTGCCACGGGCCAAGATAGAGCTTCCAAACAGCTTTCGGAGGGAGACATCACGAGTCCTGTTCGATGGCTCATAATCCTGAAGCACAGAGAGGTTACGAGGCTTACCTAAAGTCACACAGTCAGGAGGTCATAGAGATCGGATTTAAATCCGTCTGCGGTGGCTCAGTTGGTTAATCGTCTGCCTTCGGCTTAGGTCATGATCTCAAGGTCCTGGAATCCAGCCCCACATAGGGCTCCCTGCTTGGTGGGGAGCCTGCTTCTCCCTCACCCTCTGTCCTTCCCTCCAGCTCATGTCGTCTCTCAAATAAATAAATAAAACCTTTTAAAAGAAAAGAAGCTGATGGAGGTCTTCTAGTCTAGGTCATGGGAAGTGACCTTGGTCACTGTAATTAACGACAAGGCTCCTGAGGGCTGCTGTGTGCCACGCCCCATTACAAATGTCCCATCCAGACCCTCCTTCCTCCTCCTTAGTCCTGCCATCATTCTGTGAGACAGCCAATCTCTTCTTTCTCTTCCTTCTCAGACTTTCACTTCTCTTCCTCTGCTCACCTCTGGCATGAGTCTGTCCCACAGTTCACCCTTAGTACACTCCTTGGCTCTTAACATGCCTCTTCCCTGGATGGGTCCCCTCACATCTGCTCCTGGAAGTCCCCCAGGCACCTCAAGCTTGGAATGTCCAAAATGGAGCTCGTCACCTGCCCCCAACCCATGCTCGCTCCCTGTTTCACAGCTCACCTGTGGCATGATCAGCCATCCCCTCAATCGAACTAGAAAAATCTTGGAATCCCGTTTAACCTCATCTCGTTCCACACGCCCCACCTAATCAATCACGCGGCCCTGTGACTTTTACTTCCCATGTAATCCCCAGGCTCGCCCTTGCACTCCATCCGGTGAGTGCTGCAGCACTAGCAAATGGGAGAAGACAGGACCATGTGCGTCCTGCTTGGGGAAACCAGTGTGCAACCCGAGATCTAACACAGAGTCGGTGTTGTTTCTGCTGCTGTCCTCTTGTGCTGGAGGCATCTCATAATCAATATTATTACGGGCTCATGGATTTTACATCTCACGAGATACAAACTCTTTCTCAACCAGATCGTGATGTGTGTGTGTTTCTCTGTGTGTCTGTGTACGTATGTGTTTGTAGGTTTCTTTCCGACACTTATTCCTATGTCCCTCCATAGACAGAATCTGCAACATACACATCGCAAAAATGTTCCTGCCAAGCCCCAAGCTTGCTTCTTTAACTAGGTCATGGTTAGTGTTATTTTCATAGCCCGGCACTCATGTGCTAGAAGACAGTTACCTCTGCTGAAAGTTGAATGCCCACATAGAGATTTACCAGAAGGACTGTTGAGAGGATTGTGTAAGGATATGTCTGCGAAGAACTTAACTCATACCCAGCATATGGAAGCTTCTAGTCCACTCTAGTATAGTTATCATTATTACTATTATTCTAAGGAAGAGGCTGTTTTATTATCACGTTCTTTCTGGGTCACGTCCTTAAAATTTCACTTCTTCTTAAATGACTACAGACAGCTAAGACAGGGCAGTTCCCTCTTCATCCTGAAAATGAGCAGCACCTCCTTAATTAGCAGCCACTGGGAACATCAGAGTGTTGTCCTCTCACTGTTTATATTAACGGCTTTCATTCATCACACATAAGATAATAGACATCGCCATCCCACCACACCATGTGTGAAAAAAAAAATACTCAAGTTAATTGTGTCTGAGATGTCTGCACCCTCAGAGAAAATGTTCCGAACGGAAACTATTTAAGCCTCTCTTTCTTTATACTGTCTTGAAGTTGAAAAGTGGCTCACTGAAAACAAGTTGAAGAGATGGGAACTATAAATGTAATTGTGTTTCCATGATGTAAGTAACTTAGCCAGCGTTCCTGCTCTACAGACAGCAGCACTCTCTTGTGCCTGCTTTACCAGCTTGAAAACTGAAGCTCAGACGGGCCACACCACCTGTCTGAGTTGAAAGAGCTGGTCACTACTGCCCCTACAGAACGAGGGGTAATGGGTAAATGGTTACATATGGAGATTAAGTAAAATAAGACCGGTAACGTGCTTAAAACAGAATAAGTCATATGAGATGTTAGCTATCTTGTGCTGGAAATTTACACAATTGTGGGCATTTTCACTCATCTTTTTTAACAGCTGCATAGTATTCTATGGCAAGGGCCAGCAAATTGTGACTTACTGGTTAAATCCAGTTCCCTGCCTGCTTTTGTAAATAAAGTTTTATTGCACACGAGCACGCCTATTCATGTGCACACTCTCTGTGGCTGTTTTCACAGTAAGATGGTAGAAATGGGTAATTGTGGTTGAAACCGAAAAGCTAGATGTCCACTGAAGCCTAAAATATTGACTCCCCGGCCCTTTACAAATATTCTGCTGGTCTTTGTTCCAAAAGATAATAGAGTCTATTGATAGACATTCCAATTGAGTCTATGTGTGTGTGTGTGTGTGTGTGTGCGTGTGTGTGTGTGTGTGTGTTTACTTCCGTATCCGGGCATATTTATGCCAATATAGCTGTAGGATATAGTCTTGGGTGTGCATTGCTGAGACAACTGAAAAGTAGGAAGTTTCTGAAAGCAAGGGATAATAGCTATTTGAAGTGTTGGACTCCTTCATAGAATAGGCACCTGACCTCTGTTGTCTGGGAAGGAGAACTAGCTGTGAGTCAGATTTGGAGCTTTTAAGGTTCTTCACTCATAGCTGCCATGATTCAGACACGAAATCAGAGCAACTCAATCTCTCAGACTACATTTCCATTAAAGTTTTCTGCAACAGTGTGGCAACAGACAGTAGTCACGTGTCTGCACTGGGCCAGGTAACAGCAATAGAAAATCTCAGAGACTTAATTTTTAGTGCTGGGGAGTTTAAACGGGTTTGAGTCTCGAGGTTCTTTGGCAACTCAGGAAAGGTACGAAGCTACCTATTCCTTTAGCCATAGTCACATGAAATTTTGCAGAATTTCAAAGGTTTGACAATTTCCCCCAAAGCCCTTCCATTGACTTTCTATAAGCTCTTGGGTTAAGAATCACTTTTCTAAGGGAGAGACAGACCCATAAAAAACTAAATAGTATAAAGTATCATAAATGTGTATTTGAGGGGCATACAAACTATAGTATGTATGTAAGAAGTTAAAAAAAAAGTCAATACTGCTTTGTAGGAGTGCACTGGGTTGGGAAGGTCAGGGAAGGGTCCTACTAGGAAGTGGGACTTGAAGGATGAGTAGGAGTTCTCTGGATTGTCTAGAAATAAGGGAGGCAATTTCATCAAGGAAAAATCGATTGGGGTAAGAGGAACTTTGAGAAGGTCTTAATGTTGATGCCCCAAAGTCTGGACTAGTTCTGGTTTGTCAACTGAGTCTGGAAAAAAAGGGCAAATGTGTTAACCTCGTTCTCCCTCCCATCTCCCCAGTCCCCCACGGTTTCATCTCATGAGGACCAGAACAGAACTCACTCCCTTTTAAAAGTTGTCTAGAATCCAGAGATAAAAGGCTCTATGTTAATAAAATATCATAACAAAGCAATAGAGTTCCAATTCTCTGGTTTCACATTTCATGTCTGACGTTTTTATCCCTAGAGCTTGCTTGATTAGGGTTGCAGTGGAAATTTGTCCTTTTCTTTTTGTTCTTTCCTTGAGAGTTGGTGGTCATATTTTTGTGTGTGTGTGTGTGTGTGTGTGTGTGTGCACTTTTCCTAAAAAATAGAATACTCTGGGTCATGGAATTTGGGAGTATGAACGCACTGAACTAGTGCATTGGAAAGTACAGAGCTGGTTTGAAATGTGACTTATGGGTTACTGATAAAGTGTTCAGGTTAACACTTGAGTTCAAATCCTACCATAACCACGGTGTTTGTTTCCTAGGGCTTCCACAGAAAATGATCAGAAATTGGGTCCTTTAATACAACAGAAATTCTCTTACAGTTCTAGGGCAGAGAGACTAAAATCAAGTATTAGCCGGGTCAGCTCCTTCTAGAGGGTTTGAGGGTGAATCCGTTCCATGCCATGCTCCTAGCTTCTGAGGGTTGCTGGCAATCCTTGGCACTCCTTGGTCTATAGACAATTCACTCCAGTTTCTGCCTCCATCCTGACATGGTGTCCCCTCTGTGCCTCTGTGCCTCATATCTCCATCCATCTTGCAAGGACACTTGTCTTTGGCTTTAAGCCCTTCCAAAATGCAGGATAATCCCATCTTGAAATCTTTCATCATATCAGCAAAGACCCTATTTTAAATATGTTTGCATCCACAGGTTCTGGGTGGATGTGTCTTTCGGGGGCCATCATTCAACCCTCTGTAGCCACTACTACCTGAGTATCCTTGGGTATGATCCAGACCCAGTGCTGAACCTTACTGCTGGTCTCATCTGGAAGTAGGGGTTGCTAGGAGAAGCTCACTTGACAGGATAAGGTCGTGCATGTAAAATCTGCTGCACCAAGCCCAGCACACTCAAATACACACACACACACACACACACACACGGGCGGTGCTGTTATTCGTAGTAGCAAGAATGATATCAGTGTTGCTGTCTCTCAGCCAGGAGCTCTGACACACAGAGGGTGGGGCAACACGACCTCAAACATCTGGATGACAAGATGATGGTGCTTTCCAACTCGGGCTGTTTGGTATCCCGTAGACCCCAGAAGCAGATGACAGAATGTCAACATGATTGACTACCCTCTTCCCTTTCCCCCAGACACTGTCTGTCAGGTTGATTGAGCCTCTGTGTCGTGGACACTTGCCACTGAAGACACACATGTGTGTTTTTTCAAAGTCAGTTGCCAGAGATTTCCATGCACTGTAGGACTAGATGACTGCCCTGGGATGGCATCAAATCTATAGATAGTCTAGAGATCCATTGAATGGACTGGCTGGGAAGGCCATGAACCTTGGGGTCTGCGGAGCTATGAGTTAGAATCTCAGCAGTGTTACATGGGAGCTGAGAGACTCTGAGCAAATCTTTACACTCCTTTGACCCCCTTTCTCATCCTTAAACTAGAACCAATTATGCCTCTTGCAATGATGTATTTCATAAATATATATATGTATATATATCAAATATATAAACAACTTATATACATATTATTATTATATAAAGTTATATCTACAATTTATATGTACTGCAAGAACTCAGTAATGTTTGCATTATTATTATAGCCATTATTCATAGTAAATTTTATGGTGTATTGGTTCAGATAATGCATATGGAAGGTTGGTTGATTCAATAACACCTGTATGATGCGGTTTTTTGCTTGGTAATTGAATTGACAGTCCCCAGGCACTTGTTGCTAGAAAATACAGGTGCAGGGGCGCCTGCGTGGCTCAGTGGGTTAAGCCTCTGCCTTCAGCTCAGGTCATGATCCCAGGGTCCTGGGATTGAGCCCCATATCGGGCTCCCTGCTCAGCGGTGAGCCTGCCTCCCCTCTCTCTCTATCTGCCTCTCTGCCTTCTTGTAGATCTCTATCAAATAAATAAATAAAATCTTAAAAAAAAAAATACAGGCGTAAACCCTGTTTGCCCTCTCCAGCTCTGTGACTTCACATTTTTGAGTCTCGGTGGTTGCCTCTGTCAAATGGGGGTTATAAAACCCTCTCTTTTTATGCAACAGGCATACTCTGGGGCCTAACAAACACCAACATGCTTACTTCTTCTGTCAACATTTATTTAGCGAGCCCTTACTATGTTTCAGGCCCCTGAAAAGCATGGGAGAGGTGGTGAGGAAGAAAAGAGTCACTCTTGCTCTCAGGGCGCTTCTGGTTTAGAGAGTGTATTGTAAGTGATGAAAGAATGTATATCAATGTAACAACTTTTTTTTAAGGATTTTTATTTGTTTGTTTATTTATTTTTAAGAGAGAGAGCATGAGTGGTGGGGGGAGGCAGAGGGAGAGGAAGAAGCAGACTCCCCGCTGAGCAGGGAGCCTGATGCAGGGCTCGATCCCAGGACCCTGACTGTGACCTGAGCGGAAGGCAGATGCTTAACAGATGGTGCCACCCAGGTGCCCCTGTAACAACTTTTTATTCTCATTCATTCTTCTTAGGCCTTGTCCTCTGATAGCTGAATACATGTTGGAATATACTTTACAAAGCTTTTTCAAGTTTGGCCTGACTTTGGGAAGTGCTTGTGTCCCACTGGATATGAGTGTGCCGGTGGCCAATTGCTTCTCAGCCCCGGCTTCCTTGCCTGCTCCTCTGACATCCAGCCAGCCGCATGCCTGGTTCCAGTAGCAATTTACAGAAGCTGGAAAAGAGCTGTGAACCCAGAGCTCTTGCTTTGTGGGAATCTGGGCTTCTGGGTTTCAAAAACCGAAACCCTCTGAATTGCACACTTAAAAATGGTGAAAATGCAATAAACATTGGGGTACAGATGGCCCATCTTTTCAGTACATCTTTGGGGTAAATACCCAGTAGTGCAATTGCAGGGTCATAGGGAAGGTCTATTTTTAATTTCTTGAGGAATCTCCACACTGTTCTCCAAAGTGGCTGCACCAACTTGCATTCCCACCAACAGTGTAAGAGGATTCCCCTTTCTCCACATCCTCTCCAACACACGTTGTTTCCTGTCTTGCTAATTTTGGCCATTCTAACTGGTGTCAGGTGGTATCTCAATGTTGTTTTAATTTGAATCTCCCTGATGGCTAGTGATGATGAACATTTTTTCATGTGTCTGATAGCCATTTGTATGTCTTCGTTGGAGAAGTGTCTGTTCATATCTTCTGCCCATTTTTTGATATGATTATCTGTTTTGTGTGTGTTGAGTTTGAGAAGTTCTTTATAGATCCTGGATATCAACCTTTTGTCTGTACTGTCATTTGCAAATATCTTCTCCCATTCCGTGGGTTGCCTTTTTGTTTTGTTGACTGTTTCCTTTGCTGTGCAGAAGCTTTTGATCTTGATGAAGTCCCAAAAGTTCATTTTCACTTTTGTTTCCTTGGCCTTTGGAGACATATCTTGAAAGAAGTTGCTGTGGCTGATATCGAAGAGGTTACTGCCTATGTTCTCCTCTAGGATTCTGATGGATTCCTGTCTCACGTTGAGGTCTTTTATCCATTTTGAGTTTATCTTTGTGTACGGTGTAAGAGAATGGTCGAGTTTCATTCTTCTACATATCGCTGTCCAGTTTTCCCAGCACCATTTATTGAAGAGACTGTCTTTTTTCCATTGAATATTTTTTCCTGTTTTGTCAAAGATTATTTCACCATAGAGTTGAGGGTCCATATATGGGCTCTCCACTCTGTTCCATTGGTCTATGTGTCTGTTTTTATGCCAGTACCATGCTGTCTTGGTGATCACAGCTTTGTAGTAAAGCTTGAAATCGGGTAACGTGATGCCGCCAGTTTTGTTTTTGTTTTTCAACATTTCCTTAGCAATTCGGGGTCTCTTCTGATTCCATACAAATTTTAGGATTATTTGCTCCAGCTCTTTGAAAAATTTTGATCGGAATGGCATTAAAAGTATAGATTGCTCTAGGCAGTATAGACATTTTAACAATGTTTATTCTTCCAATCCAAGAGCATGGAACAGTCTTCCATCTTTTTGTGTCTTCTTCAATTTCTTTCATGAGTGTTCTGTAGTTCCTCGAGTACAGGTCTTTTACCTCTTTGGTTAGGTTTATTCCCAGGTATCTTATGGTTCTTGGTGCTATAGTAAATGGAATCGATTCTCTAATTTCCCTTTCTGTATTTTCATTGTTAGTGTATAAGAAAGCCACTGATTTCTGTACATTGACTTTGTATCCTGCCACGTTACTGAATTGCTGTATGAGTTCTAGTAGTTTGGGGGTGGAGTCTTTGGGGTTTTCCATATAAAGAATCATGTCATCTGCGAAGAGAGAGAGTTTGACTTCTTCCTTGCCAATTTGGATACCTTTTATTTCTCTTTGTTGTCTGATTGCCATTGCTAGAACTTCTAATACTATGTTGAACGAGAGTGGTGAGAGTGGGCATCCTTGTCATGTTCCTGATCTCAACGGGAAGGCTGCAAGCTTTTTCTCATTGAGGATGATATTTGCTGGGGGTCTTTCATAGATAGATTTTATGAAGTTCAGGAATGTTCCCTCCATCCCTATACTTTGAAGCGTTTTCATCAGGAATGGATGCTGGATTTTGTCAAATGCTTTTTCTGCATCAATTGAGAGGACCATGTCGTTCTTCTCTCTTCTCTTATTGACTTGTTCTATCACATTGATTGATTTGCGAACGTTGAACCAACCTTGCAACCCAGGGATGAATCCCACCTGGTCATGGTGGATAATCTTTTTAATGTGCTGCTGGATCCTGTTTGCTAGGATCTTGTTGAGAATCTTTGCAGCCATATTCATCAGTGATATTGGTCTGAAATTCTCCTTTTTGGTAGGGTCTTTGCCTGGTTTGGGGATCAGGGTAATGCTGGCTTCATAAAAAGAGTCTGGAAGTTTTCCTTCTGCTTCAATTTTTTGGAACAGCTTCAGGAGAATTGGTGTTATGTGCCCCAATGTTTATTGCAGCAATGGCTACGGTCGCCAAACTGTGGAAAGAACCAAGATGCCCTTCAACGGATGAATGGATAAGGAAGATGTGGTACATATACACAATGGAGTATTATGCCTCCATCAGAAAGGATGAATACCTAACTTTTGTAGCAACATGGACGGGACTGGGAGAGATTATGCTGAGCGAAATAAGTCAAGCAGAGAGAGTCAAGTATCATATGGTCTCACTTATTTGTGGAGCATAACAAATAACATGGAGGACATGGGGAGATGGAGAGGAGAGGGAGATGAGGGTAACTGGAAGGGGAGAGGAACCATGGAGACTATGGACTCTGAAAAACAACCAGAGGGTTTTGAAGGGGGGGGGGTGGGTGGGTGGGTGGGAGGTTGAGGAACCAGGTGGTGGGTAATAGGGAGGGCACGTACTGCATGGAGCACTGGGTGTGATGCCAAAACAATGAACACTGTTATGCTGTAAATAAACAAATAAAAAAAATTTTTAAAAAGTTATAAAAAAAATAAAAAAATGGTGAAAATGGCAAATTTTATGTTACATAGATTTTATCACAATTTTTTTAAATGTTGAAAAAAATTCTACACCCTGAAATACTTTGGGCAAAATATTTCTTCCAGACACAGAAGATTGGAAGCAGGGGGAGTTGTGGAAAAGTTGGCATGCCTTACCTCAGAGGTGGGTGTCTCTGGGCTGGAGAATGTGAGGACAGTAGAAGAGGTCTCCAGAGCATTCCGTGGTGGCTGTGTCCCTGACATGGGCTTGCTGGATGGAAGTCGAGCCTCCACAGAGGCTTAGAGTATAGAGAGAAGGGAGAACCTGTGCCTCCCTCAGGCAAGCGTGGCATCTGGAGTGAACAATTGGAGATGCTCATTGTCAGCTGTCCATAGCTCTGAGGACGACTGCCTCCTTCAGTTTCTTGCCCTGAGCACCTCTTGAAGGAAAATTTTTTGTTGTGATAAAATATGTATAACATAAAATTGACAATATGAACCATTTCTGAGTGTACGATTCAGTGGCATCCATCATATTCCCAATATTGTGCAATTACCCCATTCTCTTCTTCCCCACCTTGTCATCACCCTGACTAGGAACTCTGTAAACACGAAGTGGTATTTCCTGACTCTCCCCTTCGCATCACTCCCGGTAACCTCTTTGTTACTGTGAGTCTACATGAATTTTCCCATTCTAGAAATTTCAAATAAGTAGAATCATATAAGTATCTGTCTTTTTGTGTCCTAGCATGCTTTCAAGGGTCGTGCATGTTGTAGCATGTACCAGAATGCCATTCCTTCTATGCTGAATAACGTTCTCTTGTATGGATAGACCACATTTCCTTTATCCATTCATTTGTTGACAGATCTTTAGGTCATTACCACCTTTGGAGTATTATGAATGACGCTGCTCTGAACATGCATGCATGGATATCTGTTTGAGTCTCTGTTCTCAATTTTGGGGGCAACCATTGGAGCAGAATTGTTGGATCATGTGGTAATTCTATATTTAGCTTTTTGAGGAGCTGTCAAGCTATTTTCCACAGCAGCTGCACCATTTTCTATTCCCACCATCAGGGCCCAAGGGCTCCAGTTTCTCCCCTTCCATTCCAACACTTGTTTTTCTTCCTAGTGTTGTTATTGTAGCCAACCTAGTGGGGGTAAAGTGGCATCTCATGTGGTTTTGATTTGCATTCCCCTAATGTCTAGTTATATTGAGTATCTTATCTTTATTTATTTATTTATTTATTTATTTATTTATTTATTTATTGTTAAGTAGGCTTCATGCCCAGTGTGGAACCCAACACAGGGCTTGAACTCATGACTGTAAGATCAAGACCTGAGCTGAGATCAAGAATCAGAAGCCTAACCAACTAAGCCACCCAGGTACCCGTACATTTAGTATCTTACTGAGTGCTCATTAGCCATTTATGTATTTTATTTGGAGAAGTGTCTATGTAAGTTCTTTGCGCATTTTTAAATTGGGTTGTTTATCTTTTTGGTTACATTTTTAGAGTTCTTTATATATTCTAGATCTTAAGCCCTCATCGGACATTTTAATTCCAAGTATTTTCTCCTATTTTGTAGATTTTCTTTTCATTTCCTGGACATCTTTTGATGCACAAAAATTTTGAATTTTGATAAAGTCTAATTTACTTATTTTTTTCTTTATTGCTCATACTTTCAATGCCATATCTAAACATCCACCACCAAATCTAAGGGTGTGAGTCCCTCCACCTCTGGCACATTGTCTTCTAAGAGTTTGTGTGGTGGGGCGCCTGGGTGGCTCAGTGGGTTAAAGCCTCTGCCTTCGGCTCAGGTCATGATCTCGGGGTCCTGGGATCGAGCCCTGCATCGGGCTCTCTGCTTGTCAGGAAGCCTGCTTCCTCCTCCTCTTTCTCTGCCTGCCTCTCTGCCTACTTGTGATCTTTGTCTGTCAAGTAAATAAATAAAATCTTTAAAAAAAAAAAAGAGTTTGTGTGGTTTCAGCTCTTACGTTTAAGGCATGGATCCATTTTCCCAGGTGCCTCACTCTTTTTTTTTTTTTTAAAGATTTTATTTATTTATTTGACAGAGAGAGACACAGTGAGAGAGGGAACACAAGCAGGGGGAATAAGAGAGGGAGAGCAGGCTTCCCCCGAGGAAGGAGCCTGATGTGGGTTTCCATCCCAGGATCCTGGGATCATGACCTGAACCGAAGGGAGATGCTTAACAACTGAGACACCCAGGCGCCCATAGGTGCCTCACTCTTAAGAAGGTACTCGCTCTCAGGGTCATGCAAGAGAGAGCTGGCATTTGACACAGTTCCTTCTTCAATATTTCACCATAGGTACCTCACATCCCTTCTCCAGGGGAGCCAGGGTAGGTGGCAATCCTCCCACAGTTCCCCTGAACCAGGTAGAGTGAGGGAGGACAAGATGAGAGAAGTCTACTTAGATTGCCTTGCTGGTGTGCACCTCCACACCAGGCCTTGGCCTTGGAGCCTATAGCTCTTAGCCATGACTTGAGAACTTCAGAGAGTATGAGGATGATCGGACTCCAAATGGAGGACAACAACCTTGAACTGACTCAGTTAACAGAGAGGAAGCTTTTGTGACCCAGTGAGAAGGAAGCTCTCTGTAGGCACTGCATTGCACCATATACCCATCAGGAAGAAAACACTGTGGTGTGACATGGATGCCATTCCCAGATATGATCTGCAGATGTGAACAGAGCTCGTGGAAGTGATAGGTTTGGCCTTCGAGCTCCTCTCATGTTCCATGTCACTCATCTCCCCCAGGAAGGGAGCACTTCTTTCTAGCCTATGTTTCCACTTTTGGGGAACTATACGCAACCAAAACTTTTAGGAAGAGGCAGAAATCTCTATGGTGGTTGTTTTCACCTGGGGGGGTGACTTTTGTCCTTTGGGGGGCACTTGACTGTGTGTGCTGACATTGTTTGGTTGTCAAAACTGAGAAGAAGAGGCTACAGGCACCAGGTGGTTAGGGACCCGGATGATGTTAGACATCCTCCAATGCACAGAGCTCCCCATCCCATGACAGAGTCCATCCTCCCATGTCAGTAGTGCTGAGGTGGAGGAATCCGGGTGTACAGTGATCTATGTCACGCTGCCACCACGGGCAGAATGTCTCACATCATTACCCTTCTCCAGCAACACGTCCTTAAGTCATAGAAAGAACGCCTGGCTCTGAGATATCAGGCTCAGGTGTCCCTGATTGGCTAGGAGCCTTAGTTGGGCCACTCCAATCCCGGGAGAGGTTCATTCTGCACCTTGTAACCCAGGCATCATGAGCCCTGCCTTCCTCTCAGAAGCTCAAATGGGGCTAGAAGCTGTGAAATTCCCAAATGCACCTTTCTAATAGTCGTCAGTAATGCCAATGAGCTGATTATTGAAGCAGCGGTGGAAAATTCTCAAAATTCTTCCAAGTACTCCAGGAGGAGACCAATTTCCCAGTGCAGACTTTCTTCTAGATGTTTGTGTGATTCCAGGTGATTAACACTAGCCACCATGACACACCACCAAATATTGGTGGTTTAATGCCTTAAAAGTTTAGATCTTGCAGATGAAACAAACCAGTGTGTTTTGTAGGCTCATTTAGATGATCCTTACGAGGAGCAACTCAGAGACCCAGGGGCACGTCTTCCTTCCTTCCTTCTTTCTTTCCTTCCTTCCTCTTGTCCATCCCCAGAGGCCTTGAGTATTTTGCTTCCAGTTTCATAGATGGAGAGGTTCAAGAGAGAGGTTTTCTCAGGGGGCAGACCTATGCGTAGTGGGTACCAACTCTTCTTGTTTTGCATTGGCCCAACCTCAGTCACATGACCCCATTGACTGCAAAGGAGGCTGGAAAATGTAGTCCAACTCTCTGCTGAGGACGGGAAAAAAAAAAAAGGGGGAGGAAGGGGTTGGTTTGGAGAGCACATAATGGCTTCTTCACAACATCCTTTTTTCCCCACCAACACAAATATATGCTGATTGAATCTGGATTGGGTTTTGAGTCGTGGAGATTGGGAGTTTATCTACCACAAGTGACATGAGTCCCTTCTGAGGGTACTATACCTGCCCAACATCAAAGGATAAAGTGCATTCAACCCCAGAGCCTGTCTTGCCTGAGTGCAATTCTCTTGCTTCACGCAGCCAGGTTGTATGGAGTTCTTGTTGAGCGCTGGGAGCCATGGTAGATGCTGTGGATATAGCCTTGAACAAAGAGACAGAAAGATCCCTATTCTCACCGCATTTGCATTCCAGTTGGGCAAGATAGTGAATAAGCACGTAATAAACAAACAGCAGACAGACCTGTCCCTCAGGGTGTTCTGCAGTACAGACCTTAGCCTGCATTCATTTTAAGAGAGTTTGGACCAAAGGTCAGTGCCAAAATCTAACTGAGCTGGGCCAGTCAGATGTTTGTCTCCTGGGAATTTGCAGTGGGGATTTGGAGACTGAAAGTTTCCACACAGTTTTGGAGGCCAAAAAAACTTAGATTGGAGAAATCTAAGACAAAGGTGTTGGAAGACTTGGTTTCTTCTGAGGCTCTCCACTTGGCAAGATGACTACTCTCTTGCTTCGTCAAGTGGTCCTCTCTCCATGCATCTGCATCCCTGGTCCCCTTTCCTCCTTTTATAAGGACACCAGGCATATTGGCTTAGGGTCCTACCTTAACAGCCTTGTTTTAACTCAATTATCTCTTATCTCTTTAAAGATCTTATTTCCACATGCTTTGAGATTTGGAGGCACTGGGGGCTGGGACTTCAACGTCTGAACTTCGGAGGGACATGAGTCATTTGTTTGGCAGCAGACGTCACTGGTCTTATCCTTTGGACCATACCGAGGGACACAAAGAGGAAAAAGATTTGGGTGCAGCTTCAAGGAGTTAGCATTGCGGCCTTCTGGCAATGGCAGGCTGAAGGTTTCCGGCATCAATTAATCTCTAGGGCGTAGGCATGTAGGGTCTGTGGCCAGATCATCTGCTAATTTGGTAATGGTCTCTCCAGAGGGACTGCTTTTCTTGACTAAGGGACAGAGGACACAGCAGCAGATAAGTCTATGGCTTGGTCATTGAGGAAAAGCCACATCCACATAGGGTTTGAAAAGATGAAATTTCACAAATGGAGATTTCAATTTGTTGTGTCCTACTGCTCATATTAAATTGATGAGCCTGGCTTGGCCTAACCTTTACCCAAACATGCATTATTATTATTTCTATATTAGGAGACCAGCCTAGCTATAGAATTACAGATCTCAAACAGAGAAATCAGACACATGAGGAAATTTCCAGCTCCCTCAACAATAACATAAAAACAGCATCACAATGACTCACCATGTTTCATTTAGCAGATTAGCCATTTATGTTTCTTTGTTTTTGATGAATTAAAATGTCCGGTTTGGGGCCACTGTTTGGGAAAATGGCCCATATGATGAACTGTGACGGAAGAAGAGTATTGTTCAACCTGTGTTTAGGAAAAGATTCAAGCATCTTCAAGAATCTTCAAAGCAGCAGATGTACCCCAAGGAATTTTCCTAGGGAAATCCCAGGAGAGCACCAAAGTCCCACTACAAAGATGTTCCTTTCAGTGATAGTTGCAATAGCAAAAGTGGGAAAAACCAAGTGTCTGGGAATAAAGAATTAGGAGATAAATTATGATGCCACCAGAAGATGGACTCTATAAACCATTGCTATAAAAGACCATCTGGTGACATGGAAAGATGTTCATGATGTATTTTGAGTGAAAAAATGAGGCCATAATGCACTATGGTGAGAATGATCCCACTGGATCATTTGGGAGGGAAAAAAAGGCACACAGGGAAAACAGGCAGAGAATGAACACCAAAATAGAAATTGTAGGTATCTCCTGGTTTCAGGCATGCTGGTTCTCACTGTGTTCTTTTTTACTCACTGAGATCAGGTACAGTGCTCATCATGCCTGACACAGGGACTCACCAAATAGATGGTAAGTTTTGCTATTATTGTAGCCTCTCCGTCGACTGAATGGAGTAAATACCAACTCCCTAGGTTTATTACAAGTAAAGAAAATCATGAAGCAATTGGTACACAGTAGGCTTTCAATGGATTTTTGTACTTATCCTATTTTGTTTTGTTTTGTTTTTCCCCGAAGAAAGGGTGACATATCAAAGGGTTTGGGAATGCACTTCCTTAGACACGTAGACTTTGATTCAAATCCTGCTACTTGGCCGTTTGTAAGCTGATCAAGAACATGAGCAAGTTACTTAGGTCTTCTGGGCTACCCATCGTTCGAAGATGGAGCCGGTAGTGGTTCTATCATAAGATTATGGTTAGCCTGAAAGATTGTGTACATAAACCATGCAGCACGTGGGAGGCTAAGCGTTAGTCTCTGTTTGCCACCTTATTGTGGGAAAAGGGTATATATTAGATTGGTAAACAAAAAAGTGCAATTTTAAACGTGAGAAATACATAGATCTTAAAGCATTGGATGTTGTCCCTTCATCTCTCTGAAGCACGGTACAGCAGAAATGTATTTGACATAGAGCAGGACTATTTCCCATTTCAGTGAAGAAAAAGGGGGTAGAATGAGGTCCCAAGAGGCAGAAGCTGATAGTGGGAGGGACAGAGGAAAGAAGCTTATGCGAGCTACAAGGAATCTAGCTCAGACCTTTTTTCTCAGCAAGGCTTTCAGGCTAGAGCAGGGAAGGTGTCAGGAGCATGAGTCTTATCCAGTTTTCTAGGATCATCTGCTTTTCATATCTCCCAAATCCCCTGTCATCCCTGAAACAAAGCCAGCTCAATCACCAAGCTGCTTTCGTTTGATTGGTGAAGAAGTTATCTGCAAGCAAAATGTACAAATGGATAAAGATCTATCATTAAAGTGGGCATCGTATATATGTATCTCTACATTATTATCTTTCCTTTCTTTTCTCTGTAATTCATCTCTTTGTTTTGTCTGGCTTTGTTTTGTCTGGCTTTGCTGAGATATAATTGACATATAGCATTGTGTATGGCTAAGATGTACAATGTGTTAATTTGATACATTTGTGTATTACAAAATGATTAGCACAATAAGATTAGTTCATACATCCATCATCTCACAGAGCTGACACTTTTCATGTGTGTATGTGGGTATATGCACACACGCGCACGCATGTGGTGAGAATTTTAAGATCTATTCTCTTAGCAAATTTCCAGTATCCAATATCGTACTGTTGACGATAGTCACCATGTTGTACAGTAAATCCTTAGAATTTATTCATCTAATAACTGGAAGTTTATACCCTATGACCAACAGTTTCCCATTTCCCTCACTGCCCCATCCCTGGCAGCCGCTAATCTACTCTCTTTTCTTATGAGTTAGGATTAGTTAGATTCCAGCTATCAAGGATGTCATGTAATATTTGTCTTTTTCTCTTTATTCCCCTTAGCGTGATGCCTTCCGGTTTCATCCATGGTGTTGCAAATGTGTATATCTTGGAATGTCAAGGAACTTTCCCCCATCATTTCTTCTAGGAGTTCTAGGTTTTTAGGTCTTAGACTTAAATACTTAATCCATTTTGAGTTAATTTTCGTGAGGGCTATAAGATAGGGTTCCAATTTCATTATTTTGCTGGTGAATATCCTGTTTTCCCCACACCATGATTGGAGGGGACTGTCTTTTCCCTTTTGAGTATTCTCGGCTCACTTGTCAAGTATTAGTTGACCATATGTGCGTGGATTTATTTTGGGGCTCCCTATTCTGTCCCACTGGTTTCTTTGTCTTTTTTTTTTTTTAGTGCCAGTGCCATATTACTCTGATTATTATAGCTTTGTAAGACAGTTTGGAATCTGGAATGTGATGCCTCCAGCTTTGTTCTTTCTCAAGATTTTTTTTTTTTTTTTGGCTGTTCAAGGATTTTTGTGGCTCCACAGGAATTTTAGGGTTATTTTTCTATTTCTGAGGGGAAAAATGTCATGGGAATTTTGATAGAGATTGCATTGAATCTATAGATGTTTTGATGTAGTATGGCTATTTTAACAATATCCCTCAGCCAGAAAGAGGGAGGGTTGCACTCAAACCCAGATGTGTCAGTCAAATGACAAATTTCCCCTTCAGTCACTAGATGATCCCTAAGGGGCATTTCAGTTCTAGAACTTTATAAAACTTGCTGTCACATTCCTCTAGAATCCAGTGTTCCAAATGCGCAGTGACTCCGTCCGTCTCTTTTCTTGGAGTCTCTTATAGGGGGCTCCTTTTCATTTCGCCTGATGGGAAAACCTCGGGGATGGGAATATGGATAGAACGCTGGACTTGTGCCCCCAAGTGTCAGAAAAGTCCAAGGATTTTCCTGGCTCAGGACTTGGACCCAAGTGCCTCACCTCCTTGCTGTAGCTTCTGTACCATCCCTCAGGCCTCTGGAAGAGGTGAAGGCAGAGACCCACGCCAGCCGCGTTTGACCCAGACAAGTCCAGGAGAGCTGCCGGTGGAGGATGGATTTCCCAAAATGAAGGCATTTATTATTTAAACATTGATTGTTCCATATAAATCATACAGCTGGAAAAGGCTTTCCATTTGTAAAAGTCATGTTTTTAATGGCAGATCAAAGTCTGCCGACATTTTGCTGGACTCTGGCTACTTGTGAATGCCAAAGAGGGGTAAGTCCAGCTTACTGGAGCGGGATGGGGAAGAACTAACTCAGGATAGTGCTGAGCCCACTTTCCCATCTGGAAAATGGAAAGAACAAGTTTCATTAGCATCCTGTATCAGTCAGTGCTCTGTCAGGAAAACAGAGACCACTGTAGGTCTTTAAACATGGAAAGAAGTTAATATAAAGAGGGCATTACCCAGGTGATAGAAGAGGGTAAAAACCAAATAGTCAGTGCTAATGCAGCTCAGAGATTAGCAACAGAAGTGAGATGCTAACATCTGCAGGCAGGTTGGGGGAGTGACTGAGGAGTTAGGGCTGACTGGACAGAATTTCATCCATGGTCATGTCTAAGAACTGCAAGAACTGGAACCAAGGTGGGAAGTTTTGTCAAGGTATGTTGTAGCACAGCTCAGATTCAAGGGAAGGAAAAACAGACCACCTCTTGACATTTGGAGTGATGTGCACCTATGAGGAAGGAAAGAATTGGTGGTGGCCATCTTTGGAGAAGCTACCGCAGTATGCATTTAGTATTATTAAGTTGTCTCAGTCGACAGGTATTTTTTTAAAATTTATTTATTTGACTGACAGAGATCACAAGTAGGCAGAGAGAGAGGAGGAAGCAGGATCCCTGCTGAGCAGAGCAGAGAGCCCAATGCGGGACCTCAATCTCAGGACCCTGGGATCATGACCTAAGCTGAAGGCAGAGGCTTTAATCCACTGAGTCAACCAGGAGCCCCTCAGTTGGTATTTTTGACACTTTTTATCATTATAATGTGCTCCAGTTTATCTCTAATAACACCCTTTATCTGGAATTGTGCTTCATCTGATGTTAATATGACCATTCTAGCTCCTTTGACCTATGTCTTTACATTTGTAGTATATCTCTTGTAACACAATAGAGTTGGCTCTTGCTTTTTATCCAGGCAGATGATCTCTGTTTCATAATTAGAATATTTAACCCATTTATACTTGATGTAATCAATGTGGGTTTGTCTACCATCTTATTTGTTTTCTATTTATCCTAACTGTTTTTATTTTTTACCCCCCGTTCCTGCATCCTTTTGCACGAACTCAATATTTTCACTATGCCATTTTAAGTTTTTTTAATGTATTTTTAGCACTTACACTGAGGATAATAATATGCATCCTTAACTTACCCAACTGTAATCTGTTTGACTTGGAGACACGTAAACTGAAAAAATTCTAATGTCCTGCTTTTCATCTGATGTAAGAACCCTGCCACTGGACACTTGTGTTTGTCTTTAATGCTATTATTATACTTTATTTTACTTTTATAAATATTATAAATCCCACAACATATTGTTACTATGTTTTGCTATAACTAATTGTCTTTTAAAGAAGTTACATATATTTTTTAAAGATTTTATTTATTTGAGAGACAGAGAGTGAGAGAGAGAGAGCAAGCATGAGCAGGGGAAGAGGCAGAGGGAGGGAGAAGCAGATTCCTTGCTGAGAAGGTGCTTGATCTGGAGCTGGATCCCAGGATCATTACCTAAGCCAAAGGCAGACACTTAACTGACTAAGCCACTCAGGCACCCCAACAAATTACATTTTTTTTTTAAGATTTATTTATTTATTTATTTAGTTGAGAGACAGAAATTACAAGCAGGCAGAGAGGCAGGCAGAGAGAGAGAGAGAGAGAGAAGAGGAAGCAGGCTCCCTGCAGAGCAGACAGCCCCATGTGGGGCTTGATCCCAGGACCCTGGGATCATGACCTGAGCCGAAGGCAGAGGCTTTAACCCACTGAGCCACCCAGGTGCCCCACAAATTACATATTTTTGAAGCCATTTATATTTATCCATATATGTCCCATATCTTGCCTGTTCATCCTTTTGTATAGATCTAATTTTCTGTCTAAGAACTTCCTTAACATTTCTTGTATTCAGGATGCCTGGTGATAAATTCTTTCAGTCTGTTTATCTTCCTTTGTCTCTTGTTCATCTTCCTTGTTGAAGGATATTTTCAATGGATACAGCACTTTAAGGCAAATCCCTTTTTCAGCTCTTTAAAGATGTCATTCCTTTCCTCTGATTTCCATCCTTTCTTTATGAGAAGCAAGCATTTATTCTTCGATTCTTCTTTGTTTGCCATGCAACTTTTTCCTATGGTTGCTTTAAAGATTTTCTGCCTACGATTTTCATTTTCAGCAATGGGGTGATTACAGAACTAGGTGTGTTTTTCTTGGTGCAAGCTATATTGTTGAAAAGTGAATTGTTTTCTCTTCCTTTAAAGAGAACTGAGTTTTGTTTTGGCAAGGAGTTCATGGTGATCTCAGTGAGTGACCTGGTCAAGCTTTGTGAGCACGGGTACAGAGCATGTCCTTCTCCAAGTCTATGAGACTTCTATCCCTAAAAACATGGCCTTCCTGAGGGTATCAAACCAATGCTTGTGTTATTCAGTATACTCTGTTCCTTTCCTGGCCAGAATTCCAGTGGCTCTTGGCCCCGAGTACCCTCTGGAGTTGCTCTGGAACTCGCCCTCTCCCTACCCCCTGCCTGTAAGCTTCAGAGTCTTACCTTGCACGTTCACCATTAGTTTCTGATCCAGATGTAAGGGAACCCCTATGCAGATTTACAGGTGTTTCTTGTTGGTGTAGCTTTCTTGTCTCTTACTGTCCTGTTCCACGAATTCTGGGAGCATCACTACACCAGACGTCTGTCTCTGTTTTCTCTGTCCAGATAGATCACTGCCTGTCTGCTTCGGTTGGGCTTCTCTTTGCTGGGGGTGGAAAACAAGGTGAATATGGAGGTGGTCCCCACCGTTCCTTTCTCTCAAAATGCAGAGCCCTTCACTCTCCATTGCATGGCGGCTTCCTACATTTGTTGATGAGAGTGAGTGAGTCTGGTATCAGTGACTCCACCAAGGCAGGAATCGACAGTCTCACAGGGTTTGGGGAATAAATGCTATGATATAATGCTTATGAAGTCACAGGCACACAGTAAATGATTAATAAATGCAGCTGGTGTTATTTTAGCATTTTATTACACATTTAACTCTGTTTCTAGACTATATAGATTCTTTAAGTTAAAGACTGTGTCTTAATCATTTTTAAATCCTCCATACCTAGCATGCAGCCTGGAAGGCAGTGCCTACTGGCAAACGGTGTTCGAACTCAAGTCACCTGAACGGAGAAATGGTCAAGCACTTTTTATTTTTTTAAGATTTTATTTATTTATTTGATGGAGAGAGAGAGAGTGCACAAGCAGGGGGAGAGGCAGGCAGAGGGAGAGGGAGAAGCAGGCTCCCCATGGAGCAGGGAGCCCTATGTGGGAATCGAACCTAGGACCCCAGGATCATGACCCAAGTTGAAGGCAGATACCTAACCGACTGAGCCACCCAGGTGCCCGGTCAAGCACTTCTTAGGGAAAAAGACGGAGTTCAGGAAGCAGAATCGTCAGGCAGCCCTTGGTACTTATTTTGAATGCATTCTGGTGTTAAATCAAAACCAAATATTTCAGTACCCCCAGGACACTTTCATTTACTTATTTCTCCATTTGTCAATGTATTCAATGACAGAGAGGCTCCTTCTCAGTGTCAACCCTTGGGCCAGGCTGGAGCAGAGAGATGGGAGAAGGAGGAAATTGTGACCCTGACAGCTTCACTACCTGTATTGGACGTGCTACTACAAATACGCACACAGAACGTCAATGAAGAACCAGCTCTGGTAAATCCTCGACGCGATCAGAAGACTTTCAGAATTCCAGAAATGGGACTTAATGCATATATTCAGAAGGGATGGGTGAGGAATGGGAGGTAAGTCCCGGTAAGTTCCTGGTTGGATCAGATTTTATTTTGGGTTTTGACTTTCACACTATCCCTAGACCACAGAAGTTTGGACTTTGGGGTGGGACCAGCAGGTAGAGACTTGGAAGGCTTCTTGTGCAGTGAAGCGAGTCGCTTTGTTGTTCTCATACATATTCATTTTTACCTGAAGGTCCTCAAAATGAAGACAGCAAGAAATCTAGAGAGAGACAGCCCTGAAGAGGAAAGAGAAACGTTTAGGTGGCATCAATATCTACTGAAGAATCCATGGACATCTGACCCAGGCATTCAAATCTCGGATTCCCTGTTTGGGTAATCCTGACTTCCACTCATCAATTTTTCTTTTACCTGGGTGCCTGTCTCAAAATAGGACCATGAACTTGAATGGGACAAGTGTGGTGTTTGGGCTCGCCAGAAGCCACCGGCTGATTTCTGATTGGTCCTGCCTGGGGGTCATTATGTGGCCATATTTACCCTCGCAATGCACGAAGTCCAGATAAAGATCCCCTTCTCGTTTCCCATGATGTGAATCCCGAACCATCTTCTTGGAACACCAAGCTGATTGGCTGCCCAGCACCAGCACTTCTCCCCTTGCCACTTGCTTTCCTGTTTCGGCTCCCTCAGAAGGGTCTTCTTGGGACTCCCCTCTCTTATCTGGTCTCCGTGCAGAGCCTTCCTCTTCTTAGAGCTCTGACCTGCATCTTCTTCTAATCACAGCACAATCCCTTCCAGACGAGCTGTTCCACTTGTCTCTGATCCCTTCTCCTTTGGTCCCAGATTCCTAGGGAGGATCCAGATGTCTTCCTGCAGAGAGGCAAGAGAGCACTTGGTTGGTTAAAAATCAGGGGTTTCAGGGAGGCCTGGGTGGCTCAGTGGGTTACAGCCTCTGCCTTCAGCTCAGGTCATGATCCCAGGGTCCTGGGATCGAGACCCCGCATTGGGGTCTCTGCTCAGCGGGGAGCCTGCTTCCTCCCCTCTCTCTGCCTGCTGCTCTGCCTGCTTGTGATCTTTGTCTGTCAAATAAATAAGTAAATAATCTTTAAAAAAAAAAATAAGGGGTTTCAGAGTTAAGGCCTGGATTCGAATCTTGGCTCTGAACTGTCTGTAGATGAGTGATCTTGTCCATTATGTTCTGCTTCTCTTGGCCGCAGTTTCTGCCTCTGACAGGAGGAGAAATAGACTCTTCTGGAGATCAAAAGGGATATTGGACACAAAACCGCACACTCAGGATTAAGCCAAGGTTGTGATTCTTCAAAAAACTCCTCCTTCCTTTTGCATCTTCAGTATGAAAAGAACCAAATTACCTGTCGCTTTTGCTTGGCCGGATTCGGGTGATTCTTCCTGGATGCCTAGAAAATCTAGACATGGGGTCTATGCTGGTCCCTCTCTTATCCACATGAAGGGCTTATTCCTGAATTCTCATCAAAATTTCTGAAGACTTCACTCCCTTCCCTTAGGCCTGGGTCTCTGGCGGGTGGAAGTCAGAAAGAACTGCAAAAACAACAAAATCCTTTTCTAGAATTGCTCGGGGACACTCGATTATGCCCAAGGCCCCAAATGGTGTTACAAAAGCAGCCACAGGATATCATATCTCTATCGAGGGGGCGATGATTTACTCTCCAGGATTTTTTCTGGCTTCTTGGAGGAAATGGTTCCCTAAACCCACCACCCCCAGATGAATTGTCAGCTGTTATCTATATGGTAGGGAGTTGACATCCACTGGGAAACTGTTTTTGCGACAGTCACTGGACTAAGCCCCTTAGGTAGCTTCTCTCTCTGATTCTTCACTCCAGGCCTGTGAAGTTTCCCTTAGCCCCATTTTACCGATGAAGAAACTGAGTTCAGAAAATGTAGGTCATTTGCCCAAAGGTGATTGCTTGCAGAAACGTGGGCAGAGCCAGACTACAACTCAGTTCTGTTTACTTCAACCAGCCTCTGCCGCCTCTTTGAAGAGCCTTTCCTTCTCCTTCCCACCTCCCACACTGATAGTTTTATTGTTTAAAGCTGTTAGTTTTCCTAGCCTCTTCGCCCTCCCCTCCCCAGCTCTGCAATCATTCTTTTATGGAGCATTCAATACATTCCGCCTTTGAAAGGGGAAACAAACCTAAAAGCTCCAGTGAAATGAAAATGCTAGGGCTTCTTCAAACTTAAGTAGCATTAGAAGCAATTACATTTGTGCAAATGTAGAAAGGTTTGTTGCTATTTCTGACTCCTCCATACCCCAAGGCAGTAAACCGGAGGCGGGCTGTTAACCATTTCAGGGCGGAGTTCAAGGTAGCAAGGACTCAGGCTTCATTGTTTGCATTCTCCATCAGGGTACCTTGGACACTTCTCAAAGTGAAAACCACGTCTGTGTACTCAAATCAATTAATGGTTTTATTACAAAACACGTTTTTGTGAGAACAGGATTGCATGGCCGTCCATTAGAAAAAAGACACGGTACTAAGACATGCCCTTACATCCTTGCAGTTAGTGACAGCTTTTAGTTCTTTTTCCTTTCTCTCTTTTTCTTTCACGGTGGCATCTGTTGACCTAAACCCACAGTGCTGTTTTCACAAACACATGCAAGTGTGTGGCTTCTGAGAAGATGATGACAAATGAGGGGATGTGAGATGCACTGAAAAATGTATGAAGATGTAAATAATATCGTTTGCAAAGTGCAAAGACGTAAAATTTGCAAAGATACAGGCTGTTAAGTCCGAAGGAGAGAGAAATTCTACTCAGCGGACTCTTGAGGAATGCTTTCCCGGTTCTCTGTTGCTTCAGGACAAACCACCCCCAAATTTAAGAGCTTAAAAAGACAACGTATCCCTTCTGACAGTTCTGTGATGTGAGCGGGGCTGGGCTGGGCTGGGCTGGGCTGGGTTGGGCAGCCCGGTTCTTGGGCTCTACCTGGCCTCAGCTGGGGCCGGGATGTCCAAGAGACATGAGCATAGCTGGTTCTTCTGGAAATGTCTGCAGGAGCTGGGATCTCCTCGGCCATGGTGCTCTTTCCCGATGTGGGTTCCCTGGGCTTTCTCACAAATGGGGAGCTCAGGGGCCCTGCACTCCTTAATGAGTGCTGGCTTCAAAGACACAGAAACTGTCAGTGCTTTCATAAGGACTGGATTCAGGAGTGTGAGGGCTTCACATCCTCCATGTTTTATTGGCCAAACCAAGTCACAAGGCCATCCCAGGTTCGAGGGAGGAAGGCAGACTCCACCTTTGGAGTGAGTACTGGGCACACAGAGCTGGGGAAGGAAGCACTACCCCTGGAGACTTGATCTCAACTCTTTCATAGTTCAGTTCCGATTAATGGAATATTCTACAGCAATGAAAATGACAAACCACAGCTAGGTGTAAGAGCTTGATAAATAGTCCAAACATCACTGTGACAGAAAGAAAGCACACAAGAATGCATGCCATAGGGTTCATTTTATGAGGCTAAAAAGCAAGGCGAGTAAATTGTGTTGTTCATTGATGCAGAGATAGGTCGCAAAATGATTAAGAAAAACAGGAAAATGTCATTAAAGTCAGATTAAGGATGCAGCTGTTTGTAGCCAGGGAGGGACTCTAGAGGCTTCTTGGTGCTGGTAATATACTTTTTTTTTTTTTTTTTTTTGGCTTGGTGTGGGTTATGGTCCTGTGCCTGTTTGATTTACTTGTATCATATATGTATATTTTGTGCTTGTAGGTTATATTTCTAAAATTTAAAAAATTATGAAAAGTTAAATTTGGGCCAAGTTTAAAATTGTCCTATGTGGGCACCTGGGTGGCTCACCGGGTTAAGCATCTGCCTTCGGCTCAGGTCACGATCCCGGAGTCCCTTGATCGAGCCCCACGTCAGGCTTCCTGCAGGGAGCCTGCTTCTCCCTCTCCCTCTGCCTCTCTCCTCACTCACTCATGCTCTCTCTCTCAAATAAATAAATAAAATATTTTAAAAATAAAATAAAATAAAATAAAAATAAAATTGCCCTATGTATACTTGATGTGGACCCCTCAAAACTCTGGCTGATTTCTGTTTCTGATGAGACAGAAAAGTGGGGGTAGCCCTGCCTAAAATCTCAGGTATGTTCATGGCAAGGACAGCCTGTGATTTTTGGGCAGGTGTTCCCCTCCCCAGGCTCTGAGTCGGTGCTGGACTACATTACTGTACGTAATCCAGAGAAAAGTTTGAGAAGCAGGTATTACGCCCCTTTTCCTGAAAAAGATATAATGCCTGGTTAAATGAGGTTCCAAGGTCACACAACATTGGGACCTCGTCTAGCTGACTGTGAACTTCTGCCATTAGAAAGCCCTGGGCCCAGGGGTCTCAAACATCAGCGGATTTCACCCATCTCCCACACCGCAGCTGGTCAGATCCAGAACGGGCCGTGCCAGCACAAAAGCGTAATTTTTCAAGCCCCGTTCTCACCAGAGAAGCGATCCATCACCAGGGCCGGCAGACCTGGCTCTGTGTCAGGTCCTGGATGGAGGCCTCTCCCCTTGACTTCTGGCTGCGGACAGGCAGAGTGGCTGCCTTGGCCGTGCCAGATTGTAATGAAGCCAACTGGCACCCGGGATCTGCCAATGAAGGGAGCGCAAGGGCAGTGGAAAGAACGGGCCTCCAAATTCCAGGAAGCACATGGTGTTTATTCTGAGGCCGGCCTCCCATCACCCATACCCCTCCCCGCCCCCGGAAGCCGCGGCTGCCTCCATGGGCTGAGTCTGGAGAGACTCCAGATTAAATAATAGTGTAATAAGGAGCACGTCTCTGTTTTGGTTTTTACAGATTGTGCCATTTCAAAGGGACAAGAGCAAAGTCTCCTAAGGCCCTTATTGGGGTCTACTGAACCATGATCCAATTAAATCTATTGGAGAAAAATCTCTTGTTGAAAAAAAAGGGGGGGGTCTGCATTGTTTCTTTTGAGAAATTATTTAGCCTTATGATGGCACTTACTTTTATGGGTACTAGAAAAAGACAGACTGAACACTATGTGCCTCCACGGGGGTGGGGAGCTGAGGGGATGTTCCCGGTGAGGACAATGCTTACATTGTCAAAACCCTTCCACATCCGTTACTGTCTTCCCACTGCTCTGCGAGGCGAATGGGTCAGATATCATTAGATTCATTTTAAAGATGAACCCAAGAGTGAAAAGAGGCTGTTCGCTAAAACTCAAGTTTAGAGACTGGATTATGTTGCGTTTTCTTCACGTTCATAACCAAGGGAGAAATTTTGGGGAATGATGACTCTGTTAAAACTAATCATTGATGCTAATATTAAGATAAATAAGAAGGACCATAGCAGAGGGATGAAGGGAGAGAGGGAGAAAGAGGGGAAGGGGAAGGAAAGGGGGAAGGAAGGGGAGGAGGAGAAGAGGGAGAGAAAGAAGGGGAGGAGGAAGAGGAGAGAGGACGAGAATAGGTAATAAGAATGTACCTTGAGTACCTACTATGCAGAGTCTTTTGTGTGGAGCTCTTATCTCCTTCTCCCTTGGAGGAATTGCCCCTCCCCGTCCCAGAAGGGGCCGCCATGTCTTTACTAGGTGATCATAGATTGGACACTTGGCCTAGATTGGTCCCATTTGCGATGCATCACTGAAACTATCTCTGAGCCTCTCACCCACATTTTCGTGTGTGATAGAAGACACAATGGAAGCACAGAGTGGGTAGACCACTTGCTCAGAGGCACATGACTAGCTAGCACTGTGGAACTGAGACAAGAATCAAGATCCCCTAGATCTAGCCTGAGATCTTTTCCCTGACAAAAGGTGGCCGAGGACGCCTATGGGTGTTTGTACTTACATCCCTGTTATTTGGTCACTCGATTCAAGACTCCTTTGGTTGAAAGTGGAAAAAAAGAAAAATCCTATTCAGGGTCATGTACAACTACAAAAACTAGATTTGTTTCTCACATAAGCTAGAAAGTCCATTCAAGATGATATAATGGGCTTTAGCCATGATGGCATTCAGAGGCTTAAGCCATCTCGTTAGAACTCCTTCTCCTTCCCCCAGCTCTATTTCCTCTTGGTTGGCCTCATTCTGAAACAGACTTTCTTTGCTCTGACCACGATGGCTATACACAAGCTCCTGGTGTGTATCTTTCCCATTTGTCAATCAGTTCTAGCGGGACGAGGAAAGCCACTTACCATTCCAGCCAAACTCCTAGGAAGGGCTCTCATTGGCTGGTCTGAGTCACATGCCCATTCCTGAGCCAGGAATTCCATCACCGGCCAGCAGGAAGGAATGCTTTGGCCACAGCTAGGTCATGGGCCCACTCTGGGACCCAGTGGCCATACCCAGCCCACATTTACCATATGACCTAAAAATAGGAGAGGGGTCAGAGTTCACAGGAAAGACTGTTGTGTTGTTATGCAAAAAAAAGGAAGGTCAAACTGAGGAGTGGATAAAAGCTATGGACACCCAATACAGACCCATGCGATTAGTCCTGTCATGGTGCAACATTGTCTAGAATCCTCCAGAATTGGGTCAGCAAGCCTGTGGGGGATTTTAGGAATTAGGCAACTATGGAGGTTTTGAAATAGATTAGCTCCTATTCCTCAGTTTACAGCAGAAAAGTTAAGTGACTTGCCCCAGGCACCCATCTATTGAGAAAGAGGCAAGCCTGCTCTTCTTAAGCCCAGGCTGGGACACCAGGTTGGCCTTGAACCCTGACATCTTCCTTCCCAGGACTGTCTTGACTGTTCCAGCAACCCAACATCTGGCAGTCTCCACGCTTCTCACCATTTCCCAATAGGACTTCTGGCATTGCCCTGAACAAAGGGGATGTTGCAGACACTGAAAGGAGATGATATCAGAAATCCAAATGCAAAACAGGCATTCCCACATCCCCATTAGCCAATGCAAGTGTGTATCACAGAGACTTTTTCTACATTTAGAGAAATGTCATTGTTAGCAATTCAGTCTCTTAAAAAAATGTAGAAGTAAGGAAAGGGTCAGAAGTAGTACTGATGCAATTATCAATGTAAAAGGAAGGGAAATCACCCAAATGTGTTTACCAAGTGAGATCTTGAACCATTTACAGAAGATCTTTAAAAAAAAAAACAAACAAAAAAAACTGTTCTTTGCTTTTCACAGTTGTGCTCAGGACTGTGTAGAGAGCAGTCTGTTACTCAGAACAGGGTTGGGAGGAGGGTGGCCCCTGGCCCCTGTCCGGCTCACCACCTTATTGTAAAGTCCTATTGAAACAGAGCACACCCGCGTGTCACTGCTGTGTGGACATGCCTTGGTGTGGCAGGGACAGGGGTGAGCAGTTGTAGCAGAGACCATATGGCCTGCAAAACCCGAGATATTCTCTGGCCCTTCCTGGAAAACTTTTCCGACCCCTAGACTAGAATGCTCCATTTTCAGAGCAAATGCTAATTTTAGCATTCATTTCATCTAGAGGTCTCCTCCTGGGGGTCCGTGGACAGAGCCTCACCCACAGGCATGGATTGTTTATGGGCCAATGTGTTATTTAGTTCTCTTTCAATTGAACCAATTTTTAAACGCAGGAGGAGGGTGTTTTAAACTAGAGAGTTTTAGCTTTTCTTAGATGATTCGAAGGTCTGGGGACCGGAGACCATCCACAGGTGGCAACCACTGGCGGAAGTTGAGGAGTGAGTTCTCCTTTGACAAGGAATAGTTGGTGTATGTTTCCATAATCTGTCTGTCTGTCTCTCTCTCTTCCACTCCTCATCATTGAGGCTGAGTCTCAGTGCTCATGAATCCTGGCACTGTACTCTCAAAGTCCAGAGAAATCCATCCGTGGTGATATCCCTAAAGAGGGACAATAAAATAGCACCTCAAATCCTTGCAGGTGTAGATGACTCCCAAACGACATGGGTTTGAACTCCGCAAGTCCTCTTACCTGCAGATTTTCTTTCAGTAAATACAGTAGAGTAACATCGATGTATTTTCTATCCCTTATGATTTTCTTAATTACATTTTCTTTTCTCTAGCTTGATGCTAAGAATACAATCTATTAAAAAAATGTAACACATGCAATATGCGTTTATCGACTAACTGTTGGTGTTCTTGGGAAGGCTTCTGGTGAGCAGTAGGCTGTCGTAGTTACGTTTTGGGGGAATCGAAAGTTCCGCATAGATTTCTGACTCCACGGGAGGTCAATGCCCCCAAAGCCCGCGTTGTTGTTCAAGGGTCAACTATGCTGTGAGAAATGGTGGAAGGCACGTTCCACTATGGGATACAGTGAAGACTCGTCTTCTGAGTTTCACAGGCAGACATATGGCCCTTTTCATTCACTACAATTAAGGAATTGAAGTGTGTGGCCTGCCGATCAAGTGTTAACATTCTCATGGCTGAGGTGGGGAAACTGAGGCTCAAATCGGAAAGGAGGCGTGTTCAGAATCCGCCAGCACACAATCAGCTAGTGGTAGAAGCGAACCACACCCAGGGTTAATGGCTCCTTCTTCCCGGTTACTTCATTATTTGGCGCTCTCCGCTCTCATCCAGGGCTCCTTTATCAGAGCAAATCAGGACCAGCTTTTGGGTTTTTTTTCTTTTTAAGATTTTATTTATTTATTTGAAAGAGGGTGAGGGAGAGATCGCACAAGCAGGGCAAGGAGGAGCAGAGGGAGAAGGAGAAGCAGACTCCCCGTGGAGCAGGGGAGCCCCACGCTGGGCTCCATCCCAGGACCCTGGGATCAGGACCTGAGCCAAAGGCAGATGTTTAACTCTTGGAGCCTCCCAGGTGCGCCCAGGGCCCAGCTTATGCAACAGACATTTTGTAACGTCCCTTTATCCATACTGAAATGAAAATCACAGATCACAAAACCTACATACATGTTATGGATCATCCAACCTCCCGACACATCATTCAAACACACACACACACACACAACTTCAGTCTAAATAAGAAAGAGGGCAAAGAGGAGCATACTAATAATCCATGTCGCATGCATACACGGTCCTGCGGGGAAGGGGACAGGGGCTGCGCCCGAGGACACGCTGTGTGGGAAATTCAGCTCCAAATGGCATTGTCGTGAGTGACATTTTTCCGTCTTGTCACCAACACAGCCAAGTCCAAATTTCTCTTGGATCGCATGGTATGGAAAATCCAGGGTACATTGAAATTGAGAAAAAAATGACTCGTGCTCGTATATAAAATATAAATATACATATACATACATTCATATATATATACATATATATATATGACACAGGGTTAGGTTCTGGGCTGAGCTAATTATTAACAGGTTTTTCACCCACATGAATGTCTGTCTAGCAGTGCATTGGAAAGTCCTGTGAGAAACAGGGTCATTCTTCATACAGCAAAAGTGTCCTGTTTATTATAGGACATCTCACATCCCCAACCCTTGCCCATTAAATACCAGCAGCATCCCCCCATCACTGAGATAAAGAATGCCCCCACAAATTTCTGACACCCCCGTAGGGGGTGATACCACCGTCCTTGAAAACCACTGTTCTAGACATTTCCCTGCTGCATTCTGGACAGTTTGGATGAATCTGTGCAGCTGGAGAGATAGCACAAAGGACCATGGGATATTCTGAACCACTGGAAGCGATGCCTAATGACCCCAGTCCCTGGGAATGTGCCCAGCTTGCTTAATAGGGAGCATCCTGCAGTGATTACTTGGGAGTGGACTCGGAGGAAACTCTGTAAGACCTGGGAATAATATTCCAAATGCCCACATATGTACTCCCAGGCAAAAGCAAACCTCCCAACGGAAACCAGTCAGATTGGGGAATAAAGGGTTTGTCCTAAAAACCTTGAGCATGGAGAGAAAAGATGACCCCAGAGAGGTACAGAGCCCAAGAAATTGGTCCAAGAGATCAGACAGAGCCCTGCCCCTTGCAATGTGGGAGATGAGCTGGGCCTGTGGTCATTGTTATGCAAATGAGATGCAAAAAAAAAAAATCCCCAAACTCTGAGCATTCCCTTGAACAGTGGCTTAAGAGAGTCCTCAAAGATGTTTTTACCACATGTGCAAGAAATTAAAATTAAGCTTAAGCTATCTGAAGAGACACTTTGACATTGCCATATGGTGGGAGCAAAGCTGCTTTTTGGATTTAGCAAACATCTTAAACTATTTTTCAAGTGATTTAGGTTCAGTAAGACCCAAAATGTATTTTTTTTTCCTCCAAGTACCTTTCCCCCCCTCATTTTAAACCCTAGGGTATTTTGAAGGGAATTCAAGCCACATGTTTCTGATTCATTTACACTTAACTCATCAACATGTTGTTTTGCAAGAGTCATTTGATGTCCAAAAGACCTTTTGAAATATATATTAAATGTACATATACACACACACTTATATTTACACACACACACACACACACACACACACACATTTAACCATTTCTTCTCCTAAAGAGCAGGGAGCTATGTTTTGCTTAGAATTAACTACCTCTAAACACCAAAGAAACATGTCAGACAAGAAAGAAGCATCCTTCAAGTCCTCGACATGGCCAAAAAAAAATTCCCCCTTCCCAGCCAAAGGTTTGCGAGCCAGAGTAGCCTAGTCCAAGAGAGGGAGAGGGAGGACCTTGGAGCTCCAGGACCGCGACCAAAAGGTGCAGAGTGCCTCCTTGAGGACAGGAGGCTGGGCACAGGGTGTCCCCTGCCTGCTTTGCACATAGGTGCTAACCAAGGGCTCGGAACTGTGTTTCTATGTGAGTTGATCCCGTTCATGCTGTAGGTTGCTTTGAAAATGCTCTCTCAATGGACAGATGATTGACAAAAAGACAATAGATGATAGATAGATGATAGATAGATAGATAGATAGATAGTAGATATACTTGTATAGGCGTATGTTTGTGTATATATATATATATATATATGGACATATGTATGTTTGGATCATGTAGATAAGAATAAAAGTACAGGGGCGCCTGGGTGGCTCAGTGGGTTAAAGCCTCTGCCTTCAGCTCAGGTCATGGTCCCAGGGTCCTGGGATCGAGCCCCGCATCGGGCTCTCTGCTTGGCAGGGAGCCTGCTTCCTCCTCTCTCTCTGCCTGCCTCTCTGCCTAGTTGTGATTTCTCTCTGTCAAAGAAATAAAAATTAAAAAAAAAAATAAAAAAAAAGAATAAAAGTACATACTTTATATCTATGTCGATATCTAGCGATATAATTTTGAAGAGAACTCCAAAGAAGTCCCTGTGGAAATCATTATTGCTTCTCGGTTAATTGGGTGTGAGCTATTTACTTTGTCAGAGCTGCCTTTCTCTACACTGCATTTAGCAGATCTGGGGCCTCTGGAAGTCCGTTTCTCCCTCTTGCACCCAGGGCAGACATCACTAATCAATATCTGAGCTCTTTCCTGGTGAGCCTGGACTAACTCTTGAATGCCTTTTTAAAGATAATTCTCCAGGAAGCTTCAGCTGTAGAGTTGGAGTCAGTACAAAGAGGTGACCTCTTTCTTGGTCATCCCTGTGAGGACATGAAGAAGCAGTAAGGGTTATCTCTAATTTATGATGAGAAAACAGAACACACTAGCTCACTTGCTTAGTGGCAGGCAGCTGGTAAAGGGCAGATGGAAGATTTGAACCCAGGTTTGAAAGACCTGTGAGTATTCCCTGATGTGTTTTCAAATGTTCTCACCATCATTATCACCTGCATCCCCATCACCGTTGCTGCCATCATCATCAAGCATTCTTGATGCTCTGCTTCTTAAAAAAAAAAAAAAAAAAAAAAAACTTAAAAAGAAAACTTCACCGGGAACATCACTATAGAAAGGAGATAAAATTAGCATATCTCATGGCTTAAATTTAAGACCTTCAGGAGATTAATATATATTAAACCTAAAATCAGGTGCTGGGGAAACAAGACTGTTACGATGACAAAAACATGAAGTCAGGTATCACCCATGACATTTGGGTCCTGTACAACTTCTCTCAACTTCCACCTGTGTGGTTCTTAGTCCCTACCATGTCATGACCCTACAGTTCAAGAGATATTTAAAGAGAGGATCCTTTAGGATCTCAAGGTACTGTCCAGTCAGCTTACTTTAAATGCTTGAGAGGACAATAAGAAAGTTATGTTTTAAGCTGTATCCCAAAAACATGCAGAAATGATTCCTTATTATGCATCCAAGCCAGCGAAGTTTTCCTTAATTTACTGCCAGAACAATAAACACCCATAATAAAATGTTATCCCAACATAATATGTTCCACATTCAATTTTTATTATAACCCAGTGTCTTAAGGCAAATCCTAGTCACAAAGGTATCTCTCCCCCAAAACAAAAATAAAAGACCCCAAACCAGCAAAACAAAGGGAACACAGAGGAGCTAAAACTACCACTCGTCATCAGAATACGTATGATCCAAGTAGTACACCAACAAAAAGAGGAACTGGACCATGATTCTTGTCCTTAAAAACACCATCTCCACTTTCTGCAGAGCGAGTGAGTTTACGTGTGTGTCTTGTACATGTGAAGCACTCTGCCAAAGTGTGGATGGATTTGATTTGACAAGAGGATGACCAGGTGTTAAGATGGAGAGACAGAGAGGCAAGAAAACATTATTACAACCACTGAGATGCCCCATGACCCGGCATTTCCAATTTAGGTCTCCTTCTCTTCCCTTGCCTCTCCTCCCACCTGATTCACAGCTTCAGTCTATGGATCAAAGCCAATGGAGAAAAATTCAGCAGTACCAATGGAGCTCCAAGCCTTTGCCTGGGTTGGACTGCCTGATGACTTTCTTCTTGTGGATGCTGAAAGCCAATCCATCCTTCTATCCCTCAAGAACCAACTCACAGGGTGCCTGGGCGGCTCAGTGGGTTAAAGCCTCTGACTTTGGCTCAAGTCATGATCTCAGGGTCCTGGGATCGAGCCCCGAACTGGGCTCTCTGCTCAGCAGGGAGCCTGCTTCCTCCTCTCACTCTCTCTGCCTACTAATCTCTGTCTGTCAAAGAAAGAAAGAAAGAAAAAAAGAAAGAAAGAAAGAAAGAACCAACTCACAAGTGTCATCCCCATCAAGCTTCTTCCAGACCAGAATTAATCACTGTGAGTCTGTCTTTGGTAATATTACCATAACGACTAGTATCACTCTTCTTAATCATGGCCTTGGGTGCTGTGCTTGGGTTGGATCCCGTGTTGAGTACTCGACACACATTATCTCATTCAATCCCCACAATGATCCATTGATACTGTTTCCCTCTTCCTCACTCCTTCTTCTCCTTTTACTCCTTCTTTCCCTTCTCCCTCTTCCATCTTCTCCTCCTCCCCCTCCTTCGTCATCATCATCATCATCATTGTCACCATCACCATCATCATTATTTTTTCCCTTCTTCCTCCTCTTCCTCCTCCTTCTCCCTTACCATTATTATTCCCATTTTGTAGGCAGGAAACTGAGGTCTAGAGAGGTATAACAACCTATCTAAGCTCACACATCAACTAAGTGAATGAACCAGGCTCTGGATGCTAGCCTATTGACTTGAACCTCCATCTCTCAGCCTCTCTGGCCACCATTGTGCACCATATCCCCTCTGCCCTCCACCATTTAGCTGTACTTCATAGCTAATAGTGTCTCTGCCACCTCTTGGGCCAGCCTAGTGGATTTTCATGGGCAGTGATGGTGTGGTATTCACCCCTAAATCTGTCTCTGGTGCTCTGCCTGGCACACAGGCTTTGGTAAATATTGACACTTACTTAAAAACTATTTTTTGAATGGGAAAAGCCTTTTCACAGTTGAAAAATCACAAAGTGAAAAGGGGAATAGAATGGAAAGTGTCTCAACCCTGGCACCCAGCGCCCCAGTTTTCCTCTCTCCTGAGCCAATCTGTTATATTGGTGTCTTACATATCCTTCTAGAAATATTTTATGCACATAGAAGGAAATATGCAAAAGCATTCTCTGTCCTCCTTTTAAAATATAAATGGTAGTACACTATAAATACTGTTCTGGCTTTTAGGTTAGCTATTTGTTGCTGTAATTAACAGTTATTCAACTTATTGAAAAGGTATCTAAAGAAGCCAAAACGAAAAACCTATTGCCGTTCCTTCTATACTCAGCATAAAAATTTATTGAGGTTTGTCTCCAGTTGGAAGGAGAAGAATATTCCCCTCCTGCCATCATCTCTGTGTATTCATTGCGCTTCCTCCCAGTTCAACAGAAGCCTGTGTGGGGCAAGCCTAGGGTCTAAATTCCCAGTGCCTTCTACTGGACCAGTTGGTGTCTGACAGATCTGGCTAAAACCTAGGGAGAGGAGCTGAGGGTCCAGGCTCCAAATTTATTTATTTATTTATTTATTTATTTATTTATTTATTTATTTCAGATTTTATTTATGTATTTGAGGGAGAGAGAGAATGAGAGAGAGAGAGAGAGCATGAGAAGGGACATGGAGAAGCAGGCTCCCTGCCGAGCATGGAGCCTGATGGGGGACTCGATCCTGGGACTCCAGGATCATGACCTAAGCCAAAGGCAGTTGCTTAACCAGCTGAGCCACCCAGGTGCCCCAGGCTCCAGCTTTCTGAAGATAGGTTGACCACACTAAGCCATGATGACCTCAGCAGGCAGGTCTAGGTGGGGGACAGTGGATTCAGGTGTCTGAAACAACACAGAGGCTCTCGGTGACTATCCAGTGGTTCCTGGGTCTCCAGATGGAATTCTAGCATTCCCCTTCTTTCATCTTGTAAGGTCTCTGGTTTTATCTTTGACCAGCAGTCTCGCTGCTGCTTTCTGTTCTGGTTGTGTGAAAGCCAGAGGGTCGTGAAGCAAATGGGTAGCTTTCTGTCCACTCCCCATCCCGCCCCAATCAGATGGTGCCACCAACCCCTCTTGGGTTGGAGGAAGGGGTAGGCAATGTGCCATCATTTTTGGCTTCTGGCAGGACATTCCCGTTTCTTGTTCCCACGGTGGCTTCCCACAGTCCTCCGAATTCAGTGAGGCTGAAAGGAAGGGTGGGCTGTATGTAGGCAGCTGAAGTCCACAGGACCCCCAGCCCACGGGCCGCTGCGTTTCCACAAAGGAGAGCCCCTCCTTGGGCGTGCCTTTGCGCTAGGCTTTGTTGCCTTCTCCACCCCTCTTTTCTGTTTCTCCCCCAATGTTTATACCTTATGCCCCTGGTCTACCACCCAAGGTGCCTGGCAGTCTCTGACTCAGAGTTCCTTTTTTTCAACTCCTTCTGCCTCCCGAGTCCAGCTGCTTTGCCCACACGAAACACTCATTTTACCATCAGCCGCCTACAGGAGGTTACATTTTCTGGTGCAATTTCCTTCAAATAATCCCTCTCTCCCCCAAGCATTCCTCATGACTAGAATTTACACCTCTTTCCCACCCCTTCTGCCCTGGTCCCTGTCCACATAATTCCCCGTCTCCCCCCGCCACGATGACCCTGCTTTTCCAGGGAGAATTTCCAACTTGCATTCGTTAGGAAGAGCCGATGTCGGAGCGAAGAGCTTCTGTTAAGTAGGGTTCAGAGGCCCAGACGTTTTTATACGAATTCAGATGGCTGGAACACCCAGCCACGAAGGGTTTTATGTACTGTTGGCATGGACTGCTTTGCCAACTAAGCTTCAAGACGTTTATAGGTTTGGTCGAGTTACACGGCGAGTCTTGGAAGGATTTCTCCGAGTTATGTAATCACTGGAAGAATAAGAGTGGGGGTGGGGTGGGGTGTGTGTGTGTGTGTGTTTCCGGAAGCTGTGCTTTACTTCTTTAAGAAAAAAAAACACACACACGAAAACCTTAATACAAAGGAATGTGTGAAAAGCACAGATATAAAAGCTCCAGGGCCTCTGGATGACGAGGAAGGAGTTAAAGGGCCAAAATGTGTTCAGCTCAATTGTCTCCATTCAAGTATGAACAAGATGGAACAAGCCTTCCGGTTCCCCAGGGATCCTGGCAGTGCGGAGTGCTGGATCATCCCTTCTCCTGAACCTCTTCATCACATGCATCCCCGTAGGTAACCTGCGAATTCACCATGTCCTGATTTGCAGAATCAGAAATCACAGACTTTCCTGTAAATCTGAAAGCTCCATGAGGGCAAGGCTCTTCCCCTTGTGTGGCAGGGCTCTGTTCCAGGCTAGCAGAGTAGCGGGCACGCCAGTGGAGAGGTGGGAGCTCAAGAAATACCTGTTACTGAGTGCACAGATCTGTGTTCATAACCGCGTGCCCAGCATTCAGCGTGACCGGCACATGAGAGGAGCCCGACAGGCATTTGTGAAATGAAGGGATGAAGAAAGGCGTCTCTGAGGGCAAACTGCTCCTTTGTCTCTTGAGGGATTTTGGATCATCTGCTGGACCTCATCAATGCTGTCTTGTGGGAATTCTGAAGTCTGCTATATTTTCTGGTCTGCAAGTGCTCTCCCCGCTCTGGTCGGCTGCCGCTAGAAGCCTTCACTCAGCTGCTTGGGATCTCCTCCTCCGTGTTCCAGGACTGGCTACAGATCTGGGCAGAGCTGATACAACCCACAGGGGGCACACCCTCTCTGGGTTTTTCCTTTCTTGGGTTGGTGCAGATCAAGGATTGCTCTCGAGCTGGAAGCGACGTGAACAGGAAATTCACCCAGAGTTGTCCTTTTCTTCTCTTGTTACTAATCACTTTCCAGTGCCTTCAGGTAGTTATTATTATTATTTTTTAATATTCTGTTTAGGGTTCATTGTTTTCTCCCAGGGAGTAGAAGGATCTGTCTGTCTAGCTGTCTAGCTTTCCATCTGTCTAGTCAACATTGTTGGTTGTAAACTGTCCAACACAATCTAGCCAGTCTACGCAGAACGTACATTTGTTAGAAGATAATAGGCAACTCACGGCCTCTCCAGGAGGGTCGTAGAGTCAGACGTGTAGCCTAGACAACCAAGAGTACCAGCCACAGAAGCATATTATGATGCCCCCGTGAAAGCTGCAAATCCTCTCTTGGTATCAACACTGCAACTTACACACAAACTCTACAGTTCCCAGTGACACTGGCAGCCAGATATTAGAGGCTTTGCTCACCTGAAAATTTGGACACCTTCACTTCTGCTTTCACAAAACGATGGATTTTATGCAAGTCTGCTTTTTTATGTTAGGAGCACCCAGTTGGTGGAGCCTTAGCCAAATACCTAGCAGCAAGGAGGCTGGAAAACTGAGCCTCACTTATGTCTTTGGGGCGGGGGTGCTTAGGATGTGGGAAATTCTCTGAAGAGAGGAAAGGTGGTTTTTTTTTTTTGTTCTTTTTTTTTTTTTAGATTTTATTTATTTATTTGACAGATAGAGATCACAAGTAGGGAGAGAGGCAGGCAGAGAGAGAGAGAGAGGAGGAAGCAGGCTCCCTGCCAAGCAGAGAGCCCGATGCGGGGCTCCATCCCAGGACCCTGGGATCATGACCTGAGCTGAAGACAGAGGCTTTAACCCACTGAGCCACCCAGGCGCCCCAAGAGAGGAAAGTTTTTCAAATGATGCCAGGTGGCAGAAATCACGAGAAAAAAAATATTATGACAATTAGCAATTTGACTGCATATCCATCTTTGCGTTCTTCATGTATCCATCCACTTTGGGGACAGGAACTCTTATTTAACAATTTACCCGCAGTTTTAACCTGGAGCCACATAATAATAATATACACCATAATAATGATAAAAATGCACATTTGTGCAGTGATTTATAGTGACAAAGATATTTTTTACAGCTACATATTATTTAATTGTCACAATGCCACTGGGGGGTAGGTTGTATTGTTTCTTTGTACACATCAGAAAATTGCTGCCCAGAGAATGAGAGGGAAGTGTCACAGGGCAAAGCTACATAACGGACTGGGACTAAGCATTTGTTTGGAATATTCGGACTTTAGGTATTGAGATTTTCCTGATAGTAGTTTGGAAGGACTAGACTTTACTACAAATCTAAAGATCCATGATGGCTAACAGAATGCAACTTTATTTTTTTTAAGATTTTATTTATTTATTTGACAGACAGAGATCACAAGCAGGCAGAGAGGCAGGCAGAGAGAGAGAGGGAAGCAGACTCCCCGCTGAGCAGAGAGCCCGATGTGGGGCTCGATCCCAGGACCCTGAGATCATGACCTGAGCTGAAGGCAGAGGCTTTAACCCACTGAGCCACCCAGGCGCCCCTGCAACTTTATTCTTCTCTCATTTAATTGACCAACATGACACAGCTCCCATTTCCCCTGGGAAATTCCCCAGAATTCCCCCACCACCACCCCTGCTGAGACCCAGACAAGCCAGGATGTCAGTCATCCTGCTCATTCAGTGATGATGTAGATCATGCAGGCCTCCACCATTTTGTAGGCATGCCTTCTGGAAAGCATGGCCTCTGAGATCAGAAAAGGGCAAGAGAGGACCAGAGAGCCAAGTGGACTATGTTAAGAGATCAGCTGCGGAAATGTCTTATGTGACTTATGCTCACTGTCTATTGGCTAAAACTCAGTCATATGACTCCAAACTAGCTGCAAGGGAAACTGGGAAATGTAGTTTTCCTGTGTGCACCGGAAGTATGTGTCCTAACATCTAGTGTGTGACATTCCATCTCTCTGCGCTATTACCTCTCTTGGTGTTTCCTATAGGGTCCAATATGGTCTCTTGTAATCTGGTGGGCAAAAATGTACAGGCATACGTAGAAGACATTGTGGTGTGCAATAATATGAGTATTGCAGTAAAATGAGTCAAGTGAATGTTTTAGTTTCCTAATGCATATAAAAGTTACATTTACACGACATTGTAGTGTGTGATGTGTGCAACAGCATCGTGTCTAGAAAACAATGTACACACCTTGATTTAAAAAATCCTTTATTGCTAAAAAACGCTAACCATCATCTTGGCTTTCCGCAAGTTGTCATCACAGATCACAGATCACCATAACAAATATGACAACAATGAAACAGTTCGAACTATTGTGAGGATTACCAAAATGTGACACAGAGACACGACGTGAGCAGATACTGTCGGAAAATGGTGCCAAGAGACTCCCTTGATGAGGGGTGACATGAACCTTCAGTTTGTAAAAAAACAAAACAAAACCAAACCAAACCATGGTATCTGTGAAGGGCAGTAAAATGAAATATTGCTGTCATTTTTAAACATAACTTTTACTGTGTTTTATTCTCTTTAATAACTCAGTAGTTTATGTTATTATGGGAAGTAGAAAATATAGGAAAAAAAAAAGAAATGTAAAAATAAAATCACCCCCAATCGCATAATTACCAAAATACAGTATTAATATTTTTTGTATCTGTTTTATATTTTTTTTTGTCATTTTATTTTTTAAAATTTTTTTCCTTTTTTTTTTCCATTTTATTTATTTTTTCAGCGTAACAGTATTCATTCTTTTTGCACAACACCCAGTGCTCCATGCAAAACGTGCCCTCCCCATTACCCACCACCTGTTCCCCCAACCTCCCACTATATTTTTTTTAATGTGTGTAGCCATGATGTCTTCCACAAAGGTTTCATATGTATAATTTTATATCCTGCTTTCTCACTACCTACAAAATTTTTGAAATATCTTTTGGAATATCTTTCCATATTATTTATATATATTATATATATAATCTATTTTATAAATATTTATATATTTATATTATAATTATAATTATAAATATAATTATATAAACACAATAATTATAATATAAATATCATATACTTATATATTTATATTACATACTTATATATTAAATTATGTATTTATACATTATATAAATTTTATATTTATTTATATTATATAAGTATATATTTATTATTACATAAATAAATACTTATATATTCTATAAATAAAATTATTTTATATATACATGTGTATATATCTTTAGATGATGAAATATATTTTTTAATTAATGTATTCTAATTTATTGAAAGAATCTCATCTTGAGGGGCACTTTTGTTAAGTGCATAGGCTCTGGATCTACGTTACCAGCGTTCAAATGCTGGCTCTAATCCCGCTCTTATACTATACTTAATCTATACCCTGGACCCACACTTGAGAGGACCCTAGTCTTTCCCCCAGCCCCCCACCATCCCCTTCTATGTAGTAGTCTATGGGGTGAGGAGATGTCCTCTGTAGAAACCATGTCCCCTTCCAGACCACACTCCCATTCCTGGGACCTTAGAATTTCTTGTCCTTGCGACCCCAAATCTGCTTTTAGGGCCTGAGCTGGTTTTTATCCAGGCCTGGCCTCCTGAGGAACAACTATGCTTCCGGTGTGTGTATTTGTAGATCTGAGAGATGTTGGGGGCCACGGTTTAGGACGGAGGGGTCTTGGATCAAGCTTGGCTGTGCTTGCCGGCCTGTCCACACATGTCTGCAGACGGCCCCTTGCAGCATGGGACAGAGCCAAGGGTGGGAAGAGGAAGGGAGTAAGAGCTTGGCTGTGGGCTGCTTCACCCCAGGCTATCACATCCGGGCACAGAACTCCCAGGAGTCTAAAGATTCAGCATTCAGCCTAGGCCTCATGTATTTTTCCAGGCTTGAGGCTAGAAAACATAGGACTTGACAGTTGATTAGCTAGATTTATCACTTTTCAAATGGTCTGCAGGCCTCCGGTTTTCTTCTCTTGTCCTGGGCCTGGCAGATGTTAACCATGACCTTTCCTGGCTCCAATCTCCCAAGCTGTGCGTCTCTGGGTAGTTTCTTATCCTTGCTGTGCCTCAGTTTTATTACCTCTAAAGTGGGCCAAATAATACTACCAAACTCACAGGGCTGTCGTGGAGATGAAATGAGCTAATACGGGCAGAGTGCCAAGTGTAGGGCCTGGGCACGTGGGAAACACTACATATTTAACACGAGAATTGTTATGGTTCTGATTATTTCCGGTGCCATGATGTTAAATATCAGATTATTCCCAGTCTTTGCTAACCAGAACAATAATTCAGTGAGCACCTTTTAAACTGCGGATCGGCACACAACCGTAATTATTTCTTTAGGGCAAAAAAAAAAAGCCAAGTGCTAGACAGGAAATTTTAAGGTCAAAGAGGGTGCACATTTGGAGTCTTTTGATATGTTAATAAGCTGCTTCTAGAATTAAATTAGTTGGACATATTCTTCATTAGTTCTCATTCCCTGACCGTTGAGGGTTTGGGCACTAAATGGTCCAGGCTGTCAGTGACTTTTTTTTTTTTATTATTAATATTATTATTTTTGTTGTTGTTAGTGACATTTTAAATTCAAACTCTTAGTGGGAGGAAATCAGCCCATGAATGAAAAGCTGGATTAACCTGAACACAGACTAATTAATGGCGGTCTCCTGCCCAGGAAATCAAAAAGCATATAATGAAGTCAGACGCAAAGCCCAGAAGTTCTTTCTTTGACTATTGACTGTATTCAGGATGGAGAACATTCTTTAGACCTCTTCCTTGCCTTGGAAAAGCCTGTGGCTGCGGGGTCTTAGCCCCCCCTCCCCTGCCCCCTTTTCAGCTTACCTCATTTGCCTTCCTACACAAAGGTTTTCATCCTGTGCACGGAGGAGCTCCGCATTCACCTCGCTCATCTTTCCCTGGAGAAATCAGTACGCTTCTGTGACTTACTGTCAGCCCCTGGCAGCTGGAGGTTCAGAGAGGAGGCCATGGCAGGTGGAGATTTGGGGCAGGTGTTATTTCCTTTTGGAAATGAGCTCTGGGAAGGTGACAGAAGCCAGTGGAGTTGAGTTTGGGGTTTAGTTACTCCATAAGCCCCAGGAGGACAATATCGTTCATGTATTTTCATCTGACTTTTGGAATGTCTAATTTCCACCTGTACCAAGTGTGGGAAATCGGGAAAACAGGACTCCTTGCAGCTGGGCTATTTTCCGAGGGCCCCTCTGTACCCTTCTCCATGGGGATCCGTGCCCAAGACCCTGGCCAGCATGGGCTGCCTCAGCGGGCTCCCGAGCCCTACGCCTTCTGTTTGGGGTTAGCTAATGGGAGGCACCCGCTGGAGTGAGAGGAAGGAGAGAGCGGCTGGGGTATTTCTTCCTCTGGCTCCCTTTGCTCTGGGTGGCATGTTTGCTGTGGCTACGTTCCTGAAGAAAAGCCACATCTCTTATAGTTCTCTGCGCAGCTTCACTTCTTTCCATTGGAGAACCTTGCAAAGTTAAGAGGGATAGAGAGCATTTTCCGGATTTTCCAGAGGGTTCTGGACCATTCGTTGCTAGTGAGTTTCTCTTACCTTGGTCCACAGGGTGATGGATAGACTCTCCCCTTTGCAGTAGGTTAGGTCCTTCCAGTGTTCTGTTTAAGACAGAAATTCTGTGGTGGGGGTCCAGATTCCAGAAGGGGGTCAGCCTGCTGTTTCTCATGTCATGATCCCAGGGCACCAGAATGTGGTGGCTGGGCAGCCAAGGGGTCTAAGTCCTGGTTCCATTATTTCCCAGCTGTGTGACCTTGTGCATGTGACATGAACTCTCTGATTCTGAGTTTCCTCACGCCCAAAGTGGAGATATTAGTAATAGTCGCTTCTTGGGTTGCTTGATGATGAGATGGTGCCTGTGAAGAACCTGGCACATAGGTAGGGCTCCCTTGTGACACAGTCAGTGAAGCATCTGACTCTTGATTTCGGCTCAGGTCATGATCTCAGGGTCGTGAGATCGAGCCCCACATCCTTCTCCCTCTGCCCCTCCCCCTACTCTCACTCTCTCTTGCTATATAATAAATACGTAAATTTTTAAGAACCTGGCATGTAGAGACCACTGAGGGAAGGTAAACTACTGTTATTATCTGTCCCATTTGTCTATTGCTGCATAGTCAACCCCCCTAAAACACAGGGGCATGCAAGCCTGCCTGTGAGCCTATGATTCAGGTGGGATTTGGTGGGGATGACTTGTCTTTGTTTCACGCATTGCCTAGGGTCTCTATTGGGGTGACTTACAGTGGCTGAGAGCTGGACAGTCTGGGGGCTGGTTGGGCGATACTGTCTTTTCATGTTGTGTCCAGGCTTCCATGTGTCCCCCCAGCACAGAAGTGTCAGGGTAGTTAGACTCCGTACACAGCAGAAGCAGAAGCTAGGCAGAAGCTCCAGGATTCTTTTTTTTTTTTTTTTTTAAGATTCTATCTATTTCTTTGAGAGGGAGAGAGAGAGAGAGAGAGAGCGAGTGGTGGGGGGAAGAGCAGAGGGAGAGGGAGAAGCTGACTCCCTGAGCAGGGAGCCCAACATGGGACTTGATCCCAGGACTCTGGGATCATGACCTGAGCCAAAGGACACTTAACTGACTGAGCCACCCAGGCGCCCCTGGGAGTTCAAGGCTTCTTATGAATGAGTCTAAGCAGTCCCAGAATATCCCTCTCACCACATTCTGTCAGTGAAACAAGTCAATAAGTCCAGCAGGGAAATTCCAATGTGGAGGAATGAGATACCACTTCTCAACAGGCACTGAAAAAAAAAAAAAAAAATCTGTGGTCATCTACACTATCATTCACAGAGGGGAGCACTGTGGGCGGTGGTGGACTATAAATAACAAAGGGAAATTTGGGGATTTGGAGAGGACTTCTCCCACTTTAGAAATGTGGCTACCCGTGGTGAACATTTACTCTATGGAGGTCACAATAGAGGTCATGATGTGAAATACCGTATCTATGAGGAATCCTGCTTGTTGTGATAGAAACCCAACTCCAATGACTTTTAACAGAAAAGAAAAAGAAATATATAAATGGCAGGGGTAGATTCATTGGTTCATGTAACTGGGAACTCCCCCAGAGGACCATTTGACCCAGGACTCCTGGATCCATTGAGCTGTCTTCCTCTCCAGTTCTAAGACAGATCCCTCCATGTGGCTGACTTGATGGCCAATGGAGGCCCTCGGTTCCTAGTCCCCACCTGAGAACCACCCTCTTTCCTGGAGAAAAGACCAAGAAGAGTTTGACTATTTGGGTCTCAGTTCAGAGCTCATGCGGTGGTGGAGGGAAACAAGATTGCCAATCCATGAAGACTGTCAAGCCCCATGAACTAGTTGTCAGCAGAGAAGGGTTCTGAGGCCACCAGAGGGAGGAAAATAGGAAAGAGGGGCCACAAAGGCAAAACCACTGTGGGCACAGTCTCTTCTAGGCACCCCATATGCTGCTGTGCTGATGTAATTCTGATGCTCACTACATGGAATTAGTGCAGACCCCACGCATGAAGGCCACGTTCCCCAACAAGGTCAACTTGATGTATACTCATCAATCACTCATACAAGACATTTGAGGGCCAAATCCAGCTAGGCGGTTTTTCCCTCTACTTTAGAGACAGCCCTGATATGCCAAGAACCCAACATTGGGTATTCACCTCACTTGGCGGTCACAAGCTCGGGGTCCCCAGGCCACCCACATTTCTAACAAGCCATCTAAAAAAGTGAGGGTTCCCATGCCCTCTTCAGATTTGATAACGTGCAAGAATGGTTTGCAAAACATAGGAAAGTGCTCTACTCCTGATTGCATTTTGATTATAAAGGAGGCAAATCAAGAGTAGCCAAACCAAGAGACCTAAGGCAAAAGTTTGGGAGGGTTCTGAGTGTAGAACTCCAATGGCCTCTGTCCTTGGAATCGGGGTGCATTGCCCTCATTGTATATCCGTGTGTTCACCAAACAGAAAGCTGCACCAAGCTTCGGTATCCAGAGTCTTTACTGGGGTTTCATTGCATAAGCACGAGTGATTGGCTCCCAGACACGTGTTTGAGGCCAGTCTCCAATTCGCCTCCTGTTCTACCAGGTGAGACTGGCTCAGAACCCGACCCTCTAATCACGAGCTTGGTCTTTCTGGTTGACCAATCCCCATACTGAGTCACCTCAGCTCTTTGCATCAGCTCAGGTGTGATCCAAGGGGCTCATGAATAACAAAGACATTCCTGTGACTCAGGAAATTCCAAAGAGTCTACTTAGAGTCTACTACCCAGGAACCAGGGAGAAAGTTCAGCAGCATTCTTTATTATACAGCGCATGCATTCATTGACATAAAATATGAAATTCCTATAAGAAATTATCTTGTCACCCACTTAAAAATGAAGACACTGGGAAAATCCTGGGATACACAGGATTTGAGCCCATGCTTTCATTTTTCTTTTCTTGCTATACTCCAATGTCTGCCTCTAATGAGAAAGCTACTTTGTCACAATTAACCACCTCAAGTCCTTCATCTCCGGTGGGGGAGTCCTAATTGTTCCATGCTAAATGAATAGTTGACTTATTGTGAGAGAATTCTAAGTACTTTTCTTTTATCTTGCAGAAGATTCTGGGAGTTAAAAGATTTCATCCCAGCTCTGCCCATTAAGTGCAGTTGGATGAATGGCTGTACCTCTCTAGACTCAATTTCTCCATCTGAAAGACAATGAGACTGGGCTAGCTATTTCAGAGGATTTCGCAAGCTCGAGAGGTGCCAGAACTCACTGTTACGAACCTTTGCAAGGTGGAGACGTCACTTAACTTTGAGATGATGTAGGAAAAGTATGCCTTCCAACAGGGGAAATCGACACCCTAAAATTCCCTTTTATTCATCTGTCCACAGACATTTTTTAAAGATTTTATATATTTATTTGATGGCATACTCAGGGGGAGCATAGGCAGAGGGAGAGGGAGGAAGCAGGCTGCCTGCTGAGCAGAGAGCCCCACGCGCAACTCAATCCCAGGACCCTGGGATCATGACCTGAGCCGAAGGCAGAGGCTTAACCCACTGAGCCTCCCAGATGCCCCATCCACAGATAGTTTTTGAGGACGTGTGTGTTCCGGACGCTGCACTTGATATTGGGGATACGGCAACATAAAGGCAAGTATGGAGTTTCCCTTTACGGACTCAGAGAGTGGCGAAGTCTGATATTAACTCAGTCATTCAAAAGTGGGGTGTTTGGGGCATAAGATGGAAGGATCTAACTGAATCCAGAGTCAAGGGGGGCTTCCAAGAAGAGGTGGCATTTAAGCTAAGACCTAAAGGATCTGAAATTGTTAGCAGGCTGGAAAAGGTCAGTGACAGTGTCCTGGGGTGTTCTGGGTGGAGGAAGGAACCCATTGAAGGCCAGAGCTTGGCATATCAGAACTGTCTCTAAGTAGAGGGGATAACCACCTAGGCTGGATTTGGCCCTCAAATGTCTTGAATGAGTGACTTGATGAGTTTACATTAATTCTTCAATTAAAATTTAAGCATCCTAGGGATAGGGCCAATAGATGCTTCGAAAACCTAGAACCCAATATTGGGTACAGATCAGTTTGTCAATAAATTCCACTTAACAAAAAGCTCTTGGAATCTATGGAAGCCAATGGAGCGGGGAGGCACCCGTTTAAACCAACACTTACTGAGCACTTATTATGCAAGCACCATTCTGATTGCTAATATGATAATTCACTTAATCCAAATAATAAACATTTTATAGAATGTCCCCATTTCACAAATCAGGAAACCAGGGCGCAGGAAAGATAAGTAACTTCCTAATGTTCAGTAGACGGTAAAGCTAGGATTGAAATGCTGGCAATCTGCTCTTAGCTTCTCCATCACACTGACCATATAGAAAAAGGAAGGTAGGTGAGGTCTTACCTTGCAACTCCACACACTTAAAATATCGGGCAAAGTATTTTTAGACAAATATCATATGATCAGACATTTTGACTCTAAAACCCACCGAGGCCAGATGTCTCGAGCCAGACAGTAAAGAAAAATATCAGCTAAACACTTTGGAATGTGCTTATGCACCAGGTATTACAGAAGGACATGGTTAATTTGCATCATCTCATTTAATTCTCAAATTAACCGGAGGGACAGGGGCTGTTCTTTTAACTTCCACTGAAACTGAGGCTCAGAGAGGCTAAGGAACTTGCCTGAGCTCACCTAGCCAGAAGTGCAGGCTCTAACTGGTCCCTCTGAATGCCAGGCTTTCTGTGCTCACTGACTCAACAGTAAAGTCCATGTAGATCCAGCTCCACATGGGACAGCATGGGAAAAAATGGGAACAAGACTCAGCATTTCCTGTGTGTTTAAGGACTGACGTTCCCTGGAGATTGTAGGCTGGAGTCATGAAGGTGTCTGTCTCCATTGATAAGTCCCTCCCAGCTCCCACGCAGACAGCCAAACGCCTCACACCCTCCCCTGGCTCCTAGAGGAATGACTTTCACACTGAAGGGAGGTGGAGATGGTTCTTATCTTGACACTTCAAAGAAAGCCTTCCCCCTTGACATGTTCCTGCCCTAAACAGTGATGATGGGAAAACTGGTGATGAAGGGTTGGCCTCGTCCCTTTGATCCCGGGGCAACTGCTCTTCCAGGCCAATCCCTGCTCTTCCAAGCCTGCGGAATGCTGGGCCCCACTGGCTTTGCTTCTTGCTTTCTGTAATACAGCTTCAAATGGTTCCTTGACTTCTTCGGTTCTGTCCAGAATAAATTGCTAAGAGACAGGGACCAGATTTCAAAAATGGAAAGAACTTTTTGTCTGGTGGCAGATTATGAATTGCTTCGACCATCTGGGTGGTTCTGATGTTGGTAAACGCTTCTTCTACCCATGTTCCAATTCTGGTGCTACTCCAACCCACGCTTCTGAATTTGAGGGTCACGGTTCCCCTTGATAATCTATGGGGACCTGTGGACTTGTGCTCAAAAAAAAAAAAATTGCACACAAACAGGGAAATTGGTGAATGCAATTTCAAAGGGCTCACAAGCCCTCCAAAGCCCACCCCTGGGTTTCTTGGGGGTGCATGGATTCAAGTTAAGAATCCCTCAGAGCCCAGCCACTGCCACTCAGAATGGAGTGCTGTGGTGTTCTAGAGTCAGGCATCCCTGGGTTGGAATCCCTGCTATGACTGTTTCTCCCTGCCTTAATGACATTGCCCAATCTCTCTGGTCTTCCATTTCTCCATCTGTAACTTCTAACCCAATCCTCATGTAGCTGTGAAGATTACAGGAGTTCATGCATGAGAAATGTTGAGCATGTGTGTTATTGGCGTAACAGGTTCATTGGTCATAACATCATTATGATATGATTTCCTGTCTCTTCTGATCCTGATCCAAGAAAGAAACTCTTAGAAAAAGAGACACTTTAGATACTCAGGCCTCAGTTTCCTCATATGACAAATGGGTTGATTACAGCTCTGTCTTGCTAATGCACATTTTTATGAGAAGGCACAACCGAGCTAAAAGAGAGTATTCTTTACAAATGCTATAAACATGTGACTCGGAGATCATTATTCTGTTTTATGGAAAGGCTTTGTTGATTTTGAGTTGGGGGGTCTTCTAACTCTATAAGCTTGGGGTGATGGGCTTCCTTGGTATTCCAGAAAGACTGGAACCAAGAGAGCTACCTTCTTGGTAGATCACTAATTCCAAGTACTTGTATAATGTTAATTAGTATTTCACAAAATTCATCTAGCCAAACCCATAGTCGAGGCTTCTCACCCTTGTCTTCCGGGAAGAATAAGGTAAGATTGACATAAAGGAATTCCCTCCTATTGCAAAAGGGAGGGGAGTGGGACTTGGTCATTAAACCAGTACATGTTCCTGACCCCAACTCAGCACACCGAGACAGCTCGAGAGAAGGTTGCAAGACAAAGATTCTGATGAAGAAAATATGAGTCACAGGAGGAAGACATTCTGGACCCCAGAATGCACCCAACATCGGACCATTCCCCAGTGGATCGATGGCCTTTTGAACGACAGGCACTGTTGTAGACCCCTGGAGAATCAGGGGTGCGTAAGGCTCTGGCTTGGCCTTGAGGGTCTTCCTGAATAGTGGGGACACAGCAGTGATCGTAGCAGGTATCACGTCCTGCTCTTTGCTCACACCGGTTCATGCAGCAAACTTGAGCAGAACACCTACTACTTGTCAGGCACTGAAGTCAAGCCCCGCCCCTTTCCCCAGCTTCCTGAACCCTGATGCAGTCCTTTTATCTTTGGCACGAAGGCATGAGGGAAGATAAAGACAAAACCAGACAGAGAGGCCTAGAAGAGCCAGCCAGGTGAGGAGGAGAGAGGGAGCTGTCAGCCAACAAAATTTAGAGCCCTCTTACCCAGTCAGCTCCATGAAGACACCATCCCACCATCTGCGTCATGAGTTGACAGTTGCACGGGGTTGTGGGCTAATTTATGATTTGGAGATTGCTGCCTGTGGCATAATTCACCCTGGGAAGTAAGGCCTAGGTCAATATATGTTTAAGTAAAATAGGTTCTGGAAAGCCCCCAGGGGTCAAGCTGGGAAAGCAGCCTCCGATTGCCAAGAAGGGAGGAGCAGGGACCAGCAAGGGTGGAACGAACAGCCCCGGGAGGAGCGAGGGGGGCTGGGCAGGGAGCACCACGGATCAGGAGCGAGGGCTCTTTGATGCTCCGCTCTAGGCTCTGTAGGGATGGAAGAGCCAGAGAGGCCGATGGCATGTACTCACGGTTCATCAGCACGCTGTCTTTCATTTAATCTCTGTAATATACTTAGTTTATCCGATGTGTTTAAACGTAGGTGGATTTAATACACTAAACTTGTGAAATGTACCAACGAGGACAAATGACAATAGCACACGCCTATGCTTACGTATGTGTATGTGTCCTCATCTACCCACAAGCAGATGCACAGTACAATAGGGTTTCAGTTTATATTAGTTTATTGGGCAGGTTCTTTAATGGCTCATTTTTAAAGGGATCTCGGAAAGTTCCTGACTATACAGGTATCCTGATCTCTTACATGTACACACTAATTATTGTTAATGAAATCAGTTAAGCACTGCACCCAGGGCTGTCTGTATGTATCTCATCTGATTGCCCAGAACAGCCCTGCCCAGGGTGCACAGTTAGCCCATTCTAGAGATGTGGGAACTGAGGCTCAGAGATGGGATTTTCCCACCAGCACTCTCTGCATCTCTATTCTGCCATCGGCGATACGGGCGTAATACTGTCCCCCCTCAGATACACTGCAGCCTCTCTCCGATTGTCAGCTTCATCTTCCTTAAAATGAAGAACAGTAGGGGCGCCTGGGTGGCTCAGTTGCGGAAGAGTCTGGCTTTTGATTTGGGCTCAGTTCACGATCTCAGGGTCGTGAGATCAAGCCCACCTAGCGCCGAACCTGCTTAAGATTCTCTCACTCCCTCTCCCTCTGCTCCTCGCCCTACCCCATGCTTTCTTTCTGAAATAATTAATTAACTAATTAATTAAAAATAAAATGGGGGCGCCTGGGTGGCTCAGTGGGTTAAGGCCTCTGCCTTCGGCTCAGGTCATGGTCTCAGGGTCCTGGGATGGAGCCTCGCATCGGGCTCTCTGCTCAGCAGGGGACCTGCTTCCCCCTCTCTCTCTGCCTGCCTCTCTGCCTACTTGTGATCTCTGTCAAATAAATAAATTAAGTCTTAAAAAAATAATAAGATGAAGGACAGTACAGACAGATGGGTAAATACAACCAGGTTCTGGGCTTGGAGGGGCAGGGAGTGAAGTCAAGATACCTTGTTCGAGGAGCCGCATGTGCAACCATGTGATTTCAGGGTCTTTCTAGAAAATTCTCTGCAGGTGGCTGTCCTGGCTATAATACTAGCTAAAAGTGGTCACGTGCATACTGTGTCCCAAAACTAGAAAACAGTAATTTTAGCTCCCAGCCTACAGATCTATGTTTTAAAGGTTAATTCGAGATGTGAGTAGATAAGGATGAAGCAGGCGGGTACTACCCCATTTGCTAGAACAATACATTGACCTAAAAGTGTTTCAGCATCCTTGATGTACAAGCTGGGACGCCTTCCAGACCCAGCCACTGAGTTTCAGCCTTTGGAATTTAAACGTTGGCAGATCTTCTCTTCATCCCCCTTATCAATATGAATTCTGATGCCCTTACAATTTCCAGGTAGTTCTGGTATTGGTCTTTATCTGGGCTTCTCGCTCCAGAACTTTCTGGAGCCAGGGTTCAAATCAAACATCATGCCTATGAACTGAAATAATCATTTCTGCTACAGATTCCCTCCCTTTCTTTATCTCCATCCACCTCGCTAGTAAAATTTGGGAAACTGAGTCATGGGATGGCTGAGCTCTGAGGGGGAAGCTGTCGGTCCCATTCCTACTATATGAAAAAATTCAAAGCCATAAATTAACTTCTGCCTGCCTTAATTCTTTAGAGGGAGCAGGAGAGAGGGGACACACATTTTTCCCCGAACCAAACTGAAACACAAACCTGGCTCAGTGCTACGGTTTCCAAATTGAGCAACTAAAAATACAACACCCTGGGTAAATTTAAATGCAAAAAAACAATGACTAAATTAATGCATGTAAGTATATGCATAACTAAATTAATGCATGTAACTATATGCATAACTAAATTAATGCATGTAAGTATATCTCATGTAATATTTGGGCTATCCTTATGCTAAACGAGTTCAGTTTGTGTTCACCTGGAATACAAATGTAACTGGCTGTCCTGTAGTTTATCTGGCAGATGCTGTTGGATCCAAAGCTTGAACATTGGTCTGGATTTGGAAGAAATTATAGGAGAATGGTAAATTGTAGGAGATGGGGAAATCCATCACAAATATCTCAAGTTGGGCTCTCTGAGCAAACGTCTCCTGTGGTCACCCCCAGTATAAAAATCACTAACACTGAGCAGTTCCAGGCTCAAGGCTCTAAAAATGGAGGGGATCCGTGGCTCACCCCAGATCCACAAGGTGGGGAATTATGGGTGTCCCCATTTTGCAGAATGGAAAACCGAGGTCTGGGTATTTTGCAGCTGGCAAGAGGATTATACCAAGGCTAGAGTGTATTAATGAGCCCAGACCTCTTGATGTTCCTTGAGGTGCCAGGACGGGGGGGGGGGGGGGGGAGCCCTTGTCCAAGGTCTCATGCTATTCCCCAACAAAGCCAAGGTTCTGACTTCGAGTCTGTGTACTTCCCCATTCCCCATTCCTTTCTAATTCCTTCCACACCAGTTTTGATCCAACTCAAGTTCTAACAGCCAGCTTTAAGAGAAATTGAATTTCCTTAATAGGTTTTCCTAGACAAATCACTTGAGCCAGGGAAACTCCAAGAGAGAATTAGAGGGAAGCTAAGAGCCTTTCATTCTCCTTCCGGCTCTGCCACAAATGGACTCCGCAGAGTTGGGCCCACCACTGGCATGTCTTGGAGCCTCAGTGTGGGCTCTGGAAAACCAAGGGGGCCATTCTCAGTGACCCCCGAAGTCCCTAACACAGTAGCAGTGAGATTCTGTGATGCCCTGTCTCCCACAGGTTCCTGCACTGGAGTCTAGCCTCACACACCCAGCGTCTTAGGCTGATACAATAGACAGCAGACAAATCCCATTACAGACCACTCTGAGTCTCCACTTTGTCACTGACTGTTATGTGACCTTAAATAGGCATTCTCCCCTAATCTCCCTAGGCCTGGCCTCTCCTGTTAGCAGCTGGAGACAAGGGTATTTACCTGTAATAAAGCTCTTTGAGCTCCTCAGATAAAGAGCTTTGCATCAACAAAGCTCAAGCAGATTTTTTTTTTTTTTAATGGACCAGCATGCAGGCTTTGTTTTGTGTTTTTGTGTTTCTTTTCTCCCCCTACACTCCAGAGAAGTGCAAAGTCATGTTTGCCCTCCAAATTTTCTCCGGATTAATTCATTTGTTTGCTTCTGGGTTTGAATAGGGTCTTTTTTCTGGACCAGAGGTTCCCAAACTTTCTCAGCTCACCGTGACTTTAGTATCTTCATGATTTTTTTTTTCATCGTGCCCTGCACAATTCTGTTTATGAAGTCATCAGCTCCAAAGATCGTAGCAATTAATCATGCTCCAGTATGGCTGTGACCCCAGCAGCTAGAACAGTGGTCTGCTACACAGTAGGGACTTAATAAATTTTTGCAAATTATTTATTTGAATAAATGTTAAGAATGGTGACTGAGAAGTCCACTATTGGATTGAAGGTTTATGGAAAAGGAAAATGTCAGAGATTCATGGGGGAAAAGGAGACTCCAGTGAAAACTGTCTTTGATACTTTGTTTCTTTACTCCCATGATTGCTAGTGATAATCGTCACCATGTCATCGCGTGTAATGTTAGAATAGGTGCCGAGCATTTTCCATACATGAACATCAGTTTGCCTCCCCCATCAGGGTTGCGGCCGTGAACGTGCCATCCGGAGTAGCGCCTGACACAGAGGAGTCACTCAACAAGTATTCACTGAGTGGATAAAGGAATGAATGAATGTTTGTATGTTTCAGTTAATCAGAAGGTTGTTCGGGCTTCACAAAGGAAGCCACTTTGTATGAGATGACATTGACCACACTGTGACATCCTGTTCCTATCATCACTTACATTTGTACCTGGACACCATTCCAACCTGGGATATATTCATCGTTATCAACACCTTTGATGAATAATGGAAGTGAGACTAAAGAAAATGAATGGCTTACTTAAGGGGATATGGCTTCTTTTTTTTTTTTTAATAAGTTTTTATTTTTTATTAACATATAATGTATTTTTATCCCCAGGGGTTCAGGTCTGTGAATCGCCAGGTTTACACACTTCACAGCACTCACCACAGCACATACCTTCCCCAATGTCCATAACCCAACCACCCTCTCCCTCTCCTCCCCTCCCCACCCAACTGTCAGTTTTGTTTTGTGAGATTAAGAGTCTCTTATGGTTTGTCTCCCTCCCAATCCCATCTTGTTTCATTTATTGCTTTCTTAGCCCCCAAACCCCCTCTCAACTTCCTTATATCAGGAAGATCATATGATAATTGTCTTTCTCTGATTGACTTATATCACTCAGCATAATACCCTCTAGTGGGACACAGCTTCTAAGTGGCAGTCTAGAACTTGTTTGAGCTAAGTATGTCTTTTTACCAGAAAATATGGCATCTTTTAAATGTTTACACCTAAAAAATGAAGATATTTACGCAAAAGCGTGACGCCAAACAATCATGCTATATGCAAAATAACCAGACCTGCTGTAGAGCAAATGTTTAGTAAAGTCACACCTGTTCAAAGTTATACGAAGCCAGTTCATCTATGCGCGTCTGCGTTGAATCGCATTGGAAGATAACGTCAAAAGTCTAAATTTGAGGCCTTTTTTTCCTAAACTGAAGTATAATTGCATCCACCGAAATGCACAGATCTGAAGCACATGGTTTGATGCATTCTGACAAATGTGTACACCCATGTAACCAACATCCCAGTCACAATGTAAATCATCACCATTACCTATTCCTGCCTACCCACTCACCCCTGCTTCCCAAAGGCAACCATTGTTCTGATTTCTACCCCTACAGACTAGTTAGTCTGATCTTGAACTTCCTACAAATGAATCACGCAGTAAAACTACTCTTTTGTGCTGACTTCTTGTGCTCAATGCATAGTATTGTAGAAAACAGTACTTACTTGAATGGTCTTTGAAATGTTGTAATGTTTATGGAGTTCTGGATATTTATAACATTATTATTCAGCGTGGGTCAAAATGCACTTGGTTAAAAATAATATTAAGTAAATCATAGTACAGGTGGTGCGCATGTTGGATTGCCATTTGGAAAATGTTGAATTCTGGCATCGTACTTCACAGCACAGATCTCGTGGTCACGGGTTCCTGGGTCCCTGGGTTTTGGCTATCGCTAGGTGACAAACCAGATCCTCAGTTTTCTTTCTTGTAAAATGGATATGGCATTTTACTAACTCTCACAGGTTTGCTGTGAGAATAAAATAATTTAATACATTGAAGCCTTTTAACTCAATGCTTGGTACAGACGGATACACGGCAGTGATTCAGGATGGCAAGAGTTAAACTATTAGGATTTTCTTTGTAGCCTCAGACATGGAACCATTAGTACAATAACCACAGGCTACACTTTCTTGGCTACCTCTTCCTGCTTCCCTTTGGATGAGCTCATAGTATCCTCCACAGGAGGATGGCCATTCCAGTGATTCCCAGGGAAATATAAATTCCAATTTCCTCCAATGGTAGTCATCGTTGTCCTAGCTAAGCTGTGCATGAAGGAGATATCTGCATATGATGTATTTGTTTAGGGTTTTATTCTGTAAGTCAAATTTCTCACTTTGGCTGGAAGATGGAAATCTAGCCCCTCCTCCCCCTTATATCTGAAATTTCTCTCTTGGCTATTTTCTTGGGCACACCCTCGTCCCTACCACCTTGAATTGGGGCATTGCCATCTAGAACCATGTAAAATCTCTCTGTCTCAATCTCGACTCACTCCCTCACTTTCCCCCCTGCCACAGTTTGGCGTTGGTCCCCATGCAAGACTCCGACAGATCCTTTCTCTGCTGAGACTTGTTTTAGGGTCCCCGAAGAAGGCATGACCATAGCATGGTGTCTGAAGTCTTTGAGGGGTTTTCTCTCTGGCCTCCTCCACCACCATACTGCCCCTAGGACTTCTGATTCCACCCCCTCGGCATTCAACTACTGGGAGCTCCTTTCCCTTCTTGCTTTTTTCTGTCTCCAAGCCTTTCCCCATGTCTGTTTAGTGAACTGCTCTTCCTTCAGCAGAAACCTGCTTAGCTATGACTTTTATAAAGCTTTCCTCCCCCTGTCTTCTGCCCCATACTTATCCTCGAAGACTTTAATTGGTCCAGTTACTGAAGGATTGGTGTGTCTGTATGTCCGCCTCGCCGCTGATATGAGCAAAAGCCAACACTGAACACTCACCGTGCATCAGGGACTGTTTCAAACACTTCGTAATTTTACTTCATCCATCCTTCGTAATATCCCTTAGCGTTAAATTGCTGCTGTTCTCACACCCATTTTACAGATGAGACAACTGAGTTATGTCACTTTTCCAGGGCCCCATGCCTTGACAGTGAGGTCCGTGAATGGATAAGTATAATAACTATCAAACACCTAGGATAGGTGAGAGGATTACTGATAGGATGAAGATGGTTGGAAGGTTGAGAAACCTTTAGAATTCTGTTTTCTTTCTCTTCTGCCTCTTTCTTGGCATGACTGGAGGAAGGAAAGCTGCACTTTTGGACAGATCATGGTGACATCTAGTTCAGGTTTCCAATTCAGTCTTTCTCGGTTCTGTGCTCCAAAGCTGAAATCAGAATTTTTGGTCTCAGCCTTTCCATCGACATGCTGGTAGGACTGACAGATTTAGCAAATGCAAAATAGGGTCCCCAGTTAAACTTTAATTTTATAGAAACTACACATAACTTTTTAGTGTAAGTATGTCCTAAATATTGCACGGGACAGACTTATACAAAAAGATATTCACTGTTTATCTGAAACACAAATTTAATGGGATGTCTTGTATTCTGTGTGGGATCCCTATAGTTGGGGTGATGCTGCATCCCTGGGGGCATATCCCAGTGTCAATCATGGGAGAGAGACTGCTTTTTGCTGGATATTCGGCATCGTACTTTAAATTGATTAATTTACTCCACTCAATAACTTTGGGTAGGTGGGTAGGTATTAGCGGCCTCATTTTATAGATTTTTTTTCCTAAGTAAAAGCTCCCATTTATTGGCTTCTTGTTATGGGTCATGAGACAGACTAAAGATGCTTGCAGATCCTTGACATTCCTTCCATTGTGGGGTGGGGGGTGGTCCTTGTCTCCTCCACTTGAATTAAGAGAGGTTGGGTGGTCTGCAGTTGCTCTGGCCTATAGATTATGGCTGATGTGGTGCTTCCACTTCTGGCCTCTTGGAAGACTCATTTGAGGGTAGGACCAAGGACCTCGACCTAGACAATCATGTACACAAGGAAATAGCTGTTTCAGACCTCTAGGTTTTGGAGTAGTTCAATATGCAGCAAGAAGTAAGTGGACAAAATCCACAACCATTGAAGGCATTATGGCCCCATCATTTATTAGCTCTGTGACCTTGAGCCTCAATTTCCTTGCCTGTAAAATGGGAATAATCCCCAATTTGTAGAAAAGGGAACTGAAGCTGTGGAATTTTTGCTAACTTCCTTGAGGCCACAAGCTTGAGGCCACCAGCCTGACTCCAGACCCTGGCTAATGTTTCTCCATTCTTGCCCATTCTCACTAGCTTTGACATCTAATAAGTCTCAGTTTCCCCATCTGTAGGACAGAGATGTTAATAGTAACTTCTTTATAGGGTTATCCTGTGCATTTTTAAAAAAATGATGCAAAGTGGTGACTATAGAGTCTGGAGCAGAGTAAGCATCCAGTAAACATTCGTGACTATTATTATTTTATTATCTCTTCTGCCAAAGCTGACAGCGAACATCCATCCTGTGCCGGCTTTTTCCCCGGGTCTCTAACTTGCGGGAAACCTCATCAGGAGGGCATCTTTAACTGAGCAATCCAGAGCACTGCTTTTTAATATTTAATGAATTCCTGAGGCCCTCGGAGAGGAATGTGAGAAATATCCTGTAAAAATCTATTAGTGTTAATAAAATACCACCCAACAGGTTGGCCATTACCAGCAATTAAAGTTTTCAAGCAGGTCAAATAACTCTTTGTGATGATTTGAGCAACTCCCTTTTCCGCCCACCTTTCTTCCTCTTTATCGAGCATGTATTATATCTGTGTTTAAGGTTCTGGACTCAGGCTTGTCGTCCCTCCCCGTTCCAACCAGTGGGTTCAAACACTAATGAGGTGTTTATATTCCCAGCTCATCCATCACAGATATGTGAACCCAAGCTCCAAGTGATAGCTGAAAATGTAAAGTTGGCTTCCAAAATAAAGGAGCCCTTTTCAAAAGGAGCTTCCTCACCTTTGCTGAGCTTCTTAAGGTCAAGGGAGGAGAGGGAGGAAGGAGCAAAGCACTGTCTCCTCTTTCTCTCCTGATGAGAGAAGAGAATTCATGTTTTCCTGGAGGTTAATACATGCCAGGAGCCATGGTTGGTCCCTTCCCATGCAGCCCTTATGAAATCTTCACAGTAAGAAAGAATGGCTTGATGGGCTCATTTGCCAAATGGAAGGAGGTTCAGAGAAGTGAAGTCACTTGCCTTAGGTCACACAGCTAGCCAAGGGCCATGCCAGGATTGGAACCTAGGTTTTTGAGATCCCAAAGCCTCCAGTGGTCATTAATTAGGGGCGCTCTTCAGAATCACCTGGGCGGCATGTTTGATGTCTGTATGCCTGAGCTCTTTGCCAGCCAGACCGACTGAGTCAGAAACAGTGGGGTTGGTGTTTGCAGTTGGAACCAGTTACTCTGGTGATGGCGACACACTCCCCACAGCTGGGATACACTGAGCATGTTCTGTCACAGTGATTCTGGTCTGTATCCTCTCTTCCTCCCACTGAGCACCACGTGCCCCGGGACCTGTTCCTTTAAGGACTCCTCAACCTGCTCACCTTGGGAGCTGGTCCTAGAGCAGAAACCTGGGTGCAGGGGCTTGGACTCAGACCAGCCTGGGCTTGAACTCACACCCACCCCTGACCAGCCCTCTGGCCACTTGTCTTCGTCCACTTGCGTATGTTTCCTCATCTGCTTATAAGGGTGGTTGCGAGAAATGAATACAGTCATAACATGCTTGTGGAGAACTTTTCAATGCTCCCGGTGCATAGAAAGTGATTAAAACAGAGTTGCTGGAGTAACGCCATTGAGCTGCACACTTTTCCTGCAGGTCTTCCCTCTTCCTTGGGAGAAAAAGACTTGGTGGTTTTTAATTCCTTTCTGAGTCTATCACACACAGGTGTGTTCTTGCTTTTCATGGTCAACTTGACTCATGTTTGTGGTGTTGCTGAGTTAGGGGATGAGTCTCCCGGCCTTCCCAAGGCTCCCACTGTAATACCGGGCTCTGAGGCAGTTGACCATGCGTGTGTATTTTGGCACACTCAAGTGCTGGCCTCCCAGCAGCCACCAAATCCTGCCACACTTAGAACAGAAGAGCTGCAGCAGACTCCCTGGTTCATTTACAACCCTCTCCCCAGTATACAGGTGGAGACACTGAGGCCAGAGACCGAAACAGGAGGTGCTGTTCCCACTGGGTGAATCTCATGAATTTGCAACTAATGCTTTCCTTCCTTTATTTTCCTCTCCCTCTCTCCCTTCTTCCTCTCTCTCTCCTTGATTTCTTTCCCTCCCCTTCTTTTGTTCTTTCATGTATCATGCATTCATCGTGTTGTACTTTCTGAACTCCTGTGCTGTGCTCAGCTTACTACACTGTTTAGGCCTTTTTGCTCACGAATGACACAAATTGGTTTCAGCTACCTTACAAAAAATAAGGAAGTCATTTATTGGAATGGCGTGGCGGTATCTCAGGATATCAACATATCGCTGGACAGCCAATATTCAAGAAAGGAAGGGACAAGAGCAGCTCTGAGGTCTTCTGCTGGGAAGGATCATGGCCTTTGCCCATCATGTTGCCATTAGGCCTGGCTTCTAACCTTACTAATTCCCAATTTCCAAAAGAGACTCTGATTGGCTCAGCGTTAATCAGGTGACAGCCCCTGGGCCAATCAGCTATGATCAGGTGGGGAGGGGTCATATGATGAATCATTTCATGTGTGTCTAGAAATAATGCAAGATCTTTCCAGGGAGGGGAAAAGTACTAGGAGCCTGGATTTCACTTTATCAGGTGCCCACAGCTATATGCTGGGAATAAAATGAAGAGTCTGATATCAGCCTGACAAGTGTCAGGCATGGAGGCGGCCATAAGGTAGGGTCTTTAGCAGCTGTGGTCACTCTTACTAATCTAGTCAAGCATGAGCACATGCAGGGCCCAGATGTCAAGCTCAAAGGCCTGCCACAGGAACTTGGCATAGACGGTATCTGTATTAGTCAAAACATGTGAGGTTCTGTGGGGGGTAGTGCACTTACCCCGTAATCTCGGTGTCGTCAATGAACAAAGGTTCATGTCTCACACACTTCCTGCACAGTGCAGTCACTCAGGGATTTATACAACCACTCAGGGTTCCATGCAGCCACTCAGGGATCCAAGATCCATACAACCACTCAGGGATCCGAGCTAAGAGATTCATCATGTGGAGGTCATTGATTCCTGCAGCAGTGCAGGACAGGTGATGTCCTATTACCTACAGAATTTCCCTTCTTTTAGCCTACGAGTGATACGTGCCACTTCAGTTCCTATTTCTTTGGTCACAACCAGACACATGGTTTTCCCTCACTACAAAGGAGCTGAGAAGGGTAATGTCCTACAGAGAACCAGCCCACCAGTGATAACAGTGATACTGATCACCATGTTCAATTCATCCTTGCTCAGTGGAAGAATAATAATTACTGATATTTCTGAGCCCTCACTCTGTTATCCCCTGGAGCCTGCCATTCTAATAGCAAGTAATTCCTACTTACAGCTGAGTGGTGGAAGGGGGGGCACCATGAGCTACTCACTAGACTGTAGGGCAGAACATGGCAAGCAGGCAAGAGGCCAGGGAAGCCAAAGCTAAGCAGAAAGAAGTTGGTTTGGACAAGGGCTGGGGGTGTGGAGTGATCTGGGGAGTCAGTCAAAATCTCCAAGCTGGATCTATGGTTGTTGAAAGAAGAACCCATCAGGCAGATGAATGAGAGAGATCTGTCTAGCCTGAGAATGTCTACTCTGCCTAGCCAGGGCTCTGCCTGTTCACTGCTGTATCCTCACTGCCTAGACAATGTCTGGCACATACTACATGCTCATTAAACACTTGCTTTCCATGACCCATGGATGAAATGAAATAAGCCATGATACTGCATAAGCTGTTCAGGGATCCAGATTGCCAGGTCAGTGAGAACAAGGGGAGATCCAATCATGACTAACAAGAGGGGAGGGGCTGTCTTCCTGCAAGAGGTATGACTTGCAAAGAAATTGATCCTGGGTCCTGAGTCCGCACGTGGAGGCATCCATATTCCAGGGCTGGTATCTTTCTGAGAAAACTGTGAGTTGGAAGAAAGCAAGTCAGACAGTCCCCTGTGGCATCCTGCTCTGAGGGTGTAGGGTTTAGGGAGGACCCAGCTGTTTCTGACTGTGAGTTAGCTGTGCGTGTGTCCCGTCAGTGTCCTCCTGTTTGGGAGACAAGAACAGACAACCAGAAGGCAGAGGATGGACATGAGCAAATGTCATGCTTACAAAGCCATTTGCTGGAGGCTCACTGAGCTGAGAGTCTGGAACTTTATCTCACTCAAATCCCCCTGAGTTTTCCCAGATTAAAAAGAAGGTCTCCTTTTTTATGGAGGGCTTTTTTAAAAAAAATTCTGCTTCCTCTGCCCATGACATCCTATAAGAATAGTACTAAAAAGAGAGAGAGAGGTGGTGGTTGTCTCCCATCCTCTTTTTTTTAACAAGGGAATTTTATAACATCCTTTTAAAATATGATCTGGGAATTGGGTCACTGGTCTTTGAGATTCTTCCCAGGAAAATGAGTTGTTTTCATGTTGCTGTCTTGGTGCACAATCCTCTTTTGGCAGGTTTTTTACAGATGATGTAAGAGATAAGAAATGTGTCCAAAGTCTGTGCATATCATTTTCGAGCTTGACTTCTCAGACTCGTGAGCCCTTTAGCCCTGTAGTCCCTTAATGTGGATCCTGCTTCAACTGGATCAAGCCCAGTAGCTCACCAATTAGACCCTGAACTTTTGCTTAGACTGTCCTTTTTTGCCTCAAAGTCCCTTTCCCTCTTTACATGTGCCATCTGGAAAGATCCTTACCACCCTTCAATGTGTGGCTCAGCTGTTCCCTCCCCTGAATAGGTGCTTGATAAAGGTAAGGAGAGAGAACCTTGAATGTCAAGACCCAAGTTCTTTCCATCACTCCATGACACAGAGGAGTAAGAGAGTGACATAGAGACTGGACCATGGTTTTCGCGTGATGTCAGCTGACAGTTGTGAGCCCTGCGTGTAGGATACCATTCTAAGTGCTTTGTGCAGATGACCTGATTTAGCTCATGGGGTGACCAGAGAGCCAGTTTCTCAGGACATCCTTCTCTTACACTGCAGGATCCAGGGCATTAATTGAGAGTGTCACCTTTCACTCTCAAAATTCTCTTGGTTTACAATTGCAAGTTCACCCGATTTAATCCTCACAGTAGCCTTGTGAGATGGGTACTATTACCAGTCCCATCTGACCAGTGGGGAAACCAGCATTCAGCGAAGTGAAGCGTCTTGCCCAAAGGCCTACAGCTAGTAACATGTAGATTGGGATTTGAATCTGGACAGATTGAATCCATGTTATTGACAGTTGATTAAGAGGAAATAATCCTAGGGCGCCTGGGTGGTTCAGTTGATGAAGATCTGACTCTTACTTTCAGCTTAGATTGCGATCTAAGGGTTCTGAGATTCTGCCCATGTTGGGCTCTGTGCTCAGTAGGGAGTCTGCCTGAGATTCTTTCTCTCTCCCTCTGCCACTCCGTCCCCGCACTTTCTCTCTCTCAAAATAAATAAATCTTTCTTGGGGGAAAAAGAGGAAATGATCTTTATCTTCAAGATTTACTTTTTTTAAGATTATTTATTTATTATTTGAGAGAGAGAGAGAGAGAAAGAGCACAAGGGAAGGGCAGGGAGCCTGACATGGGGCTCGATCACAGGACCCTGGGATTATGACCTGAGCCACAGGCAGACATTCAACCAGCTGAGCCACCCAGAGGCCCCACTTCCAAGCTTTAAAGAGGGACATATCATTAAAAACTGGGAAAACATTTGAGCACCCTGACATGGTAGATTTTGACCCTTCCATCTGTGCATTTACTAAGTGTCTGTTGAGTGAGTGTGTGTTAGACATGCAGGCACAAGATACAGCCAGAACTCTGCATGTGTGCATGCACACACACACACACACACACACACACACACATACACCCCATGCCTTCAGCCTGGTGGGCAAAACAGATGAGGGACTGCACTGAGCAACACCTCTAGAGTTTCCTTCCATGCTCTCCAGTTTGCTCTAAAACAGAGGTCCAAACTGGCCACTTTGTGGACAAATCCAACATATTCGGGGCCTACAGAACAATTTTTTAAAAATAAAGAATGTTTGGCAGCAATAAAAAGTGCAAGATTTCATATAAAAACAAGTCACCCCAATTTCTGATTTTTCTTGCAAAAACATTTGTTAGATGTGAACATATCTGACACCTTTTTTTCCATGGCGTGAGTTGGTTGAGCAAGGTAGCAACTTCCCTCTTTAGTTTATTTCATCATTATTATTTTTAACTGAAGTATGATTGACACACAATATCCTATTAGCTTCAGGTGCATATCCTAGTGATTCTGCTTTTCCATTCATTATGAAATGGTCCCCATGGTAAGTCTCGTTACCATCTGCCACCATACAGAGTTATTATGATATTATTGACTATATTCCCTATGCTGTACGTTACAGCCCCATGTCTTATTTGTTTTGTAGCAGCAAGTTTGTAACCTCTTAATCCCTTTCACATATTTCTCCCACTCCAGCCCCTCCCCTCTGTTAACCCACTTTGTTTACTGTATCTATGACTCTCTTTCTGTTTTATTTTGTTTGTTCACTTGCTTCATTTGTAGCGTTCCTCTTTAAACCAGAACTGCACTGTGGAGCTCAGCAGAGGCCCCATCTGGGTCACATTAATCATTATGTCACCTTCCTGGCTCCTAACGCATTTGAGTTTATAATTCCTACTCACGTATCACTTTTTTCTTAAATGTTCTTATTGAGTCTTTGGTGGGTGTTTTTTTGTTTGTTTAGGTTTTAAGTATACTTATTTACTGAGCTTCCTATTTATTTTTAACCCCTTGGGGAAAAAAAAGAAAGGTATTACTGTCTTTCTTTTTAAATAGCTCTGTTTATGCTACAAATGCTCCCTGTGAGGTCCAAGGCAGACATTGCTAATCGATCATGACTCCCCCACCACCACCACCACACACACCACCATTAAGCTGGAAGGCGCCTCCATTGCTCATTGTTTTCCCACACAGCTGCAGGCAGCCACTACTAATCAATCAGGAACAGCGTATACAATGAATCCCATTTGTTTTTCTGAATTTGTATCTATTGAAACTCCTTGAAGGCTGAGGTGTATGTTCTGTTCCTTTTTACTGATTCCCTATCCCTCAAGGCAGATCCAATCTGAGACTTTCCAAATGTAGTGGGGAAATTGAGGGCTCCAGGGTAAGTCATCACTGAGCTTACCTCTCTGCTCACAGGGGTCTACTGGGCTTGGGGGGGGAGAGGGTGAAAGGAGCCAAGCCCTCCAGAGGAAGGACGACAGAAAGAAGAACAACCCTAGGAAAGAGTGTCCCTGCTTCCTTTTTTTCCCTCTCCCTCTTGCAAAAAAAAAAAAAAAAGAAAAAAAGAAAAAAGGAAGAACCATATGAGCCAAAGCTCATTAATGCACTTGACCTTCCAAAAGAAAATTAATTCCAACTTCACACCTACCGGCTGTGTTGCTCAGCTTTGTCAAAATGTTGGCATCATTAGAAAGGAGATGACATGGCTTGAGGGCACCAAGAGTCTGCCACCTCCCCACGCTGGGCTGAGTTAGCAGGAGCTGGCAGGAAGCACGCGGAGGCACCGGCCCTGTCAGCTTTTCACTGTGGATTAAGCTCCCCTTCTGTAGGCTCTGGAAATTGTTATCACTGTTGAGCCGATCCAGTGATTCTTACCAGGCTCTCTGACAGCACAGGCCTGCAGAAGGGGCAGCTTTCCCTGGGGTCTTGTGCTGGAAGGTTGGCTGACTCCGTGTGTGTGTGTGTGTGTGTGTGGTGGAGGGAGGGGGGGTTGCAGGAGAATGTGTCTGCATGCATCTGTGTCCCTGTGTGGGGATACGGGCCTCTGGTTGTATGTGTGTGAATGTGGACACATGGCAGAGTGAGTGTGAGAATTCAGGATTTTGGGACTGAGCCAGTGTGTATGGATAAACATATATGTGCAAATGGATATGTGTGCACACGTGCATGTCTGTGTGGATGTGAACATGCAGGCTTGTGAACACGTGTGAACACATACACTCATGTGGGAACCTAAGTAGCTGTGCTTGTGTGTCTGTGTTTGTGTGTGCACATGCGGTGGATATGAGTCCCAGCTTGTGCATTGGTGAGTTTGTGTGCTTTGCCATATGTGCATTTTGCCATCTGGCCATTGTGTGCATTTCCCATACATGCACATGCAGAAGGCCATACATGTGCTTGCATGTTTAACACGAATGGGCTCATGTGGACAACACACAGGGATTGTTTGTGCACGTCTGGGTGTGAAATTATGAATATTTGTGCACGTGGGAGGGTTTGTATGTTTGTGTGTGTACATGTCTACATTCAGGTATATGGGAGATTGTTTTCGGTGCTCCATAATTCTGGAAAACATCTCAAAGCATGCTTGACCATCAGCAAATCATAGAAACCAAACTCTTCTCCCCCCTGTTTAAGGACCTTGATATTTGTGTTGAAAAAAATTAAGGGGGGGGCACATGGGTGGCTCAGTTGGTTCAGTATCTTCTTTCTGCTCATGTCATAATCCCAAGTCCCAGGATCGAGCCCTGCATCGGGTTCCCTGCTCAGCCGGGTGTCTGCTTTTCTGTCTCCCTCTGTCCCTCCCGACCCCTGCTCATGCTCTAACTCTTTCTCTCTCTCTTTCAGATAAATAAATAAAATCTCTTTAAAAAATTAAGGTAATTACTATGATAAATCTCAGAAATTTCTGGATTTCTGGATTCTTATTGTTTTGATTTTAAGTTATTATTTGGAAGCTCATGAGAGTGTAAGGAGCATCATATTTCACTGTTTGGGGGCTAATCTGGCCTTGCTTTACACGTAGGCCAAGATATACCGTGCATGGAGTTGTTGTATGTCCATATCCGTATTTGTGCATTTATTCATAGGAACAGTAATTGCCTGTGCAGGTAGTTGTCTATGCATAATCCTGGTCATTTGGTTTAATTTGCAAATATACGTGAGAGAGAGAGAGGAGACAAGTAAAACCCTGTTCTTGCCTTCGAGAGGTTTCCTCTTCTTTGCCAACTCTAAATATTTTGTAGTGGATTGCTACAGCTCTGTGTACAGTTGGATTCTGTGGACATTGTCCACACTCAGCAAGGAGCCATGGTTGATTAGTGATGTCTGCCACAGACATGGGGCATGGGGCTTGTAGCAAGTGTGCGATTTGTTTGCCAGAATCAGAATATCACAGCCGAAATGGCTCTTTGCCATGCTGGATTCAATTACCTCATTTTATAGCTGGGGAGACTTTGAGAGAAAAGGAAAGGAAGTGGTTTCAGCGGGGCCTAGTCTGGAGTGAAGGAAGCGAGGAGCCTAGGGCACGCCATCTCAGGAGCCACTCTCAGGTCTATGCAAGTGCCCTTCCTCACTCGCATGACCCTGAGAATGAGGGTGTCCCTAAATTGAGTGCCCTCGGAGCCTCCTCTATCTCACCTTAATCCTGGTCCTGGCTTCAAGTCACTTTTTTCAAAAATCACTAGCCATTGTGTTAGGAGGAATCACTGCATCTCTATAGAAAGTTCTGTGACTCTGTTAACATTCATCTGATCTAAAGGAATAGAAATCAACTGAAGCTTAAGAAAAAATGAGAATGGGGTGTCTCGTCAAACCCAAGAGCAGGGATTCAGACCGGGTGAAGGAAGGCCCAGCAGTGGAGCCCTGGAGAGAATTTTCTGTTTCTCACACTTGCTTCAGTTATTCTTTCCAGGCTGAATGACTTTCCTTGCTCCACCAGTCATCAATTCTGTGTACTTAGGAAATATCTTTTCTCATCTGTACAATAGGAATAATGTTCCTCATTTCCTTACCTCCTTACCCTCATAAGCTTGTAAGGAGATAAGTGGCTGATGGAGGATAACTGCTCAGTACATCTTAGTGGTCATCTCCATCATCACCATCATCATCATCACCACCATCACCATCATCACAATCACCATCACCACCATCATCTCCATCATCACCATCATCATCACCACCACCATAACCACCACCATCACCATCTCCATCATCACCATCATCACCACCACCACCATCACCACCATCATCATTGTCATCATCATCCAAATTCCTCACAAAGTCACCCTGACTGGCCCATGTTGGGCTAATCTTGAATCAATTAATTATGGCCATGTTAGATGTGAACCTTCTTAGAGCCAGTTCCTATTGACTGGAGCAACTGGTGTTTAAGGATGTGAGCAAGACAGACATGCCCAAAATGGTCTACATTCTGGAATATTCTTGGTTTGGTTTTGTTGGAATAGTGCCCAGGTTAGTGGGGAGTCCTCTTCTGTGATTAGCCCACAATTTGTTCTAAGCTAGGAAATGCCACTGACCCCTCCCCCCCCAGGATTCAGGATAGGTAGTTGCTCATGGTGCTGGGGTGGCAGGGGTGAAGGGACAGTAGGATTGGGGAAGGTTGAAAGCTCTGAATGTCTGGAAGAGAGGAAAACCCCCACACCCTAAGTAAATGAGGACCCGGGAAGGGAGGATGGGAACAGAACATGGCAGGGGGTGCTCAATGCAGTGCCATTGTCTAATGGTGGAGGGGGAGAAGAATCCAGAAAAGAAGAAGAAGGGCTGGAGGAGGATGAGAAGGAAGAAAAGGAAAAAGAAGCAATAATGGTAGCTGGTGGAAAAAAAAGATACTGCCATTGTTGTGATGGTGAACACAACTATGATGATGATGATGAAGATGGAGATGTTCCCGAGGGACACTGGCTTCAGGAGTCCAAGTTCTAATTCTAATTCCTACAGACTTCTGGATATGGTCTTCCTCTCCTTCGTTATGCACTAATCTGTAATGCACACCTGCTTCTCCAGGATGAGAAGGAAAGAAAGGGGACTAGGACCCCTCCCCAACAACAATTCCAAAGTTCTGGTTCAAAAGAGGGTGTCCAGGCTCAGGGAGCTTTGCCCTGAGGTGGAAAGGGGGGGGGTTAAGAGCAGCTGGTAAATGATTTACTAGGGTGGCGGAGAGGAGGAAATTGCTGATCCCATATCACTGAGCCCAGGAGGAGGGGATGGGCTTGTCCAGGAGTGGAAAACAGGGTGGGAGCTTTGCTTCCAATGCCAATATGAGTCCGTCTCACATCTTCCTTTATCCAGCAAAGCCACAGACATGATAACCAAGCTAACTCTCACATGTTTATTGGGGGATTACTATTTGCCAGGTGCCCTGCTTAGCCTTGGCCTATCTTCTAATCCCTGCACAAACTCTATGAGGAAGTTGTTTTTTACTGAGTTGTTTTTATTGAGGTTATGACATGGCCACATACAAACACTGGTAAGGTAGGGAACTGGCAATTTCATGTGATTCAGGTTATTGTTCTTCTTATTAGTTGAGTCCAGAGAGTGAAGGAACATGCCCAGAGTTACCCAGATCCAGTGCTGGGATGAGCTCCCTACTAAGACTGGGAGCTCATGTGTTCTGAATGCCTCAATTCATAGGCTCATTCCTCCTTTCCCTTCTCTAAGCCTTGGGGTCCTTACTTGTAAACTGAGGATATACCAAAGAAGCTGCCATTTAGTGCCATTTAATGCCATTTTGCATGCGCGAGGCACTGTTTTCTGTGTTGTAACCCCATGCACTGACCTCCTGTTCCCTGCCTGCCCTTCTCTGAGAGAGGAGCTATTCCATGCATTGTCCTTATAGAGTGTAAGGAAAGCTAAGTGAGCGGATGCTGCATAGGCCTGAGCTCAATGTCCCCATTTGGTAGAAACCCAGCTAATGTTGCTTTTATCCCCACAACCCTCTCTTAGGAACCACAGCATGGAACAGATGGACAGAAGACATTCCATTACCAGGGATGAAGCCCCCTTCCTCCTCGCCCATTGTGAACACATACCAGTCAAGAAGACCTCTCCCATGGCTCATTCCCAGAAATCAAGGGCAGGAGAGGAACTTGGCTCTTCTGGATGTCTTATAGATGGTCAACACGTCTCTTTCTCCAAGATATGACTTCTCACGGTGAGTTAAGGTGATATTACGGCAGATCCTCTTTCTACAGGATGTGCCAGGCAATGCAAAGAGGGGCCAGAAGGAAGTCAATGCTTGTCCTGCCCATTAGTGTTTTTCTAATCACTTTGTTCCACTGCTGGTTCTTTGGCCAAATCGTCCCTTCGCTAACCATTCACTGAACAGGTGCTGTTTGGTGGGCACTGTTCTGGCTGCATCCGGGGGCACCGATCCCTACATTTGCACGTGTGTGTGTGTGTGTGTGTGTGTGAGAGAGAGAGAGAGAGAGAGACTTTGAAGGCTACAGCCTAAAATGATTACCCTAAGGAGCCACTCCTGTTCCAGCAGCCAGTCCAGCTCCTAGCATACAGCAGGCGCTTAAACATTGGTGGTTAAATTCGGTTAAATTGTACTGTGGTTGCTTCTGTGAGTTCCTGTTCGGGCACATCGCAGGCAGGTTGCAAATGCCCAGAAAACATTTGTCAGGTGGGAGGGAACTGGAGCATAGATGTTCACATTCATTCTCAAGTCTGGCTGGGCTTTGGGGAGAGGAGAGGTAGGGCCTGTTTTTATTTGCTGTCGCTTTGGTTTGATTTTTCACTGTATCGACTTCCCTGGAAGGGAAGGGGCCCCTCAGGTGAGTGGCGAGGAACCCCAGATCAGGCCTGGCTTATATTCTCATAACTTTCTCATATTACCGGCTCTGGATATGACTACACAGGCCACCTCATTGTGTAAAAGTTCCCCAAGAATCCTAGCAGACCCTCTGAGCACCCTAACTTCCCCCAAATGAACCCCCCAAAACATAACAGCCAAACATTCTCTAAAGTGAGTGACCCCAAGCACACAAAAGGTGCACAAAAGGCAAAAAATAATAGGTCTCCTTCATTCTGCCTACAGCCCGCGATGCAATGCCATAAAGCATGTGATTTAGGATATTAAATGCCGTTGGTGATGAGAACGTCATGTAAGATTTGCTTTGCGACTTCTTTCTTCTCCAACTGTCATTAAAAATGATTTATAGGTGAGCCCAAGTCTCAGGAACACCGTGATTAGAATTGAGGGTCTGGGGGATCGGGTTTCCAGGGCAGCCTTGCCCGGCTGTCCAGAGTCCCGGGGACAGAAAAGGCTGCACCAGACGGCAGCTCAGTGTTTCAAAGGTAAGTGCCCGTGGAAGGAGCACGACACATTCTTTGCCGACATGAAAACAAAGAAGTTTTGTGGGGCATTGTCAACTGCTGGTTTCAAAGGTGGCTTCCACAGGGCTAGGCTGGAGAATGCTCCTTCTTCAGAAGCCTCTGGAAGTGGGTGTCCTCCACCACCAGACTAGACTTGGAATTAGGTGATGCCTTCGGATTTTGGTATAATAAGGATGCAGAACTGTCATCTGTATGGTACCTTTATTCTGTGCCTGATGCTTGTCATGGCGGCCCGAGGAATCAGATACTGTTGGTATCACTCTAGTTTTACATATGAGAAAACAAGTTCAGGGAAGTGAAGGGTTTGGCTCATAGTCACACAGCGGGACTGAGAGGGTTTGAACCCAGTCTGTCTGCACTCCAAGCACAGGCTTCTACACTGGGTCATCACTTCTCATTCAAAGTGGTTCTAAATACCCCTTTGCCTCCTCCTGCCCCGCTCTCTAGCCCCCAGAAGTTGCCATCAATTAGGTGCCTGCCATGCGCCTCTCTCCTGCATGTTTGCTATCAGCTATCCCTAATCCCCGTTATAACCCTGCGGAGCCAGAGGTGTACTGGATCTCCCTCATTCAGCAGAAGCACAGCTAAGGGAGTGGAGTCACATTGCGATGATCGCAAAGCAAATTTGCTTGTAGTGAAGCCATTTACGCAAAATGGCACACAAGCATCTTTTTGGGGTCTAAGGGGAAAAAGGACCTGGATTGATGAGAGTCTTTGGAAAAACCATGAAAGAACTTAGCAGTTAGGGCGGCTTGGGGCTTGGGGCTCTGAATGCTTTGGGGTCTGAATGGTCTCTGCCTGTTGGACCAAGGAGGGTGAGCTACTCAATCCACCAATGTGGATAGTGTCCCTCTGTTATAGCTGCCCTTGCTGTCCCCAGGCTGTGGGTGCTACGGTCCGGTTGTAGCAGTTCTCCCTGATGAGGGCTCAGTTGGTGCTCAGGACTTACATCATGACCTTTTTAAATGCTCTCATCTTCCCTAGAGGAGAGAGAGTTTTATTCCCATTTTGCAGATGGGAAAACTGAGACCTAGGCTAATGAGCCCTCGCTGTTGTGATTCAGAGACACTAACTCCATTCTAAGGCTGCAGTGGGGAGGAGCAGATCACTTAATGCCACAATTTGGGAGAGAATGGGTTCTTCTCTACTTGCCCGTGGCCTCTTTTCTGTTGGGGAGGCAGGAGAAGGCTCCCAAGAAAGGCAGTTGATTGAAGCTAGTAAAAGGATGGGCTTTGAGGCTTTTCCCACCTCCATGTACCCCCTGAGCTAAGGGCTTGGTGGTGGAGCCTCTAAGACCTACCGTGTCTTTCTCCAGTGAAAATCCTGGGGTCTAGCTCCTGTGATAGAATGCCCCTTGAAATCTAGGGATTAGCAGTAAGGAGAGAAGACACACCCCAGGGAGCCCAAATTGAGTTCTTAGCTATGAGTAATTGTTCCCTGCTAGGGAACAGATCATAATAGGTTCAAGTCAAGCCCTTCAGGATACCCAGGCTGGGCAGGTAAAGAGTCACGATTGAGTTGCATGATTAGTGCTTGGATAAACCTGGGTCTGAAAGGATCCCGACTGTGCCCCTCATGGGCTGGTGAGGAAGTTAGCCTGTCCAAACTTCAGGTTCTTCATCTGTAAAATGCAAATAACAATGAGAGTAGTTTAGGGGCGCCTGGGTGGCTCAGTCATGATTTTGGCTCAGGTCATGATCTCAGGGTCATGAGACTGAGCCCCATATCAGGCTCCCCATTCAGTGCAGAGTGTGCTTGGAATTCTGTCTCCCTCTTCCTCTACACCTCTGCCCCCCCTCCCTCTCTCGGTCTCTAAAATAAATAAACAACTCTTTAAAAAAATAATAATGGGAGTGTTGTGGTGAGGGTCACATGGGACAAGGACTGCTAGAGTACTCAGGCTCACTCCTCACCTGTGCTGGGTGACCCCCAGAGGCTAATTCTGAAGACTCTCGTCTCAGCCATTCTACATTATTTTCCACCAGGAAAAATAATGGTCTTGTGCATGACACACTCATGATGTACATATCAAACCTCGTATTAGGAAGAGCTAACGCATTTAGATGGTCCCCACAGTGTTTCAGGGGCTGTTCTATGTTATATATTTGAGTACACCACGATGGTACAATATATAGGTTTCAGTTTTAGGTATGGGGCCTCTCATTCTACCATGATCTGTCCTACTCAGGAACAGTGGTTTATCAGTCAGTGAGGATGGGGTTAGCATTTGGGTGACCACAGATCTATTCTGATTTGTTTAAGGAAGGAAGGGAGGAAGGCAAAAGGAAGGGAGGGAGGGAAGGAGAAAGGCAGGGAGATGGGAAAATCTTGGCGATTTACTATAGGTTACAAAATCCTTGCAAAACATTTGCAACCAGTTGGTCCACAACAAGGTTTCAAAACATAGCCCCTGAGAACCATTACCCTCGTTTGCTCTGGATGACCTTTATCAACAAAAGTCTTAAAAGGGTTAATCTGTACTCATTGCAACTCTCACCCCTTGCTTCTTTGTTCTCTGTAATCATGCCCATCTCTCCCATAAATTCTAAGTGTCACAGGGCAGAAACCAGGTCTGCCTCACTCCTTGCTGTATCCCCAGGACCTTGTATGTAGAAGTGTTCAGAAATGTTTCCCAAATGAGCCAAATAGAGATGATGAAAGAAGGAAATGTTTGAAATAAGGAAAGAGAAAAAGAGGAGGAAAATGATTCATCTGGGCTTGTGCATGAGAGAATCTGGCCACAGACTCATTTCGTGTCGTCTGTAGAGTGTTTGTATTAGTCATGAAAAGTAGGTTATGCTGTGTTAACAAAAAGCCCCCAGAGTTTAGAAGTGTAAATAACACGTATTTCTTGCTCATGCCATATGTCCACTGTGTTTCTGCTGGTGGGATCAGTGGGGGTGATTCTGCTCTTTTGTTTTTATCAGAAGTCAAAGACCCAGCCAGAGTCCTAGCTCTTTTTTTTTTTCCCACCTCTCCAAGATTTTATTTATTTGTCAGAGAGAGAACACAAGCAGGAGAGCAGCAGGCAGAGGGAGAAGCAGTTTCTCTGCTGAACAAGGAGCCCGATGCAGGACTGGATTCCAGGACCCTGGGATCATGACCTGAGCTGAAGGCAGAGGCTTAAGACCCAAGGAGCCACTCAGGCCACGGCAGAGTCCTAGCTCTGTATGTGTTTCCATAGTAACAGAGGCAACCAGAAGGGCTGGGGTAGATGGTGGCTAGCTTTAATGCTTCCGCCCGGAAGTGATGTAAGACCTCTGCTGACTTCTCATTGGCCGAAGGGAGTCACGTGGCCATGTCCATCCTCCAGAGGAGAAGTAAAGTCCGTGTCTACCTTATTCCTGGAGAGGGGCAGTTCTCAAAAGATGTGGTCAACAGCGCCAGTGAAAATCACCGTGTGGTTTAGCTGAAAAGACTTGATACCCAAACAGTTTATGTCGAGTATAGATCCTGGCTTCTCTGCGCAGAATCGCGTATCTGCCAACGGCGACCCACTAGCAGCATCGGCCCTTTGGAAGGAGCAGGCGTGCTCCGCTCCGCTGCCCGCCCCGCCTGGCCCGCTTCGCTCATTTTGGTGAGGAGCCTGGCTCTTGGGAGCATCCGATGAGCCGACTTCTGGTTTCGGAGGATGGAAGTAGCCGCTCCGAGCCCGTCCAGGCATTTTGTTTCCATCACCAGATGGGCTTGTAATCTACTCCCAGCCCAGAGATGAGTAGTGGTAATGCCCCAGAAGTGGCGTGCTCAGCCCAGGGATCAGGCTCGCTGGCGGTAGCACTCAGGTATGCTGGCAGCGGTGGGCTTGTGTAAGCCCGCTAAGGGAATGTTCGAGGGATCCGTGAAGTTGCAGGAGGGAATGTGAGCGTGCGGAAGGAATTGCAGAGCCCAGGCCCCGGATGAGGGGACGCCCCGGCTAGTGGGAGCTGAGGCAGGCAGCTGCTTCTCCTGGGAATCTCCTGTTTCATGTGAGCTGCCGCTGCCTGCAAGCTTCTCCGGGTTCCCAGCAGCCTGGTCTCTAAGAGTCGTGGGAACCTGCCCGTGCAACCGGCAGCCCGGGTTGAGAGGATGTATCCTGCTCAGTTGTGACCTGAACCCAGCAGGGCGTGGAAGAGCCGTGGGAGGAAGGTGCGAGGTTGCACTCGGCGAAAGCGAGTCAGTCAGTCAGGATAGGCTAGCTTCTGTTGCGGTAACAGACAACCCCGCCATTGCAGTGATTCCAAGCAACTAGAGTTTGTGCTCACTCGCTGCCTTTACCCAACACGTTGATCTCGGGTCGAGAGGGTGGTGTTGCTCACTGTAACCACTCAGGTTCAGAGGAGAATGGGTTAGCCCCCACCTTCAAAGTCGATGGTCTCCATCCCCGAGCAAGAGTGTTCTAGGGCGTGCCATGACCCTAATCTTAGGCCGCCGACCAGAAGTGACACAGCACTTCCGCTCAGATGTCAGGGGGCCAAGAAATGCAGAGAGCCAGAAATCTTTGCAGGACATATTTTAGTGAATGGCCACAGTACTGGAGGGAAGACGGCTGCTTTATAAACCTCGTGCTCTGAATGCAAAGGCTCTTTTAGACAGGGGCATCCCTGCCATCAACAATTCAGTGCATCCATTGTCAAGGCCACAGGACCTCCGTACTTGCTGTTCCCTTTGCTTCAGACACCATTCCCTCTGCTGTTTGGCCAGCTTCCTCTCCTCGTGCAAATCTCAGATTAACTGTTACCACCTGTGGAGGGCTCCCCATCCCCCCAACCCGCACCCCCATCCCCATGTAGTCTTTTTATTGTGCCTCACTTTTGAATTTTTTTTTTACTAGCCCTTACCATTATCTGCAGTAATTTTTTTTTAATGATGTCTTTGTTCAGTCTCCCATACTACAAGGCAAACACTGTCAGAGCTGGCATCGTTAGTCTCCTTCCCAGAGCTCTTCCCACCATCCCGGACAGTTACTCACACATAGAAGGTACTCCGTGAATCTGGGCAAAGTATATATGGACTAAACACATGCTTGGTAACTAGGCACGGGTGAACCTATCAGTAGTGGCAACTCATGGCATGACAACTCGTGTCGTGTATACCGTGTGGGTCTCTGCTCCTACTTTGCTACATTCCCAGGCAGGCTTTAGGATCAGTCCCACTTTGCAGAGCATAAAATGACTTGCATGAAGCCAGGAATAGGAAATGGCAGGGTCTGCTGAAAATTAATGCCGTTGTTCCTGGGCAGCAGTGGCCCAGAGAGGGCATGATTTAAGAAGCCTCCTGGGTGGAAGGTGTGGAGCCAGCTGCTGGGGGCATGGGCGGGGCAAGTTCTTGTTTGTGGTCTTTGCCTTCACCTTGACAGAATCCCACGTTACCAGTCTAAGGTTTCCATGATTCCATGGATTTTGTGTTTGATTTATAGGCTGTAGTGGGCTGAATCGTGGCTTCCCCAAAAAAGATATATCTACATCCTAACCCTCAGAACCTGAGATGGTGACTTCACTTGGGTAAAAGGTCTTTGTAGGTGTAATTAAGTTAAAGATCGCAAGGTAGGGTCATCCTGGATTACCCAGGTGGGCCCTTACCCCAAAGACAAGGATCCTTAGAAGAGACAGAAGAGAAACAGACACAGACTCAGAGAAGACCCTGGGAAGACAGGGACAGAGATCAGAGTGACATAGCCATGAGCCAAGGAAGTGACCAGCCACCAGGAGCTGGAAGAGAAAACAGAGGATTCTCGCCTACAGCACGACGCTCTGACACCTTGAGTTTGGTGGACTTCTGGCCTCCAGACTATGATGGAATAAATTTCTGTCATCTGAATCTGTGAAATTTGGGGTGATTTGTTACTGTAGCCCTAGGAAACAAATAAGTTGGTTTATACATAGGGTGTTTTAGAGTTGTGTATTTTGAAATCCGGCTTGTACTAGGCACAAATATCAGGACCCTAGTCCTTTGCACACTTCCTTAGCTGGTCCCTGTCCTGTGCTCAGCCATGTTCTGATGTCATGAGCCTCCTTACAGAGTCAGAACCATGTGGTCAGAGTAACTAACAAGGGACTTGGTATCTGTTTACTACAAAGCCTTTTCTAAACTTCTCAGCAGTTTGTGCACACCTTTCCCCAGGGCCTGGGTTCTGGGAGAGGCCTAGAGCTCTGACTGATGGCCCAGAATGCAATTGAGGTGCAGGAGATTTTATAAATATAATTGTTTCAAATCCAGCTCTGCCACTTGCTAAGTCTTGCTTCCCTTTCCTGTAAAATGGGTGCACTCCTAACCATCACAGGGATGAGCTGAGGCTTAAATGAGAAGTATTTCGAAGGCTCTAAGCTGAGTGCTGGTATTCCATACATGCTACCAATTATTGCCATTATGGGACCAATTTGAGAAATGTAATTATTGCAAAGCTACATTAACTTACCCAGCTCAATTTAGTTTAATAGAGTCTGCTGCGGTGCTGTGTGGATGCCCAGCTAGGTAGGTGGATGCCCAGCTAGGTAGGGACTGTACATTTTGGAAGAAATGGCTTCGATGTTCATCGCGGGTGGTTAGGCTGCGCTCAATGGTGTGGCTCAATGGAGGGCAAGAGCCCTGCCAAAATATCCAAATGGCCTGTTTGGGGAGAAAATCTGGATTGGAGTCCAGATCAGTAAAAAGGAAAGGACCACATCTTAGACTGAGCCCCATAAGAAGCATCCAGAGAGTAAAAGTACTTCCATATTTCTGTTCCACAAACCAGATGGCGAGAAATGTAAAATCAAACCTATTACAAGAAGACAGAAGAAACACATTTAAATGGCTGTTTTCATCTATGTGCAGCATGACATTGATGAAAATGCGAATTATAGTCGCTAAAAGGAGGATCTTTCACCAAGAGACGTCTTTGGTTACACGGTTCAACATTCTTATTTGGGTCCAACACTAGAAGAGAGTCCATGTGACATGTGAGTGTCTTGATCAGTCTTTGAAAATTAATGGCCGAATCAAAGGCTGTCAAAAGGCCCTCCTCTCGTCTTGGCCTTTAAAAGAAATACATTAATTTGCACATCATGTCACATCTCGGCATTCTGGCTGCCATCTACCATTCTCCCTCGGAAAAAAAGAATTCTGCAGAATGCCCACAAGTGTGAGCATCCCTGTCATTTCTCGTTGGTGTTTGTGTCGTGTCCCCAGCGGTCTGCGTGCAGGATGTGGAATGTGGATTCAGTGCCTTCTCCTTAATAAAGCCAGCCTTCACCATGTGGTGGCTTCAATTCTGGCCGTTCTCGGCACGATTCAAAGATGCGTACCGCTCTTCCGATTGGTTCCCATTGACCCCCCAACCTAATTAACCTGAATTCCGTCTCTGCTCTCCCCAGGGGGAGGAGAAGCACGCCAGCCCTTCATCTTCCCCATTCCTCTTCCTCTCCACAGTCTGGGACCAACTCTCTGGAGAAATCTGCTTGTGTCAGACTCTGCAATCACCGGTTTCCTCAAGCGCAGTTCTGCTTAAGATGATGGGGTGTGTTTTTCATTTGAAACGTATCCACATCTGGGACTCACTTAACTTGATTTGGGAAGTCCTGTGTTTCTGATCCAGAAAACAAAACAAAAAAATTTTGTGAAAATAAGCCTGATTTTTTTTTTCTTTTCAGGGCAGATTGATTTTACTTCCGTTAGATTTAGCTTACAAGGAAGAAAAGGAGAGGTAGAGAGAGAGACAGCGTGAGCGAGAGAGAGCAAGGCACACAGAATGGGCTTGCCTTTCCTTGTTGGGTGACGAGGCTGTACATGTGCGGACTGATTGAATTATTCCACTTGCATGGAGGGGGACAAGGCCGGGATAGAATCCTCTTCCTGATTGCTGTCCCTTTGGGTTTCCTGCCCAGGAAAAATGGTGCAGGATGAGGGAAGGCATTAGAAACCACAAAGAAGCAAAACCTACTTGTGTATTTGGCTGGCCTGAATTACCAGGGTAAATACTTGGAACTTTATTCCATAGTCCTGGAGGGCCCTGGGGGGTATCTAGTTATAGAAAATATGCAAGGAGCTCCCGTCCCCTAACTCACCTATTTATTATGGTATATAGGTGATGGGCCCAATATGAGAGAATCCAAATGTAAAAATCAGATGTATATGGGGTGGGGGGGAGTCTACAGACAGAAATGATTATTTACACGATAAAAAATTCTTTTTTTTCCCTGCAGGGATCCACTGTATTTAAAAAAAAAATAGCTAAACTTTCTACTTAAAATTTCTCTAATTTGCAAAAATGATGAATGACACATGATGTGTTTTTTCACTATAGTTTTATTATTACCATTATTATTATTATTATAAAGATTTTATTCATTTACTTGACACACAGAGAGTGAGAACAAATAGAGGGAGCAGCAGGCAGAGGGAGAGGGAGAGGCTCCCTGCAGGGAGCCAGACAGGAACCTGGATGTGGGCTCGATCCCAGGACCCTGAGATCATGACCCCAGCCAAAGGCAGATGCTTAACCGACTGGGCCACCCAGGTGCCCCTTCACTATAGTTTTAAAATAGCTAAGCCCTCTACTTCAGTTTTCATTTAATTTTCCAAAAATGAGTGATACGTGTTCTTTTAATGTAGTTTTTTAGACAGTCAACCCCTCTACTTAAAATTTTAGTCTAATTGAACAAAAACAAATGATGCACGGGTTTTAAAGAAAGTTGCCTAAAGTCTGCACGCATCTGGGATTCACAGCGATGAAGTCTAACCTTTGATTTAAAAAACAATATGGAAAGATCACACATGTGAGAAGAAGCATACACATACACACAGACACACACACACACATCCCACAGACTTTTGGATATAATCTGCCTGAACTGTACATGTCTAAACCTCAACTCTTCAACAAATCATAGATAACTTTGGGTATAAAGTTTATGCATTGCTAATGCACACAGTAACTGTTTACACGTTTTACTCTTATTAACTAAGTAGGCTACAGAAGGGAGGGCTAAAACTACACTCCAGGCTCTGGCATGAGCCAGACCTGGGTTCGAATCACAGTTCCACCAATTTACTACCTCTGTGATCTTGGGAAAGTTAAACAATCTCATGTGTAGTAATAGTGGTAACTATTTCATGGGGCACTTCCAAGGGTTAAATGAGCTGCGACACCTAATACAATGACTGGTCCTTGGTACACTAAAAAATTATTTAGGTATCAGGATTATGATTAAATATGATGAAATAAAATAATATATGTAAGCATTTAGTAGAATTCCTGGAGCTCAATAAATATTCAATAATTTTTAAGGACTTGGCCAAAGAAATAATCAACCCAGACATCCTCGAGTACATCAAATGGAAAACAAGGGTTACATCAGTTGAAACAAGCCTATAATTAGGACAGGAAATAGCAGAGTTTCAGCTTCTTCACCAAGAAAACTGAATTTGTCTTTTGTGGCAGAACCAAAATTTCAAACTGAGTTAGATCAGCTTTGGGAAGAAAATCAACCAGTCGTCATGCTGTGAGGACTTTTCCAGTGCTCTGGATAGCGCTCTTAGCATCTGTTAAGAACTCAACGTGCAGAAGGCATTTTACTAAGCTCTTATGAGAACTCAGTTAAGGCTCACAAGAACCTGATGAGGCAGGTACAGATCTTAGCCCCATTTTTCCAGATGAGCACACCCTCACTTACGTGCCTGAGACCGCACACTTAGCAACAGAGCTGGAAAAACAAATATAAACAAAAACAAAACAAAACAAACAAAAAGCAAAAAAAAAAAACAAACAAACAAAAAAACAAAACAGGTGTTTGCATTTAACCGTGAGCTTTATTTCCCCTCCACGATCGATTCTGGCCAAGGAAGCCCTTCATCTAAAGATAAAGGATACAGACACCACACAACAGGCATTCCAGACAACTGAAAGGCAGAAAGACACAGAACCCCCCCCCCCCCCCAGCCTAGGAAGCCATGATGCAAGGACTGGTGGGAGGCACCTGGCGAGCATCAGATGCTTATCTGTCACTGTGGCCAATAGGAATGCTCCGTACTGGATGGTGGTTTAAAAAAAAAGCTCCAATAGGACTGTTGCATACTAAACGGGACCAGTCGAGCCAATCCGGTATCTATCGTAGCGCCTTACCCGGAAGTGCTCGGTGTATAAAAAGAACGCTGCCTCTTCGCGCTGCCATCTTTGTTGCTAGCAATGCTGAGTTACTCTTTCTTTCCAATGGTTCTTTGGTGTATTTAATAACTATCTACCAAGGCCTGTCATATACCAGGCAGGGGCTGGGGACGGGGGAGACCGCAGTGAGCCAGACGGTCTTGGTTCCCACTCTCATGCGGTTTGCAGCCCCATGGGACCGACAGACTGAAAACTTTTTCAACGATGTAATTAAATTCCGGATGAGTGCATTTGAAGGAGGCTTCTAGGTTACCATAAAAGTATAAACATCTAGAGGTGATACTCAAAATACTTAGCAACCAGTAGAGCCTGCCAGCAATTATTACTGATGCCGGTTTTAACAACCCGGATACCCGTTCAGGGTAGATCCCTCCTGGGGGAGACTCTTCTAGGCAGCAGGGGACAGGGGGAGTTCTGTTGAGCAAGTGAGTTTAATTATTTTTTAATTAAACTTTTTACTTTGAGAGAATCATAGAGCACGTCGCTGTAGGAAAAAATGCAGACGTTCTGTGGATCCTTCATTCAGGTCCCCCACCCCCATCTTGCTAAATGATAGTTGACATATGTCGACAAAAGTACACAAATGCAAAGTGATCCGTCAAAACCAGGGAGCTTAAATATTTTTACAAGGAAATTTTAATCTGAGTTTTGAAGAGGTTGTCCATGCTCAGGGAATAAGAGTTCAAAGTTTATAAAAGGGGAGATGGGGAAACTGCGTGTCCCTTCTGTGCCTTTCAGACACCCAGTTCTCCCTGGAGTCCACTAGTGTTACAATTTTCTTGCATAACCTTTCTCAAATACTTGATAAAAGTACACATAGCAGGTGCCTTGGTGGCTCAGTCGTTAAGTGTTTGCCTTAGGCTCAGGGCATGATCCCAGTGTCTTGGGATCAAGCCCTGCATTGGGTTCCCTACTCGTTGGGAAGCCTGCTTCACCCTCTCCTACTCCCCCCTGCTTGTATTCCCTCTCTCGCTATCTCTGTCTCTGTCAAATAAATTAAAAAGAAAAAATGTACACACATTATACCTGCATCTTTGTGTGTATTTGTGTGTGTGTGTGTGTGTGTGTGCACGGCGTCTACTTCCCCTCCATACAAGTGGGAGCATACTCTATCCACAATTATGCATTCTGCTTGTTTTACCTAATGTATTTTGATAAGAAGTGAAACACCAAGGGCGCCTGAGTGGCTCAGTGGGTTAAGCTGCTGCCTTCGGCTCAGGTCATGATCTCAGGGGTCCTGGGATCGAGTCCCGCATCGGGATCTCTGCTCAGCAGGGAGCCTGCTTCCCTCTCTCTCTCTCTCTCTGCCTGCCTCTCTGCCTACTTGTGATCTCTCTCTGTCAAATAAATAAATAAATAAAATCTTAAAAAAAAAAAAAGAAGTGAAACATCAAGATGAGTCTGAGGAAGTGGCAGAGGGAACAAGGTGAGCCAAAGTCCAGAAACAAGAAGGACACGGATCCTTCCAGAAAGAGGACAGAGGCCCCTGCGGGTGAGGAGAAGAGGAGGAGGAGAATGGTGTCCAGTGGGAACCCTGGCTGTCTGACCTTGAACTAACTCTCATGTTCTTCATGTGGCCCATCCCCTGGTCTCCAGAGTCACTCTATGGCTGATGAGGACACATGCCACCTCCGAAGTTCAATGTCCATTGCTGCAGATGAGCTCTTCACTGGATGGCCCTGCCTAATTCAGGGAGGCTGCTTGACCCTCCACACCCCTACCCCAGACCCAGAGAAGAGCATTTATGTGGTCAAGGCTAACTGCTGGTTTCCTCAAATCCTGCACCCTTTCTCCAGCTCTCCTCGGGACTTTTCCAGTGCCTTCAGGTCTCCCCAGATGGCCAAGGACAGGGGAAAAGAGGCATGGAAGAATATCACAATTCTTGACTCCTTTTTGCTCCAATTTGAAAGAGACAGCAAGGCGGGAAAATGTGCCTCTGCTTATGACCCCTCCGTGCTTCCTAAAAGCTTCTTTCTGGACTTTTAAGTCTTCTCAAGTTTCAAGTTCTCTCTCTCTCTTTCCCCTGTTCTGTTTTCCTCTATTTAAACTAATCTAAAAAAAGCTATAAAAAGCCCCTGACACTATAAATTCTCCTGTAAACCCAGGTTTTATAGGTTTAATTGCCCCTTTTTACAACACTGTGTGCCTGGGTCCTGAAACACTTCGGTTTTGCAGGACAAGTTCAAATTCATAGCAAGAGTCTGGGCCACCCCACAATGGGGTTTTGAACTCTGGAAGCCCACGAGGCATCTGGGTCTGGCCTTGGCTGAACGACTTCTTCTCAGGCCACTCCAGGTTGCTCGTGTAGTCAGAGTGAGGCTTGTTTCTAAGTGAGAAAGTGGCCACATCCTTAGAGAATGCCAGGTCCTCTCAAGGCCCCGAGTTAGTTCTGGTTGGAGAGAATGCTTATAAAAGCAATATTGACACCAACACAGTATTTACTCTAGCCACACAAGCAATCACTGTGAATCAAGGGCCGGTAACTGTGCAAAAGCATTTTATGCGCATAATCCTCACCACCACCGGGTAGGTAGAGACCACCCACATAGAACTTGTTGCAAGGGAGACTCTTAGGCTCAGAGACTGAAGTCATTCTCACAAGTTCACACAGCAAGCCTGGGATGACAGTGAGAAGACCCAGTCTTCTCCTCTAAGCTGCAAAATTGAAGATGCACCAAAAACCTTGGTAGTCAACACAAATACTATTTTAATGTGATATTTTCAATTGCCAGCTTATGTCCCTCGGGCCAACCCCAACTGTATTGGGCTCCAGGGCGGGGACTTGGGGGAGTCCGAGAGAAGCTGAGTCGTCCAAATGCACTGTTGGATCCTATCTTTTATTAAACTCCTGAAATTTTTTTTCATTGGATTCTTTGCATTTTCTTCTTTTTCTTGGATTTTTTGAAATACTGCATGAAAATGTGATTTATCTCAGTCATGGAGTCTTTTGGTGCCTCCATTGATTTCCCACCCAAGGTGAGTACCCCACTTGCTTCACCCTCGTCCCATCCCTGTCACACAGTGAGGGGCGCAGACCCCGGTATGATGGTCTGTTCACCCAGCTGACTTCCAAGGTGATTAGGAATTGTGGCCTCCCAAGTGTAGTCAGTAATGCCGTGTGTGGTGACCATGGCAGGTTGGGGCAAGACAGTCCTGTGGACCCTACCTGCCCAGGCGGGGGAGGGGCAGTCTCCTGTATATAGAATTGCTTCTGGAATATTCAGTGGTCTCAAGTGCAAGTACTTAAAAGTACTCCCTTAATACTCTGTGCTCGAAAGCACATTGAATATGGGAGGGGGACGTGGGGACACATTCAAGACAAACTTTGCACCTTGTACATTGGCAGGTTCACCCTCTAATTCTATGCACACTGCTCCCCTCTGTCGTTCGTTGTATCGCACGTGGGAGCCAACAGCCCTGGATGCCAGTTCAGGACTGGCTGCTGGTTTCTCCTCTGGCCTCACCTGTAGGCTTCTCTCTTCCAACCGTGTAGGTCCTTCTCTGCCTCTTCACACATCATGCTGCTTCCTGACTCCAACTTCCCTTGACCTTGAATGCCTTCCCCTGCCCTGATCACCTGGCTCCCTCTCCTTCTTTCTTATTTCTGTTCATTCATCTCCCCCTCAAGAAGGCTTTCTTTAAAGCTCCCCCCTTGCACCACGGACAAGGCCCCCTTTCCCCTACAACCTCTCCTTTGCTACCCTTGTACATTGATCTCGATTTACTTCATCATTGACAATGGTTGGGTTAAGGTCTACATTTCCTACCAGCTGGTAAGTAAGTTCCCAGTGGTGGGTCCAGGGTCGGGCTTGCCTACCACTTCATCACCAATGGCTGGCCATCATGGACATGGAGCCCAGCGGGAGCTCAAGAAATATTTGTGAACTGAACAAGTGCCTCTGTGGCTTATTATAGTGTTCTTAACATCCCCGAGCTAAAGGGATCGCAAACGTAGTATGAGTGTAATTTGATTTCAAAGGGCCCCTGACATTCTGTTGTGAGTCTGCGATACCATCTGGGGCCTCGTTAGGGAGGACACAGTACGCTGGAGTTTGTCCAAGGCCTGGGGCTCCCATGGCCCTTGCGAGATGAGATGCATTCTTACTGACCACTGAGCCAGGGAAATGGAGACCGGTCTGGTCTTTTCATCTCAGTCAAGAGATCAGAATCTCCGACAATACCAGAGATTATCCACCCTCCCTGATTAGTCTACCTTCAACTTGGGGGCCAAGAAAACAGCTTGAATATTACCTAAATCCACCAAGGTTTCCCTGGGAGTCACTTTCCAATTCAGGGCTTGAATCTGCTTTGAGAAAGAGGATGATGTCATTGTTCAGAATTAAAGGCGTCTGAAGATACTCGCTGACATACATTAATGGTTGGAAAGGAACTAAGCTGTGCACATTTAACAGCATTTCAATATGGAGTCGCCCCAGCTGGTAAACTCCCGTGCAGGCCAAAGGGTCACAGAGACATACGGGTTGCCAAGCTGGCTCATGAGGAGCTGAGCATAATACTATGGCAACACTGGGTGAAAGATCTTTAGGTCCTCACGGGTACCCCCCACTGTTCCCGCCTTGTCTGAATTCCAGTGGATAAGGACAAACAAACACTAGGAGGCAGACTATGAGTGGGGCCGCTGGTCTCCCTCAGATCTTCCAAAAGACTCTGGTCAAGACCATGACCTCCTTCTGGCTTCCCATTTGGCACCTATGTGGTGTTTGAGAAGATCTATGGGAGAAAATTCCAGAGTAATCCTTTGTAAGTTTCAAAAAAAAAGACAGTAATTCTCATTTGACCTTTAGAGATGAGGCACCGTTTAACCATGCTCTAAGATTCGTTCTTACGCCAGAAGACTGACCTGGGATGCCTTTTCCCTTTGTAATACCGTTGGAGAGCTCCCCGCTGCCTCCCCTAAAGAAAAAAACCAAAATGGCACCCTAGCTCCTCACACTGGGGTCCTGTGGCTCAGTGAGTGATTATTCTAGAAGTGGGCAGCCTTGGGTTGGGTTCTGCCTGCTGACCACGTGTCAGTGATGAGGTGACTTATGTGTCTGAGTCTGTTTCTACAACTCCCCAACAGGCATAATGATGACATTCATACCTGCATCCTCATGTCTGCCATCACAGTTAAGAGAGATGCCGTAGATCAGGGCCTCGCCTGTAGTTCACGGATTCACACATTTTGGCCATTATAGTTGCTGTTGCCCACCGTCTGTTTCCTACTTTCATGCTCCACCTCCATGTTCTTCCCTTCTTTGCTTTCTCGCCCTGGCCCCTGACCCCCACCCCCACCCCCAACCCATAAGCCTTTCTCCCCGTGACTCCATTCCTATCCGGGAACTGTGGCCTTCTCACAGAACATCTCGCCCCATTCTGGAAACCCTTCCATCCATTTCAAGGCCCAGTGGTGAGGTTGCTGTGGGAGATAAGCAAAAAAAATGGCACTTAGTCAAGCACCTGACATAGATTAGGAACTTCATCAATGGCTTGCTGAAGCTGTTGACTCTGAAATAAATGTCTTACAAGAAATCTGCAGCTAGAAAAGGTCGCATTTCCTGTGTCTTCCCACGGCAAAACCTCCGTGTTGGAAATTCTGCAATTAGAGATGTGTTTCCCTAGGAGAAGTAAATATGGGATTAGATGCAAATGCTGGTTTACGCTTGATTACTAATTTTGCAAAGCGCGTCAAGCTATATTTAGTCACTGTACCCTCGTGTGAGTTCGTTTCTCCATTCCTACGCAGCCTGACAAGTAGCGGAGAGTCAACTTTTAAATTGTGGGATCTGTGGTAGCAGGAGGCACGGCAAAAGGGAATTGAGAAATCGGTGATGTGAGAGGGAGAGAAATCAGAAGGCAGTAAGCATGTGCTGAAAGAGAATGTAGAAAAGCCAGAAGGACAGACTTTTCCCATTTCATGGTATGGCTGAGACTTAACTCATGTGTTTGTTGAATGAATGACCGATCGGTCTCAGCATGATCCCCTCTACTTTCTCTTTGAACCCAGTGGCTAGATTTCTTTTCATTGACTGTGTTTATCTGTACTTCCCGAGATTTTCTCTGGTTCCCTTGTCCTCCGGACCTCCCCATCTGATCTAGGCTCCCAAGAGCAAGAGAGAATGGTTGTCCTGTTTACTGGCACGAACCCAGCCTGTCACATGGGGACTGTCATATATGTAGTTGGTTCTCACTCAACACTGGTTCCATTCAACATTCCATTTGCTCCTCCACTAACTTACGTGGGTTTTTTTCTACCTTAAAACTCTGGTCTTTTCCTGTGTGCTAGCTAGCATGGTGTTAGGTCCGCCAGTCCCACGTTCCTCGCTCGTGGCCTCTCAGTTGAGAAATTTGTGGGTTTCAAAGAGAACCGTGTTTCTCTACGTAGGTTTCCAGCAACATCTTTAAAAGATTCTTCTTGCTCTTAGAACTATCTCTTTGGTTGTACAAATAATTTCAAGAGGCTGGGATCCCTTTGCTAGCTTCGAAAGGCAATCCAGCTCTTTCCATGAGTTTGTTGTTTATGGGAAGGTTGCATCAACTTTGTCGCAAGCGCAGGAAAAGAGGGTGAGAGGAGCAATTTCTTTGGTTATCTTTGTTTTCCCTGCCCAGATCTCTGTAGGCTCCATGTCCCCACTCCCCAACCCCCTCCTTTTTTTTTTTTTCTTTTTCTCCCTGGACTTTGTAGGAGTCCTTTTCCTGTAAAGCCCTGAAAATCCCACCGGGAGACAGATTGCCCCGGTGAGGTGCAGCTCTGGCTGGGCTGCTGGTGGGAACCCACCTCCTCCTTACCACCAGTCTGGAATTCACACATTCATCTACTCCTTCAGTAAACACTGATGTAGCAGCCGCGCCGGGCCAGGACCTGGGCAGGGTCCCGGGGGCACAAGCAAGGGTGTGCGGGGTACAACCCGTGGCCTCTGAGAGCTCACCATCTATGGGGGAAGGCAGACAGGTAAGGGAGCAATGATAATCCATCATGACAAATGGGATGGCCCATCTGTTACACGGAGTCCCCCACTGGGTGCCAGGCATTGCACTCAGCACTTTGGACAATTGTGCTGACATCAGTTTTCTCCCCTGTTAAATGGGGGTCACCACAGGACACACTTCACAGAGATGTTACCAGGAGCATAAGAGTTTTCATGGCAAAATACTTCGAATAGCACCCAGCAGGTTAACCTGTGAGCTCGCTTAACATATTCACACGTGCCCGTTTTACAGATGCAGAAACTGAGGCTCAGAGCCCTCTAATGGATGGCCTTGAGTTCTGAAGTCATCTCAGAACCTGGAGAGATCGGAGAGAGAGCTCCAAGACCTGCTTTCCATGAGACAAGCCCGAGAGAATTTGTTAGCTCACAAACTGTACCCCAACATCTAACTTCCTCAGACAAGATTTGTGGAAACTGCTACAGAGCGCGCTCTTCAGGAACTGTGGAAAAAGTCAAATCTAGTCCAAGAGGGAAAAAATAACTACACACAAGCTAAATTCAACACCAGCTATGGTTTTTTTTTTCTTCTTCTTCATTTTTCCCCCTCCTTCTGATCTCGCTTAACTCTGAAAAACCAGAAAACCCATTTACTAATAATAGGTTTTCTCGTATGATTTCTGGATTCAAGGTAGGTAAGAAATAGGAGAGAGATAAATGATTCAGAGTCCCCAAACGCAATCATTTGGCCTGTGGTTTGGAGAGGGTTTAACAGCTGTGAGTGAGACCTTAGAGCCGAGCCAAACCCGAATCCTGCATGCAGTCTGGCAAGACCACAAGTGCAATTTATCTGCAAACATGGGAAGAACCGTCCTCTTCCTACTGCCAACTGGGTCCCCAGCGATGGAAACAGTGAGAAGCGTCCTGATCCTACTGTACTTCCACTCGTGCTTAGTGCGTCACAGGAAGCAAACAAACCGAGAGTCTGGTGCCTTCAATTGTCCTGTGACCTTTCTGCTCTAAAAAAGTCAAGGAGGAGGAGGAGAAGGGGGAAGAAGGGGAGGAGGAGGAAGAGGAAGAAGAAGGAGGAGGAGGAGGCAGGGGTGGCAATGAGGAAGGGGAGGAAGGAGGGAGTAAGGGAAGGAAGGAAGGAAGGAAGAGAAAGGGAGGGAGGGAGGAAGAAAGGAAGGAAAGGAGGGAGGGAGAAAAAAAGAAAGAGAAAGGAAGGAAGGATGGAAGGAAGGAAGGAAATGAGTGAAAAGAACCCCAGAAAACTCAGCTCTCTAAGGATATAGAAGTTCTCATTCCAAACAATGAAATTTGGGGCAAAAATAAATATCCAGCTCAGGGAGGGGCTGTCATGAAGCAAAAGAGTTCAGCCATATGCCAGACTCTGGAGCTACAGATCTTTTAAAATGCTCCCAGTACAATGTTAAGATTTTTTTGTTTTTAAAGCAAAAATTTGGGTGAGCTCAACCACATAAAGAAAATAAATACAGATGGGGAAAAATGACCAGACTGAAATATCTGAAACCATCACTCAAGAGCATTTGCCTTTGGGTGGGACGAGTCCACGTGATTGCTTTCTTTATCACCAATTTGATGACCCTCGAGGCCCCGCCCTTCTCTTGGCAAACACATTCTGGGAGTAATTCCCTGCAATGACGGAATGCCTCTAAGTTTTAGCAATACATCAGCTACTGATCGCTGACCTGTGAGAGTGGTACGGGTAAGAGGGACCTGCTTGTGAAGGCTCCCTTTTTCTCTTTCCTCCACAAAGATGTGTCTGAGGGAAACTAACAGATTCTTTTGTCAGAGGGATACTTCCCAATACACATTTCAGAGAATACGAATCCTGGGAGATGTTCCCTCCAAAAGGGCATTGTGCTTGAACATTTGGAAATCACCTGGACAGCCTCCTGTTTCCCACTCTCGAAGGCTCACCAGGCAGCTTGGTGATTAAAGGCCCTGACAAATCCTGCATTGAAGTGTATTTACTTAATCAAGCCCAACTTTTCACAAATTCTTTGATCTCTACTTATCATGAATCCCTATGATCCTACCATGGGGCTGGAGTTCTGGAAAAGAGCCATGAGAAATAAACTGTGTTTGATTGCAAAATGACCACAGTCTTTCCCCTTCCCCAATGCCCATGCTCTTTGTAATATGACCGCAGCAGCATTTCCCACCAAGCACTAGAATGAATCTAGGCAGGCCTTGTGACTTGCTTTGGACAATAAAATGTAACAGAAATGACAGGGGAGCAGTTCTGAGCCTGGGCTTGAAGATACCCTGCGCACTTTTATTTCCTCTTCATAGGAACGCTACCATTGCCACAACAATGAGCTCAAGCTATCCTGCTGCAAAATGAAAGACCACTTGGGAGGATGGGCCAGGGTTCCAGCAGAGGTTCCCCTGGCCCAGCCAATGCTGCCTCTGACGGAAAACCCATTCACGAGTCCGGCTGAAAGCTGAAGAACTGTCTGGCTGAACTCAGCTCAAAAGCTCGCTGGACCACTTGTGAGCTAAATAAGCGTTGGTTTTGTTATCCACTGAATTTGGGAGCAGCTTGTCATGCAGGGAGGCCTGGGAGAGCCTTGAAGCAAGTATATATTTTTAAATTTAATTTAATTTAATTTTTTTCAGTGTTCCAAGATTCATTGTTTATGCACCACACCCAATGCTCTAGGCAATACGTGCCCTCCTTGATCCCCACCACCAGGCCTACCCAACCCCCCACCCACCTCCCCTCCAAAACCCTCAATTTGTTTCGGAGAGTCCACAGTCTCTCATGGTTTGTCTCCCCCACCTCCGAATTCCCCCAACTCACTTACATCTACAACTTTTAGGGCTTCAGTGTTCATAACGAATAAGGATTCTAATGCATCGGTCTGTGTCAGCCAGGCTGGGATGAAGAACCTACACAAATCGGGGAGAGGGGTTGGCCCTATCTTTGCTTTCTCAAGTAGAAAGAACCTCGCTCCCAACGCACAACTGCCCACAAAGCTGCCTTCCCGAATGTCATCTCACTCAACAGGCTTCTTTTCTGCTTCTAGCTTCACGACTAGCTACAAACCTTACTCTGTCTGCCCAGATGGGAGATACACTTTGCTTCGTCTGACAATTCATGGAAGGGGTGGGGGTGGGGGTGGGGGGCGCACGGGGGAGGGGATAAGGCGCAGGCGCAAATGAAAGTGAGGGTTTGCTAGGGGTGGTAGGGGTGGAGCCTGGGCCGGGGGGGGGGGGGGGTGGGGGGGGGGTGGGGGGGGGGTGGGGGGGGTGGGGAGGCGCAGGGGCTGGGGCCAGAGCTGGGAAGGGAAGCTTTCCAGGACCACGGGAAGCTGGAGCAAGCAACCCCAAGGCGGCCAGTTGCAGAAAGTGAGATCTGGAAGGAACGTAGGTTAACAGGCCAAGGAACTTGCCAATGAACTGGCTGTTGATGGACTGGCTTTTGCACACAGCCCTGCCATCTTGTAAAAAGGGTTTTATTCGTCCGTTTTTGTGAGAGTCCTGGGAAGCAATCATTAAAGGAACAGACCCGAGGCAGTCGGCGCAGGTCTGGGAGAGTGTGCGCCTGCCCGGCCTCGCTCCGCACCCACCCCCACTTTTACAAGGGCCACATGGGTTGCAAGGTTAAAGCCAGAGGGGACCAATTGGTGTTGTGGGGCTTTTTTACAAAGTGCAAAGGATCAAAGTAATTAGCAAAGGGTGAGAGACCAGGCCTGTTAGAGAAAGAAGCCAGCCACCCAGCGCCTTCCGCACAACACGGCTTCTCTTCCCCAGGTCCACAGCTAATGCCTCCTGAGAGCACCAGGAAAGGGCACGTTGTGGCTTCTTTGGTATCAGACAGGAAGTGGACCCAGAAGGAGCCAACTCTGAGCCAGAAGAGCTTTGGGGGATCTCTAGGTAGTCCAAGACAGAGAGAGAGAGAAATTCATTCATTGCTCTGTTCTCTTCTTGTTTCCAGTGGCGGCTCGCGTGGCTAGACCCAGACTTGGAGAACAGGATGAGGGAATAATGGACTCGTATTGAGCATTTCCAAAGCTTATCTGCTGTGATGATGGCAGGACACAACTTAGGAGCCAGCAAGGCATCGTCCGGGGGATTATTTTATGTGGTCTATAGACAGGACATTAAATTATGTAGAATGAATCAGTGAATGGCTGGCTCCCTTCCGTTTCCTCCCTTCCTCCCTTCCTTCCATCCTTCTTCCTTCTGTCCATCCTACTTTCTTCCCTCCCTCCCTCCCTCCCTCCCTCCGTCTCTCTTTCTGATTCTACCAGGAAGAAAGTCTCTGGTGCTAAGAATAGTGGCAGGCAGAATAGTGGCCTTGAAAGATGTCCCCACTTGTGACTATGTCACCCTCCCTGGCAGAAAGGTCTTGGCAGGTGTGATGGAGGTCAAAGTCCTGGAGCTGGAGAGAGTGCCCTGGATTATTCAGTGGGACCAATCTAGTCCCAGACACCCTTCAAAGCCAAGAACCTGCCTTGACTGTGGAGAACCGGAAAGAAGGGAGGGTAACAAGGATTGGGCGACCTGCGGCCAATCCCGAGACAGAGGAGGGCATGTGCAAGGACAGGAGAGAGGCCTCCTGGAGCCCCCAACTGCCAGCCAGCGAGGACACGGAGACTTTGGTCCTGAACCTGCAGGGGACTGAATTTTGCCAGCACCCTAATGAGCAAGGAAAGGATTCTCCCTGGGGCTTCTAGAAAGGACCATAGCCCTGCCCCACTGAGACTTCTGACCTGCAGATCTGTAATATAATCTGTTGTTTTAAATAATTAAATGTATGATAATCAGCACTTTCTCTTTTTTTCTCTCTCTCTCTCTTTTTTCCACTGAGCTTCAGGAAGGTCATAATAGTTAAGATTTAATACCGCTGTCCGGTTTCCATTGCATTTATTTCTAGGAAATAAATAGGAAGGAAAAAAGTGGTTGGAGCAATCAACCCAGTAAGGCTTTGTAGCCCAGGATGACAACCAGACTGAGAACCAAGCAGAGTGGGCTTTGACTCTTGGCTCTGCCCCTTTAAAACTCTGTGTCTTGGGTGACCCACCTTGACTTCTCGGAGCCTCGGTCTCGTTATCTACACAAAGGAGCCGATGAAAAAGCGCTCAGGGGGCTGAGCGAGGATGAAACAAGGTGCTGTTTGTAGAGTCCAGCTCCGAACGTGCAGTAAACAGTATCATCTGTGTTTAGTACTCTTAGCTGCCCTCCCAGTGGCCAGGCCATTCCTTTATTGTTGCCTGTGATCTCTGCCTCCGGGCTTTGGAGGACTGCCCTGAGCGGTGTTCTGGGCCAGGCTGGGGCAGACAGTGTCCAGGCACACCAGGCCTGGGCTGGTCTCTGTCACCCTGACATGCAGAGAAAAGCAGAGAGGAAGGAACCCGCAGAGCGGGGTGAGGCTGGGTGGCCGAGCCAGCCTGCAGACCCTCTTTCTCCTTCCACATCCAGGCTCTCTGGCCCTTTTCAAGAATGGGAACAGAGTGGTGCAGGGCTTCTCAGCCCTGACCTGGGAGGTGGTGCAGACGGGCATTTGTGCCTTGGGGGCAATGTGGGCTGGGGGTAGGCAGAAAAAAAGGAGTGCTTTCTTTCTCTGCATCTAGGGCTGTGCTTAAGACAAGTGTGGCTTGGGGGATCCAAGCAGGCTGGGGTTAGGATAGCGGGCTCTGTCAGTTACTCGCTGTGTGGCTTTGGACGAGTTCCCTCCCCTCTCTGATGATAACCCTAGTTAATGCTCATTAAGCCCTGACTTTGTGCCAAGCTCTATTCTAAGCACTTTACAAATACCAAATAATTTACATACTGACTTGGGTATGATGATGACCATCATTTTGCGCGTGGCAAGACAGAGGCACAGAGATTCTGCAACCTGCCGTGTGTTACACAGCTGATACAGAACCGATCCAGGATTCAGTCCAAGACAGTTTCTACTTTGCCTAGTATGTGGGGATTTATTATTTTAAAGACTCAATATTTGTTGTTGACTCTTTAAGTCTTCAAGACTATATTTTCTTAACTCAGTTTTTTAGATTCCGAATGTAACCCTAAAACTCTGAGGTCACACAAAGGTGCTTAGCGGTTAGAGAGGCAGCTACAGACCCAAGTATCTTAGAGCACTTCTCTTCCTCTATTTGTTAAGCCAGCACACTTATTCATTGCCTACTGCATACCCCATAGTGTGCATCTATTATGTCCCTGCTGTGGTTCCTTTGCCCTGCCCTAAACCCTGGTCTTTGGAGGGCCCTCAGTACCCCCATCCCACCCCCATTCCCGTGCTCAGGAGGCCAAGCCCTTCGTAGACCAGAACTCCAAGCAGAAAAAAGTGCTGACAGGTTTCCCCCAGCATTTGGGACCCTGTCAGCAAGCTCAGTTGTGTGCCAGAGAAGCAGCAGGATAAAGAGATCAATGAGTTTGAGACAATCTGGAGGTGGTAAAGGTTGAATCGTACCTCAGCCCCATCGCTCAGTGGGGGACTTTGGCTTGTTGCTTGATGCCCCCAAGCCTCAGTTTCTGCACCTGTATAATGGGCATGCTGATGGCGTTCTGTTCACTGCTAAGTGTCTCTGCAGACGATTCTGTGCTTCTTAGTTTGGACTCCACACGCTGCTCTCAATTTTTCCCTTCCCTGTGTCTCGTTCCCCCAGACCACCTACCTTCAGTATGATGACTTTTCTCTGGCCATCACCGCCCACCCCCGTTTTTTTATTTTGCATCTCCCAAGTCCTCCCTCCCACTGCCACCAACACGTGGGGTCTCATGGCGTCCCCCCCACCTTCCTGTCTTTGCACCCATTGCTCCTTCTCCCTGGACTGCTTCCCTATCCTAATTGCTGCCTAATTACCTACATTCAAATTCTTGCTTAGCCTTCAAGGCCCTGATGAAATGATTTTTCTCATGAGAAGCTTCTTTGGATTCTGTCCCCTCTGCGGTTTTCCTAGCCCCCTCTCAGTTCCTGTTAAGAATAATTAGGGTAATGAGCACACCAGTGAGAGCCAGGCCATGTTGCCTGCTGTGTCATGAGTGTGCCCTGACGCGTTGCTCATTATTAAGTCATGTCTGGCCTCCCTGGGGCCACGTTCTCTGCCCTGTCACTTTGTCCTCCCCTCTGATTCTAGACTCAGCCATGTGACCTACCTTGGCCAACAGAATACTAGCAAACCTGATGTGCATAGAAGCCTGAAAAAGCACACAGGCATCTTTTTCCATGGACTCTCCAGGCCGCCTGTGATTGCCTGAGCTAGCCTACTGGAGGGTAAGACAGGTCTTCGTATCCGTTCTAAGATGAGGAGCTAGTTATTATAGCCAAGGCCATCCCAGATCAGCCAACAGCCAGCCAACTACAAGATAAATATTGGGGCGAGCCCCAGTGGAGACCACAACAAGAAGCACACAGAATACCCAGTCGAGACCGGCCGAAATACCCAGCTGACTGCAGGACTCATGGGTAACGACACATGGTTAAGTCTCCGGATGTTTTGTTATGCAGCAATAGGTAACTGATACAATTATCCCCACGAAATACTTCCTCTGTATCACCAAACCCCACCAGACACTGATGAGGATTTGTCCTCATCTGAACTGGGCACGATTCCCATTTTAAAGACAACACTGAGGCTGAGGGGGTTTGCCCCTTCTCCAAGACAGAGACCCTAGAAAGTGGCTGTACCTTTCCTGGGAGTCTTATCCTGGCTTTCCCATTTTCTGGTGATGGGACCCCAGAAAAGTATCTTTTACTTTTTGTGCCTCAGTTTCCCAATCTCTGAAGTAAACACGACAGCCGTTACTATGGTTATGGAGTTGTTACACGGACATTAATAGAATGTTTGCCAAAGCCAATTACAGAGTTAGCGCTCCTTAAAATATTAGATACTCTGTTTCACTTAGTTTCTTTTTATTATTGTCTGAGAACATGGTATTTTCAAAGTGGTCATCTCTTACATAGGTGAAGGCTCCTTGGAGCCTCGGATTGTGTCTGCTAGGTGGGGAGCCCCACCGCAGGCTTTGCCCAGACTAACAGCTTAACAAATACGTGCTAAAAAACTATTTTAACCCTTTTTGCTGGAAAATAAGAGTGAACTTAGTGTTCTCCGAAAAGGAGGAGGCCAAGAGGACATGGGGGAGAATGCTGAGATCTAGCTTGGTATAAGGGCTTTAAGTTAGACTCAGAAAAGAACTTTCCAGGAGCATAGAAGAGCCACGGATTTGATTTTTTTTTTATTTATTATTATTATTTTTTTTTTGTCATTGTTGTCTGGATTTTGTTTGGTTTGGTTTGGTTTTGTGTCTTTTTAATTTTTTTTTAAATTTATTTTTGCAAAGGAGGTGTCCCGCTTTTCCCTAGAGCTCTCTGAACAAATCTGTAGGCTCTCAAGGAGGCAGAACTTTCAGTCTATTTAGAGACCCAGGGGGGGAACCCAGCAAGTGACCTGTCATTGCCCTGGCCTGCTCTGGCGATCCTTCTGAGACTCGAGGAGAAAGCAGTCCGCTCTCCTGCCTGTTCCTTTCCACTATTTTTCTTTGCAGCTGTCCCTGCATTTCAGAGTTCACATCTCTGCCAGGGACTCTATTTTGGGATTTGTGGGAACAGGCTGGTTTAGGCAAATAGGAAGCTCTAGAAATCTCAGCAAGCTTGTTTCCTGGGCCTCCCGGCCTCCTCCGAGGGCAGGAGAGACTCAGAGGGGCTGCCCCGGGGTCTCTGCGTCCCAGACATGTGTAGACAGGAAGGCAAGGGTGACCCTTTCCCAGCAAATGCCCTGCAGCCGGGGGTGCCTCCTGCAGTCACGGAAGTCAGCGCTGGGCCAGGCTGGCGGCCCAGGCGGGGCTCTCGGGGCAGCGGGCGGGCAGCGTGGCCCCCAAGTCTGCAGACACTGAGCCTGGCTTCCCAGGGGTGAAGCCCACCCCGTCCCCAGCCTCTTTCCACCCGGAGAGCCCAGCTCCGGCTGACGCTCAGAGGAGCCGCGCGGCTGTGCGGCCACAGGCAGGCGGGCGTGCGCGTCCGTGTGTCCGCGTGAGCAGCTGAAGATCTGTGCTTGCCGCGGCTCACGGTCGTGTGTCCCCGCGGGGGCCGGCGTGTGCATGCGCGGATCTGCATTTCCACAGCGAGGCGTGTGAGTTGCACACGTGCGTGCGTTGTTTTCTGTGCCTGCTTCCATCACGTTCTAGTTTCCCTAATCTCTACATTTTTAACTCACCCGACGTGCCTTAGTGATATTTGTTCGTTGTTTATGGAAGCTGGAAATCATAGACAAGCAGCGTGTACACATACAAAATATGTATACATACACGTATGGTTTATATCATACAATACATAGTGATAAAATGATATCCGATTCATATATATGAATATGCTGCATAATTTATACAAACAGGGATGCATGACCCCGCCACTCAGAGAAAACCGCTGTTCATACATTATGTGCTTTTTCCTAGTCGTTTCCTATTTAAATAGACGTCCGAAGACATAATAAGCTCCATGACAGCAAGAATGGTGTTCGTATTGGTGACGACTGAATACTTTGTACCTGGCAAACACAGACACACACACACAGATATCGCATATATGTAATATATGCACACATATATAATATAATGACTGTATAATGAAAAGTTTACATAAATATGTACTACAAATGAATGAATGTTTGAATACATTCCAAAATTTACCAAAAGTAAATTTACCAGAGCGGTTTTTGTCGATTTTCGAAGTACCAAATTTGTCAAGTAGAGTCATAATCTGCCTAGAGTTCTGTACTCTCCTTTTTTAAAAATTTTCTTGCTATATTCCTCATAAACCCTCCCTCTGTCTTTAGCTAGCACTCAAGTCTGACGTGCTCACTGGCATGGCTGCACAGTGTTCCGCTGTAGGGACGAACCATGGGTGATTTAAACTACCGCCCCCGGCAAATATGTAGATCATTTTCATCTGTTGCAAAAAACAAACACAAACAAACAAACAAAAAACTGCAAAAAACACCCTTTGAGCCAACATGGAAAGCACATTTCTTAGCGAGAAAGAACAGAGGGAGTCACCAGGTCAAACGGTCTTTCCATGTTGGTGGGTTTTGCCTGCTATTTGTTTCTGTTGCCCAGTAGGTGGTCAATAAATTAGTGTTGAATGAACAAACTGGCAACAGCGTCAGCTCAGCTCTGTGGAGACAGGTGGTCTCATCCTCAGAATCCATCTCCATCTGGCTATCGAAATCTCAGATGAACTTCTAGGGATAGGAGAAGAGACCAAGAGTGGAACGCCCCACGAGGACGCCTTGGTGCTGACCTTGGGGGAGAGAGTCGGTGGCTCCTGGGAGCACGCTCCCCTTCCAGGCACCTGCTCCTGGGCCGGCTCCATTAGGGGAGGAAGAAGAGGAAGGGAATCCCAGGTGTGACGTCCCTGCTCCTCTTCAATGGTCTCCTCGTGAGATAATAGCCCTAATGTGTGAACATTGATTTCTGGGGTGACAGCAAAGCAGGGCTGATTTACTTTCAACTTCCCATCGGCGATGCACCATCGATCTCCATGAGCACTGGAGTATTTCCTGGGGAAAGCAGGACGAGCAGGGCCCTGGCCAGGGAAGTGAGCGAGGGAATGACCGGTGGGTTGGAGATTCAGCATCTGAAGCATCTTCCCTGAGGAACAACATCCCAGGAAGCAGATAAGAGCAGCCCAGGGATATTTGGAAATGTCCAGGAAACCGCTCTGGACTCCAGACCAGAGAGGGGGCTACCACGAGCCAGAGCATGTCCCTCCATTCTTGGGGCTGGCACCAAATGGCACCTCCTCAGAAAGGCCTTTTGGACCACCTCACTTAAAAGAGCCCCAATCCCTCAACATCACATCGTCCTACTGTCTCCCTCTTTTTAAAAATTTTTAATTTTAGTTTTTTTAAATAAATCAGACTTTATTTTAAATACATAAGCCACCCCAGGCTCCAGGCCACTACCAATCTGCTCTCCGCCAACGGAGATTTGCTTCCTCTAGAATTTCATATAAACGGAATCATACAGTGCATTGGCTTTTGTGTTTGACTCTTAGCGTGACGTTTCGAGAAGTATCCATGTTGTGAGGGGGGTTGCGTTCGGGTTGGGATCTGTGTTTGTTCCCTGATATTCCTGAGGAGTATTTTGTGGTGTGAATTAACACAATCTCTTTATCCAGTCCCCAGATGGTGGACATTTGGGTTGCTTTCATTGGGGGGTGCATAATACATGTCTTTGTATGGACACATCTCTTCATTTCTTGGCTAGAAGACTGGGGAGAGATGACTGCATTGTCTGGTAGAGGTACTTTCGTAAAGAACTTCTGTTTTGTAACCGGGTCCAACATTTTCCATCACTACCTGCTCCGTAGGATAGTCTCGGTTGCTCCCCATTCTCATCACCATGGACAGCCCGCCCCCATTGTGGAACTCTCCAGAGTGTGTACCTGATTTGTTTTTCTCTGGGTATGTGTGTATGTGTCTGCTTCTCCCCCACTGGATTCCAAGCCCCCTGAGAGCAGGGACCTGTCCTCCTGGCTCCTTACCGTGTCTGTACGCTTGGAGTGGGGCTTGCTGCAAAAGAGACACCCACTAATTCCGTACAATGAACAGATAACCCCCTCCGGGCTGGCATTCCTCAGCAGCTATGTGATTATCCTCAGCCTCAGCAGCCAAGGTGTCTCTCCTAGATCTGGCAATAAGTTCTCCTGGGAGGAGACACTTATTGCCCCAGGGGATGGCCCTCCCACCCAGGGCTTCTGGGTCTCTCCAAATCCAAGATACAACAGGCCCTCACAGCTGGCTGAAAGCCTCCGTGGCTTCCCATCTCCTTTGCCCTGCAGGCTAGACTCCTGAACCTGCCCATAGGATACGACCACCTTGATCTTCACCCTCATCCTGTTGTATCTCATGGCCCTCCTCCCTTCCCTTGTGGAATCTGAACTCATCTGAATGTTCGATGACTTTCGTTTCCTCCGCATCTCTGGGCCATTGCATCAAGGGTTCCCTCCTCCTTGGAACTCTATTCACCACTGAGAAGAACTGGAAAGTGAGAAAAAAAATCATATTGACAACAGCAACCACAAGCAAGTTCAAACACTGACTGAGCCCCTGTTCTATGTCAGAGATAGTTCTAATTATTTACACATACTGATAAGAGAAAAAATAATACAGAGACAGTAACTATCATTTATTTTACATATATTCTTTTTTTTTCTAAGATTTTATTTATTTATTTGACAGAGAGAGAGTGTGAGCACAAGCAGAGGGAGCGGCAGGCAGAGGGAGAAGCAGGCTCCCCACTGAACAGGGAGCCCCAGGCAGGTCTTGATCCCAGGACCCTGGGATGCTTAACTGACTGAGCCACCCAGGGACCCCTTACTTTATAGATATTCTTTCATTTCTTCCTCATCCAAATGCTGTGGAATAAGTACCACTATTGACCCATTTTGTAGATTGGGAAAAGAGAGGCACAGAGAGGCAAAGACACTTGCTCAAGACCACAAGCCTTGCAAGTGAAAGAGTTGAACTTGCCCCCCTCCACCCACTCTGTCTAAAACCAAGGCCTGACTGTGATATCTTTGGGGGATTCATCAACTTCGGGACGATACAGGGGGTGAAATGAGGGTGTATATTCTAATCACTGCCCTTTGCTGAGTGACTGGCATTATGCCAGAGAAGATGTTTTACTGGTTATCCCCCCCAGTGGCTCAACAGATGCACATACCGTCCCCACGTTGCAGGTGAGGTCAGCAAGTTCAAGGGGGATAAAGCATCCTGCCCAGGTCATGTAGCCTGGGCATGGCAGAGTCAGAATCCGAACCCTGGTTTGATCCTCCATCCCTCCCAGCGTCCCACTTTCTGGCGTGCCCCACAGGATGCCAACTCAGGGATGGCTCCCGCCCTGCCCTGACCTCTGGGCATCACCCGCTGGGCCTCTCCGCCCCTCAGAAGGAACCTGAGTCAGCACCCTCACGGTGCATCCCAGAAACATGTGGCCCACGTGCATCCCCATGAATGACAGCTAAAATCCCATCAGTCCTACCTGAAAGGTTGGCCGGCCAGCCCTGGCTCGTGGTCCCCAGCATGCAATGGAAGCCTTCCATGGGAAAGGCCACTCACTCAATGCAAGGTCAACTCTCAGCTGGGCCAAACCCCTGGGAAGGCTGATGGGTAACTTACTTCCAGTTCATGGGTTGCTCTGGGTCCTGAGGTCAGACTCTGGATGCCTCAATGCCAGACCTTCTGTCTCTGCATAAACAGGCTGTGGAAAATCACACACACACACACACACACATGCATGTGCAGAATCATTCTCTCTCCCACCCCCATTACACAACGCGTACACAAACACACCTGTAGCTGGGCATTCTCCCCCATCCTCCTCTGTAATACTCACGGGCCCATCCGCACGACTTACCCTTCCCACGCAACCCAGAATAAGGCGTGCTGCGATGCACACGCCTACCTCCCGCACACTCACACACAAGCACACTTCCGCTGGTAATGGAGCATGGCGCCAAAGCATATGTTTATCTGCACACATATTCCCATGCCTCGATACAGTCACACACATTCAGTCATGCCTGCCACACACATATTGTCCACATGGATGTTCAGATACGCACACTTCTGTGTGCATGGAAATATATACAATTACTCCCTCGCATCTACACTCGTACAACATGTATATGGAAACGTTCATAGACCCCAGACAGTTAGGGAGACATACACATGTGTCAACATACACACACACACGCTCATCCATACACACATAGCGGTCCCATGCAGATGTACACATATGTCATACACGGGAATACATATTTGCGCAGTGTACAGAGTCAAGTATAAAACGCACGTATTTGGACCAACGTGAACCCTAACACATAGACATTGCACACATATGCACACCCATATGCCAGATGGCACGCTTACCTAAACATGCCTCATGTGTGTGCATCGCCAGGCGTGTCTGGACGTGTGAAGTCATATGTGCACGCGTGTATATCCAGCTGTAAAGTGCTCATCTCCCGTGCAAACGTGCACAACAGTTTTGTACGTCCCCATGTCCTCTTTTCTTCTTCGGCCCTGAATTCTGTAATTCTTCAACTCGCTTTGCCCATCCCAGAATCTTTCTGGACCTAATCTTCTCTCCATCCAGAATCCCTGCTGAAACTCTCATTTCCTGCTTGGAATCTCCTAGCGAAATGTCTCATCATGACACACTTCATTTTCGGAAGACACTTGATACTCTTTGGAGACACACAGGGGGCCCCGGTGTATCCGCCTGAGGTCCTGAGGAGCCGGGGCTGGGCGAGCTCTGGACGTTGCCAGTATCCAGTGAGATGGATAAATGCTTTATTCATGTGCAGGCAAAATCACACCTCTCAGGGCTCCACATCTCCTGGTCAGAAATTCTCTCTCCCTCTCTGTCCTTCCACTGCCCGTTATTCATACCCGTGCTTTAAAGGCCAATGCCTTTGCCCCGTGTTAGAATCTTCTGGAGACTGAGCTCCCACAGGGCAGAAAACAGGTCTAAATTGCTCCGTGTTCCCTGTGGCTGGGCTGTCCAATTCCCAATAGTTGCAGGTGTTCAATAAAAGCAAATGGAAACCTCTCCTGTTTCGATGTTATGGGGCGTGAGACTGGATTGGTGACAAGACGTCCATCAAGCCTTAGCCAAGGCAGGCTGACCAGCCAGCCCCTTCAAGGAGATGGCAACCTACCTCATTTCACGGGCTCAAACATACCACAGACTGGAGACACGCCATGATTTCGAATCTCACTGGGGAAGGAGAGGCAATGCTATCGTTAACTTCAAAATGTGTTTCCTTGATCACTTGGCATATTTTTACTTGATGCCCACTGAAAAGAGCTCCTTTGGATTTATTTAGACATGTCTTTTCATCACACTCTGGCCCATGCTTTAAATGAGACACCCCAGTAGAACAGACTGATGAGGGACTTCCTTACACTTACTGGTTCTGAGTCCCAAGCTTTTTCAGATCATTTTTCAAATCAGAATTGTTGATGTTCTCATTTTTCATATGATTCCATCCTTGATTGACACATCAAGGGCACGGGTGATGCAGCCTTTCGTAAAAATGTGCTTCTCTATTATTTCTAGAATTTTCTTTCAAGATTTGGACACTCATTTGCAAGTTTGGATGCCAGTGCTTTCTTGATCTTACCAGAAGGTGCCCATTGAAGTTCTCAGACCTAACTAGGGCAGGCACAGGATGGGCATTGCTGGTTTCCCAGCTGGTCCACCTGGACAGCCAGAACAGGGACTGTCTTGTTCGCTGTCTTTGACACATCACAGCCGCTTGAAATAGAAAACACGCCCAGGACAAAGTAAGGGAAGTGGTAAAGCATTTTGGGGTTCTCCCACACATCTGAGAGGTTCCCTGGGCCTGTGGGCGCCTTCTTTGTCCCATGAGACTGCAGTGGCCATGAGAAGGGAATGGGCATCATCTCAGACTCTTCTGGGCACATGCCTGGCTCAGAAAAGCAGGTGGAGAGGAAAACGGTAGGTGGTCAAACACCCCAGTTCTTCTTAGTTTCCCATTTGTGTTCTTCTTCCCCAGCACATGACTGGTTGGGGACAAGTTACAGCATCTCAAGCTGGTTGTCTGTGGGAGGGACATAGAAACATTGACTTCAGAGGAATGCCATGAGGGTCACCGAGAGTTTTATTTCCTTTCTTTCATTTGACAAGTGTTCGCTCTATCACTGACAGTGATCCAGGCACAAGGGACACAAGGATGAACAAAAAGATGTGTTGTGTCCTGTGTTCTTCTTCCCCAGCACATGACTGGATGGGGACAAGTTACAGCATCTCAAGCTGGTTGTCTGTGGGAGGGACATAGAAACATTGACTTCAGAGGAATGCCATGAGGGTCACCGAGAGTTTTATTTCCTTTCTTTCATTTGACAAGTGTTCGCTCTATCACTGACAGTGATCCAGGCACAAGGGACACAAGGATGAACAAAAAGATGTGTTGTGTCCTTATGTAGAATGCGGCAACCAGGACAGTGGGTCCCAACCAACCCTCAGTGGGTGTTAGAATCACCCTGAGAACTGCTGACCCCAACACACACACACACACACACACACACACACACACACACACACACACATCCTGCTGAAAGTCTGAAGACTTGGCTGGCAGTAGGACCCACTCTGGGGCATTTTTAGAGGCTCGGGTGGTTCTACAATGGCTCAGTTTAGGATCATGGAGGAATGGCTAGTGTAGGCAAAATGCTTCATACAAACACACAATGTTATTATTACTTGTTGGCTTCACCTCATTTATCCACTCATTCCCCCCACCAAATTCCTGCACCCAGAGCACCTTAGTGAAAAACAGATTCACCCTAAGAACATGGGAGCTGCCATCTGAAACCAGGCCGATCTGGTTCTCTTCCTGCAACCCCTTCCTCTCCCCTCCCCTCTCCTTCATACCTCTTCCCTCCTCTCTTCTCCTCTTCCCTCCCTTTCCTTCCTTCCCCAATGAATATTGCAAGCAAATGAAATCATGCAGAAAAATGTAAAGGCACCATGTTTCCAACACCCAGAGTGTTGCAGTTCATTATTCATTCATTCGACAGATATTCATTCAGCTCCTCTGTATAGGCTCACAGAGCAGTAGACCGACCAGACAGCACTGACTTCATGGGACTTCTGGTATTTCATATTTGCTTTAGATGCATTTCTCCCTGAGAATGATGTCGTTAATGACATAGCACAAGGTCTCCCCAGGTAGACTTTCCTTTTCCTCTATCCCCCCTGTGCATTAGGGACATAAAACTACCCCGACTTTTTGCAAGTATCAACCCACTTCTTTATCTCATATTTAGTCATTAATGCTGTACAACATTGCTTTGTATATTTTAGAACTCTTTATACATCGTATCTCCCTCTGTGTATATTACGTGTCTATGTCACTCGCTATCCTGTTCTCCGGCCATTCCTGTCCATGCATGTAGCTTTGCTGTTCCTCTGCGTACTGCATTTCATACAGGATGCCAGCACTGCGGGTTCAACCATTCTCTTCATGAGGGACAGCGCATGGTTTGCATGTTTACACTATAAACAGTGTGGCCGTGGACATCTTCGTATGATGTGCACGAGGGTCCCATGGATCTATGCTGAGGAGTATGATCGCTGAGTCACACGCGGTGCGTACCTTAGCTTTACACGATAATTCTAAATTGTTCTTCAAACTGGGGGGAAACCAATCTGCTGTCCCAGTGCAGACTATCCAACACTCAGCCATCCCCCATGTTGTTTCCGTCTGGGTGTGGGGCGGGGGGAAAGAATCTGTCCTTTTGTTCACCACTGACACTGGCTTATTAGTCACAAGAGACATCTTTGTGTATACTTCTGAGCTATCTGGACTTCCCTTTGCTGTGAAATGCTTGTTCTTATCCTTGTTCCGTATTTAAAAATCAGTTTAGTCATCATTAGGTCTGAGCTCTTAACCACTGCAGCCGGCTGGCTTCTCCAACTGAGGAAAACAAATGCATTTGGTAAAGGGAGTCGAAGGCATAGACCTCCTTCCTCCAAGGGCCGAGAAAGCAACCCTTATTGACTGGTTTCTATCACTCATCTGATTAAAGGTACCACTTACTTCCAAACGCTTAGAGTCGGGGCTGGAGCCATTCATAAAACTCATATTGAACGATCGGCTTTCACAAAGTTTGCCTTAATGTTTTTGCACGGTATTGATCCGTGGGGGGAACTATAAAAATTGACACCAGAATAAACTTTGAAAGACGGCTCTCGCTCAGCCGAACTGAGATCAATGCAAATCGACCCGGGGCAGTGAGGGAGGGGAAGAAACAGCCCCTTCTCCATTAGCTGGTCCCCGCTCGACCAGCACAATGCTTCTGGATCCTTCTGGGCTGTGCTTAGGGACTCAAACGCAGATACAGCTGTGATCAGGGTAAGTATTGAAGGTGGAAGAGAAAGTCCTCATCCTGAGGTGAGGGGGCTGCCGAGGCAGTCGGTTAGCAGCTCCCAAGAAACGTCCTTTCCCCTTAGAAGTCTCTTTCCACCTGCAGAGTGGAGAAGCCTCGGAGAGGAAGGAGTACAAGGAGCGTGTATTGAGCACATACTATGTTCCAGGTGTCAGGGCTGGACACTTTGCAAACACTTGGGAGGCAGCGTAGGGTTGAATCCACTGATAACTGCCAGATGACCTCAGACAAGTGACTCGATCTTTCTGACCTTTCCTTGACTCCCATAAATTGTAGAGCATCATAGCACCTACCTTCCAAGGCTGTCTTCCCGTTTCAAGGGGTTAGCATGATACCTAAAGCAAAGTATGAGCCTATAAATTGTTCTTTATGGGCCGCCTGGGTCGCTCAGTCCGTTAAACATCTGCCTTCAGCTCAGGTCATGATCCCAAAGTCCTGGGATCGAGCCCCACCTCAGGATCCCAGCTCAGCAGGGAGCCTGGCTCTCCTTCTCCTTCTGCCTTCTGCTCCCCCTGCTTGGGCTGGCTCTCTCTGTGTCAAATAAATAAATAAAATCTTAAAAATAAATAAATTATATATTCTTTATTACCTCAGTCAGTCTTAACCGCAGCCCTGCAGTTAGAACTTAGCCCCACGCTGAAGGAGCAGAGACCGAACTCAGAGATGCTGAACGATTCTCCCAAGATCACACAGTCTTGTAAGTGACAAAATTTGAACTCCAGGCTCTGAGTTCCAAACCCGTGCTCTTTCCCTGCATAATTATCAGTCTCGGGGTGGGGGAAGCACACAGCTCTCCCATCAAAGGCATGAGAGCTCCCGAGGCACACTTGAACTGTGGGCAGCTGGAGGTCTCCCTACATTATCACCCTGAGATAAGCACTGTTAACCAACTCCAGGAGCATGACCTTCAAGGGACCTTGGAAGTTCAGAAGTAGATTCCGAGGAGCCGTGCGTTACCGGGCTCACTGTAGGAAGCAACGTTGGGGAGATAAATGTGTCCTAGGCACCGACTTATTCCACGAGCACTTACGGAGGCCTTCCTGTGTGTTGGGTCCTGCTCTAGGGGCCAGGGAAAACATGTGGAACATTGCTGAGGGACAGACAGAGTGGGTGACGCACTGGTGGGGGTTGATGTAGGGGGGAAATGTGGGAACACCAGAGCAACTTTCTTGGAAAGGCATCTCCGCTGAGATTAGAAAGACTCAAAGGACATCTGAAAATGCAATTTCGGAGACACTTTCTTTAGGAATTCTGGTTCAGCACGTGGAGGGTGGGGAGAAGGAGACTGCCCCCAGGTGAGCAGACAACCAGGTTGGGCAACTGAGGCTGGTTGACCTCTTAGGATGGTCTCTCTCAGCTCTGGCTGCCCATTAAACTCACCCGGGTTGCTACAGAGAATCCCCGTGGCCGGGCCCATATCCGGATCAAGAACTCGGGAGTCAGCAGGCAAGATAGGGGCCCTGGGCATCAGCATTTTTGCAAGGTCCCCAGGCAGTTGTTAAGAATCACTGCTTCAGGAGACAAAGGCAGCGTTTGGAGCAGCAAGTAAGGAGGGGGAGTGGAGGGAGAACGTCGGGCTGCCTCGAACTCTCTCTGAGCAGAGGAGAAGGTTAATAGCATGCGATAGGCGCTTTGTGCATACCTGCCCCTTTCCCACCTGCCAGTGAGTTGGCTTCATCTTCACGCAGTCCAGGCGTGCCATCCTTCCTGTCGCCCCGATGAGGTCATCGAAACGCAGCGAAGTTAAGTCACAGCCTTGAGCCACAGAGCTGAGATCAGTCCCACTCAGTGCATCCCTCAAAACATCCCTCCCCGGACTCTGTGCGACCCAGAGGCTGTGAGAGCATCACGGGGCAAGAGACATGGGCAGACGTATTTCTGGGCCACCGGCCAAGGATGGCAATGAACAGTTTGCTCTGGACATCGCCCGGGGAAGGGTGGGGGGAGCCAGGGGTGGGGGTGGGGGGCAGGAGGGAGTTTCCTGGGTGCTAATGGATGCCACGTGAGCAGAAACACCCCACGGTTAGGAGTGCATTTATTATCTCCCTCTCTCCCACCGGAAAATTTATGACCGTTCCCAGTTCTGACTTCAAAGTACAGCACAAAACCAGCAGCAACCAGCCCCTTCCCGGTGCCTCTTCTCCTCTCCACTTATCTGTGTGCTTATTTCCTTCTCTCTTGGGCACACGGAGTTTGCTCTCTTTAAATGCCCTCTTTCTTTGGTGGAAGCCAGCCCAGTGTCAAGAGAGAGAAAACTCCCCTCAGGCTGGTCGTCACTTACCGGGGAGACTCAGTGGCTGGGAGCTCCTCCTATCCCTGCACCATAAATAACCTTTCTCCCTCCCCAACCCACAAATCACTCCAGATTTTTGGAGTAAATAGTAATTGCTGTGTTTTCCCCCGTGGGCATAGCTGAGGGTATATGTATGTGCGTGTGTGTGCTTAATTTAATTTTTTTTTTAAGCCTTGTAAAAAGCACCTTCTGTTCCACCCACCACTTCTAAACACTCTTTTAAAGGGATTACTGCTCTCTGTCTCTGGAGTCAGGAGCTTGGAAAGGCCCTGTAGGTTGGAGATTTACTGTAGCTCCAGGGAGCCCCAGAGACACACCAGCTCATCTCAGGGCCAGAAGCGCGTTCTTCTATTGTTTTATTTTGGGGACAGACACTCTGACACCCTTAATACCTTCCCCTCTACAGCGATCACCACTGCCCCCGCTCTGGCCTGCGTTCTTCTTCTTCAAGCTGCTGCCAGTTGCCTCCTGGCTCATCCCCCTCACTGGCTGGACAGATCTGCTCCCTCTAATCTATCATCCGCGCCAGCCACCCCTGGGATGACCTTTCTGGAGCCTCTGATCTGACCATCGTACAATGCTAATCATTATTTCTGGTTCCTGCCTTAAAATCTTCCAGCAGCCGTCTGTCCTTGAGTTCCTCCTCCTGAGCGGATCTGGGGACGGGAATCTGAAGGCAGGTATTTCATCTGAGAGATGCTGTCGGGAAGGCAGAGGGAGGGGGCAGAGGGGTGAGCCAGAGAAGGGAGAAGAGGCAGAGCTGGTTACTCCCGGAGGCACCCGGGGCTCAGTCCCTGAGCACCTCAGGGGTTGGGTGTAGAACGTGCTTTCGGCCGCAGAAGTTTCTCCTCTTTGTTTAGAGTCATCTGAAAGGGTGTTCACTCCTCTGTCCTTCCGGGTCATGCCTGTGGGTGGTTGAGCAAGCCTTCTGCAGCCTTGGAGAATGCACAGCGGAGATGGGGCGATGCATGGTGGACATGGGGTACAGACCCTCTCTGCATCCCGGGGACATGGTGTTGGTCATGACAGACACCTGCCACACCTCCCATCACTTCCAGGTTAGAGCGCAAACTCCTTAGCATGACTCAGAGCATCTTCAGGAGGTGACACTGTCTGAAATTTTAAGCCTCATTTCTTTCTCCGCTGTCTCCCCATCTAGCACCTTCCACTCTAGTGGCATTGAACTCTCCTTACACCGCTACATGGATCTAGGTATGTCAAACCTCTGTGTGGTTTCCCGTGGGACTCCCTCTGTCTGGATGCCATTCCTGATCATGTCCACCTGGAGGGTGGCTCCTTTGGGGTCTGCACTCAGTTGGAACATCATCTCCAGGGAGCCCCTTCTGATCTCCGGGCTGGAGCGTCTGTCCCTTGTCTTCAGTTTGCCCTACTCTACACTGTCCATTTGTACCAGAACGATTGTTCATTTAAAATGTACACCTGTGCTCAGTTGTCTGTCTCCTCCTGCAAAGTCAAATCCTAAGGGATGGGGACTCATTGCTATATGCACCTGAAATTGTGCATCCTCAGTAAATGTTGACTACATGAATGGTTTAAAAATGGTTCATTCTGTATGAAAGGCCCCTTTGGTGGGCTTTCCTCGTGTCTAGCTAAGGACACAAATCCTTTATGCATGGTCTCAGTGCACCTCCTATCTGGAGGAGGAATAACATTGGGGGTACACTGGCAAATGCAGGGAGTTTGGAATCAGAAGGCTTGGATCCCCAAACCTTATGGAATGAGAACTTGCTCCTTGTTGGCTCTATGACCCGGAAAACACCGCTCCCCTTTGCAGCTCTTTGAAGGGGTCAGACTAGCCTCCACTGGACCATCATTCCACCTTGTCTTTCCTTCTTCTGCAGAAGAAACCATGGCTGTGTGGAGTGCTGGGTGTTTCCTGGGTCCTGCCTTTCTCCACCGGGCTCCGTGCTCTGGGTGGCTGAGCGGTGTGCCTTCACTGATGGCCTCTGTGCCCTGCGGGTCCTGAGTGGGCTCAACAGGAGAAGAGCATTGGCAAGAGATCAGAAGGGGGGGCGGGCAGGAAATGATGTTAAGGTGTTTGTTTCCCTGGGTCCCCCATAGCAGGCGGCTGTCCTGGGGGCGGAAGTAGGGGGAAACCCAGGTAGTATATCTGTGCTATTTCATAGTATAGTATGCCAGCGAAGAGCGTGGGTTTGGAGTCTGACAAATCCTAGTTGCATGGTGTGGAGTTGTGGTTTCCCCCATCTGCGGGGTGTGGATAAGGATCTCTGCTGTGGGGCTCGGGTGAGGGCGGAGTGTGTATAATGCATTCAGCAGCGAGCTGGCAGGTGGAAGCTACTGATGATGAGATCTATGGGGTTACTGCTCTGCTCCCTGCGCCCCTCCTCTCAGCGCGTTGCAGCTCTCTTTGTTTGTCTTTGTCTTGCAGGTAAGGATTACAAACCCTGCTGAGGGTGGGGTTTCTGCCTTAGATACTTCTAGAATGTTCTCCATCCCTAGCTCGGGGCTGGGCAGGCAAGAGACCCTCAGGATGGATGGAAGGAAGCCCGCATACACTGCGAATCAGGTTTTATTCTCATTCCAAAGATAAATAAACAGAGACTTGAACGATTAGTGACATTAACAAGGTCACGGCTTGAATTTGAAACGGATTTGAACGGACCGACTCTACCATCTACACACAGAGCCACTGGTTGACGGTTTGAGTGTCCTCTGACGAGGACAGAGACACCAATGATACGAATCTTCATCAGGTTCCGTGATCGTAAGCAACAGAAACCCATTCTGGCTGCCATGTGCAAAAATAAATAAATAAATAAGAAGGTTTCACTGGGAGAGAAACAAGTCTCACAGAAAGTAGCAGGACCAGCTGTCAGAAATGGACAGGGAACTTGTCAAGGGTGGGATCCACAGGGCAGGGAAGTGATGGGCAGTCCCTCCCAGGAGCTGCTTTGAAAGCGAATGAACACCTATAATATTTGGTCTGTGAGTAACTCTGCTTAAGATACAGATCCCAGGAAGGAAATGTTGTGATTAGCTCAGATTGGGTTTCATGGCCTCTCAGCTAAAGGCCAGAGGGGTGAGTGAGGGGGTGGTGGTGTGGATTGTCCCACTGAGACTGCATGCCTCAGGAGTAGGTGGGGTGGTTTCCAGAAGGCAAAACCAGGGGGCTGAGATGAGAAGGGAAGGAGACAGATACGGGATTGGCCCCAAACAGTTGATGCCCGCTGCAGTGATGGTATCAGCTGTTTTTCACAAATAGATCAAATTTACTGGATCTTTCCATGTGTCTTCAGGGCTGCTGGGTACAGTCATGAGGTCTGTGTCCTGCTCTAGGTCATTTTGCTGAGACAGGACAGGGCTGTTAAGTCCCAGCCCAATCTTTGCTGGCAGAATGGCCATATCTACTCAGAAGAAGGGACCTTCATAATGTGCAAAAATGCACCAGGCACTTTGTATAAGTCTCATAGTTAATCTTTTTAACAACTCTGAAAGGTAGATTAAAGATGGCAGCAAATCCTTTGCTTCTTCTCCTCCCATGGAGGAGCTGGTCAAATCCTTGGGGAAGGGAACTAATACTGTTCGCATCATTGACAAGTGGAGCCTCTTTCTCCATCCCTTGAATCCAGAGTAGCCCCAATGACTGCCTGGCCAATAGAATGCTGGGGATAATGTCCTAGGGTTTCCAAGGCTAGATCATCAGGATCCTTGCTGCTTCTTTCTGGGTTTCTTGGACCCACCATATATGCAGTCCAACTACCACATTCTACTAAACCATCTGCAGAGCTCACCTTCAACGGAAGGAACAAAGACATGAATGCTTCACGGGAGGGGTGTCAAACAATGTATGCATCTCCCAGTGTGTGAGTTGAATTCATTCAACAAACATGTGTCTGTTGAGCGCCTACGCCATGCTGGATGCAGGTGCAAGCCCTGGGGAGCACAGAGATGAGCAAAACAAAAGAGGTTTCCACATTCCAGAGCCTTGCATTCCTCTCAGCATCTGTCTTCTGGCTTGGATACGTGGATTCATGACCTGGAAAGAAAAGTTGAAAGTGTCCAGCCTACAATTTTCAACCTGATGCCTCTGTCCCCTAAAATCACTTCACTAAGATACAAGATGGGACTCACACTTTCTGGGTTAATTCTTTAATCATTAACCATCTACATTCAACCTCAGTAACACTTGGGAAATTCCAAAGTGACAAGAGGCAGCTTCTCTGCCTCTTACTTTCTGGGTGGTGCCCGGCCCGTTGCAGGGCTTATGAGCTGGGTGCTGCCCAAAGTCTGGTAGTTGACTCATGCCCCCTGTCAACGAACTCTGAATCGAGAAACCGGCCTTGTGGGACTGACAAAGAAGGAGTGCATAAGCAGGAAGGAGGAAGCTGGAGCTGCATCGTGGTGACTCTGGCCAGCCAGTGTCCACACTGGCTACAAGCTTCAGGATCCATATGGGAAGGTTACTTTGGACCTGAGGGCTGGGTCTGGGTAGCATGGAGGAATTTCACACATGGAGCAGCCAGCCTGGGCTGTGTTCTGGAATAATACGTATAAGTGGCGGGGTAAGCTCATGAGTCATGGGGCTAATTCTGAGCTCTTTCAACCTGGGTGCCTAAGAGATGAGCAAAGCCCAGACTCCAGCAGCATCAAAGAGGTTACATGACAAAGTCAACAGTTTCAACAGGGAGCAAAAGGCTGAATCACGCAGGCCATTACCTTCCCTTGCCCGAGTCAGGCGTAAGGGATTAAGTGTGCTATTTTGGGGAGTTCCTAAGTGCTCCCTCGGACGGCTTCCAGCGGAGGTGTGTGAGTCCCCATGAACTCCCCAACACATCTTTCAAGATCAAACCCAGTTAGTTTTCATTTCCTATATTGGGCAACCAACCAATGACTATTGATTGAGATCTAACTCTGAGCCCCCACAGATGCCTTTTATATTAATCACCTAGATTTATTTTTCTCCAGATGTGCTCTGCAGAACACGAACTTTCCAGCATGCTTCATAGGTGGTCGGGGGCGAGGAGGTGGAGATGGGTGGAAATAGGCTGGCATGATACATAAAAAGAGAATTTCTACTGTCGAATGCAAGATACGCAGGGGAAATACTTGATTAAATTTGTCTCCAGCACATTTCTCTACTCTAGAACTTTTAAAGTCTCTGCTATGCTAATGTACGTGGAAAATCTCTAAAAGGGATTTAGATGATTAACTTCTCCCCAACTCATGTTGGGCCATAAGACGCCCTTTTGTAGAGTAAAGGAATCATTTTTTGGCAAACGTGCTTTGAGAAACATTGTCCTTGAATTACCAATTTAGAACAATTCTTCCAAATTACGGGTGTACAAATTAACCAGAAAGCTTGTTAAAAATGTAAATTCCCACCCCAAATGTTAAAATTGCGTAGGTCTTGGGTAAAGCTCAGAAATATTCATTTGGGGCACCTGAGTGGCTTAGTTAAGCATCTGACTCTTGATTTCAGCTCAGCATGTGATCTCAGAATCGTGGGATTGAGCCCCATGTTGGGCTCTGTGCTCAGCCCAGAGTCCGTTTGTCCTTCTCCCTCTGCTTCTCCTCCTGCTCACTCTCGTTCTCTCTCTCTCTCTCTCAAATAAATAATTAAATAAGTCCATTTTTAAAAAGGAAAAGATAAGAATTATTAATTTAAAAACACCTCAGGTGATTCTGATGTGGGCGTTTCATGGTACCCACTGGGCTCTGAGAAGGGACTTGTCACACAGTGAGTTTTTGTAGAGCTGGAAATTGGCCTGGACCCCCCATTTAGGAAAAAAAGAAAACTTCCCATCGTGTAATGAGACACGCAATGCTTCATATGCATCAGAGATTTCCATAAAGACTAATAAGATTAAATGTTCAGGGGTGGTATTGAATTCATGGATAGGGAGATAAAAAGATGAATGAATGAATGAATAAATGAATGAATTAATTAATTAATTAATTAATATATGTCCCTTATTCTAGTTCCTTATACCTCTTTTGATGTGTCCCAAGAGCATCAAATTGGTTTTGGTCCGTTCCTCTGATGGTAAAGTAAACTGAGGTCCAGAGAAGGTAATTGGATTTGTTTCTTGGATCTTTATTAACTGTGTGGCCTTGATCAAGTCATGTGACCTCTCTGGGCCTCAAGTGTGACATGAAGAAAATAAGTTACTTTGTCACATTGTTGAAAATATTAAACGAGGGAAAGTATGTACACCCTTGGCATGGTGCCCAGCACATGGTAAGCCCTTTATAAATATTTACTGCCGCCTATAATAATATGGATAACCATGAGTGGCAGACCAATGCCTGTTGAGAAGGAAGGTGAGTCCCTTCTGCTGGGTAGCAGTGCAACACTTATGTGCTTGTAGGGTTTGACTTTCCTCGTGTATCTGGTTGAGGCTCTCCAGCAGAGGCCCAGAATCCCAGAGTTGGAATGGGCTCTGGAATCCACCTTATCCAACAGCCAACCCTCGATTCCAGGGGTCCCATCTACTCTCAACGTATCACCTCCGCTAACTCCTGACTCACCGTCTCATGAGCAAGCCCAATCCCTTTCTAGAAACAGAGCAGTGGTTTTGAGCACTGTTCCCCTTGACCAAGGATCATGGTTTCCACAACACGCTCCTCAGAAAAAGAGTTCTGTATTCAAATAAGCTTATGCAAAGTCCTAAGCTCTAACTGCTTCCTTTCGTTAGAGATATCTGTAATGTCCATTATCATGTCAAAGGCTCTGAGAAGTCCTGCAGTTGAAAAAAAAATGAAAAGGTCTTCTGTGTGGACCCCAGAGCTCTTGCCAAACTCATTTGATCCCCCCCCCCAAAAACCCTACAGACAGCCTCTCAAGTTTTGTGTTTTTCCCCTATGGAATCACCTCGAGGACTTCTTCTGTTAGGACGTTTTCTCATCTAATAGCTTGTAAGTGATTTTTTTTTTTTTTACAATCATGCCAATAAGACATTATGCCAGAATCATCTGAGTCTCCATACTGCCACTGTGCCTTCTTGCACATAGGTACTTCCCACATCCAGCCCTGGTCCCGGTTGGCATGTGTAGATAGAGCTGGACTGATGCCTTACAGTTGACATGTGCTCCCAATGGCCTGTCTGTACCATACTGCTTGCTAAATGTTTTGAATATCACTTCTGCAAGCTACTCCTTATTTCTCAAGCCGTCCTCTGTCCTCTTCTTCTTGGCGTAGATCAGTTTCTTAATGCTTGAGCCCTTCTCTTCTCCTGGGGACGCTCCATTCAGCTCAGACTCTGGATCTGCTCTCAACTTACTTCTCACACAAGCCAGTGACTTCCATTTGTCTCCCCTGGTCCCAGAAAATGTGTCTGGGAAGAGACACTGGTGATAAGCCAGAGGTCCCGTAACAGTGCTGCTGTTCCCACATTGCTATTTGACCTTGAGATTCAAGCATGCATGAGCACACACACACACACACACACACCCCACACACACACTCTGCCCAGATCCCCCCCAACCCAAAGCAGATTCCTGACCATCGCCCCTTCCCTTCTCATCATAAGGCGAATCCACTTAGAGAATTTCCAGAGCCCTTTCTTGGGGAGGGGAGGAAGGTTAAAAGTGTACATGTAGCATTCTTTCTGGCTCTGCTCAGAAGCCATCAGGGCAAAGGGAGTGGGGTTTCTGGTTTCAAAGGGAGCCCGGGTAAAGCTTCTTTTAGTTGCAACCCCTCTTAGGAAAATGGAGAGCTTTTTTTTTTTTCCTTCTGCAAGCAGAGCCATAAATCATGAGCGCTCCTCCGGTCCTGGGAGTGGGGGTGGGATTAGGGCTATTTGGTTGGATTTGTTGGAGTGTGTGTCTTTTGGTCTTGATGGCCCTCCCCCTTCGTAAACATCAGCGTGTAAGATCCCGTCCTCCGGAGGACACACTGAAGGCATCACGTTAAATATTTAGAGCAGGAAACCACCTCACGCTGCTGGATGGGAAAAGCAATCTCAGGAAAGGCGCTCGTGTAGGCCTCCCATCTCTCTCTAGACCCTGTAAATGAGAAAGCATCCTTTGATACCCGATGTGTCACCCCAAACCCTTCCTGAGAAAAGAGAGAGGCTTGGCCGGCCTGCAGGCAAGGACTTGGCTGGGAAAATGTTTCTCCTTGGAGCAAGGTTTTGTAGGCCAAGCATAATAGATAAAATACATTTTTAATAGCCTTTTTCTTGTGAGTAAGGTGATTGTGTGGCTCACTGAAAGGGAAAAAAACATGGTAGGAGGAAGAGGTCTGCCAAACCATCTGCCAAACTGTCACCCATGTCCAGGTGCCTGTTTGTATTGAAATGCAACACTGCCGTGGTACTCTCCTGTGCAGAATTTTCTATGGCTCCCTATTGCCCACGGAAGAAAGGTCAGGTTGCCACAAAGGGAACAGAAGACACTTCAGAACTTGGCTTAGGTTTTGATTTTCCTTTTTTCCTCCTCAACATTCTCTTCCTTTCTTTTACTCTCCATGCATTTTCATATCGTATATCCCCTTTCACTTGCTACTCTCTGAGGCCAGAATGATGTGCTTCATATGCTTCATATTTCTGGAGGGGTCTGGTCTGACTGTTATTAGTTCAGAATACTTCAGTAGTAAATAGCAACAGCCAGCAAAGAAGATACCTCAACTTGTGTAACTGAGAACTCAATATACATATGGGCTTCAAGTAAGGCTTGATCCAGCAGCTCAAGCAATGGAAGGAGGGCCCAGTTTCCCTCCATTTTGTGTATCAGATGGCACACAATAACCCCACAATAACTCTTAGCTCTCCCTTTAACTTAAGTAGAGTAGTTCTAGAAGTTCTAGACATCATATATTCACTACACTCACCCTATACACCCCCCCAAAAGAGACTCCCTTCAAGTAGCTCCTATACAAGTTTTAGAATTCATTTTTTCAATGGCCCAAATTATACCTTGTATCCATCCCTGCACCAGTAACTAGTACTGAGAGGATCGTATCTATTTGCCTTTATACATGTCATTCTCTCTGCATGAAATTCTTCTTGTAGAACTCCTATTCAACCCTCAAAACCTAAGTCAAATGCCCCATAACTCTGTTAGGCTTCCCATTCCACTCCAACCTCTCCTAAGTGAGTGAGCGATTCTTTTTGTTATGTTCCTAACACACTCTGTTTATTTTCCTTTGTGCACATAGCATGTTGTCTTATTGCTACAGTTTTAAAAAAATTTGTGACATCCTTCGTGAATTCTTCTAGGATCATGACCATACCTATTGAATGAATGTGTGTGCAGTTTGCATAGACATCTGCTGTCATCACACCTTGGTTTTGAATCATCAAGCAAGATACAGGTCCTTGAACTCTCAGAATTAGCTTTGCCTTCGAGCTTAAATAGATCTTAAAATATGGCCATATTTTAAGATCTCATTTATTTAAGCATCACCTCATTTTTGCATCACACACGCGCATGCACACACACAAACAAACACACACACACACCCCTACTTCTCAAGGATCATCTTAGGATATCCTTGGTCCTGAAAGCAGGCTTGTTCTCAACATGGATGGAGTATAGGTCACACTCTCAGCAAGGTGCCGGTGACTTACCCCCAAATCAGGTAATGTGACTAGGGCTTAACAGGGGAGCATTTACAAAAGTGTGAATGCATATAGGGAAAACAACAAGGGGTAAGGAAGTTCCCCATGATTAGCAGCAGCTGGAGGCTGTTTAATCTCAAGGGAATCTAGAGGAGAGCGAACTGAATGGACAGACTAGCATCTTACAGAGGCAGGGGCTCCGGAAAAGGGAGACAGACAAACCCCAGCATCCTGGCATGGAGGAAACCAGGGAATAAATAGCCAATCTCATTCTTCTCCTGCCAGGGATTGCCAGTGTCCAAACTCAAGCTGACATCAGGAGGCAAGAGACCTGCTGAGATAGTCCACATGGGTCAGCCTCCTGGGACAGACAGCAGAGTGCAGAAGGGTGGAGAGGCACACAAAAGGTGTCCACAGTGTGAGGTCCTGGAAAATGAAGCCGTGATGAGCAGGGATCATAGGGGTTTCCTACATTCTGCTAAAGTGGTCTCTTTGCTTCTTTTTAGATGAGGGAGGATGGCAGTTCTACCTGGATATTTGGCAAGGGTTTTCATAATGTGTTCTTGGAAAAGATGTTGAAGGTGGGCTGTATGTCCAACCAAATCTGTCAAATCCAGTCCTGGCAGACTGGATCATGACGACTCAGTGGCAATGGGTTGATGGATCAGAGACAGTCAGAAGGATGGTTGCAAATCTGGACCTCGGGCTACATCCACAGCCTTGCCCGCTGTTGCTACCAACGAGCTGGCTGAAAACAGAATGCATGTGTGTATCATATTTCCTGGTGACCAAAAGTCGGGAGAACTAGCCAGCCATTTAGAGGATGGGTCAGATGGGCAGCGGATGAAACAATGAACCGAGTTAAGGGAAATTGAGAGAACTCTTGACACTCGAAATGCCCAATGCGAAATTCCAAGGCCAAGCACAGTTTTTAAGGGATGAGAACAAGTTGGCCAGGCAAAGGGGGCAAAGGTGGTCCATCCCGGTGGGAGGACGTGACACGAGCAAAACAACATGCACATAAAGCAGCCTACAAGCAGGGCAGGGAGGAATCCACAGGCACTTTGAGGCTGCTAATGGATGTGTCAAGAGGCAGGAAGTGAGGAGACGTAATGCGGAGGAGGTGGGAAGTACTCTACCCGACCAGGGCTCGAGGAAGAGCAACCCATTCACACCAGAGGGGACTGGAATTCCCCTAAAAGGCAAGGATTTTTAGCAGGTGGGAAAAAAAAAGACCAGATTATTTATTTATTCCCTCATGTACAGATGTGAGCATTTATGTATTTATTTTTGTTTTAATCAGTTGAGTGATGCAGTTTTCTATCCCAAAATTTTTATCGTGAGAAATTTCCAAACACACGAGAAAGTGGAAAGAATTGTGCAACGATCAACGGCCTGGATGCTGCAATTGACATTTTGCTACATTTGCTTTATCACACATCCCTTTGCCTTCCTCGTTACTTCTCATCATTCACCAACACACCTTGTTACTCTGTCACTTCCTCGTAAGTTGCAGACGCAGATACACTGTTCCCCCAAACCCATGCGTTTCCATAGCCTTAACTACAGCCCACGCTTTGTTACCACAGGTTTGATTTTAAGTCTGATATCACTGCCTCTCACAGCTAGTAAGTCAACCCAAATCAGGAAATCGGATTCCAGAGCCAATGACCATACCCACTATTACCTGGCATCTGTTTAGAACTACCCAAGAGATTTAAGCAGACGACTGAGCTAACAGGTGATAGATGGGTTTGGGGATAGAGACTTAATAAAGGAACGAGGAGTCCCTTCCTGGGCAGGGCCAAGATGGAGTGACACCAGGACCAGTGGGAAGAGATGCTTAAACACAAGCAAGCAAATTCTTCCATCAACCCAGTGGACCATGGCCGTCAAGACCCTGGACTCAGAGAAGTCTTTGAACACAGCTGAGCATTTGAATGGACCCTCTGCCTTCTAGTCTTCCTTATGTCTTTAACTCAGCCCAGGGCACTTGCCTTGGGAGGGAATGAGCAGGGCTCTGAGTCATAGGTCAGCCCTAACAAACTTCCTGAACATGTTGAAGAGAATGAGATAAACTCTGGGAATGTTCATCACAGAAATACTAGAAAACCACAATGGAAGATATGAGGACTTTGCGTTAGTGCTTGGGAATGGAGTCTTTATGCTTTCGTGTTTGGCTCCACGATCAAACCTGGCCCAGTGTCCCCGATTTACTCATTTGTGTATATTTGGAAAACTCCAAAATGTTCATTTCCTTTTATGTTGGTCCCGGTTTCTCAAGGCACAAGGGGCTTTCCTTGGGGCTTATGGGAGCGTAGGTCGGGCTCCTCTCAAAGGTCTCTTAGCGATGAGCTAGGCCACTTAGACCATCATCTGCCATCAGTACATGATTAAGTGGCGACTTAGTAGGATTCCAGTCAATGAATAAAGATCAGCTAATTGGGAAAAAAAAGAAAGCAATTAGTTAATTCCTAAATTAGCATTCCTTTTCCCTGTCAACTATTAATGCTGATTTTGCTTGTGCTTGGCGAGGTATATTTTCCAATCTAGGATAAAGCAGTCTTGCCCAGTGATAAATAAATCTGTGTCTGATTCTCCTTGGCCAGTTTTGTATGATGTAGTGAGCGTAACTAGACACAGACCCAACATAACGTTAAGATACTAAACTCGCAATCAACATGTAAATTCTCACTTCAACATGGCGGGGAATCCAAGAGAAGAATGTCAAGGAAAAATGTCATTAGTTTTCTTCCTGGCCTGGCCCTAATCGTAGAATGTAATTTGGCTAATGGAGTTTGTGTTTTTCATTAAATTATATGGACGTTAAAAAGATCTCTAAAACAATAGAAGTATTCTAGGGAGTTAATTACTCTTGGACTTACTCAACCATCCTCGCTCTGTTCAGCAAAACTCTCTGATATGAATGAGAACAATGAGGGTGAACATTTTGTATATTATACGAGCTGTGATGTGGGCCTTTGAAATGTTCTTCGAAGATGAGGTTTGGAAGGCTCTTAGGGAAATGTCGTACTTAACACTTTAATTTGAGAGATTTGTTTGAAACACAGACACACTGAAATAATTAGATTTTTATTTTTGCCTGGAAGGAGCTCATATGATCCAGGGAGAAGGAAAACAGTGAAGAAGGAATCAGTGGCCACTGTTCATTTCTTTATTCTTTTACCCCAGAAGTGTATCTTTGGGATTCCAATGAATGCCCCAAGCTCCATAGTCAGTTTCTCCTGACAGTGAAGGAATGCACCTCGTTCATGGTGATGAAGTCAAGCCCCCTGATACCAAAATAGTTTGGGGTCCTGGATGAATTTAGCCTGATCCCTAAGGAAAACTTCAGCTGAGCTGTTAGATGTCCCTGAATTGAATGCAATAATGGGCCGATGGAGTCTTGGCTGCCCACATCCCTTTTTCAGGCAGTGGGTTGGATCAACAACAGCATTTCTCCAGCTCTGCCCCGCAGAGATCTATTCGATGAGTCATTCATAGATGTTTAATAGATGTTCCAAAACACAAATGGTGCAGAGCCAAATCATTCAGGAACCAGTTTACACTGTGCCTTGGCCACCGAGAGTTCCCTATTCATGCCCCTAAGAAACCCTGCAGTAAGATGACTGTTTTACTTGGTTAAATTAAGATTTCTCAAGCACACTGAACACACATGCCTATTCCTCATGTGCACAAACCTTTCCTTTCTTCCAGAGAAAGTAGTGAGGCAGGGTGGTCCATGGAGTACCCGCGTCACCAGTGAACTTGTCAGAAAAAAACACAAATCACAGCCTTTCAGGAACTGACACACACAGATGCCGTCCCATCAGTTGACATTATGGGCCTGCGTAGCTTAGCAAGAGTGTGGTCGTGAGACAAATGTAGGTGTTGCTTCCTGGTTGTTGGGTGTTTGCCTCTGGTTCATTTCTTTGGATTCCTCCAAACATTTCTTTGGATTCCTCCAAAGAGGAGGGCAAAGCTGAGGACAAAAAAAAAAAAAAAAAAAATCAAGATGCGAGGAAGAGTGGAGCCATAGTCTTGAGGGTAAGGACAGTTAACATTTACTGAGCATGTATGACATGTCAGGGGCTGGTCTAAAGAGCCCAAGAGTGTGGGACCACGTAATTCTTCAAGCAGTCTGATGAGTTCGTTGGATGGGTATTGTTAGGATGTCTGTTTTAGAGATGGAGACACTGAGTCACTGAGCGATTAAGCCACTTAGCTGGGGTCCCCAGTTAGTGAGCAACAATTATGCTGGAGCTAGAACATCTGGTCCCAGACGATGTGCTTTTCTTTCTTTCTCTCTCTCTTTCTTTCTCTCTCTCTTTCTTTCTTTCTTCCTATTTTGTTTATTTTTAGAGAGAGAGTATGTCTGTGCGTGCACATATGTGAGTAGGGGGCAAGGGCAGACGGGAAAGGAGAAAGAGAGAGAGAATCTCAAGCAGACTTGGAGCTGAGCGGGGATCCTGACGCGTGGCTTGATCCCAAGACCTTGAGATGGTGACCTGAGCCGAAACAAAGAGCCAGACCCTCAACTGACTGAGCCACCCAGACCCCCTACCATGTGCTTTTAATTCTTCTCTCTTCTGCCTCATTTGTTTTAAAATATTTTAATTTATTTGAGAGAGAGAGAGACGGAGACAGAGGCAGTGACAGATACAGTGAGAGTAGGAGTGGGGAGGAGAGGGAGAAGCAGACTCCCCGCTGAGTGGGGAGCCCGACACAGGGCTCCATTCCAGGACCCTGCGCTTATGACCTGAGCCAAAGGCAGACGCTTCACCAACTGAGCCCCCCAGGCACCCCCATGTGCCTCCTTTTTTTTTTTTAATATTTTATTTATTTGACACAGAGAAATCACAACTAGGCAGAGAGGCAGGCAGAGAGAGAGGAGGAAGCAGGCTCCCTGCCAAGCAGAGAGCCAGATGCAGGGCTCGATCCCAGGACCCTGAGATCATGACCTGAGCGAAAGGCAGAGGCTTTAACCCACTGAGCCACCCAGGCGCCCCTGTGCCTCCTTTTTGAAACAGCTACTACTAGTTCTGAAGGACTGCTGTGTACCAGGCCCTGTGCCAAGCACTTGACAAGCACTATCTTATGCATGCCCCCGTGTGACAATAATATGGTTATCTCCATTTTACAAATACAGCACCACGGTTCAGAAACCACTTATCCAAAGTTGCATAGCTAAGTGAATGGTGGAGCCAGAAATCAGACTCAAGTCTAGCCAACCCTGGAGTCCACAGTCTTAACCGAACTGTGAAAATTAAATAAAATGGTGGATGTCTTGAGGAAGGCAGCCTCTGAGTTATTATAAGAAAGACTTTTCCAATAGCCAAGGTTGTCCCATGATGGAATGCCTGCAGGCCAGGGTCAGAGTCGTCCATGGCTTGGCAGTGTTCAAGTGGGGGAGGGGTGATCACCTACCCACTGTTGCACTGGGGTCCCTATTCCAGTGGAATGATCACTTGGATGCCTTCAATCTAAGATCCTCTACTATGGGACGATCCTTTGGTGCAATAAATGATGACAGACTTTCTGGTCATCGGAGGTTGGAACTATGGTTGGAAATAGTACCTACTTTTTGGATTCATGGGCACAATTTTGGCATTGCAAATGGTTGCCTTCTTCATTTATTAGCTAATGTTTATTGAACACCTACTGAGTGTCAGGCCTTATGCTAGGCACTGGTGAAAATCTTGTAGAGTTTACAACCTAGGGATGGAATCTGAATTTTTTTTTAAGATTTTTACTTTTAAGTAATTTCTGCACCCAGCATGGGGCTTGAGCTTACAACCCAGAGATCAAGAGTTGCATGCTCCGTGACTGAGCTACCTAGGTGCCCCTGAAGTCTGAATTTTAAAAATGAAACAGGTAAGCAAAATAAATAAACCATTGCCAAATGTTAGAAAAGCTATAAAGAAAGAAACTAGAATCCAGATGGAGAATACCAGGGGAAAATAGCAAGATGTGGGGGACAACCTGCTTGGGATAGGACAGCCAGGGAAGGATTCCATGCAAGTGACATTTAAAGCTGAGGCTTGAATTATAGAAGGGGCCAGCCATGGGAAGATCTGGTGGAATAGCATCCCTGTAAGAGGGAAGAACTTATGCAAAGACACATGCAGGAAAAGCTTGCTCAAGCGACTGACCAAAGGCCGGTGAGGCTGGAGTCATGAGAGAGGGACATTCTTGTGTGAGACGGTGAAGAGGTAGTTTGAACAACCAGCCAAAATAGCTGATGTCAATTACAATGGAAAGCTATTGAAGGGTTTTAGAGAAGAAGGGTAATGTTATAAGGTTTAGGTTTTTAGAAGACACTTATGGCTGATGGGTCCAGAATGGATTAGAAGGGCCCAAACAGATCAGGAAGGAGGATGTGGCAGTCACCAAATGGGACAGGGTGGCGGTGTCTTAGGGCAAAATAATGGTGACAGAGAGGTAAAGACACGGCAAAAATGTGAAACGTAACCATATGTATTTTTGTGTTGGAGGAGAGCAAAGAGGAATTGTTGATGGATTGGAGGATAGTGGGATAGATTGTAGGGAAGGAAAAAAAAAAGGGCGGGAGATAAAGGATAGCCCCCAGATTCCTGGCTGGATGACAGCAGTTTTGTTCACTCGGATAGGGGAAAACCCTCTGGAGAATATATTGGCTTGTAATTGCCCATCCTTTTGACTCAACTGCCAAATTCTTGGCCCAGAGAAGGTTGGGAAGAGTGACATTTGCTTATTGGGAGTAGCTGAATGGGAAGGAACCCAGGCCAACGATGGCACGCCAAGCTCTTGTGAATAGCAAAGAGCTGACAACCATTGGGGGTCCATGGTCATCCCCACAGACGAGGCAACTTAACACACACAGACTCCTAAATCGCCAGGGCTCTCTCAATTACCGAGGGCAAAACCACACGCTGGGTCTCGACCAATCCCAGGCTCCCACAAAAGCCAACAATTAAAAGGTGTATCCTCGGCGGATAACCAGCCACTCTGGAGACCCCGCTGTCCCTGGGGCTTGTCTAACAGCTTTCATGAGTACGCCCCGGCTCTATCCAGCTCCCGAAAACCTGGCCCAGGCCCTAGGAAGTGCTTCAATAATGGATGATCACCAATAAACAGCCAGTGATTTGCTGGAAATTATGAGCGATAAATAATTGAAAGGGAGGGAGCCTGACCAGCGGTACCCTTGCCTCCTGCTGATTCTTCTTAATGCATTTTCTTGATGTAGTTTCCTGCAGGGTAGGGTGCAGACAGATACACGTCTCTGGGAATATGCTGACCAGCAAGCTCGGAGAGTTATAAATACATGGGCTTCTCTGTGTTTTACTACATGGGGAACATCGGGCAACCGCCGAGCACGGAAGGGGTCTGGTGGTGGCCTCTGCTCCACCCCCCTGAACCTTGCCCCACTAGGGTGATGCATGACCCTCCCCAGCGGGCAGCCCACCCCTGAGACCCTGAGAAGGGCTGCCGGTGGAAAACCTAAATGAGTTTAGGGAGAGATGAGAGGGATTGAGTCATCCATGAAACGGAGGTGAGGGAAGTTTTGAGATGATCTCAGTTGCCCAGATCATAAAGAATTCAAGACACGTGTGGTCATCAGGTGCCAGTCCGCCACTGCTGCCTCCCTCCTTGACCCCTATGGGTCAGACATGCTAATGAGCGGTGCCCGCCATGTCTTATCTGGTGTGGGTCACAATCGCCTCTCACCTGTGGCATTGCGACAGTCTCAGGGAGCACCTCCTGTCCAGTCTCATTTTAATACAATAACCAGAGAAGTTCCATCATGGGTAAATCACAGTGTGTCTCTCTTCTGCACAGAGCCCTCCAATGGCTTCCATCAGAGTGGGAATGAAAGTCAAAGTCCTTCCCGATCTGGGCACCAATCAGTCCCCCTGCATCACCTCCTGTGACTCTCTCCATCGCCCCCTCTATTCCTCGCACCCCAGGCCCCCTGCTGTTCCTGGCCGGCACCAGACCCATTTCCACCTCTGAGCCACTGTGCCTGCTGTTCCTTCTTCCTGGAGGCCTCTTCCTCCAGACAGCAGCATAGCTTCCTATGTCCCTCTCTTCAGCTCTTTGTTCAAATAGCACCTTCCCGGGGAGCCCTTTTGGGACCTCTCTCTTTACACTGAGTTCTCCCCCGAGTCAAGTACATGCCGTGCAGAGATAGTACCTCTTCTGACTTTATTTTTCCATCAGTATCTACCACCATCCCTGCTGGTTTCCCATTGCTACTGTAACAAATTACCCGAAGTGTAGCAGTTCAACAAATACATATTGGTCGTCTTACAGTTCTCTAGTTCAGACACACAGCACCGGTCTTTAGCGGGGTCAGATCAAAGTACGGCTCAGGCTGCAGGTGAGAATCTGCCCCTTCGTCCTCCCCAGGGAGATTCTGGGGCTGCTCATCGTCTGTGGCTCGTGGTCCCGGCTCCATCTTCAAAGCCACAGTGGCTTTGCCACTCTGCCCACATTTCTGTGGCCACATTTCCCCCTGAGCCCTTTTATCCCTGCCTCCACTTTCCACTCTTAAGGACTCCGTCGAGGACATTGGGCCGGCCCTCCCAGACCATCCAGAAGAATCTCCCTATTCTAAGGTCAGAGGCTTAGCAAAAGCACCTCCATCCAGAACCTTAATGCGCCTGTTGCCAGGTAGCTCAGCGTATTCAGACTCTAGGCACTAGCACGTGGGTATCTTTTGGGGTTATGACTGGGGCCATTACACCCTCTGACTGTCAGCTTTGATAGTTTTGATTCCTGTCTGTTTCTGACAAGCACAATGTAAGCTTCTAGAGCTCATTGCGTCTTTGATTGGTTCACTGCTTTGTCCCCACCGAGCAGCTGTAACAGTACTTGCCACAGAGCAGTTGCTCAAAAAATATTTAATTTGGGGGGTGGGGGTGCCTGGGTGGCTCAGTCAGTGAAGCAGTTAAGTGTCTGCCTTTGGCTCAGGTCATGAGCTCAGGGTCCTGGGATCCAGACACACGTCGGACTCCCTGCTCAGCGGGGAGTCTGCTTGTCCCTCTGTCCCTCCTCCTGCCCCTGCTCTCTCTCTCTCTCTTTTTCTCTCTCTCAAATCAATAAACAAACTTTTCAAACTCTTCAAAAAAATAAAAATAAAAAGTATTTAATTTTTGAATGAAAGCATGAGCACATGGTGCCCCAAGACCATTCTCTGCCCTTCTCCACTCACCTTTGGATCCTGGGAGGGTGACAGGGATGGCCTGTTGGGAATGTTCCCTTGCCTGTCTGTAAGCTTTTATCCGAGGCGGCCTTAACATCGGACACTTTGACATCCCTCCCGTGAAGTGTTCTGATTGTCTCAGGAAGCGTGTGACCTTCTCTGAGTCACAGCCATGCTCTGTCCCTTGCCTTCTCCCAGACCCTTCTCTGTGCTTGGATTGTGCGTCTTTTCTGGAATTCCATAGGAAGATTGCCATGACGTCTTCTGGTTTTCAGCCTTTGTATTTTGGATCCAGCATTTCTTTTCATCGGGTTCATTTATTTACTTTAATAGGAAGGTCCAGATTTAGTGGAAAGGGACTCTAGATTTGAGAACTCCGTCGTGACTGGGGCCTGAGGCTCTGGGGATAGAGTGTATATTACACTTTGGAAAGTAATAATAACAAAATTGCTTTGAGTGCTTACCACTTGCCAGGAACAGTGCCGAGTATTTTATGTGCATTATCTTATTTGATTCTTACAACAAAGCTGCTCTGATGCCAAGGTCCACGCTTTTAACCACGGGGCTAAAATCCTGGCACAGTTGGAACCAGAAATAAGTTGTGTGCAACAGCCAGCGAGAGAGGGTGTGAGTTCTGGTGCAAACACTTACATAGTCATTTCTAAGGAGAGAGAGGGAGTGAGAGAGATTGAGAGAGAAAAAACAGGTGCAAATCCTAATGAGAAACAGGGAAAACCAAACCAAAACAAAACAGGCAGAGGTGGGAGAGCCAGAGGGCAAGAAAAAATGGGTGTTCCCAGCACGAAGTGATGTTACCTGTGTCTGTTTGGTGGCACCTCTATTGAATACAATGGAACCTGGGCCTTGAAACCTTATTGAGGCTAATAAGATTACACATAATTGATACTTAGGATGATGAACCTCACTCAAAGGCAGGAAGTGACAAGGGGGCTTCAGATGCATGGGGAAGGTCAGTGGAGGAAATCTTTTGGGGAGGGGGTTACTGGGAGACCCACAGTGCCCCAGGAATATTGGGCTCACGTCCATGTGAGCCCGAGGGCTTTCCTTAAGGTCTGCGGGAGATGCTCAGCGGTGGGGATCTTGGTCTGCCACCCTCACTGAAGCAGGTTGGGCTGATCTTATACGTTTTATGTGTTGAGCTTACTGTATGGGTTGAGGAGGAGGGATTGAAGATCAGAGAGATTTGCGTAAGATATCTTCCGTGCGCCCCTCAACCCCCGATCTACTGTCTGCGCTTCTCCACTGAGCTTTTTGCCCTGAGAACTGTCCATATTTACTTGTGGAAAGGCCATCAGTATCTCCTGTGCTTTCTGGTTTCTGTGTGGATTTGGCCAGTGGGAGGCCTGGCACATCAGAGAGCGGTGGATGCAGGAAGGAGAGAAAGGTCGGCGTAGTTAGTCCCCCTGCTCCCTTCTTGCCCAGTCATCTCAGATCTCTAGTTCCTCCACCAAAGTTCACATATCCTGCTAGGTGAGCCTCTGGGCACAGCCCCCGGTTCCGGGTTGTGAACCTGCTTCCTTCTCTGACCCTTCAGGCCCGAGCATGGTAATGTCACCTCTAGACTAGTCCCCGGCAGGGGTTCTGCCCCCGCCTCTTGTTATCTTCCCTGCCTCTTCCACACAGCTTTTTAGATAGGCTCTTCATTAAAGTCTCCCCAAATGACCTTGACCGGCGGAGTCCTTTGTTATTGCCAAGACCCTGACAGTTGTTGGGTGACTTGCCCAAGATCACGTGAGGGAACCAGGCTCTAGTCTCTCCACCGTCTTAGATAAGTGGTCCTTCAGTCAGTTGAGTCCCAGTGGGCCCTGCCTCTCTTACCTGGGGAAGTACTTTGGGGGTCTCTAGCACCAAGCAGGCCAGAGAGACATGTGGGGGAATCCTATGGATCATTCTGGGATGGCACAGTGTCTGCTTTGAGCTGTGTTGGAAGAGAAGAATGAGAAATTATAGTGGCCAGGACCCTCCACCAGCCGTAGGACTTGGGAAGACCTCAACAGTCAACAGGCAAAAGACAGTTAATGCCGGCAGAGCAGACACTGTGCCTTGTACAGACATGAACTACTCAGAGCGGCCCAGCAGTCCTACAGGGAACTTACTCTCTTAAGGACATTGATGGTAATGCACCGAGTCCAGAGGCTTTTAAACGCACATTTAAATGTCAATGGAATGGGTATTATTTCCACTATTTGCTAATGAAGAATCTCTCCCTCATTGATTTTATTAGTTATCTTCTGTATTATTATCATTAGTAGTATTTTTTTTAAGACAGAGAAAGAGTTTGTGGGTGGGGGGAGGACCAGAGGGAGAGGGAGAGAGAACCCTAAGTAGGCTCTTTGCCCAGCTCAGCTCTCCCTCGCAGGGCTTGATCTCACAACTCTGAGATCAGGACCTGAGCTGAAATCAAGAGTCTGACGTGTAATGGACTGAGCCACCCAGTATTTACTAGTAGTATTTTTATACCCAGACCATGCATCAGACCTAGGGCATCAGTGTCTCATAGGATGTCCTCAGAAGGCAACCTGGTGAGGACAGGCATTTCTCCAGGATGTAAGCCTTGTGCAGGTTGAAACCACGTGTGACTCATTCTCTTTAAGTAGCAACATGTCTGAGTGTGGTTCCCGGTATGCAGCAGACACTCAGTAATCAAGCCTTCCTTGAATGGATGGAGGAAGGAAGGAGGGGAGGAAAGAGGGGAAGAAGGAGATGGGGAAGAACGAAGGGAGAGAGGAAGGGAGGGGAGTTGGGAGAGAAAAGGAGAAATTGTGAGATTATGGCCTTGGGGACACCAAGGCCAACTCGAGCATTCTTAGCTAGCTTTCGGAATTCAGGCTCCATTCTCGCACACTCATTGCATCACGTGTAAAGTGCCTGACTCCCTGCCTGGCCCAGAGGTGGTGCTCAGTAAATGCCTGTTCCCCGCTCTGCTCTACTGCGGGTTAGGAAAGCTGCCGGAGCTGATGGAGAGGGAGGGAATCAGTTCCCTGCTTCCGGATGCTTCCCCCAGGTCACCGTCTACAGGATCGGCACGAATGTGGCCCCAGGTGGCCGTGGTTGGGAAGCGGGGCACAGGGTGGGGTGGAGGGGGTGAAGTTGAAGGAGATTCATGACCTTGACTGTCCTCTGCAGCCTGATTTATGGGGCAATGCCGTCTTTCAGATGAGATATAGACAGTGTGAATGAGAGACATGAAGAAAGTCTTAATCCCCAAATGCCAGAAAGAGATACTCTGGGGTCCACGATGTGTTTGATTAAGTACATCAGGTGGGGAATGATTTTCCCCAACAAAATCCCATCAGCTGTCAGGTCTGGTGTGTCTGGTCTCAAGTAGGAATGAAATATTTTCCCCCCTCAGCTGACAAAATCCTTGGCTGATTTGCTTAAAAAAAAAAACAAATAGAACCAAGAACCTGGCTGCAGAATATTACTGTGCCGTGCTGTCATCGACGCAGCCCCACCCAGATGGGTAGGAGACACTGTGGAAAGAAGCCCTCCTCAGGTAAAAAACTATATCCCATCCTCTTGGGGCTGGCGAAGGGACATGGGCAGATGTGAGTGGCCTGGTAGGGCCCCAGATTCTGGGAGGTCAGGCTGGGAGCCATGGAAGAGAATTTACTCTTTGCCTCTTTCCTGGAGCAGAGCCATCGGACGGCTTCCTGGCAGCAGCAGGAAACAGCTCTGTGGCAGGGCCCCTTGGGTTCTGTAGCTCCCCTGACCCTGCGCTCCGGGCCATCCCAGTTGTCAGAACTGGAAGCCTTTCAGGGAGGATCATGGGGTTCCCGAGAGCCAGAGTGGCTGGGATTCAAAGCTCTGTCTGATGGAGACGTGGCTGGGGGAGAAATTCTCATTCCCTAGTGCTCAGACCTGCCTTGGCTTGCCTGGCCTCTTGGACCAGCTCTCGGAAAGCATTTATTTCCCTCTGGAGAAGTAATTCCTTGTGGGCTTCGCCTGGGTTTCCTGGGATGGCACTTTTCGTTCACAGGATGCTGACTGGCAATTTGAGTTCTAGATGCAGAACGAATGAGGACGTCATCCCAGCGTCCGGACTCAGGACATTGAGTCCCCCTGCATCACTACTGTTCCAGGCTCTGGCACACAGTAGGTCCAGCTGGGTAGTTTTCCTCCATGCTCCCACCTCTCCGAGCTTGGATCATGGTGCTACAGGACATCTGACCATCTTCTGCTTGGTAGACCTGAGTTCATCCTAGGAGTCAGTGAAAAAGCCAGGTACTTCTTGGTCTTTCCTCCCATCACGCCCTTTTTAGTTGTCCCCATTCCTACTAAACCAGGGGTGGTGATGGACTGACTTGTGTCTCCCCAGAAATGCATAGGTTGAAATCCCAAGCGCCACCCCCCATACTTCAGAAAGTGACAATATTCGGAGATTGGTTCTTTAAAGAAATACTGAGTTAAAATGAAGTCATTAGGGTGAGCCCTGATCCAGTAGGACATGTGTCTAAGAGGAGGGCACACAGGTGACCACATAGGGGACACCAGAGTAAGCCTCATGGTGAAGACGGCCATCCACAAGCCACAGAGCGAGGCTTCAGAGGAAACCAGACCTGCCCACGCCTTGATCTCAGACTTCCCGCGTTAGCAAGGAGGGGAGGCGGCGATCCGGGGAGCCTTGACTTAAGAACAGACAGCTGCTTGGAGCTGGCCACCTCCCCTGCTTCAGGGACAGCCACTTGCTGACGACTGTGCAAGCCGAAAGTCCCATGCGATAGGAGTTTAGGACCACTTTATTCTCCCTGGATGCCTATGGGTGTAGCCGAGGGCGGGGCTCACTGCCAGTGTTCAATGGATGTGTATGTTATTTTTAATTAATTGTTTAAACTTTTTATATTGAAATAATTAGAGCAGAGGCAAAAATAGAACAAAGAGTTCCATGCAGCCTTTACCGTGTCAGCATCGTCCATGACATTCTGACATGCTTCCAAACAGTATACGCGGATTTACAGCGAGATGTTAAAGCCAGAGAGCTTGGCTCTGTGTCCACCCAGCTTTGCATCCCTGGGCATGTCACTTAACTCCTCTGAACCTTCACTTTGTCATCTGTAGAACTGTGCTAATAATAGAAGCTAGCCACTGGGAAGCCAGAACCTAATATGCAAATTTATATAGAATACAGAAATACAGAATTTAAATAGAAAATACATACAAAGAATTCAGCACAGAGTTCGGGACTCCGAAAACCCTCAAAAGATGCCGATGAGGGTAAGTCTTCCGTGTTGCCCTTGCATTAAGATTTCCTGATGTTTCCAGACCCAGACACCCTGCTCTGAGGTGTAGATGTCCGTCCTCCGGGTGACCCTTCGGAGATCAGCTCAAGAGTTTTTCTAGGAAGACCTTTAGCTGTGGGGGCAGAAGAAGCCCCTCGCTGCGGGAGTTCCCACTCCAGGACTGTCTGAGAAGCAGAGGGAAACAGGAGGCTCCCGGGAACGAGAAGCAGAGGCAGGTGAGCAATAGCCACCAACGCACTTTCTGCCGCATTTCTGGACAAATCTATTTACATAGGACCTAAGACTTCCTGAATGCTCAGAGGACCGGGTGAAAGTCCAAACCACGACATTCCTCGTTCATATGCAATCAAGTCTTTGCCGAGTCTCACTCCTAGATCCCGCCACCCTCAGAAAGGCCTTGAGGAGGCCTGTGATTATTATCAGAGCAGGAGAGCAAAAGCCCCAGACCAGGAGTTGGGAAAGAGAAGAGGGAAGGGGCCAGTCCCACATAGAAGCATGAGAAAGAGCCCCCCTAATAGGCCCCAGTTCTGGCTTAGCTCTGCATAACAGCAGCTTGAAGCCAGCTTTTCAAAAGGCAGGGGTAATGATGCTGATGCTGATTATAATAACAATAGCAGTAAAGCTAACCTTTATTTTTTTTTAAGATTTTATTTATTTATCTGACAGAAAGAGATCACAAGTAGGCAGAGAGGCAGGCAGAGAGAGAGGGGGAAGCAGGCTCCCCACTGAGCAGAGAGCCTGATGCTGGGCTGGATCCCAGGACCCCGGGATCATGACCTGAGCTGAAGGCAGAGGCTTTAACCCACTGAGCCACCCAGGCGCCCCAAAGCTAACCTTTAAATAGCCCTTTCTGTAAGCCCCAGCTTGTTCTCTGACTTTACGTTTATGTTAATTAATTTATACAAATGAACTCTCAGTGTGAGCTAGGGTAGGTACAATTATGAATTTTATTTTTTAATTTTATAAATGAATGCACCAAGGCAAGGAGAGGTTAAGTAACTCACCCAAGATCACACAGCCAACAAGAGGCAGGGGAACCCAGGCCTAGTGGCTCTACAGTCTATACTCAACCACCAAAGGCATCTCGCAGCTTCTCCTCCAAGAACAGCTCTCCCGGTGACTAAGCAAGCAGTTTCCACAGTGGACCCTCCAGCACGGGTATCAGCAGACTTTCCATAAAGATGTACTTTCTATAAATCTGACTTTGTAAGCAAGAAGCCCAACAGAGGGTATTCATATGTAAATACACAGAAAAAATTTTTTTTTCCACAACGGGAAATCATTCCACTATGATTTTATTGACAAATTTCAGTTAACAGTACTAACTGGGTGGTGTGTGTTTGTCTGTTCCTGGTGGTGGTCCTGTGGTAATACAGGGCTGCTAAGAGAAGAGAGGAATTCTTTCTGATCCGGTTGAGAGTCAGCATGCATGGGGGACAGAGGGAGAGCTTCCTCACGTCATGGTAGAAACCCGGCCCCATTCTACAAAGCCTTTCCTTGCTTCTCTGAAACACTGACTGTCCCTCTTGGGAACTTGCCAGAACACCGCCAGTGTCTCTTTCTGGCACTTGACCGCCTCCCTCATCGGGCTCATATGGGGAAGCAGTTAGGAGTAGACACGGTGATGATGTTTGGGCGGGGAGGGGGGCACTTCCTGAGTCTGAATCCCAGGTAAACTCATCATTCGTTGTGTGATCTACGACTCACTTTACCAACGCAGAACAGAAGCTGTTAACCAGCACGGATTCTGTCCCATGGGGGATGCCTGGCTGGAGATGGTTTGTATTGTCACAACTTGCGGGGAGGCCACATCTGCCTAGCAGGGGCCAGAGAGCAGCTCAGTATCCCATAGCACGCAGGACGGCCCCCACACCCGAGAACTGTCCAGCAAATGTCAACAGCACCAAGTCTGAGAAACTCGGTTCTAGAAGCTTCCATGTCTTCATCTATCAGTTAAGTTTCAGTGCCTAGTCCAGGGTAAGATGAAGCGAGCTATGAAAATGCAAAGGGACAGAGCAGGGCATGTCTTATTGTAAAGCAGTCGGGATAAATGTTCTTACTCTTCCGATTTTTATTCAGTGATATAGGAGCAGAGGAACAGAAACCCCCTCTTGGGGCCCGGCTTTGGCAGCCCCCACGGGAGTCTGAGGTGGGAACAGAGGCTCTCAGAGGAAAGACCGTTTTGCTATTGTCTCTCTTCCAGCTCGTCCACCCACCACCCCTTCCCTCCCCTCTTAGCCAAGCTCGGGAGCCTGGATGCAAAAGCCATTATTAAAAAATGAACATGAGTTGTTTTTTCCCCTTTTTGATCAAATAATCCAGTTTGCTGCCTCAGACAAATCATTATTCATATGGAACCTGCCTGCGCCGTCCCTGGGGAGGAAGGCCAAATTGATTTAACATCTAATCCAGTTTGTACCTTCTGCTAACCCCAGTGGTATGCTAACTTCACCCCTGCAGGGTGGGGGAGGAAGGGGTGGGAGGGAGCCGCGGGGCAGAGGGAGACGGGAGGAAGTTAACCCAAGGCGTCGTCTCTGAGCCGCTCCGCCAGAGAGCGGTGGCTGTGCAGTATGCCTTGGAGGCGCCCAGCCTGCCCCCTCCCTCAGAGGTGTGTTCCCCCCCTTCCTGCCACTCCTCGTCACAGCATCACCACCGACTCCGTGCTGAGTGGGATCCCTGAGGACACCCCGTACAAGACGCATCGTGGCACCCATCCCATGGCCAGGGAAGCTGAAGTTCAGGGAGGTTGAAGAGCTTGCCGAGACACATAGAAAGTTCTAGAACCGTGACTCAAAGTCCGTTCTGCCTGGCTCCAAAGCCATAACCAACATGGTAACAGGCTCTGGAATGTGGGAAGGTGTTCAGAAGAGTACTGAAGTTCCTCCTTTCCCATCAAGGTTCCCTGAAGGATAGTCCAGGCACCTTTGGGTTGCCTTCCTGTGACGGTTGAAGGGTCAGTTGACTCAGGTTATGGCTCCATTTCTGAACTTTCTGCTCCTCACCACTAAGTCCATCTGTCCCTCATCTCTCAGGGCTTCAGGGTGGAGGTGGGCGATGTGGAAACAGCTTCTGAATGCCTCTGGAGGGGAAGGTACTGGGCATCCTAGGGCCCTGGGCAGGGTCCTCTGGCCGTGGCCCTCCTTTACCTGGTGGCACATTCTAGGTCATCACCCTGAGTAGACAAGTGGCAGACTCCAGGTCTGTCGGGCTCCAAGCTGGGGTCTCTTTCCATGGGGTGGCACCTCGCTTCTTCCCCAGTGTTCTTGTGCTTTCTCCTGGTCCTCATCAAAACTCGCTCTTAGGAAGTGGCCTCAAGTGTCTGCCGAGAAAATGTCTTTCAACTGCAGAGAGAAAGTGAGCTTCCAGGGAAGAAGTGGGAAGGACAGGGGAAGGCAGCGGGCTGGAGAGTGTCTGTGCAGGAGAGGGGAAGGGGAGAAGGTGGGGGAGGGGAAGGAGGCAGAAGGAGGAAGGGACCCAGGGAGGGAGAGAAGAAAGAGAGGGGAGGAAAGGGAAGGGGAGAAAGGGAGAGATGTTTTCCTAAGGACGTTGTAAGAAGGACAAATGTAACACCGATAGGAGTCCAGACATCAGAGGGTGCTAGGGAAGGAAGCTTTGCTCAGCCCTGAGGAGCTCTGACAATGACGTCCCAGGCCGACGCAGCATCGCTTGGCTTCAAAGGGCCATCGCTTGGCTTCGGAAAGACCCAGAAAGAGGACCCATGTGGAACTGGCCTCTTTCTTGTGGATTCCAGCATCCGGGCTGTATAAGTAAGACCAGCCCTCAGGACCCTGGCGACAGCCCCTCACTGGCAGGTCATCATGGTAGAAAACCAGATTATTCTCCCTGAGGGCGTGGGAGACACTCTTTGGCCATTCTGGAGCAACCGAGGGACACTAAACAGGTCCCCCAAGCTGTGCAGACAGGAACTCAGAGACGGTGGCCTTTGATGATCAATGTCAGTGCAAATAATTTCCCTCAGCCTCTGTTCCACATCTTCTTCTGGGCACGTTGGGTGTTCACCCAGGAAGGCAGTGTTATCACCCACGGTGTCTGGGAGGAGACACGGAGGCTGAGGTCAGGCCCGCGGTGGCCACGAGCTCCTGGGGCTGGGAAACATGGGCCTCGCCTTTGCTGTTCAGGAAGGAATTAATGGCACCCGGAGGGCTGGGGGGGGCCGACCCCCCTGCAGGAGCGTGTGGGGGCGGTGTGTGTGTGAGGCTGTGTGTCATTTTTATCCACGTGTAGTGTGTGTGTGTTTCTATGTGTGTTTGCATGTGTGTGTGTGGGGGGGGAGGCTTCCATGCTTGTGGGTGTGTGTGTGTGTGTTGGTGCCTGTTTAAACAGGGTAGTTTGTGTTGGTGTTTGAATTTCTGCCTGTGTTTGCATACGTTTCTGTCTGTGCGCACCTGTCTGTTTTCCTCAGGCTTCCATGTGTGTGTGTGTGTGTGTGTGTGTGTGTGCGCGTGCGCACGCGCGCGCTCATGTGTGTCTGTGCGGGCGTTCGTGGGTATGTGAGCTCTGTGTTTGTGGTTTCATGTGTGCGTGTTCCCGTTTGTGCTTCTGTGGGGGGATGTGCGTGTGCATGGGCGTTGTGTCTTTTGCACAGTTGAGGCTGCAGACAGAAGAGATTGCTGCTGTGGGAAGAGCCTGACCAGCACGGCCCATGTGTGCCATGGACGGGACTGGGAGTCAGAAGTTCTGTCCGGGCCCCCATCTACCATCCTCCGAGTATAGGACTTGGGCAGCCCTGGGCTCCTGTCTCCTCCCCATTGGCCTCATCACCTCCACTGCCTGCGTCCATCCCACCGGGCTGGCTCTGGCTGCCTTAACACCCTCTCCTCCTGTCCTTGCGAGCTGTCCATCCACTCAGCGCCCACCTTGGCCCCAGGGAGAACCATACTCAGTCTGCAGGATGGTGACTTCAGGCCGGCGACAGGCACAACCTGCCTGACCAGCATGCTGGGCTCCCTCTCAGCCTCCCACCCCTGCTCAGATTCCAGACCTGCGTCTCCCTCTGGGCCCTTGAATAATTCAGACAGGAGGATCCCACTGCGGGCCCAGCCGGTCTAGCAATGGGGGAGGGGGCGAGGCGGGGGCTGGGATGCACCATATGGAACATGTCCCTTGAGGTCTGGGTGACAGAGACCCCATCACCAGCCTGGGTCTCGTAGCAAAACCTGCAAACTCTGCCTTGGACGTCGCGGGTCGATTCTGGCAGCAGATGGGCCCTCTGACCCCTGACACGCCCCGGAGCACAGGATCCGAGGAGGGGACAGAGTGAAGTTGACAGGACCCACTCTCTGAGCTGGGGGCATTTTGCAGAGAAAGCGAGAACCACTTGCAGAAGGAATATTTCTCCATCTGCCACTGTATCCACAGGCCTGGAAGGTCCCTGGCAGCGTCCCAACGAGAAATGAGGCCGTCCTCTCGGCGTGTGACATGGCAGGCCACTCGGTCGCTGACCCTTGCTGGAGAGATGGTTTCTAGACAAAAGCATGCAGGAATAGACCGGTGTCAGCCTGCCTGCCCACTGGGGTCCCGAGCCAGAGTCAGAGTCGTAGGAAAGCTGCACTGCCTGGACTCGGGTCCATCCCAAAGTGGACCCTGAGATAAGGATTGGGAGACCCCAGGAAGCAGTGATGGGGATGGGAGAAAGATAGGGAAGGGGGATCATCACGAAGAGGCATGTCACGGAGCCGGGACTCCTGAGGGCAGCCTGAGAGGCTCCAGAACACGCCCAGTGAGGGCAGGGGGCTGGCCACTGAGCCAACATTTCCCACGCTACGTAGGCACATTAGGGACGCTGAGCAGGAGTTAGGGACCAGCAGAGAGAGGCAGATGCTTGAGGTGAGATGCCCCTGGCACAAGGGGAGTGGTTCCCGGAAGCTGCAGGTGGCCTCTCTGTGGCCAAGGGGCCGTGCAGCGTCCCTGGAACAGCGCCACTGTTCGCCAACCTTGTCCGTGAATGTGCTTTCTTGTCTTCTGTCCTCTGAGGCACCCAACGCGGCCTCAGCTGGGGGTCTCCGCCCTTGTTATCCCCTGGGACTGCAACCCCCTTTCCCAGTCCGGGACCCAGCATCGAGAGAATGTCCCATGCTTCCCCGCCCCCACGTAGGGCCCCTCTAGAGTAGGGGCATTTGGGGGCGGGTGATTCTCCTTGGCGGGGGCTGGCCGCGTGCCCCGCAGGAAATAGCATGTTAGCCCATTCGGGCTGCTCTGACCAAGTGCCGTAGACTGGGGGCGGGGGGGGGGGGGGTTCTAAACAACAGAAATTTATTTCTCCCTGTTGCAGAGGCTGGACGCTGGAGACCGGGGGGGGGGGGGGTAGCGGCGCGTATCACGTGACCAAAAGAGCTAGGGAACTCTCTGGGGAGTCCGTTTCTAGGGGCACTAATCTCATTCACGAGGGCACTGCGCCCCTGACCTCATCACCTCCCCGAGGCCCCTCCTCCAAATCCCATCACCTTGGGTAGTTGAGAGGTTCCTGTTAGATTCAGGGGGACACAAACATTCCATCCTGGGCAGGCAGCTACCACTGACACCTGCTGGGAAACGGGCTCAGCCTCAGAGGCGTTGTTTCTTTTAATAACTTTACATGAACTTTGTGTGATGGGAGAGATCATCTCTCTCCAGGTACGGCTGAAAGCCCACGTTTAGAGACTGGGAGTTACTTCCCCACAGATCGAATGAGCAAATTTAGGAGACGTCTCTGTGGCAGATACAGTGACCTATTGATTCACTTATATTGGGGGGTGGGGGGAGTCAGCAAACTGTTTCTGCAAAGGGCAGAGAGTGAGTAAATATTTTAGGCTTTGTGGACCAAGAGGCAAGATGACGACTGCTGTGTAGGGGACTGATCTAACCAGTGTAAAAGGGCTCATTTAAACATGTAAAACCATTCTTAGGTTGCAGCAGGCTGGATATGGGCTCCTGGGCCCCCGTTTCCCTGCCCCCGACCTAACGTGGAGGCAGTGAGAGAGACGATCGTTTCCCAGAAGGCACTCAGCGGGGATCTGGAAATAAAGGTGGACCCCAGATTTTAAAAGGAGGGAACAGCAACCTCATACATAAGGGCACCCGTGCTGCTCCCTCCAACCTGTCCACTTCTAATCGCCTCACCCCTGCTCTGAGTTTTCTGTGTTCTGACTTTGACCTGAACAAAGACACAGGCTGGGGCCATGGAAGGTGGCTTGGGGTCCCAGTGCATGCATGCCTGTGGGTATTGGGGTACAATGCGGGAAAGCGTGGGGGGCATTGCTCCCATCAGATCACAAAGGGCACACCCTTCCACCTGGCAAATGCGGGCAAATCCTATTGCAGACTCAGTCCATTGGCAACTTAATTTGCCTTTTGATGCCTTAGGTGTTTCCCAGATCCACTCTTGGCCAATTGATGTTCTGGGATTAAAACAGGCTGGAGGCATTTTCAATTAAAGGAAATGCGGAAGCCTGGACAGTGCGTGCTTTATTTGTTGTCTCGGGATGCTAACTACACTGATCATAGAGACTCCCTGCATACCAGAGTCTGCTGAACCAACACTGTGCCATTTGTCTGAACTTCAGTCCTGGGGCAGCTCCCATGACAGACAGAGGCTGGTGCAACTTCTCTGATTTACCACCTTTGGGGACAGCAGAGCCAGCTAGACGTTTCCTGGTCTGTTCTGACTGTAGATGGGGTCACTGGGCAGACAGTACCAACTCAGCACCAGCAACCCCAGGGGGGAGGTGGTCATTTAGAGGAAGGGTATTGTTTCCTCCTTTCCTTGGGACATCCTGGTATAACTGAAAACAAGTGGGCAGATGTCATGAGACCTGGCTCCCAGGCAGCATCCTGATCCCTCCCTCCAGAGGGATGAGTGACAGTGACCAGACCTCTCACCTCCCCACTCTTCCCATTGGGTGCTCTTTTCAAGTTGGCACATGGACTTCAATCAGACCCTCCACTGAAATTTGGATACAGAAGAGCTCAGACTTGAGGTTGGAGTGGTTTAAAGACTGTCAAAGACCACGCCATTAAAAGTTGCAAGAGATGGGGAGAAGTATCTGGGTTTTCTGACTCCCACGCCCATGCCCCTTTTGCTGGAAGAAGTAGATGGATGCCTGTCATCCGCTTGCCTGCCAAGACTGTGTTGAGGGTCAAAAGCAGGTGGTCAAAGCAGGTGTGAAGCCGTGGATTGTCCAAGGATGTTGCCCTAGCATTCAGATGGCATGAAGTTGTAGAGACGCAAAAGGGGGACGACTTTGGAGCCTCCCAGCCTTGGTCCAAATTTGGGCTCCGCTATGACTAGCTGGGGGAACTGGGCAAGAACCTCCCCATGCATCATCTTCAGCAGCTGTGAAAGGGGGTGGTAATGGCAGCTTCCCCTCCGTGGCTTTAAGGATGACATGAATCTATCCCTAGAAAGCCAGACGCGGGGCTCTGTGTAAATATCATCCTTGCTGTGGCTATTATTCTTTGTCAAGTGAGGATTTCTTCAGTGATCGAAGAAAGCGTGCACCCTGCAGAGGCGGGGCCTAGGTGCCACTGTTCTAGAGACAGGCAGAGAGGAATATATGTTGTGAGCCCCGAAATGCTAAACTCCCCCTCTCCTATGCCTTCTACCATCCCTATGGAGCCCAAAAGTCTTGGCATCTTTTCCAGGCACAAAAATGAGAATCCCCCCAACACGCCCCCTGCCCCCCAAAAAGAACTCTAACAGTCACACTGATATTGACAAGCAACTGACTTAGAGAGAAAGCCCACATTAATCCCGAAAGACACAGGCATTATCTGAGCCATTTTTTCATAGTGAGAGTCTATTTCTTTTTTTTTTATTGCATAAAATGCCATTGCTCAGCCTGCTCAAGGGTGGTTTTCTTCCCATTGACTCATATCACAAGAGAACTTGGCATCTCAGGCCAGCCAGGTTTTCTATAAGGAACAAGAAGGGGAAGGAGAGGGTAAGAGAGGACGCTCCAAACTGGGTGCCATCAGCTACCATCACCCAGCTCATGAGAGCTGCAAGTCTCACCAGTGGCCATGGGGAGAGAAGACAGTAGAAGGGCTTGCCTTGTCCAGAAAGGGCAGCGTCTCACTCAGCAACCCCATGGCCTGCGTGTCGAACTCCCAGATCATTCTGTATGATACGGACCTGGATTTAGATCATTGCATCTGACTTTTCATTTCCTCCAAGCCACTTACCTGGTCACATTTTTCATAGCCAGGTGAATGATCGCTTGGGGAAATTAATGACCGAGTAGCCCTACAAAGGCTGGAGAGGTTTATTAGGGGGAGAATGGAAAGGAGTCCGTGTAAACCAATCCAGAAACTGCCATGCTAAGTACAGAAGGGAAAAAGCAGAAGCAACCAGACGTCCAACAATAGAAGATCGGTGCAGGGGATCGTTTTAGTCAGTGTGCTCTGATGTGTGCTCAGTTCCACGGAAGTGTGGGAAATACCAAACATATGCCTTGGTTTTGCTGCTTGCATGATTGGACATGGTGACATGTCAGCCACTCCCTAACCTGCCAGCTTTCCCATCTATTCTGATTCCCTCCTCTCCCCTGTTCTGTGTTGCAGGGAGCCGATCCCTAAGACCACATTTGCTAGTCTCCCTTGGTTTCCGGTTAGTTTCAGTCAATGGTGGGAGCGTTGACGAGATACTGGAGAGTGGGAATAAGGGAGGAGCCATGATACACTGTGCTTTGGGCAGCATGTCTGGGAGGCAGGGGCTCCACCTTCTCTCTGATTCCAGCACCCATAGGATAACCTCTCCTTCCATGGCCCCAGTTTCCTCTGGGCAGCCACTGGAAGACAGAAGACCAAGGGAAGAGGAGTGGCTGGCCCTATTGCAGGCTGGGTTCTCTGGGGAGTAGACTTTGAGACAGAATTTACCATAAGGGAATTAATTAAGCAGTTCCTTTGGAATCAATGGAGGTATACTTACTATCTAGAGGGATTAATGGGAGGAAAGGCATTTTAGTAATAGACAAAATTAGAATGCTGACTTCTGGTGGCCAAATATGACTTGAGTCTGGTCTACCAGACCTAGCTTTGTGGAGTACGCCAAATTCTAGGTGAATGAGCTGGGCCTGGGGATTGGCTGTTAGTGAAAGAAAGTCCCAGTTAAACAGTGGTGATAGAAGAAACGAATGAGATCCAGAAGAACAGGTGTGGGCAGTATCATGCCAGGGACCCAGGCTCCTTCCATCTTTTTGCTCCTCCATGATATCCCTCATTCACAGATCCATCTCATGTTTCAATATGGTGGCTCTGTGTTCCAGGGCGTGTGATGAAGGGAAGGAAAAGAAAGGCCAAAGACCATCTCTTAGGATGGGTCCCAGAAGCTGCTACTGGGCACTCTCCTTTACACTGCAGTGGCCAAAACTGAGTCATAGGACCGCATTTAACTGCAGAGGTGCCTGGAAAGTGTGACGTCTATTCTAGGAAGTTGTGTGTTTCCATGAGACTTCTCGCACAGCGTTCCTCAAGAAGCTGAAAATGGATTCTAGAAACCAGCTAGCAATCCCTGCTGTGGGGCATGCATATTACATGCAACATCTAATTCCGTTCTCATAAGAATCCTAAAAAGTGGATGATTCCCAATATATGGATAAGCAAATGCGACCCAGAAGCCCCAGACTGATAAGGGTCGATTGTTAGCAGCACCAGTTTTCAACCTCCTTTCTCAAGGTCTCTGTTAGCTACAAGGCCCTTGGCTGTAGCTGACCTTGTTCTCTCTCCCCACAGCACTCAGGCTTTTAGGAACTCAGAGCTCTGTTTGTTTTGCAATTACTGTGGGTTAAGGGCCTTCTGACATTTTCATGGGGGAGGGGGCGTGTAGGAGGAGGCACCAGTCTTCACCCCTCCCCTCGATTCTTTGATTGTCATTTCCTCTACCTTTAAAAGAAAATTGCATAATGGCCGTCACTTAGGCACCTTTCCAAAGTACTTGAACTACATTAATGCAATGGGCCCTGTGAGGAAGTAGCCCCAGATGTCACACGCCAAGTCAGGAAGGAGAAAAAGAGGATTCAGAGCTCCCTTTACTGAGATCCCTTCACTGAACAGCGCCACATGGACGCATGAATTGTGGTTATATTACCCATTCTGCAGAACCCAGGGCCAACTCAAACAGTATCAAAGTTGTTAATGAGATTTGGGCTCACTAGGCTCATGTAAACACTGGTAACAAGACTTCAAAGCCTCTGTTAAATATATATATATATATATATATATATATATATATATATACACACACACACACATACACACATATTTACATACGTGTATATATCATTTATACATGTGTATATATGTTCACATATACACGTACATATGTAGATATGTACATGTGTGTATGCACGTGCATGTGTGTGTGTGTGTGTATTCCATGAGAATGTGAGCAGTTGAAAAGAACTAACCACTAACCCCCAAGGTCCCCGGTGAGGTGTGGTCTCTATGGTCTCACAGGGGTCCCAGTGGGATCGAACATTAATTGCTCACAGTGATAGCCTGCTCATAAACGCATATCCCTTCCCTTCCCTTATCATGTTTCCATTCCCATTTCAGAGTTTTCAGGGATGACTTCCCAAATAAATCATCTCTTCTTGAATCCTATCTCATTTGTCTGCTTCTGACAATGCAGCCCAAGAGAGCACGCCACCTTAACACAACAGGGCACAAACCTACCTGAGAAGGCAGTCAACACACAGGAGATAGTGCAGAGAGAGAGAGAGAGAGAGAGAGAGATACATTGTACATGGCATCACATTGGGCCTCTGGATCCAGTCATGCCTGAAGGTTAAATCACCCTCCGATGTGCCCTGAAGAAAAACACGGAGGAACTGGGATGCCAAGGTCTTTGTTGTGATTCTTGTCATATTTCCTTTCCACACCTTCCTGGATGGCTCCAGGTATCCACCCCCACGGTAATTCTAGAGTCTGGTGATGTGAATTCATCCCAAGGTCTGTTGGACCTTATAACAGAGAGAGGGTTAAAGCCACCAGGATAGCAGGCAGTTCAAATCCTTCACTGCAATTTCATGCAAATAACCTTCTGGCAGCTTCCTTTTCACTGCTGTGCTCTTGTCTGCCAGCCAGTCTCAGGCCTGGGCATCCCCCAGGAGATGTTAACTCATCTCCCTTATCTGCTTGACTGACTGTCATCTTGACACATCACTGAGCTGGTGATGAAGCCCTTAATTAGTGCATGTCTCCAGGGTTCCCGTTTGCCACCTCTTCTTCCCATTTGTCCTCCCCGCACCTCCCTCCTCCCTGTCTCTTTATCCTGAGAAGAACCCCTACCTGCTACTTCACAATGCTGTTCCCATAACTTTTGGCACCTCCTCTCACTGTCAGGCAGTCAGAGCTGTCTGCACTTACCACGGGCAGGGCTCGAAGGGGAGCGCCTCGTCGTGGGGTTCTCCCGTCTCACCCTCCCATTCCCACCTCTGAGATGGCACCTGGGATGCCCAGTAATTACACTTCCTGGTTCTGGCCTTGGGCCAAGTCCTGGTTCAAGTCCCAGCTCAGTCGTTTCCAAGCTGGGTGAGTTTTTTAGCCTTTCAAGTTTCAGTGTCCTTTAACATAAAGGGAAGAGCGCCGACTTCCTTCTTTTTGATGGCTGAAGAATATTCCATTGTGTGTGTGTATGTGTACACATGCGTGTACATATATATGTAAATGCACGTGTTACACGGTCATAAACAGGAAGGAAACCCTGCCATTTGCCACGACATGGGTGAACCTAGAGGACGTGATGCTAAGTGAAATAAATCCCACAGAGAAGGACAAAAGTGGTATGATCTCACTTCTAGGCGGAATCTTAAAAAAAAAAAAAGTTGAATTCATTGAACAGGGAGTAGAGCAGTGGTAGCTGGGGGCTGGGGGAAAGGGGGAAGTGCTGGTCAGAGGGCACCAACTCTTCAGTTATGAGTAAGTCTTTATCGAATATACCGCATGGAGACCTGGCTTCTTTGAGTGACTCCCAATTTCCAAAGGAAAAAAGTCCACATTGTCTGCGTGCTGTGGGTAATGGAAGAACCACATGGAAAGGGAGATTGACCCCTTCACCGATGGGGTCAGCCAATGAGACAACCTCTACAGAAGTTCATGTAGTAAATACTCAGTAAATGCTTATTACTACCATTGTAATATCAGTTACTGTTGTTGTATGGGTTGTACTTTGTAAACTGTAAACTACCATTTAATTTACTAATAAACACATTAACAAATATTTATATAATATTTATATAATATATGTAATATATAATATTATATAATATAACATATAATATAATATAATATAATATAATATAATATAATATATAATATATAATATTGACTAAGGGCTACACATTGAGGAATCTAGGAATACATAAGTTGGACCAAGTCCCTGCCTTCATGGTGTTTAGATTTTGGTGCATGTGTTCACCAAACTCTCCTATAGAACAGTCTCTGATGTTGGAAATGTCCGGTATGTGCAAGTCTAGTGGATGGAAGTAGATAATCATTTGTGAATTAAAAGTTAACATCAAATTTAGTAACCAAAGAATTTCTGATGCTCTATTGAATATCCACAGAGTGAGTATCCACAGAATGCTAAGCATTGAGGGTTCAGTGTTCCATAAGTTGGACAAAGCGCCAGCTCTGAGCATAGGATATTTAAGCTAAAACTCAAATGGGATGGACGTCGTCTTGTCCTGCGATGGTCGTGTCCTGTGATGAACTGGAGGAAAGCATTCCAGGCAGAAGGATCAGCAAGGACAAAGGCTGTGAGGTGGGAGCCATGCCTGGGATGTAAGAGGAACATTACAAAAGGCAAGAGAGGGTGAACCAAAGTGAGAGGGGCATGAGCATGGAATGATATCAAAATGCATAGGGACAGATCGTGGCAAGGCATTTGGATTCTACTGGGGCTCTGTGGGAATCCACTGGGGGCTTTGCCCAGGGGAATGACATGATGAGAATGATCTATGCAAAAAGTCCCCTGGCCTCTCTACCAATGAATCTCCAAAATGAATGTCCAAAACCTAGAATAGATAGAGATCAACCGTTGCGAGTTTCTTCAAGTCATCGAGGTATCAGATAATGACTTAGACTAGCATGCTTACAAAATGCTCAGCATACTGTCCAGGGCAAAACAGGTATTTAAAAAATAACTGTGGGTTATTTTGGAGACTGTTGGCTTCCCAAGAAGGAAGCAATAGTTTATGTTAGCCAGTCCATCTGTCAAAGTATAGTATTCGTGAAACACGGTTATGGATCTTGAGTTCAAGGGCTTCTAGAGTTAAGATAGAGTCTCCTCCTTTAATTCTGGCATAACTGGAGAGGGAAGTCTGATGCTCTACAAACAACTGGGCAGATCCCAAGCTAGTGCATGACCAAAGGCTGGAGGACATGAGTCCTCCTTGAGAGCTCTCCTAACTCAAAGAAAAGAAGCTGCTGAGAAAGACATTCCCCTCTTCGTCTGTCCCCAAGAATGCTCCTTTTGGAAACAACTGCTGAGCTTTTTCCATTTGGAAAGCATTGATGCATCTTCCAGAAGGAGATATAGCCTGAACACACGCAGATGGGCAGCCCCGCCACTTCCTTAAGGGGAGGAGGAGATGCGTATGGATGTGTCCCAAACACAAAGAATGGAGAGGATTTTTTTCTGGGTCGGGGGTGGGGGTGCATTGGGAACGGGGTACTGGAGGCCATTGAGCCTCTTGAGTTAAGGAGCCATCTGGAGTGTGAAATGCCACATCCTGTCATGGGGAGACTAAATGGTCAGGGGCTGCATCCAACAGCCTCTACCTCTCACCCCTCTGCTCCCCACCAACCAGCGCCATCTTGGGCTCTACTGTGTCGGTGAGTTAGAAGGCATTCTAACTCAGCCATTCTGAAGGCAATAATTCCTCCAGTTAAACCACAAAACCAGACGCCAAATACACAACATGGACAAAAAGGAGGGCAAAACAAAGGAGAGATCATTTGGCTGTTGCATGATTCTGGGGAATGAGAAGCCCATGCTTGTTGCACTCAACTTTCATTAATTATGTTGCCTTTTTTTTTTTAACCACCCCTGATCATGAATGGAAAATGAAGACTTTTCCCTCTTTCCCACATTAAGACAATGGCGCCACTTGCCTCCCGTGGACTGTGAGACTTTGGCCAAACAAGATTTGCGATGTCTTTCCGTCTTAGCAGCTACCTTGGAAAATGGGGGAATATCACATCTATTTTACAAGTCTGTTGTAAAAATCAGTGAGAACATGTGTGGAAGAAGTTGAGCACAGTGCAGGCACGCATTGGGGCTCAGTGAGACTCAGACACTCTATGCATTATGTACATTAAAATAGACGAGCGGGGCACCTGGGTGGCTTGGTGGGTTAAGCCCTTGCCTTCAGCTCAGGTCACATGATCCCAGGGTCCTGAGATCGAGTCCAGCCTTGAGCTCCCTGTTCAGCAGGAGCCTGCTTCTCCCTCTGCCTTTATCCCTCCTCCCGCCCATGCTCCCTCGCTCTCTCTCTCTCTCTCAAATAAATAAATAAAAATTAAAAAAAATTTATTTATTTATTTGACAGACAGAGATCATAAGGAGGCAGAGAGGCAGGCAGAGAGAGAGGAGGGGAAGGAGGCTCCCCACCGAGCAGAGAGCCCAATGTGGGGCTCGATCCCAGGACCCTGGGATCATGACCTGAGCCGAAGGCAGAGGCTTAACCCACCGAGCCACCCAGGCGCCCCTAAATAAATAAAATCTTAAAAAAAAAGTGCCGGAGTAGCAAGTACTACATCAGTGACCAGAGCAATGCCTGCCACATTCCAGGCCATGGTACATGCGGCACTGAGCTGCGTGTTTGCAGCTGCCTACACACCCATCTTTGGAGGGTAATGCATTTTTCAGAGCAGAGAACGGGGTCTCAGAGAACTGGCTAAGCTAACAGAGGCAACCTCGCCTTTGTGCAATGCTTTCTTAATCTGGGTCTGAACCACAGCTCAATCACTTTAGCATCTGGAGAGCCTCGAAACAACTCTTTCTCGAGATTGCCAGTTGTATGTTGCTAAAGTGGGGATAATAACCTAGCCTATCTTGTAGGATTCTGTCTTATTCTCAATCTGGTGCTTTGTAGAACCAAGCCGAATGCTGGCTGTCACGGTCGTTGTTATTAATATAAAATCCATGTTGAGATAATAGGATTATGAGCGTCAATAATAATAACGACGCCCACAGAATATTTAGTTAGCATCGATGCAACTTGGTGCAGGAGTAAGGGGCGCTGGCGTCAAAGATTACTTTAGGCTCTACGCATTCATCCATTCAAAAAGATAGTTATTTATTCTACTATGTGCCAGACACTCGTTGAGGACCTAGGGATGCACAATAAATAGGACAGACAAGATTCCTGGTCCCCTGGAAACGTCATGAAGGGAAGATTTGGGAAATGAGGCGATAAACAGGTAAACCTTTAAGGGTACACATGTTGAACACGGCAGGTGGCGATCAGTTATTAGATGAAAAACTGCAAGGTCAGGAGAAAGAGTGGTGGGCGGTCGGATGGAGGTGTGATGTCAACAGGTGGTCTGGAAAGGTCTTTTGACAAGGTAGCACTTGAGCAGAGACCTGGAGGAAGTGGGGGAGTGGCCTTGTGGGTATGTCTGGGGAACAGGACTCCCGGCAGAGGAGTGCAAAGGCCCTGAGGCTGGAGGGAAGAGAATGAAATCCGAGTAGGCTGGAGGATGTGCGGACTGGCTCTCACACGGTGCTGTGCACGCTGCGGGGTAGGTGCGCCATTGTAGGGTCAGCCTCGGAACTCTGCTTGGGGCCATCATGCATCCGAGCTTTTGTGCTGAGAAGACGCAGTTCTTATTTTCATACATTCGGGGATTCCAAACAGTGGGTCTTCTGGTCCCCTTGGAAGTCACACCTGAGACATCTGCTAGAAATGGTCACGTCGAGACGGAAGGCGCCAGAACCCTGGCCACAGCCCCTGGCACAAGGCCTTTCTGCAAGGCATGTTAGGCAGATCCTTGGAAGGGTTTCTTCCCCCTGGCTTCCCTGGGACAAGATGCCAACAGCTCCCCGGGCTCACTCCTCGGGTTGCATCATCAGTGACGTCTGGGGCCAGAGAGCCCCAATTAGCAGTCTTCTGCTGCCCAGATGGTTGGAGGACATAGGAAGACAGAAGGGTCAGCGGCTTGGGTGGCTTTCCCGGAGTATAGCCCTTGTCTCTGCTCAGCAGGCGAAGGCCACAGCCAGCCAGGGAGTAACTGCTTCCGTCCCCAGCTCTGCAACATACCACCTTCCAGAAGCTAAGAATTCCCTTAGAAGACCAAAGGTCCGAGATGTGCAGAAAAGGATAATTTGATGGAATGCGTCCCTGCCTCATGCAAAGGGCACTGCAAGGGGCTTGGGGCCCAGAATCACAGGAATGTGGTCAGCTGTATTCAGCGCAGCTGGGCGGCAGTGCTCCTAAGTAATGTTGGACGAAAGCTCTTGAAGATGCCTTTCATAAGGGGGCAGAGCTGAGTGCCCTGGGCATTTGCAAGGTGCTGACCAAGGTTTCCCTGAATATCCACAAGAGACCTCTGAGGGAGGAATTGTTATATGTCGCCTCCTTTCTGCAGAGAAGGACACTGAAGCTCGGAGAGGTTAGGTAGTGGCCACGTATCTATTACAGACAGAGTCAGGACTTGAACTTCAGTGGTCTGAATACAGAGGCCATAACCCTTATATTCTCCAACACCACTCCCTAGTCTCTGTCCCAGTCGTGTAGACTAGGGGACAGTACAGCTCGTGGGAAGGGCCAGATAGGAATTATTTTTGGCTTTGCCAGCCATGTAGGCTCTGCCACAGCTATGGGTCTCTGATGCCATAGGGCAACTCTGCCACTGACAATACGGGGATGGATGTGTGGCTGTACTCCAATAGAAATTAATCTATAAGGGTAGGCCAAAGACAAGGTTTGAGCCATGGACCATGGTTTGCCCTGCTGCAGATGGTCACCCACTGTGTCTTTCATGGAGCTGACCACGGCACCCTTCCTTGGTGGGCAGGTCCAGGGCTGATTCAGCATCTCCACAATGTCATGTGAGGACCCAGATTCATTTCCCATTTTGCTCAACCATCCTCAATACTATTGCCTCCCATTATCATTCTTGTTGCCTTAGGGTCACAAAATGGCTGCAGAAGCTTCAGGTAGAATATCCCCAAAGTACAGGAAGTAGGGGGCACTGCATGAAGTTTTGCTTTTTTTTTTTTTTTTTTTTTGTACCAGAGAGGGAGTCCTCCTCTGTGCACCAGGCTCTCTCATTTCATTGGCCAACACTGAGTTCACATTCACTCCAAGATCAGTCACTAGAAAATAGGGAGTATGAACCCATTATACTCATCTCTGAGGCTCAAGGAAGGTTCCACATCTCACCAGATCTAGGGATCGCCATCCCTTACAAAATCAGGTCATGTTGGCAAGGAAGAAGGAAATGTAGGCTTTTGGGTAAGTGACACTATTTCACCCCGTCATTTTTCGGAGGGATTCAGGGAGTGGGGGGATCCATGCTGGAGGGGCTCCACAAACACCTCAGAACTTGTGCTAAGCCTCTGAGGTATGAGGTGTGGTAGGGGCCTGTCACTCACTCTTAATACCCAGCATCAGACGAGTGGGCGTCAGCCCCAGAGCTGAGGCAGGAGGCAAGTTCAGGGAGGAGGAGGGGGGAGACAGGTGTGAAAGGGAAGGAGGATTTAACAACCAGGTCTGGCCCCCTCCCATGCTCAGGCAGCAAGATTCCTGTGGTTTCAAAGCCCTGGGATCTTGAAGAGTGAAACTACAGAGGGCGGGCCCCAAAGCTGTTTTTAGACATGATCTTCCAGAATCTGGATTGCCTCAACCCCCACATCCAAACGAGGTCTTCCGCTGTGAGAAATAATGTGGAGCAACCAGAAGTACTTACGAGCTGAATGAAGCCTGTGGTGCTCATACTTTCCCTATGGTGGGATGGGAACCCGAGACCCACTTCAGTGTGGGATGCTCAGAGTGAGACATGGTAAAGAGACATTCTTCTCTGTCTTGATAAAGGAGTTTTGAGATCTAAAGAGAGAAGAAACATGAGAGGTGAACTGAACATTTGCTATTCACTCATTCACTCTTTCATTCATTCATTCAGTCACTCTATTAAATACCTACTCCATAGCCCGAGCTATTCTAATTGGTAAAGATGCTACAGCAGAAGGAATAGGTAAAAAATCCCCTTCCTCATGAAAACTATTTTCTGGTAATGGAGACAAGCAATAAGATAAATGAGAAAAATTTATAACTACTCCCTTGAGCTAGCCATTTAGCTTCTCTTAACCCATTTTCACTTATAAGATAGTTTCTTGTTACTCACTCTTAATTGGGGTTAATTATATGTGTCCACTTGACTGGGTCGTGGTGCCCAGATATTTGGTCAAACAGCATCCTGGATGTTGCTGTGAGGGTGATTTCTGGATAAGACTAGTGTTTTAATTGGTAGGCCTTATGAGCAAATCAGATTATGCTCTTGAATGTGGGTGGGCCACATCTAATCAGTTGAAAGCCTTACTAGAACAATGACTGACCTCCTCTGAGCGAGAAGGCATTCTGCCAGAAGACATTCTGTGGCCTTGAACTGTAACATCAGCTCTTCCCTGAGGGCTCCAGCTTGCCAAACAATCCTACAGATTTGGGGCAGACCCATTTCACAGCATGGAGGTCTGAAGCAAGTCATGTATACACATCCTGATGGTTTTGTTTCTCTTGAGAATCCTGGCTAATATACCAATACACAGACATTGTGCAAAGGAGTGCCCATTAATTGCTTGTATTTCATGCTCATACAGCCCCTTGCGGTAAGTCTTTCTGTCTTTACTGCTACTTTGTAGATGAGCCAAATAGTCTCCAAAAGGTTGAGTAAATCACCAAGGCTATGCTTTGGGCAAACACCGAAGTCAGGATAGGAACCCAGAGCTCTATGGCATCAAGATCTAAACCTGAAACACAACACACCCCCTAAGGCCCAATAGCTACATGCTGTGACCACATCACATGCTCAGGAAGGGCTCCCATGTGTGAAAATGTAAATTCCTCCATGCTGACTCCTGGGAAAAAATCTCTGGCTCTGGGTCCAGCCAAATAGAATGTCAGTGAGTCCAAAGTTGTTCTGATCTTCTTTGGCAAAAAAGTCGGTGGTGAGCTTCTATCAAAGGTGTGCACTGCGACACGCTTCTTATAATCTTGTGATAAAGCCTTAGGGATTGTACTGCCTGGCTTCAAATTCCAGCTTCCCCACTTCCTGGCTGTGTGATCCTGGCCAACTTCTGTAACCACTCTAAACTTCAGTTTCCTTGCAGTGACTAACAATAAAGGTCCACCTGCCAAGAGGCATGATGGACCTTAAGTACAGAAGCACCTGTGAGGCTCAGAGTACAGCTCATGGCAAAATGTGTTTCATGAACATCAGCTCTTGCTTTAGGGGGAGCACGGATGGATCCAGGTTTTATGGTGGGTGACGCTTACACAGCATGTATGTATATGCATGAGGTGGGGATCCGGAGTCATGGAGGGGCCCCGGGGCCGAAGGTCGTAGCTCAGTCTGGCCATTGCCTTTGGCAGCAATATCTCTTTGCATCACCCAGCTCCCAAAGAAACAACTCTCTTATTGTGGGGTCCTTTCAGTTCCAAATGCCACTCGATTATTTTCCTGACTGTGGGGCATCTCAGGGGATTAGGCCCTGTGTCTTGCAATGAGTGATGCTTAAAGAATGAAATTGCTTCCAGCATCTTCTTTTTAAAGAGGCGTCTGTGGCCTCCTCTTTTGAGGCCCCTAGAGCAAATAGCACCTGTGATCTCCTCACCCAACAGCACCTGTGATCTCCTCACCCAACAGCACCTGTGACCCCCTCTCCCATGCAGAAATTAGACAGGCTTAAGAAATAATTCCCGAAGGGACAGGGCTGGGCTGGGGTGGTGTATGTGGGGGTGGGGGGCTGGGTATTTTTTGTTTCTTTCTAAGGGTTGGTTGCAATGTTGTAATATTGCTCTCTTGGGGGTGAAGGAGGTGTGTCCTTTTTAACTGGATTGTCGACAAGGAGTGAGGCAGAGAAAATGGAAAGCAAAGGAAAATGGGAGAACATGTTTCACTCCCAGGTGCTCACAATGATTTTAGCTATATGGGTGTTTGTGTTCCTACCATCCCAGCTGACTGACCTTTGCTGAAGTCTTGTGACATAAACTAGGCTGGGGCTGGGAGTCCTGTGTGACAGGTGGGGCAGCTGACGTCCCCCAGGGCTCAGGGGCCTTCTGTTTCCACAGAGTGACAAGTCAGCAGAAGCTGCCTCTCTTAGAGACTAATCTTACACGTATTCCATCAAATCACAGAGATCCTTGAGATGTCTGGGTATTTCCACCTCCATTTTAGGGATGAGAAAACCGAGTCCCAGAGAAGCAAATTGACTTGTCTAAGATCATGTCTACTATCATCATCATCATTTGAATTATAACAACCACAGTAGATATTATTATCATCAAAAAATATTTTTTATAGATTTTATTTTTATTCATTTGACACAGAGAGAGAGAGATCACAAGTAGGCAGAGAAGCTGGTAGAGAGAAAGGAAGGGAAGCAGGCTCCCCACTGAGCAGAGAGTCCAATGCGGGGCTCGATTCCAGGACCCTGGGATCATGACCTGAGCCGAAGGCAGAGGCTTTAACCCACTGAGCCACCCAGGTGCCCCTAGATATTATTATTATTAATAGTAGCTGGGGGCCACTATTACTGCGTCTACTTGCTTTAACTACCTGAATTAGTTTACTTCTTAAGAATTCTGTGAGACGGATATTACCATGATTCCCTTTTTATGGGTAAGGGAACTCAGGCACAGAGAAGAGAAGTTATTTACTATGGAGAGGCAGAGCGGGCATTCCTCCCTAGCAGCATCCTCTGGAACCCCTCTTACCCACTCCATTATAGGCTGGTTAAGTGTTGAGCTGCTACTTGGAGAGCCTGGGTCTCCAGAGTTTTAGCCCAGGAGATTTTCTACCACTTCACTAGGTTTCCCTTCTCCTTCGTCCTTCTGGTACTTCCTTTGCACCTGAGAGAACTCCCTTGCCTACGCCTCTGCCCATCTCACCTCTAGCTAAGCACCACCCATTTTGCTAGGGGAACATGTTCCTGCCCATTGGCTTAACAGCCAACCCTACTATCTCACTAGCTATTTGGCCTTAGGCGAGCTGTTGAACTTGTCTGGACCTTGGTCCTTTGTCTGTAAAATGAGAAAAATAATGGTCACTAGTTCCTTGGGTGTTGTCTGTATCATGAGAGAGGAGGTGAATAAAGCTAATACTTCAGCACCAGGCGTGGAGAAAGAGCTCACTATGTATTCAATCAAATATCCAGAAGTTGGGCTTTAAGAATGTGTATCAGTTAGCTTAGGCTGTGTTATGCTGCAGTGACAAGCAAGCCCCAAATCTTAGAAGTAAGTAACAGTGCTCCTCAAATACACCATGCTGCCATGTGTCAGCCACAGCTCAACTCCCTATAATGTTCTATTCCGGACCCAGGCTAAAGGGGCTGGATCTGTCTGGGATAGTCTTCATCTTTTGGCATAAGAAATAGTTAGGTGGTGACAAACCATTGAGGGGCCCTGAAGACTTGTGCTCAGAGTGGAATGCAATCTTTCACTGGCCAAAGAAAGCCACCTGGATGAGCATGGTAGCAATGGGACAGACAGTTATCATTCTCCCCTATGGAGGGTTCCTTGGGGAGCAAGATTCTATCAGGAGAGAAGCAGATATTTGCAATAATGGCAAATCTACAACAGTGGGAGCCAAAGAGGTGCTGTGAAGGACTGATGGGGTACCAGCTCCAAGGAGCCACAGGAGCAAAGGCAAGGAGGGTGCATGTAACACAGAATCAGGGAGCAGTGGGACCAGTCTGGCCAGAGAAGAGGGTTCATGTGGCATACTGGACTGTGGGTCAGAGACTACTTATTCGATGGGACATATTAGGCAATGATTGAAGGCAGGGACAGTGGTGACATGTCTTAACTAACACAATTTACTACATCTGGAAAGGATCAGCAGTCAAGTTCCCCTAGATTGGATGTTGTAGGCCGCTTGTGTTACATTCATACATGGTTCACCATGCTTCTTGGGTGGTCTTCCAATTTAGTTATTCCATTATCACCTTCAAGAATGTTACTGGAGGCCCATGTTTTCATGCGTCATGCTCATGAGTTCTGACTCAACCTCATCCCACCAATAAGATGACCTATAACATTAGTCACGTGAAGATTCTGCTCGTTTTCATGACATCAATGAATCGATTCTGTATGAGTTTGCTCAGGCTGCTATAACAAAAGACCACAGACTCAGTGGCTTAAACATACAGTGGTTTTCTCAAAGTTATGGAGAACAGAAATCCAAGATCAAGTGTCAGCCAGATTGGTTTCTTCTGTGGCCTCTCTCCCTGGCTTGTGGATGCAGCCTTCTTTCTTCCTGTGTCCTCATGTGACCTGCCTTCTGCATGTTCTAATCTCCTCTTCTTATAAGGACACCAGTCCTATTGGATTAGAATACACCCTAATGATCTTTTATAACTCACTTGCCTCTTTAAGGGCATTAGTTCCAAATGCAGTTAGGCTCTGAGGTTCTTGGGGTTAGTCCTTCAACATATAACTTTGAAAGGGTAGGGGAGGAACACGGTTCAGCTCATAAGTTGTTCCAAAGAAATATGCTATAATCATATTATACCATAATACTGGTATCACCATAAGTAGAAGCCACTCTCACTTGCCACAAACAGAAACACTTAGAACAGTGCCTGGGAGATGTTCAATATTGTTGAATAGATAATCTAATGGTAGTAAAGTAAGTGCGAGAAGACAAAATTATTTTATAACATTCTGAGTAGATCCTGGTGCTTTTTCAAGGCTCTGAGCCTGAGTTCCCCTCTTTTTTGCAGAAGAGAAGTTGCAAGTTCTAGAAAGGTGTCAAAGACACATTAGCACGGACCGAAACTTTCCACTGTCCTCCATTAGAAGACTGAAAGAGAGAGAGAATAACTCTTGTTATATATGATTTATTGTTGTTTTCTTACCCCCTAAAACCGTCTGCCACCCCACTGATGACTTATGTTCCACACCTCTGGAAACACTGGCCTGCCCACAGGACAAAGGCACACTCTCGCTGGGGCACACAGAGCTCTCCTGACCTCTCTCCTACCCAACCTCTCCAGCCACACGCCCTGCCTCTTTTCCCACCACATTATACTCCAAGTTGTCCCATCCTTGGCCAGGTCTTCACATATCTATTTACTTCCGCCTCTACCCTGCCAGCCTGGCAAGCTCTTCTTTATCCTTTTTAGGACCCATTAACAATGCCCTTGCCAGACGGGTAAGTTAAAATACACAAGCTAGCATTTACAGTACAATGTCCTATTAAAGGGAAAAATACAAATATTGTTCTGGAAACCGTACGTACGAACTTAATAAAAAGTGATGGGAAGATGATGATTTATTTTCTTTTTGCATATTTGTGGTTTCTGATATTTTGACAGCCGACATGTATTCTTCTGTAATTGTAATAAAAAGTAACTTTTGATGTTTTAAAAAAGCAAGTGTCTTCATGTTCTCCCTTGGGAACTTTTTTCCCAATATTATCCCGCTCCGCAAGATACCCGTGCGCATGCCCACATGCACACACACACGCCCCAGGCAGACGAGGATGATAACATTCTGCTACGTTGACATTTTGCACATGGTTCCATCATTTTATTAATCACGTTGGTTTGACATTATCTATTTACTTATCTCCTTTCCACCCCAGTCGGCGAGGCAGTAACATTTAGATGTCAAGAGCATGGATCCCAGAACCACCCCCTTGGTTTCTGGGCTTGAATTCTGGGCCCACACCCTCATCCATTTCTTTACTGACCATCAGGCATGGGCCCCTATCAGGTAGTATGCTTGGCAGACACCGGCCTGTGCATTCATGGAACCCCTGAGATGGTTACCGGTGAGAATAATAAGTCGGCAAACTCATTAGGATATTAGAAGGTGTAAGCGCTGAGCAGAAATGATGATGGAGAAGACAGTGAGAGAGACCAAGTGTGGAAGAACGTGTGAGGGGACAAATACAATTCCTTGGAGTGGTCCGTCCAGGCATCTCAGAGAAGGAAACTTTCGACAAGGAAGGTGCTAACAATGAAGGTCCGACCCACACAGATCGCTGGTGGAAAGGCATTCTGGGTGCAGGGGAGCAGTCAGTGCCGATGGAACATGAGGATGCCTCGTGCTGTGGACTGAACTGTGGCCCCAAACCCATATACTGAACCCCTATTCTGCAGTGTGACTGTATATGACAGAATTAACTAAGGTTCAATGAGGTCATAAGAGTGGGCGCTGAGCTTCTAGGACTCATTCTCACAGGAGGAGGGAGAGACACCAGGGATGTGGGCAAGGTGGGAAGCAGATCCCACAGGACCTTGTTGGTTGTCACGTAGGTTCTGCGTTCAGTCTGAGGGAACTGGGGAGCCATGGCAGGGCTTTTGAGCTGAAGAGACACACTCTGAACTGTGCTTTGGAAGCATCCCTCCTGTTGTTCAGCCGAGAGTACATTACTCAGAAGCCGAGGGAATAACTCGGGGGGAGCTGATGGTGGCTTGGGCTGGCGTGGAGGGGAGAACAGCTGTCAGATTCCTAATGGATGGGGCATGGGGCTCGGGAGAGAGAAGAGTCAGGGATGAGTCCAGCAGTTATGGGATGACCAATTGGAGGAGGGCAGCAGCTGTTGACGAGTCCGGACGGCTGTAGCTCAGTGGTTCCCAATCATGGGCAACGTTGCCCCCAGGGGACACTGGGTGATGTTGGGAGATGGTTTGGGTTGCCGTGAACTAGGAAGTGCTACAGACATCTAGTGCGTAGAGGCAGGAATGCTGTTACACACTTGGACAGGACAGCCCTCCTTCAGCAACAATGAAGAATGGTCAGCCCAAGTGTCAATAGTCCTGAGTTTGAGGGACCCTTGTATGGCGTGCAGAAGAGGTTTGGGCTGGGAGGGAGACAGGCCACAGAAAAGACCAGTAGTTCAGATTTGGACATATTAATTTCCCTTAGTGCTTCTCTGTATACTGGTTGGGTGATATTAGAACATCATTTGACCTCTTTGGACCTCAGTTTTCTTATCTGTAAAATGGGGATAAAATTTTCATTTACCTCCTAGGGGTTTCATGTATAAATGTAAAGCACTTGGAATGGTACCTAACAGATAGTAAGAGCTGGATACATCTTACCCAGGATCATTGGAAGGGACAGTGTGCCCTACTCCTTGCCAGCACCGAGAGCAACCCCGGTATATGCAGTAGGCACTCAATGAATGCTTGTTAATTGAAGCACCAAACTGATCCCAGGGTTACTGTCTGACTATACATGGGTTTTCTTCAGTGCCCATGCAAGCCAGAAATTAAAGGTGAGCATCAAATGTCAAGTTGGTCAGCTTATTTCCCCAGAGCCTGGGTAAGGATGTGCGAAGTAGAATTTCAGTTGAAACTTGTCTAGCAGATAAACAGAGAGAACCAGGGGGGTCAGGTGTAATCAAACCCTCACTGTCAGCTCAGTTCGGCTTTCCAAGAACCTCCCGCCAGCTCTCCCCGAAGCCTGGGCTTTGATTTTTTTTTATACAATTTTGTTCATTTACAGTTTTATAATTTATCATTCAAATGGCTTTACCTGTCCAATTTTGTTAATTTATTAGTTAATAGACAGAAATTTCATTAGGTCCAACCAAGCAAGAGAGCACACAGTCTTTTAATCAGGATGCATGCAGTGTTAAGCTGTTCTTCTGTTCTTCTGTTCAGGAGCTCCTTGATTCATTTCTGCCAAGCGACCTGAGAGAGTTTCTCTTGCACTCCAATCTGTCCTGCTGGGACATCTTCTGGAGACTGCTGTTGCTTCATTGCCCTCCTGCCCCTCTATCATGTAACCCACAGAGCTGCTTTCACACGCACCAAGCTTCCACCTGGTGTGGGACTACATGCCAGACACATGGGTGTAGGGATCTCGCCATGAACCAAGCAAGCATGTTGCTCGCATTCCTTGTGTCCAGTAGGATGACTTCAGGTGCAAGCAGTAAAGTTAACTCAAAGTTCCTGTGTAATATCAGAATGTTCATAGACATATGCATCTGTAAGATATAAAATCTGGCAGAATAGATCACCCAGAGGTAGAACAGTCCTGACGTTGGTTCATTCAGTGGTTTAAACTCATCATCAAAAGCCTTGGTGTCACTCATTATGGTATTCTTTTAGAAATGTTTCTTTTATTTATTTATTTGTTTGACAGACAAAGATCACAAGTAGGCAGAGAGGCAGGCAGAGTAGGTGGGGGCGGGGAAGCAGGTTCCCTGCTGAGCAGAGAGCCCAATGCGGAACTCGATCCCAGGACCCTGAGATCATGACCTGAGCTGTAGGCAGAGGCTTAACCCACTGAGCTACACAGGTGCCCCACTATTGTATTCTTGACAGCTAGCACCATGCTGGGTAGATAGAAGCTCAAAGAACTTTTTTAAAAAAGCATGAGAAAAGGGGCACCTGGATGGCTCAGTGGGTTAAAGCCTCTGCCTTTGGCTCAGGTCATGATATCAGGATCCTGGGATCGAGACCCACATCGGGCTCTCTGCTCAGTGGGGAGCCTGCTTCCCCCTCTCTCTCTGCCTGCCTCTCTGCCTACTTGTGCTCTCTGTCTGTCAAATAAATAAATAGAATATTTTTTTAAAAAGAAATTAAAAAATTAAAAGGATGAGAAAAAAAAGAGTAGATTTGATTCTAGCTTAGGGTCCTCTTATACTCGTAAGACGGCCGTATCTCTCAGCATCCCACCGGGACACAATAATGTCCAGGTAGAACAGATTATTTTTTTCCCCATGTTAGGATTTTTTCATATTTTTGTTTTAAAGTATTTCCTATGAACAAGCACAGGCATATCCATACACATATATATGATTTTTATTTAATTATATGTAACTTACACGTCATGGACCTACTAGGTTTAAAGAATAGTAAAATTAATGTTCATGTAACTTACCGATCAGCATAAGAAACAGGATTTAAACTATTTTCTGTGTATTTTCCACCTCCAATCACCTTTCTCATCCTTCCCACTGCAGAGAGTTCGTCGTTAAAATGAAGCGGTGTTGTATCACTGCTTCATTACTGTCCTTTCTGTATTCATTTTTAAGAGCTGACAGTATTCCCATGGACACCCACGACTTTCCACATGTTTTATTGGCCAGGACGTAGCCATATGCCTGTCCACTAATTGATCCCAGGGAAGAGGCTGGGGTTGCTTATCATCTGCTTGAGTTAATTCAGGACTTTTAGTCTCTTAGACTTGAGAGGAAAATTCCAGAGAGTGTTTTAAAGATTAAATCAGAACACGTATGTCTCCCTATCACGATGTTACATTACTCAATTATCAAGAGCTATTTCTTCCAATCCGTGGGTCAGCTTATCCTGCTAACGGCCATCCTAAAACTACACACACACACACACACACACACACACACGCACACACACACACTTACACACAACTCTGGAATTGGATAGTCCTGAGTACATATGTCCCCACTCAGTAATCAGGCATATATATATATATATTTTTTTTTAAAGATTTTATTTATTTATTTGACAGAGAGAGATCACAAGTAGGCAGAGAAGTAGGCAGAGAGAGGAAGGGAAGCAGGCTTCCTGCTGGACAGAGAGCCTAATGCGGGGCTCAATGCCAGGACCCTGGGATCATGACGTGACCCGAAGGCAGAGGCTTTAACCCACTGAGCCACCCAGGTGCCCCCAGGCATATGTATATATATTTTTAACTCTCTTTGCCCTCCTTCCATTGACAATGATTTTTATATAGATCCTCTATGTACCAGCCACTCAGGTGCCCCAAATGTAATGATGAGGAAGAAACACAATCTTGCCCAGTGGAGACAGTCACCATAATCCAAAGACTCATACAAACAGACACAGAATCCTAATTCTAATGGACCTACCACAGGTGAGCTACGTGTTGTGAGAGCCCATGGAGGGCTTCCCTATAAAGTGATTGCAACGGTATCTGGCGGGAGAAGAGGAAGAATCGGTGCGCCCACAGCCGCTATACCCTGGAGCTGGCCTATACGCCGTGTGAGCAGTCAGAGCTCTCTTTTCAGGAATTTTGCAAACTGTTCATTAGGCACCATCATTACTAGGAACTAAACTATAGACACAGAAAATTAAATGTGCTCTATTCATAAAAGGAACACGTTCTCAACCCTCATCATCCCCTCGTTATCATACTCCCTCTACGCTCTTAGGATCATCGGTGAATGTTACAGCTGTATGGCGGGGGTGTGCCGTAGTGACCAGTTGAGCCAGGACCCGTGTTTCAGTGACGTGATGTGTGCAGCTCGACACAGTGGCCACCACAGAAGCCGGCAAAGGCTACAGATCAGGTTCTGCTTTTTGTTTTGTCCCCTCTCCTGGAAAGCCAGTTAGTCATCACCTACTAGCTGGTCACTAGGCCAAGGGGGTCTGGGGAGAACATTCTAGGCAGTAGGCTCAGCCTGTGAAAAGACCCTGGGATGGAGAACAACACAGCGTATTTGAGACATTGAAATACATAAGGTCACCGAGAATGTGAAGAAATTCTACTCCAAAGAGGCTTTTTATTTATTTATTTTTTGGACTAAATAAATAATCTATGTAAAAATTAAGTCCTCAAGAATTAAGATTAATTTTCTTCATGCTCCTTGGTGTTCTGTGTCTCCAGATAGGCCCAGCAGCTGGAACAGCAGGGTGGCCGTGGCTACCAGTGGCCCACCGCACATCCACCCCGGAACTGGAGGGCAGCAGGGTGCTCAGTTAGGAACACGTGCCGTCTCAGGCTCTGGGAAATGAGAGGCGGCCATGTCACTTAGCGCTCACTAACGTGACAAAGGCTGGTCTCTGAAATAGCTTTGCTGTTTGCTCATGCTGCCTGGGATGCTCTCGCACACCTAGAAGGCAGACGAGCAGCTCGAAGGTACGAGAGGTGTTTTGCATGGGGTTACAAGCATGCAAATGAACAGAGAAGGAAAACCAGGAGACCCGGATCATCGATGCTAGCAGTGAGCTGTTGGAATGGCCCTGGTTTTTTTTATGCATTCGCTTTGAAACCCCCTCTTCAAGTCCTGAGGCTAGATGTTTTGTTCCTTGCAGCCAAACACATTCCTCACTGCTGCTAAGTGTATTTTCCAGCCGCACAGTAGAAAAAGCAATATGGCACCCAGAGGTCAGAAGATTCTAGAAATTTGCTGCAGGAAGGGTGGGCACGGACACACAGGATCAGCACCACGTGCGAGTTTGTCATCCATGTCCTCAGGCCTCACCCTCCTCCCCTAATCAAATTTACCTTAAGATCTCCAAGCATTTCATTAGGAGATGCTCGCAGAGTGGTCAGATTCCCTGAACTTCTTGGTTTGCTGACTCCTGCTTGAAGATGCCCTAAGGAGACAAAGCTAGAACCTACCGTGTAAGCAGATTTTTTCGATGCTACGCTGGACGCCATCCCAAGCCTCATAAGGCAATCAGTGTTTGCTCCGAGCAGCCATCCAGAGTGATTTCCAGATTACCCAACACCCAGAAATGAAGCCTAAATATCCATCCCTTGATAAACACTCAGGCCCTTGAAAGTTCAAACCCTGTGTTGGGTCTCGACCTCTGAAATATTTATACGCAGTGATGTACCTTCCAGATAACATCTCCAGGAATCTGCCGAGCGGCCAGGCTCCAATGGGCCCGGAGTTAATAAATGCTCGCCTTGTCTATAATTCAGCAAGAGAGCTTTCGCCGAGCCCCCAGACGCAGCTAAGAATAGGCAGGTTCCTTCTCGTCTCTGAGAGCGCCAACATCAAAAATAAGTTTCCCGTTTCTCTCCTTCCTCCTCCAGACTCTGCTTTAGAGACTCTCAGCCTTGGTGCCACTCTGGCATGTGCCCAGGAAATACCCTTGTTTGTTGGAATGGATTCAGCTCTTGGCTGCTTTCTTCCTTGTCCTATTCCTTGCCAGACTAGTTCAATCTTGGGTCATCCCTGTTTGGGTTTCTTGATTAACCCCAAGTCTCCCAGGGAAAGAGAGAGACAAGATGCTTTGTTAGAGGACCAACACCACGGGCCAAGCCAGTCTGAGCTTGTCTTCTCTCCCCATGCGGACTTTCTAGAACAGTCTCCTCTTCCCTGTATGTGGCCAGTGCTACGCTCTGCCTCCGTAGTGGAGCAGGGTTTCCCTACCTGGCCCCTAGTCTGGAGCCCAGGAGCCTCAGAACGTAGCAGACCGAAATCGAATCCCAGCTTCGACTCTCACCAGCTGTGTGACCAGGAGTAAGTGAGGTAACCTTTCTGAGCCCCATGTCCCTGCCTGTGACATGGGGGAAGATGATGGCTGCAGACGGCTCATGCTGAGAACTTAGCACCCACCCATTAGAACATGTCTGGAGAGGTGCAGGGTCGCTGCTTGGGTTGGCAGCAGTCAGGTCTCCAGAACTTAGAGCAATGCCTGGGCTGTTGAAGTTACTTGATAACTGTGTTCTGGATAACCCATCCTTACAACAATCCTGTGACATAGGTTCTATAACTCTCCCATTTCACAGACGTGGACACTGAGGTTCAGAATGGTTCCATCTACTGTCCAAGGTCATAGGGCCTACATGGGACAGAGCCAAGACTAGAACACACACCCACCTGGTTCCAAAGCCAACGTCAGCCACCCTACTGAGTGCCAGACATTGGACAGTCGAACAAACGCACACGCATATTTCACAGACCATGTCCGGTCAGGAAGGGCTGCTCCCTCTTCCTCTTGACCTCCCTGTCCCACTCTGCTTTCTGTTCCCCACCCCCGCCATACTTCCCAAATGCTCCTTCACGTTGGAGAACAATACCATGAAGGAAAAAAGAAAAACAACATCCCTTGGCTTGGCTTCTTCAGGTCCCACTGATGACAGAAAGCAGGTCTTCAGACCCAAGGAAGCATGGAAATGGGGCACATTCATCTCCAGGACGTCCCAAGGACTCGGCATTCTTGCCCAACACCTTAAACTTCTTTTTCTCAACCTTGACTTTCCCATCACAGGTGAGTTGTGGCCACATGTCTACATAGTATGTATGATCTTTCTCAAAGTGTGATCTGTAGACTAGCTGCTTGTTAGAATTCAGATCCCTGGGCCCTGCCCCTTACCTACTGAGTCCAAATCTCCAGAGGGGTGGTGATGTGGGGAGCCCTAAAATGTGTATGTTCCACAACCTCCCCAAGATCCCCCTACTCTTTCCCTCTAAGACTAGATGTGGCTCCAATGGTTGGGACAATGCTTCCGACCCAAGGAAGTGTGGAAATGGGGCATATTCATGGCTCATGATCCCTATCTTGTACTCATCAGCTCTTAGCTGAGGACCTTGAATTTGCCAGGCACTATTCTAGGGGCTACGCAATACAGCACGATAACAAGCAAACTCTACCCTCTAGCTGCTTACATTCTACTGGAACTGGCAGAAGAAATGAAACCCATTTCCCACCTGCGTCTCCCTGGGGCTGCCAGAGTAGGGGTCTGGTCTGAAATACCTCCTCACCCCGAGGTCAAACACTGCTATTTTATCTCTTGGGTGGGCCCATTACTCTCCCTTCATGTCCCATGTCTGAGTATATGAGCTGTTATAAGCCCTATCATGCTTACGTCCTACCATATTTTTTAAAAGATTTTATTTATTTATTTGACAGACAAAGATCACAAGTAGGCAGAGAGGCAGTTAGAGAGAGAGGAGGAAGCAGGCTTCCCGCTGAGCAGAGAGCCTGATGTGGGGCTTGATCCCAAGACCCTGAGATCATGACCTGAGCTGAAGGCAGAGGCTTTAACCCACTGAGCCACCCAGGAGCCCCACGTCCTACCATATTTTGAGTCTGGTCACCTGCCTGATCATCACTGCACGGTCCAAAACACCATGAATGCTCACTGGACACCTGCAACAGCCCTGCTCCCACCAGCCCTCACCCCATGAGCCACACATTGGCCTTAGCACAGGGCACAGGAAAGTCGTGCTTAGAGCTCTCATGTGGGCAGCAGAGAACCAATACGAGGTACCCCAATGCCATCGTTTCTGCAACGGCAACTGAGACCTATTTGTGCAAGCCCTGGAATCAGATCACCAACACCTAAATGTTGGTTTTCCCCACTTTCTTTTGCATTCTCAACCTTGACCTGTCTGAGCCTCGGTTTCCCCATCTTCCAGATGGAAATAAAAGTTATACTGACCTATGTATAGGCATATTACAAAGTTTAGGCACATGAATATATGTAAAAGGTTTAGAACTGTGTGAAGCATGGAGCAGTGAGCGCTCTGGAAGTGTTATCCATTATTGATTTGTTCATCTGGCCAAGTGTTGTGGGGGCAATTAGAAAACACAGAGTACCTTAAGTGCAGTTCGTAACGCTCTTATGTCCGAACAAATAGAATTGTTATTTTCCCTGATCAGGCCAGTTAGCACTTTTTTTTTTTTTTTAAGATTTTATTTATTTATGTGTTGGAGAAAGGTAGCGTGAAGGAGCAAAAGAACACAGGCAGGGGGAACCACCAGCTCCCTGCTGAGCAAGGAGCCCCATGCGGGGCTCCATCTCAGGACCTGAGCCGAAGGCAGATGCTTAACCAGACTGAGCCACCCATGCATCCCCACTTAGCATTTTTTTTAAATGAACTATGCACAGGACATTTTGAGTCTTCTTGGGCACAAGGAGTCAACTCTGCAGGGACATGGCCTTCCAGATGCCTGCTCTATCTGTATACCCAAGCTGATGCATGTGTCTGGAGTTCTTTCCCAATTAACCACAGGAAGGATGTAGCCCCTTGCTCACCCACTGCAAGCCTGACAAATCTTTAAGCTCCCTCTGTCTGCTCACCAGCGTCCCGGTCCCTGACCATTCTCCATGCAGTGGGAGAAGGCCCCTGGTTGCTGATCTCCACCTGTGGCTGCCGGCCCAGAAATCCGGGCACTTCATCCCCTCCCCCAGCAACCTTTCTCCCGCTCTGACTATTCCTAAGTCCTCCGTCAGTGTCTGTTAGATTTTTCATTGAAGAAGAAGAAGAAAAAAAAACCCTACTTCCTAAAATGTTCAAAAGTCTTTCCTCAGTTTGTTATTAAAGCAATTATGTAGCATAACACACCGAAATCACAAAAGGTATTCTAATGGGAAACAAATGCTCCAGACAGGCGACCGACCGGACTCAGAATCTTTATTGAAAAATGAGGGGAAGGTGATTAGTGGGGGAAAGGCAGGGGAGGAAAGATTTTCCACCTGGCCTTGGACAGTACATCAAACGGCCGTCAAAAGGATGCTATTTATAATCATTATTGCTCTGTCTTTGGAGCCCTGTTGGTCCGACCATTCCTCCTGCCTGTTCCTTCCTTCCCTGCCCGCTCCCTGCTCCCCACCTTTGCAGCCAGCCAGCTTCCCACGTGTCTCCACGGGGTCCTGACATCTCTAAAAACTCACTTCAATTTCCCTAGATGTAACGGCCAACACCAAAACTCAACACCTAGAAGAGAAGCTGGAGTGTTCTGGTGATGTGGGTCGAAGGAGAGTGAATGACATGAGGGGGAAAAAAAGCCACGGGGAAGATACGTTGATTGCACAAACGTATCAAGCACCTGGGATACTTCTGAGGCCATGCTGGGCACTGGGAAGATATGGGTGACAATAAAAGGGCCACAGGGCTCTCTTTGAGGGTCGACATTAATGTAGAAGGTAGGTTTAAGCTCACCGCTGCCTGGAACCATGACTTGGGAAGATCCTGAATTCAGAAGAAAACAAGCCCATGATGGATTATGGATGCGTGCCATAGACACAGCAGGGAGGAATGGCAGCGCTGTATGTATTTGACAAAACTATCTAGCGCGGTTCTTCAACGTGAACGTGCACACCAGTAATTGAGATCTTCTTAAACTGCGGTTTGGAGTCAGTAGACCTGAGGCAAGACCTGAGAGTCTGCATTGCAACCTCCTCCCAGGTGATGTGCATGCTTCTGGCCCACGAACCACCATTGGAAGGACGGATGTCTTGTAGCACCTACCCATGAAACAACCCCGTTCCACATCGTTCATTCTCATGGTCAAACAGCTTTGTCTAAATCACTAAACTGGGGAATAAGAGGTTTCAGGGTAGGTTTTGAAAGAGCATTTCGGCATCTGCTCTCTGAGAGTCCCTAGACGGAAGGCAGCGGTCCAGCCAGCTCAGAACTTGAACAGGCAGCTTCCTTTGGTTGACTGAGAACAAACGAAGGCTCCCAGAGGGCTGTAGTCTCAGCTCAGATCCCCACCAGAAGTTTAGATGTTTTTCCAAACCAACTCCAAAGCTTCCATGTGTCTTTGGGGGCCTCCTGGGCACTCCAGCTAATGCCTCGGAAGGTCACATTCCTGGGTGAGCCTTTGGGCAACACCAGCTCCCCCTTGGCTGAACAGATGAGCACTTCAAAGGTCTTCTTTCTTGTGGTATTTTAGTACCTCTGACCTTGGCCAAGAACCGCCAGCCCAGAGGCGTATGAAAGTGAAAAAGGAAAGGGGAAACATTGTTCATCGACTTCCCCACTCCCAGACAAGCAAACTTTGCCAAAGCGTTTTGCTTGGACTAAGTTTGAGTTTGAAAGAATATCCAGTGGGACCTTACAGGGTCAGTTACCCCTCAACTTCATTCCGCACCTGAACTCTATTTTTCTCAGAGGAGCAGAAGGCACCCACCAGGGAGATGATGTGGTGTTTTATTTTATTTTGAAAGATTTATTTATTTACTTGAGAGAGAGAAAGAGTGCACGTGAGTGGGGGGGAGGGGCAAAGGGAGAGGGAAGATCTCAAGCAGACTCCCCCTGAGTGTAGCACCGACACAGGGCTCCATCCCACGACCCCAAGGTCATGACTGGAGCTGAAATCAAGAGTCAGACACTCAAACAACCGAGCCACCTGGGCGCCCCTGATGTGGTATTTTAAGTATCACAGTTGCTCAAAGAAAATCTTGTAGCCATGCAGTGAGAGGAGCGACACAATGTACAGGAAAACTGTCCTTGGTGACCAGCTGCTCCTCCCCTCAGCATGGATGGATAGAGAATAGGTAAAAGCAGAGGATTTCAAAATCCAGCTCTTGGGGTTGAGATCTTGGCTTCACCGCTTATCTGCTATTATCTCATACTCTTTCCAGCTCACGTGCTGTGGCCTGGCTATGCTGCCCAGCTCTCTGTTCCTCTAAGCTCATTCCTACCCCAGTGCCTTTGCACCTGCTATGCCGGCTTAGAAGCATCCTCCACAAATCTTCATGTGGTTGCTTCCCTCTCATCATTTGAATTATAGCTCCTCTAGCCCCTCTTCAGAGAGGCCTTAACTGATCATACTGGCTAAAGGAGCCCTCACCCCACTCTGGCCATCCTTTAACACGTTGCCCCAATTTGTTTGTTTCAAGGCACTCATCTTGATCTGAAGTGGAATTGTAGCTTTTCATTTGTTTATATGCTAATTGTCCATAATTTCCTCTAGAATAGGAGCTCTGTGAGTTGAGGAATTTGTCTTCTGTTCACTGATGTATTTCCATACGCTTCGAAGAGTTTCTGACACATAGAATGCATTCAATATGTATTTATCATTACTATTGCATAAAGGATCTCTCAGCCATAGTGACTGGCTCAGGGGCAGTACTGTGATTCAGACTAGGCCCATGACAGTTCAGGGCTGTGAAGAGAAATGTTCTCAGCTCTTGAGTTCACGGAAAGGAATGCTGCTTTCCACTGGAAGGATGTGGGTGTTGACTGTCAAAAGTTATCTTGCCTAGTGGGTGGAGAGAGCCTGTCCAAGGGATGGGTTAAGCCTTCACCACAAAGTGTGAGCCATGCTTGAAATGGCGAGTGTCTATCTTTGGCCTTTTCAGTTACAGGGACAAGACATCCCCTACTTCCTCCCTTCTCCTATCCCACAACTAAAGCGCAAACTGAGCTTGGTTTCTGTCGTGCAAAATTTACAGAATCCTGGGCAATACCTCCTTGGCTGGGGCAAGATGGGGGTTAAGTATCCGCTCTACCATTCCCTAGCTATGGGGCATTGTCGTAGGTCAAGTGATGGTCCGCTACCACCACCCCCCCCCCCCGGTAAAAAATATTTGTTCATCCAGAATCTGAAAATGTGACACACTTGGTAAAAGATCTTCGCAGATGTAATTGAGTCAGGATCTTCCAATAAGATCATCCTGGGTTATCTGGGTGGGCCTTAAATCCAATGACAAGAACCCAATAAAAGATGGGCAGGGGCGGTTTGAGACAGACCGAGGAGGAGACCACGTGAGTCAGAAGCACAGATCCAAGGGATGCTGTCCCAAGCCATGCCATGCCCAGAACCCTCAGACTCGGGTAGACGCAAGGAGCAGATTCTCCCCTAGAGCGTCCCGAGGATGTGTGGCCCTGCCGACTCATCCATTTTGGCCCAGTGATACTGATCTCAGACTTCTGGCCTCCAAAAACTGCGAGCAAACACATTTCTGTTGCTTGAAGCCATCAAGTTGGTGGTGAGTTGTTCCAGCGGCCACAGGAAACTACTAGAGACCTCCTAACCCTTTTTTTAGTCTCAGTTCCCTTTTTAGGCAAATAGTAATTCCTGCTCCGTTCCTATCAAAGAAGGGATCAAGTGACTCCAAATTAGCCTGGACCCAAATCCCGGCTCTGTCACCCACGGGCTGTGTGTGTGTGTGTGTGTGTGTGTGTGTGTGTGTGTGTGTGAGATCTCGGGCAGCCCTGATTTCCCGCGAGCCACAGTGACTTCATTTGTGAAACGAGAGCATTTGCAACACTCTCTCCATACATCTGTTAAAGGATTAAATGAAGTAGAACATCTGAGGTTCTTTGTGGCGCGCCTGGCGCACAGTTAATGCTCACCGAATGACAGTTTTAGATGAAAGCATGTTTCTATTTGCTTGCAGCGACGCTGCCCCCTTAGGGGTTCACTGTCAAAGAAACCTTGCATTATTATTTCAGGAAATGTCACGAAACGCCAACGAATGGTACCATGGTCATTGTCAGATCCGTGACTTTTGAAGGTCACGATTAGTTATCGGAGTGGCTGAATGGGAATTATTTGGAGAGATGGTTAAAGGCACAGATGACTGGATTCTGCCAAACATCCCTTAACTGAGATTCAGGATTAGGGCCAGGAACGTGGGTTTCAAAGAAGCCATACTACATGTGGGAGCCACTCTTCTAGGTCAATATTTGTATGATTATTACTTAGGAAACCATTGCTGAAAGGTGCCAGATACGTGCTACCCAGTGCGCCCTTCGGAGAGTCCACGCCTGGATCTCCTCCTCACTCGGGCGTCCACGGCCAAGGACGCTGGAGGGGTCACCCGGAGACAGCCTCTCCCCGAGGGTGCGTCCCAATGGGACCATTTTCAGGAAGTCAGTGAGAGTTTTCTTCAACTCCCACAAACCCTGTGATGTGGTGTTCCCTGTCGGGCGAGGCTGAGGGAACACATGAGAGGAATCAACAGCATAAAAAGCAATGGAATCCATAAATCTCAGTCGTGTTGTCTGCTTCCTTAATTCCAGTTGCGGAATACCGGCCAGGACCCGAAATCACAGCCAGACCCGCAAGCCGCCCCATCTGCCTTCGAAGGCCATTTGCTGGAAGAGGAGGCTCACGTTTGGAAAATCTTTGCATCTCTCTGTTATTTATCATCTTCTTAACCTTTTGGGGTTGTTGTTTTTCAATGGAAGAAGCAAAAACCTGAGAAGTGAAAAGACAGTGTCTAACATTTTTGCCTATGACCTTGAGAACCATGGGTCTCGGGCGATGCTGAGCATAGTGGGGGATACCCCAAGTGTTTCTCCAAGGCACACTGTTTGGGAGGGAGACTGCCCCCCCTCCCCCGGATTCAGATTCTGCCTCTGTGTCATCAACGTTGTTTTCCTGGTCCACTCAGAGCCAAATTAAGAAGAGAATAAGATATTTCTGGTATCCACGTCTTTAACTGATAAAGAACAACTGAACGAAACTGGAAGAACGCTGAACAGCTCCCCCCCCCCCCCCACCTTAGAGACAATAGAAAGTTTCCATTCTCTTAGCCCCATGTCACTCATTTTCAGGCCAGATCTCTGGAAAGTTTTGAGTTTGTGAAAACTGTTCAACTGTGCTCCAGGCACTGAGCCTCAAAAGGGGCCAGTCGGGGCTGATTCAAGCCCCAGGCTCAGGACTGGATTCAGTTCATGGGCTTTGGCGCCTGCCTACCTACTTTGAATCCTGTCAGGATCACTGTCCCTCTGTTTCTCCATCCGTACAATGGGCACAGCGGCAAGACCTCCGACTTTGCATTGTTGTGAGAACTGGTAAGTCAGCCCAGAAAAACATTTGAAATGGAGCAACCTAGCATGTAATCAGTTCTCGTCAGATAGCAGTATCCTCCTGTGAAGCTAAAATGGGGCTAAATCTGATTCAGAGGCGTGGAGGAGATAGCACATGTGAAGTGCCTGGGCTAGAGCACAGGTTCTCGGTCAAAGTCAGGCGTCCATTTTCCCGTGGGTGGTAGAATTTTCACTTGCAACTTTTTTTTTTTTTTTTTTTTTTTTTGCAGAGCTGTGGGTCTCACTGGGCTCCTAGCTTATAGAAGGGAAAGGACTCTCTGCCCCTAGACAGAGAGACAGAGAGACACTTTACTCAGTTATCAGTGCTTTGGGGCTGCTGTGTGGCAGTAATGGCAGGAGAAGCACATGACAGAACGGAATTTGCCAGAGCCTTGGGCCACACTCTCCATGCCAGGCGCTGCCCTCCCGGGCTGCAGGGACACAAGATTTCCTGTCACACAGCCAGGCTGCAATTCTCCCTGGGCAGAAGGTCCGTCAGCACTGTGTACTTGTTCTCTCCTAACAGGCTGTCCTCGGCCTCCTCGAGTGATGATTTAATACCTCAAGCCTCTAAGACCAAGGCCGTAGATGGCAGGGGGATTGGGCATGGGACGAGACATGGCCACGTATTACGTGAACAAGAACATTCTAAGAGTTCCCTTGGCTTTTTTAGGAGCCTGGTGCCAACGGCTGGCTGGGAAATAGAAGCTTCTGAGCATTGCCAGGGCGGCAGCAAGGTGTAACACTGCAAATGATTCTTCCTGCTGATCCACGGGAACACGGCCGTGAATAAAACAGGCAAACCACCCCGCCCTCTCAGAGTTGGAGAGGAGGATCAGGAAAAAGATGAAATGATGTTCTTCCCCCCTCATGAAAAGATTTGTCCAGGCCTTTCTCTGATGGGAGGCACGGAGCAGAGGGTGTGTCAATGGGAATGGTTGTTTCAGTTGCGCACTGCACAAACCCAGGGGGTGGCAAATTACTCTGAAAACTGTCAGGGCCCTTGCCTAGAGTCATTCATTGCCCAACTTGTTGGACCAAAACCTGCAGCCCTGGAGAATGGGGAAGGTGACATACTTACATGGAAAACAAATGTGTCAAGTGGAAAAAAACCGCATACGAGAAAGTTGTTACTAGCGGTCCTAATCCCCTCCTGCCTAGGTTGGTCTGAATATCTAACACCTACAAGAATAGCAGCCATCACCTACTGGGAAGTGACAATGTGTCACACTTGGCGTTAGTTTTACAATATGTTACCTCATTCAAGGTCACCGCATGAGGTTGGGACATGCCAGACGCTATAACAAATATATCCCTTCGACTCAGCGGCCCCACACAAGCGCATTTGTTTCTCCATCCAGATTATGGCTCTGCCCCGGTGTGGGCCCTCCCCACACCCTGGGTCCACCCAGCAGAAAGGGAAAGCGAGAACACAGACACAGATACTTGCTATCCTAAGAGCCTCGATCTGGACATGGAGCATCTTGGGGCTGCTCACATTCCATTGGCTGGGCCTAAGCCACATGATACATCTTACTACAAGGGAAGCTGGGAAATGTAGTCTGGCTCAGTGTCCGGGAAGCCAAAGAGAGCATACGTTGCAGGCTCTGCCTCAGCTGGTTTCCTTATTCCCATTGTGCAGGCTGGAAAGAGAGGTTCAGAGATGTGAAGTGACTTGCCCGAGGTCACACAGACAGATAGCAGGAATTGACAGTAAGATCCGCAGGATTAAGCAACCAAGAAGACTTATATTAAATAAGTATGTGAAATATTGAATATTGAAATTGAGAAAAGTGGTTTTCCGTTCATGTCCTTGGGTCTTCCTGTTAACTCTCCACGGAACACAATTTCCTGCCTGCCTTCCTCCCTCCCAGTTTCTCTCTCTTTCTCTCTGGGATTCTCCTCATTTTCATGTCGATTTCAAATGTTATTTCCTCTTTGAAGCCAAAAGCCTCCTCTGATAGATGAAACAAATCCTTTTGCATTTACCTCATCCCTCCAATTTTTTAAAGGTGGGGGGGGTCTGCATTTCACTCATCCCTAGGTTTTTGTAACATTTGGCAGGTACCTGACACCCCACAGAGGCTCAGAGACTTTCCTCCGTGTGAGATCAAAACAAGCAGAAAACTTGGACGAACACATCTTCTTTATCTATGTTTTTCCAAAAATGATGCTAAATCCTAATATTTGTAAAAAGAAAAAAATATTCCTAGGCCTCTGTATGCTTTAGAATTATGTTGAGCTTTGAGTAACAGAATCCAAAACTCACAGCTACTTATACTAAGTAGAAATGTATTTTTCCTTCACACACAAATCTGGAAGTAAGGAGCCCGGAGCTATTAAGAATCTTTTGCATCTCAATGTCCTGAGAGGTTTAGGTCCTTCCAGATTTTTCCTCTGCCTTCCCTAGCAGGTGGCCTGTGTTTGCATCATCTAAGTTAGCTGCTGGGATAGCCATTATTTTATTCACCTTCCAGCCAGCAAGAAGGTGAAAGGAGACAAACAAAACTCTGGGCTTTGGGGGTTCTCATAACCTATTGGCCAAAACTTAAGACTCGTGGACAAACCTCATGGCGAGAGAGACTATAGTGTTGATTCTTGGTGAATGAATCTATGAGGAAAATGGTGTAGGTGTATGCTTAGGGAGGAGGGAGCCTCCGGGAGGTGCTGATGGGAATAACGGAGATGAGGAGGCAGGTGGAAGGGAGGCAGCCACCTCCAACACCTGCTAACCTGGCCTTATCAGAGATGCCACCCTGTTGTTCTAGGTATCTTTCTCGGACTCCTCGGGCAGGAGCTTCACTCCTCCTTGCTCCATACCCTCATGAACTCCTCTGTACCGCTCACCTTAACTCTACGTGTGAATTTCTCATCTGAATAATCTAATGCCCAGACATTTTCATTGGGTAGTATTTACTAGATTATGGTGCTACCCCACCTGCATGAGCCCACTTTTGTACCTCCTCATCTCCATATGATAAGACTGTCATAGTTAAGAAGAAGAGGGTCAGCTTCTATGGAGTGGCCTTAGCTAGATCTCTTTTCTTTTCTTTTCTTTTCTTTTTTTTTTTTAATTTGACAGACAGAGATCACAAGTAGGCAGAGAGAAAGAAGGAAGCAGGCTTCCTGTTGAGCAGAGAGCCCAATGTGGGGCTCGATCCCAGGACCCTGAGATCATGACCTGAGCCTGAAGGCAGAGACCCAACACACTAAGACACCCAGGCGCCCTTACTTTTTTTTTTTTTTTAAATTCTTGTTCTGATTCTTCCCTTATTCAAGAGGAGGATGCAAGTCTGATGGGAACTTGTCATTAGGATATGGGATCAGGAAGCTCATTTACATCCAAAGCCCCAGTCAAGCTCTATGGACAAGTTCAGTGTTTGGTGTCCTTGAGTGCTGGCTCGGTTATTAATTCCTACTGTGTAGTAATAAAGCAGCAGGCTTCTTCCTTGCTGTGTGATCAGCCTCCTCTGGAAGGAACCTTGCTGGGAGGAGAGGTGAATGTCAATGCCTTGTGGTCTCTGGCTTGGTACCATTCGCCTCTGGTGGCAACTTCACCGTCACCTTTATTAAGCACCCATAATGTGAAAGGTACTTCATAGTGCTGCTCTCAGGCACTCATCACAAAATCCCTATGCAATATTTCTCAGCTCCATTTTACAGATGAGGGAGCCGAGATGCAGAAAGGTGAACCCCTTTTGCCCTAGTTCATGAGTTTGGAAGAGGCAGAGGTTCCAAAGCTAGCCTCCTAATTCCAGCCACTCATTTCACCTCCTGGTGGCTACATCTTATCCCTTCTACTCTCCTTTCCCCCTGTTTCATCCTCTTGGTGACTTTCTATATTTTCTAGCTCATTTAATCTTACATAATTGTTCTTTTTTTTAATAATCCCATTAAATTCTTACCAGAACAATAAGCAAATTAATAGTCTCATTTAACTATCTGTGGATTTTCATTTCTTCCTCCACTGGACATCAAGTTCTTTGAATTCCGTGACTGGATCTCCCTTTCTGTAACCTCAGGATGTTCTTCCCTTGACACACTGCCAGCCTTCAATCCATGTGGAAGGAAAGAACACAGTCCCATCTCCTCCCTCTCCAGAGCTAACCAGCAAATTGGGATTCTGTTCCCTGGTGGAACAGTCACTGGCCTCTTGAGCAATCTCTGTTTGGACAAGGATGAGTTTTCTTTGATCTGGCTGGGTGATCTTGGGGGACTAATGAAGCCAAGCTGGGCCAGCAGATTTGGTCAGCATCTGGGCCTATGGTCCCATGTGGTATTTGGAACATGATTCCAAAGGAGCTGTGTCTGCCATCCCTGAGCCCATCATTTCACAATGGCAGCTGAGCTCCTAGAATATCACAAGCCCTGACATCTTACCATCACTCATGTGGGACAGTCTCAAGTCATTGTCTCTCCTTGTGTTTGGTCTGGGTAGAGCAAAATAAATTACCTTTATTGAATATTGTCCAATAAGTCTTTTAAACATGAATTAATTCGGGATGCCTGGATGACTCAATCAGTGAAGCATCTGCCTTCGGCTCAGGTCATGATCTCAGGGTCCTGGAATCGAGCCCCACATTGGGCTCCCTGCTCAGTGAAGAGTCTGTTTCCCCTTCTGCTTGTGCCCCTCCTCCTGGTTGTGCTCTCGTCCTCTGTCTCTCTCTTAAACAAATAAATAAAATCTTTAAAAAAATTGTATTAATTCATTTGACCTTCCCAATAACCCCTTGAGATAGAAAATAATATTATCTGCATTTATACAGGTGAGAAAACTCAGACACTTAACTTGGATGGTTAGCTTTCTCAGAGTCACACTGTGGTAGTGTGGGGGTTCAAATCCAGATATTCTAACCTCAGAGCCTGTCCTCTTAACCATTCCACTATATGAAGACTACCCAAACACGGTAGAGATAGAGAGCTGTCTCCCCCTCCCCCATTCAGTGGGCTTCCTGGAACTGTAGCCTTGACCACACGGAAGGCACAAATCACCAAGTCCATGGGCTTCCTTGGCCAGTCTTGTGCTACTTTGAAATGATACAAGGTGAGAAGCTGGTGGCCCACTGTAGTGTTATGAGTTAGGCTCACTTGGGTCTGATTTCTGGAACTATTTCTCAGTGGGGCAGCATCTTTCAAACTATCTGTCCCCCTCCTAAGGCCAACTGAGTCATACCCCCACAGGGAAAGATGCTGAGAAGCCATATTACATAATACAAGTCCATCCACCCAGAGTCTCTGGGGTTTGATCAGAGTTCAACACTTGACTCCAGCTAAGCCAACAGAACTTCTTGCCTAGGAGCCTGGACTTGAGGTTGAGAGAGACAGTTGCTCTATTTCAGTGCCTTAATCTCTATGTAAGAGTTGGCTGATGTCATTTTTGATCACTGTATTGTGGGGGAAAGAGCCATTCAACTAAAGGGCAGAGAAGAGGAAAAACGTAGGTCACGTTTTTCTAGCTCCTCATTCCTACCCCTTCCCTCAAACCCACCTGCATCATTGCCTTTGGGGTGTGATGTAGAACTTTACTCTTTCCATAAGGTAGCTTCTGGATTCCATTACATGCAGCCCAACACACACACGCTGTTCCCTCCACTTGGAACAACGTATCACTCACTTTCTGTGCAGGCGTCTCTTCCTTTAACTCCTTCTGAAATGTTGTCTTTAATTTATCATGTACACGGTGCCCTTGGCACACCGAAGGGCAGACTAAACGAATGAATAAAGGAAAAGACATCTGACGGCTCCCTAGCATCACTTTGAGAAAACTTGTTCTTGTCTTTGAGCTGCACTTTCCCCAACTGTGCAATGAAGACTAGAGGGCAAGGGCGTCAGGAAAGCAGGTGAAAGGGACAAAGTGTCTGGCGCAGAGGAGGCGTTCCGTGCGCGGTGGCTGCTCTGGGTGGCGGCATTACTTGAGCATCTCCGACGAGAGGCATTGGATTTCTGCCTCAGATCACGCCCCCTTCCTGGGTTTTGACTCAAACCCCCAGCAGGGTGAGACTGTGGAAAAGGAGTAATCTGAAATTAGATTTGCCACTATGATTCCCAAATCAGAATCCATTTGCACTGACTGTGTCTCTACGCCCTGAGTAGTGCAGCTGTGCAGGAGATTAAACAAAGGAGGACAGATCTGTCCCCTAAAGAAGGGAGAATTTCCTGTGCTGATCTGTCAAGATATTTGCTTTCCCACCATTTGTCTGGGTTGGATCCCAGATGCCCCCTCTCACTGGCCTCCTCCCCTGCAATAACCAGAGATAATATTAAGCGTCGACTCATGGAATTGAGAAGAGAGTTGGAAACTCATGAATGTCAAGATCCAGGGCCCATCAAAAATAAATATAATTCATCTGTCCCCACTCCCCGCTGCACATGCCGTGGATGCCCAGCATTTATTTGTCAGCTGTGCCGGCAGGTCTGGGAGGAGAGACCATGCAAGAAAACAGATCAGGGATATGGTAGATATCACTGGGGTAGGGTGGCGGAGGATGGGGGGAGGTGAGGGTCCATCGCTCAAAAACTAACAAGTAAGCAAAGCCTGTCTCTTGAATATCTCCTGTGAAGGCTTCTTCCCTGGTTCCTAACAATCTTAATCAACAGTGTACATTCAACAAGTTCCCATGGTTTGTGAAAGACCAATACCAAGCGTCCCATTAAAATAATGGAGACGTTGAGGCCATTTGCAAGGAGAATGAAATGGGGGGCTTTGCTTTAAGATGAACCACCTCATATAGGTCACCAGTATGTCAGATGTCAGTGGAAGCAAACAGTAAAACAGAACCCAAACTGGGACGATGTACACAATCTTTTTTTTTTTTTTCTGGAATCACGTGGCTTTTCCCATGCATGATGGGAGCTGAATCTTAAAACAGTGTGGTGGGCAAGACACCAGACTGGAGTTAACTAAGAGCATGTTATATAACTTGGGGAAAGTAACATGTACTTGGGACTCATTTTACCCATCTGGAAAAGGGGTTAACATCACTGTAGGTTGGAAAATGCACCTTTGGCTCACAATTCAGAACGCTTGACTGACCCACCCATAGAGATGGCATTAATCCATCCTGTTATTCTTTCCTGTTGATCCCAGATAGGGTCTCAAGGTTCCATCTGAACCCAGAGATTCAGGAAGCCATCACAAGTCGATGAAGGATAAACTCTAAGAAGAATTTCTCCATCATCCCTACACGAGGAGATTTTAAAGATCTTCATATTGGGCAAGCACTATATTCATGTTGGGCAACTGTACACACGGCCACCAAGCTAAGTAAGTTTGTAGAGCTAATTTTTACTCTCTTGCCTTTAGCCAAACGCTAAGCTGTCTTCAAAAGAATATCATGAGGGGTTAACACTTCCAAATAATAAACTAAACTCAAGTTTGTTTTCATTTTTAAATGGGTTGAATCCTTCATCCCATAAAAGCTTCACAAAAATATGGAAGCACAAACTGGGGATGACCTCCAAGTGATTCAGAGGACAGTTGCAAATTATCGGTAAAATCTGCCCTGGAACCTTATGGACAAGGAGGCTTCATGGGACTCATGTGTGGGGTTTCTCCACAGACCAAAGCTCAGTTGTCCCCACTGAATAATGACTCATTTCTCTCTCAGATTATGCCTGATGAAGACATTTATCTGCCTCTCAGAAGCCCTTGGAAGGAACACGTGCAAGTTGTGGCTGGGTCTGAGGAGGTTTTCACACAACGCCGTAGAAGCTGTGTCATCAGCTGAGGCGCTTCCCCAAAGCACTTGCACTTTGGACAAAGAGAACCCGGTCCCGTGCGGAAAAATTACGGGCCACGCCTTTGTGTGTTTAATGCTAGTGCACCTGACTGCCTGGCCTCAAGGGTATCAAGATACACATAAGAGTTTTTTTTTTTTCTTTTTCTCTACCAACCCCAGTATTAAAGTTAAGGAAACTAGAATCCCATAGAAGGAAGCTGTCTGGCACTCTTCCTTGGGGACAGAGGTCATGAAACTCACAGTGACCCATCCTCCAAGTTCCCATGGTGTAGAATCTTCTCTAGTTTGGACAAATGCCCCGCAATGTAGGGGTATCAGAATAAGGCTCAAGACAGCAACCAAAACAGGGTTTGGGTTGCAGTGGGGGAAACGATTTTGAATTCTGCTTGCTTTCACTTTTGTCTGATGGGCACATACCTCTCTGAGTGATGTCACTGGAGATATTGCACACCCCGCACTTAGCACAGCGCCTGGCAGGTGGAAGGGACTCCATAATGGAAGGTACTCAGCAGATCATTACAACAGCCTGGTAATAGGCTCCCCGCCACTAACTTTATCTTCTCCGGATCTCTCTCCCATCTCAAGAGTGACGGTGACAGTGAAGATGACAGCGATGACGATGATGATGGGGCAGACAACAGTAGCAATGGTTTTCCCATTACCGAGTGCCCACCGCTTGCCCAGTCGTGTTTGCCTACATCACCTCACTCAATCCTTTTAGTGGTTATAAATACCGTTATGCCAATTTTAAAGTCATGGGAAATGAGGCTCAGAGAGATGAACGCACTAAAATCTTCACAGCTAGCCACTGTTAAGAGCCAGGATTTGAGCCCTATGCCCTTCTTTTAGTCACTCACTTGGCTATACCACCTTGCATTCACTCACCTTATTATGATTTATTGGGGACTTACTGCTATAGTCTAGGTACGTCATTTCTGATGCTGGGGACACAGCAAGGGATGAATGAGACACAGAAGGTCCGACTCTCAGGCAACTTACATTTTTGTCAAGGAAAACAGACAGTGAAGAAGAAAAAAGTGAACTAGATGATTTCAGATAGCAGTAAGGCCTCTGGAATAAAGACAAGAGTGAGATATAATACAGGGTGATGGAAGGAGGAAGGGCAAATGAGTTGGGTGCCAAGGAAGGCCCCTCTGAGGAGGATACATTGAGATCTGAACACGGGAAGTTGTTCTCATGTAAGGGTCTCAGGGCAAATCATACCAGATGTGTGCAAAGGCCCTGAGGCAGAAATGACCTTGGCATGTTTAGGGAAAATCAAGGCAACCAGAGTGGCTGGAGATGAGGAAGTGGTTATTCCAGCAGTAGGTGAAATTGAAGAGGTAAGCAGGGGTTAGTTCCCTAACTAGTTGACCACAGCACTTGGTACACATGAGACAGTCAGTAACTAGGTAATGGCTCTTTTTCATTAAACTGGTTCCTGACCAGACTTTCATTCTCTCTACTGCAAGGAATGCTTTCCCCTATTTCTTCTTATTCAAAAAGCAGTTTGGGCTGGGAAAATTCAACAGTTATGATTAAGCAGAGGACTGGAAAGAACTCTCCAAGCAGGGCTCAGCTGAACTCTTTCAACAGCGAACATTTCTTGAATGCCAACTTGGTTTCTGCCCTAGGTCACCATGGCTCCCGTTAGGATGGTAAAGTTGGTCCTGTTTCTCCTCAGAGTTGAGGAAGCAGAGTCCTACCTGTGGGTTAACCTGGGCTCAGGCAAGAAGATCAAAAAGCTTCACATGGATGATAAACAAACATGAGTCAGAAACGCCCAGAGTCACTAGGTTACTAGCTGAGGAGGTCAGTTTAAAAGTCTCCCAGACCTTGGTTGGAATCCCGTGTCTTCCACTTTCCAGCTAAATTATCTTAAGCCAGCCACTCTACCTTTCTCAGCCTCAGTTTCTTCATCTGTTTGGTGGGGATCATAATGATACTTTACTCATGAGATGATACCAGCCCTTGGGTTTAGTTTATATGTGGTCTACACTGCCTAAGCCTGGCATATAGCGGATGTCGCTAAGACGGGAAATATTATTGTTATTCATTGTTACTATTATGTAGAAAATCTTTCCTCATAAAGGAATCTGGAGTAACTATTTGTCCTGCGAAGTGTAGCCAGAGTGTGATTTGGAAGAACAATGCCCTAGAAGCCAGGAATCCCAGCTTTGCTTGCTGCCTTATCTTAAGTAAGTCATTTCTCCTGTCAGAGCTCTGGGGTACCACGCTTTGCCTCTCCGATCTATCGAGACCCCTTACACCTAGAGCAGAACATCAAAGCAAGCAGAGGTTGTGTTTGCTAAACCTACAGTGCCTTTCCCGGCAGAGCAAAGCTCCCGGCAGCAAGCCTCACACCTCGATCCTGGGTATATCAGCTTATGCGCAACCTCCACATGGGGGTGACTATGTCAAAACAAGCTTTTTCCTCTGCCTTACAGGGCCAGCCTCGCTTCTGAAAATCAAGCAGCTGACTAAGTCTGGGTCCAAGCATCGTGGGAGTCGGAGCCCGGAACAAAGTACGTGCTCACATTCCACGATGATTATGTCCAGTGATGAATGAACCGGTTTCTCGACCGGGAGGAAGTTTCTATAGGTTGGGGTGACCTTCTCAGCAATGTGTTTATTTGACAGCCCAAGGCAACAAATTCACAGAGAGGAAGGGAGAAGGGGAGCAAGGGAAGGGAAAGAGAGGTTATTGAAGCACAAGGGTATCCTCTCGAGTCTCCCAAAACTGGGTAAAAACACAACAACAGGAGATCCTACATGCGTGTTGAGGAAAAAATGAAGAAGAAGAAGACAATCAGAATGTAAGGTCCAAAAGAGGAACCGAAGCCAAGAAACTCCTACTCTGTCCATCTTAGCACTTAGGTGTATTAATTGTCATTGAATCCACTCAACACATAATAAATAGTTGAGAATGATTTGTGAAATGAGTGAATGACAGGAAGTCATCCTTGTTGGCTGGAGCTCCTAGGGAAGGTGTTACGGGTTAGATGGGTTGTGGGTGATGGGTAGGATCTGAATTGCTGGGGGAGGGAAGTATTTCAGGAAGGACGTCCGCTTGAGCAAAGGTCCTCATGAGAGATAGAGCTAGCGAGTGTTGGAGGATGTATTAGTCAGATGGGGTAGGCTAAGTGCCTACAGTCAATTTCCCTGGAATGTCAGCAGCTTGGTGTGATAAAAGTTGATTTCTCATTCGTGTTGGATGCCCAGTGCAAGCGAGCCGTGGGCTCTGCTCCACACAGTACCCCAGGACCCAGACTGACATCAGCACTGACATCTGTTCCCTGCATCGTCCACGGGGTGAGTTCTCTAAGGTCCCCAGAGTAGGGGAACAGATCTCATGGAGAGCTCACACCTGCTCTTTGGAGCTTTGACATAGGAGGGACATGGGGCTCCTCTGTGCACATCTCACTAGAAAGAACTAGAGACCCAGCTCCACCTGATTAAGGGGCTGGGAAATGTAATGAGCTCACGGGTGTCTGTGAGCCATAATTGGTTCTGCCTCATGGTTGAAACAGCTTACCAAAGTGGCCAGCACATCCTAAGGGAGGTAGAAAAGAGTTGAGTAGCTGTAGCTTTGCTATGGCCAACGTGTATCCTGGAAGTCTCTCCAATCACATAGGAAAGCTCTTTCTGCAGCGTCCTGCAATTTGTCAAGACACTAGGAAAAGATGTCTCCATTTTTTTTTTTAACCTCACGATGCCAGAGGTATTGGAAAACAACACCACCATTTTGTCTCTTGGACTCTTCTCAACAATATAGGAATGAATTCAGGAGCATGCAGAAAGGAATTCTTGAGAAGGGCAGACATTTTAAACTTACTTAGGACCAAGTCCAAGTCCTAGCACCACCATATTTATCAAGGTCCTTAATCTTCATTTCTGCATTCATTCCTTCAGTTAATAAGTACTGAGTATCTAGTACACACCAGCCCATTAGGTGGGGAGGATTTAAAGGGACCACGCTGTATGATTCTGTCAGCCTTCAGACTAGTGGATAAAGCTTGCATTAAATGGCCTGAAAATAAAGCAAGAAAGACAGATGTCAGACTTTAGGGGAAAATTCCTGGTCCTCATAGTTGCAAAAGTCCCCAAAATGGGGGACAACATTAAGTGTCCCTCCTTAAATCCATTAAAGCACAATGGGCCTATTTCCCTGTATCCCTCCAAGTTTTCCAAACGGTGTGTGGCTGGCGGTGGCTGAGGACAGTTAATAGAACATCCAGTCTCTTTGCCATTGGGCAGATTCCCCATTTCTAGAAAGGTACCTGCTCTTCTTAAAACACCCATAAGTCACCCTAAAGATCTTTGAGCTTTAGACTATTGATCTCAACAGAAAAAAATAAAACCGACTGTCAAATTACTAGAAAACTTCTGGGTGTGGGATCATATTTAGGGAATAAGAATAAATAAAATATAACATATCTCACTGAACAGAGACGAGCATTAATGGTAATCTTGGATCTCTCCGTCTTTCCAACATGTGACTATGGCAGACTGTATTTTCCAAAAATAGCTGCGACACCATCCCTAGGCTCATTGGTTACTCCTACAGTATGACTTTGGCCATCATCCCATTGGAAGGAGGTGGTGAGGTCCCTCTGTGTGAATCTGGGTAGGGTAGTGGCAGTAGTGAAATGGTATGGTACGACTTCTGAGAATAGGTCACAAAAGGCAACGCAGCTTTGCTGGCTCCTCTTGGGATGTCCACTTTTGGAACCCACTGTCATGCTGTGAAGAAGTCTAAGGAGCTTCCTGGCAGAGTCCCATGTAGGCTTCTCAGCTGAGAGCCCAGGCTCCTGGAATGAGCTGCTAAGCTGTAGGGAAGCCCAAACTCTATCCCCGCCCAGAGAGACTGTATGGAGAATCTCTGTGCATGGTTTCTGGCCAATGTGCAGCAGAGGTCCCTGACAGTAGCCCGTACCAACCACTGGGCATGTGAATAAAGACCTTCTAGATTCTTCTAGTCCCCAGTTTTCAAATCACCCTTAACCTTTGAATCCTCCCTGATGAAGCCCCAGCATCCTAGAACAGAGACAACTCATTCCCATGTTGCCCCGTCTGAATCTTTAACCTCCAGGATGACAAAATGGCTATTTGATACCACTCAAATGGGTGGCGGTTGGTTCTTTAGCCGTAGTAACCAGAACAGCTACTCAATATAGTTCAATCATCTACATATTTAGCCGAATAATAACATTCTGGCTACCAGAGCATTCTAATTAGGTCACGGACTCTTGGCTAAGACGTTCTCATGCCAGGATTTCAGAATCACGTTGAAAGTTTATTGGTTCTCAGCAGTGAAGTCTTCCCAGTTTTGCTACACCCAAGGGTAGCATTCCCTGAAAGATCGTCGAATAACATTCTGTGGCCTGAGTCTCCCCAAGATGTGGCAATGCAGGATGGAGTTTATCCTATTTGGGGAGATACGCCTGATTACAGTAGGTGAAGTCACTGTTTGCATGACATCAGATCTTCAGTTAACTGGCCTTATTACTCCGGGGAGTCTCTAGGAATGTCTTGCATCTATTTACAAAGGGTCTTCTTGAGTTCTTCCAGAGCTAAGCTTCCTTATTAATACTGGCAGTGAATTATTACTCATACTATTGGCTGTCCTTCATTTCAGATCCCACTTTCTGGGAGAATTACACCTTCTTGTCCTGCTGACGTCAGCCCCAGGCTTGGCCAATGGTATATAGACAGAAGTGGTATAGCTCTGAGATCCTCAAAGAGCCTTTGATTTCACAATGTTCTTTTTCTCCCTCTCGACCATTAGTCCATGAAGGCCCAGGATATTACTTATTTTACAACCTTCAGTCCCCACCTAAGGAAGACACATAGCCAACATGCAATGGACATATAATGTGAGTAAGAAATAAATCTTTGTTGTTGTAAAACCCTGGGGTTGGGGCTTTTCTCACTGCAGCATAACTTAACCCAAATCAAATGAGAAACAACAGTGATGCAAATACAAAGAGTTAGCTCCCTGGTGCTTCCAAAGCTGATAATTGGCAAGTGTCAACCAGGCCCTTTGCTCCTTGCTATCTCACCCAAGCCACCTCCTTGTTGAGTTCCAGAAACAATAAGGAGAATACCCTTCACCTACACCTACCTAGGGCCACATCCTGTCACCTAGGACATAAATCACATTGTGCCTCACAGATCACAAAACCTTCATATCAGTTCCCACAGCTTTGGCTCTGCTCCAAGGAGTCAGAAATAGATTCCAAGGAGCTGTTTTGAGAAACAGGCTCTCCGCCATCTTTGACAGTCTTGCAATGTGAGAAACAGACTCTCTGCCATCTTTGACGGTCTTGCAACGTTTCCCTGGCAGGAACTATTTCCTCATCAAAGTTCCCTTTTCTCCTATGCATACCACGCTATGCAAAATCCTTCCTGTGGGCTTGAGCCCTATCACTTTATCAGACATGCCCAGACACGCCTGAGTCCCAGGTTAGTTGAGACAAGACCCTATCTCTCCTGCAAGAGGATTCTAGAGCTGTCTTGCCACATATGCTCATGGGTGGTGCCCTGGCTTTCTTTGTAAGTTTCCCATATCCAGAAAATGGAGGCCTCTCCGATTATCCTTTATAAGTAGCAATCGCCATGCCCATTTCAGCCCTTTCCACTCCTTTGTTTTCTTTTCTCTTCTCAACATTTACCATCGGCTGACATTATTCATCGGTTCCTGCTCTGTGTCTGTGTCTGCTCACGTTCCGCCAAAACGTGTTTATATTTGTTTCTCGATCTGTTACGAGTGTCTAGGATAGTGCTTGGTATACAGTGTATGTTCATGAGATACTTTTGAATAAAATAAGGAAAGCCCGATAGATTCAAAATACTATCGTTGGGTGAAGCCTTGGGTTTTCAAAGAGAAACCTGTGGAGGACCGAGGTTCCATGTGGAGAGAGTGTTCTGGTATGTTGGAGCAACTCAGATTCTATTTGCTGTGCTGGGCTGGGATTAGAGGGAAGATTTTGTAAGAAAAACAGGTTCAACCTAAGAAGAGTTTGGAATTCACTGATACAGGCCAAATCGGTCAGGTCATTGCATGGAGGCATAAACTGAGGTCTTTCAAGGTGAAGACTGTTTACCAGAGCATTTGGCCAACAAATTAGAGAGTCAGGCCTAGAACAGAGCTCCTGCATTGGTTTTACTTTACATTATTGGCATATAAAGATTGGGCAAGATTATTCATTAGATGCTGTTTCTTCATGAACTGTGAGTCAGAACACTGATAGGAAACTGAGTTCAAGAACAGGAGCAGCCCCTTGTTAATAAGCCCTCCCTTATGAAAGCAAGGCATTAAATTCTGAGATCTGACCCTTGACAGCTGATGACATGCACACGTGTGTGTACTTACATGATCTCTAAGTGTTGTAGATGGCAGAATCCATCCGATCGTGACCCCCTCTTAGTAGACGGTCAGCCACATGTTGTGTGGGTCCTTGTATCAGTGAGGGTTCCCTCTGCTACAAATAAGAACCACCCAAAAGGATATTTATTAGCTCACAAAGGGGAACTGGGAAAGGAAACCCGCAGGGCCGGTAGATTCAGCAGTTGAAGGGCATTATCAAATGCCCAGGTCCTATTTATCTCTGCCGACCTTTCTCAGCAAGTTAGCCTGTCTTGGTCCGCCTTCCTCATGGCCCCAAGATGACTCCCAGCTCATGAAGAGGCCAGCGCATCAAGGCATAAAAGGGGACAAGTCTTTCTTTGTGCCTCCCCCCCTTATGAGCAAGGCACGGTGACCTAGAAACTCCACTCTGAACTTCTCTCCACGTGCCCGTGCTGGGACAGATTTGCATGACTCACTTCCTGATGGTCATGCAAATCAAAATTCTGCTGGCATGCTGATTAGTTTTCACGTCAACATGGCTGATAGACACGAATCTAGGTGTGCTGTGAAGGTGTTCTGTAGATGGGGCTAAAAGTACAATCAGTTGCTTTAAGGAAGGGGACGATCCTGATAATCTGGGTGGGCCTCATCCAATCAGTTGAAAGGCCTTCCAAGTAAGAAGGTGGTTCTTGAGATTTGCCTGAGAAAGAAGGGATTCTGCCTCTAGACTCCATCAACTGGCTCCTGCCTGAGAATAGACTGGTCTGTCCCAGAGATTTAGACCTGCCAGTCCCTATAATCTCATGAGCCAACTCCTTAAGCACCCTCTCTCTCTCTCCCTATTTCTCTCTCTAATAAAACTACCTAATGAATTTATTTAATATACACTATGTATATGTGTATTTATTATATATTATATCACATACACAGTTCACCCTTTAACAATGTGGAACTTAGCAACACCAACCCCACACAGCCGAAAATCCACTTACAACTTTTCATCTCACCCCCAAAACTCAACTACTAATAGCCTACTGTGGACCAGAAGCATTATGTACAAAATACACAGTACATTAGCACACATTTTTTGTTATGTGTATTATACACTATCTTCTCACAACAAAGTAACCTAGAGGAAAGAAAATGCTACTAAGAAAATCATAAGGAAGTACAGTCCTGTGTTGAATTTATCAAAAAAATCTGTGTATAAGTGGACCCGTGTGGTTCAAACCCCTGTTGTTTAAGGGCTGACTGTATATTACACATATTATATGACATTTATGAACATTATATAACATAACACATATATGTAGACTATATATAGTCTACAGATTCTGCTCCCTCTGTTAGAACCCTGACTGATACGGTCAGCTGGGAAGAAACTAGGGAATGGTCGATCACCAACATCCTTTTTTTTAAAAAAACAAAAGGTGAGATTTTCAAGAACATATCATTGATTCAATTATTTATTTAACAAGCACTTTGAACACTCATTTTTACATTTCTTCACAAATATTTTGAGTACTTTCTAAGTACTTGAGAGGCACTACTGAACAAAACAGATAAAAAAGTCCTGCCCTATTCTAACTTGACATTCTCTGATATATGCTTTGATGTCATCGTAAAATTTTCCCTTCATCTTACTCATCACAATGCATTTATACAGTATTTCCTTCCTTTCTTTTTTAAAAAAATTCTTTATTTAAATTTAGTTACGTTAACATATAGTGTATTATTAGCTTAAGGGGTACAATTTACTGATTCATCAGTTCCATATAACACCCTGTGCTCATGACATCTCATGCCCTCTTTAATGCCCATCACCCACTTTCTCCATCCTCCCACCCACCGCTCCTCCAGCAACCCTGTTTCCTATGGTTTGGTATCTCTTATGGTTTACCTATTTTAATTTTCCTTCCCTTCCCCTGTGTTCATGTGTTTTGTTTCTTCAGTCCCACGTATGAGTGAAATCATATGGTATTTGTTTCTGGCTGACATATTTCACTTAGCAAAAAACACACTAGTTCCGTCCATGTCATTGCAAATGGCGAAATTCCATTCTTTTTGATAGCTGAGTAATAGTCCACTGTATAGGTTTACCATATCTCCTTTTTTTTTGATTAAAGAAAATAAATGTATAGCTCTATCACTAGACCTTTCACTTTATTTTGAGAAAAAAAAGCAAGCTTTAAAAGGAATCAGGAAAATTAAACAGCAGAGTAGAAGTGATAGACACCAAGCATTCACACTAGGTGAGCACTAGGTCTCTCCTCTTTTTCCTGAACCCATGGGAGGATGGTAGTTTCTAATCCCTGTTATGTGGGTGGGGCCTTTGACTACTTCCGTCCTATGTTCATCACATGGAAGGAACCGGGACCAATGAGTCACTTCATGGGCAGCAGCTGGCCTGGAAAATGTCCGACCTGATATAAGACTTGCTTGAGTGAGAAATAAACCTTTCTTGTGTTAGGGAACCGAGTTTCTGGGGTTTGTCTATTACTACAACATAACATAACCCATCCTAACATGTTAGAGTTACAGCTCCAGACCAGAGGCCAATAGCGGCCATCTTGTCTCATTCACCCCACGTATCCCCACTGCCTGGTTCATTACCTGCAACAAAGTAGATGCTCGTAAGTACTTTTAAAAATAACATTGTTGGGGCATCTGCGTGGCTCAGTGGGTTAAGCCTCTGCGTTCAGCTCGGGTCATGATCTCAGGGTCCTGAGTAGGATCCATCAGACTCTCTGCTCGGCAGGGAGCCTGCTTTCCTCTCTCTCTGCCTGCCTCTCTGCCTACTTGTGATCTCTCTCTGTGTCAAATAAGTAAATAAAATCTTTAAAGAAAAAAAATGACATTGTTGAATTCCATCCGTGAAAAGATACGTAAGATAATTTACAACCTAATGGGTAAGCGACCTTGCAAGGGAGCTTGATTTTTTTTTTTTTTAAGATTTTATTCATTTATTTGACAGAGAGAGAGAGATCACAAGTAGGCAGAGAGGTAGGCAGAGAGAGAGGAGGAAGCAGGCTCCCTGCGGAGCAGAGAGCCCGATGCGGGGCTCGATCCCAGGACCCTGAGATCATGACCTGAGCCGAAGGCAGCGGCTTAATCCACTGAGCCACCCAGGCGCCCACAAGGGAGCTTGATTTAAAAAACCAAACCAAACCCTTCTTTACTTTCCTGTCCACCTAAATAAGTCGCCATCGAGGAAGACAATGTAATTCATGCAGATGTGAATAATCAGCCAGCAACCTGTTATCCTTGTCACTGAAACCCACATAAATGAAATCCTAACTTCCTCCAAATGTGAGACACTGCATGGGGCCTCCTAAGCCATTTTAAATTAGTCTGTCAAGTGTGGGTTTCTAATAATTTAGTTATAAGACAAGAAAAACATGAAAGTTCAAGAGAAGAGCTCTATCGTCATTCATGAAACCATCCCAAGGCCCTCGGCAGGAATGGGACGACAACAGCCCAAGTCTGGTGCAGAAGAAGGGGGAGGCCTCTGCCGGATGGAATTTAGATCTGAAAGGAACAGAACGAACCGTATTCTAGATAGAAGGACTAGCATGAGAAAAACTTAGACAAGACAATTGTGCGAGGGTAGCAAGAGGGACAACCCAGTGATGATAGTTTGGCTAGCTCGAACCCGAGTATCAGTTCAATCTCTTTATCAGAGAGAACTTGGAGATGAGACCACGGAGGACAGTCTGTGTGGGGTGTCCCTAAGAAGCTGACTCAAAGGGAGAGACTCAAAGTTTATGGAGGGTGTCCAGACCACAAATCTCCCATCGTTCACTCTACACCTTTTTACAGAGCCCCTCTATGTGCTGGGTAACTGCTAGGTGGTCAGTATACAGATGTGACCACGGAACTCCAAGTTTGGGAAGATAAGTACATACGCAGGCAATCGCAATATGCAAGATGTTTTAAAGAAGCATCTTGTGCTGATAATAACAAAACGAGCCATCACGGCCCAGTAGAATGAGGCCTTACTCTCTGCGAGACACTCTTCTGAGGTCCCACGTGTCCTTACAACAAACCTGGGAGGCACGTAATAATATCATTCCCATTTCACAGGTCAGAAAAAAAAATGAGTCTCAGAGAATAAGATGGCCTGCCTTACTGAAAAAGCTAGAAAGCCTAGGCTGAGATTCACGGCACAGCTTTCATATTTAAAGCCCTTGCTGCAAACAGCTACAGAGCATTGCCTCCTACTGGGTGTCTAGTACGGACCCGGGGCCACGGCGAGCGCCCTCCATGAAGGAGGGTGGACTGAAGAAGTAACCGTTACGATAATGTCAATACAGGATATGTGGGAGGCCGGGACGGGGGCACTACAGAAGCAGTCCTGGCCAGGGGCTCTCAAAATGTGTTTCCCCGGTCAGCCGGGAAGAGACTGCCTGGGAAATAGTTAGAAATGCAAAATCTCAGCTCCCCAATCCAGACACCTTGGAGCAGGAAGTCTGAAGATGAAGTTCAAGAATCTGCATTTTTAAAAAAAGATTTTATTTATTTATTTGAGAGAGAGAGAGAGGAGCAGCCTCCCTGCTGAGCCGGGAGCCCAACACAGGGCTCAATCCCATGGCCCTGAGATCATGACCTGAGCCAAAGGCAGATGCTTCACCGACTGAGCCACCCAGGCGCCCTCGAGCATCTGCATTTTAATAAGCCTTTCCAGATGATTTGGATGCACAACGTTTTGAGAACACTTCCTTTAGGACCTTGTTCCTCAAAGTGTGGTGGGTGGACCCAAGGCACCCTTGTCACCTGGGAGCAAATGAGGAACCCAGGGGGGCCCAGATCCCCCACTCCCGCATGGATCTTCACAATGAGAACTCCATGCTAACAACGTCTCCTATTAACACTCCATGTTAACAACGTCAGTGGCAAGTGGAAGTTTGAGAAGCCCTGGTCCGGGCCACTGGTTTCCAAACGTAGCTGCTCCACCAGCTGGAGAGATTTAAAACCAGCTGGGGCCTGAATTCTACTTCTAGGGACCCTAACTTAGTTGAGGTGGAGCACAGCTTGGACATCGGCAATTCTTTAAAAGTTCCCAGATGATTCTCATGTGCAGGGAATTTGAAGAACCAAGGGTCTCCAGGACTCTGAGGAGGCTTCTCAGAGCAGCAGCATCTAAGCTCAGCCCCGGGCCCCCAAGGCAGTGTGTTTCCTGGAGGGGAACCGAGGAAGCCAGAGTCTTGTTGATTTACCCACTACTACCGTGGTTACCTGTCTTCAGTCAAAGAGGGAGGCCTCCTGAATCAAGAGCTGTCAATCCCCTCCCTGTCAACAGCCTCAAATTCACTAAAACACTCGAAGCCCGGGTTCAGAGGCAGGGCAGAATGAGGGAGAGGTTTTATCGCATAAAGCCTGCATTCTCTGCGCTGTGCATTAATTAATTTCAAAGTAGGCCAAGTGATGAGGGAGATTTGGGGCAGCCTTACGGGTCATAAAAAGACTTTGAAAAAGTCCCTTCTTGCCTCTTGAAGCGCCTCCCACCCAGGACCCACGCTATCACCAGGGGAGAGGATCGCCAGCCTGTGAGCATCAGGATCCCGCCGAGGCTGCCCAGGGATGCCCCTAGGAGGAAGGCAAACTGTCCCCTCTTTTATTTGGAAAAAAGAGAAGGGGTAGTAAAGGCATAGAACTCAAGAGGGAGCCCATCGGTCAGGCAGGACTCGGCGGGGCAGGGGAGTTCGGAGGGGGTGCCGGAGAGGGCAAAGGTAAGAAAGACGCAGAGGAGTCCTTTTTTAAGAAAGAAGGATCTAGAGTCTTCAGAGTTGGCCTTCTGGTCTCCAACGCCGGGACTGTTTCCGTTCCACCCACTTCCTACCTCCTCCCCCTATCATCTATGACTAATGATTCTGACCCTTCCCCAACCCGATCTGCAATATCTCAGGCCTCTGTCACAGTCAGCTTCCGGCCATCCGCAGGTCAGATGGCTCCGCGTACGGGAGGACCAGCCTCGTAGCAGCCAAATGGTAGCGGAACTCGGCCAAAGGCAGGTCCCCCAAATACCCCAGGGCTTTTTTTTTTTTTTTTTTTTGCTGCCTTTCCTTCCTTTCCCTTCCCCCTATCTTATTACAATTAATTAACTTAATTGAAGATTCTTCTGTGACTCTTTGGGGTCTCTCTTCCAGGCTCTAGCCCAGGGGGCCCTCCAAGGCAATGATAAAGTGACAACCTACGTTCTTACTGAAATTACCCGAATGAGTTCATCACGTGACCACTCCCCAAGAGAGACCTGGAGCGTATTTTCGCAGAACAAATATGGTGCCATCAGCCCAGATGCTCTTTGAATTCCTCTTGGGGAATGGCCTCTGGGAATGTCTATAGGGGCACTTCAAAGTGAAGTAGCAAAAGCATTATTCTGATGCTGTTCATTCATTTTTCTTTTATAAAAGAATTCATGCTTGCGTCTCAGTTGTTTGACCCTAAATCAGTGTAACCAAGAGAATCACCCATTTTCTGCCTAATGATTATCCCTGAGTAATATTCAACTCGTTGCCCAAGTTAAAACTACCCTCTAAGTTTGCAGATCTGGCCGCCGATAAAGAAACTGTCCAAAAAAACCAAAGCAAGCAAGAATCAAGATGACACTCTCTTGCCACCCCCGCCTTGACCCCACAAAGAATTTCGAAAAATACTCTAAATAAAGACAGAATCTTCGGAAGAAGTGTCCAGTCTCTGGAAGAGAACTTTTGGCAGGACAATACTGACTTGAGAGGATGCTGTCTAAAATCATGAACTGAAGAAAGCGTGGTTTTCTTAGTCACGATTAATGAACTCAGTCCCACTTCCCTTTTTATCTTCTAATAGTATCTGGGACGATCCCAGCTCGTAGGAACTCAAATTTTCCAGGCATCTCTCCTCCTCGGGGTAGGCAACAGAAGGAACAAGCACATACTTGACTCAGTTCATAGGATGTGGTTTTCTCCTCTATTTTTCCTCTTTGACTCCTCTCATCTCCTACCTTGAAAGGAAAGATGATTTTAATGCCGAGTGAGATCAATTGGACAAGAATTTTCTGCATGTAAGGCCCTGTGTAAGGCCCCACACACATGGTGTGTGGGAATCCCTGGCCAACTAAGATGTGTTTTCTCATTCATATCCTCTAGCATGCCAACAGAGAGAAATGGATTAAGGCTGTCCGGGATCCTGTGTTGAGAAGGATTCTGAGGTACAGATTCAGTGGGAAAGTATGCATATGGCTTCTTTCTCCTTACACTTAATACACATTCAAATATTTTGAATGAATAACTGAAAAAAAAAAGTGAGGGAATGCATCCATGAGCGATGAGACCCATCACTTGGGCAAGAGGAAATGAATCACTTTATGTCCATGCATTCAAGTGAACTTTAGAGTAATATCCACCCCAGATGGTTGCCAGAACCCACTCCCTGCCTATTTCCACCCAGTGTTGAGAGTCACAGGGTAGGTGGGATCCCACTGAAACCATTTATTTTGAAGTATATTTTGCCCCACTCTGCTGAAAGAGATTGGCTACACATGAAAGTCAAGGAAAGACAGAAGAATTGCTCCAGACTAAAAGGACAATGAAAGACACATGAAATAAAGTAACCAGAGATTCTAAACTGGATTCTCTGGCTGCAAACACATCACTGTATAGGACTTGAATGGGACCTGAGAACTGTCTGGTAACAATTTACCAATGTTAGTTTCCCGATATTGATGATTATATTGGCCATTGCCTTTGATTTTAGGAAATAAACATTAAGTAGTCAGGGCTTAAAAAAAATAATTACCTTGTCCACAAACATAAATGTATATCTTCTCCTCTTGTCCCCAAGATGAAGACAGGATTTACCTCCAGCAAATGTACTCAGAGTTTCCTAATAAACACTGGCCAAAAAAGAAAAGAAAATAGTACACATAAATATGCAAGAGAGCTGAATGACTATATTTAGGTCCAGCTTGATGTTCTTTGTGGTTTGTGCTAAAAAGAAATTTTCCAGCTCCCATGAAAAATGCTCCAAAAGGAGAGTATACTTTCTAGATGCCCACCAAACAGAAAAAAAAAAAAAAATGTACTTAGAGTCTTATGAAGTCTTAGGTCTTAGAATATTATGAGTTACCACATCCTGGGGCAGTCAAAGAGATTTCATGGCTTTTACCCCTAGAAGAGCAAGAATTCCAGGCATGTTTCGAAAATAGTATCTGACCATGGGATACACCTGTCAAAGTTCCTGATTCTTTGAAAGATGTGTTTTCAAAAAACAAAACAAAACAAAACAAAAATACCCCAATGGAAGAAATGTTCTCAACTCTGAGTTCTCAGGGTCAGGTCTGTGTAAGAAGGTTTTGGTGTACAAATAACTATACAGATGCCGGAAAACCCAAGACTTTCATTTGAGTAGAAGAGAGGGATTTATTAGACCGCTAGATTAAAATTCCTGTATTTAAGACATATTTCACAAACACTTAATGGGGTTTTCCCACCCGTTAAGAGCAAATCGAGGGCACAATGTTCCATTTTAACAGGGGCAGTAACTTCATTTCATTTACAGACTAAGCTGACAGAAAAAAAATATACATACACGGGTAGTTCACGCCAGAGAAAACAAGACTTAATACAAGTGTTCAAGCAACATATTAGAAATAAAGGTCTGTCTGTAGCCTTGGCAATTTCTGTTCCTTTTTCTATTTCTGGGAGGGGGTGATGATGTGGCAGAAAAAAAATCCTGTGGTTGGTATCCAATGAAGTTAACACTTCTGGGGCAAGACCTCTATTACATGCAAACATCATGAATTATAATTAGAGAACAGCCTATTTACACATGAAGGTACACAGGGTCAAACAGAAAACTCTGCCAAGAATATAGGCATTTGGCCGGGAACTATTGGCGATTGGCATAAAGCAATGGTCCGGGAATGGGGCAGAGCCGGGAGGAACACTGAGGTCTGGTTTTAAATCCACGTGACACTGAGCAAACACCCATCAAGAGATGCGCCATAAAAATCCAGGAAGATTTATCATTCTGATAGAGAGTCTCAGCAGAGGGCCACGTCTATTTCATAGAATTCAGCACACTCCCAACGGCTGGTGCAGGTATAAAGTGAGTAAAACACTTTCTGGGGGAAATTTGGAAAAATCTGTATTAAAACCTTTTTTTTTCCATTTTATTTATTTTTTTCAGGGTAACAGTATTCATTGTTTTTTGTATTAAAACCTTTAACAAGGTAAGTACCCATGTCTAGCAGTACCTCCTAAAGGAAGAACTAAAAAATATTCCAGGACAAGACCTATTGAAGTGCAAGGATGTCTAACGCAGAGCTGTGTACCAAGTGTAAAATATTGATCTAAATGTTCATTGATAGGAAATTGGGTAAATCAATTACAGCAAATCCATAAATGGGACACCGTAGAGCCTTTGAGGAGGATGACATATATTTATATGTATTGACTTGGAAAGATGTTCCCCATATATTAAATTAAAATGTTAGGATATTAAGAAATGCACAGGATGATTTTATTTCTTGTTAAGAAAAAAAATGAAGGTAGGTGGATGTGTGTGCCTAAAAAAATCAGACGAATACTAGACTACCAAAACAGTTACTCTTGGTGGGTAGAATTACCAGAAAATGTCCAGTTGCCGTAAATGTCACATTTCTATATTGTTCGGATTTGTAAACAAATATAGATCACATTTTTCAATTTAAGTTCAATTAATTCACATGTAGTGCATTATTAGCTTCAGAGGTAGAGGCCAGGGATTCATTAGTCTTATATAACACCCAGTGCTCATTACATCATGTGCCCTCCTTTGTGCCCAGCCCCCCGTTACCCCATCTCCTCCCTTTAATCTTAATGGTTTGTTCCCTCTCTGACTTCCTCTTAAATTCTCCTCCCTTCCCCTATGCTACTCTGTTGGGTATGATGTGGATGGAACCAGAGGGTATCCTACTAAGAAAAACAAGTCAGTCAGAGAATGACAATCATCACATGATTTCGCATTTTTTACTAGAAAAAGCTGTCAACGTATTTCTGGTAAAAGAGGCGATGGGTGGCTCAGTTGGTTAAGCATCTGCGTTCAGCTCAGGTCATGACCCCTGGGTCCTGGGATGGAGCCCCACATCGGGCTCCTTGCCTTCTTCCTCTGCCTGCCGCTCCCCCTGCTCATGCTCACTCTCTTTCTCTGGCAAATAATTAAATAAATAAATGAAATCTTAAAAAAGAAAAGAAAAGATGGTATATTTCAGAGGGAGGATCTCTTCCCTAGAGGAAAACTGGGTAGTGAATTCGGGACACAGTTGCTTCATAACCCGGTCCTGCCATTTGCCAGTTGTGACTCTGGGGAAGTCGCCGAGCATCCCCGTGGCTAGCCTCCGCTGTTATATAAGGATAGTCCTTCCTTCCCAGGCTGACGACGAGCATGAGGTGAGGTCATGTTTGTACAAGGCCCGGCCTAATGTTTGGCACACAGAGGTACTCAGGTGAAGAAAATGGGTGCCTTGTCTACGGAACGGGTACAAAGCATATCGTCCGCACTTGAGCCACAAATGACTGTGGTCTCATCAGAACGATGCCTACTCAGTATCCTGCCTGCTGCTTGGCACTATCTGGATGAAAAACACCCCAGATTATGTGTTATCTCTACCTAACGCACTTGCGCTCCAGCTGGGAGACAAGTAATTGACCAGTAACACAGCTAGAGCCCTACTATGTGCCGGGCTCTGGTCAGGTTCTCGAATGTGCTAAGTCACGGACTCATTAAAATCACTGCTGGTGATAGACTAGTCTTATGATTCCCATCGTGCAGTTTATGAAATCAAGATACACCTAAGCTATGTGACTGGGGTAAGGCTACCTAGCTGCTTAGGAACGAAGCCAAAACTAGAAATCGGAACCACCGAGGCACGCCGGTGTCCAATCATTTAGGGTGACGTCAAGGCTGGAGAGTGGAGTTCAGAGGAAGGGGGTGCCTTTGTGGCAAAGAGTCAGTCACCGAAACCTTAGGAAAGACCAGATGCTCAGGACGTTGTTGGAAGCGGATGGCTGCTCTCTGCCCCAGACCTTCTGACTCACGGAGTCCAAGGTAGGACCTGAGCACCTGCATTTCTAAAGAGCTCCCAGCAATGTTGACGACCCCAGGACTCCACCTGGAGCCACGAGGCCCTTGGGGAGTGAAGACAAGGCACACGCCAGAAACCAAGCAGCACCTAAATAATGCAGACCCTCCTGTTTCTGATTTAACAAAACTTCGAATTCCAGAGCCCTTTTAATGAAGTGTCATTAAAAACACTTGCTTGCAGATACAACCCTACCGCCCTCTGATTTCCACCGCCGAGTGACTCGGCATTCAAAAAGGGTCCTTCAAGGGCTGATGGATGAAATGAAAAGGAATTTTATTATTTCTCGGAGTCTTTCAAAGGACCTCACTGATGTCCCAACTCATCGCTCACCTGACGTTCCCATAGACCCTGTCCCCTCCTTCTGGCTGTCCCCACTTCACCCTACAGGGACCTCTCTGTCCTCCAGACCCTCCCCCAAAGCTCTCTCTTCAGCCCCTGGGGAGGCACGCACGCTGCTGCCTTCCTATTTCCCTCCCCAATTCTGCATCCATAAAGCTCAAAGGACCAGGGCAGCAAGAAAAACACCACCCAAGTCTCAATCCTTATGGTTCTGACTGTTATTACTGCTGAAAAGACTACTCATAACAAAGCCAGGACGTACATGCTTCCTGTTTCTGTCAGCTGATTTTTGTCAGATTATCCTACCCTGGTCATTTATTTCTGCAAGATCTACCCTAAGACTTTTTCTTTCGGTTGCTGTCGTCTTTCTAGAGTGGGACAGGGAGGCATGAAGTCTACCAAATTCCAGAATAAAAGAATTAACAAGTCTCCGTAGCAGCGTGAAAGGTGCCAGTTAAAAGGAGCTCAAAAAAAAGGTGGGGGGGGTGGAGGGGAAGAATTTTTAAATGCAACTTATAATTTCAATTCATTAAAACAAATGTAGTCTGAGGTTCACTATCATGTTGAAAAATGTAAACGCTGCCGCCATGTTGTGGCTAATCAAATCTTCTCGAATAATAACATTCGGGAAGGGGGGGGTAGGTAGTGCCAGTTGTCTCACTGACTTTCCTGAGAGGTCCAGAAAGTCGGTTTGTAGTCTCCATCTCTGTTCCCAAGGAATGCTTTTACTGCTTTCAAATATCAATGGGAAGCGTTAGATTTTCCATGGTCTTTCGCCAGAGTGACCTTTCTTTACTACGTTATACACTGGAGTCTGGATATAAGACTTCCCTTGAGAAAAGAGTTCTACTGCTAAAAACAGATTGAAGACTACTGACAGAGGTCATTTCAGTTGTAAAAACAGTCATTTCTCCTTGGGGGACTCAATAAAACTATTTTCAATTTTAATGAAAAAGGCCATAAACATTTTTATTTTTCCTGAATTATCCCTTGTAAAGTCAAAAGGAAAAAAAAAAGATCGCTGTCATGCACTACACCATGTTTTTGTATCTTCGGGGTTTATAGGAAAATAAGAATTTCTCTCACCAGCCCCACCTCTGTGTCTGCACCCCTGTCAAATCCCCTGCTGGGGACCCCAGGGATGATACTATAGGAAGGAGCTGGCCGGCTCTCTTCTCTGATGTCTGTTTCAAAGCTGATAGACAAAGCCCTGGTTTCTGTACTTCCCTGAGTATACCGTGACATAAACACTGTGAATGAATTCAGGTAAATCAGTGTCTTTCAAGCCTCACTGTATATCCAAAGCTCCCAGGAGCTTCTAAAAAAACAAAACAAAACAAAAAAACCTAGATTCCCATACTGAGGCCAGACCTGGGGTGAGTTCTGAGCCTATTTCAGAAACAGCAGCATGAAACAGCTTTCTCGCCCTTTATCCTGAAATCGGACCTCTGTCAATATCACGGAATGTGGGGGGGGGGGTGCCCGGGGTCTGAGAACTAAAGGCTGCTCACCACCCACTGAGACACCAACAAGGAGGTATGATGGGGGGCCCCTCATCCGAAGTGGTATATGACATGAAGTGAAGAAGCCAAGAGATGCTCCTGAGACAACACTGACCTGAAGGGACCTATGCACGAAGGGGGAGGACCTCCCCACTAGCTCCTGGACAGTATTCCCAGGCGTGGTCATCCTTTGCAATGCCCACTAGGAAATGCATTTCTGTGGTGGAGTTCGGGACAGGTTACCAGCATGCACTCAGAGTCTGAAAAGTCCTGCAATGAAGAAATCCATTCCCTCCACATTCTCCGCTTCTCCCATATTCCACCCTGCAACGCTTTTCCTATCAACAACCATCGCAACATCAGAGGAATGTGGCAAATGCTGATTTACACTGTGACCTGCTGGACATAGAGTCTAATGTCCCCTGCTCTCTGTACTCCTTAAAGCATCCAGAGAAGGAGAGGAGTCAAGGCTGAGTGCAGGGACAGGAAAGACTTGGGGGCTGGCCGAAGGGATTTAGAAGTATGATAGTAATCAGAGAACTTGAACGTGATTGCATCCCAGCCAGGCTGGTGGTCCAACATCCTAATTAGCTAATGGGTACAGGAGGGTTTTACTTAGAAAGGAGGCTTATTGGATCAGCACTCAAAGATACTTGGGTTTTGTTTTTTTGTTTGTTCTTTCTAACTTACCATTTTTCCTCTAAGATTGTGATTCTCAAACTTCAGGGGGTATGAAATCCCCTGGAGCGTTTCTGACAATCCAAGTTGCTGCTCCATCCGTCCCCAAGTGTCTGATGCAGCGGGTCTGGGGTGTGATCAGAGATCCAGCATTTCCAATGAGTTCCCAGGTGCTGCTGTTGCTGGTCTGGGGACCACACACTGAGAAACACTGTTCTCGAAGGTGGAGAAGGACACCAGAAGAGAGGAAGAGGTTGGGGACTGTGGGAGGAACAGGGAGCAGAAGAGAAAGAAGGGAGAGGATGTAAATGAGAAGAGAGGGAGGGAGGAGGGGGAGAAGGAGAGGTGAGCGAGGGAGAGGGGGAAAGAGACTGGGCGCAGAGCTAGGAAAAGGGAGGTCGGCAAGAAGGGAGACGAGCGAAAAACAGAGGGAGACAAGACATGGGGCTGTTTGAACAAATGCATAACGCTTGCCAAGGTGTCAGAGCTGGAATCTGGGCAAAGGACCCATGGCAGCTGAGCCTCGGGTGTTTGCGGGACTACCTGCTGTATGCACAGCTAGACGCGGCCATCTGTACCCTCATGGATAAGCCGGGGTTACCCACTTCTCAGTCTCAGCTTGGTGACCCCAGCTCCTCTCGAAGCAAACCTGGCTCCAGCTACAGGGGAAAGCCATGAGAAAGGAGGTCAGAGTTCTCCAGGGGCCTCCTCTCCCCCTCCCGAGTTCTTGTTGGATCCTGGATCTCCTCCCCAATTCTCCCTCTGACCCAGAAGCACTGCCAACTCAAGCTGGAACCGACTCTCGAGCTCCACGCTCCCTGCTGCTGGCCTGGACACGTCCTCCAGCTGTCCTCGGCCCAAGACTTCTCAGGGCTCCACATTGAGGCCCTGCTGGTCCCCGTTCCCCTGATCAGGCAAACACGTGGGACCTGGAGGTCAGAGGAGGACCCACCAGGGGCTGGCGGTGAAATTCACATGTGGTCCCCCGGCCGCCATCCCAGCATGGAAAGGTGCAGCACTAGAACCTGGGGCCCCCTCCACGTGAGGAAATCCAAGTGGGTGGAGAGGTGCCGGGGCTTGGCTCTGTCCCCTTGTTCAAAAAAGGCACGCAAGGGCCCCTGGAGATGGACCGTGTTGTAGCGACGGTGGCGTAAACAGGCTCAGGGATCGCGGGCTCAGTCGGCAGGCATGGCAGTGCCTCTCTCCCCTGGAGGTGCGAGAAATCCTCGCTATAAATCAAGGAAATTAAATAGAGTGCAGGGCTTAGGGGCATTGCTCAAACCCCTAATCCGGATCCCAGGGTTGCTGAAAAGGCCGCCACGCCCAGCAGTTCAGAAAGAGGAAAGCTGTTTCCCAGGCTTCCCTCTCCCAGGAGCCCAGCGGGGAGACCTTAGAGCGGCCCTGCGGTCCCAGCGCGGACCAGTGTCTGAGTTGGAAAGGAGCTCAGAGAGCCTTCCCCATTGCTGCCTCCTTCTTACAGGCAGAGAAACTGGGGCCCATGAAGAGAAGGAGCTTGTACAAAGGCATATAGGGATCAGCTATTAACGGAGTGCATAGGCAAATGTAATTTCAACTTCGAGTGGCAACTGGCAATTTCAGGAGGCGACTGGCAACTATGAGATCCTGTGAACGACACACAGTGGCCAAGGGACGTTCCCACATGTGGCAGGTTGCATCTGAAAACAAGGAGGCAATCAACAAGCGCCCTTCCTTTTACAGGGTCAAGTCCCACAAACGTGTGTGTCATGTTTTGTAAAATTTTGCAAAATGCTAAGAAGAAGTGGGCAAGCAGAGCGGAGAGAAGGAAAACCCCACCACGTGGTGACAAGAAGCAGGGCTTCGGAGTTTTGAGCGGTTAGGACGCCATACAATTGCAGAACCTGGACAGAGACTTGGGGTTTGAGAGACTGGAAAGCCAGGACATGGAGGAGGAAGCAGGCTTGAGGTGGAGGAGGGTATCCCCGCAGCAGGGCGGTGGGGGTTGGCGGGGAGGGCGCTTCATAGCTCAGATAGATCTGAGGGTGGAGAGGGGAAATGCAGGGCTGCCTGAAGAGCTCTTGATTCTGGGGACTGGCTGCTTTTCCAAAAGCCTCTAGGGCAGGTCCCAGGATTTCCAGTTCTGGGCAAGGGAGTAATGGTTCTCAGAATCAAGGTCACATGGTACACTCTACCCACAACGCACCAGCACCAAGATTCAGGTTCCTGACAACTGGCTTTCCCGCTGCAGTTGGACAAAAAGAACCTGGCTACCACCCATCCCAGGGAGTGGCTACCCTTCGGTACATAGGCGGCCCTCAGTAAAGGTTCCCTGTGTTCTCTTGGTGCCTAAATCATTTCCCTTTCTCTCTCTTACAGTATTTTAGCACCGATAGTCATAAAGGCAAATACACTTGACCCTTGAACAACACGGGGGGTCAGGGGCACTGACACATCGTGTAAATTTTGACTCCTCCAAAACTTAATTCCTGGCAGCCTGCCTTTGATCAGAAGCCTTACTGATAACATACACAGTCGATGAACACGTCTTTTGTACGTTACATGTATTATATGTTGTATTCTTACAATCAAAGCTAAAGAAAAAATGTTATTAAGAAAATCATAAGGAAGAGAACGCATGCAGAGTCTGGTCCTGTATTTATCGAAAAGAAATCTGTGTAAAAGTGGACATGCACAGGTCAAACCCATGTTGTTCGAGGACCAGCTGATCTACAATAGGTCTACACGTGTGAACACCTTCTGTGCTGAAAATAATCTTCACGGCATGCCTGTGGTGCCCACGGAATAACGCATGTGTATTTCACAGACGCTCCACATCTGTACAATGCGATACCCATTTTAGAGATGCGGAAACAGAGACTCAAGAAGGGGGGATGATTCTTTTCCCCCAAAATTGTAGAGTTTGTAAATAGAAGAGGTAGGATTTGATGTTTAACCACCATGCCACGACCCTCTCTAGCTTCAAAACGCTCTCTTAGGTAGGGTTTCCTTTGCTCCTCACAGGCAAGCTGTGGTTTGTTTTGGTAAAAATGGTGGCTCTCAAAATGCTGCAAATTAAAATAAATAGATAGATAAGTAAGTAAATAAATAAATTAAATTAAAAAGTGTGGCTCAGAGCCCAGCAGCTTCGGCACCCTGAACTTGTTAGAAATGCAAGTTCTTAGGCTCTCCCCAAATCTGATGACCCAGAACCCTGGGAGGAGGAAGACCTATGTCTTAGCAAGCTTTCCAGGCAATTTCAACGGCCACTCCAGTTTCAGAACTAGCGCATGAGGAATCTTCTTCTCTGATTATGGATGAGGGAGTAAAGGAAGAGAGAGGTTCGGCAGCTTGTCCAAGCGTGCACAGAAAGTGGTTGGAGGGCTGAGCCTATCTATCTCTGGGGTTGGAGGCCCCAGATCTGCATTTTAACAAATTCCCAGGGGACTCTAGAGTTTGAGAGCTACCCCAGAGAGTCAGATAGCTCTCGTCTCTCCCCACGCCCCTAGCCAGGGTACCTAAGTTCTTCTGGTCTGGAATTACTAACTCCTGGTGGAGAGAGGCTTAGTTAGTTGCCAAGATACCAGAAAAAACCCTGGTGCCCTGACTTATACCTCTCAGTTGTCAAGCTGTTTAACTTTTTAAAAATCACAAGTCAACCACAAATATGTTTACTGTAAGACTTCAAATACTGCCCAACTTTATAGATTTTTTTTTAAAGTGAAAGCTGTTTTTCTTCTGACCCCCCCCCAAAATCCGGACCACCCCCAATTAGCGTTAACTTTGTGTGTAACTTTGCACACATTTAGAATTCTTTTTTAAATCTGTATATGCGCACATATACTCAGATGATAATTCAAACCAGAAATGGGACTCTATTATTATTAAACTGTGGCACGACCCCCTTAACGGGCTCTAGTATACATCTCCGTGTGTGGTGTGTTTTTCAGGACATAGAAATAGAGCTCATTCTTGTAACGGTTATAATAGAGTATTCTGCCTCCGAAAGTATCTTGACTCAATTAATCGCCAATAGATAGAGATTTTTGTAGCCTCTTATTTTTAACTACTACAAACAGTAATAAAATCCTTATAGGTACCCTTTTTGGAACTCGTGTCTGTCTGAAACGTTGACCATCTTGAATAGAAAATACTGGGATTCTTGCCTTCGGTCCTTGGTCCTTTCTACTATACTAGTCTATCCCATTCCAGACTTTTCTATGCCTTGGGGGTGGGGGTGGGGGACTGGCACAGAATGGCAGCTACTTGCTACTGTTGCTGGTTTGGGTTTTTACCAGATTTTTGCGGGGGGGGGGGGCGGTAATTGACAAAAGAAAGAAAACAGTTTTTCTTTCTTTCCTTCTTTCTTTATTTCCCAAGGTGGGAAGATTCTCCTGAATGCCAATTTGAGCTTTAAGATGGAAACAATGGGAGGATACTTTCCGCGCCATTCCTAGAGGGACGGAAGGAGTCCGTGACCTTTCCCAGGTTGAACGTGAATCATGACTGAGCTCGGGTTAGCTGTGTTCTGACTCACAATGGCTGGGGACGATTTGCTGAGGTCTCTCAACCCTGGGTGATTTTAGTAGAAGCACCACACGGCCACCTCCCCCTCCCCCCACCTCCCCAGCTCTCTATGACTCAATCCCATACTCATCCCGAGTCATAAGGGAATGGAAATCATGAGCACAGCCTGGCTTGCACCCAGGGAGGGACAGAGCATGTCCAGAAAATCAGGGATTCCCTACTCTGCCAAAGAAGCGTGAGTGGAGACAGCTGATTCTCCACGGTCAGGAGGGAGATGGTTCAAAGCTCCAAGCCACTGTGCTTGGCAGAGATGCCTGTTGTTTTGGAGAAATGGGCATTGAAGCAATTGTGAATTGCTTTAAAGCAAGAGGAACAACGGCTGAAATAAGCCACACCACGGGGATGAACTATTATCTCAAGTCTCATTGGGGTTATCCCCTTAATTATAAATAGTATTTAAAACCCGTTTTCTCCCTAGTTAATTATAATAACTTCATTTGTTGTTGTTAAAAAGCCATTCCGTTGGGGGCGCTGTGCTAGGCACTCAGAATATCTTATTCCCTCTAATCCTCAAGACAGCCCTTTTGATGGGCAGGATTACGATCTGTATTGTAAACCGAAGAAACAGAGACCCTAAACAGGTACTTTGCTGCCGAGTTAAGAGAGTCTGCACCCCAGACCTGCTGAGTGATCGTGATTAGAACAGAATAAAAGGTCTCAATGCACATTAAAAATCACTATTGTAAAAGCAGCAAAGTGTATATTCATTGATTGCTGCTGTGTTGCGGAGGACCCCCCAAATGAGTGGCTAATACTATAAACATCTCAAAAAAAAAAAAAAAACAAAAAACAACAACAACAAAAAAAACGAACTATAAACATCTCTTATCTCGCAGTTTCTGAAAGTCAGCAATCTGGGAGCAGTTCAGCAGGATGGTATGGCCTCGGGAGGTCTCTCGTGAAGTTGCCATCGTTGCCCGTGAGGCTGAAATGTCATCTGATGACCCAACAGGGACATCCATTGCCGAGCCCACTCGTGTGCCTGTTGGCAAGAGGTTTAGTGAGTGAGCGAGAGCAGTTGCAACCTTCTTTATTATCTAGTCTGGAGTTAGAGACCATCACTACTACTATATGCCATTGGTTGCACGGAGCGATCCTGGTCCAGTGGAGGAGGGGACTCTAGGAGGGGACGGTCACTGTTGGACATCCTGGAGGCTGGCTGCTGCAGAACAGTGCATCTCTTGGCTAGAGAATCTTTAAGCAACTCGTGTAATACAACACACTAAAGGGCCAGCATTCTTTGTTTATTTTTGCTCTCCGTCTACCCCTCAGACGACACTCAGAAGGGTGACACAGAAAGGAACACTTCTCACCAAAGTGCAGGGAAATTCTATCTCAATTCCACACAGGCTGGTGACCCAGCAAACTTGGCTCCTGTCAGCTGTCTGTTGGACAAATGAGCAGGTGGCCCTATCCTGTCCCTTATCTTCTTGAATGCAGGATGCTGCTCCTTCCAACTTTGCCCCTACTTCAGAATCAGCTCTCCACCTTGCTTGACCTCTTTGTGTCCCAGGAATGTGCAGGCCCTATGACCTATGTTCCCTTGTCCTGAGCTTTCCTTTGAGTTTGGCCTGTGGGAAGGACCAGCAGGAGACTGGAGGATGTTGGGGTCGGGGGCGATCAGAGCATTAGCGCTCTGTGTCTTCTTTGCTTGGGCATCATGATGCTGAGAGAGGTCATGGTCCTTGCCTCTTCTGGGTGGCCCTACCCACCGTGGGTCCTGTGAACTCCACTACCTCTCACCACCCCTCTGTTCCAGGGTTAGACACAACTTCCTGCCCTTGGGAGTTTCTGCATGCTTTAGCATCCCTTTCTGGTTCTGTTAGCCTGGCTCACAGTTCTCTAAATAACTCTTCTAGAAAACATCTCTGACTTGAACCATTGGAGTGGAATTTTTCCTTCTGGGATACAGGCTCCAGAGAGAATGAAATGGTCTCTGACTTGCATGCCTTGATTTCTTCACACTTCAAGACAATTCTGTGGGCGTGTGTAAATGTAGAGAAGGGAAGAGGAGCCATTTAAGTCAACACAGGATTTCAGCAATCCTGTGAGACACATTAAGGAAGATGAGTATTTTGGATTTATATGGCCGTGACTACGACATCACAGCGCTGAAGCCCATTTGAATCATCAAGAGTTTTATACATTTTTAACGTGGAATGCATGACTGTAGGCTCTCAGAGGAATCCCAGGGGATGGTCACCTGGGATACGGAGATTTGGGGAACTTGAGAAAGTCTTTCATCAAAATACCCTACCAAATCAATCACAGTTTACCACTTGGGTTATATAATGCTGTGTATGATCTCCATTTTATTGCATTTTTTTTCATAAGGACTTTTGTTGGTTTTTTGGGGGGGGTTTCCCTGGGGAAAGATAGAAGAGTCAATCTAGATTTTAGAAGTTCCTTCCCTCCAATGCCGAATTGCAATGGCCCCCTGTTATTACGTGTATGTGAAAGAGAAGAAAGACAGCAAAGCTGGAAATGATTTTGCAAACCATCTACTCATGAATTCATTCTGAAAGCCTTGCCTTGTGTCATGGAAGGTTCCGAGGGTGCAGAAATAAATCAGACAGGGTTGCTTCCCTCAAGAAGCTCACAACTGAAGGAAAACCAGCAGACAATAGCAAAAACAGCCCAGAGAGGGTCACGCTGTGATCCACAGAGAGCAGATTCATCGATCAGGATAAATCTCTTTGCTCACATTTGAGAGGCAGGCTCTTTGGAGGAGGAAGGGGGAATGATGAAGGAAAAAGCCTGGAGAATTGCCTTCTAATTAAACTATACCTCCAAGCTAAAGGGAAAAAAATATATTCTTTAATGAAAGGAGAAGAAAGATCCTCTCACTTGCCCACACTGAAGGATCCTTGCTTGAGAGCAGCTTCTAAAGTTGCCACAGTACCTGGACCATTAGTCCGATCACCGGCTCTCAGGTCAAGTCCAAGAGAGACAAATGAAGTTCGCCCCTGCTGGTCCCACACGCCTGTAGCACAGTTATCTCACACACACACACACACACACATGAGCACAGAGGTAGAAAGACTCTTGGATTGTGGTTGTTTGTTTTGGGGGGTGGTGGGAGACTCTGCTGTATTTTTTTCTTGTCTTTGAAAGATCTAAAGGCGTTGACCTGGAAAGATGTTTGCACTTCATTATTGAGTGGAAACATTTGCTGTTAGCTACCAAAAGGTATATATAGTTTCATCTCTCTCCCCCCACCCTCTCTTTCACACACACACACATGCACACATATTTTTATGCATATATACACATATATGTTTAGAAAAAAATGGAAAGGATAGAAGAAGCTAAACATTTTAAATCTAAGTTACAAATTACAGGTCATTTTTACTTTCTTCATTGTGTTCATATGTATTTTTCTTCAAATTTGTTTCCTTCTTTCTCCCTACCCCCAAATAATCCAAATGTCCCATGATGGGGCAGGGAAAGGAATACTGGATTAAAGGGATTTAAATAAATTATTTTTCTTACAGGATTTATCAGAGCCTTTACTATCCTAATAGTCAGCGAAACTCAAGATTTCCATCAATATATAATAATGTGGCTACTGTTTATGGAGTCTGCCAGGCACTGTTTGGAGACTTTTTCCCAATTTTGAACCATTTATTTTTTGCTACCGTTTATGGAATGTTTTCTATGTGCCAGGGTTTCTCATTAGGGCTCTTTATCTCCCCTTTCATAATCATAATTTTCTTCCCATAACCTTTTCAGTTACTTCCCAGAGAAGGTGCTGCTACTATTCCCATTACACAGATCAAGACACTGAGGTCCAGAATGTTTGCCTTAGTTCTTACCTTAATTCACATACCAGTAAGTTGTGATTTCAAGATTTAATCAGGATTTGCATGTAAATATATTTTTTAAATTGTCCAAAAAGAGGACTAGGGAATTAATGCCCATTGTAGGATTAAAGGGATGGGTAAAACTCCCAAGAATTGGGGAACTACCTACTGCATCTCCTGGAAGCCAAGTTCCTTAGCCAAAGTGGCCAGATATTGGTGTGGTTGACAGTAAGCAAAATAAATAAATAAGTAAATAAATAAATAATCAGACCCACACCCAAGTGCATGAAGTTACTTTTGCAAGTGTATGTGTTCATGTGTGTAACTCTGTTATACTTTAAAAAATTTAAGATGATTTTCCTTATAAGATTCAATATTAATTTGCTGTCCACTCTCAGCAGGTATGGGATAGATACTGTGAAATATTGCATCTATGTTTTATTGTTTATTTTAACGTGCACCCTGATTTCAGGAATCAGGAGAGTGTGTGTGCACCTTGCAATCCAGGAAATATTACGACAGGGGATCTTTGCAAAAGCAAGGAGCGAAATATTCCTCTTTTCCTCTGCATTCCCTATGTTTGCTACACTGTGTACTTAGTCCTTGGTAATAATTAAAAAGAAAATTAATCCATCTTTAAAAAGAAAGTGGTTGCCCTTGAAAACATCTTTTTTGCATTATACCCTTTCTTTCCTTGGACCCTGCATGAACTCACACGGCTGGAGAGCTGGAGAACCCCCTGCCTCGTGGGGAGACATTACCATGTTACCTGCAGATGACCCATTTTACAGATGAGAAAAAGAGGAATTGAGTCAAATCCAGTTTAGAGTTCCCAAACCCTTCATTTTAGCAAGGGTCTTTTGTTGCCAAACAACCACTTCCTGATCCCAAAGGGGCAATAGATGGAGAGACAGAGATACACACAAGAGAGAAGCTCGAAGAAATCCCCAAACAGGAAGGGGGTAGGACAAACCCTCTTGGAAGGAGATGCTAAATGCAAGGTAACTCGAAGGAACACCATGGCCAGCGGCTTGGGGTCTTTCCTCTCTTAACATCACTCAGCCCCACTTGCTTCCCATTTTCGACCATCTTCCTCACTTCCCAGCCCGCACGGTGGCTGCCACCAGGACCGACAGACCTTGAACACTCCGGATCTTCCCAGCCCCATCTCACCCTGCATCCATACTCATCCTATTTCCTTGCATATTGACTCCATTCATTTATTTCTTCCCTAATTCATTCATTCATTCATTCATTCATTCATTCATTCAACAATGGAAGGAGTTCTCATCAGTTCTCTGAGAGTTCTCACCACTGGGCACATAGCAGTAGACAAAACAGCCAGCAAGGACATGACAGTGAGTCTAAATAAAATATATAAATAAATTATGTAGCATGTCCGATAGGATTGAACCAAGTAGGGGTAGTACCGTGGGACAGTTGGGGAGGCGGCCATTTTCCATGGGGTGATCAGAATAGGCTTCCGTGAGGGGCCATCTGAGCAGAGTTAGGAGTGAGGGAGCCTCCCATACTGTTATCCTGGGGAAGAGTGTCCTGGGCAGAAGAACAGCCAAAGCAAAAGCTCCCGGGTAGGAACCATGATGGCTGGTATGTTTGAGGATCAGCAAAGAGGCTCATGTGTCTGGAGGGCAGTGGGGGAAGGGGACACATCAGAGACGGAATTATGGGGAGAGTAGCAGATGTAAGGGGAATGATGACATAGAGCCTTTGGATCCTAGTAAGGGCTTCAGTGTCTGCATACACGCTGGCCTAATGAAAAAGAATATACCACCGAAACACTCAGAGACGCTTTTTGTACGTTATGGCTGTGCTGAAAGCAGAAAACGCTATAGCAGCTTTTCATTTGGGGGAGAGGCGTGGAAATCATAAGGCAGATAAAGCAGGGAGACTTAGCGTGCAAGTGCACGTGTGTGGCATGTCTGAATGCACACACACACACACACACGCACACACAGCATCCTCTGCAAAACAGGACTGATACGAGCAGAGGAACGGAGACCATGGCAGCATGGAGCCTTGGGCTGATGTCGAGGAGAGCCGCGGCACTAATGCTAATGAATTCTGATGATCTGGAGCGGTCATTAAACTAATAAGCCCATCTCCAAATTAGCACAGCGGCCACAGCCAGCGAACATTTAATCAAGCCTCCTTCATTATTTTCGACACAGCACACTTGGTGAAAGTGACTGTGGGAGACGGGATGGGGGACCCTCATCTGATGATTTTATCACTTGCCTGCCGGAGCGTGAAGCAATCGGCATGATGAAGTTGCTCTCTTGGTTTTTTCCCTGCCAGGAGGGGATGCCGGCGAAGGGTGAGCCTTCTCTTCCTCCCTAATTATGGGATGCCCCTCTTTTTAAAAAAGAATCTGGGAGTGGATTCATTATTTGCTCCAGGTTTATTATTTGATGCCCATCTTCTAGAGAAGATTCTCTCTCTGCTTTAACTCCCCACCACTCTCTCCTCCAAAAAAAAAAAAAAGAAAAGAAAAGAAAGAAAGAATGAAAAGAAAAGAAAATGGACCACCATCCTCCTCCTCTTCTCAGCAACCCACACTTTGGAAACCTCAGCTCAGGTGGTTCCGTGTGAGCAGGGAGGACTGTGAGTGCCCCCAGGAGCTTCCTGATTCTTCTCTTGAAACACCCAGCCAAATCCTTCTTTGTCGCCTGTCCCCGTGGCCCTGAAGCACCCCCTTTTCAGTGTTACTAGCTGTGGCCTAATCAGATCAGGGCAACCAACAGGTCCCAGATTCCTCAGGACTTGACTAGTTTTAGCCCTGAAAGTCCCACCTTCAGGGGAAAAAAACACTCTTAGTCCCTGAGAAACTGGGAAAGCTTGTCCCCATGGCAGAGATCTACCATCACTGTGTCTCCTCTTGGGCTCGGTTTCCAACATGTGACTTGGGTCTGGGTGTAATTTCCGTTGTTGGTAAAGGATGAAATGCTGACCGTTCCTGGGAAGCAGTGTTTCTCTCCCTCTCCCTCCCTCCCTCCCCACCTCTCTCTCTGTTGCTGTGTCTCTGTCTCTCTATCTCCTGCTTTGACCTTTTCTCTTCCCTGACTCTCTGTAACTGCTTCTCTGACTGGGCGGATTAAATGAGCCACGTGCAATGCCTGTTTCTGCATGGACCAAATTAAGTGTCATTGTTCCTAGAAGGTTCCAGAAGATTGTTGCAACCAACACTCTGATTTTTAAAAGACTCAAATCGGCATTCCCGAGGGCATGGTTGGGGTCGGGGGTGGGGTGGGAGGGAGTGGGGTGTGGGATTGTGGGGTGGGGGATGGATTCCCAGCTGGAATTGCTGCCTGGCCCTGGTTTGCATGTGGAAACTGGGTTTAGAGAGATGAACAGCACATTGAGCATGTCGCAGGGCTCATCCTTGGTGGTCTCCGGCCTGGTACTCTATCCTGCCCGGCCACGAATGCTACCTTCTGAGTCACTACCCTCCGTGGCCTCAGGGGAGCCACTCAACTTCTGTCTCTCCCTATTTCACAAAAGACGAATAATCCCTCCATTTTCTTCCTCACAGGAAGACTTTGGCTGGAATGAACAAACATACCATGGAAGGATGGGGAGAGGGAAAGAAAGTGTGAAGTCTGACAATGACCGTGCTTGCCCTCAGGTACTTTTGCTCGTCTTGGGCAGAAAGGGGAAGGGTGTGTGAATGTGTGTGTTCTTCCTTCTGCTGAGTGATCCGCCACCAGAGTTCTCAGAGCTGGTGGCCCCACAGAGTCATGGGAAGGGCTGCTGGCGCGGGAGCATTAATCCTACCCCAAAGAATTCCACGCTAACTGCTGTTCTTACCTTTGCAAACACTTCAGTCAGGCCTGGGGAGGTCTCCTGGTTGGAGGGGCAAGGAATCGGTCCCCGTTGCTGCAGAGACAGGGCAGGAAAGGAATTAGGTCAATAAACACATCATTTGAAGGTGACAAGGTGGTTGACAGGAGCCTTGTTGAGGGTGGTTTCATGGATCAATATTTGCAGAATTCTTGTATTTGATGCCATCCTGAGTCTTTAGAAGATGTCACTCCTGTTGCAGAGGTAAGGGAAAAAAGCTAAGTTTCCAGTCCTGGCACATGGCAATCCATTCCCCTTCTGAAATTCTAATGCCAGCTCTCAGTGAATGAGCGTCCACAGGCACTGGGCATGGGCTGTGCCTTAGCTCAGGAATCGTCACATCAGTCCCCAGTGACCACACTCACCGAGGCTAGGTGGCTTATCTGCCAGAAGCCGGGCCTCCATGCACATGGTCTTGACCTCTGTACCATGTGGCCTCCCTCCCCTGAGCCTCAGTCAGGATGCACTAGGCAGCATTGTGTGATCGTTAATATACAGGCAGATCAAAATGCAGATTCTGATTCAGGAACTCTGAGGAGGCCCAAGATTCTCCATTTCTCACAAGCTCCAAACAGGGGGACGATACAGCTGGTCTGCGGGTAACCATTTTAGTGCGAAGGGGTTGCATTATGCCACAGTAACAAACATCCCCCGAAACTCTGCTGGTGAAAGTAGCAAGTAAATTTCTGATTTAGGCCACGTGTTCATCACAGGGCAGCCAAAGGCCCTGTTTGTACCACGCTCCTTTTAAGAACAAGGATAGTTAGGAAGCTCTCATTTGGGACAGGGAGGCTCACAAGAGGGGACAAAAAGACCTTGGGTGGGTGGGGGGCTCACACCAGCAGTTAAATGCTCCAGGCAGGAAGTGATACCTGTCACTTCCGTTTGCAAGTCACTGGCTAGAACTGGTCGCGTGATCCCACCTAATCACAAGGAGGGCTGGGATAGCCTAAGGAGTCGGGAGAGACAGAGCACCAGGAATATTTGGTGAGCATCAGTGAAATTATCACAACCTGCCTACAAAACCACCGGTCAAGTGTTTAACCAGTGCTTCCTAAGCAGCTGAATGAGGTATACGGGGCTATTCCAAGCTGGTTGCCCTCCCTTTCCCGTGGACCGTGGCTACTCCGACAATGACAAGGAAAATATCTGAGCCGCAGCTCCTTCACACACACAAAAAACACATTGAAAGTTTTGCAACCTTAAAATATGCAGTGATTACAAACACGCTTTTCTGAGTTATGCAAAATTTAAATTGCACAAGACTTTCCAGGATAAAACTATTGAGTAAGCCAGGAGCGTCAGTGCATTACAAACAGAGATCATCCTGGGTGCGTGGTTTTGCATACTGCTTTTTCTTAGTTTATGCTAATAGCTCTCTGTATCTTAGGTTTCACCCACTGTATCTTTTTCTCAGGCTACAATATTCCACAGTGTATCCAAGAAATCAATATTGTTGAATGTTTCCTTTGTTTCTGACCTCTTTGTTTTTGTTATTATGTAAGCAGTACAATGAATAAGCTGGTAACCAAATTTTGAAGCCCATCCACATTCTTTCCTTCTTTTTTTTTTTTTTAAGATTTTATTAATTTATTTGACAGACAGAGATCCCAAGTAGGCAGAGAGGCAGGCAGAGAGAGAGGAGGGAGAAGGCTCCCTGCTGAGCAGAGAGCCTGATGCACGGGGCTCGGATCTCAGGACCCTGGGACCATGACTTGAGCCGAAGGCAGAGGCTATAATCCACTGAGCCACCCAGGTGCCCCTCCACATTATCTCTTTAGGAAAAAAATCAAAGAATATGAATACTTTTCAGGGTTTTGATGCATAGTGTCAAATGCTATCATAAAGCTGTATCAAATCAGAATCCCACCAACATTGTATGAATGTCCATTACAGCTGATTCTCACAAGAATGGCAACTAGGCTTTGATTGTAAACTCGAGAGTGAAATATGTTATTGTGATTCTAGCTCGTGTTTCTTTGGCCACGGATATGCATGAATTTTTTTTTTAAATATTCATTAGTAAGTTTTTCATTCTCTACAATGTATTAGTCCATGACCTCTTCCATTTTTTTTTTCCTTTTGGTGTTTTAGAACTTTGCTTATTCTCTGACGATTCTATTACATAATTCTATTCTTTACATAGAAGAGCACATAGCCCTTTGTTTAACCCATATGGAGATAAAATTCTCTCCAATATTTCTCTTGCGTTTTAGCTGTCTTTTGAAAAATAAATAAATAAACATCACTGAGGGAGGTCTGATATGGTGTTCCTTTTATGGGAACACTTTGACGAGTATTAAAAACTTTGAAAACTTTATAACTCTTGACTAAGCCATTCCACTTCCTGGAATTTTTCCCAAGGAAATCCACGTGAATGTTGAATGATATTTAGGCATCTGCTTATTCACTGTAGTGTCGTGAGTGATTGCAAAATGAGGTCTTTGGGGGCACCTGGGTGGCTCAATGGGTTAAGCCTCTGCCTTCAGCTCAGATCATGTTCCCAGGGTCCTGGGATGGAGACCTGCATTGGACTCTCTGCTCAGTAGGGAACCTGGATCCCCCCTCTCTCTGCCTGCCTCTCTGCCTACTTGTCATCTCTGTCTGTCAAATAAATAAATAAAATATTTTTTAAAAATGAGGTCTTTATTTCCTTGGGTTAGACTTACGTATCCTTTTTCCCTCTATGTTTCTCCTTTATTGTTTTTTGTAAATGTTAAGTCTTAGCTGCTATACGAAGAGAGACAAACATGTCATTTTAATATTCTTCTGGGATTTTTTTTTGCTTGATTAAAAATGGATATATAACTAAATAGGTAAGTAGACGGTGGATAGATAGATGGAGCATGGATAGGTAGATAGATAGACACACAGATAAATAGATAAAGAGATACACCAATCTTTTTGACCCACGGGTTCCCTACACTAAATGTATATCAGAATCTCCTGTAGGACTTTCACTCATGCAAGTCTGGGCTCCCCCTCGCAGACGCAGACGCAGTGACTCAGTTGGGCTGGGTAGAGTCCAGGTGTGAGGGAAAGACCGTGAGAGGTGGTACTGGGAACAAAAGCCAAGCACCAGAGAGAGAAAACAAGGGGCTGCTGAGTCACCCCTGAGGCAAGCGCTAGAATACAGAATTACCAACTTCCTGCCTAACTCAGAAAAGCCCGCACTCCTCAGCACGGCCTCAAGACTCCTTCTGACCCAGCCTGGAGCTCACCTTGTTGCAAGCTTCCCAGCCTCAAGGCACTAGAGCTGTCGGCCTTTCTTCTGTCCCCCACTTGGCCAGGCCAGATCCCTCCCTAGGGCCATTGCTCTCCCTGTTTCTTCCACTGGGACGCTTTCATCTGACAAAGAGCTCCCTCCCCTTATTTAACACTTTGTTGGAAAGCCATATGCCCTGAGAAGCCCTGCCAGGTGCCTCGTGGGTACAGCAGGCCCCCATCCCCAGGTGTGTCTCCGGCACCTTCGGGCTCTCTCTTCCTTCCCTCCCCATGGCTCTGTCCTCTCCACACCTTTCTCAGCTGGCCAGGGCCCACCCGTCTCCTCATCCCCTGATGTGGGTTGTCCCCTGGATGGGACACGGGGGTGGGAAACATCACCTCCAAACATGGCCGGGTCCTCAACCCCATCCCTTCCACATGATACCAAGAGGATGTCTGTCTCTCTTCACCTTTAGCTGAGTTACCAAGCACCCCTGCTTTTCCTGAACATAGGGGACAAACACAGGGAACATACTATACTGCACACTTAAACTATTACACGGACCTCCCGGAAACCAAGTGAGACTTCGCTCCTTGCCATAAAAAGAAGCAGGCCTGCGTGGTCACAACTGGTGTTAACTGGACTCACGGAGGTGGTCATTTCCTAATATGGACAGAACATACAGAATATACAGAATCACCATGTTGTACACCTAAACTAATATAATGTCGTATGTCAGTTATCGCAATAAAACAATAGGAAGTAGTGGGCAGGAAGCAATGGTCAGACTTAAGAAAGAAAAAAAAAATAAAAGAAAGCAAAGAAGAAGGTAGCGTCTATGTTTAATGTTCCAGGTCCTGTGACAATGATAAGGAGAGACACCCTCTCCTCCCCGACAAGGGTCTCTCCGGCTCCCTCCTGATCCCTGAATCCAATCATTCCTTGTCGTTCCCTTATCTTACCGCACCCAGGCTTCCTCCCCTGACCCCTCTAAACACTTGCAGTTCTCATCTCTGTTGTTGAAACTATTCAAGAGTTGGGTGCAGGTTTTAAGCGGGGGGCAGGGCAGGATATGGGATCCACTTGGCTCTTTAGTGGGGAGACAACAATGCAGATATAATCGGCGTAGACCTAGGTCACTGGTATTTCTTCATTCACAAAGCATGTGTTGACCGCCTTCTGTGTGCCTGGTCCTGTTTAGGTCACAGGCCGTGCAGTGGGCGCCATGAGGAGGGTAAGGCAGAACACCCTAGAAATGTACCAGCACATCCCTTGATTCACTTTGAGGATTCTAGACGCTGGGTAGCAACTGAGTAGGAGCTAAAGGGTGTACAAGGGATAAAATGTTCCAGGGAGAAGGATAGGGAGGGCAAAGCCCAGAGCCGAGGACATGGGGTGTTTAAGGACCGCTGAACACTTGGGCATGGGGTGTGGCTCGGAACGCATTAGGGAGAGTGAATTCAGAGTCCAGGCAGCTAAGGAAGGGCCAGGGGTTGGGACTTGCTGATCCAGAGGCCAGATGCTACCTAAACACGTGTATTTTTTTCGCTCATGTCATTACATTAAAGACCATTTGGGAAATGGCCAACATTTAAAGGAAAGAAATTATTTTTTTTAAAAAGATTTTATTTATTTTTCTGACAGGCAGAGATCACAAGTAGGCAGAGAGGCAGGCAGAGAGAGAGGAAGGGAAGCAGGCTTCCTGCTGAGCAGAGAGCCCGGTGCGGGGCTGGATCCCAGGGCCCTGAGATCATGACCTGAGCCGAAAGGCAGAGGCTTTAACCCACTGAGCCACCCAGGCGCCCCTAAGAAATTATTTTAATTCCAGTGTAGTTAGCGCACAGTGTTACATTAGTGTCGGATGTCCAATAGAATGAGTCAACATTTCCATAGGTTACTCAGGGCTCAGTACTCTTTTTTTATTTTTTTATTTGACAGAGAGAAATCACAACTAGGCAGGCAGAGAGAGAGGAGGAAGCAGGCTCCCCGTGGAGCAGAGAGCCCGAGGTGGGGCTCGATCCCAGGACCCTGGGATCATGACCTGAGCCGAAGGCAGAGGCTTTAACCCACTGAGCCACCCAGGCGCCCCAGGGCTCAGTACTCTTATTGCCCTTTACTTAGTTCAACTATCCCCTCACTCACCTCCCCAGAAATGGTCACCATTTCAAAATCGGCAGAGTTCACATAAACAAATTAACTTTTTTAAAACGGGGGAAATCTGGCTACACTCGCTCGCCATTTGCATGTGTCATGCATCAGCTGGGGCCAGCGACCGCTGTTACCCGTCTGTCTGGTATGCCACAGTCCTCATCCCTCCCTGTTGTCTCCCACTCTGCTCACTTCTATCCCGACTGTGTCCCTGCACACATTGTGTTTCTGACATCTGTTGTGGGGGTGGAGAAATCAGCAGAGGTCAGTTTCCTTAGACTTTTGAAGGTCACGGTAAGGAATTGAGTCTTTACCTTAAAGGAAACAGAGATCTGTTGAAGTGCCAAAAAGAGAGGCACCATCAGGGTTTTGTGATTGAAAGCACTTTCTAGTGCACACATACGTTCACTGAAAGGTCTGACCTGGACACTTTGTAGCACTCAGTAGTACTTATAAAAGCCCCCAGTGGAAAACTTCCCACATGCCCATTTCTGGTAGCATGGAGGAATAATAGGAACATAGTCACACAATGAATCAGAAGCAGGGAGTGGAAAAAAAGGATGATCTTCAACTCCGCCACAATAACATGGAGGACACTCACAAAATTATACTGTGTGGAAGCAGCAAACAAAAAGGGCTGGGGACCCTCCAATTCCATTAGGTCAAGTATGAAAAGACTCTAAACAAAGTGCTGGGGTTAGAAGTCCAAATCTTGTTTGCCTCAGGGAATGGGATACACAAAGCCGCGGATGATGCTGGACACTGGTTACGCCGCGTATATTCATCTTGTGAAAATTCATCAGGAGGAGCTTTTGCAACCCAGCCCTTTTCTGGTTGTACACTTACACTTAAAAAAAAAAATAAAAATCACCCATTTCGGCACCATTTTAGAGATGGTGGTGGTGATTGGTCCTAGGCGGTGGTTATCAATCTTACAATGGGTAGGGTTAAGAGACACTGGATAAAAGGGGAAAAAAGAAAAACCCTACAGGACTTGGCTTTGCAAAGACGAATGGAGGAGAGATTTGGGGCCGGAGGAAGATCACAAGAACACAGAGATGAGGAGACACGCTCAGAGGAAAACGGAGACTCTCTCCTCTCCACCCCACGAGATGTGGAGTGGAAATGGCAGCAAGCCCCACGGATGGGCCCCCGTTCCGAATCAGGGCTTCGGAGGAGCTACAAGCGGAAGGAAAGGTAAGATGTGCCGATGAAACATTTATTTGCCTAAGAAATATCACATGATTCAAAGACACGTGTAACGGGAACCGAGCGGGGCCATGGAGAGCCATCCCCCCATAAATTTCCAGCAAAGGTGTCAAAAGCATCCCTCCAGGTACCATCTGCTCTGGGACTCTCCCTGCTTCCTCCTCGCCTCTCCCACCCCACCGACATCTTTATCAGGCTCTTGCTGAAACCAGGAAAGGCAAAATAGTTCCAGCAGTGAAAGCTTTAACTTGTCACCTCCTGTTCTTGGATTTCCAAGGCGCGGAGGCCTGCGGAATATGTTTCCAATATCCTCTGTCTCTCCGTTGGAGTGTGCTCCCTTCCACGCCGGGGAGGTTCTGACCCCTGGCGTCTCTGGGGAAGAGGGGTTTGGAGTGGGGTCAGGCTTGTCAGAAAGCGAGAGGCCACGCCGCCTTGAGCAACCCACACCCCCCCACCCCCACCCCCGCTCCTTTAATGCATTTAACCTGGAAGAGGCACTGCTCCAGCCCAGATTAGATTACGGGGTTGGTGAAGGTGGTCTAACAAATGGTAAATGGCGGCGTGTGGGGCTGAGCTAATCTCTGTTGACACGCATCTAATGCAAGGCCCGTGTTGAAGGCAGCGGGTCCCGTCTGCAGCCCGAGTTTGCCTTGATGACCAAAGGGGGAGGTGAGGCCCAGGCAGAGCCACTGGGATGCCTGTCTCTTTCAATCTTAGAGAGCCTGGAGTGTGCACGTCATTATTTAAAGGTCTCCTGGTACCAGCGAAATGTCCCCGCTTCCTGTGGGCAATGAGGTCAGTTTCATCTCTTCGCAGAGAAGCGTTTGATGATTGCATTTCTCTGAAATGTTCCCGGTTCCCCTCCCTGGAAGTGTGTGGATGGTATCATTTATTCACTTGACACACTTGGACTGGATTGATTCTGTCACTCGGCGGGGTGCTTACGTGGGTGCTGCAGGACCCAATTTTTGATTTGCTCTGAGAATCACGTAAAGAAGTGCATGCGTCCATTTCTACCACCTACCTCCTCCCTGCGGGATGCTGGACAGCGGGAAACCTCCCGAGCCCCAGGTCCCTCATCTGGTGCTAGTCTGGTCCCCACCTCCAGGGCCCAGCACGTGAGCGTTACTTAAAAATTGGTACAATGAGAGCATCAAGAGAATCAAGACAGCTAACTAGAAATGCACACGACAGAACTGAATAAAACTAATCATTTCTCCAAATGCCATGCTATACACTATTTTTTTGACAAGAGGTTTTGCCATCCCCATGTTCCCCCTGATCCCATCCCAACAGCTAAAATTTTAAGAGTCACCAAGACAGGGATCATTGCCTGTTTGCATATCTGATGTATCCCAGACACGTGGATTAGTGCCTGGACCATCGTTGAAAGCATAACAAAGATTTGATAAATATTTATCAAATAGTGATTTGAATGGATGTGTGAATGAGTGACTGTGAAAGTCCTGAGGACAGACCCTCCTAAAAGATGTGGAAGGCAAAGCCACTGAACTATTTAACAGTTCTGCTATCATCTTGCTCTACCTCTGCTTTTAGGGAACATCAATTCTTTTGCTTTTACATTTTAAAATATTCAGTGATTCATTGTGCATCAAGTACTGTGTATCCAGGCCTTGTAGCTAGGAAATATGGGCTTGCTAGTTGGGTGACCTTGGGCAAGTCACTTAACCTCCTTGAGTCTCTATTTCCTCATCTGTAAAATGAAAACCATAGTACCACCTACCCATTAATGTTGCTGCAAGGTTCAAGAAAGGTCTTATATGTCAAGTCCTAAGAACAGTGCCTGGCACATTGGAAGTCATGGTTGATATTCATAAGTATTAAATCAAGAGACTAGAGAAACTATAAATAATGTTAGAAAAGAAAAAGAAAGAGAGACATGAGGATTTTGAAAATCACTTTATTAAGGAATGACTGACATAGAAAAAGCTGTAAATATGTAACACACACAGCTTGATGAATTTCAAGTATAAATCCATGAAACCATCACCCCACTCTATGCCATAAACATATCCATCACCTCTAAAAGTTTTTTCCAGCCGTCTTTACGGTTTTGGTGCGTGTGTGTTGTGATAAGAATGTTTCATGTAGGATCGACCCTCCTAGCATATTTTTAGGTACACAATATGGTATTGTAGGCTATGAGAACTATACCATACAGTACATCTGTAGAACTTACTAATTTTGCATAAATGAATCTTAGAACTCTTGACCAACATCTCCCTGGGTCCCCTTTCCCCAGCCCCTGGCCACTGCCATTCTACTCTCTGTTTCTATGAGTTGGATTATTTTAGACTCCACAGGAAAGTAGTATTATGTAATATTTGTTCTTCCGTTCTGGCTTGTTTCACTCAGCATAATGTCGTCCAGGTTCGCCAATGGCAGAATTTCCTTCTTCTCTGCAGTCAAATACTAGTCCATTACAGGTGAATATTGCATATTCTCCCACCCTTCGCCCACTGATGAGCATTTAGGCTGCTTCCGAGTCTTGGCTCTGGTGACTGATGCTGCAGTGGGCATGGGAGTGCGGGTAGGTCCTGATTTCAGTTTCTTTGGTTATATCCCCCAAAGTGGGATTGCTGGGTCATAGGACAGCTCTACTTTTCATTTCTCGAGGAAACTCCATACTGTTTTCCAGAGTGGCTGCACCAGTTTGCATTCCCTCCACCAGTGCATGAGGGCTCACCTGTCTCCACGTCCCACCAACACCTGTTCTCTTTTGCTTGTTTTGATAACAGCCATCCCAGTAGGTGTGAGATGATATCTCCTTGTGGTTTTGCTTTGCATTTCCCTGAAGGTTAGTGATGCTGTGTACCTTCTCACATACCTGCTGGCCATTTGAACGTCTTCTTTGAAGAACTGTCTATTCAGTTCCTCTGCCCGTGTTTTAATTGGGTTATAGTTTGTTTGTTTTTTGTTTCGTTTTGTTATTTGTTTTGTTTTGTCTTGGAATTTTTTTTTTTTTTTTTTTTTTTTTTTTTTTTTGCTGTTGAGGTGTAAAATTTCCTTATATCCCCCGGCGATTAACTCTCAGATATATGGTTTGCATGAGACTATTTTTTTAAAAGATTATTTATTTATTTGACGGAGAGATAGCACTAGGCATAGTAGCAGGCAGAGGGAGAGGGAGAAGCAGACTCCCCGCTGAGCAGAGAGCCCGATGTGGGACTCGATCCCAGGACCCTGGAATCATGATCTGAGCCAAAGGCAGCCACTTAAATGACTGAGCCACCCAGGTGCCCATGCATGAGACTATTTTTATTTTTATTTTTATTTTTTTATGAGACTATTTTTAAAACAGACAAACATACACCCATAATTTACATCTCAACAAAAGGATTAACATTCTGGAAAGTATCAGATTGACTGGAGTAACAGAGGGCTAGAATAGAACAAGTTTCTTGGAGAACAGTATTCAAAAGCATTATCTCCAAGGAAGATGCAGCAACCAATTTTAAAAGTCAGTTTTTCATGGGGAACAAAGAGGTCATTTCTATGCCCCATAATTTGTTCCAGAACATAGGCAAAGGTGGATTGCTTCTTACTCCAGTCTTTGAAGCCAGCATCAGCCTGGTAATGGCATCATAAGACAAGAATGGTACACAAAATAAAGCTAACTAATAAATAAAGCGGACTAATCTCATCTGGAATCAAAGGTGCTAAAATACTCACCAGCTAATTTAAATACTATATTCAAAGAATGATCTACCACATCCAAGGAGGGTTTACGCTAGTCAAAATAGAAATGTATAAAAACCCCAACACATTCACAAAAGGCCATGGGGGGGAAGATGATATCCATTCACCAAAAATCCTTTCAGAAAACTTGAAACAGAAAGATCACTTAAAAAACAAACAAACAAGCATTCTAATGATCATCTATCTCAAAACCACATCCAGAGTGATATCGAGTGGTGACTTACTGTAAGTTATTTTTATTGGATCAGAATAAGACAATGATGCTCATGGTCACCATTGACTTCTAATAGTTTTCCAGAAAGGCGTAGGCAATGTAAGAACTCATAAAACATAAATAAAAACGAGATTAATAGACACGAAAAGGAGGAAAATATCAGTTGCACATGACCATACTCTACCTTTGAAAACATAAAGGAAATCGTGGAAAAACATCAGAACCCAAAATGGAGTGAATTTGGGTTGTCAAATACAGAATAAAACCTTCACAGATCAATGGTTTCTTAAACCGTCACCAAGAGTGGTTAGAAAAATGAAAGAGGATTCAGCCGAAAGAGCAATGGCTTTCATAAAATACCTGGAGAAAACTGTAATAGAAAACATACTATGCCCACATGTGGAAAGCCACCAAACCTTTCTGACATGCATAGAAAAAAATGCACTTACACGAAAAGAGTCCACCTTGCAAAGCTGTCATTTCTTCCGATTGCTTAAGATACAGTATAATTTGGGGACACCTGGGTGGCTCAGTGGGTTAAGCCTCTGCCTTCAGCTCAGATCATGATCCCAGGGTCCTGGGATGGAGCCCTGCTTCGGGTTCTCTGCTCAGCAGGGAACCTGTTTCCTCTACTCTCTCTGCCTGCCTCTCTGCCTGCTTGCGATCTCTGTCAAATAAATAAATAAAATCTTAAAAAACAAAAACAAACAAACAAAACAAAACAAAACAAAAAAACAAGATACAATACAATTTTAAAACTAACGACCAGGGATTGTTTTGCAAGGGGTGGGTTAAGGATGGGAGAACGCCAAAGCAGTTTGTTTTCAAGTTCACCTGGATGATGACGTGCATGGGATTAGCCATCAGTTTTCTTCCAAAGCTGAAAGTAGGGACACCTGGGTGGCTCAGTTGGTTGGACGACTGCTTTCGACTCAGGTCATGATCCCGGAGCCCCGGGATCGAGTCCCGCATCCGGCTCCCAGCTCCATGGGGAGTCTGCTTCTCCCTCTGACCTTCTCCTCACTCATGCTCTCTCTCACTGTCTCTCTCTCAAATAAATAAATAAAATCTTTTTAAAAAATTTAAAAAAATTCAAAGCTGAAAGTATTTGGCTTTCTGGATCTTAATATTGCCTAGCTATAATCATGGAGTTGTATGCAAGGGCAGAAGGGTCCGCGGAATATGCTTGAAGGGACGGGCGGAAGAGTGGCCCCAGAAATAGACTTCATTGAGCAGGGTATGCATGACAAGATGGCAGCCTAGATCAGGGGCAAGAGGGTGAGTTCAACAAGGGGCGCTGGGACAACTGGGTGTCTAGTGACCCCTCATCAGCTCCAAAGACCACCATTGACCTTAACCAAAGCTTCACTGACGCCTGTTGTATCTTTCCCGAAATCTGTCCAATGTCAAACTGCCTTCTTCTGGACTTTTCAGGGGTACAGGAAGGAAAATGAGAAAGACAGGAAGGAGAGTGGGATCCATATGAGGGTCACATACCACCTCTTTTCTTTTCCCAGCCCCAGGTCGAGGAGGTTTGAGGCAGGACATGCTCAGGGTCCTAAACATCCTGCCAAGCACACCAGACATTTTTTTCCCCTCCATATCTGCCATATCTCCACATCTGAAGAAACTTACAGAACGAAGGACAGGTCTGGCCAGCATCTAGAGATGCTGAGCTCGGCCTCGAGGCAGCGTGGTTCCTGTTAGGAGTGTCCTGACAGGCCTGGGTTTAAAACCCACCTCTGTAACTCTGCAGCTGTGTGATTTTGAGCAAATTACGCTGCCTCAGTTTCTCTGTGCCTACAACAGGAGTTATGCTACCTGTCTCAAAGAATCACAGTGAAGATTAATTCAAATGTTAACTATATCTGGTTTTTTTAGGCCTCTTTATGCCTCGGCTTCCCTACCTATAAAATGAAACCATGTGAAGGTCTGAGGAGAGTTCTGGAACATGCCATGTGCTCACCCTAGGCTATCAAATATTTTTACCATAGTCAAATCCAGGTATATGTCAAATATTCTACGGATATGATTATAAATAACAATTATTGATATTATTACTATTAATGATACATTTCTATTGTGTTATTTTTAAATATTTACTCTTATTATTTATAAGTGATTTTTTTTTTTGGTACCTATCAAACTGATTTGTATGCTGAGCTGATTTCTCTGTTGTTTTGTAGGCAAAACTTCAGCATCCTGGTGGCAGCCTGTAGAGAGATAAAGGATTCTTTGGGTTGGTTTTCCCTTTCTGATTGGCTTTCCTGTTCCAGAAACCTAGATTTCAGGATGCCATGTAGAGAAGTTTCCAAGTACTTACCAGATTAGGTCTTCCAGGACCTGGAACGTCTTTCATGGGGCAGCATAGATCAGGGGCTAAGAGGAGTTAGTCAAGAATTAGCCCACATAGTGGAGCAAAGACACCTTGATGACATGACAGCATGTGAGTCCAGAAACCCTCATGCAGAGGGTTCTTCTCTGTTTGGAAATGAGAAGCAAGACAGTAGTAACTCAGGGTTAATGTACTCAAAGCCAACATTCCCCCCTTCCCCTGCAGTCTGTCCTACCCTATCCGCATCCTTGCTGATGACATGATCTGATTTTCAAATGAATTTGAGACCAATGCTTTCCACACCACTAGTGCTGGAAGAAGGAAAGTGATGGCTTCTCACCCTATTTCTTGGTAACCTGCACTTTCTCCTGACCCAAGGGGTCTTTCAGTCAGGAGTAGCCCAAGTCAACTTTTGTGTATGTTTATCCATGGCATCTGTCAAAAAAAAAAAAAAAATCTCGTTGTAAGGAAACCTTGTGTCTTCAATACCATGATCAGGGCTTCCAAATGGGTCTGTTAGAGTGATTCATTGAGGAGAGTGCCGTAGAAGAGGAGAAAATGTCTTAGTCACCAATTCATCTATTTACCATTCATCACCTCAGAAAAACAATCAGAGAAAGATACATTCAGAGATGCCACAGGATTTCTGAAAATAAGGTGAGAAAAGAAAACCATCCCAGTGAAGACATCATGATCTTTTTGTCTTCCAGAACAAGGCCTCTCAGGGCTGGACATTTTCCCTCAGTAGCTTCATTAGTGCTTCTCCCCTTGGAGAAAACACTCCAGAGGATTGGATTTCGGGCAGTGAAATATCCCAGTGGCCAAAATTAGCTTGAGGCACTCATGTGATTGGGTGGAGGGAAAAAAAGACAAAGAGAAGTAATGGAGAGCTCCCCAGGATACAGAGACCAGGCCTCACTCACTCTCCAGGCCAAAGTAAATGTAAAACCCAACGCTCAGAAACACCAAAATGACTGAGCATTTCTCAGAGGGAAAAATGCAACTGGTCTGGAAACAGATAGCATTCATGTTCCAGGGGGAGCGTGTAGATCCAAGGAGCACTCACTGAATGCCTGCTGTGTGTTAGATGTGGTCCACGTTCCCTCTTCTTGCCCTCTCAGTGGGACACCGTCTACTTCCCTCCTTTGACAGATGTAACACAGAAGTCCACTTGCCCTGTATCGTCTCTCTGTTTTAACCAATGCCAAAACTGATGCAAAACATGGCCACTTACAACAAAAGCATGAGTGAGCTGTGTAGATTTTACTGAAGATCCCACAGGGCCAAAGGAGGAGGGGAAGGGTATTTATATCGTGAACTCACAAAAAACTACCCAAACCTTCCCATCAGGTGAATCTTCTCTCTCAAGTTGGCTCTTCCTTGTCCTCCCATCAGTGGTAATCCTTCATCCTTTGTTGGTGTGATTCCTAGCTGCTTTTTCCTCCTCCCTTCCATGTCTCCTCTGATGGAGTTTCTAATGTCTCCTCCCACCACGCAGTGGACCTGTTTCCAAGCACATACACCTACACTCATCAAAGAGGTCAGCCAACCCTTCATTACCAGAACATTCCTCCACCTCCCCTTGATAGGATTGGTGGGGGTGGGGAGGTAAAGTGGAGCATGTTGGTGCCTTGTCAGTCTGAATAAACAAAACCCAAGAGAAGAGAGGCAATCTCCTCATTCAACAGCAATTGTAGTAAGGACTGTTTGCAAATTAGATATCATAGTGTCTTCAACTTCCAGATCAGTCTGCGTCCCCCCACACCCATAGTTCTGTGAAGTTAAGCTTCAGTTATCTGAAGACAAAGGATGCGAGATGGAGTAGCGAAAGCATGGAGACACCAATAATATGAGATCTAACATGGGAATCAGAAGTCATTACATATGTACACAGTGCCTAGAATCCCCTTTGTAATATCCAAGAATGTTGGGTTTTGTGCCTTGTCTTGGACACTTCCGGTGAGAGAGAGCTTAGTATCTCCTGAGACAACCTAACCTCTCGTTTGACATTTGTGGGGACCATTTCCTTTCCAAGCCGAACTCCATCTTCTTAAAACTTTTACCTACAACTGCTAATTGTTCCTTTTAGATCTATCTGAAATACAGCCAAGTATCCCTTTGGCGTTATGTCCTTCCTAATATTTGGTGGCAGCTACGCCATGCATCATCTCATTTGGAAACTTCCCGACATCAGGTGAGGTGGGGGTATTTTTGGGCCCCTATTTTACAGATGGGAAACTGGTCTGACTGAGGTGAAGACCGTGGGTGAAGACAGAGTTGAAGAGTGTCAGAAGCTGGGCTTCAACTCAAGACATTGCACTCTGGGTCTCATGGCCAGAGGGCAGGCTAAATGGATTCCCTGTCCATTATTGTGATGGGGTTTTGCCTACTTTATTAGCTCTTCCCCATGTCAGAAAAACAAAGGGATGCTATTAAGAGCATTCAAATGAGAAAAGATATAAAAGAAACTTAAAGGAAGGGAAAAGAAAGAGAGGCAGAGAAAGAAAGAGAGAAACTCCGGGAGGCAGAAAAATAAGGAGGAGGAGCAGAAGAAAGAGAGTGAGCAGAGGAGGTTAAGATAGATTAGATGCCAATGACCCAAAGGCAGCTGTCCCTCTCTGTGGGATCTGGAATGGAGTTCAGAGACGCCGGTCAGTCTCTATCATTGATTCCACTGAGCAGAAGAGACACGAGAGCCGTGGCTTAGCCATGCTGAGCCACGTGAATGTGGATTCGGCCAAAGTAAACCATCTTAGGAGTGGAAGGGAAGAATAAAAAAGAGGATGAGACACAGAAGGCTGAGGTTGGGGAGGGAGGCTAGAAAGAGAACAAGAGAGACAGAAAGCTGATCTACGTCACAAAAGTGACTCTGGCTGGTGAGATCCCATGCTTTCTATTCTCTTCTTCATACTTTCCTGTTTTTCTCTGCATTTTTTTTACAGCGGTCACATATTAATTTTTGCAATCAGCAAACACGATGAATCTATTTCCATTTGGGGAAAATTTTCTTTAAGAAGAATGCATCTGGGGACACTAGCGTTTTCCCCATGCAAAGCCCGAGGGAGCGCTGGGGCCCGTGCTCAGGCCTTTGTAGTAAATATCTCCAGACCACACTAAATCCAATCTTCTCATTTGGGGTTATTTGCTTTCCGGACGGCAGGGCTGTGATGGATCCCAGATTCAGCACTCGTGGCATCGCAATCAGCTGTGTTTAGATGCCGCTGTGACACAAGATTATGACGTTTTGATGGGATTAGGAGATAACTTTGCTTTAATCTATAAAGCCCTGTATGCTTTGGGATCTGATTACCCTGGCAATTCCCTTCCTCGGCCCTAGCAATTAAGATTAGCCAGAATGCTGCTGTTAATGATCCCCAGATTGAAAGCACCGGAAATCAGAAATGGGTGGTTGTGGGGTGTGTGTGTGTGTGTGTGTGTGTGTGTGTGTGTGTGTTTCTGGTACTGTCCCTGTTTTTCCTTTTTTTTTCCTGAAAGCTCTGGCTCTCCCTAAGGCTGTTGTCTTCATATTCTAGTGGGCTGCCTGTTTTGCTCCTTTTTCTGCTTCCTGGGGAAGCCATTTTGGGAGATGCCTCTTTCTTCTTACTTAATCCAACAATGCTTGCTTCTGTTTCATTTAATCAGTGATACGTGTGCTTGGTACCATCAGTCCCAGCAAGGATGATTGAATTCTTAAATCTGTCCAAGAAATGAGGGAGCTTAGAGTTACAGAGACTCTAATGAGACTCCTTCTACCTAAGGAAGTTCGGTTGTTCCACCATAACCACATTGGCTTCAGGTCATATTTTCCAGAGAGATCTGCTCCCAGAATCCTTCAGCTGCAGAAATTTATGGTCTGTGGTCACAACATTGTTAAATTCGCTCATGCTTTTATTTCCACTAAAATACACTTATATGACTACAGTGCAAAGAACAACCAAGGTTATTGGAAGGTATACGATTTATCCACTATCATTTAAATCAGGTGCAGGAGAGAAGCAAGAAGAGATCATTGTGCTGTATGTTCTGGTTTGCCCCTTCAGCCCAGCTCACCAAGCTGACTTCTGCCCTGGAAGGCTGGCGTGGATGGTCAGCATTAATATGCTCCTTTACCTTTAGGATTCCCATTGGGTTGGACCAATGGGAGGCATTGGCAAGATATATAAAGAAAGGGAAAAGAGAGAGTGTGGCCTGGGATTTTTCCTCTCTGCATACTCAACACAGCTCCTGACAGTCATGAAAATGCTCAGGAAGTATATTAAGAAAATGAACTAATGAGTGGGGCAGGAGATATTATACCAAGCCTATGGGAATGTTTCACCAAAGAGATGGGACTTGGGCTTTGAAGAGGAACATATTTAAAACAGGAAGCAGATCACTGAGACTAATCCGGGCAGAGGACATACAAGTCGAGATGGAGGAGGGAGGAGGGATGTAAACTGGTCAGACCAGAACAGCAATTTTGTGTATTAGAGTCAAGCAGCAGGTAGCTCAGTTCCAAGGGGTGTTTCTGGAACCAGGTTTTCTCCCACCCTGTGGCTCTTGCGTCTTCTGAGGTCACCCAGAAGTGAAGAGACTCCATGTATGGGAGAGCCGAAGACAGGTGGACAATGTTAATGGGCCAAGTGTAGGCATTACTCCCACTTCTATCCCATTGGCGGGAACTCAGTCGCATGACCACACCTCACTGCAGGGGCTGCTGGGAAATGTAGTCTAGATGCTGACCAGGAGGAAGAGGAAATGGACTTGGGGACTCGGGGGCAGATAAGCGAGGCTGGAAGAGATCCTGGAGAGCCTTGAAGGGCAAGCTGAAATCTGTGTGTTTTCTGTGCCTGGATCCCATCAAATGAGCCCATTGCTTGCAATGGAAGGTGACACTTAGGAAATTGGAAGATGACACATGAACCATGGTTACAAGTTGAGAGACCATCAGGGAAGGGCTAGAGAAGGTTCTGGGGAGGCCCTGAACTGGCAGAGGAGTAAATCGCATTTTGTGCCTAACCTCGGCACCACAAAGCGGCTTTCTCCAAACCCAGATATCATCAGTTTTCAGCCATTCTGGATCCTCCGACAAAAAGCCTCTGCTAGCCCATCTTCTATAGAGACCATACAGGAAAGGAAAAGGAAGGAAGGAGAAGAGGGAAATCTTGTTCTTAAACCATGCTCACCATTTGTAGCATCAAGGTTAGCCTCACTGCTTCCTCCGATTATAGGCCCGAGGGCATTTACAGACTCAGGCTTATCACACTAAACCTGGGAGAGCTGCAGGCAAACTAAGATAAGCTGATCTTGGTTGCTTTGGCTTCCCAGAGGCCTGGGTTCGCAGCTCCGCTGCCTAGTGAACCTGGGACTTGGGGCAAATCTCTTCAACTCTGTGAGCCTGAATTTCATCGTCTCTTATATGGAACAATGAAGGAGCCACCCCCTTGGGTGGGTGTGAGGGCTGAAGGTGAGAGTTCCTGGAAAACACCTCACAATATGTTGGTGCCCAGTCAATGCCAAATGGGGCTCTCTGCCTTGACTGAAATGAGACTTGCTTACATCAGAGCCTCTGAGAGGGTTGAGGTTCTTCTCCAGGGGAAAGTGAGGCAGGAACGCACAGCCAGGGATGGGAGGCTCACTCCCCACTCTGCTCCTGCAGGCGGTGTGTGCCAGGTGGCGCTCAGATGCACAGGGCAGGCAGGGCTGCCTGTCAGCAGGAAGAGCGGGGTGAATGGGACTCAGATGATGAGTGAGGAAGGTGGCCCACCGGGGGCTTGGGGACCCCCAACTCTTGTCACCAAAGGAGGAAAGGCAGGGGGTGAGGGGGACACGATAAGAGGGCCCTGAGGAGCGTTTTATTCTGGAGCTTTCAAAGCTCACCCCTTCCTCTCACAGGAACCAAAGTTAAATAACCAGAGCCAGGGAGTGAAAGAGAAAGAAACCAGACGAGCAAACCGGCCCCTGGAAACAGGTCACATTGTGTTCAGAAGTCGGCTTTGAAATTGTGCATGGGTAACCACAGCAGAGAGGGCTTGGGCCCCTCTGTTCCCGCCTGAGGGTGAGCTGGAAAAAGGAGAAGGAATGAAAGGGAGGAAGAAAAGCGAGAAATTAAAGCAAAAGGAAGGGACTAGTTGAGAGCATCGGGGGAGAGGCGAGAGAGGAAAGAAGACCGTTTTCCTGCACTGATTCAGGGTTCAGAAATGAGCCAGCAATGCAGCCCCATCTTCAAGAAATTCATGGTCTTCCTGGGGCTGTTGGGGACGATGAAGGTGCTCAATCCCGTTTTGAGTAGCCCTCATAGTCCTCGAAACCAGCCTTCAAATTCAGAGATGAAAACACTGATGCTCAGAAAAGGGAAGTAACTCACCCAAGGACACACAGCCATGGAGGGCCAATGCCAGGATTTGGACCCATTTCTAACGATGTTGGAGATGTGACAAATAACAACCACTCACGTCCCCCACCCCCGCCAGCACCACAGGAAGGCAAAAAGGAACGAGGATACCAAGTTGAGTCTGGGAATACCAAAGAGGAGCACGTACAGCCTAAAAGCAACGCTTCCCAGTCTGGGCACTATGGACCCGGGGGCTGGAGAACTCTCTGTGGTGGGAGCTGCTCTGTGCATTGTAGGATGCCGAGCGGTGGCCCTGGTCTCTCCCCACTGGATGCCGTTCTACCGGCATCCAACAAACCCAAGAGGTCTCCAGACAGGGCCACATATCTCCAAGGAACAAACTCACCCCCTGTTGAGAACCGCTGGCAGAGAAAAAGGTAGAAAACCTAGTAATTACTGTGAATTGAGATTCAGCTGAATGCACTGTGGCAGACATTTGATCTCATTTAACCTCATTTAATTTCTCATGGCATCCCACAAGAACCCCATTCGGTGGGCAGTAGTAGTTCCATTTTATAGGCGAGACCTCTTCGTCTCAGAGAGCTGAATCCCATGCCCTAGTTCATGTGACTTAGCCAGAGACAGAGCTGGGGTGTGCGTTCGAGGGGCTAAAATCCTTTCCCCAGCACTGTTTGGAGAGGAAAACAAAAGATAGTGAGTGGAGAAGTCCGGGAGAGAGGCAGAACCTCCGAATGGGACAGGTAGCAGCAAGGATGCGGAAAATGCGGGGACAGGTCCACCATGTGGCCTGGGGGCGTCATGCCATCTCCGGGAGGAGATATGTTTCTACTGCTGTGTCCCAGGCAGTCCCCAGGTTCTGACCTCCTCCCCCTCACACATCGCTTCCTGTGAAAGTGCCCTGCATGTGAGTCCCGCCTGCCTGTCTCTCTCTTTCTCTCTCTCATATCTCATAAGGAGAGACAATATATTCCAAATGCTCGGTGATTTATGGGGCAAAGCCACTTCCTCTGACCAAGCATCTCTCTTCACAGGAACGCATATGTTGGGAAGCATCTATCCCAGAAACGACCCACATTCATTTTCTGCCAGGAGCCAATGGCCTGGGGAATTCAAGAAATGCCCCTAAATTACGAACGAAGAGTCGGGGGGCCTTCCTCCAGAAACCTTTTCCCAAGCCTGAGCTGAGCTATAAATCACCTGCCAAGCATCACACACCACCTTAAACCACAGATGTGTGGGGAACGGCAAGGTGAACGTCTGCCTGCAAGACAGAAGGCAAAGTTGACCAAGAACTTGGCGGCGGCGGGGGGTGGGGGTGGGGGAGGGTTTGAGGAGCTCATCCCGATCTTCCCCACTTCCGACAACCTCTCGCTTGACATTTCATGGCTGATACCTTGAGAGCAGGAAGCAAATTTTTCCCAAGGATTTTTTTTTGGGAGGTGGGGTGGGGAATAATCACTACCCCTCCCCTCCACTCTGCCCGCCTCTCCTGCAAAATAGCACAGCATTTGTTCTTAATCTTTCAGGGGGTGAAGGTTCCCTTTGAAAATGTGATGAAAGCTATGGTCTCCTCCCTTCATTAAATAAATGATTATTTACTTGTGCTAAAGGCTTCAAAAATGGTTAAGACTGGTTTATGGTGGGTTTTCTAGAAAGATAAAGGGCTTTTTCCTGTCCTGTCATATAAAAACACATACACATATATTTTTTTTTTACTATTGATTTTTTTTGAACTTTTACTGACTGTAGCGTACATACAGAACAGTGCACAAGTCCTAAGTGTTCGACTTAATGTAGTTTCACAAACCGAACAAACCGGTGTAACCTGTGCCCAGATCAAGAAAAAGAGCATTTCGTGCGTCCGGAAGCTTCCTTGTGCTCCCCTCCCACCCCCGCCCCACCCCCAAGGTTAACCACCAGCCTGACTTAAAATAGATGAGATTTGTTTTGCCTGGTTCTGTTCTTCATGGCAGTGGAATCGTAAGATGAGGCTCCCCGGGCTTAGCTCCTCTCGCTCTGGTTGCATTTGGCCAGATTTATCTCCAGCATTGTGTGTCGCTGAGGTTTGTCTGTTCTTATTAGCGCCGAGCTTTCCATTCTGCCAGTGTGCCGCCGTTTACTGCCATCCTACTCTTGAGAGGCATTTGGGATTTATTCACGGTTCCCGAAGTTTACTGAAATTCTGCCCTATCTTTGCGTATGTCTCACTTTCCAATTTACGGTAGCGTGATATATTCTTGTTGTTAAAGATCCATCATTTCAGGCAAGAACAAGCAGTGAATGTTTTTTTGTTTGCTTGTTGTTTGTTTATTTGTTTTGGGGGGGTGCTTTCTTTTTGCCTTCCTCCCATCCCAACACTCAGCTCTGCCTGCTTTGCCGAGCTATGCTCCAAACCTTCTCTGCACCAGTATACAGATCTCTGTCATGTACAATGCGATGCTTTTTCATTTTGTTTTTACATGGATGCAATGGCTGTGCAATTTTTTTTTCCCACTTATCAATATATCCTGGAGATCCTTCCATAGATCACCTCTTTAAACTGTCGGACATTCTTCCTTTGCACGGGTGTGCCATGATTTATGTGCCCAGCCTCCCACCGATGAGCATTTAGATGATCTCACGTTTTACGCTCTTACAAATAGGGTGGCAGTGACCATCCTTTCATGTGCTTCTTTATGGGCGTTTGCAAATATTTCTCTAGCAGACAAACAGAGACGTGCAATTGTTGGCGGTACACTTTTGTCTTTAAGTGGTTTTTATGAGGTCCGATGGATGGTCCAAGCCACCATGAATTCTAGGGAGAACTCGAGGTATCTAGAAAGGTGTTTGACAGAATGACCAAAACTTACTGGGTTTTTTTGTTTGTTTGTTTGTTTGTTTGTTTGTTTGTTTTAAAGACCGGCAGACGCCTGCTTTTGAAGAGAACAGAAGACGATACTCCCATAGAAGCCACTGTTTCCCTGCACCTCAATGCCTCGGGATGGGACACCACCCAGAGACTCCAGGAAGGGGAAAATCTAGTGTCTGCCTATGGTAGGGCTGGTTGGGAATGAAATGCCTGAGACTCCAGGTACAGCTTCAGGAACAACCACGGTAACAATGGCTAATAACCCAGCACACACAGGCTGAATACTTCTTCCGTATCAAACAGTAGGAATTGCCCAATTCAATTCTTAACCAGACTTCTGTGGGGAGAGGTCTCCGTGTTGAATGTCCTATTTTTCTGGCAGGACTAACTGAGGCTCAGATCATTACTTGCCAAAAGCCACACTCACACAGATTACCGGGAGATGTTACTACGCAGGCTCCTGCCTACAGGAAAGGCACCTTCGAGAAATAGGGGACCTAGAATCAGCCCTTGGAAGAGCAAGTGTCTCTGTCTGTCCGGGCCCTCCATGCTACGGGACCAAAGGCAGACGCCGCAGCCAGGGGGAGGTGACTCGTCAGGCTAGCTCATAATAACAGTAGGCAATAGGGGCCAACTCCATGTTGGCCAATGCACCCCATCAATCCTCACAACATGGAGAGGAAGAAGGGCTTGCTCTAGGCAGAATGGGGGTGTTTGGCAGATGGGGGACCCTCTGAGGACACAGCTCCCCTCCCCTTCCTGCCCTTCAGACAATCCTGATTTAATCTTGCCCCAGTCAAAATCCCCCCCGGGGGCCTAGGGGGCCGGATGTGCTTTGGCGGTGGACGGGGCTGAAAACTCTTTCGGTTCAAACCCCAACTTCCAGTCCCTCACTGAACAATTAAAAATCTCAAGTCGCAGCTCGTTGTCCCGAGGTCAGATTGATGGATTACAATTTCTCCTTTTGGACGGATGCCTTCTGACTTTTTGATGCAGGAATAATTGATTGTTACCCTTTTTAATTTTTTCCCCCCCAAGTCTGCTAACCAGGCAATCTCTGACGCTGCCCATACATTATGGGCCTAATTCAGCAGAGGTCTGACAAAGCCGCCCGAGGGCAGAAGATTAAGCTATTCCAAATTGCCTAGATCAAGGCGAGCCCAGATTGGGTGCTCGGAGACAGAGGTGGGGGTGGGGGTGGGGGCACCCTTTCATTCCTGCCCTTTGGAGACCTCCAAGACTAAACAGTGTAGGCCACATCTTGAAGAAAATTGCTTTATCCTTTCACCTTTAAGTGGATTCAGGCGCAATCAGTTGACTCAGGAGCGTGTGGAGGTCAGTGCACACACGCCAGGATGGGGGGCTCCGGGCAGAGCCTCGGGAAGAGGGGAGGCCGATGAAGTAAAGGGAGATGGAGACGGTCGGTCTGTAACCTCTAACATCTGGTGCTGGATAAGAGTGCAGCCGGGGAAAATGTTCAGGCTGGCGCTGGGGGAGCGACCTGGAGGAGAAGGTGCGTGCAGGAGGCTTTCGAAGCCTAACTGTGACAAACAAGGCCTCCCTACTCCTCTCAGATGTCACGGGAGGAAGTGGAAGGGGGTGGGAGGAGGAAGAGGGAGGGAGGAAGAGGTCAGGTCTCCAATCCCCAGAGCGAGGGGACAGGCAAATGCTTGCAGATGGATGGAAAGGATAGCAGAGAGCAAATTGCTTCTGGCTGCCTGGGCGCACAGCACAGGGATGACCGGTGTTGCTAATACTGGGACAGCCTTTTGTAGGAGGAGGAACAGCCATGTCCCCCTGGACGCGAGCATCCCAACAGCAGCAGGCTGGTGGGGAGGGACCCTGGAAGCAGAGGAACTCCCCCTACCCAAGGTCCTAGCACGAGCTGCACTGGCCATGGTTAGGCACAATTTTGTGAGCCCTTCTTCTTCAGTGTGAGCTGCCTGGCAGCCCAAAATGAGATCTTGAGAAACGATACCCAAGGAGAGATGCTTAGCTTCCTGGACCACTTGGCCTGGATCCACATAAGGATAGCAGACAAGGTGCTCTGTCCTGCTCCAGCCTGGGTGGGAGCCAGACGGTTGACTCAGATGGTCAGCTTCGGAAGTGCGATCTGGTAGGAGATTTGCATGTGCTCAGAGGTCTTGTATGTTTCTGTGCCAGCAAATACATTTGCCCCTTCTCACTCTATCCTCCCCGTACAAGCGAATAGAGCTGCGTCCACCTTCAACTTTCTAGCCACATCTCTCTTTCTTCCTTCATCTTTCTCAAGAAGTTTGCAAAGGGACTTCCCAGATGCTGAAGAGCCTGGGTACTAAACCTATTGTGACATCAGTTTGGATTCCTTCCACTGCAAGGAACAGAAAAGCCAGTTCTCCATGCGTTAAACCTTAAAGCTAGTTCAGCTGGATGTATTTTGGACATCTGTAGACAAGAGGTTGTTTTCCAGGCGTGTGCAGCCAGCCAGCTGGGCACCAAGGCAAAGTCTGCCCATCTTCCCTCTCTAGAAGCTCAGGATATTGACTTTCCGTGCTCCGCAACTCATGCTCTCAAGATGGCAGTCACAACGCCAAGTATCATGACCTCAGAAAAAGGCAGAAAGTGTAGGAGAGACAGGAGGCATTTTCCTAGAATCACCTTCTCCTTCGGTCAATAAATAATGTTTTCAGAGTCATCACAGCCCCCATTCAAGTCTCATCGATTAGAAGTGGTCTCATGCCCACTTCTTTTGGCCGCACAGGCCAAAGCATGAACAAAGTCCATTGGTAGGGAAGAAAGGAAATGGCTGCTCGGTGGTCTATCTCACCATCTCCCCCAGATCTTTTCCTTCAGTGTCCTAATCTGGTGAGTAGTTCTACCATCTACCACCCCCCCCCACACCCAAGTCAAATGCATGGATCTACATCATCTAATAGTCAAGCCATCCCTAGGTCCTCTTTCCCTCTCACCTACTCCTCCCCTGTCCTGCACACTGCTCTTTGACTCTGAAATTCCTTATACAATGGTAGCATACAGCAACCTGCCAAAACACTTCAAACCTCAGTTTTCTCATCTGTGAAATGGAAACGATAATACCTCATACGTCATAGGATGACGTACGTGATGGTTACGTGTGATAATGCTTTTAAGTCCTTAGCACAGCATTGGCTTCACAACCTGGTACCTGCTATAGTTATTACTGTTATATTCCCAAATGGTCAAGCCATCTGCTGCGTAACTTTGCCTCCCATGCAGAACCAGATGCCCCACCGGGTCCAAATGAACTCTAGAACTACTTCTTACCCTGATTAAAAAAAAAAAAAATTAACAAAAACTGTATTTATTTGAAGTGTACAACATGATGTTATGGTATCCCTTTGCATAGTGAAATGATTCCTGTAGTCAAGCTGGTGAACATATTCATCTCTTCATATGGTTACCTTTTTTATTTTCTCATTGTATGCTGAGGACATCTGAAGCCTGCTCTCTTAGCTAATTTCTGGTACACAGTACAGTGTTGTTGACTATAGTCACCACATGCATGAAAACTCTGGACCGACTCATTCTGCATAGCTCCGACTTTGTATCCTTCGACCAACACCTCCCCATTGCCCCCACCTCCCTGCCCCCAGGAACCATCCTCCATTTGCTTCTGTGTATTTAACTTTTTTAGATCCCACCTATAAGTGAGATCATGTAGTATTTTCTTTCTGTCTCTGGCTTATTTCCTTGAGCTTCATGTCCTCCAGGTTCATCCACATTGTCACGAATGGCAGGATCTCCTTCTTTCTTGACGCTGAACACCACACTCTCTTGATCCCTCATCCCTTGACAGATATGCATTGATTTTAGCCATTGTGAATAATGCCACAATGAGCAACAGAGGTTTTCTCCCCAGCCTGCCCTCAGGACACTGGCTACCCATTGCAAAAATGGGGATCACAGCCCCATCCTCACCAGTCCCGGGGGCCAGCATGGGACTTGGTGACTGAGGCCCATTTCTGTTGCTTTAGATGGAAATCAGGCAAAAGGGCTCTTGACAGCTTCGCTTGTATTTATTTCTGGCTGGATCAAAGGTCCTGTCGGCAACCTGTCTTGATGTCTTGATTCCTGTTTTTCTTAGCTAATTTTTTTTTTCTGGATGGTGTTCACTCCACATAAGCTACTAAGAGGCTCCCAGGGAGTAAGAGGGCTAGAGAGGGTGAGAGAGAATGAGAGTGAGAGGAAAGAGAGAGAGAACGTGAGCAAGTGAGTCAAAATGGGCAGGATTTGGCTTCATCTTGATGTACAAAGTATACAGATTTGCACAGATCCCTGAGGCCTGAGATCAGCCACTCCTCTCCATGGTGCGAATCAGACAAGCTTGTGGTCTTTCCTGGGTTCCCAAGGGGGTGTGAACCACTCACGGGGCACCCAGTCAAGACCGGATTAGTAAAATACTAACAGCGAGCAGTCTTCTATCGGAAAGGAGTATTATCTAACGGTTAAGGACACAAGACCTGGAACCAGGCATCACTGGAATGTTCATCCTGCTACTTCCTACGTAACCTTGCGAAAGTGATTCACTCTCTGTCTGCTTCTGTGTCTGTAACACGGAGACGGTAATTGTTCTTACCTCGCAGAGGTGATCGGAAGGTGAAGTAAAATGATGGATGTGGAACACTAAGAAGGTTGCCAAGCATGAGGCCAGCCAGTATTAGTGTATTAACATTTATCAAGTGGGCATTGGACCTGTATTATTGTATTCGATCCTTACAACAGTCTTTGACATATTTTCTTTTACAGATTTTATCTGTTTGCAACCCATTTTGCAAGAGAGGAAATGGAGAAGGAGAAACTGGAACCGTTCGCCTACAGCTAATAAGGAGAACCACCAGGGGTCACAGCGTGGTTCGCCTGCTGGCTGATTGCAAGACCTGCGCTGTCGGTAATCTGGCTCGCTGGGCTAAGCAGAATGGGCAGTGCCAACGAGATGACTCAACAGCATGCCATATATTCGTGCACGAGGGCGGGAAGAGCAGGGCTCACTTGCCTGCTCAACTCTTCAGGTGCTTACTCTAACCACACAGATGAGGTGCTGTGAGCACATCACGGCAAAGGGAGATAAATCACCCCTTAGCCCTTCACCGCTGGATCCCCGGTCATGTCTGCAGGGAAGATTTGGGTCTGTGTCAACGCGAAGTGGGTCGGGCCACGAGCCAAGCCTGCAGCTCACATGGGGAGTGACTGCACCATTAGTGAAAGCTGTGGGCAACTCACAGCTCAGGGAAACTTGGCCTACAAACTGGTTATACCACCCTGGTTAGGGCACGGACAAAGCACTCACTGTCTAGACCACTCACGGAAGTTCTAGAGTGGACATGTGGGAAGACATCAAGGCTCCTGTGGGCTTAGGAAGAGAAAGGCTAGTTCGCTTCAATATTCCCTGATAAAAATACATTTACCCCTTGTATGTCAACATGATCCCAAAAATATCTACCATTTTCCTGCTTCAGTCAAAGCAGAAACTTGGAATATTTCTTTGAGAGTTTGAAATCTTCAAGGGCCCCAAGATCCTCCCCGGGAACATCAAAACCATCTGTCAACTCCAGATGGGACAAAGGGGGAATGGCCTGGGCTGTCTCTATCCCAGAAAAGGGCTTTGTTTTGTTTTGTTTTTTCTTTCCCTAATTTCTAATAGGCGCATGCCCTCTGTGTTCCCATGGAAATAGTAGCAACCGACATTTATTGAGCAATTCCTATGAAACAGGAACGGTGCTGATTCCTATATACATGTCACTCTCTTTACATTCATAACAAACTGCAAGTCGGCCCCGCTGGGTAATCGCACCCACCTTCTAGGCCAGAAAAACGAGGTTCTGGGAAATTAAAGGGCTTGCCCAGGGTCAACCCGGTGCATATGTGGAAGGGCTGGGTTTGGAGCCACCATGGACCTCCAAGGGCCACAATCCTAGTCCCTCTGCTATCCTGCCATCCCCTTCCTCATACCTGTTTTTAAAAGCACCTACCGCACATATTATAATTTTTCTTATTAATATGTCTGTTTCCCTAACAGTCAAGATAATCCTGACAACTGTTTATTAAAGAAGCACTTATATGTGTCAGGCGTTAGGCTGGTAGATTTGTACACATTTACTTTAATCCTGCTGACAGCCCTCTGCGTTGGGTGTCAGGTGCCCCATTACACAGATGAGCAAATACATTCAGGGAGGTTAAGGGCATGGCCTCAAGCCAAGGACCTGGGAAGTCGTGGAACCAGTTTGGGGAATCAGGTCTGAGGGCTCCAAAGCCCATGTGCTTTGTTCTGCACTTTTAGTGACTCCTACTCGTTGCCAGCTTCTCGAAGCCTGGGGTAGTGTTCCACGTTCTTAGTACCCCTTAGTGTCTGGCTGTGAAAAGAATGAACTAAAAAGAAAAAAAAAAAAGAAGGTAGAGTGAAGGAACCAGTTAGCTGGGTATCTGTTCAGTGTGGACATTAGATTTGCAAGCTGGTATAAAACCAACAGAAACAAGATATGTTTCTTTTTTAATGATCAACCAAAGAAGACTGGAAATAAGGATGAACCAAGTGCCAATCCCTTCCATCCAAGATGACTGAGTCCCCTATGAATACACTCATGTAGTCAACCATGCACTTGAGACCATCACTCAGATATTCGATAGACATCTGGGATTTTATGGGCACAGTCAATGTCCTGATCATTCCCCACCTTAAGACTGCCCCCACCTTCTCCATCTTTATGAACGGAAACTCTCTCTTTCTGGACCCTCAAACCCTGGCATCCTCCCTGACATCCTCCTGACTCTCAAACCCCATGTGAATCCAGCAGAAAAACCTATCTGATCTACTTCCAAAGTATCTCCTGAAAACTGATGACTTCTCACCTCTCCCACTGTTACCATCTTGGTTCAGACCACTATCACCACTGACCTGAGATGCAGCAACAGCCCCTCACGGAGCTCTCTGGGACACCTCTCTTCTGTCCCCTCTGGTTTATTCTCCCCTCAGCATCCAGAGGGGACCTGCTGACACCACATCAGATCATTTCATTCGTCTGCTCAAAATTGTCTGGCAGGCCCCCACCACAGGGCCTTTGCACATGCTTCCCTCTGCTCAGAATTCTTTACCTCTGGAAATCTGCAACCCTTGCTGCTCATTCCCCCCATTTTTTGGTTACCTTCTTGATGAGCACCCCCCAACTGACCTTTATAAAACAGACCCCTCTCCATTTTCCTAGCACCCGGAATTCTGTTATCTCCCTGAACCTGCTGTATTTTTCTCTGTATAGAAAAATACCTGCATCTATGGAATACTTATTATTATATACTACCACATAAGCTTCCTGAGGACTGGAACTGCTTGTGTCTCAAGTGAATCCTAAACACTTAGAACAAAGCCTGACAAAGAGTCAATATTTGTTGAATGAATGAATGAACAAATGAACGAATGAATGAATGGCTATCAGGTTATGGTTTTCTTTCACTCCAGCCCAGAAAAGTATACCATTTACTAGACCCCCCAAGTTCTCTGATAGAATTTTCTGTGATGATGGAGACATTCTACATCTGAGTTGCCCAACCCAGCATCTCCCAGCCACATGTGGGTATGGAGCATCTGAAATAGAGCAGGTGAGGTGGTCCTGTATTTATTTTTGCTTCACAGACTTTATTTTTTGGAACCATGTTCGGTTTATGGAAAAACTAAGCATAAAGTACCAAGAAGAGAATGCGTGGTCCGTTTTACTTCACGTTCGTTAATTTCCATAGCCAGCCGTCAAGTGTGGCGATCATTTTGGGCCAGGCAGGCCTCACCTGAAACCAGGAGGACAGGCCCTGGTCCTGTCCCCCACTGCCCAGGTGCGGTCAGCCCCAGGAAGGCCAGCAAGGGTTTTCCCCAGAAGGATTCACCAAAGCCCCAAAGGCTGCGTGGGCTCTTCCGAGCAGAAAAATTTACAGATCAGACTTAAGGAAGGAAGCAGGGCAGTGCAGGAAGTCAGACTGTTCAATGAAGACATGCCAATGGCAAAGAAGGAGTCTCCTGGCCATCTCATGAGTCTTCTCATGAATCCGCTCCTGGGCTTGCGGCCTGACTCCACTCCACGCCAGCCTCTCGAGGGCTTTCACTTCTGTTTGATCTCCCCTTCATGTTCTGTGCTCTCGTGGGGACCCACATCTGCGCCTTCTGCTTCTCAGCCACGTCCCACAGGGCCAAGGGCTACCTTGGGTCCTGCTACCCATTCTTCCCTCTCCCGAGCTTCCTCTATAATCTGGCTTTTCATCTCCATAACAACCAGGAAAGCAAACATCCCCCAGATACAACAAAGATTTTTTTTTTTTTTTCCTAAAGGGTGAAGTGAAAGAAGAGGAGAAAGACTACAGTCCAGGAGGGGAAAAAAGTAAATAAACATTGCCAACAAATAAATAGAGACCTTTCTAGTGAAGAGCAAAGGGACACAGAGCTGCCTGTAATTAGCGGCCACCACAGCCCCAAACAAAGTCAGACATTCAGCCCTTGCCACTTCGTTGCCATAGAAATGGGACCCGAGATCCGTGAGGCTGTCCTCCTCAAGTGATTCCTTCCCTGACCATGGCCACATCAAAGGGAGAGCCTTCCCATGCTCCCTGGTGGGTGGACTGTGCCCAGGACCCCACCGAAACTCTAAAGAGGGCAGGCAGGGGAGGAAAAAAGACCCAGTAGGCAAAATTCTGAAATGTCCCACGCCAGACACGTCAGCCCCTCAGGAGACACAGCAGGGGAAGAACAAAGCCAAGTAGGACCTTATGGGGTTTCCATCCCACGGATGTGCGTGCTGGCCATCGGGGACTGCCATGGGTCACGCTCTTTTTCACATTGGTTTTCATTCTTTTTTCTCTGCACATTAAACAAAATAATAATGTCCTCCCAGACACAGAAACTGCTTAGTAGTTATCGGAGGCGGGGGGAGGAATGCGTGAAGGTGTTCGAAAGTATGAACTACCAGTCGTAAAATAAGTAAGTTCTGGGGTTGTACTGCCTGGCATGGTGTTGTAGCTAATACTGTAGTGTATATTTGAAAGTTGCCGAGGATGTCGATCTTAAAAGTTCTCATCACAGGGCACCCAGGTGGCTCAGTCGGTTAAGCATCCAACTCTCGATTTCGGCTCAGATCATGATCTCAGGGTCATGAGATCGAGCGCCGCATTGGGTTCTGCCCTCAGCGGGGAGTCTGCTTGACATTCTCCCTCTTCCTCTGCCCCTCCCCCCACTCACACGCTCTCTCCTCTTTCTCTCTCTCTTTCTTACCAAAAAAAAAAAGTTCTCATCACAAGAAGAAAAGTCGGATATATCGAATCCCTATGTTGTACATCTGAAACTAATATGTTATATGTCGAATATACCTCAATAATTTTTTAAAAATTTTTAAGGAGAAAGGCGATTAAAAAAAAAAAAACAGGTGGCTAAGAGAAAGAAGATAAGGTTCTGATCGTATTGTTCCTATGGTTTTACTTCCTGTTTTTTACCTATTTCGTCATAGAGAGTAAACACGGTGATCCTTCGCATAGCTGTGTTTGCTGGTCAGGGTCCAGGCTGGAGACAGAAAGTCTAGTGGTTATTTCAACGGAGAGAATTTAACAGAGGGGATTGTTAACGAGGCAGTAGAGAAGTATACTGTTTATCCTGTTGCTTGTCCTCTCCCTGGAAGGTAATTAGCTTGCTGGTTATCATCTAAAAATTTCTTCACTTGCCATCTTGCAGGATGCAGCATCAATAAAGCTTCCTCTCCAATCTGAGTCATGCCAAGTGATTACCAAGCACAGTAAACAGTAGAGATCTAGCGAGCATGGTGAGGCATCACTGTGGTAGTAACTGTAGAAAACAGAATCCCTAAGGCCTGAGGAGCAAAGAGGCTGGGATCTGGGACCATACAACCCAGTCTGGGTGCAGGTGGGCCCAGCAGAGCTGAGCCCCAGACTTCCCGACGGGCCCTGCCTGGCTGGCACTGGCAGGACAAAGAGCCTGATTCGGAGTAGAAAAGTTGCAGAGTGGTTCCCCAGGCTGCCACTGAAGGGAATCCCTGCAAGCAGGGTGGTCTGAGAGCATCAGGAAGCAACCAGCAAGAAAGTCCCTCCTTCCTCCTCTGGCCATTGGTTCCCTCTGCCACCGACCTGCTGGCAGCACCTGTCACAGAAAAGTGGTTACAGAATCACCCCCTCAACAAAGCCAAGCCTAGAAGAATGGAATTGAAGCTAAGAGGCAGCAAGGACCCACCAGACACCTCGTCATGGTTCACTCGCTGCTGAGGTTAACGAGTCCCCCATGTCGGACACGGAGGCTCTTTCCAACCCTTTGCTATTATAAATAAGGTTTCAGTAATCATCATCAGCACCATCACCAATGTGGCATTAGCTGGCTGAATAGTGTAGCCTTTTTAGGGTTCTCGATGCCCATGGCCAACACAGCTCCCTGAAAGACCGTGTCAGTTTCAGGGCTTTCTATCAGAGAGCATTCTATATTGAGAGTGTGAAATGACTATGGGCTTTCACAGATGCGGCCCTCTCAGGTCCCCAAAACTTACTGTCTCGGGCTTTCTCTGTTTATCCCCAGAGAGCCACGGCTACCTTTTCTCTTCTCTTATCACAGAATGCTTCTCATTTGTCACTCACCTCCTACTCTCTGGTCCTGCCTCCCTTCTTTCTCCACACGCTCAGCAAAACGTACTGGTTAAGTGAGAGAGCTCTGGGACAGACTACTCACATCCACACCCAACTCCATCATTTGCTAATGGTGTGACAGTAGGCAGGTCGCTTGGTCTCCCTCAGTGCAGGCGGAGCTATAAAGCTCAGGTTCCCTTATTAACATGACAGTGATCACAATCCTGTGCACCTCCAAGGGCTAGGAGGCTCAGACGTGATAATGCAAGGTACCTGGTCTACATATCATGAGTTCAGTGAGAGCTGGTTATTGCTATTGGGATCGCTGACTTTATTTGTATTAGCTAGTAAGCTCACTGAGGACAGGAATCATGTCCTGGAATATTTTTTAAATCACTTTTCCTGTTTTTCATTAGGGTTCTGAGAAGTAGATACAGACAAGTTGGCTAAATCAAAGGGGGATTATTAAAATCAGGAGAATCTCAATGAAGAAGTAGAGTCTAGCCCTATGGGACCTGGGTCCCTCTCTCGCGGGCCACGTGTCTGCTCATTTTGACTGTATGCCACCTTGATTTATCTTCCCTGACTACCAGCTATGTTTAAAGACTCTAGCTCCTTCTTCTGCACATCATAAACAATCACAGGGCTCTGGTCCCAGCACTGGTGACCGTACAGGCACCTCCTGGGTCAATTCCTAAATGAATCATTGGGTTAACTTTGCCTATGGGCTACACTTGTTCTAACCATATTAGGATAAGGATCACAGGTCACCTAGCACAAGCATGCCTGCCTCAGTTTACTGCTCTGGAAAGAGTGGGAGGAGGGACAGTTCTGAGGAGGAGGAAGAGGAGGAGGAGGAAGAAGCATGTGCTGGGGAGATACTTCATTATGCCTGCTATTCTCCCCACATCACAATGCCCAGCAGAGAGCTGTATGCATAGAAGGGACACAATCATTCTTTGTTGATTAATATTCAGTGAGGATATTTCACTCCATTGTCTTCAAAAGCTCATTGCCACCCGTCTCCTGATAGTGCTTTTCAAACTCCCCCCAGAAATGCCTCCAAATGCAGAGAAGATCCTTCTGGTATGAGGAGTAGCCCAAAGAAGCCTATTCAAGAAGAAAATCCTTTTGAAGTCCTGCACTTTATCTTGGAAGTTCTGGTGACCTCTGACCTCTACTTTAAAGTCCAGTTACTTTACAATAACAATAACATTTCATCTACTTACTATTGAGTAAAATCAAATGCCAGAAAGATTGGCCATCGTTTTCATGCAGAATTTTCTACTCCCTGACAGCCTACGAATTACTGCACTAGACAGTGAGCTCCTTTGGGGAAAAACTTATATCCATGTGGTCGCTGTGGCATCCCCAGTTCATAGCATGAGGCTGAACACATAGCAAATATTCAACAAATATCCCTGGAATGGAAAAGTGAATGAACTACTGAGTGAGTGAGTGAGTGAGTGAGTGAGTGAGTAAATCAGGAGATGGATGATAGAGTTCCTGGGTAAGTGAGTGGATGGATGGAAAGATAGGTGAAGAGATGGTAGAATGGATGGATACATAAGTGGACAGATGGATGTGTGCATGGATGGATGGTAGAGTGGATGGATGGATGAGTGGATGGATGGATGGATGGATGGATGGATGGATGGATGGATGGTGGTATAGATGGATACATGAGTAGATGGACAGATGAATGCATGGATGAATTGATGGATGCATGGATATATGGATAGATACATGGATGGATGGTAGAGTGGATGGATAGGTGAGTGGAAGGATGGATGGATAGATGGATGGATGGATGGATGGATGGATGGATGGATGGATGGATGGATGGTGGTATAGATGGATACATGAGTAGACAGACAGATGAATGCATGGATGAATTGATGGATGCATGGGTAAATGGATGGATACATGGATGGATGATAGAGTAGATGGCTACAGAAGTGGATGGACAGATGGAGGCATGGATGTATGGATGGGTGTATGGATGGATGGATGGATGGATGGATAAATGAAGTATATGTATCCCATCTTGAGAAGCAATGAAATTAAAGTCTAGCCTGATCATCCTCTCAGTTCCCAGGATATCTTCTCACTTTCCCTGAGCTGAGACAAATAGCATCTGAACCAAGAACAACTGTCATACTCACCAACCACCTCCTAAAATATAAATGTCTTTTCAAAGGTAGGGCCCCACCTAGCACTGGTTTCTACTGCTGAGTCTAACCAGTTCTCCCCCAACATGATGGTCCTCTGATTTTATTTATTTTTTATTTTTATTTTTTTAGATTTTTTATGTATTTATTTGACAGAGAGAGATCATAAGTAGGCAGAGAGGCAGGCAGAGAGAGTGAGAGGGAAGCAGGCTCCCGCTGAGCAGAGAGCCCGATGTGGGACTCGATCCCAGGACCCTGAGATCATGACCTGAGCCAAAGGCAGCGGCTTAAACCACTGAGCCACCCAGGCACCCAGTCCTCTGATTTTATAATATAAACAGAAGTAAATGTGATTATGCATATGCAGGATAAACAGCAAATCAGAACCCCAGCAGTGAGAGCTAATTTCTGTTTTCTCTCTTTTTCCCAAACACAAGAGAAAGACAGTGGAGAAGGATGAAAGAGAGAGGGAAGGGGAACAGAGAAGGAGAGGAAGAGCAAAGAAGAAAAGAAAGAAGGTGGGTGCTATTTTCTGAGGGCTTTGTAGAAATCATAGGCTGTACACACTATATCATATATTTATTCAGCAAATAACTAGAGGGGGTAGGCAATTTCCTAAGTTCTTGGGGACATAGCTGTGAAAAGTCTACATGTATTCCTGCCTTCATGGAGCTTGCATTCTGTAGGAAAATCCATCATGGCTCTGTCAAGTGTTGGGTGAGATTGCTGGATTTTAAGTGTGACATTCCATCCCTCATATAGGAGGAAGCCAAGGCACAAAAAGGTTAATGATGCTCTGGGATAATCATCAAAGCCTTTCTAAGGGACTTACACATAATAATTTAAAAAAAACCAGCATGAATGCAAGAATGAAGGGAGAATGAATTAATGCCCTGTCTCTCTAATAGAACAAGCTCGCTTAACTCACATCTTGCAAAGATCCATCTCTGTGAAATCTACAAGGGGATGTTAAACGACTTCATACATTCACAATAAATCCATATCATTTTGAGCTCCGACTTGACTCCCCAGGGACATAATGATCAATGTACAGTCACACTCCTGAGTGTTTTCAGATAAAATAATTAGCATCAGTAAAATGACATGGAGATTTATTCTGCAGCCCGGCCTTCTTTACATGCTAATCGAATCTCTACACAGTGTGTTAATTGTGCTCAGTAGCTAGGCAAATCCTAAACTGCCTTGCCCAAGGGAGGTCAAAACGACCCAGACAGAAGCTGGGATCAAAAAGACTGATTTCCACTTCAATTTTTAATCTTCCTTGACTGATCCGGAATGTTCTAATTCCCTTAAAAGACTCAAACCATAAACCTTTTTGTCCATTTCAACAGATAATTCTCCTTCTCACTCCCCCTGAATCCACTCTGTCATTAAATCCTGGCCCTCCCACCTGGAAAATATTGCCTGAAAGTGTCCACTGCTCTATGAGTCAACCATCAGCTCCAGGTTTGAGCAATCCTGGCACCTTACGTAGTCATCACAAAGGGTCTCCCCACATCTACCCATGTGTCCTCCAATCCATTGTCCACACTGTTGCCAGACTGGTGTTTTCAAAAGCAAATTTCATCAAGCTCACTATTTCAAAATTTTCACTGACTCCGCAGAACCCCCAGGGTTGTGTTCTATGGCTTCTTTGGGCCTACAGGACATGGCCTGGGCTAACCTTCCTGCTTCACTTCTCAGCACATGCTTGCTTTCATGTTCACACCAGCCACACAAACCCGCTTGTCCTTATTCTGGCACTCAGACTGGATTTATTTCACCCCCTTTCACACATCTGGTTCTCTCTGCCTGAAATAAAATTCTTGTTCCTTCTTTGTATCAGTTAGCTATGCTGCATAACAAATTATCACTACTTAGTGGCTTAAGGTCAAAATACATTTATTACCTCCCAGTCTCTGTGGGTCAAGGGTCTGGGTCTGGCTTCACTGGGTCCTCTGTTTTGGGGTCTCCCACAAAGTTACAACCAAATACCTTGGGGCTGAGTTCTCACCTGAAAGCTCACCAAGGAAAGAACCCACTACCAAGCTCTCTGGGCTTTTTATAAGATTCAGCTTCTCACGAGCTGTTGGTCTGAGAGCCTCGGTTCCTTGCTGGCAGTTGGCTGGAGGCTGCTCTCAATTCCCCATCACCGGAAACACTCTGGAATATCTCTTTCATCTGTGCATGCAAGCCAAGACAGCAAAGGAGAGGGTCCACTAGCAACACAGAAGTTACAGTCTTACGTAGCAGTATAACAGAAAAGACATCACATTGTTTTGGCTCTATGCTCCAATAGGAGAATGTCCCAGGTCCCACCCACACTCAAGGGCATAGACACCAGGAGTCAGGGATTATGAGGACCATCCTGGAGTCCATCTGCCATGTTCCTCATCTCGCCTGACAAAAGACCATCTTCCTTCTCATCTTTGTTCACAGGTCAATTCTTCAGAGAAACCGTCCCTGAAACTTCCAACCAAAATCGCTCCCCAGCCCTAACGGGCTCACATGGTGACCTGCATTTCCCTTCAATGACACCTATGCTCTTTGAATCACTTGCTTCACAATTTGTCTTCACCAATATACCTGTTAAGTTCCATAAGGACAGGGTAAAATTCTGCTTATAGCTGCATAGCCAGAGTCTTGCTCAGAGATGAGCTGGTCTCTTGGGATGCTCAATAAATACATTTTTGAGTGAATGAATGAATGAATGAATGACCAAACAGAAATACTATGAGCACACAATTGTCCCAGACTGGGCAATTTACAAAACTGCCCAGACCCTCAGATATTAACCCCCTTCAATATCTCTCCCTGATTTTATCCTCCTTGCCCCCTACAATGCTGGGGTAGGAGGAGATCCTGAAATTTTGGGGGAGTTCTCCTGGGAAAACTGAGGAACAGCCCCTGGAAAACAGTCCCATGCTTCATTCTAAAATGTGTGTTCTTTCCTACTCAGTGATATTTATTCATCAACCCATAAATCCAAAGGAAAACCGAAACCACTGTTTACTTTCAATATTAGTTCAGGAAGAAGAGAGAGGGCTGGAGAGGGAAGTAGTCGTTCCTGAGCACCTGTTATGTGCCAAGCACCATACTGTGTCAATACTTGTGAAAACGTTCCAGATAAGGATTTTTAATCCCCGTTTTTCAGATAGGGAAGCAGCCTCAGAAGAGGGGAAGTGAATTTCGAGCAGCGAGCCAGTCAACCAGCTGGTGTCAGGGAGCTGGGTTCCAGAGTGTGCTGATTTTCCTGAGGTCTATATGCCCACCGTGGCCAATCTCAAGCCATTGATGGTTTAACAACGGGTTCCTGCAATTCCTAAATCCTGATCAGGTGTCTCTCAAAGCCTGTGAATGCAGGCTTGGGCACCCCACTGAAGCCCCTCCGGAACAGGCCAGGGGCTCAGTTTCCTTTCTGTCATCTCTCAGCTTCCACCAGATAATCACCCTGCCGAGATCTGGGGCTCCTAGAGATTTGACGCTTTGTCCAGCCCAGAGCCTTGCTGGAGGGTAATGCTCGGTAAATATTTGTTGTATCATTGTGATTGGAATTGTCAAGGGCAGCCCAGGAGGAGCCAGATCACCCCCCACCCTGCCCCAGCAGAGCCTCAATGAGCACAGAGGCAGCTGCAGAGGCAAACACTGGGAAGGACTGGAGACCTCCCATGGTGATGGCCCTCCTGTGGCTAAAGTAGCTGAGCTGGGGGGTTAGGGGGGGATAAGCAAACCAGGGTGACGCCAGCTTGGTGGGGGACTGGCAGACACACCTCTCCTCTCTCTGCCTCCCTAGCTCCTGCTGCTGCTAAGCTGTTGCCCAGCAGATGGATTTGTGGACTTAGGATCTTGGGAGTCCAGGAGTGAAAGCTCATGTCTGTGAGGTGCCGGAGACACACCTGGATCCTTCTCACCTGCCCCAAGGCTCCAGAGATAGAGATATGTAGGAGGCTGGAGCCGAGCAGGATGCTGTCTCTTTGTTTATTCATTCAACAACCACCTGTTGAAGGTTATGTCCTAGGCAGAGTGAAGTAGCGATGACTTCTAAGTTTGTCCTTGACCTCATATGGAATTTGCTCTCCGGTGGGAGGGAGAGAGAAATAATCAAAATGTGGCCTCAAGATACTTCTACTGCCTGCTAACCACAGAGGAGAAGGGGAAGAGCATGAAGGGGGCATCTAATCCAGACTACAGAATCCAGGAAGGCTTCCTGGAGGAAGTGATATTCAAGGTGAAGCCAGTTTTATTGAGACCAAAATAGAGGAAGGAACACGCCTACTATATCATGTCATCTAAGTCGACATATATGGCCACCTTTCATCAGCCTTGCCTTTCTTTGTCTAAGACTAGTCAATCTTGTCTTCTGTTACTATATAGCCCATCGCCCACAACTTAGAGGCTTCCAACAAAAACCATTTTCTTCTGCCTCACGATTTCATGGTTCAAGACATTTTTTGAAGCGTAATTGACACACCATGTCCTGTTAGTTTCAGGTGTATATCATAGTGATTCAACACTTTTATATGTTACAAAATGACCCCCAAGGTAAGTCTAGTTATCATGGGTTGAGAATTTGAGCCTGGCTCCACTGGGTGTTTTCCCATGCTGCAGGGTGTTGGTGGATATCACTTGGTGTTAATGAGTAGGAGAATGGGCTGATCTGGAGGGTCCTGGTGAGCTTTCCTCATCTGTGACTGGAAATTGTGCAGGGGCAGATGGAAGGCTGAGTCCATCTGGAATTGGTGACCGGAATGACTGTCCATGACCTCTCCGCCTGGCAGTCTTGGGAGACCCGTGGATCACGGCTCAGAGCTTCCAGAGCCTGCACAGCAAGATCTAGGCAGTGAGGCTTCCGGGTCCTTGAGACTTAAGCCTGAAATCTGGCGCAGCCCTACGCCTGCTGCATTCTATCTATAAGACATTAGAGAGCCTTCCCAGATTCAATAGGAGGAAACAGAGATCCCATCTCTCCATTGGAGAAGCATCAAAGAAGTTGAAGATAATTTTCCCTCCTGGTCAGACTCATCAGAAGTTGCAAAATAGTACAGAGAGTTCCTTACTCTTCACTCAGCTTCCCCCAATGATAATATCTTATATAACCACGGTGTATTTTCAAGAACAGAAAACTGATGCCAGTGCTTATTAATCTTATTCCGATTTCTCCAGTTGTCACATGCACGCATGTGGATGCACACGCACACCCATGTGTGTGTCGTGTGCACATTTCCATGACATTTTATCCAGGTGTGCATCTGAGTATCATCATCAAAACATGGAACTGTTTCATCAGTGCAAAGAGCTGCCCTCAAGAGGACAAGTTGAGTCCACCACAAAGTCTAGACAAAGTTGAGATCAGAGGGTGGTTCTCAGCTGGAGGCCCAGCTCTGCTGGGTAACAGCTGAGTGACATGGCCGCTAAGCCTCAGTGTCTCTATCTGGGAAATGGGTCAACACCACCACACCAAGGGTTTGTGGTGGGAATTCGATGAGAGAAGCTCTAGAGATCAGATTTGGTTTGACATCAAATCCCAGCTTCAGGCTTCACACTGCCTCTGTGACCCCAGGGAAATGAGCTCCTGCTCCTTGCAGGGCAGCTCGTCAGCCAAACTGGGACACAACGGCGTGAGAATGTCGTGAGCAGTATGGGAGAAAATGCGTGTAAAACCCTCATCCCTACGCCGTGGAGAGAGTCTTAAGAGTCTGTTTGGCACTCATCGGCGCCTCCCAACTTATTCATAATCCTGGCGTCTCCAAGAGTTTGCATATTTACATACCAGGCTCCGTGGTAATTTGGTTTGGTTGGTTGTGTAATCGGTTAGGTCAGATCCTACATGGGTTGTACGCAGTGTATTGCTTAAAATAACCCACTTTTCAAATAATTCTAAATCAAAGCATCCCTCACTCGTTACTTTGAATAATTACAGACCCGTGTGGAATGACAGTCCCCAAAAGGGTCTTCACCGGATGAGAGAAAACCCAATGTGAATCATCCAACCATCCAATCTGAACACATTTTTAATGAAGATGCTATATTTGGCTCTCAGCTCCCAGGATCCAAACCTCCCCCTTGCCTGCAGTGTTCCCCAAGGAAATAGGACACTGGAAAATGAAAGCAATCTTCCCCTTGAGACAAAGGAAGGATTTCCCCTTGTTCTTGAGGCTGGCATCTTCTCGTTCCCAAGAATTCCCGCTCGTGCCCTGACATACTCCTCCCCTCATGTCACTTTCAGCCTGAATCCATTTCTGGAATGGACGGTCGTTGTGTCTGGAATCAGAGTAGCATCTCTGCTGAGGTCCTGAACAATGGGGGTGGGTCTGAAGTCTCCAGGCTTTCTCCCGCCTGCTGTCTCCTTCCCTCACACGTTCCATGTGTCTGTGTTCCCAGGAGCGTGCAGACTCAGAACCATGGCTCTGGGATGGCCTTACTCAGGGAGAACTTGAACAGAAGCAGCCGCATCGCGTGACTTAAAAAACAAACAAAAAAAACAGGCAGCTTCTGAAGTCTGTCATATACCCAGGAGACACTGGCCAGAAATCAAATTATGACCGTTTTGAAGGCAACACGAGTATTCCTTTGTTCATCTGCTCTTTGAGGGAGCCTTGTGCCGGCTCCTTTTCTAGAACACCACGAAATTCTCCTGGTACGTGTTTGCTGGAGGAAACACACAGGTGGCTGTTTTCTGCTCAGCCTGAACACAGCATGAATGGACAATGATAAACCCCACATGCATCCCGAGTCAGACCCCCTGCCTTAGTGACTGTGGATACAGAACACCTTCTGCATTCATGTGCTGACTCGCTCGCATTCAGAGCCACTTCTATTATATTTTTTAAAAGGAAACCACCCTTTCTTGCACGCTCTGAGGCCTTCTGGAGAGATGGGTCCACACCATAAAATCATGCATCCCAAACTTTGATGCACACGCCAATCTCCTGGGGCTCTCATAGGAATGCAGACCCCTGACTCAGAGTGTCCAAGGTGGGCCCGGAGACTCTCCATGTTCCCTGCTGGTTTACCCAGGGGACACTCAGCCATTGGTCTGGGGACCACACATTGAGTAGCAAGACTTTGAAGCAGTTCAGTGAGGGAGCATTGGGAGAAAACGTAGCAGGGTCCTTAGCAATATTTTCTCATGAGAAATATTATCTCCTGGGCGTCAAGACCTTTCAAGGAGACCCATGACAATAGCTCCTTCTCCATATGCTCTTATACAATGTGGCCTTGCCATGTCCCATCCAGCAGCGGGGTCTATGCTGCCCCCCACGATGGATCACGGTGGGCCATGACTGCTTTTGAACCAACAGAGCCCGACAGATAGAATATGGCAGAAGCGAAGGTGTGACTTCAGAGGTCAGGTCTTAAGGAGAAGTATAGCTTCCATCTGCCCATTGGGATGCTCACACTGGACCCCTGAAACTCTAAGCAACAGGTCCAAATAAGCCTGAGGTCACCAGACCGTGAGGAAGCCCAGGCCACATGGAGAGGCCACATAAAGTGCCGAGTGAAGGCACTTCCAAAGGAGGCCGGCCTCCAGCTATAGGGAGACTCCCAGCCATTCAGCCCTGCCCAACGAAGACCTCAGATGACCTGGAGCAGAGACAAGCTATCTGCACTGTCCTCTGTCCAAACTCTGACTCACTGAATGTTACAAAGGAAAATGGTTGATTTATTCCACCAAATGTGGGGATACTTTGTTACACAACAAGACCACTGGAGCAAAGTGTCTCTGGTCCGAATAAGAATGAGCCTAAGTACGAGATATCCAACCATCAGTCAAGACTGCAGAGCCTCTATTCACTTGCTCACCCCTCATTCATTCATTCATGATCTCGGGATCCTGGGATGGAGCCCCACTTCCGGCTCCCTACTCCCCTACTCAGAGGGGAGTCTGCTTCTCCCTCTCCCTCTGCCTCCTCCCTTGCTCATGCTCTGTCTCTCTCTCTCTCTCAAGAAATAAGTAAATAAATTCTTTTTAAAAAAATTAAAAAAAAAAAAAGAAGCCAAAACACCACTGGCATGGGTTCAAATCGCAGCTCTACCACAGACGGAGCTGAGTGACTTCGCACCTGTTACTCAACCTCTCTGTGCCTCAGTTCCATCATCTCTAAAGTAAGATGAGTGTCAGTGCCCACTTCATAGGGCTGTTGAGAGGGTAAAACGCAGATGCTTAGTCCCATGTCTAGCACTTGGAAGCCTTCAGTAAATATTGACGGTCACTTTCATTATCTGCGCATACGCAAGGTCCTGACCCACCCAAGTTCAAGTCAACTGCCACCTCCCTCCACCTGCTGATTGATCTGTGCTTCCCTGAAGCTGGCCGAGCCCTGGAAGCTAAAGCCAGAATTAACAATGTGCAGGCACTCCCACCAGCCTTCTGAGACAGCTCACCTAACAAATGTCCCCAGATCCAGGCTTCCAGAAACTAAAGGAGAAAAAAAGTGCACATCCAGGTTGAGGACTAACTTGTTTTCAAAGGAGGAAAGAGCAGAAGCTCCAGTAAACTGAGCTGTTTACCCATGGTCCCAAAGGCCAGATGGAAAGGATCAGGAAAAAGGACTTGTGTTCTCTCATCTGACTGATAACCAAACACTCCTCACTTGGGTTGTAAGCCCCCAGAGGCTCACCTCTGGGAATAAGGATGTTTCTTCTCCCCAACACAGATAGGACCTTCCAGGCAAACATCTTATCACTGAGATTTCTCGTAAGCCCCCATAGGGCAGAGATCCAGGCCCAGAGCTCCAAATCCCTGACCCACAATGGACATGAATCATTCACAAGGGTGGGGTGGGGTGAATGCTTCGTGTAATTCACCTACAATGCCGGCTCCCGGGGACACCATCCCCACCCCAAAAGAACACTCAGTCTTCAGCATGTTTCTAGAAGAAAACGCTAGACGGTCCGAAAATAACAGCCTCCAATAAGTATACCCAAGAAGCACAGAGGAAAGACACGGGAACCAGGTAGGGTGTGTTTTGGTGGGGGTTCCCAGCAGCACTCCTGGTTGGGAGGTGTTGATCGCTCAACGTCAAGGTTTCTCTGTGCTCTCGGCCACCTGACTATCCCTGAGTTAACGGAATCCTGAGGGCCTTGAGTTAGAAACAAGACGGGAGTCAGCAAGGACAGCCCAAGGGCCAAATTCAGTCGCCTCCTCTTTTTATAAAGAAAGCCGCACTGGCACACAACTGCACTGTTCGTTTGGGTATTATCTTTGCTGCTTTCATGCCTCGGTGGCAGAGTCGCGTGTGTGTACTGACGAATTTGAAAACCAGCATCCGTAAGTGTGAAACAGACGGAGGTGAGGGCCCAAGCACCTTGCAAACACGGCAAGTATGCGTTCAGAATGTGCTGGGTGAGGGAGGGAAGCTGCCAACAGGGGACGAAGATGCCTTCCTTCTAAGCCTCAGCCTGCTCTCTTTGCTTTGCCCAGCAGCCTCAAAATTTAACATGGGACCCTGGAGGGGGAGCTGGAATGTTTTTACCCAGACCCACCCCTCTCCACAGAAGAACGGCAGAAGCAGGTGTCTCCCGACCCAGTAAGTCCCTGAGTTGTATGTTGAATGTCTGCTGTTAAATGCCCACAGCTCCCCATGGGAGGAGATACAAGACCGACTGTAATGCAGCAATCTGGCTTCTTTCAGAAGAATGTGAGTTTCAAGACGACTTCTCAATTTTCTGGCCGTCCCCAGCAGCCTTCCTCTCAAAGTTGGGAACTTCCTTCATGTAAGTAGCTACACTCCAACTCTCTCCGCTGTCTTTTTAAGCCTAGAGCCAAGAGCTAAAGGTCATGGGCACATGTGAAGGCCAGTGCCTCCGAACCGACTCCGGATCACCAACTGCCCCTTCCACATCCCGAGCTCTGATGTTTTTGCTGAAGGCAGAGATGCAGAGTTAATCCTGTCACACCCGTTTAAGGCACCTCAAGGATTTGCCAAGATCTTAGGATTCAATCTCGGATTTCCAGTGGAGCCCAGTTCTGGCTCATGCCTACCTCACCCCTGTGGCTTCAGCCCACTGCCCCTGAGTCTCTGCGCTCCGGCTGCACTGAGTTTTGACAGCTCCTGGGTTGAACCCTTTCCTGCCCGAGGGCCTTTGAACATGCTATTCCCTTGGCTAAGAATAACCTTTCCCCTATGCTTCCCTTGGTGAATTCCTACTCAGTTTTTGGCGGAAGGAGACCTTCAGATTCCCTCCTGTAAATTAGGCTCCTCTGTTACTCACTAGGGATAGTCTCTCTCTCTTTCTCTGAAATAACAAGGAAATTTTAAAAATACAATCTAACATATGGAAAACGAGACCCACGAAAGAGATTGCAAACTCAAAACATACAGAGCTTAGGCAGCTCATGTCACAGAGTAAGAAAAGGCAAAATACATGTAAATATCCACTGCTACACACATATAATACAAAATTATTAGTTTTGACTAATAATTAATTAACTAATAATTCTACATGGGCACACAAGATACTTCAATCATGAATCTTACCCAATTATGTTTAAAATTTAAAAGGTTTAAAGGAGAAACTTAAAATAGTCTTGTTAAGTTTTTCTTTCTTCACTGTCACTCCATCGATTTTTAACTAGAAATCTTATACTATTTTTTCTTTTTTTCTCCCATCTTATTTTTTTTTTTTAAGGTAAGAATGCTTACTAAGAAGATCTACACCCTTGGCAGATTTTTAAGGATTTAGTACAGTATCGTTAGCTAGAGGCAGTTTGCTGACCAACAGATGGCTAGGGCTTATTCATCCTACACAACACACTTTCCACCCTTTAACCAGCACCTCCTGGTCTCCCTCTCCAACCCAGATACTGGTATCCGCCATCTTTGTTGCCATGAGTGTGACTATTTAGGACTCTACGTGTAAGTGGTATCATGTGGCAATTGTCCCCCTGTGTCTGGTTTATTTCACTTAGTAGAATGTCTTCCAGGTCCATCTATTCTGTCACAAAAGGAAGGATCTTCTTCTTCTTCAAGACTGAATAATATTCATTGTATGTAAATATCACATTTTCTTCCTCCCCTCATCCACCGATGGGCCAGTAGGTGGCTTCCATGTCTTGGCTATGGTGACTAATGCTACAGTGGGCATGGGGGTGCGGATAGCTCTTTGGGGTCCTGATTTCAATGTCTTTGGATATATACCCGGAAGTAGGATTGCTGGATCATACGGATGTTATAGTTTTAATATTTTGAGGAGTTCTGTACTGTTTTTCCATAGTGACGGCCATTTACATTCCCAACAATAGCACACAAGGATTCCTTTTTCTCCACATCCTCACTAATACTTGTTATCTTTTGTTTGGTTGGGTTTTGTTTGTTTGTTTTATTTTGTTTTGTTTCTATTAAGAGTCATCTTAACTCAAAATGGACTAAAGGCTTAACATAAGCCCCGAAAATGTAAAACCCCTAGAAGAAATCACAGGAGAAAAGCTTCTTGATGATTTCTTGGATATAACACCAAATGTATGGACAACAAAGGGAAAAAATAGACAGATGACATCACACTGAACAGCTTCTGGAACAGCGAAGGGAACAATCAAGAAAATGAAAAGGCAGACCACAGAAGGGAAGAAAATATTTACCCTTTATAGCTGATAAAGAGTGCAAATCCAGAATACATAAGGAATTCGATTACAATAAAATATCTAACTTTATTTTAAAATGGGCAGAAGACCTGAATAGATATTTCTCCAAAAGAGACATCCGGATGGCCAACAAGTATATAAAAAAGTGCCCGACATCACTGATCTTCAGGGTAATACAAATCAAATATATGATGAGATATTATTTCATACCTATTACAAAAAATTTTTACATTTTTTACTTAAAACTTAGTAAAGGTTTATTTTCAGAATATAAATGGCTTGATGAGTCAGTTAAAAAAAAAAACAAAAACAAAAAAAAAAAAAAATTGAAACAGAAACAGAGAGAGAGAAATAACGTAATAGAAAATAGGCCAAAGACTTGAACAAGCATTTCATAAATATGAAAAGATGTTCGGCCTCTAGAGTAATCATAGCAATGCTAGTTAAAAACAATGAGATGCTACTGTACACTCACCAGAATGGCCACAAGTTCAAAAGATGGATGATACCAAGTGTTGGCAAGGATATGAAGCAATTGGGACTCCTACACATTGCCGGGAGGAATAGTATTTGGTGCAAACATTTGGAAGACAGTTCAACATACATACATTTCATCCTTTGATTCCACCCCTAAGAATGTACCTGACTGAAATGAATGCACCAAGAGACAGGAAGAATGTTCACAGTGACGTCCCTTGCAATAATTGGAAGCTGACAACAAATGCCCATGAACACTGGAATCCACCAATGCATCCTAACGGATCCGTACAACAGAATGATGTCCAACAATAAACAAACAGCTTCACACACACCAGAGACAAAGCTCATGGTCAGTTTTGCGCAGAAGAAACCAACCACAAAAGAATACATTTCAGGGGCTCCTGGGTGGCTCAGTCAGTTAAGCGTCTGCCTTCAGCTCAGGTCATGATCCCAGGGTGCTGGGATCGAGTCCCGGGTAGTGCTCCCTGCTCAGTAGAGAGTCTGCTTCTCTCTCCCGCTCTGCCCCTCCTCCTGCTTGTTCTCTCTCTCTCTCTCAGTCTCTCTCAAATGAATAAGATCTTTAAAAGAGAAAAAGGAATACATTTCAGTAATGGAACCAAGCAAAAGTCACCACTGGCGTTCCTTGTGGGGAAGGGGTCAAGTCTAGTGGTGGGTGAGACACAGAAGGGTCCGAGTATGGTGGGATGGGTGTTCACCTTGTGATTTTATTAAGCTGCACATTTAAGTTTTAAGGTTTTTTTTTCCTTCCTAGAGATACACTACAATTTATAAGAAGGTTTACAAAAATCAGAAACCCCCACAGTTGCTGCCTTCCGACTTCAATGGGTGGTTCCCTCCCTGCAGCCAAAGCTTCCCAGGAGCACTGTTTGCCTTAGCATCGGGAGGCTAAGTGCGCTGAGGCCCATCATCAGACCTCCCTCCTCGGGCCCAGCCACTCTGATACCTCCGGTTGGCCTCTGGCCAGCTTCCTCTACTCCTGGGGTCTTTTGTGCTTCTCAGGTGGATGTGTTTTCCCAGCATGCTCCAGCCCCTTCCGTCAGAGGCCTGGAGGGCCTGGGTTTTGTTTCCTCAGCGACACTTTCCCCTGTAGGCGGCTTCAAATGAATCCCGTGGAAGACAGAGAAATGAGAGAGTATTAAAAATGTCAGCGGCAGATCCTGAGAGGCACAGCTGGGTAAATAGAGCCGGTGGAGATGTTTTCATTAGTGGCTTTATGGTTATGCTCACTTAAGTTATGGATTTAAGGTAGGGGGTGGGGTGGGGGAAGCGGCCTGAGGGTCTTCCAGCCATTTCCGGACCTGCTCAGACCAAAGCATCGGACACCGTTAGATTTGGGGGAGCTCCCTCCGTTTTGGGGGTCCTTGCCATTTTAGGAAATGGCATACCTCTGCAGTGCCCCTTGACAATGAAGTTGCCGCCCAGGGATGGAAACTTAAAGTTCCCTTTCTCGTGGATTTCCCTGGGAAGCTTGGTTAGTTTTCAAATGGGAAGTGGGAGACGGAGGAAAATTTCTGGTCAGGTGTCACAGTCACCATCTCAGAAGCAGCTGCAGATAAATGCTGTCTCTGGGAGTACAATGTCCCGGTGGGGCAAGTCGTGAACACTCATGATCTGGGTCAGAAAGAGGAGGGTTCAAATGCAAGTTTACCAGCTTGGTAGGTCCATGACCTTGGGGAAATTATGTAAGATTCTGTTCCATCCTCTCTAAAATATAAGTAACCCAGCATTTATAGCACAGTGTTTTTGTGAGATTAAATGAATATATACCTATAAAGCTCTTAACACAGTACCAGGCACACCGCAAACACTAAATACGTATCAGACACTGTCAATGTTAGAATATGTCTTCCCAACAAAACCGTTATCTTGAAATATCTGCACTCCCGTGTTCGTTGTGGTGTTCTTCCCAATAGCCAATGTATGGAAGCAATCTAAGTGTCCATCAACAGATGAACGGGTCAAGAAAATGTGGTGCGTGCATACACTGGACTATTACTCCATCTCAGAGAAGAAGGAAATGTTGCCACTTGTAGCAACGTGGATGAACTTGAAAGGCATCCAGCTAAGGGAAATAAACAAGACGGAGAAAGAGAAGTTGCATGGTGTCACTTATATGTGGAGCCTTACACAAAAGAGAAACAGAGTTTCATAGAAACAGAGTAAAATGGTGGTTGCTAGGGGCTGGGGGTGGGGGAAATAAGGAGAGGTTGGTAAAAAGGTACACACCTTCAGTTGTCAGGTAAATGAGGGCTGAGGATAACATGGTGACCATAGTTGGTAACACTGTGTTGTATAACTGGAATTGGTTGCAAGTAGAACTTAGACGTTCACTCACACACACGCATGGGCACACACACACACACAAATGTGCACATGTGCGTGCATGCACCAGGAAGGATAAGTATGTAAGGTATGGACGTGTTAACTAACTCAATGGTGGGGGAGGGGGTGGTCTTTTCACAAGGTAGCCATACGTCATATAACAGAATTTACACCGTAAACATCTTACAGTTTTATTCTAGTCAGTACCTCAGGGAAGCTTAATAGCATTAGATGTCTTTCCAAAATACGTAATATTTGAGTGCTGTCTCCACAGAGTAGAGTGATACTAAGAACTCAGGGTATTCTCATTCACACTGCTTTGTAACAATCCACCTCCCGGGTGTAAAACTACAACTGTTTTATCATGCTCATGCATTCTGTGAGTCAAGACTCAGGCAAGGCACAGAGTGAGTGGCTGGTCTTGGCTCCACGATGTCTGGCGTCAGCCGGGAAGACTTCAACACCTGGGACTAGAGAGACTGTTTCTAAGTGTCTGGAACCTTGTCGACAAGGTCTGGAAGGCTGGGTTCCGACAGGCCTGTTAGCCCAAGTGTCTTCCAGGGACTTCTCCAATATGGCGGCCTCAGGGTGGTTTGATTTCTTTCCCAGGGGCTAGCGTTCCAGTGAATAAGGACCTTTTAGAATCTAGCCCTGGAAGTCACAAAGCGTCGCTTCCGCGATACCCTCCCGGTCCGGCAGTCACAAGCCCACCCAGATCCAAATGGAAGAGCCATAGATGTCATTTCCCCAGGAGAAGAGTGTCAAAATATCTGTGGGCTGCTTTTGTGTATGTGTAAACTATTCGGGGTTTATTCTGTGCCAAGTTCCAAGCGAAGTTCTTTCTACACATGGTCTCATGGGATCTTCAAAATAAGGCAGTATTTTGTAATATGGAGATAAGAAAACTGAGGTATCAAGAAGTGGTTTCTGGCCTAAGGTCAAGCAGCTTGTCATCTGAACACACATCTGTCTGAAACATGTTATTCGGGTTCAAAGTCAATGTTCTCGTTAACCCCCATAAATATTGAATCCCTCATAAATATATATATATATATATATATATATATATATATATATACGTAAGTAAGTAAATGTTAGATGTGATAGGTAGACAAAAGATCATGGATGACAGACTGATAGACAATTAGGCAGATGACAGGTAGGTAGATAGATAGGTAGATAGGCAGGTAGGTAGGTAGATACAGATACCCGCCCCACAGTGAACAGGATTCCTAAGGGACTGCAGGATCCCTGCAAACCCAAATCTACATGAACTCTCTGAGGGAAAGAGGAACAGAATTCTTGGAAACCTAAAAGAACACAAATACTCCTGAGAAAGCCACCTCAGAACACAGGCAAGAGCCTCCTAGGGGGTGTCTCCGAGATGCTAAACATCTGCCTACTTCCAAATATTTGGATGACGGACTACCATATTCTGTCCGACTTTTCTTCCGTTTGTTTGATAAACACAGCTGGCTTAAAAATGAGTAGTGGAAGCTAAATGAAGGGAACCCTTAGAGATCTTCTCCTCTAAAGCTCCTCTTTATACAAATGAAGGGAACTATACAACCATGAGGGGCAAGGGGCTTGGGCAAAGTTACCCACCCAGTGGCTCTGACATCTTTCTTTCAACATGAGTTGAATAGAATCTGTCCCGAGATAAATGAGATGTATATTAAGATCCAATGATCTACCTTCAGGAAAAATCTTATGCAGCTCTCTACAATGCTGGTCATGGTAGAGAACTGGAAGCAACCCTAGGTGTCCAGCTCTAGGGGAGTGATACAGAAAATGTGGGGCAGGTGCACTACAGAGCCCCAGGCATTAGAAACAACTACACATACACAGGACACACACACATGTGTCTTAATATGTTCATAGGACGACAGGGACAGTTTTTTCCACTTGGTGTTGAGTCAAAAAACATTAACCAAATGAGATTTTCAGCTCACGGACTCTTATGTAAAATGAGTACATGCACAGAAACTATATGTTTTTAAAGGGAACCTATTTAAGGATGTATTCAGGACATATGAATGTGAACGCCTTTAGGTGCCTTTAGGGAGGAGGTAGATGAGAATGGGGGACGGAGCAAAAAGGGAAAATACAATGCATATAACACAACGCGATACAATGAAGCTGGAGAGGTGTTTGGTGTATTCCAAGTTGATAACATGTTCATCAAACGAGGACCATGATTACCTCTACTCTGCAGATGAGGTGAAAAGAAATCCCTCTCATGCTTCAGTCCAGTGATATCACAGGAAATACCAGGCATTCTTTGCCTGCTCACAACACCTCCAGCTCTTGGCCAAAGGTCCATTGAATAAGGTGGAAGGGTGAAAGAAACCTTTAAAAATGTCCTTTAAAAAATTGTCCTTTAAAAATCCTGTTTTCACCAGCCATCATGGGCTCAAGCCACATGGGAAATATGGAGCCGGTTTCCACTTTCAGGACTCCAAGAACCTGCTCTTCTTCCACATTTCCCCAGGACTTACATCTCAGCAGGCAATCACCCCGGGCTCGGGGAGGGAGATCACCTTTTGGAAACAACGGATGAATTTCCATCTTCCCCAAATGGAGACCTTTCTTCATCCCTCAGACACGCATTCTGGATGGCACCATCCACCTCCAATATCACGGAGGAGACAATGTCCCTTCTGTCTCTACAATTGTTCCTTTACACTTTGCAAAGTGCTCTCCAAATTATCATGGAAAATGTGAATGGAGTAGAAATCATGATACATATGTATATGTAATCATGTGTATAAATATGTATAAAAAAAGAGGGGGTGGGGGTCCATTCAGTGATGAGCCTCAAATCACACATGTGCCTTTGGAATCCTCTCCCAATTCTTTTTAACATAGTCTTTCTCATGTAGTGTCTGTACTACTATTATTACTAAGAATAATAATTTCATTGATTGATTACCATGTGCCAAGTACTTTCCATAGAGGATGTCATTAAATACTTCTATGTGTGACAAACTATTTGATCCATTTCACAACCAAGGAGGCCAAGGTGTAAAGAAGCCAGGTAACTTACACGAGGGAATGGCTACAATGTCGCGGGGCTAATAGTTGAATCCTACTTTTCAGTTCTGAAGCCTTGACCCGAAACCACTATACTTTACCATCAAGGTCCATAAATCCATCTGTAATCTGTGTTGTGCTATAATCCTAAAGTACCAGCATCTCATTAATATGTGAATTTATTTATTTATTCATGCCTTCCTAAGTACTTAGTGGGCACCTGTTATGCGTGAGACACTGGGCAAGGCCCTTGAGTGGGGGATACATGTGGGAGTGGCAGTGGGGATAATCCAACCTCCAAATTCTAGCTTTAACCCTACTTATGCCTGGGATCCCCAGAAAACAGAGGCCAAGATGTACGCATTAGTACATGGATGTCAAGTGTGATCCCAGGAAGTAGCAAAGGAAAAAACCAAGACAAGAACGAGCTGCCGAGGACCAGCCACCCGGAGACAGCAGTCGTGTCTGAAAAACGCCATGAAACGGACCTTGGGCCCATCTCTCTGCAGGGAGAGGGAGGAAGAGCTCCTCTCATGCTTGTATCTCTCCTTGAGCAAAGGACTATCCGAACAGGTGAAAAATTCCTGCCATTCCCAGGATGATGCCTTCTCCGCTGCGCCCCATGCTCTGACATCTGAAGGACTGACCTGCAGCCAGAAGCGGGAGGTACAACAGAGCAGGTCCAAGGTGAAGCCCTGCACATCGCACCTGCTTGGAATGTGTTCAGACCCTGCCTAGAACTTAACCACCAAACGGTGGCTGGAACTGAGGACAGACAGAGCAAGATGATCGAAGTGTGCATCAGAGGTCTCTGGGTGAACTACTTGCTGGCTGAGTTCAGGAGTCGAATATCAAATCATAATAACGGTCATAGAAATAACAATGTCATTAGAAACATGGTACTTGCCGCAAAAGACAAAGAGACCACAGGATCTATGTATATGCACATTAGACAAAATGTTTCGTGCCTGCAGACAGACTCAGTGCTCTTCACTGTGATGTATCCCAGGAAGCAGAGCGGAGAGGGGCGTGTCTGCCCTGACAGATCAGGGTGGCACTGAGTGGCCAAGCTGGCTGCCAGAGTCACCCAGAGCATGACGGATGGGCCGGGATTCAAACTCAGCTCTCCGGCTCCAGGGCCAGTACCCCCTCTCTGTGAACAGTTCTAAATCTTTCCCTATCCTATTTCAGGAAAAGACAGCTGGGTGGGAGGAAGAACAGCTGCCATTAGGCTCATAAAAGATAAGTTCCTTAACCCCCTGCTGCTACAGAAAGCAGGGAACGAATCCTTTGGTTCTAACCAGAAATAAAGAAAATGTAGCTAAAATATTGTGGGATGGTGGGGGGGGGGCAGGTTTGCTCAGTTTCATTCAGAAATAGATTTAACCCATTCTGGTATGTGTTACTGGTTACTGTGTGTTTGACTCTGGGTGAGTTAACTTTTTTCTACATGCCTCGGTTTCCTTGTCCGTTCAATGGCAATTTCAAAAGCACCTAATTCAAAAGATTACTGGGAAGATTTAAAAAAAAAAAATCAGCTCCCAACACAATAAGGGAACAGAAATGTGAGCTATTATTATTAGCATCTCTAGTCTACTTTTCCTGCCTGTCAGTGGACTATTACATTGTCCTTATCCAGGTTATATGAGTAATTCACATCATGTTATTTTCCTTCTCAAACGTCTTCAGCGGGTGCATTCAAGGGCATCAAAAATAGGGTCTATTCGCCCTCTTCATCCATTAACAGCCTATGGGCTGTTCCCAGACCCCACACTGCAATGTCCTGTTTCCCACTTTCTGCCCACCCCATTTTTTCCCATCTTCTTCTTCTCCCCTTTCATCCATTCATTCAGTGATACTCAAAGCCATTGCTGAGCCAGGTCCATGGCCTGGTCTTAGGGATGTAACAGTTAACATGACAGGTATCTGCCCTGAGGCACTCGTCCTCTAACTTAGGGCAGGCAGATAGGGTCTATCCTGAAGACCAGTTCTACCTCATTGTAGCTAGTTGGGCTAGTAGGAGCCCTATATTGGGGTGGATTCCAGAGCCACCTGCCAGCTCAGCCAGTCTACTGGGGTGGATTGTGGATCGCTACCATCCCCAGAGGAAATGGAGTAGGAATGTCCCATTTGCCATTCCTAGTCGAGGGTGGACAGGATCTGACAAGATCTGACATCCCCTTTAAAGTTCTCAAATTCTACCTCTTCCATCAAAATGACCCATGTTCCTGCAGTCCCATCCCAATTAGATGTGTATCATCTCTCCCACTGGATGCTACTAGGAATTCGTGTGTTTCAGAGCATCTATTTTAGCTTTATACACTTGATAATGAGACCCCTGAGGTCAGAGACCACGTACTACTCTCTCTTGCTTCCCTACCACCTAGCACCTTGTAGATGGTTAAGAGTTATCTCAGAGATAGAAAAAAAAAATGAGGCTTTCTGGTTTTCTATGTTGGAATTATTTGTGGTGTTTTTGCTGTTGATGGTGGTGGTGTTGAGGATGGTGGTGGTGATGGTGATGATGATGGTAGGGATGATGATGGTGATGGTGGTGGTAGAGGTCATGGCGGCGGAGATGAGGATGATGATGGTGATGATGGTGGTGATGGTGGTGGAGGTGATGGTGGTGGATGATGGTGGTGGTGGTGATGGTGGTGGGTAATGATGATGGTGGTGGAGGTGATGATGATGGTGATGATGGTGGTGGAGGTCATGATGGTGGAGATGAGGATGATGATGGTGATGATGGTGGTGATGGTGGTGGAGGTGATGGTGGTGGAAGTGATGGTGGAGACGAGGATGATGATGGTGATGATGGTGGTGGTGTTGATGGTGGTGATGTTTATGATGGTGGTGGTGATGGTGGTGGAGGTGATGATGATGGTGATGGTGGTGGTGGAGGTCATGGTGGTGGATGATCGTGATGGTGGTGGAGGTGATGGTGGTGGAGGTGATGTTGTTGGAGACGAGGATGATGATGGTGATGATGGTGGTGGTGATGGTGGTGGAGGTGATGGTGGTGGAGACAAGGATGATGATGGTGATGATGCTGGTGGTGGTGATGGTGGTGATGGTGATGCTGGAGGTGGAGGTGGTGGAAGTGATCATGATGGTGATGAATGCGATGGTGGTGATGGTTTAGTGGTGGTGTTGCTGCTGGTGTTGGTGCTGTTGTTATTAGCGTTGGTAATAGTGTTTTGACACTGGTGGGTTTTTTCCTCCACTTTCCTACAAACTGATTAGAATACATTGTCTCATAGCATTAGAGGAACTGAACATAAGAATCCGAAATGATTTCCTCCAAGTCTTGAATCCACACATCAACGATTCCAGTACCTTCCACAGGAATCCCAATTTTCAGGCAATTCACACAACTCAAAAGAAAGAGGTATAGAGGACAGCCATGACAAACCCAAACAAACTCCAGCATCACCGGACATGAAGGCAATCTTTGTAAAAGAGCACAAACTGAATAAGTAACTATCCCGTGATGCTTCTGGGGAGAGTGCAGGTCGCGTCCTGAGCTCATAGAGGATGCCCTGAACAGAGCACAGGAGTCGTCTCTTATAGTCCTTATAACTAATTACCCTGGGGTTAGGCCCTATTCCACCCATTTTACAAATGATCAAACTATGGCTCAGAGATGCTAGGGACTGCTACAGAGAGTCCAGCAGGCATGTCTGATGCCGATGCCCATGGCTCTGTGATCTTGGCTACAAGGAACTACAAAGCCTCAGAGGTGCTTGACCCCTGGAGGTGAAAAGATGGACCCACTCTGGGTCTCCACTAGAACCTCCCATGGTAGTCCCCATGTTCCAGGCTCCCAATCCCACTGTTATGCTGACGCAGCCCAAAGTCCGCCAAGATGGTCTCTGGCTACACCCTCGGAACACCACCACACCCCAGACCCTGCTTCATGCCACAGCAGCGTCTGTGCCTCTGCTGCCAGCCCTTCTGACGCCTCGGGGAGAAGCACAGCTGTCCTGCTAAGGAATATACCACATCCCACTCCCGCCCTGCTAGAACCCTCCAGAGAGCTCCTCTGACCATGGCTTACAAGGCTCTGCACGGTCTGGGTCTGGGTACCCTCTCCTCCCTGACCTCACTGCCTCCCCTCTGCCCTTTGCTCTCTCCCTACAACCTCGGTGCCATCTTGCCGGTCCTCACACACTCTAGACCTTCTCCCCTGAGGGCCTTTGCACAGTCTCCTCAGTGTGTCTAGAATGCTCCCTTGCTGCAGAACTGCATGGCTCTCTCCTGCACTGCATTCGGGTCTCTCTTCCGAAGTACACAGAAAGGCTCCCCTGACCACTTTATCTAGAACGGCCCGCATCACTCCCCTTGTCCTTACCCGGCTCTCCTGGGCATCTCCATCTTTCCAGCTCCTTGATATGCTTTGTATCGTGTGGCCACAACGGGAGAGCTGTGTAACAGCACGGTCTTTAACTGATTTGCTTGCTGCCGTAATCTCGGCCCCCGGAGCAGTGCTGAGCACACAGTAGGCACTCAATACATGGGGGTAAAAAGGTAGGAGGAAGGAGGGAAAAGGGGGAAGGAAGGAGAAAGGAAGGCCACGACCGAACAAAGCAGAGGATTCACACACAGTCCCTGAGCCCCAAGACCTGACAGAGGGGTCCCAAACCACTTCCTTCAAAGGTCCCCGATCCATGGGACAACATGCCCTGCTACAGTCTTTGAAGGACCTTCTCCCCACCCAGCAGCGCCCTTTCTCTGCCCCCCATCTCTCCCCTTATTGTCCTCCTCCCTCCCACCTGCTCCCCTGCCCTTGCCTGCCCCCCATCTCCCTCCCTCACTAGAGACTGGAAACAAGGCCACGCGGGGGTTGACTGACTGTCAAACACCTCCGTGAGTTTCTTCAGCACAAAGAGACTCTGACGATTTCTGTGTTTGTTTTCTTCCCTTCTCTAAGCTGCTAAGCTAGCTGTCCCTGGCATTGTGCAAGAGGTCAGACCTGGGGGCTGGGGTGGGGGGGGTACTGTCAACAGCTCCCTAATGTAGGTTCCTACCCCAGAGAGGGGGCCCCGGGTTTTACAGGCCTAATGGCCTGGGCCGGAACACACACACACACACACACACACACACAAACACACACGCACAAGTGGCTGTTTGTTTTCCCTGACAGGTCTGGCGTTCCCCCTGTGGGACCTGGGAAGCTCCAAACACAGAAGGTCTCCTTCCCTAATTGGGCGACGTGAGAAACAGTTTGGATAAATGGAGACATGTCACCCGAATTGTGTCATCCCTTTCTGGAGAGACGGAAGCTGAACACTTTGAGGCATTTATATACATATATATATATATATATTTTTTTTTTACTTTGTTTTTAATTCTAATGTTCATCTGTTTTATATATAAAATAGAAGCCAAAAATCTCCCCCCAAAACCTTTAATTGTGTGCCCCAAGGTAAATAAAGACAGTTTGTTGTTTAATCATACATCTATACCCCAAATATTTATCGGATGCCTACTATGTGCCAGACACTGTTCCAGTTTTGGGGGATGCAATGGTGAGGAGAAGCTGACCCTTGTTCTTCTAGAAAGTTTCTCTCTGTAGCCCCCAACGATGAGCCGCCCTGGCTAGGGGAGAGCTGTGGTTATACCCATGTGTCTCACATCTCCTCACAGCGATCATACCAGACACACTGATCAGCAGCTTCATTTTCTGTACTTAAAACTACACCTTGAACTCTTTTCCATGATCAGCCCATAAACTTCTGCCTTTTGCGTTTCAAACGTTGTACATACCCTATTGTTTGTGTGGACCGTGACCCATTTCAACTGTTCTCTGTGGTGGAATATGTGGGTTATTTCCAAGCTGATTTCTAGAAGTTGGGTTGCTAGAAAAGGGAGCTACGTAAAAACCCAACAGACTGTGTAAAAAGGGCTAAAGATTTTATTTATTTATTTGTCAGCTAGAGGGCGAGTATAAGCAGGGGGAGGAGCAGGCAGAGGGAGAAGCAGGCTTCCTGCTGAGCAAGGCACCCAATGAAGGACTCATCCCAGGACCCTGGGATCATGATCTGAGCTGAAGGCAGATGCTTAACTGACTGAGCCACCCAGGAGCCCCTAGGGGCTAAAGATTTTGAAGTGAAAGGTGAACTTGCCGTCTTCCCTTGGTTGTACACACTGCATTCGTTTCACCTTCAAAGTCAAGGAACCTGGTCCATCAGCCCGTAGGACACACAGACGAAACCTACTGCATCAATAAGGAGGCCCTCTGCTTCAGAACTCCAAAACAGACCACACCCACCCAGGAGACTTCACCCTCCTGGCATCAGCCAGCATGAGCGGAGACACTGCTTGCCTGTGCTCCACTGCTGACCTGGGCAAGCTGGCTGTCAATGCCCCCACCCGCTGTTCCTCATGCCTGGCTTCATTCCCCGGCCAGCCAGGCCAGCCAGCAGTATCGGGTCCTGACGGTACCCCCAGTTCCCCCAACGGATGGTGGGTGCCCAGAGCACGATGGCCACCTGTGACCCTCACCCCGGCTGCGACCTGACCGGTGTTGCCACTGTTGGGGCAGATGCTTACCATTCCAAACAAGAACAGCAGCTATTTTGTTGAGTGGATCCCCATAATATGGGAATAGCTATCTGGGACACCCCATTCCCGGGGGAGCTAAACACACCCGCCGCCTCCAGTGGCCAGAGCAGGGCCATCCAGAAGCTATTCAGGCACCTCTCAGAGCAGTTCACCGCCACAGCCATGCCCAAGTGCAAGGCCTTCCTGCCTGGGTACACCAGCAAGGGCACAGAAAAGATGGAGATCCCCAAGGCCAGGGGCAGCAGGAACGATCTATTGTCTAAGCACCAACAGGACCAGAGGGCCAGCACCAAGGACGAGGATGAATTTGAGGAAGAGGTGGCCTAGAGCTGTCTGGTGTCTGGCAAAGCACGGAGGCTGTGTGAACTCACCCACACCTGTTCTCTAATGGCCATGTCTCCGTGGGTCCTTGCACTACCTGTCTTGACATCACATGTGGTACAGATGTTACCATTAGAGCATGTTCACCGTCCACTGAAGGAAGAATTAATTAAAGAATAGAGGAGGAAGTTGGTGAAGGACTGAATGGATGCTGGGTGGTTGGACAGACAGATGGGGGACTGAATGTACGGACGGATGGGTGCATGGATGGACGGGTGGATGGACAGATGGACGGACGGACGGACGGGCAGATGGATGGATGTATGGGTGGGTGGATAAATGCATGGCCGGTTGGCTGCATGGATAGGAAAGGGGGAGAGATAGATGGGTAGATACATAAAATATGGAGGAATGGACAAATGGGTGGCTGGTTGGATGTGTGAATAAATGGATAAATCAAAGGAGGATGGGTGAACAAGTAAGGGAGGACCCACACAAAGAAGGGAATAAGGGAAAAGTGGATAATGGATGGCGGGTATAACAAAGTATGACAAAGTATAAAGACAATTACTTAGCAGCATAATTGCCCCATAAGACTCCTTCTAATAAGGTCCCTGCATGCCTTCAACATTATAATTCAACTTGCACTTTGCTTATGAGGGGAGCACCAAGGTGACAGGGGAGCTGCATCCAGGTCTTGGCACTTAGTGCACCGTGGGGTCCAGCAGATAGTGATTAGTGAAGGTGATGGGTAAGAAGGAAGAGACCGCATGCCTATCTGGGCCAGATGACCATGGGAAGCCCCATTACCAACGTCCAACATCTGGAACAGAGGGGATGCCATAACAGGAACCCCGTGGGGTCTGCAAATCACTGTCTAAAACCTCACCCTTCACAAATATGCTTCTTCTTGTCCAGCATGTTTAAATGCTCAAGCCATCGACAAGGACTTAGAAGCCCTCCCCGGTCTACACAGGTGGGACATAGAGCCAGCTTTCCAAAAGCAACAGAGATTAAGCAGTCACTCCTCTTTGGATCAATGTGTCACCAGGCTTCTGCCCCAACTTGTCTGCCAAGCCCCTTTGACCTGCTCAGGGGCCTCTGGGTCTCCAGATCCCAGCCCTCAAAGGCCATCAGTTAAACAAACCACCTTGGGAGCCATCAGCACATCTTCCAAGGCAAACAAGCCTTGGCCCCCAGTGAGTTCAGCAGCCAGGAGGGTGAGGTGATGAAGTCAGTATGTGTGTCTGAGGCTTGTCTGTCACTGCATTGGCATCCATTGAGGAGCTACTGTGCATCAGGGATTAGCCGGGATCTGCACCGTGCCTCAATTTATCCTAAGAGGTAGGGAGCAACGATCGGAAGAAAAGGCAGAAGCTCGGAGAAGTAAAGTGGCTTGCCCAAGGTCAGACAGCCAGCAAGGGGCAGAATGAATGAAGATCAGATGTTCAGGTTTGCCTTTCACCCAATCCATCTGTAAAAATATATTTCAACTTGAGACAAAGGGTAAGCCATGGAGTCTGTTCTCTAGTTTGGTGTCCTCATAATGGAAAATCCTAAAGATCAGAACCTAAGAGTACATTTGTGGGGGGGGGTCAAATTTTTTAAAAAGTGTCAAAGAAGGAGGTCTTCTGTAGGCCAGTGGGAATAGAGAAGAAGAAACCGATCATTCTTGAGTAGCCCTATGGGCCAGGTGGCCACCATTGGGAATGTGGGTCTCTAAACGATCACATGGAAACACCTCACCGATGAGAAACCCCTGACTGGCCTTTAGTGTGACGGGGATCAGCCTTCACTGAGTGGAGCAACTGGAGTCTGGGGGTTATTTGTTAGAGCAGCGAGCTATTGCTGTCTCATACCACTCAACCACTGCTGACTCTGAGGCCCAGACCCAACAGGGTAGCAGCTACATGGGAATCAGGAAAAGGCGCTCCTTCCCCACATTCCCCCGTCCGCCATCTTCATTTCTCATCAAGAATGATATTTCCCAAGACAATAGTCATTCCTTACCAGATTCAGTTTTGGCCACAGCCAGTATTGCCTGCACTATTAAGGCCTAATGATGCTCTTCACGCCCACTCACTCATTGTCAAATACATTGATTTCAAAAGGCAGCTGTGTATTCCTACAGTCATTGCAAATCCAGGGTCCTTCAGGCCAAAGAGAAAGTCACCTTAAAAGTAAACTCAAAGAACACCATACCACCGTTGTTAGGTGTTAGGGGATATGTCTGGAAGGGCCCGGGGCCCAAGGGGAAGCCTCGGGCTATTTAAGAGAGCTTAGTAAGTGTTGGGAGCCATAAAGAGGACCCAACCAGGATTCGCTACCTACTTCCTCCATTCCAAAGAGATGAGAAGGTACAGACAAGGGATTGTGTTATAGCTTTAAGGCTGTATCACGTCTTATGCCTGTCCCTCCTAAAAGTCTCTCAGATTAAGAAATCTTGTTCTTGGAAGATCATTAAGATGAGATGTGGTCAGGTGATCCAAGGTGGTCAGGGTCAGCGGCGTCTGGAGCAGCTCCAGCCTTGTACTTTCTGCCTTCCGCGTATCCTGCCCTGTTTCTGCCAGCCCCAGCACATGGGCCTGTGAGCCCAGGGAGCCAAGCCCCTCTTGGCTGCGAAACGGCGATGCCGTTCCCCATGTTTTCCCAGACAGGCCCAGCCTGCTCATTTCTCCCCGTTCATCAGCTTCAAAGCCCCTTTCTCAACAACCTCCCTTGCCTTGTCCGAGCCACACTTCTTTGCAGGAAGCTGGAACTCAGGAGGTGGTAAAGATGATTTCCTCCAGGATGCAGGTGCCCTCGACCACCTCCCCTTGGAGCACCATTCAAGGGACAAGAAGAAACAAACGCACAAACGCAACCACATGCATTGAAACCCCAGAGCATGTATGTGTGTTGTGTGTATGTGTTGAGTGTGTGTGAGTGTGTATGTGTGTATGTGGTGCTCTCAAATACCCCTGCCAGTCAGTCTAACAAGTAGTTGTTATTTTAATGACTTTGTAATCTGATTTGCACAGTGTGCATTTCCAAAAAACCCCCAAGGTCTACTGCAATTCTTAAAATGATAATAATAATAGTTTTAAAATATATGCAATTGTATCTATTATTACTTAAATATCAATAATACTACAGCAATCTATAATAATTTAAATACTAGTATAATGATTTGAATATTTAAAATACCATAATAATTCTGCAACTCTGCCAGGAAGTCTGCCGCTAACCAGCTGTATTATGTTTGGTGAGTCGCTTTGCCTCTCTGAGTCTTGTTTCCAGACCTATAATATTTTAGCCAGATACTCCTTAGAACCTCATCTAGCCCTGGATATTTATGACTTTATAATTTCATAAAGTATAATTTACAAAAGTCACTGCCCAGCAGAGACAGCGTAAAGCTTTGTCATTTACTAGCTGTGCGTCCTTGGGCAAGTGACTCAAGCTCTCTGTGCCTAGTCTCCTCATCTCTGTGAATAGGGATACAAACAGTCCCTACCTGGTTAGGCCTTAAAGAGGATTAAAGAGTTCGGTAAGGTGTCTAGGTATAGTGCCGTAATTAAACACAGTGCTAGGACCCACGCTGGGTGCCCTTCTCCGGGTCTCAGTATCTCTGTCCATCCAATGGGACTGCCAGAGGTACTCCCCTCACTGAGCTGTTGTGAGGGCTTTAAGCAGTGACTGGCCCCTGGTCAGCTCTGGGTGTGTAGGAGCTGTTACTGATGCTGTCACTGACGCTTTCCCGCACAGGGTCCTGGGGCCAGGTGAGGTGACTCCCACGGGCCCCTCCTCCAAGGGTCCAGATTCTCCAAGGCTGGAAATTTCAAATATCCAGGGATAGGTGGGGCTGATTTGCAAAACCACTGCCGCAGGGGTCTGCCCGGTATCCACTCACCTGGCTTCCCTGGGCAGCTCAGAAGCGAAGGTGGGACGAGGACGGAGGGAGGGAAGAAGGGAGGGAGGATAAAACCGGGGAGCAGGAAGGGCCTCGGGTTCATCACTGCCAACCACTCTGAAGATTACAGGAAGACTAATAGGGCCCCCACGGCCTCGGGGATGAACAAACACGATCTTTGTGGTGGGCCTTTGTTGAATAACTAGGGCAAACTCTCTCTGTGTGTCTGTCTTCCTCCCTTTTATTCCGCTAATGAAAGAGAAAGAGAAGAAAGATTTCCCTTTAGAAAATCAGGAGACAAGAGGGAAGCATTCAACGCGGAAACCCCAGAGGGCATCTTCAGAATTTACCCACATAAGGCAAATTCCTTGTCTCTCTCTGAATCCTTGCAACTGTTCAGCCGGCCAGGTGTTGGCAGCTCAGTTAACGACTGTCACACAAGAGATGAACAAGCTGAGGTTGGCTCTCAGGACCTGTGGGTGTTGGAGCCAAAGTGAGAAGATCTTTACTTGGGGGGGTGGAGCCCGAGGCCGGCTGTGACAGGCCTCTGGGGACTGGGAGGTTTGACACCTGAAGGCAGGGGTTACTTTGTAGCAGAAGGCCCTGGTCTGGGTGCCTGAGTTCTTGCTTCCGACCTGGCCCTTATCTGCTGTCTGACCTGGGGCCAGTCCTTTCCTTCCTCTGGGTTTTGATTTCCACACTCAAAAATGGAGGAGGTAGAAACAAAGGCTATCTGGGATCCCTTCTGGCCTTGTTATTTTGTGCTGAGGAGGTCAGGCCAAGCTTTGAATCAACTTCTAAGGCACCGTATTGAGAAGGTATTTAGAAATGATTCTAGTGGACATTTCTGCAGTGATATTGGTCCACATCCATTTAATATGGTGCCACACTTCACCAGGCCTCCTTTTATGAGACCTTTTATGAGGTTGTTCCAGAATGTTCTTTTTCCCATGCTTGGGTTCAGAGAAAAGATTGGTGACAAAGATCTAGAATGGAAATACTATTCTGAATGCCAGAATGCGGTTGCTTAAATGATCAACCATTTATCCATAAAACACTCCAGTCATCCATTCATCTATACGTGTGCATGTTTCCGTCATCCATCTTAACCAGTCCACTCGTCAGTTTATCCCTATACCCATGATGCATGCATGTGTGCATTCACACATAGACATATGTTCATACATACATGTATCCCTCCATCCATTCAGTCGATCATCTGAACTTTCATCCATCCATGCATCCATCCATATATACATACACCCATCCCTACACTCATCCACCCGTGCATCCATCCAAATATCCATCCCCCTGTTCATACAGACACCCTTCCATCCATCGATCCAACCATCTGCTCTTTGCAAGGCCCTCAAAGAGAGAAGACCATTGTTCATTCCTTTAAGGAGCTCACTGTGACCGACAAGAGAACAGATATTTCAACAGGGCGTGAAGACTCCCATGATAGAAAGTAAAGAGACAGAAGTGAGAATAGAGGGAAAGATGTCTATGACAACAGCTTCTGACTAATAAACCACTCCTGTGTGCCCGAGTCATTGCTTATACTGAACAGTGACTTTTGAAGCTGGATATTATCATCCTCATTTTGATGACAATGAACTTGAAGGAATTTGAGACTTAAAGAGGCTCATTAATTCTCCCACATTTTTACAGCAAGTAAGTAGCCCAGCCAAGACTCAAATACCTTTGCCTGAGAGCCCAAGCCCCTTATCCCATATTTACCTGTTCCAATGGAAGAAGCAGGAATACAACCAAAGAAAGCCAGAAACATAAACAAGTTTCAGAATCCTTCTAGAAGGGACTGCTAAAAATCTCCTGTCTTGTCAACAGGGGACAGGTGAGGGACCACTTCCTTCTTAAAGGGACAGCAACTCCAACACCTTGTAGGAGGTAGAATAAGGGTCGCCACATCCCCTGAACCTATAAACACATTATCTGACGTGACCAATGGGACTTTGCAGGTGGGATTACGTGTAGAATCTTGAGAGGAAGGAGATCATCCTGGTTTTTCCAGGGCGACCCAGTGTATCCTTAGGTCCTTAAAGGGGGAAGAAAGAGGGTCAGAGTCAGGGGAGGAGTGTTGAAGATGGAAGCAGGGGTCAGAGTACTCAAGGTGCTCTGAGCCGAGGTGCACTCGAGAAGCTGGGAAGAGGCAAGTAAATGGAGTCTTCTCCACAGCGTTTAAAACGCATGCAGACCTGCAGACACCTTGATCTGAGCCCAGTGAAACTGATCTCAGACCTCAGACGGGAAAAACTGTACGATAAGTGTACACTGTGTTAAGCCGCAACGTTTGTTGTAATTTGTCCCAGCAGCAAGAGGAACATCTCTGCAGGTGTGTCACCATCAGCAGCAGCGTCTTCCCCAAAAGTCAAGAAATGCTTCCTTGTATTTAACAACAGTATCCATTTTGATTTTGTTTCTTAGAGCATAAATACTGAGTGACTATCTTTGTTCTTTTTTTTTTTTTTTTGAAGATTTTATTTATTTATCTGACAGAGATCACAGGTAGGCAGAGAGAGAGGAGGAAGCAGGCTCCGTGCTGAGCAGGGAGCCCGATGGGGGCTCGATCCCAGGACCCTGGGATCATGACCTGAAGGCAGACGCTTAACCTACTGAGTGACCCAGGCGTCCCTGATTGACAATCTTTGTAACAGAGGTGAGCAACCGTCACCACAGTCCATTTCAGATTTCTGTCCCTTGAAAAACGAACTCTGTCCCCATTAACCATCACCTCTTTAAACCCCAGCCCTCTTCCTAGCCTGAAGCAAACACTAAGACACTTTCTGTTTACATGTCCCTATCCCAGGCATTGCAAACAAATGGAATCAAAGACTATACGGTCCTCTCTGACTGGCTTCTTTCTCTTAGCAGAATGTTCACCAGGTTCACCGGTGGTGTAGTGTGAATCTCTACTTAATTTCTCTGTAGAGCTGAGTCACGATCCGTTACGTGGATAATATACCACACTGTATTTCTCCATTCATCGGCTGAAGACCATGGAGATTGTTTGCACATTTTGGTTCTTAAGAATAATGTTGCTGCAGGGGCGCCTGGGTGGCTCAGTGGGCTAAGTGTCTACCTTCGGCTCAGGTCATGATCCCAGGGTCCTGGGATCAAGCCCCACATTGGGCTCTCTGCTCAGCGGGGAGCCTGCTTCCTCCTCTCTCTCTGCCTGCCTCTCTGCCTACTTGTGATCTCTGTCAAATAAATAAATAAAATCTTTAAAAAAAAAAAAAAAGAAGAATGTCACTGCAAACATTGGTGCAAGTTTTTGGGTGGGCACATGTTTCCGTTGATCTGTTCCTTTCTCCAGGGTTTTCTCATTTCACCTCACTCCCTTCTAATACCCAGACATGGAATTAATTGTTGGCTCGTGGAGTAATTCTCTGCTGAACCGAGGACCTGCCTCTGTGCCGACCTGAAGCATTTCCACTGCCCCCAGCGCTGTAGGAGGGCTCCCATGTCTCCACAACCTCAGCAATGTTTGTTGTTGTTGACTTGCTGATCCTAGTCTTTCTAATGGGTGTGAGATAGCATCTCATGATGTTTTGATCTGTATTTCCCTAATGACAAATGATGTGAAAACATCCTCTTTTTGTGTTCATCGGCCATTTGCATGTCACTTCCTTGAAGACCTGTCGATTTAGATCCCTTGCCCATTTTTAATTGGGTTATTAGTTTTTTCTCAAATTATACGAATTCTTTACATATTCTGGATACCGGTCCCTTGTCGGATGCATGACTTGCAAGTATTTTCTTATTTATCAGTTATTTACATATTTACATTCCATGTTAATATTTGTCATAGATTAAGATAAAGAATATTTTCTTCTAGTCTGTGAGTTGTCTTTCGTTGTCTTGATAGTGTCCTCTGAAGTGCAGAAGTCTCCATTTTTGGCAAAGTCCCATGTATCGGTTTTTCTTTTCGTTGTTTGTGCTTTTGAGGTCACTTAAATGATTGTTTAAAGGACAGAATAATACATGTAAAATATCCAGCACCTGGTCTGATATATAGTAAGTGATTACTATTGAGGCTTTAATCCTGTATCTGGAAAAACAGAATGTCTGAGGCACCTGGGTGGCTTAGTCAGTTAAGCGTCTGCCTTCAGCTCAGATCATGGTCCCCGTGTCATGGGATCGAGTCCTGCCTCAGGCTCCCTGCTTAGCGGGAAGCGTGCTTCTCCCTCTCTCACTCCCCCTGCTTGTGTTTGCTCTCTCGCTGTGTCTCTCTCTGCCAAATAAATAGATAAAATCTTAAAAAAAAAAAAAAAAGAAAGAAAAAACAGAATGCCGTGACTCGGTGGGTTTGAAGCAGTACGGATGAAGGAAATGCTGTGGGTGATGTTTTGCCCTTCATTCGCTTGGACTTCTGTTGAGACCTAAATTTGAAATGACCCTGGCTACAGGCATCCCATAGGGCAGAAAGGGCTTTATCCTTTATTTGTTAAAAAAGATAAGGAGATCTTAAGACGGACCCTAAATGTTGCCGTCAGCTCCCTGATGAAATCTCGGTGAGCGCGTGCACCTGTCCTCGGCAGCTCTTACAGACTCATAATTAGTTCATTCCATGTATAATGACACACGGAAGCCCCGCCTTCCTTCCTGGCCAAGCAGAAGGACTGTTACCTCCAAAGGGCCATTTAGCTCCTGGGGCGGGCGGAGCGGGCTCCATTTTGGCTCTGCCTTTTACTGGCTGTGACACATCATTTAATCTTTCTGCAGCTCCGTTTCTGGAAAACAAGGGATCCTAACAGTTGTTTTCATTCATTCATCCTGTTGCTTGTTCAGTTATTTTTTTTAGCACTAACTCTGGGCTGGGCACAGTTCTGGGCACTGGACAGAGATCGGTGTGGGGGTGGAGAAACCAGACAGAGATTCTACTCTCACCCTTCCGCAGAATCGATCACAAACACAGTAAACTGAAAGGTTACGTAGCAAGTCAAGTGGGGAAACACCCAAGAAGAGAGAGGGAGGTGCATGTGTGTGTGTTGGGGAGGGACATTGATAGAATGATCCAGAAAGGCCTCACTGAGAAGCTGATGTTTGAGAGAAGATCCAAGGTGAGAGGTGAGAGAGCAAACTCTGAAGATACTTGGTGAAAAGTGTTTCCGGCAAAGGGAAAAGCCCATGCAAAAGCCCTGAGGTGGGGGTGTGCCTGGGGTATTAGTGTCACCCCAGGGAAACCAGAGTGGGAGGGGGTGTATGTGTAAGGAATGCGTTCAGAGAGATAACTTGATAAAATAGCCCTGAGAATTAAATCATTGTGTGGTCCATGTACATAATAGATATGTAATGACCAGATTGTAAGTGGTGAACCCACGTAAGCGAATGCGTGTCAGTGGATATTTCATTTACCCATCAGGACACCAGCACTCAGAGAGGTCACTGACTTGCCCACGGTCACTCAGCTGGTTTGTGAAGAGCTTGTAGCCAGACTTCAGGACTGACATCTGTAGCCCAAGATTTAATCTTCCCAAAATTATTGACACAGATAAAAGTCCTGAGCATGCTCTCCCCCAATCCGAATTTAAATGCCAGCATTTGCCATTATGAAATGAAGATATCCTCCATAACATCCCACAGCACACCCGGACAGCCCCCCCATTACAAAGACTGACCCAGCCCCAAATGTCAACAGGGTTGCAGTTAGCTTAGCGGGGGAAGACCCCACATCTATTGTTGGTTTTTGGGGGTTTCTTTTTTTCTTTCTTTTTTTTTTTTTTTTTTTTTTTTTTGCCTCTTCAAACTCCCATTGTTTTAGACTCTCGTTGGTGATTCTCAAGGGTGTGTGGGGAGCTGATAGTACAGACTGAATGGGGGGTGGGACCCACTGGTCCCTCCACCCACTCCGGGGTGGGGATGTTGAGGGGGAGGGGAATGATTCCTGGCTAGGAGGAACTCAACCCTATTTCCCCTTCCAGGGATCTTTGTTGATGGCATTAGCATGGACTGGGGGGGAAAAGGGTGGAGCCCAGAGCCCGCGCGGTTTTCCAAAATAAAGTAATAGATAAGAGATTAAAATCCCTGGGACTGAAGCTTTGCTGTTCGCCAGCACAAAGGCTTTATCCCGGGCTGTTCAGCTGGGCTTGGCGGGGATAACAGATATTATCAGGGTCACACAAGAAAATAATACTATCTGGGGTCAGGAGGGTGGGTCCTCTCTTCTGCCAGGAGCTGGGTGCACTTCCATCCGCACCAGGCTCTGCCCTTTCCCAAAGACTGGGGTCCTTTGGGACAATTAAGCAGACTGGAACACAGGGACCAGAACTCAGCGCAAGTTTGAGGGCATGTCCAGTGAGAACACAAGGAAGGCGACAGACCAGTTTTCTGCAGTCCCAGCTGAGTGCTCCTTCACGCATGCATTCTCTCATTCATGCCTTCAACAGAGATTTCCCGGGTGCCCACAACGGGTGGGGCTCTATGCTAGATCTGGGAGACATGGCTCTGGACAAGACCTCTGAGCCCTGACCTCTGGCGGCTCGCAAGCTAGAGGGGAAGGAAGACAAAGATTTAGGTGGGCATATGGGCTCTTCTCCTGGAATCTGAGGACCACAGTGACAGAGACGATCAGGATTGTGCAGCTCCTCAATCCAAGGATTTCAGGAAAAGCTTCTGGAGGAGGTGACCTCTCCACCAGTTTCTCAACCTTGACATTACTGACACTTTGGACTAGATAACGCTGTGTCGTGGGAGCTGCCCTGAGCCTTGTTGGATGACCAGCAGTGTCCCTGGCATTCACTCACAAGACCTCAGTAAGTTGAACCCTCCCCCAGGTTGGGACCAAATTGTCCTCCAGGGGACAAAATCACCCTCCCCTCCTTCTCTGTCTCCCACCCCGTCAGAACTAGGCAAAGGGCAGCAGAAGCTTCTGGGTCGCAACACTCTGTGGCCTTGTGCTGTGTGAGCCATGGCAGAAGCTTGAATTTTATTCCAAGATCAAATCCACTAAAAGGCTGAAAGGTGAGAGACACAATCCTGTCTTGGTTTTTGCAAAACCTCCCTTGGTGTCAAGATGGGAGGTGTGAAGGTGGCACAGAGAGACCAGAAGGAAGGTCTTCCCCAATGACCCAGCCTGCACGTGACCCCAGGGGATCTTGCTTGGCGCCAGGACTGGAGAGAGGCGCTCCCCCCAGCCCTGGCCAGTCCCGGGCACCCCAGGCTGATGCATCCTCCCTCCGGGGCGGCGCTCCAGGCACTGAGCCAGGGAGCGGTTCCTCTCCCAGGTCCGCGGGCTCCAGGGAGCCAACGCTGACATCCTGGCTGCCCCGTGACTCAGAGCAAAGGGCCTTTCCCTTTCTGGAAAGAGAGCCCAGGCTTTAAGGAGGATTAGGTATCAATGGGAGAGCATGATCGCAGCAGAGCCAAGGCAGTGGGAGCTGTCCTAGCTGAGTCCTTCCCAGGGAAGGGATCACAGGACTGAAACCGACAGCATGCCGGGCCGGGCTCATGGCACACACTCAGCCTCTAGAACCTCTTGTTAGAGCATCGGGTGTGCCTGCTGATCACCCCATCTACTGCCCACGAATGACCACTTCTCCAAGGATTCGAATAAAAGGCACCGAGCGCGAAAACTATTTAAAACCTATTTTCAATTCAGCTCTTTATTCCTCTCCGTTGTCTCCTGAAGGAAGTAGTGCCATCTGCGAGATGAAGAAACAGAGTCGGGGGAGTGCAGGGAAACGCCCAGAGTCACACAGCTAGGAAGCTGGGGACCCAGGAACTCAAAATCAATCCAAGTCTAGTATCTGAGCTTCTGTCACTGTCCAGATTTTCAAAGCTCGTGAGACTTTCTTTACACACAAACGCTTAAGACTATAGGTAATAAGCCTTCTTCCAGTTTGGGATGTTGGGCTTATCAAGAGCTCTAATCATCTTTCTACTTTATTTTTCACATTTCTCAAAACTTAAAAAAAAAAAATACGGGCCAGTAGCTTTGCAGCTAAGAACAATCACAGCAGCGTGTCACCCACCACTGGTTGAGCAGGAGTGGTTGGTGTACGCGCGTGTTATACACGCCATCCCTCTCTCAACGCTCAGACCCATGCTGTAAAGCCAGCACTGTTCTTATTTCCATTTTACAGATGGGAAAATCAAGACTCAGTGGCTCAGAGAGGCCTCCTCGGCGGGAAGCAGCAGAACCCCAGTTCCGAGGGGAGTCGGGCTGACCCCAAAGCACCCAGAGCACAGCGCATCTCGGCCCCTGCCCACCCTGCGGGGGCTTCGCTCTCCTACCAGCCAGAAGGACATGGGCAAGGCATAGCCCCTGTGCCCCCCGCCTTTCTTTCCTGGCAAATAGCAAGGCTTGTATGCATCACCAGGCAAGGACCCGGGGCTTTGGACTTGGCCTTGGTAGCTCTCAATACCAACAGGCTTTGCTCTTGCCTCCCAACTGTTTCAGACCTCTTCTCCCTCTCTCTGAAAACTCAGGCTCTGTGGCAGGTCACGCGGAAAAGGCACCCACCCAGCGCTTTCAAGAAGGATGTGCCAGGATTTTCCCTGAAGCCATCTGGAACCATCCTCTTAAATGGGTACAAGACCAAACCACTTCTGTACCTAAAGCCTCCGCAGTTGATTGTTTTTTGAAAGAGTTTATTTATTTAACAGAGAAAGAGAATGGGGGGAGGATAGGAGGGGGAGGGAGAGAGAGACTCAGGCAGACTTCATGCTGACCACAGAGCCCGCTCAGGGCTCGATTTCACGACCCTGAGATCGTGACCTGAGCCGAAACCAAGAGTTGGACACTTAACCCACTGCGCCACCCAGGCACCCGGATTTTTTTTTTCTTCCAATCAGATCCAAACTCCTTTGGAAGTCCCTCCTGACTTGGCCCTGCTAAAACTCCTACCTTCCTTCCTCTCGCAAGCCACACCGGCCCTCCAGCTGTTTCTTAAGCACCCCACACCCATGAGCACCGGTGGACGGGTCTGTGCCCTGACTGTCCTCTCTGTCCATTCGTCACTTGCTGCATCTCCTCCCCAGCTTTGATCGGGCAGGAAGTAGGATCGGGCAGAGCAGGGGTACACGAAAGAAAAAGCACCTTTCCTGGGTACCCACAATAGGTCAGGCAGCATAAGGCATTTAGTTCAATCCCCTTGACCAGTCTCTTAGGATGTTTTATAGATGAGAAAACAGGTCTAAGGAAGAACTAAGAGCCTCTGGTCCAAGGCTACCTGGTGTCCAAGGGCAGAGATGGGATTTACACCCATGCCCACGGTCTGCCTTGTTCCCTTTCCTTCCTCATGTCCCTGGCCAGAGCCCTTTGAGTTATGAGCTCAGGAAATGGAAGCTCACTCATCCCCACAGAAGCTGGAGGCCTTTACAAAGTGCCCGTAACCTTCCAGGAGGCAGAGCACACCAAGAATAGGGGCTCCTGGTGCAGCTGGCCAGTGGACGCCAGCATCAGAGCCAAGGCACCCTGGAGCATAAATCCGTCCAGTGTATCTGGGGATTAAGGGCCCTTCAGCCTCCCTGCTACTTGTCATTACAGCCCCCCAACAGGGAGGAACCCTGGTGAGAAGGGAGAGGGAAGAATGCAGCTTGTCGCTGGCCTGGGAGTCTTGTCAACAGGGTTTATGGCCCTGCCTTGAGCCTCCCAGACAACTTCTGCCTGATCTCTATCAACCCTGGCTCCAAGGGCAGCTGTCCTCCCTGGTTATCTGCAGATCAGCTAAAAAACCAAACAAGGCTTAAATTCCCACCCAGGGCTTGTTGGAGGATTAAGGCAAGACTCCCAGACATCACCTGGGGGCCCGAAGGGAAGTCCACAGGGCAGAGAAGGTGTGCGGCCTTTGATGGAGCCGTCCTGTGACCTCGACCAGCCCAGAAAACACCACCCAGGAAGCTAGATGTACACCAGAGTGCACAGGCCAAAAGGTCTCTCCTCTTGCTGCATTCCAGAAGGCCAACAGGAACTGGTGTTTCCTGCGGTCACCTAACTGGGCCTCCTGATCTGGGTCCCATGAAGCTTTCTACTGCAGAGGTGACAAACTTTCTGCAAAGGGCCAGAGAGTAAGCGTTTCCAATTTCCTTGCAACGATCCCCTCCTGTTAGAACACAAAGCAGCCCCAGACCACAGGTGAAGGAACGAGCGTGGCTGTGTACCAGTGACGCCGGTGATGGTCCCAAGTTAGCACCCAGGCCACAGTCTGAGGCCTTCTGCTTCACAAAGGGCATGAGAGCCTCACACACGGGGTTCTGCATTTCCCGAGTTGTCTTCTGTCCAAGTTCCAAGGGAGGTTCTGCTTCAGGGGCAGAATTTCCCAGAAAGATGGATGGATATGGTTTTGCATCCTTCTTATGGCCAGCTCTCCCCGGGTTGGGTTGAAAACCTGCACCTCTCATCCCTCCAGAATCCAGAAGTATAGGGATTCTTGGGGGCTGTTCCCCAGTGTCTAGGAAATGCCTGGCACATAGTGGGTGTTAGACTCAGTAACTGGTGAATGGGTGAACGTGCTGGGTTTCTGGCTATCACACAGAACATTCTGGGCAGGCCCTTTCCACCCATTCACCCTTGCTGCTCCAGTGGGAGCTCTGAAAAGGAGTCCGACTGCATTCCCGCTAGTGGCAGCCATCCTGGGCAAGGCCGCTTAGGCAAAGCAAGAAACATTTCTTCCTTTGTCTCCTTTTGCTACCCTGGCAGCTCGTCACCATCCAGAGATGGAGATCCGCGGAGTAGAAACCACCCCCTTGAACATTCGCCCACGGATCCTTCTGCAGATCTTCCATCTTTAATTACTTAGGAAAAGCAGACCGGATTTTCCCAATTGGTTGCAGTGAACCTGTGTTGTTGTTGTAATAAGGAAACAAAAGACGAAAAACAAAAACAAAAACAGCTTCGTTTGTAAACTCCAGCTAGAAAACCAAGACGAGTTTCCTCCAGGATGCGTGATCAGATTTCTCAAACTGCAGAGGGGGTAAGCCCGCCTTGAGTGCTGGTTTAAAAAGAGGGATCCCCAGGCCTAACCCCTGCAGGCTGCTCTGCAGGGGTCTGGGAGGGGCAGCCTCTGAATCCACATTTAGAAGACCTGTCCCCAGGCGAGCCCTGCAGGTAAAAACACCTTCCTAGCCAATGCCTTTGACTGGCTTCGGCCCAAATGCTGTGGCTTTGGAGGGGGCGGTCCCAGACATCAGGGCCCATCCTGCGCCCAGAAGGAATCTATGGTTTTGAAAAGGACCAGGGACATCCTGTGGCTGTTCTGCAGGAATCCAGCCTGTGAATTACCTGTGAAGGCCTTTGACCCTTCCGGGTTTCCCTCAGCTTATCTACCAGGCTATTTGCTCTGTCTCAAAAGGGTACAGAGGTGCCTCTAACTCCAAACCATCTTAAGCTGTTTAATTACACTAATTGCCACCCCGAGCTATAAATTTTATGTTAATGCTCTACCAGGTGATTCACGTGGTAAATTACGCACTTAAGACTTTTCCCAAGGCCTACCTTCAAACCCTAAGCTCATTCAAGACACTAACCCCCCTCCTTCCCCCCCCCACCCCGGAGCTGGAGCAGCTGGAGAGGGGTGTAGATAGGCCTGGGGAACCTCACACAATGTCTCCTCGAATCCCTCCAGTCCGGTTTTTCTCCTTGTCATCAGTTCTTGGGCAGTGCGAACTGTCCTTTCCCTGTAGCAAGCAGGACTCCGCCTGCGGTCGGACTCCCCGGCCAAGTCACCAACACCCAGGGACAGATCCTAGGCCATGCAAGAGGAAGAAACCAAAGAATTTGACTGTCACCTCTTAACAGGTGTCTCCTGTCCATTTCTCCTTACTCCAGTTGTGCCTGGAAGAAGCCTACAGATTCATCTTCCCAAAGCACTCCTTTGATCATGCTACAGCTCTAATACCTCCCATGGCTCCCACTGCCCACAGTTTTAAAACCTCACCTCTTCAGCTGACTTGCCTCGCCCAGTTCTTCTCTGGTTTATCTATCGATGTAGAGCAAATCATCTCAAACTGAATGAAATGGAACAATTCTTACATATTCTCTCTCTAGGAGGTTCCTGGGCTCAGGAGGGCAGTTTGCACACAGGCTCTTCCATGTTGCTGGAGGCAGAGAGCATCCGAGGCTGGAATCAGCTCAAACGTTTCTTCCCTTATGCACGTGGCACCGGGGTTGGGAAAATGTACACAGCTCTGGCCTCTTGGACATCTCTCCCTGTTCTTTGAAATCTCTCCCGGTGTCCCCTCCAGCGTGACATCTTCAGAACACACCCAGAGGGGCATCTGGGTGGTTCAGTGGGTTAAAGTCTCTGCCTTCGGCTCAGGTCATGATCCCAGGATCCTGGGATTGAACCCTGCATCGCGCTCTCTGCTCTGCACGGAGCCTGCTTCCCCCCCTCCCCGCACCCGCCTGTCTCTCTGCCTACCTTTGATCTCTGTCAAATAAATAAATAAACTCTTTAAAACACACACACACACACACACACACACACACACCCCCAGAGCTCCCCAGGTGAATGTCCCGAAGGGTAGGGTCAGGCAGAAGCTGCACCTCGCTGTATAGCCTCAGAACCCACGGAGCATCATTTCTATGACAAATCACCAGGATCACCCATTTTCGACATGAGGGAATGAAACACTTCCCTCTTGACAGGAGAAGTGGCAAAGAATCCGTGAGTGTATTTTAAAAGCACTTTGGGCCCTAAACTCCTTTTCCTGTAAATGGGCCAGGATCCCATTTTTCAAGTGAGCGGTCTGCCTTCCAGTCAAACTGCTCTACTCATTATTTTAAAAACACACTCAAAACGTGCCCTCTCTGTGCCTCCATTTACCCCATTATCTCTGCAAGGAATGCCCCCCAATTTTCCCCCTTGATCCTATAAGTGCATGTCACCCATAAATCTCCCCTCACACGCCTTGTCTCTTTCTTACGCCAGTTACGGTTTATACAATTTGTATGTTTATGGTTTATATATGGTTTATACATGGTTTATAACCATGTCTATGGTTTATACCATTATACCATTATTCTCTGTAACATCTCTCCTCTCCCCACCTTGATACTAGGCTTTGATCTCTCAGGATTTAATTTCTCAGATGCGAATTTCATCTCCCTAGTTGCCTGGCTGGGTCTTCATCATAAAGACCATCTACTGGGTACTTCCCATGGGTCCAAAACAGTACTTGGTCTTCTGCCAACACTAACTCACCTATTCTGGACTATTCTGCACAACCAGCTGGAAAGACAAGGATTAGTATCTCATTCTGGTTATAGGAAATGAAGGCACCAACTTGTTGGTTGGTGCCAACTCACCTGGCCAAGTTCATGTTCATACAAGCTTGGCAGCCACACACATAGAACTCGAGACCATTTCTCTGCATTCTAGAGCCTGATCGCCTATCCGCGTTGCAGACCCGTCTCTTACGTCTCTCTGATCGCCTTCCATCATCTCACTGAGGACAATCAAAGAGGACTGTCCGTTTGATTTTATTCTTTCCAGAGGGATTTGGTTTCAGTTTCTTCACCTGGAGCCTACGCACAATGCCAGACACAAATCTAGCACAAAGCAAGCTCTTAGGGATAAAGGAAAGTGCATCCAGTTAATTTTTCTGGTTTGATGGAGAAGGATGTTCAGTTTTGAGGATGCTAGCACATGTTATGAAGACCTTGGAATTAATCACTGGGTCTTCTGAGTATTTCTGTGACGGCCATCAGCCATGGAAGTGTCACCCCATGAGAGAGCATCAGGCCTGTCTTGCCTGCTACTATTCCCTCCAGGGCACAAAGTAGGTGCTCAATAAATGGTCCTTGCATGCATATGTGAATGGAGGCTCCTTCGCTCCAGGTTAGTCTAGCATTATCAAAGCCTGTCCCTGCTGATGTTATCCCCAGAACCACACTGCCATGACAGGACCCTTCTACTGGACTCCTCTCTCACAGGGACATGCAGTCTGGACTCTGAATTCACAAGGGCCTGGACACTTGTGTCTGGCTCAACTCACTGTCTTAGTCCCACCTAGTCCCACCACTAGCAGGTGCCCTGAGGATCATCCTGGGTCAGCCCTGGAACTTCTCACCTCTCCCTGGAGCAATTAACTAATGGCTGGTTGGAGGTAATTAGACTCCTATCTGAATACAACAGCCAAACCCTCTTTGGCAGTTTGAAAACAAAGATCACCTGCAATGCACAGGCCTCAAAACCAGCGAAATAAATCTAAAAGCTCCATGTATTAAATCAAACTCCCTGCCTCCAACGGAAGAATGGACAGGTCCCTGTTGCAGCCTCCCAGTATTCTTATGGTAAGAACTGTATTCAGCCGCTAACCTTTCTCCTAAATTGTTCATCCAAGATAGACCATTATTATAATGAAATGCCTCACCCGGGAATGTTCTTGGTTTCAGCTAAAAGGTTTTCTCTCTCTCGGACTCTGCGCTCACAGACGCAGCCTTAATTTGGGGGAACTTGCCCCTTGGCTGTCTTGAAAGGACTTTGACAGTTCTCTTTCCATTTTATTTGATTTGCTTCATTTCGGCGTGTGGGTCAGCATGCCCCAATCCTAATGATGATGAAAACTGGAAAAGATAGAGCAGCCCCAAGAAAGGATTAAGGAAAGAGAGCCATCACTTCAGTGAGGGAGAAATGGGAGCAAAGCCTCGGGTTCTAGAAGGTTCTGCGTCCTTCTGCCCTCTGGGAGACAGAGAGAGCTGAAGGGAAGAGTCAGACCTGGATGTTTGGCAGCCTCTGGCCCCTCTGGGGCACCCCATTTGAACTGTGAATTCTAATAGCCGATGTCCCAGGAGGGGTTGACTTTAAGAGAAGTGGCAAAGTTCAGTACTCGGTTTTGAAATGCTCAGAGCTCACACTTAAGGCAGACTGGGTGGTTGGACGCCTAGTCAAGGCTTGAGGAATAAAGGAAAGTGCTGTCATGCCAGTTGGCCATGTGAGATCCTGTAAATGTGATTTTTCCTCTCTTCCGGGATATTTCCCAGAGGTCTCAAACGGGAGGCCCCAGGGCCAAATCTGGCCCCCGGATGTGTTTAATCTAACCAGCGTTTGTTGGTTTTGTACTTAATGCTTTTTGTTCATAAGTAGCCAAGAGAAGGGAAAAATGGGAAATTTCACATTAAACTGTTCAGTTTCTCCTTAAAAAAATCAGAAAATCTGGCCCACTACCCTGGTATTTTCTGCCCCTGTTAGATGGGGAATGCCCACCCTTGGCCACTCACTCACTTTTCTGACATGCCTAGCTCTGGGGACCCACCTCACCTTCAATACACCCTCCTACTTATTCTACAGTAATAAATCAAAGTCACCCTTTGCATAAAGATTCTCCCCTACTCCCAGAGAGAAAAAAAAAAATTCCTCCTGGTCCTACTGTAGGTTTGCGTTTCATCTGCCTAACTCATTTGAGTAAAACAGATCCTTTCTGTCTGGGTTACCTGAATAATTCCATTCATTTTTTTAATGACTTAACACAGATGTCACTTCCTCTGTGGAGCCTTCCCTGATTGCTTCCCCTTCCTGCCCCTACAGAAGAAGTTAAGCACCTTCCTTTGTTGCTGTCATTAACAATCTCCTTCCTCCATCCACGCTCTTCCTACCCTGCACTGAAATGTCTGTTTCTTCTCCTCTCCCCAGCTGGGCACTAGGTCTGTGCATGGAGAGGCTGCGTCTGAGCTCTGCAGACTCATGGTGGAGTTTGGAGCCTGACACCTAGCAGGGTCTCCAAGTGCTTGCAGAATAGACAGAATGGGACAGAGAGGACGAATGGGCTCCGTGGCTCAGGACAGTCAGAATGCTGACAGCAGGAATGCATAATAGTAATGGCCGTAATAGTAATAGCACTTAATGCCTATTGGCCTGGTATGTGACTCTTTTACAAGTTAATTCATTTAGACTCAGTTTAGGTTTTCTGGGAAGGAGACAACCAGACGGAATCAGTTGCGAGATTTATCTGGGGAAGCCTGCAAAGGATCCAGGGGGCAGGGAGCAGGGAGCAGACTGCGGGGCCTCTCCGGAAGGCTCTAGTCCCTCCGCCATGCCCAGCGGTCAGCTGTGGGCAGCCCTGGGACAGTGTGAACACGTGCCGGAACGGGGGTCGGGTCAGCAGGAGACTGTCAGTGGCCCTGCTCCCCTACCGCTGTACCTATTTAATATTCACAAAAACTCCTGGGGAACCACTGAGGTCACTGCTGTGTTCCAGGAGGGAAACTGAGTCTTAGCTAACTGGGGCAACGTGGCTCAAAGTCTCTCTCTCTCTCTCTCTCTCTCACACACACACACACACACACTCACACACTGAAGGAGGGAACCAGCTATCACTACCAAATCAGGTTGGCTCCCAGGCATGCCTGTCTCCACTCCTCGGCTCCAGAATCCCAGCAAGGCAGGGAGAAAGACAGGGGTGACTTAGAGTGGCTTACTAAGGCTTCTGTGTGTGTGCACGCCCATGAAGCATTGCATCTTTGCACTCCTTTAACAGGGCAGCCCTGTGTGAAGGCGCCCTCATTCTCCCATCTCACAGCGGAGGAGACTGAGGCACGGAGAAGGGAAGATGCTTACCCAAGGCCACAGCTTGTAAGTGGTAGGGTTGAGGAAGGTCCTGCTCTTAAGGGCTCTGTCGACTTCGGCAAAGCAAATAAAAAGAATGTTTGACATACAGGTCGTGTGAACAACAGCATCTCTGCAAAATGTCACTGTTTTTTTTAATGTCACTGTTTTTAACTCTACAAGCTACGTCTGTTCCAAAGTAGCTGCTTGGTGAAGATTCAAGTCCCCAGCCCAGTCCCCCAGGCCATGGAAGGCAAGGCCTCCGGGGCTGGGCTGGGGGAGGGCAAGTGCCAGTTCGGCTTCCAGCTCAGGGCGGGCAAGTGGCTGGGGCCACCGACCTATCCGCGAGAGGGCTCCTGGCCAGGGGTGCCTAGCGCCCTGCGTGCGAAGGCGAGGCCGCGCCCCCGCGCCCCTGCTCGCGCCGTGCCTGCCGCCGCCACCCGCCCGGCCGGCCACGCAGCGGCCTCCGCAGACTCGGCGGCGCCGACGCACCTGCAATAAGTCCCCGCCGCCGCCGCCTCGCGCCCAAGGCCGCCGGCCCGCGCGCCGCTGATAAGACGCCGGAGGGGGCGCGGGGAACGGGCGGGGCCGGGCGCGGGGGCCCGCGGCTCCCCGCCGCCGTCCCCAGATCGCGCTCCTGCCTGTCGAGCCCTAAAGGGTCTATGCCCCGCCCCCGCCGCGCGCGTGTGTGTGTGTGTGTGTGTGTGCGTGCGCGCGCTCACGCGTGTGTTTCCCTGTCTCTTCCTTCCTCCTGTCTCTTTCTCTGCTCACTCCCAGCCCTTTCTGTCTACGCTCCCCTCTCTGCCTCCCACCATCTGATTCTCTCCCATCTTTTTTTCTGGGACTCCTTTTTGGTTTCTCTCTGGGCAGGGTGAGTCACTCTGTGTTCCTCCTTATCTGTGTGTGGCTCTCCATCGCACCACCTCCTGCCCGCCCGCTGGAGCTCCGTCCTCCGAGCCAGCTGGAGCCAGAACAGCTGGACCCCTGCAGCGGGCTCAGCAGGTGTCCTGCCATCAGTGGGCGGGGCTGTACTCACCTGGGCGCCTTTCATCTGAGCCTCTCCACGCACTTCACAAACAGTCATTAAGGCCCGCCTGGGGCCAGGTCAGGGAACGTCACAGCCTGGGCTGGTTATCTTCATTATTAATATGCACCCCCTCTCCCTTAAATGAGTTTAGTGCTGGAGACAGAATCCCCGCTGACGCCCAAGAGATTAAGGTCTCTCAGGGCTGCACAGGCCAAAGATGACAAACCGATAGAGCCGGGACAGGAGTTTCTGCAGCTTCCTCCCTGCCCCAGGGGCCTCTGCCAGGAGCTTCTAGACTGCTTGCAGCTTTGAGAGCTCTCCTGGGGTCCAGCGGACAGGCTGGATTTCTCAGAGTGGGTCTGGCCCCAGCGGTCTACCGTGGAGGGGCTCTTGCCTCCCAAAAGAGGCGAGCAGGGGTCCCAGTGGGACCATGGCTTCTTAGCCCTTGGCTAAATCTGGAGCAGCAGAGAGAAGACCAGTGACATGGGTTTTATTTCTGCACTCATTTTTCTGATCAAGGGGTGCATCCAGATACTACAGCGAGGGGCCCAAGCAAGCATGGGCAACTCAGGAACGGGATCCAGGGCAAAGCCCCTGAGCTGAGAAGGTGATGCCAAGAGTATATTCACCAGGCAGCAGAAGTTCTGCTGCAGGAAAGCAATTTGCGTCCAACCAACTTCTTGCCCCCGAGCCCCCCAGACTCCCCCACAAAAGGATATTGCTGTTATCTCTTCTGCTGTCAATAGCCACAACTGAGACCTGTTGTTTAAGTGCACACCTCCAGTAAGTAAAGAGCGTGTTCTCTGGAACCTCTGGATGGTGTGGATGGGGAGCAAAGGGACACTGGTAGAATGCCGCAGCCATCTGAGGACCTTCTACCCACTTCCGAATAGCTCAGATTCCAGTGTCCTAAGTTACTGGTCGAATACTGTCCCTGAAAGGCCTTCGCTGTGTGACCTCAGGCAAGTCGCTTGCCCTTTCTGGGCCTTATCTCTAAAATAAGATGGAGAGATCTCTTTGGCTCCTTCAAGTCTCTGGCCAGGCAGTTTCTATATCCTGACCTCATACATATTTCCCCTTGGAGGGCCCTAAAGTAAGTATTCCTTCCAGAGTGGCAGGCCACACTCCCTGTCCCAAATCCCTGTTTGGTTTTGTGTCTATTTTTTAGCTAGGGGAGGGGATCTTCTTCTCCTCCTCCTCCTCCCCATCCTCTACCTCTTCCTCTGTCTCCTCCTTCTCCTTCTCCTTCTTCAACAGACAAATCTAGTGAAATACCATATTTTATTTTAAAGACTCATGCTAGGATATACTCTCAACGTGAAAAGATTCTCGCGGTCAGCTATAATTTCACCGTAGTAGCAAAGGCTACAGTCTCCTGGTGAGGAGCTGAAAGGTTGACAGATTTTTTAGGAACTGTTTTCATATCATTCCCAGATATGTAAAAAGATTTTTGACTAGCACCACTCAGGCTGACGGTCACTGAAAAGAACTCGACCTTTCTGCACCGCAGTAGTTCAGCGAATAACAAAATAGAGCGAGGCGTTCAGTGCAGAATTCTAGCTGCCGGGTGCACAGGTATTGGCTGTAAAATCCTATCGACTTTTCTGTTCTCTTGAACATCTTTATAATACATTCTAGGAACAGAAGTTTGGACTGTCCACCAGCACCCTCTCATCCTTGTGTCTCAACCGAAGTCCGTGTTGCTGAGATCAAGATCTCACTATTACATCACATGAGGAATCTGGGTATTCGGCAGCTCTTTTTTTGAGGAAAAAAGAGATGCCGCCTGCCTGGCGTCCCACAGCTAGCCTAGGGGAGCCACAGAAGGGGCCTGGGGATGGAGAAATCTGGAATCTGATTACCCGTGGGCCACTGAGTCACGCTCTGACCTTAGGTAAGTAGGTTTACACTCAGTGTCCTGTTTTTCCATCTGTGAGATGGGAATGATAATGCAGGGCTGTTGGGACAAGCAAGCAGATAACTTCCAGAAAGCCCTTTGAGCTTCTTGGAAATAGCACGCCAGATATGATTAGGCGCCAGAGAGCTGCAGGGAAGCGTGCCCGGTGGCGACTGGAATGATCCGAGCTCACTCTGGGCAGACGTGGTCATCGGGCTATAAACGGAGCCTGTCCGCTCTGCCACCTGGTATTGTTTATCTGTCTCCCCCTTCTTACCCTCCCCCCCTTACCCCCACCCCCCCACCCCCAACTACTCGCAGCCCACGCTGTTTCTGGAAGCTCCTCTGATCATACTAACCGGCACACTCTTGCCCTCTCCTCCTGAAACCTGTGGCCCTCAGTCCAGTCTTTTCTCACAGTAATGATGTCAGTGAGCACCAATACCCACCCCTGGGGCAGCCTCTGAATTATTTGATAGGCCCTGTGCTAAGTGTCATCAAATCCCTCAATCCTTACTCTTAACGATCCCCCCTTCAACAGGGATGTCTCATAGCTACCAACTCCAAAAACCTTTTCTTAACTTATTCCATTAAGACACAACTCCTGGGGGCGCCTGGGTGGCTCAGTGGGTTAAGGCTCTGCCTTTGGCTCAGGTCATGATCCCAAGGTCCTGGGATGGAGCCCCACATCAGGCTCTCTGCTCAGCAGGGAGCCTGCTCCCTCCTCTCTCTGCCTGCCTCTCTGCCTACCTGTGATCTCTCTCTGTCAAATAAATAAATAAAATCTTGAAAAAAAAAAAAAAAAGACACAACTCCTGGTTGGGGATTTACAGACATGTTGTTGTGGGGCCCTTGCCAGGCGAGAGAGGACTTCCTGTCCTCCCTCCACAGATGGTCCCCCCTGTCCGTCTTCTTTACACTGTGACCCTTCCCATAGATGCCAGTACATTTTCTTTGACTTTGTCAAGAAGCTGTCCCTTGTCCTCCTGGGGTGTAAGGACACCTATGAGGCTTTTCTCAGTTGGGGTAGACCAGCTCCTATAAACAAATCTCTCAAGGCTCAGTGGTTTATCGTAATAAAAGTTTGATTCTCTGTAACACTGAAGACAAGGAAAGACGGCAGAGGGCTCCATTCCACACAGTCACTCAGAGATCCAGGCTCCTCCCATTTGGTAGCTCTGCCCTTCCCTGCACCCCTAGAGTCTTCCTCACTTGGCAGGTGGATGGGAAAGGAGCACAAAGAATGGTGTGGGAGGTTTTTCGGGATCAGGCCTGTAAGTTGAGTGTATCACTAATGTCCACCAGCAAATGGCCATAAACGTCATCACATGGTCTTATCCAACTCCTGGACACACAGGGAAACACAGTGTAGTTTGAGCCCCAAATGTTGATGCACATAAAGCAGGTTCTGCCCCAAAGCATCAGCAATACCTAGACGGAACAAAGACATGTGTTTCTTCTGGAACAAGGACCAACTTCAAGGGTAAGCGTTTTCAGAGCTGTGCACCTCACTCCTGGCCCTAAGTAACCTCTCTACAACACACCAGCTGGGATTTCCAGATCCTTGAATAAAAATAAAAATATCTGCCCTGGAAGTCTTTACTCCCTGTGAGTAGATTTCCTTAGAGCAACAATAGCAAGACCACTTCCAAGTTTAAAACCTATCAATGACTCCCTAAGAAAAAAATGTCCTCCCCGTGTGTTATGCCTACACTTTGGGACACGGCCCTGTTGACTCCCTAACCTTATTTCCGGTCACCACCACAGTGGAACCTCACCAGCCATGGGGCTACGTGCAGTTTCCTGAACACACTATGCTCTTTCTCATCCCTGGCCATTTGCACATGCTTCCCTCTCCCTGCGATGCCCTTCACTGTCCCTTGCCCCTAGATGCAGAGCAAACTCCTCTTGATCCTTTAAAATTCAGCTCAATGCCCGGTGAAGACTTTCCCAAATGCCTTCGTAAGATCCTACAGGATGTCTGACATTGTTATAGCTATGGGTTTGGGCTTTCTTCCAGCAGTGATCCCTACTCCCACCTCTGACCTGCAGGCATAACCCCTTTGGAGGTCATAGTCTTGAGAGAGGGAGCCTGGGGTGGTGTGAATAGCAGGGTATGGTCCTTCAAACTGGCCAACCTCTTTCTACCCCTAGTTAGAGCAGCCACTATTCCTTGCTGACCTCAAATAGCTACTTTCCAGTTCATTCTGGAAGACCCCAGGTTTTCTTTCATCCTCTACCAGAGCGCTACATTGTTTGAGAAAATCCCGATTGGTCAAAGCTAATTATGTCCCCTCTATTCCCTGTTAGTGACTGACTGAAGACAGATCATGTGACCAGGGGCTACTTGAAGAGGCTTCTTTGTCCTTTTGAGGAGATACAGAAAGAAACAGACCATTTTCTGTCTTTAACCATTGGTGTTTGAGAAAGTGAGGCCTGGAACAGCAGAACCAACAGGGAGAACCAACTAGAAAGGCTGGCAAGGGAAAAAGACAGAAGGAAGCTCTTTGAGCTTCTGAATTACTCAAACCTGCAACCAGAACACCGTTAAGAGTGTAAAGAACCACGATTAATAATTACACCCAGGCAACCACTGTGAACCAGAGCTGAACCAAGCTGAGTGGGAAATACGTTCATCGTCATGCTGAATTATCCAAGTTCGTATTCAAATCTGACATAAGCTTCCAGCTCCTCAACTGCCAAATAGGGGAGTGGGGGGAGGTATTATCTAACTTGGGGGAATTTCCTAAGAAGGTACAGAAGGACCTCCAGTAGAATTTAACCCCAGTAGGTAGCTGTCTTTCTTCCTACATACTATGGAGAATTCTGGCTCACTTATCTGGTTTATTTTCCTTACCAATACCTGTTACCGTACTGAGACTTCAGGTTCTAGTTCACGGAATCACAAGAAGGGAGAACAGGAAAAAGGAAAAACGTCCATGGTTCAGGTTCATAGGTTAATGTCCATTTCACAGTATCCAGGAGGTACAAATAAAGAACTTGAACCACTGGAGAATTACTTTTCAGTTGTCTGTGTGTTATTCACAGTGACAGGGGACCAGAGGCTGACCCCCATAGTTCATGAGTGCCTTGAGATGGTAAGTGAGCGAATGAATGCCTTCCTTGGACCAACAACCAGTCAAGAGTCTATCTTCCAAGAATATGGCTACTCTAATCTGAAAACAGATACTGCTCTTCAATAATATGGGGGTTCGGGACACTAACCCCCCACACTTTTGAGTCCCCCCCAAAACTGAACTATGATTACAGCCTACTATGGACCAGTAGCTTTACCAATAATGCAAACAGTTGATTCACATGTTTTTTTGTATGTTATCTGTAAGCTATACTGCATTCTTGCAGAAGGTTAGCCAGAGAAAAGAAAATGATACTAAGAAAATCATAAGAAGAGAAAATACATGTACAGTCCTGTACTATATTTAAAACGAAAAAAAATCTGCATGTAAGTGGACCCCTGTTCTTCAAACTCGTACAGTTCAAACCCATGTTGTTTGAGGGTCAGTTGCATGTTTAGAACAGTGTGGTTTCTGCATTTTATTTTATTATTTTTTTAATATCTTATTTATTTATTTGACAGACCAAGATCACAAGTAGGCAGAGAGGCAGGGGGAAGCAGGCTCCCTGCTGAGCAGAGAGCCCGATGAGGGACCCGATCCCAGGACCCCGAGATCATGACCTGAGCCGAAGGCAGAGGCTTAACCCACTGAGCCACCCAGGTACCCCTCTGCATTCTATATTCCACTTTTTAACATACTTTTCAGTAACCCTGCCTCTATCTCTTATTCTCCACATCCCCAGTTCTATAGTAACTTCAGAAATAAAATCAGTCACACCCGTGAGTCAAATCTTGTAGAGATCTGTGTCTCTAGTGTTCTTCAGGGAAGAAACCCTGATGTAATGAACAAAATTATTCATGGTGTCTCTGCCTTTGATTCAGATCAAGTCAGGCAAGATTTATTGAGCACCTACCCTTGCTCAGGCAATGCTGACCCGTCCAGAAGTATCTAACTTTGCAGAGGAAAGGAAAAGGCATTACTTAATTCAAACTGATCCACACCAAATGCCCTGCCAAGCCCCCACAGGGAAATCACTGTGGTTGGAAACTTCCCTGAACCCTCCTCATCCCAGTGAATGCAGTCTATCCCTGACCTACAGGTTGGACAAGTCCTGAAGGAAAATGGATAGATGCTGATGGATTAAAAATGAAGAGGTCGGCTTAAAGGACATCAGCTTCCTGATCAGATATATTAAAATTAATTATAAAAAATATTTGACACACATTCTTCTCATGAAAAAATAACACAAGAATTTGGGAAATACAGAAATGTGCTAAGAAGAAAATAAGTCATCAGAGAATCACTGACACAAAATTTATCCACGTTTACACTCTTTTCCCTGGAGAGAGAGACAGAGAGAGAGAGAGAGTGTGTGTGTGTGTGTTTGTGTGTGTGTGTGGTTTTTGGCAAAAGAGATATACACTGTAGATTCTTTTAGAACATTTTTTTAGTTTATCTAATATTTCTATTTCCTCCTATTCCTTGAGGCCATGGTTTTAGTCACTGTATGTTCTTGTCCCTTTAATAGAGCGTTACCACGCTTTGCGTAAGAATTTACAGCTAAGGAACCAATTTCCTTTTTCTCTACCACGTTGTTATGATCGTGCTCCCATGTACATATTGGTGACATTTTTGACTATCTGTATTTCCTACCTCCTCAATAATTGTCACTATAAATTATTTTTCTCCTCTGATAGGCAAAACACCGTCGCTTGTTGTTTTAATTTACACTGATTACATTATAATGCCGTCAAATATCTTCTTATGGCTTAACTCCCTATTTAGAGTTCCTCCTTGGAAACTGATTGTGCCCGTTCCCAGCCTGTTCTGTTCTATGCATACATTTATCTTCTTATTAATTTATTATCCTATTAATAAATGTTTCATAGTAAAACCAATAATCATTTTACTTTCACTATGTATGCATTTTCTTCTAGAGTCTGCTTCCTGTGGAATGGGGAAGCGGGTTTTGGGGTTTTGGGTTTTGGGATTTTGTATGGGGTTTGGGGTTCTTGTTTTTATTGGTTGAATGTATCACATGTAGCTTTGCTGTCCCTTTTGTGATTAAAAAAGGCTCCTCCACACCGCGTTCAGATAAAAATTCACTGATGTCTCTAACGCCTTTATAGCCTCACTGTTTACAGGTGACTCTTAACCCACTTACATTAATTTTGCCACATGGCTAGAGTTAAGAGTTTGACTTTATTTTGACCAAGAGTTTATCATGTGTCATAGTATCATGCTTCCCCCAATATCATCTCTCCATTGACTGGAACTCCCACCCTGATCATGGATTATATCCTTATCTACGCTTGGAAGTACTGATGGGATTTTATATTTAATTCCATGTATCTAGATGTCTATTTTTTATTAGGTCCATATTACTTGAGTCATTATAGCTTGGCGACATGCTTGACATTTGGTAGTGTAATTCCTCCCTTTTCAGATGAAAATGTCTACACTTAAATTTTTTTTTTAAGATTTTATTTATTTGACAGAGAGAGGGAGCACAGCAGGGAGAAGCAGCAGGCAGAGGGAGAAGCAGGCTCACCGAGCCGGAAGCCCAATGCAGGACTCGATCCCAGGACCCCAGGATCATGACCTGAGCCAAAGGCAGAAGCTTAACCGACTGAGCCACCCAGGCACCCCAACTCTCACTTAATTTTAACTTGAAGATCATTTTCACCTAATTTTAAGGAGTTCCTTTAAAAGTCCTTTTGGGAATTTCATTACGTTTCTTTTAAAAACCAGAGAAGGTTTTGATTCATTTCTAAACTCTCTCTTAAAATTTTCCTTTGATTTAATCAGCTCATCTGCAAATAATTATGTTTTTATCCCTCTCTTTCTAGTTTATCTTCATTTCATCTGTTTTTTTTTTTTTCTCCTGCTTTATTGCATTGGCTAGAACTCCTTAAAAATTATTAAATTAAGGGTTGTCATAGGACTCCTTGTTCCTGACTTTAACGGGAAGTCCTCCACTATGAATGATGTTGCTAGCGATCTTGAAAAGATAGTCATCAGTATGTGAGAGGAGCATACGTCTAGTTTAATGAAGGCTTGATTGTTGTTCCTGTTTTAAATCACATAGATCTTGAGTTTATCAAATACCTTTTTGATTTACATCAAACTAATCTTGTTGAACTTATATTTTGTATATAGACCCGACTTCACTAGGGTGTTTCTTCTTATACTATAGGATTTTGTACAGTGCTCTAGAGAGCACTGGGCGGGGGAGGGGGAGTTCCCATGGAGCCCCTCAGGGAATGTGTAGGAATGGGTTTAGGGAAGGAGGAGAGGAAGAAGGGGATATGGGGATTTAGAGATGCCCAGAAGAAGGCCCTGCCCATACCAATTTGCTGCCACAAAGTAAGACCTCACCAATGATTTTATGTGAACAAATCTTCTTTTTTTTTTGTGAACAAAGCTTCTTAAACAAACATACGCCTTTTATATAGTACGTGCTTCCGCATTAATGTTTCTTTGTTTACTGGCTTCTCATTTATATTCACAAATGGGAGTGGCCTCTAAGTTCTCTTTTTAGTGCTACGTTGGCTTATCCTCTCCCATTACTCACGGGAAAGTGTTAGAATGACCAACGTGTCCTGGTTTGTTGAGATTCTCCAGGTTTTAGTACTGAAAGTCTCATCTCCCAGGAAACCACGCAGACCTTGGCAGGGCGTAGAGGGTGATAATGTGTTATCTCTTGAGCCTGGAATATGACTCACTGATACAGTTTTGACCTGGGATTTTGTTTTTGAGAGGTGACACGTTGACAACTTTGTAAATGTTCTCCCTGGTGTTTATACATGTATAAAGATATATCCACACATAAAGACACATATTAATTTTTCAGTAAACTCATTAATGTTTCCCTATAATATCTTCCATGTCATTGAGATTTTTCCAAGTGATTAATTTAGAATAGGGGTTCTTAACCGGGTATATTGGGGGGGGGATGATTTTGCCCCTAGGGGACATTTAGCAATTTCTGGAGACATTTTTTGTTGTCATAACTTGGGGGGAGATGGGGCTCCTGGGTGGTTCAGTTAGGCATCTCAGGTCATAATCTCCGGGACCTGAGGTTGAGGGCCATGTCAGGATCCCTGCTCAGCGGGGAGTCTGCTCTTCCTCTCCTTCTGCCCCTCCCCCTGCTTGTGTTCTCTCTCAAATAAAGAAATAAAGTCTTTTAAAAAAAATGACTTGGGGGAAGAGGTGTTACTGGCATCTAAGGGTAGAGACGAGGGACACTGCTCAGCCCTTTACAATGCACAGGACAGTCCCCCACCACAGAATTCTCCAGCCCACGTGTCAGTAGGGCCGAGGCTGAGAAGTCATGATCCACAGGTACATATAGTACTCTCTCATAACTTTAAATATCCCCTTCCTAACTTCGTATCCTGCTTTTCATTGCAGACTTGGAATGTTTATGCTTCCTCCTGGTTTTTTTCTCCTTGAAACTTCTCAACATCTTGCCCTTTTAAAATGTGTTTGTTTGATCGCTTCTCAGCCTTTCAGCGAAGATCAAGTGTAAAATATGTTTGTTTCTCAAAGAACAGCCTCTTACGTGTAACTTACCAAATTGAGGTTGTTTTCAGTCCTGATTTTCTGATTTCCTATCAACCCCTTCTTTTCTTTTGCATTTGCTGGGTTTGTTTTGATGTTCTTTTTCTGACTGCTTTCATTGAAAGCTATTAAGTGTGAATCAACAAGACCCATTTACGGCTGACATTCAGTGACACACGCTGTGTTTCACATTATTCCAACCATCAAAGTCATGCCAAGTAGAGGGGAAGCGTGGCCGAAATATACGTCGCAATCTGCTCTCCAGCAGAAGTCTTGGCTCCAACAGCTGGATCAATTCAACTCACTGGGTTTTAATTAAGCCCGCTAATGTCCATGGTTACAAAATGAGATTTTTCTTTCAAAAATAGACAGAGCTTAAGATTTAAGAGGAGAAAAAAAAAATAGATCCAAAAGGAGAAATGAGGTATGCAGGGTATCAAGCAAGTGGATGAAAGGAGCAAGGTAAAGTTAAACAAACGGACACAGCTGGAAGGACGGATGGGTCCAAAAACAGGGTCAACAGGGGACGGACATAATGGCGGTCGTGCAAAGCTGGTCGGGAGGTGAAAAGCAGAACAACGAGGATCAGGAGCAGGGTTTGAAGAGAAGGCCATGCATAATAATGACTTTCCTCTCTGTCCTACAAGATAGATACCAATCTTCCTCTTTGGTAGATAAGGTCATGGGGGAGATAGGGAAAGGGCAGAAGACTTGCCCGAAGTCATAGGGCTTCGAGAGACAAACCCACATGTTTTTCTGATTCCAGAAACCAACATCTTTTCCCCCACACCGCGCTTCCTTGCAAATTACCCCTCGCAGGTAAGAACTAGTCCAAGAATCTCACTACAAAGCAGTTTCTCCAACGTCCTCTGCTTTGCACACTTCTGCCTGAAGGAAAACACCCACAACTGAGAACCAGCTAGGCTGGGAAAAGTCCACATGCGGGACATAAATCTCCAGTTTACAAGAGCAAGGAAAATTCCCCTTGGGAAGGTTCTGGAGACAACCCAAAAAGACGAAGTCTGGGAATTTAGAAAGAAAAGCTAAAATGGGTCTGACAATGATCTCCAGGGGTTGTCACATCCTGGGGGCACCCACATTCACAGAGACTGATGGCAAGCAGGCTTATAATTTGACCATGTGACAGCTGCCAAATGCCCAATGGGGCGGAGAGGGTACAGAGAGGGAAAAACGCTCTTCTATGTGGTTTCTGCCTCCAGGATTCTGCAGCTTTGCCTCTGTTTAGGTTTGCCTGGGAAACCTCGTTCACTGCATTCACCAAAGTTGACCGACCCAGATGTCCGAGCTTTGCCGACCATGAAGAGGCAGGGAAGGTGCAGAAAATTCACCATCGGGTAGAGGACACGTATTGGTGAACAAATGACCACAACAGTGTTCTCCACGAATAAGGTGCCACTGCCAAAAAAAGCAGGGATTGGGTGGGAAGGGAGATGTTCCCTGGTTAAGCTCAAACACTCATCCCTTTCCATACTGGAATTTTATTCAGTCATGAGAAAGAAGGAAAGACTGATGCTCTGAAAACATGGATGGCCCTTGAGGATGTTGTGCTAAGTGAAATAAGCCAGGCAGAGAAAGACAAATACTGGGTGGTATCACTTATATGTAGAAGAAGAGAGAGTAGACTGGGGGCTGTCAGGGACTGGGGTGGGGAGGACATGGGTTGGGGGAGACGGTAAAAAGCTACAAGCTTTCAGCTCTAAGAGGAATAAGTTCTGAAGATCTGTTGCAAAACAATGATTACAGTTGATAACATGGTATTGCACGGCTGAGATTTGCTCAGAGAGGGGGACATGTATGTTCTCACCAAAAAGGTGAGAAGGTAACTGTATGAGATTTTGGACGTGTCAATCAGCTAATGGAGAGGACCTTTCTACAATGTACATAAATATCATCAAATCTCCACGATGTACACTTTACATATCTTACAGTTTCATTTAATTATACCTCAATAAAGCAAAGGTTGTAAAAAAAATTGAAACAAGATATATAAATTAAAACCATCTTGCAAAAACCCAGAAATGTCCATCTAGCGAGTGCCCGACCATGGTGGCTATGAGTACTGATTATTATTAATATTTTCTAAAATATTCCATGTCACCAAGCATATTCGTTATATGAATTAATGAAATAATTCTTACCATCATATCATTGTAACTGTCATCATTACTAAGGTGATCTATCCATTAATGTAATGAATTATATGACTGTTATTAATATTTAATATGAATTTTTGTTATTTAATGTTAATATTCTTGTGGGCCTTGATTCTTGGGAGTGGCAGCCCCTTACACAACAAACACCACACAGTAAGTGTCATGGAAATGCCTATACTCTTTATCCTTGGTTTTTCAGGTAGTCGGAAATGCCTCGCAGGTGCTTAGACCAAGGACTCAAGCAAGATATAGAAACTCTGTGACCTTGGCCAAGTTGTGTAAACTCTTGGACCTTCATTTCCTTATCTGTCAATTGGGTCTGAAATGTTACCAATACAGAGTTGTTACGGAGTATAATTACATTAATTATATATATCATCTGCATGGCATGACAAACACACAGAAAAGTACTGTACACGTATCTGCTATTATCACTTTTTTTTTCTTTTTTTGCTATTATCACTTGATGGCTTCTTCATGGACAGATATCCTCTGTGACTCAATGCTGCAGCCCCGTGAGTCTGCCCACCGCCATTTTCCCATTGGCCCCAACTGGGAAGGTTACCAGTGATTCTGGCTTAAAGAAAAGGAGGAAAGGGAATCCTCATTTTTCAGTTTTGTTTTTTTTTTCTGTTGTGAGAACTCAGAGACAACATCTTGATAGCTGAGTCAGCCCGACCCAGGATGCAGAAATTACTGGACTCACACAAGATCCACTGGTTGTTTTAAAAGTGGTTGGAGAGGGACGTCCGGGTGGCTCAGTCTGTTGAGAACCCCGCTCTTGGTTTCAGCTCCAGGCATGATCTCCGGGTCGTGGGATCGAACCCCATGTTGTGCTCCATGCTCAGCAGAGGAAGCTGGCTGGTCTCTCCCTCCCTCTCCCTCTGCCCCTTCTCCCCCGCTCATGCTCTCTTTCTAAAATAAATAAATAAATCCTTAAAAAAAATGGGCGGAGAACTTTCCTTAGGAGCAACACAGCTCTCTCTGTTCGGTGTTTTCTTGTTGGACAGCCTGTATTTATTTATTCTTTCAGTCAACAAATATTTATGGAGCCCCACTATGTACCAGGCACTGTGCTAGTACCCAGGGGAGGTGGTGAATAAGATAGGAAGAATTTGTCCTTATAAATATATATGTATAATAATATGTACGAGACCTTATACTTCTCTCTCTCTCTATATATATGTGTGTGTGTGTGTGTGTGTTATAATATAAAAGCTTATAATCTAACAGGGAGACAGGCATTGTTAAAACAGCTTTTATTCTAGTGAACAGCTCAGGCTCTCTGCAGAATGTTTTTTATTAGATGCAAAGAACACACAGATTTTTTTCACTTCAATCCAATTCAGCAAACATGAATTGAACACCTACCCCACTGAAGGCCCTGGGCCAGGTGGTCTGAGGATACACGGTTGAACAAGGGACCGCCCTCAGGATGCCTATACTCTGGCCTGATCAGGACCCGAAAAGGTCCATTTCTCAACGCACTCATGACCAGCCCAGGGGACAGGATGGCTAAGTAGGTGGTGCAGGGGCCTGCTCGCGGGTCCCCTGAGGCCCAGCTGCCTGCAGCAGTCGCCTCCCACCTGTCACCTTGGGCCAGGCCTCTAACTCACCTAACTCAGCTTCCTCATCTGCCCAACTATGCATAAAAGTAGCTCCTACCTCATGGGGTTGTAGTTCAAGTTCAGTGAAGGGCTCTATGCCAAGGGCCCAGCCAGGAGCCTGGCAAACACTCTCAAGTGATAGCTATTTTGTCTTTCGATCGAGGGCTATCTCTGTTATTTTTTTTCAATAGTCAAATTGGCCTTTCTCCCCTGTACTGCGTTTTCCTCTTGCGCTCGTTGCTTTCAAGGCCCCCGGCCATGAGACAGGCCTTACCTGTCAACCTCGACATGGCCGAAAGGACTTTCTTAGGGTGATCAGCTGTCCCTGGTCTGGAGGGCCTGGGGGAATTTCCAGGACAGCCAGCTGGACTTCCAATGCCCAAACCAGGACAGTTCCAGGCAAACAGAAGAGCCAGTCCCCATCCTGGGCCTTCACAGACCTTATAGCATGTATGTAAAGTCTCTGTGTGTGTGCACACGTGTGAGCCTCTGACAGCCTGGACAGCACTCCGCTGGGTCTGGCACGTGGAGGACAAGGTCCATGGGACAGAGCAGGCTCGGGTGAGACCCACTTCCAGCCACTCTTAGTGGTCCCTGAGCCATGTGGGTCTTTCTGCCACTCCATAGGCTTCTAAGCAGGAGGACTGGGAAGATTTTTGAGGATCTGGGCCTCATCTTCCTATGACACAGGGCTGTGATCCCTGAGTCTCCCCAGGAGGATCTGGAAGCAACTGGGAAAGACAGACTAGCACGTCCGAGAGGGGTGGCCACGTGATTGCCCTCCCCTTGTTCTGAGGGTTGGTCCTGGATTCAAGTGTTGTCTTGGCTACTTTCTAGTGATAAGGCTTTGGGAAAACTACCAACCCCTCGCCTCAGAGTCTCAGTTTCCTCTTTTGAGGACTAAATAGATCACATATGCCCCCTACTTTCAGTGAGGAGAAGGGCACATAGAGAGGACTTCATAAACGGTGGTCATGGATGACAGTTGTCACTGCCATAGAGACCCTGTAATGAATAGCACTGACATGAGCACATAATGGGAACACTGAGCTTTCTCATTCCTCGTCCTTCAAGAGAGTCATGTAAAACAGCGACAGAAGTCTCATACTAATGCCTCCAGGCACAAGTTGTTTTTTTTTTAAATGATATTTAGCTAACACAGACACAAGAAACAAAATCGTCCCCCCCCCAACATTGGAGAATACAATTGTTCCAAATTCTCTTCATTTAAATCTCTCCCAAACTATATTCAGAGAAAGTATGTCTTATTTTATGAAATAAATTCAGATAAAAGGAGGTGTCGAAGAGTTAAATAGGTGTGGGATATACCAAATAGGTTTTGAGATATACCGAATTTGGTGAACTTATTGCAGGACTTCTCAGAGCTTTTGCTTCATGGATAAACTTGGTGGCTTCCCCCAGAAGGAGGAAGAACATGCTGCCGTCTCCCCACTTCTTTGGCCATGGTGGTCTTTGCTCATGGAGCGCAAACCAGTGGACTGGTGTTCGGTAGAACAGACTTGGAAAATCCCAATGTTGGTGTTTCTCTACACATCCTACCTCCTCTCTCATCTCAGTCCACACCCCATCGCCTGACTTATTTTATTCTTGTTCTCCGGGTTTTTCTGCTTGGCCACCCAAGAGCTCTGACTCAGTCATGTGCTTGACCTTTGCTCCTGGGTGAGTCTGTGTTCTCTCCATTGACCCACTGGAGTGCATGGCACCAGTATCTGAACAACCATAGAGCTCAGTGTCTCATGCCTCCCTTCTGGGAAACTGGACTGCTTTTTGATCTACCAGGATGTGTCATTTCTCCTAGGAGAGCACTGCTCTTTGAGAACGATGATAAACATGTTGATAACCATCATGAAGATAAAATAAGAAACAGCTTAGCTTTACAGAGCGCTTACCGTGTACCCTGCAGTGGGATTCACTGCTGGGAAGTGGGGACGCTTAGTATCCCTATTTTCCAGATGAGAAACCTGAAGGAAGTACTGTGACTTTCCCGCGGTCACCCAGAAAATCGACGTATTCCAGAACCCATGTTCTTCAAAGGCATGAAGCAGAGATTCTCAAAATACAAGCAAAGATCTTAAATGACTTCATGCAGGCAGAATTATATCAAAATGATCTCCACAGAGGCCCTGCAAGACCTCAGCTCCCTCCAAACACTAGCTTAGGATGCCTCAAAACATACCATATGAGCGTCGTAAGCTCCACAAAATATGGCGGCCAATGGCCTGAGCCTTGGATGACCACCTCCACCTTCTCCTTCGCCTCGGCATAGGAAACCAAGGCACACAGCCCCATATAAAATGCTAAGAGAATTCACGAGTGCCTTGGTTTTTCTCCAACTCTGCCATGGCATTCTCTTATTCCATCAGCACCTCATTTTTTTTGGTTGTTTTTTGTTCATCTATATAATGGGGTCACTCAGGGAAATGGACCCTATCCCATGGCCAAGAAGATACTTCCCTCACCTGGGCCTCTTGGGGGTTGAATCCTTCCACTAATTAATAACAGGCCCAGAATCACCTCCACCCACTCCCCCACCCCAGCCAGAGGAGATAAGACACTGCCCTACTTCCTGCATCAAACTGTCTCCTTGTCAAGTCATTGGCGCCACCAGGGTTACTGGCGCCTGCCGCCACCTCCCACCCCATGGGGAGGTTGCTTATCATCTGAAGGTGAAGTGAAGTGATGCGTGTGTCCACACAGGGACCGATTGTAGAGAGCACTTGCAGGATTGTAAAAGGTGCTGTATAAATCAATTATTAATACTAATCAGAGCATAATAGCGCTGTGAGCAAGAGACAGGACGCCTGGAGACGGGCGCCACACCCTCTTTGACACCGTCCTCGGGAGCCAGGTATCTCACGAATTATGAAGAGATCTGAGGAGAGATGATCTGAGAGCAATAAGGATTAACCTCTTGTCCACGAATCCCACCTGGCCTTTCAAAAGCCTGTGCCTGAGGTAGGGAAGGTTCTAGAACTTTGGAACTGGAGGGTATTAAGAGCACGGTTTTAGTGTCAGTACTTAGTTCTAAGCTCTTCACTGAAGCCAGTCGGGACTATAGTTTGCCCCATTGGACTCCACAGAAAATGGTTCTCACCAAGACATGTTTCTCATAAGCCAGCTTACTACTCCCTGGCATTGGGATGGGCCAGTCACGGGACCCCTGAGCTGGGTTTATTTTCTCAAACCACTTCCTGTTCCCTTCTGGGGAGGCATCTTATGAGATGGGGACGAAAGGAACCATCTATTCAGGTAATGAGTGTGAAGAATTGATTTTGTGTTTATTCTCTGATGTTCCAAGACCCTGGTCTGGTTTGGTGACCCTCCTGAGAGGATCCACAGGTCCCCATGAGTGGTGCAGAAGTTACACAAACAACATTTCTCTGAAAAAAATTCATTTGGGCTCTCTTAGAAAGAAATAGTGTGGCTCCTGTGATACTCATCGATTCTACCAGTGTTAGGGTGGCAAGTCAAAGATGGATAATGATGACTACGAACATCTTAAATGCTGGGGAACCCTGTCCTATGGTTAAAAAAAAAAAAATGGATGATAAAAATGAATATGTCTCCAGCATGAACTGTCTGAGAATCTCAAGTACCAAGTAAGATGGTGAAGGTGGCAGGAAGACATCTTGGAATAAATCAAATGGAGGGAACCCAGAAGGGCACGTCACGGGAAGAAAGAAAGAAGCCTGGGGATGGGTGAGCAACAGGAGGTCTAGACAGTAGACAGCAGCCCCAAGAATGCCTGAGTCATCTCTTTGGGGTGGTGCGGAAGTCAGAATAATGCCCCCCACCAAAGATGTCCAGTCGAACCCCCAGAATCCCTGGAAACTGTCAATGTGTTACCTCTCATGACAAAAGGAACTATCAGTTAATTCACATTAATTGAAAAAAACCTCCGAATGGAGAGACTACGATGGATTCTCTGGGTGAGTGCAGTGTAATCACAAGATCCTTATGAGAGGGCAGCAGAGTCCAGGTCCAAGAGGAGGACCCAGCAAGCAGAGCTCTGGACTGGGAGAATGGAAGGGCTCCATGAGCCTGGGAAGGCGAGCAGCCTCTGAAGCTAGAAAAGGCAAGGAAACAGATCGTCCCCAGAGCCCGTGGAAAGAGTAGAGCACTGCAGACACCACAGTTTTGGAAATTCTCATCTCTAGAACTGTAAGAGAGGAGACTTGGGTCATTCCAAGCCACCGCATGGTGGCCAGTGGCGAAAACAGCAACTGGAAACCAAGTCAGCTGGCAAGGGTGGGCTTCCATCCCATCCAGCCCTCTGAGGCATGTAGGCTCCCCTCACAGAAACATGCTCAAGGTTCCTGCATTTCTTCGTTCATCCAACAAATAGTCACTGAGTATCTCCTATGTGCTGGGCTCTCTTCCCTGCCTTGGGGGTGCAGATGAGAATGATCCGAAGATGGAAATGCCTAATGGAGAGACGTATCATCATTCCTGATAGTAATGAGGGCTATGAAGATGATAAAATGTAGGCCAGTGATGGCTTCTGAGGGAGGTGCCATTTGAACCCAGATGGGCCTACGAAGCCCTTGGGGAGATCCTATGGTCACCCTGTGGTAGGAACCGGCTTGGTAGGTCTGAGGAGTAGCAAGGTGGCCAGTTAGGCTAACAGTGACAGAAGTCAGAGAGGCTCCTGTAGAGAATGAGGTCAAAGAGGGAGCTAGGGACAGATCACATAAGGTCTTACAGGCCACAGTAAGGAGTGGGATTTTAGCATAAGTGAATGGGAAGCCACTGCAGGGTTTCTGACTGAACTGAGTGATCCTTTATATAATGTTCTGAAAAGCTCTATGGTTCTCAAACAATAACATGACTCTCGATTGCATTTGGGGTGCTTCCTTGAGGGTAGAAAAAAATGAGGCAGAGTTAGACCAGGAACTGACCCTAACCCTACCTACACCCACAACAGAGTGTGATCTACAGGTCAATCTCTCTGCTCAGGCATGCAACAAAAAGGCACAAGGCTCCGGTTTGTGTTTCTCAAGCCCTTGGCATCGGAATCTAGTTGGGGGAGGGGTGCTTATTAAATATGCAGAGTCCTATACCCTGCTCCACACCAGTGGAATGAGCATCTCCGTGAGTTGGGCCCTGAATCTTCCTGCTTGAGAAGCTGCTCAGGAGAGTCTATGCCAAGAAGGTTTTGAGGCCCAGGGCCCACTCTAGGGAAGACATGGCAGTGACGTCAGAATCCCAGGGGAGACCAAAGAAACGAGGGCCAAACCCACGTAGGGATGCTCAGGCTTCTGTCCTACAAGGACCTCTCAGGTTCCTCCTGACCCAATTACTCCAAGGTTACACAATGGCACTAACTGGGCTAGGTTTCCATGGGTTCTTTCTAGTTGTTATTTTAATTATACTGTTGAAAGGATAATTTGCCCATATAACAAACATTTCTCAAATTCCAGCGGGCACCCAGATTCCCCGGGGCCTTGTCAAGCAAGATTGATGCAGTCGGTCTGGGGCGGAGCCTGAGATTCTGAACTCCTAACCAGCTCCCAGGTGGCGACAATCCACAGACCCCTCACTTCGGAGGAGTGAGGGCGTGCACACCCAGATCAACCGAATCTGCCAACAGCCCTCAAACGGGTAAACTTCCAAAGGCAGCTGGGTAACAACTGTCCTCTCGTCCACCTTAGTGGTTTCCCAAGAGCTTGTGAATTTCCACTGTGATCACAGCTGTGATGTTTGGGGTCAGTTACATAATGAACCCATGCCTCAGTTTCCCTGTCCATAAAATGGGACGATACGGGGTCAGAGAGCTGTTACGAGGACTGAACGGACAAATACAAGAGTGGGGCGGGCTGTAAGTCTTGTTAACCTCTCTCTTCCTCGTTAGACATTGCTTCATCAGGCCAGCACATCTGATATTTTTCCGTCATGCCCTCTATGCCAAGCCTGGATTCGGGCACCCAGGAAGTGTTCGGTATGTCAGAGGAATGAATGAATGGAACTTCAGCAGGTTAAGACTTAAAGAAGTAAAGACACTGGCTCGAGATGCCGTTAAGTGACAGAGGCAAGGTTCAAAGCCATTTCTGCCTGGGGTGGCTTTTCCTCACCAACCTCGTGACGCCAACCTTCTCTGACCCTCAATATTTCCCACTAAGAGAATTAGTCACCATCAGCTTTGATCGGCGGGGCCGGCCAATGCCGTCCTAGCTCATAGCATTTGTCCAGGTCTTATCTTTATTAACTGTGAATTTATCTCCCTGCAGAGATAGGGCTGTGGGGAAAGGGCCCCTCTGTCCACACCTGGGCCAGTCTTACCTGCTCCAAACAGGTCAGCAGGCAACTGGGAGCCTTTAATTGCCTTTTTCCTCACTCAGCCCCCTCCCTCAAGTTCAAACCCGCACGGTAAACACGGCCTCCAGGACCAAAGGTAAGGGAGGTGAGGCAGGAGCATATTAACCTGTAATCCTTTGATAAGACCCAGCACATTTCACAGCACCATAAATTAATGCTTGGCCTCCATAGCCTGTGAAGGTACAGAAGGTAAAAACAAGCTAGGAAGTGAGACAGGCCTCAGAGGCAGAGGTAACCCAGACCAATGTTCTCGGAGCAGCAGGAGGACACCCACGAGCGTCCCCTCCTAGCAGGGAAGGGTTCCATCCAGACCCTTCTATCCCGTCTGTGACATTCGGTGGCGGGCTTCACAGAGAAAGAAAAACAGTTGGAGAAGAGGCAGGGGCGCTCTTGTCAGACCTGTCCTGCCCAGCATCACACAGCTCACCTCACAGCTGGGGAGGGAGCCCTGGTGTTTTCGACGAGGCGGGGCCTCCTAGATCAGGCAGGAATCCACCTCGCCCAGGTGGGCCAAGAATTCGTGTATGGAGTAGAGCAACCGAAAAGTAATGACAGAACTCACCTCAGCCTTGTCAGTCAAAGGTCGTCATCGTGACCGGAGAGGCCACGTCAGAGTCATTTCCAATTAAGTCCTATGGTTCTAAAAGGTCCTCCCTTATGACACTTGGAAAAGGAGTCCAAAAGGCGACCAGCCTACGATGACTCCTATGACCGGGGTCATTACCCTGGTGTTTATTTGGAAGCTTGTCCACGGCCAGGGTGCTCGCCTGTTGGCTTCCTTTCAACACAATGTCCTGAATGCCCACCACAGGCCAAGTATTGCTGTAAGGCCCTGGAGATCCTACGTCCCAGATGTATAGTAGTGACTTCTAGAAACTCCTGGTCCACTGGAGGATAAGGACTAGCTGACAGGAAGCCAGTGCACTCCAGGAAACTACGCAATGGTAGCCAAGCACAGGTGGGTTTTTAAGCAAATACCCACGTGGCTTTGCTTTAGCTGCACAGCAACTCTCTCTCTCTCTGATCCTTCACCCATCAGGGGCCAGCAAATACTTGGAGAATGAAAAGCCAGTTCACCATGGGTTAAAACCAATCCATGCTCTTCTTATTTGTAGGACACATTCCAAAGCCAATCATCAAATATGTTTAGACTTTCTGCTTTGGAGGGTAATCTGCTCATCAGTTCTCTGCACAGACAGACGGCATGAGATTGCCCATACTTTAGATGTTTTACAAAATATCATCCCCGTTTTTGAAAAGGAAGTGAAAACCTACTTGGGCAGAGAAAAGAGGGTAAGTCAAATGTTTCTAATCGACCAGCTTTGAGAAATGGGCTCAGGAGAGAGATATGGTTAAATTCAGACTCGTCTTGACCTGAAATATATTTACTTCCCTATGATTCACCAAAAAGAAAACAAGAGGAGGAAGGAAGGAAGGACGGACAGAAGGAAGGAAAGAACTCAAAACCACAACTGGATTTTCAAAATCAACCCACACAAATACTCCTGCTTAAAGATGTCCCTTACAGTGTTAAGAAACTGGAAATATCTTAAAAGTCCATTAACAGGAAAATGATAAGTAGTAAGTAAGGAGCAATTAAGGAGATATAAAAAGCTCTTACTGACATGCAAAAGATATTTCTAACATTAGGGAAAAGGGCAGAATACAAAATAAAATTTTATTTTAAATGCGTTTTTAAAAAATTATCTAAAAGATACACTAAATGTCAGCAAAAGCTACTTCTGGGTAGAGGCCATAGCAAAGTTAGTTCCCTATAAATTAATGCACTGAGCTTGGCAGGGTGGCGGTGATTAATTAATATGTCAGAGCAAGTGTTGATTACTGACATGGATCATTTCTCACCTTGGTAGAGAAATTTCCAATAAAATAAAAGCAGAGGCAGGACTGGTGTGTTTGTCCTATGAATATAAAGTAAGGCTGTTTTCTTACAAATGGACGGCAGGATTTTTACTGTCCATGTAAAACTTGTAAACTTGTAAGTAGCTGGGTAGCCCACAAAGCTGGCACTTAGAACATAAATTCCTAAGTAGCTAAAATGTTCAGCTAACCAATATCCTTTACCCTGCTCAGGTGTTAGAAAACAAATGGGAAGAAAATAATTTTCTATTAGAAGTTTGGTAAGCAACGGGACAAAGCTTCCAGAAATAGCTTTCCTGAATTCTTGACCGGGATCCCCAGGCATCCCCAGGACAGAAACTGAAGGCGAAGGCATGTTGTCACATGGGAAATCTCGTCCCCTTCTACCACATTCTCAAAGGAATCTGTGACCCCCATCCTAAATTTTTGAGAAACTGTTTTACATCTTCAATCCTGGATGGGAAGAAATATTTAAAATGATGGATTGTCAGACAAACCAAATAGGCAACGCCTTCCCTACACGGACTTTTATGCCGGGCTTGGTGAGCAAATGGCGGCTGCCGTGTGTGAAACAGGGTATCAAGGTTACCCCACAAGAGCCGGGGTGTGCCGGGTGCCCAGATTCCATGTTAAATCTCAGTCATGCGTGAATATCACCTTTGCTGGACACCCACTTCCCGACACATGTCCACTAATGTTGCAAGGTTTCAAGTGTTCCCTTCAGGGAGCTGCAGAGATAGAAGTTGCAAGAAGGAACGAGCCATCCAACATCAGAAACAAGGAAGGACCAACAGGCTGGGATCGCGCAGAGTAAATATTTAAACATGGAACGTTCAATAGTTCTTAGACAGGTTCAGTAACCGGCTCATTTTTAAAAATCAATACTCGTACTAATAGTAATGGGCCAGCCTTCGGGAGAAGGGAGGCAACAGCAGCGTGATCCCTTTTGAATCAGAAATCAGTAGGAGCCGGCGTCTCAGACAAGTCCCTCAAATTGGTAAAGGAAAAACATGGTAACACCGTTGCGTCTTATGACCGACTTCTGGGAAGCTGGGGCCTTCGTGGACTCCTGGAGCTGCCAGGGACCACAGACTGGACCCTGGGCACGGTGGAGGGGAGACAGTGGGTTGAAAAACAAGGAAGCCCGGGGAGAGAGGAAGGCCATGACGGTTCCCTAGGATTATTTCAACAAGCAGGGACTTGGCTCTTTAACCTGGTTGCAGGTGGTAGCTGTGGGGGTCTGAGTAAGGAAGTGAACTTCTTGGAGCATGGCAGGTGCTGTCAGCCCTCCCCACCTGTCCTTGGCCTCTATCCTTTCAGTAAGCAGTCCGCTGGACTCAGCCTGAGGGCTCTGTCTGGACTCCGATGCGAGGCGGTCTGAATTACGGCCCCCACACATTGGGGTGGCTCCTGGGGGATTGGATAGAGCCCTTGTTGCCCACAGAGGTGACCTGCTTTACTGCATACATTGCCTTCTCTTCTGTCTCCTGTACTCACGACCCAGTGCTCCATCTAATAAACCTTCCCTAATGAACTTCCCTAATAAACCCTTGCCCCTGAAGTCTTGTCTCCAACCAGAGTATTAGTTCTGAGGACCCCAAAAAGAGACTTGAAATTTCTGCTTCCATGTGTGTACAGTGGGGACAACAAGAGCACTGACCTGCGACAGTCACCATGTGGATTAAATGGGGGTGAAGCTAACGTGGTGCCAGGCACCGACTAGGCCCCCAGTAATCATCAGCCATGGTTATGAAGTCCCTGGGCCAAAATATGTATTCTTCAACTTACTCCAAAGATGGCTGAATTTCACATGGTTTTTATTTTCTTTCTTTGTCCATCAAGGAGGCCAGGGTCCAAATTGCAGCTCTGTCCAAAGTCAGCAATAGGATGGCTGCACTGCTCTGTGCCTCAGTTTCCTTACGTGAGATGGGGTGGGGGGCAGGGAAAGAGTGTTACTTTCAAAAAATCTCTTTTTTGGGTTTTTGGGATGTTCCAGTGAGAAAATATATGTAGAGTGGTCAGCACAGTGGTTGACAAATAAGAAGAGAGAGATAAACATTAGCTGCTGTCATGAAAAGGGGATGCATAAATAATAGAGAGATACTATATGTATTCAACATATATAGAGAGTATTTCCCGGGTCAGGATTAAAATTTGTTAAAGGAGCATCCTATCAAGAATTAAGCGAATGAAACTTTCAAGAGATTGTTTTGTAAACTCCTTTCCTGCTTTTGCTCTAGAAAGAGGACTGAAATGGATTATCACAATAACAAAAGCAGCACATATTAACAAGGGGCGAGAGGAATCAACTAGAAGTAAATACTTTCGAAATGACCTATTTAAAGAAAAAATAATGAGAAGATGTCAAGAAGGAAAGTTGGCTTAAATACAGCAGTGGGGGATGGGGCGCGAGAGAATTTGATCATGTGGTTTAACCTCCTATAGAAAACCGAGGAAAGGTAAATTCGACCCAAATGGAATAGAGGCATCTAGTAGAGAGAACTTCAAAAAACTAAATCAATAAAATAATGGCAATGGTCATAGACTCTTAACCTGTGGAATGTTCTAGATTCGTTTTACCTCAAAACAGCAACTTAACTGTCCTTTTGTGAATTCAGGCATTTATTCACTGCTCAACTCTCATATCTGTGCCCCAAATATAACAATAACACAACACCAGTAGGGCCAAATAACACTTTATTTATTCCCTACTGTGTCCCCAATACGGTTTTAAGTCCCTTACTTGTTATTAACCTACTTCATTATCATAGTAACCCTAGAGGAAGGGGAACTGATATCCTCACTGTAGGGTAGAGGAAACTAAGGTACAAGGGGTTAAATGATTCGTCCAAGATCACACAGGGAGAACTGGGATGTGAACTCAGGCACATTGGCTCTAGGGTCCCTGTCCCTGTCTTTAGGCTCTTTGACACTAATAATATTTTACCCCTTTTCTAATCCCTCCACACTTACCTTCAGCAGACATTGCTGAGTGCTATACTATTTCCGCAGTTCTTAGATGAATCCTCTGAGTCTTAACACAGCATTCCATCTAGCCACTATCAATCAACTGGAACTGGGAAGCTGGTCTGACAACTGGACCAGGTAAGACTATTTGAGCAAGCAGCAGAAGCTGACTCTGAGTAATATAAGCCCAAAAAGACTCCATTGAAAGAATATGGGAGAACACAAGAGGATTGAAGGGAACGTTCAGGAACCAGGAATTTCCTGATGGCCTTAAGCACAGGTACCTACTAGGTGGACGGGTTTGTCTAGACACTGCCACCGAAATTAATGTGTTCTAAGTATGCTTTTTTTCCCCCAGTCCTTGAATCCTGCCTCTCAAGATTTAAACTCCCAAGAGAGTGTCCACGGGTGTGGCATAGAATGTTCACCAAAATGACAGAGCCAAGATGAGTGAATAGAGGGGTTATTTTAGGGGTGGGGGGGGCGGGGAACAACTCTGGGAAGCCCAAAACAAATTGCAGCAGTACCACCACCAGCCATCACTGGGCCAGATCTCATCTACCTAATTAACCAGGCCCAAAATCATAGCAGGACCATGGGCTGCCAAATGGGTTAACTGGTTAGACTCCAAGTCATCACTAAAACAGTTCTGCTGAAGATTATAAATTGAGCATGGGTGTCTGCACCTGGGGAACTAACTCATCAACCAGAGAAAGAGCTGGCAACCTCCAGGATGGGCCTCTGAAAGCCTCTGATGAAATCAGCCCGTTGATTAACGCAATTAGCACCATTAGGAAAGGAAGTTGTTAACCTAAATCAATTATCCACAGACATCTATCATGCTAAGTGTTCCTCTTTGTCTTGAGCATATTGCACTGTTGGTGTTTCAGCGGTGATGGCCATTAAAAATAAATGATTATTGTTGATTTTCTATTGATATAGCTATTAATGTATTGGTGCCTGTGTGTATAGGCCGCTTACGTGTAGTGTACAGAAAATAGATGTCCTAACAATAGGAAGTAAGTATTGACTCTCATTTCTCAATGCAGGAGGTAAATATTGACCAACGAAAAGCGCTACTAGCTTATGATGAGCTAAAAGGCAAATGTTCATATCAGCTCAATGTTTCTTTAATTACTTGTAGCATTTATCTTCTGCAGTGCAGACATTCCGACACATGGATGAGGCTTCTCGATCATAGTCGTAAAGCACTTGCACCAGTTGGTTTCCACCTATATGAAAACTCTTGTTCCTCTTGTCTCTTCTGAGCATTTCCACCACTTTAGAAAATGTACATCTTCTGTATCAATCTCCCACACTACCCATATTACCCTTTTCTTAAATCTAGCCCCAAATGCAAAGAAAGATTGTCCATGATCATGATAGTCAACATTTATTGAACTCCTTCTACCATCCCTTCCTTTGATCTGTAATGATTACCTCCATCCTGCAGAATGATAATAAAGATAATAATGGCTTACCCCAGCATGAATTAAATCAAACTCCCAACCAGCTCTGAGGGTAACATTGTCATGGCCATTTTACTGATGGGTGAACTGAGGCAGAGAAAAAACAAGCTGTAATACTCAGCTGATAAAGAGTAGCATAACCCAATTATTTGAGTATAAGTTTTTTCCCTGCCCAACCATGCTTCTCTGTTTGTACTTCAAGATTTGTAGGAGATATCAAGGCTCAACAATGCATTTTTGCTATCATGCAAATCTGCCCTTGTGTGTCACACATGTACACGTGTGTGTATGTGTGTGTGTCTGTGCTGCCCTCACGTGCTCCCACTGCACTCCCAGATAAAGAAACTGAAATTTAACCAGCTCAGGTAACTTTCTAAAATTATACAGACAAGAAGCAAAGCCAGAGACTCAAACCAGGCTCTGTTGGAGAAGTGCAATCTTCTGAGAGAAACACTGTCAGAGTCAGAGTTCTTAAACTTTTTATTTTTGGGAAAGGACCGTCGGATTTCTCCATCACAGCAGTGTCTGGAATTAGCCCTACAGGAACAGAGATGACACATAATGCTATATGCTCCCACGGGGGCCTGGAATCTGATTGCAACATCCAGAAATATCTGCATGATCGATTGGAGTGACTGGATTCAACAGAGCAAGTAAGTCTAGGCAGGGGAGGGAAGGAGGGTTGCCAGGGGCGACCCGGGGAGCATTAAGGTGAAGAAAATCACAGTAGGAAGGAGAAGGCCCAATTGTTCGGAGCATCCTGGCTGACAGCACCCTCGAAGGTCAGACTTGCACAGAGTCATCAAAAGGAGGTTTAAACACGGCAAACCAGAAAGGCAAGCTGGGCTTTCCCTTGGGAGCTGAATTGTCAAGAACTGATTTCAAAATGTTTTAGTCTCTCTGCCAAGAAAACACTTCTTCTGCTGGTTATAATTAAAACTGGGTTTCAGCCATGCTTCCAAATCACCATCAGAGGTGTCAGCTTCAGGGCACGCATGGGAAACCTCACAGGTTTTGAACTTGGGGTGGGGGGAGGGGATTGTTTCAAGGCTCTGGGCACGTCTTGGTAAAACAAACAGAAGAAGAAGGGGAGGGAATCCCTGAGACACGGGCTCAGGACAGACAGATTGCTCTAGTTCATTGAAAATGACTCTCCAATTTCCCCAGCAAGACCGAATTACAAAAGTAAAATTTCCATCTTGGTTTTGATCACCGGTCCTATGAAAAGGTCTTAAAGACCAATGACTATGCTGCCGGAGGAGAACCCTACATCACTATGCAGAGCCACGTTCAGGTTAGATTGGCTGGACTGTGTGGGAAGCAGAATGCCCCCCAGGGCTGTCTACTCCCTAACTCCCGGCACCCTGGGACCTGGGTGACTATGGGACCTCATGTGGCTTCAAAAACGTTGCAGATGTGCTTAAAGATTTTGAGATAAGGAGATTATTTTGGAGTTTCCAGATGGGCCCTAAATGCAATCATCAGGGACCTTACAAGAGGTATGCTAAACAGGCAGAATCAGAAGGGGATGTGAGGATGGAAGCAGGCGTCAGAGAGGGTCTTGGATGCCCTCTGGAAGTTGGAGACGAGAGGGAACCCACAGACGTCCCCCAAGCCTCCAGGAGTGCATAACCCTCCTGATATCTTCATTTGAGTCCGCATGGGTCCTATTTTAGACTTCTGATCTCTAAAACCCTAAGAGAGTAAATTTGGGTGATCTTAGGCTACCCACATTGTGGTAATTCGTTACAGCGGCCAAAAAAAAACCCCCCGAATCTAGACAATCAGTTCATTCTCTGTTTTACTCTAGGAAGGTCTTGAGGCCACTTCCAATGGCACATAAGATGCAACAATAGTAACCAAAGGTAAAAATAGTTCAGGAGACTTTCTACTGAAGACAGACAAGGCCACCGAAGTTGAGAGCAAAAGTGGAGATCAGAGGCAGGATCAGCCCCTTCACAAGGGATCCATTCATTTGCCAGGCAGGCCGGGCAGCTGGCTCTCAGTTTCCTGGCAGCCAACATGAAAACAGCAAATCCAGAAGGTGCATCATCCCCAATATCCACACCAAACCAAACCAGCAGCTCAGAAGAACAGCCAGTATTCATGGAAAGCTGGAGACCCACCCTTTCTTGGGGTCTCCATCAACGTCCTCACTGGGTGATGACATGAAGCAGAAGTTTCCCTATCTTTCATTCCCTCCACTCATTACTTGTGATGCCTTTGCAGTCCAGATGCTGAGACGTGGAGACAAAAGGCAGACCCGGAACCAAGGTGCTCATGGTGTGAAAGGAAAAATGAAGTAATAAATACAGTGCAGCGGAGTGGTTGGGTGATTGAACTGGGGAGCCCAGAAGAGACACCTAACGCAATCTGGGCACAGAGAGAAGAAACTGGTTCCAGAGGCAGCAGCTTGAGTCTTGAAGGCTGAAGAAGGAATAACCAAGCAGACAATGGGTATATGCATGGGCGGGGTTGGGGGCTGGAAGTTGAAGGTATTGTGGGGAAAAAAAAAAACAAAAAAAACAGAATACATACACAAACCTGGGAGCAAAGAGAGCTCCGGAACTGCGATGAGTTACGTAGCCTACCCCCAAGATGCCAGGGAAGGGGTGAGGGTGGGGCTGCAGGCCTGGGAGGTAGGGAGGGCCACATCCTGTCTAGAAAGTTCTTGCTTCTAATTCTCTTCCCCACAGAAAAGCATCACAGTAGTGGTGAGCCTCAGGGCTGCCCAAATACCCACTTGGGAAGGACTTGGGTATAAAAACTGACTATTGTTTATCGAGTGCTGACCATGTGCCCTTCATTCGATAGATGCTATCATTTCTCTCCTTCTACAAAGGAAGGAGTCCAAATGGACCAACCCAACATCACACAGGGACAAAAGGACCCAATGGGACCTGAGTTGGGTCCATCTCCCAAAGTCAGTGCCCCATCATCATCAGATACAATGCTTGCCTTCAAGGAGCCCAGGATTTAAAGAAAAGGCAAGGCACAGTTCTCTCTTGCCCCCTACCCTTGAAATGGCTATCACAGATAAGGAAGAATTTGCATAACCTAGACTCACTCATTCAGTAAATATTTACATAGAGCTTACTCTGTGGAAACACTAAAGAAACAAACAGATAATTTCCTTGGCCCTCAGAGCTTTAGATTTGGGGGAAGAAAGATAGCAAACACACAAACAAACAGGGATGTGTCAGGTGGCAATAAATGCTACGTAATACTTAAATATAGGCAAAGGGCGAAAATCCACCAGAGCAGAACGGGGTTCGGGGAGGAGGATGGCAGGATCAGCAGAGATAGCTCTGTTTTAGCTCTTAAGTGGTGGACTCACAGGGGTTTCTTGTATTATCGTGCCTTCAGAATTTAGCTAGATGCTGTATAGGTTCTTTTAGATGGGTCAAATAGTAAGTGGAAAAGGGAATGCTATTTCATATTGGTAGTCAGGAAAAGCCTTCATGTTGACATCTGAGCAGGGAAGTGAAGGAACTGAGAATGTGCACCACGTCAATGGGAAAAGCATCCAGGCAGGTGGAAGGGCCTTAAGTGCTTGGAGTATTTGTATCGTCTATCATCAGAGCTTGGAAGACAGAGCTACCCAGAACCTCTTCCTGGGAATGGATGTGCTTCCTGAGAAATGGATGTGCTCTGTATTTTATATTTTCCTCTCACTTATCCAAGGCCTTCGAGAAGATAAGAAGTCACTAATGAATGCATTTAGGTACTCATTATGCATTTATCAAGCACCTTAGGCATGCATTCATGCACTCGTTATGCATTTATTGAGCAGCTGCTGTGTGCATGTAACTGGCAATAAAAACAGTGAAAACATGGCCTTTAAATAAATTCCTCTAAGGAATTTATAGTCTTGTGAGGGGTTGAGAAGAAAAAATGGAAGAAGATGGAGAAACCAACAGATATTCATCTTGGCTCTTCCTAGGACCCTCATCCGTGAAGAATTCGGTTTGGTTTCTTCTAATCTCAGCTTACATGACAGAGTGCCAGTTCTGGCTGAGAAAACCCTGCGGGGTGAGGAAGTTAGCTCATGGCTCAACACTTAGAGGTAACCACTTTGATGTTCCCGGCAGGTGGCTTCCCTAGCCTGTAAGGAGCTACTCACTGATAACTTTTCTAGCCAGCATAGACCCAGAAAGCTCCAGGCTCCTACTGACCATGTGCACTTGAGATCTGCTCAGACACCTGCTTGGCGTAGCAACAGATGGGATCATGTAGAGAACAACCCACCGGACCCACAGATTGCCGGGAGAATTAGCACCTATTTTTCTGCTCTTTACCCAAAACCAACTGCTGTGAAGACTATGGGTGAATAGGATAAAAGGAAGCGTTTTGTGCAAAATGGAAAATTCTGAATGTCCAGGGTGAACTTTTCTCTAGTACCTGTGGGATCCAAAAAGATCATAATAACAATAACCCCAGCTTCTTGGGCTTAGCTGTCTATAGCCTGTGCTCTCAGGGTTTTTTGGAGAGTGCCTCACAATAGCACAAACACAAGTCTACTGATTGCTCAAAAGGTTAAACACAGAAATTTCGTGTGAGCCAGTAATTCGATCCCTATGGATATGCCCCCCAAAAACTTAGACAGAATCTCAAGGCAAAAGCCTATTCAGAAATGTTTGTGGAGGCGTTATTCACAATAACCAGAAGACGAAAACAACTTCCATGTCCATGCATGGGCGAATGGATAAATAAACTGTGGTATGCCCATACAACAAAATATTGTGCGTCCATGAAAAGGAATGGAATTCTGAGACATGTCTTACACCATGGATGAACCTGGACAATGTTATCCAGTGACAGAGACCCACTACAAAAAGTCATTTATAGTGTGATTCGGCTTCTATAAAGTGTCTGAAACAGATAGGTCCGTAGAGACAGAAAGCAGATTGGTGGCTCCCGAGGTCCAGGGGAAGGAGGAAATGGAATGGACACAGTGTTTTCTTTTGGGGTGATGATGTGTCTTGTACCTAGATAGGGATGGAGATTGTACAACATTGTGAATTAGGGATGGGGATGGTATAACATTGTGAACTGCCTCTGAACTGTACGGTTAAAAGTGGTTCCTTTTATGGTATGTGAATTCACCTCAATTTTAAAAATGGTCAGCTTATTTGGCTGGGATGGCAGGCCTGCACTTTCTCATTAAGCACGGTAGACTCCCATCGGCCCGCACCAAATAACCGTGAGGCACCGCCATGTTTGTTAGATGAGACTGTCTTTACCAGCATCGGTTGGGTATCCCCATCTCCAGTCAGCTGAGCTGCACCGCTGAAGATCTGGAGTCTTGGAGAAACCAAAGTGTCCTGGTCGGTTTATTCTACATGCTTCTGGAGTGTGTCCCATGCCTTAACCAAGCTTTACTGGAGCCTTTCACTTGGATTTGATTCTGAACAAAATGCAGCCAGGAGCCGGCGGGAAACAGAGATCTGCAAAGCAAATGATGGATTCTGGGGTCCCTCACCAAATCCACGTCAGAGTCCTTTCAACTTAGAACCTGGTAAAAGGATTAGCCCTTTGCCATCTGCAAGGCTGCTATGAAAGCCAGTTTGTCTGCTGAAAGACTCTTGTATGCACAGCCCAGCCCAAACATCAAACCCTCCCTGTCCTTTGATAAAGCCAGACCTGCTTGTATGGATGTGTGGCAAGGGAATAATGAACACCTGCTAAGAGAATAAGAGAAGCTTAGCGGGGAGGGGCCGCGAGGCTAGACAGGAGCACTTTACATTGTACATCATCTGTATGGCTGGTAGAGAATGAATTATTTCTTCCCAATTCGGCGCCATCATCCATCACAGTCAATTTTCAGCCCATCTGGAAGGTTTCAGAAACCCCTGAATGGGATCAGAGTTATAAAACAGCCCCAGCAGCAAGCCTTTTCTAAATAGATCCTAGTAAATACAAACATGAAAAACTTCCGTGTTTGGGGGAATTTATGCTGTGCTACGTCTTATGCTCAAGTTTCCTCATAATATCCCCTCACCAAACCTGCACAGCAGGCACTAGAACTGTTCCCATTTTGCAGATGAGAAGACCGAGGCTCCCAGAGTCCACGCGGTTCCCTTGGTCGCACAGGTAGGGAGCGGCAGGTCTAGGGAACGAGGCTGGGTAGTACTGACTCCCAGTGCTGTGTCTTGGTGGTGATGCCAAAGGAATGACCTGAGGAAGCCCCAACTCTTCCATCTACACTCCCTCACCCGGAAGTGTACCTTGTTCCTTCACAGTAAACAGGAAGCACATCAGAGAAGGAAGTCGCTCCTTTGGACCCTCCGTCTTCAATTTATTCTTACAGCGGAGCATAGAAGTGACTTAGAAGACACAGGATGCAGACTTGAGGACAAAGGGAAGCATGTGTTTTTTGCAGGTCGAATTTGGTTCTTCCCAGCTGGGTTGGTTCATCCTGATAGTCCTGGATTTTTCAGGAACAAGAACCAACTGGTGAGAGGAAAGATTAGTGTCTGAGGCCAAAAGGAAAAGGCACAGAGCTCTCTCCCCAGGTTAACTGGTTGGGACCTGGTGGAGGGGCTCAGAACAAGGAGTACTTGCTCATTCTGTAACTAATCATCAGTACCCCCTCGAGCCTAGCCCTCTGTCACCTGGTAGGGAATGACAGCACATAAAGGAGATGCACCATCCCTTCCTTCATGGAGCTGCATGCTATGGGAAGTATTGATGAGATACCAAGGTGATGAGTGTTATGAAGGGGACATACAGCAGACCACAAGGACACACACAAAGAGTCTGAATCAGAGCAGATATAGAAGGAAGAAGGCTACAGGTAACAAAACCTACATGACAGTGCATTCAACAAGATAGAAGTTAATTTCTTTAGCATCTAACAGCCCTTGGAGGTAGCAGTTCGAAGCCAACAGGGCAGGTGAATGGTGACATCAGGAACGCAGGGTGCTTTTTATTTATTTATTTATTTTTTTCAAGTCTCCTGGTTGCTTCACGGTTCAAAATGACTGCTGGAGCTCCAGCCATCACATTCAAGACGCAGCCCCCAAAGAAGGAGAAAAGATGGCCGAGAGCAAACCAGTCTTCTCCCAGCTGGGTCAGCTCCCTTTAAGCAGTCTTCCTCCGAAGGGTACCACACATTGGCTCTGCTTTTATTTCTTTGGCCAGAGCAGCCTGAGGACCACATCTGGCCACACGGGAAGTTGGACAAGGTAGTCGTTTATGGCCACTCGCTCAGCTAAAAAATCCAGTTCCTGCCACAGGAAGTCCAATGATTTGAAAGTGTTTGTGTTTGAAGGAAGATGATTTCAGTTCAAGCCTCATCGCTGTACCTCACTTGCTGGGTGAGCCTAGGTCATGCACTTAACCTTTCTGAGTCACAGTTTGGGCCCCCTGGCAGAAGGGATGGATCGAACTTGCTTCAGAGCAGTGCTGAGTCTTAGCTGAGGAGGGTTATCTGACTACACTTGCTTTGCCAAGTTCTAAAGTTGAGGATGCATGAAAAGAACCACTGTACTTCCTAGAGCATGTTCCCTCCCTCCTCCTCTTCTCTAGTATCTGGTGAAGCTGGACTAGATCCCGTGAGCAGCTGTAGCCAGCTTTCTCTTCTGAGGATCCTGACAATGACCTTCCCTGCTCACAGGGCCGCTCTCGGCCTTGGAATTTGGGAACGTGCAGCAGGCCCTGGATCTCAGCAGTGGTACTGGAATCATGCAAAGACACAGAACAAGGAAAGGGGCATATTAATGAGGGCTCCGGGGGCTATCCTCAAGCCTCACGTGGTGCTCAGAAGCAAAATGTCCAGGCTGGTGGGCTACTCGATGGAGCTTCAGACACCCGGTTCCCCCTGGAGCTGTGAAGAATCGAATGCGACATTGGGGAGGTGGTACCTGGTAGAGGGAGAGCAGGATTTTAGCTCTAGCAGTAGGAGTAACAGCTGACCGCGTGGGAACCGGGGAGCAGGTGCTGAGCTCTGGCCCTAAAGTGTGGTGTTTTACCGACTCTTGGATACAGCGCTCTGAAGATGCCGTCTCATGGTTTCTCCTTTACAGACATCAAGTCTGATGCAAGAGGCAAAGTGGCTTGTTCTAGCTAGTTGTGGCACAGGGAGGACAAGTTACGACAGAGGCGGCAGAAGCGGGGAAAGGCCCTCCATGCACCGGGGGCCTCGTGAGCAGAGGCCAGGGATCTGAAAGTACATGACATGGTGGGGCCCTGGGGGGAGAAAACAGTCTGGGTAGAGCAGGTAGTTCGGATAGGGAAAAGTAGGTCCAAAACACAGAATGGAAAGCCTTGAATTCGGGGACAAAATACTTAGACTTTACTCCCATGGTAGGAAGGAGCTATTGAAGGTTATTGAGCAGGATAGGGACACAATGAAGGAAGATTTGGGGGAAGCTCTGTCTGAGCAAAATGGAATCTCCAGGCTCCTAGTGGACCCACTGAACAGATGGGAAAACTGAGGCTCGGAGAGGCTCATTTGTTGGCCCAAGTCACAGTAAAAAGTAAAAAGCTGCAAGTGAAGTGGGAATGTCATGAGAGAGTGGTGTGGGAAGCCCTGCAGGCGGCAATGTCAGGTAAAAATCATCAGGAGGAAGCCATGGTCCCAGGAACAGGTCTTTCCTCGGGGCTGTGGGGCAGGCTTGCGGGCTCGGCTCTTTTCCCCACCTGCCCACATCTTCCCCAAGACCCTGTCCATGATCCCTCACTTCCCCTGCCTCTCCTCCCTGGGGAATGGGGCAGGGGAGCACAGAGATGCCCCCATCTGCCACCCCGGAGAAGTCGAGATATGAAAACCCAGGGGCCAGTATTTCTAACAGACAATTGCTCTATTATCTCAGCAACAGCTACTGAAATGTCTAATTAAGGGGACAAAGGCCATCATTACCTGGATTTTTATCTGGGGAATCTAAGAGAAATCCCAGGGGTTACATTTCTAGGAAGGAGCCTGAGAAGGGCAGCAAAGCACAATAACAGAGGCACAGACCAGCATGACAGAAACCGTTCTTTCCCAGCGCAGGAGTTCACTGTACTCGGCAATGACCATCAGTGGAGCCAAAGTTTCTGAGCAGTGTCTACTCGATGGGAATTACGCAAAGCGCGTGCTCCCCATGTCTTCAAGGTTGCATGATGACCCAGGAAGAATGGTCCGTTAATAGCCACATTTTACAGATGGGGAAAATGGGTCTCGAGAGGTCACCTGCACAAAGGTACGAGGCTGGCAGGTGGCAGTGCTGGGACTCCGCTCTACTCTCAACACAAGGTCTCTGGCTACCAAGATTTCTGTCTCAACGCCCAGCCAACGGGACCCTCAATAAACCCTCTGGGACTGGGGATCCCTGCCCCCGGGGATGAGGGGCTGGTCCCCAGAGGTCCACGTGCTAGTCCAATCACCTCTGATGCACCGCTCTGCCAACCCCGGCAGAGACCGCAGGAAGGGAGCCGGCCTGATGTATTCACAAGCTATAGCTCATGGGCCAGATCTGCCCAGCACCTGTTTGTGTTTGACTCTGAGCTAGGCACGATTTTCACCTCTTTAAATGGTTGCAAACAATAAAAGAAGAAGATTTCACCATACATGAAAATTCTATGAAATCCCAATTTCGGAGTCCACAAAATAAGTCTTAGGAGGGCACACCCACACTGATGTACATGTTGTATATGGTTGCTTGGACGTTGCAAAGGCAGAGCTTAGTAGATATGACACAGACTGCATGGCTTGCAAAGCCTAAAATATTTACCGTCTGACCCTTTAAGGGAGTTTGCCAAGCTGGTTTAGATCGTGAATGTTTAACCTGTAGGCCTTGTCTTGACAAGTTCAAAGACGTGCGACGGTGGGAAACATTCTATCTTTTTAGAAGAGGAAGAGGGGGAGAAATACACAAGCCTCTGGCAGTATAGACACATAAGATCACATCCTCTAGAGGCACTTGGGATTATACAGACAAGCACGTATAAGTGCACGGAGAAATGGAAAAGCAAGAAAGAAAAGCCAGAAACCCAGATGTTCAGATAATAAATATCCAAGTGTACTCACTCAGAACCTTGAGCCATCCCGGTGTATGCAGACACTGAAGTACGTAGGGAACCATGCCCGTGCACACATCTACACACACACACACAGAGGAAACCAATTCCACCACATGCACAGACTCCCGGGAACCCCAAGAGAACACGCCAGCTAGCAGTTGCCCAAATCTATCTCATGCTACATAAACAAGGAGAGGTACACCATCAGCCAAGCAGAGAGACACATGAAGGGAGTCCCCAACTGTTCAGGTATCACAGATTCCCAGGGGAGGAAAGCAAACTCCTGCTGTGCATAGTTACACAAAGACAATGAGACCCGCCCTGGGGGGGGGGTGGCTGCAGACAGAGGGGGAGCCTACCTGAAGTGCAAGCCAAGTCTGTTGGATGTTAGGCTTCTCTTTAGAGAAAAGCGAAGGGGCTGGGGAAATGAACTGGAAGTTTTGTACCTTCAGAAAGGGCTTCCACAGGGTGAACAGCATGGGCTTGGAGGCCAGACAAAACTCCTGGCTTTGCTGCTTCTCCTTGAGTCTCAACTTCTTCGTTTGTACTCCGGGATTAATAATACCTACTTCTTGGGGGATGGGGGAGGACTGTGTGCTAATTCAGGGGCAATGTCTGCATGAGAGTAAATGCTCGTTAAAATCTCGATGAGGATCCCAAAGCAGCCGAGCCTAGACTGTCTGTGTTGGACACTAGCCTGGCTTCATGCTGTCCTTGGCCGGGACCATGTCGGGTGGCAGGTGTCCCATGCAGTCACCACTGGTCCCTTGGCTGGGTGGCCAGGGAGTCAGGACTCCAGGGCGTCTTTTCTCCATCTCTCCCGACACCCCCCTGCACCTCCCACAACCATCAACCTGGGTCCCCTTCGGTGACTGATCGGCTCCTGAATTATGAGGAAGGGTGAGAAATATTTATATCTCTGCTTGGGCCTCGCCCCCACGCTCCAGAGGCAGTGGGAAAGTCTTTCCGTGCAAGGGAAATCTATAAGGTCCTCGAAGGAACCATTTTTCTGCCCTTCTCCAGCAGCCTCCTTCAGCTCCGTGCCCCCCTCCAACAACAGCTGTCTCCTGCTGTCTGTCCAGGTGGACGAGGCAGGCAAGGGAGGGAGAGTGAGGGGAACCGCCCCCTGCCAATCTCCGTCAACTCTGCGCTCCCCCCTTGCTGCCTTCTCTAGAGGGAAGCCCTTTCCTCCTTTCGTCCGTGTGCCAAAGAACAGCCAAGCCTTTGGATGTCAGCCACCTGCCTGTCTCTCCGTTACTCTCCTCCCTCAAGTCTCCTGACCAACCTCTCGCCACAGGTCAATGCAGAGCAAGCACAGAGCACTCAGACGGGTTCTGAGTACTCAGGGTCCCGCTGGCCTTCAGTGTGGTGGTTCAGGGTATGGGCCAAGGGGTCAGGCTATCCCAGGTTCGAATTCCAGCTGCGTTCCCTTGGGGCAGAACACTTCATGACAAGGTGTCTAATTCCTCTTGCTAGGTCTTGAACAACGTCCCCCCCCAAAATTTCATACATTGGAGTCCCAACTCCCGAAATCTCAGAACGTGAACTTATTTGGAAATAGGGCTGTTGCAGATATAGTTGGTTAGGATGAGTCACGCTGGAGTAGCCGGGCGCCTAGTCCAACAGGAGGGGTGTCCTTATAGAAGAGGGGAATTCGAACACAGGCATGCACCGAAGGAGGACACCATGTACAGATTCATGCAGAAGCTAAGAAAAAAGCTTGGAGAAGATACTTCCCCAGTTCCCCCAAAGGAAGCACGGCCCCACAGACACATCGATCTTGGGCTTCTAGCTTTCAGAATGGTGAGAGGATAAATTTCTATTATTTCAGCCACCAGTTTGTAGCACTTTCAAGCTGTAGCCCTAGGAAATGAATGTCTAGGGCAGTCCTTGCCACGTAGAGGCGCTATTTACGGGTAGGCTACTGTTAGCTGTGTGACCTGAGGAGTGTCTACCTCTCTGAGCTCTTAGCTCTTTCAGCTGGAGAAGGACCAATAACTTTCTCGGAGCTTCCTGTGGCAATGGGAGAAGCAGACCTGTCCTTCCTTACACAGATTCTTCAATCTTCATTCATTCATTCGGGGCACCTGGGTGGCTGGGTCAGTTAAGCCTCCAACTCTTGGCTTGGGCTCAGGTCGTGATCTCAGGATCACGGATCTCAGGATCTCAGGATCACAGATTCCTCAATCTTCATTCATTCATTCAAGAAACACTTGTTGAAAGCTTGCTGTGTGTCACCGTCCTGGGGACATGGCATAAAGCTACTGATCAAGGTCTCTGCCCTCAGGAGTCCACATTCTGTGTGTATGTGTGTGGGGGGGGGGGTGTGGTGATTAGCAAGATGAATTAATGAACTGCATTAGACCAGATGTATCCAAATGTCAAAGAAGGCCACGTAGAAAAATCAGATGGTGGCATAGTCCGTTGTAGGCAAGGGAGGAATGCAATCTTAGGTGGACAGTCAGAGAAGGCCTTCTATGACCAAAGTGGTAATTTAAGACTTTAAGGAAGGAAGTCATATGGGTATGGAACAGGGAGAGGGTTTCTGGCAAAGAGAACCACAGAGGCAGGAGCTGTCTGGTGTGTTGGGGAAATGGCAAGGAAACCGTTTGGTAAGTGACAGCAAAACTAGGGGATTTTTTTTCCCAAAGATTGATTTATTTATTTGAAAGAAAGAGTGTGTGAGCATGAGTGGGGGGAGGGGCCAAGGCAGAGGGAGAGGGGATCTTCAAGCAGATTCCACTCTGAACAGGGAGCCTGACATGGGGCTCCGTCTCACAATCCTGAGATCATGACCTGAGCCCAAGCCAAGAGTCGGAGGCTTAACTGACCCAGCCACCCAGGTGCCCCGAAGACCTAAGGATTTACTGGGACCCTTGTATCAGGAAACAATAAAACTCAGCTAATGTGTATAAGCACGTACTATATGCTGGGCACTAACTATCTCATTTAACATTCAACCTTATGGGTTATAGGCACAAATATTACTCCTTTTTTAGGAGACGAGGAAAATGAGTTAGTGAGAGGTTACAGATCTAGAAGGCGATGGACTCTGGGTTCCTTTCTTACACATTCGTAGTGGACGCAGCAGCCCGGTCTGCTGGGGAACTGAGCTGTAACGAGTATCCAGGGACCAGGCCTTGGGTTCTCTATGCATGCTAGCCCGTGGGATCCACCACCAGCCTCAGCCGATAGGTAACAGCAGTGTGCCCATTTCACAGATGGGGACACCAGAGCAAAGAGGAAGCCAAGCACATAGGCCTGTCCCAGAACATACCACTGGAGAGCGGCAGAGCCGAGATTTGAACCCACACAGTATGGCTCTCACCTGGCTCACTCTAACCCACCGGGAAGGCAGATCAGGCTCAGTAGGGCATCCAGGAGGTCGGGAAAAGTCTTTCAGTGCAACCACCACGCAAAGACGCTCTCCGAGCCCAGTCCCTCCTACGCACCTCTAGTGGTCTCCACTGAAACACATTTCCCGAGGTCTTCAGAGCAGCTTCTTGGCTCTCTCTGAGCCTCCCCAGCTGGGACCTGCCTTCCTGTTGTAAGAAGTGAAAGCAAGGGAACACCAGGCCGGGCCCAATATAGTTCCCGATCTAAATTTAACAACAATAACACGGCTCCAGCCTGACCCTGCGGAGAAGAAAGGGGTGAAGGGAAAGGGAAAAAAAAGGAACAACTAATTCTTCACAAATTAGGACAATAATAAAGGTTCCTTTCAAGTGTCAGGGCGTATTCTTAGCAAGAGCGTAACACCTAAATCAAGTCCAGGCTGTAAAAATGGCATAATGGCAGGAAGCCGGGCTACAGGCCTGACTTCCTCTGGGGAGACAGGGGATTTAGGGGGTGTCAGAGGCTGGGCGGGCAGGGACGGAGCCGGGCAAGGCCTGACTCACCGGGAGGTGCACACCTCTGTCTGGCCTCCCACTGAGTTCCATCTGGGGTTGCCTGCAGAGCCCGCCCCCCCCCGCCCCCGCTCGGACCTTGGAGCTGGAGATTTTGGGCGTCATCAGTGTGCCTCTGCACCCCCTGCCCCATGGCCACTCTGACCAGGCTTCTTGGCATAGCCCAAGTGCATGTTCAAAATCCAAGCTGGATGGAGCCACACAGAATGCACCTGGCAGACCAGCAGCTACAGGGAGTACAGAAGATAGAGGGGCTCAGCCACCAGGCCCAGCAAGCCACCCTTCATTTTCTGGAAGGCCACACTTCCTCCAGGCCATGCTTTCTGGGAGCATCATCTCAGCCAGTGTCCAAAAATGCCAAGGACGTGAAGGCAGGCCTGTTTCTGGAGAAACAAAATTCCTTGGATGGCTCAAGACCTCCTCATGTCTTTCCAAAATCGTTCTCTGACCACTTGGCAGTCAGGGATGCGGCCGTCCAACCTTCTATTCCTGTCTCATCCCTCGGATTCAGACCCGCTGGGCTGACCAAGTGTTCGTCCTGCCTGTTTTGTCACCCCTCTGTTTACTCTCAAGCAGGCTCTTCTCCTAATTAAACCCTTGTACATGTAATCCACCTCGGTATCTGCTTCTTGGAAGATCCAGACTAATATGTAAGGTCATGTCCCTTCTCAACATAATACCCTTCTGGGAGCTTGCCATCTCACTAAAAGAAAATCCAAATTTTTTACGCTGGCCTTCATGGCCTCTGCCAATACCCTGACCTCAACTTCTAATCTCACCCCCTGGTTCCATGGTCTTCTTGCTGTTATTTGAACTCCCTGAGTTGTTTCTACCCCAGGGCCTTTGCATCTGCTCCTCCTGCTGCCTAGACCATTCTTCTCCAGGGCTGGGGGCTTCTTACTCATCCTCCCAGTCTCAGCTCAAATGTCACCTCCTCAGAGAGGCCTTCCTTGACCCACTTGATTGAAACAGGTTTCCTGTCTCTACTCCCCAATCAATATCTACTTTTCAGACTGAGAAAACACATCACTCTGTTCTTAGTTGATTTGTCTGACAGCCCTTCTTGAAAGTAAGCATCCAGAAATACAAGAGCCAGCATTTACTGAGGACTGACCCACGCCCAGATGTTTCTTCTAAGAGCTTCTTGTGTTTAACTCATTCGACCCTTCCCGAACTCTTGCGAGAGGTAGGTACTACTCGTATTACAGATGAGGAAACTGAGGTGCAGGGAGTTTAAATAAATTCCCTGGGGTTATTTAACTAGTAGACAGGAGAGCAGGATTTGGAAGTGAGGCGTCTGGTTCAGAATCCACCGAGGATGCTGTTTCACTTCCTGTGAAGAGAAGTCACCTTGAAGCACCAACAACTAAATATCCCCATGCCTCATCCTGTAGCAAAGCTGAATGGATTTGTCACGTGCCCGCTGCAGACCTGGGGCTTCACCCACGTCGCCCAGTGCCCTTTTCCCAAACACCCTGGAAGAGAGGCCCTGGTCATTCTCCATTTGCTCTCCCCCTCTCCCTCCCCACTACCCTTCTCTGTCCTGCTCTGTTCCACAGATGCTGACCCCTACCCCTACGGACTACATCTCCCAGCATCCCTTGTGCCCTGGCTTCTGGCTGGGACCACTGAAAGGGACACACTGACCAGAGATCAAGGCTTAAAAGGAGAGAGAGAGGCTGGTGGGTATTTCTCCTGTTTCCTCCCTTACTCCGGACCACATCACTCACCGGCAGGGACATGACCCTCCCCAAATGCAGGTCCTTCTGGGAGGCTCACCCACGTGACCCCAGCCCTTGCTGGGCTCCTGAAACCCCTTTTCCTTATGTCTCGCTCCTTCAGCTTATGAAGGGGGCCTCAGCCCCACTTGCCAGTTCACTTAACCCTGACCACTTCTCCGTAAGTTACTTGATTAAACTCTCGTGGGTTGAACCATGCAGGGTAGATTCTACTTGGCTGATAAGGGAGCAGGAGGGCACCCCATTTTACAGATAAGGGGAAAAAAGGCCTCAGAGATTAGAGCCTACCAACCCATGGTCACACAGCTTGGCTAAGAACAGAACCTGCTCCCAGTGCCTCTGCTCTGTCCATTGTTACAAAGACCCACCTGAGCCTAGTGGTTAAGAGCATGGGCTCTGAACTTGACCCGGGTTCAAGGCCCAGCTCTGTGCCTTTGGATCAGTTAGTCACTCCCCCTGAGCCACGTTTTCCCCATCAGAAAAGAGGCATAACAGTAACTGTCTTCCTTTCCAGGGTTATTGTTAGAATTAAATGCTCGTGTAGATGTCATACTTAGGAGTGTCCAGACCATAGTAAGTGCATGATAAATATAGCTAGCGTCACTCTCGTCAGCATCACTATGATTACTGCTGCTGTTATTGGTGGTTCTTGTCCACCAATATCATTTCCAGACTCGTTACTCCCCAGAAGATAACAGGAGAACAATTCACACAAGACGTGATGAGCTAATCACCTCAAGCTATTCATAGGGTTTATTCTTACCAGGCCAGGAGGACAGCGGACCCCAGAGTTGTTTAACTGGGTCAAAGTTACACCTGACCCCTCCTTTCCTGCCCCCACCAAGCTCTGGCACGGGAATTATCACAGGGTCCAATGCCTCTGAAGGCCATCCCTGCTGTGAGGCTTTGATAGGGAAAGTGTGAAGAACAAAGGCCATTGTTCACAGAGGCGGCTGGTGCCTCTCAGGCCCCAGGCCAGCTTCCCAGGGTTGAGGTCTGGCTCCTAAGACACAAAGACGAAAGTCATTAGGACTAGGGACAAACAATGACAGAATCACTTCTATTTACCTGATCCGGAGGGGGCTGCCAAGTGGGGAACAATGGAGTTGGGACTGGGACACATTCTCCTGCTGCCCTCCCCTTACTGAGTTTCTTTCAATAATAATGGGATAGTGTGTGGTCCAGGAGCCTCAGGAGGCTTCAGATCCTATTTCTGGAAAGATGGCCTAGGACAGTGCTTATAAGAACGGGCTGAGGCATCCAACTGGAAGATGGACATAATATTCACACCACCCTCTGCTACAACGAATGTAATGGTGACCTAGTTAAGGGCTCCCTGCAGGGTATCAATTATCGCTTCCCTCCTCCTCCACTCCCTTCCCCTACTACCCCCTCCTCTTCCCCTTGTAGCTTGAGCAAGCTCACTGCCCCTCAGTGACATGAGCCTTAGTTTCTGTATCTGTCCAATGGGAATCAGCCACCAGTTCAGAAATCAGGTAAAGACCAAATGAAAAGATAAACCATTTGGAACAGTGATGCTGTGCCAATTTGGAAGCAAGGTCTTGGCCTACCTTTGGGTGACAGCCCATGTGACCTTGGCCATGCCCTTCTTTCCCAGTCTAGGGCCCAGGTACACAATGGGGATAGCCACAGTGTATCCTCACAGGGTGAGTGCCCAGGGAGTTAACGACGCTGGCAGAGCATAAGCTTACCAAGTGCCTAATGCTAGAATCTCACCATTAAAAGACTGCAGTTTTCGAGAAGGTCGGGAGCAGAAACAAAGGAGTAATTAATGGAAATTAACATGCTGCCCAGCCAGAATGGCTCCACCTTGCAGGCAGGCGTATCCACTTCATGGAAGGAAAAACGGAGGTCTGGGAGACAAAAATGGGGGGTTGGTGAGAGATGCACCTTCTAATGACCACTAGTATCAGATGAGCTCGGGTCATGTTTGCCAGAGTCCTTACCAGGCAGGAAAAAATGGCAGTGGCAGCAAACAAGATGACGCACTTTTGCCTGCATCCTTACTCCCTCCTCCTCCCCAGCAAGGTGCTGATGTGGGACAAGCGCACAGAGAAACCAACAAAGACTGCCTTAAGCCAGCCCCTCTCCATCTCCCAGCCCTGCTTGTGTTGGCTTCACGCCTAGGCAGGCCCATCCTTCGCCGTGGCAAGATGCCCACTGGCAGCTCCTGACAGGTGTTTTGCCGGTGGGCAACTCCAGTGAGGAAGAGAGCCCTCTTTTCCCAGAGGAGGAGGGGTCCAAGGATACTGGGTCCCCATTGGACCGCCTTGGGTCAAATGACCATCCCTAAGCCTGTCACTGGGGCCCTATCACACGGCATGGAGCATGCTGATTGGCGGAAATCTGGAATAGGCGCGAGGTCCATCCCCTTTGAATATCAAAGACGGAAAGTGGGGGTGGGGAGTATGCCCAGGAAAAATCAGGGTGCTCTTATCAAAAGAAGGCAGGATGGGTGTTGGGTCTGCATGAACAACAGATGTCACTTCACAACCACACACCCTTAACACAGCTGCCACCTGAGACAGTCTCCTCCTGCCTGGCCACTGCTTAGGATCTACCCCCAGTCTCCCCATATATGTTCAGAAGGATTGAGTTCCTGACCTGGTTGATTCCCTGAAATTTCTGGACCTCAGCTCCTTCCTCTGCTACAAGAGGCAGAAACGTCTGCCCGCAGGACATCGGTGAGCCAAATGATGCCATAGACTCTCTTTCTCTGCATTTGATGGATCCCTTTGTCTTGGGGCAAGAATCCCAGCATAAGAAAAGTTATCACTGGGCACCTAGGTGGCGTCCAACTCTTGGCTTCTGCTCAGGTCATGATCTCAGGGCCATGGGATCGAACCCTGCATGAGGCTCCAGGTTCAGCAGGGGAGTCTGCTTCTCCTTCTGCCCCTCCCCACCACATTCTCACTCTCTCTCTCAAATATATAAATAAATCTTAAAAAAAGAAAAAAGGAAAGTTATCACTTATTAATACACACAGTGTGTGTGGACTTTATTCACTCAACTCACATACTGGCACCGTGAGAGATAGACACTATTTTAGTTTTTTTTTTTTTTACAGAGGGGAACCTAAGGTTCAGAGATGTTTAATAACTTAGCTGGTGCGTGCACCCAGCCATGTGCGTGCATGTATGGCCGTGAATGGGACATAGGCTCCAGCTTTCTGAAGACTGGGCCCATACCATGTACATTTTCTTTTTCCACAGCTGACACTTAAATGCCTACTGTATTCCAGACACAGAGAAAAAAAAAGCCTTGTTTCGAGTCTCTAAGAGCTCACCATCTTAAGACAGTGGCTCTCATCTGGGGGATCCCAGGCGGGATCTGGAGATACTCTCCTCAAGACTGGGGGTGAACGTGCTATAGGCATCTGGAGGGTAGAGACCAAAAATGGCACAGAACACCCACAGCCCTCTCCATGAAGAAATACTGAGTTCAAAATGTCAAGAGCGATGAGGTGAAAAAACCCCGATTCAGGGATGGAAAAGTACAGAATTCATGCAGTGAACCAACTGCTTGCCTCATCCGGGTGTTTCTTAAAACATCTAGACTGTCATGGGCAGATGGGAATCAGAACAGAAGCCTGGTAAAGAGAAACACTGATGTTCCAGGAACAGCATGCTTAGCCCTCCCACAGACAACGGCTTTGGAGTGACAGCTAGGAAGGTCAGTCATGCATCCCAAGCCTCAGTTTCCTCAATCTGGAAAGTGAACGTGCCCTTTTCTGTGCACGTTGAGGAGGAACAAGAAACCATATAGATAATAGTTCTGAGCTCACAAACCAAGGGCCATTCTGCTTGCCAACGTAATGTATTCTTTGTATAAACTTATAATTGAAATAAAATATACAAAGAGTAAACATATTTAACCATTAAAACAGTCCTCACAAAGTGAACATAGCCCGTAACCCCCATTAAGATGGCAGTGTAAGGGCCCCCACACCTCGCTCGTCCCCACCCTCCTGATCGCCATCCCTTCCCAAAGGTGACCCCTATTTGGACTTCTCCATAGTTCAGTTTGTACTGTTGAATGTTCAGGAAACAGAATCAGAGGCCCTTATTCTGGTGTGTTCCCTGTCTACTACATATGTGTGATTCACCCAAATAGTTTTGCGGGGCAGCCTCTCGTGTTTGTGGCTGTATAGTATTCCACAGAAAGTAAGACTATCTATACTGCTGCTAATTTCTCCGTTATGCTGGAGGCAAGGATTTAAGTCATTTCAAGTCGTCTGCTGCTGAGAACATCCCACATCCAGGGCGTATGTGACGTCTGTACGGCGGACATCTTTCTGGTGGGCGAGGTAGGGGCTGGTCATGGGCTCTCAGTTCCTTTCCAAAGTCCATCATCCTTTCTACTCCACTGTATTCAATTCTGCCCCAAGCCTGCAGTGTTAATTCCTGCCTGAAAATTTGCAGCCTGTGGGCCTGTCCTATTACAGACTTGCCAGCCCCCACAACCGTGGGAGCCAACACCTTCAGATAAATCCTTTAATACACACACACACACACACACACACACACACACTGATCCTGTTTCTCCAGAAAGCCCTGGCTGACACGGATGGCAAAGGCTCTAACTGAACCCAACACCTCACTCGGTGAACAGGGGAACGCACCCAGGCATCGCTGAAGCCTGCTTGACAGTGACACTTCGTAAGAAAAAGAACACGGTGACATGCAGAGACGGAGAAGTGTAATAAAGAGAAATTAAAAAAAAAAAAAAGCCAAGTGACATGTCGTTTTTCAAGACCATACGCATCCAAGAATAGCGTGAAAGACGTAGGGAGCACTTCCTGCATGCCGCACACATATCCCCTCTTCAGATGAGGGAAACTGAGGCTCAGCAGGAGGCAGAAGGCTCCCCAGATACAGCTCAGCAAAAGCTGGATCTGTTTAGCATCAAGACTTGGGCTCCTAACTGACAAGTTTTTCTTCTATCTCTTAAGGGGGCAGTTGGACTGAAGGCTAATGTTCCCCCTTTGAATTAGGTCCTCCTCCGTGTGAAAGGAGCAGGCTCACAGCGCCCCCCTACTCGCCACCCTCCCACTCCCTGGGTGTGTGCAAAGCCATAGAGCTCAGAGGATTGGACAGCGGATTTACTTCTCACCCCTGTCTAATCTCAGACCTCCAGTAAACCGCACCTCCCACACTCTGGCCACCAGGCCCAGGTTGGTATTTTAACAGGCAAGAACCAAAACCCGGTTATCCCAGGCCTCTGCCACCAGCCTCAGACAAGGGAGAACGTCGGCAGCTTTGTAGGAAACGCTCGGACCCTTGCTCTGTATTTCCAGCCACTGATCCCTCCCCCCAGGTTGTTTGGGACACCATCTCTGGACTCATCTCTCCAGTCCTCCCCTTCCAGGCCAGGGTAAGTCCAGTCCCATCACTTCCCTGCTCACAGTCCTTCAGTAGCTCTCAATTGCCTTCGGGGCAAACTTCACAGTTTGGTCTAAAAGACCCTTCATGATCTGACCTATGTCTCCTTCCCATTGCTTCTCAAACTTTCTTCCCCCAGAGTCTTGGATAATCTGTCGTGGCCACAGACTGTGCTCTCTTCCAAGCCTCCATGCTATTGCACCACTGTTCCCTCTGCCTGGAACACCCTTCCCGCGTCCTACCGACTTTGCAACTCCTCCTCACCCTTCCAAACCCAGCTTCAGCATCGTTCTCTCTTCCGTCTCTGAAAGCTGATTCCTGTCTGGGTCACTCTTAACTTGTGTTTACTTCTCTATGGCCTAATCCTCTCTTCCCACTCCCCTTCTGGGCCTCTCCCGTGAGCACTCACTGCTCTCCATGCTTCCCTCATCATGTGGCTCGTGTAATGCTCTGTCTTCCCAGCTAGACACTGACCTCCTCGCAGGCAGGACCATACTGCCATGGTCCTCATCATATCCCATTGCCCAGCGGCACCTGGCACATAGTAGGTGCTCAATAAAGATTGTCAGGAAAATAGAGGCAGGAGAGAAGAAGTAAAGGAATCAGATGTTCTGACTATGCATTTGGATTTTGAATTTTCTTCTTGTTACTATACTGACAGAGCCAGATCCAGGTCCAGACACAGAATAGGCCTTCTCCCTCTAGGGTCTGCTAAATTCAGCACAAGGGCTGACACAAAACCCAACAGGGACCCGCCACTTCGGCCCAAGAGCCTGTGTGTCTACATTTCCCACTGGCCAAGGCTGGGAACACCCCCAGGCCTTCCTCTTCGAGGCCCTGAAAGCTAGCGTCTTTGTTTTCCAACTCAGGGCCCCCCTTCAGTGATCTTGTTTTTCATGGAAAAGCGGGGTGAGTTCATTACATTGTGTTCCTGCCTTGGAGATCATTGTCATTCAACTGACATCAAAGACAGAACCTTGATCAGCTCATTTAAGGCTTGTTCCACCCATATTTTCTTACAACCAGGAAATGGGGAATTTCCTTCATTTTTAAAGCCATCCCAGCAAGCCTCTGCCACATGGCTTCCTTTACAAACCTTTCTTGAAACACAAAGATAGAATCGGGCCGTCCCCCACTGCCGTGGCCGTGAAGGGTCCCAGCCTTCCTCTGATCCTTATCAAACACTTGTTGAGCACGTTGTAACGACAGTATTTCTTATTTATACAACACCTTTCTTTGGGGGCCCCAGGGTTGGGCCGAAAGGGGGTGGGAGCCAGATTAAAGCCTTATATAGATTTTGCTTCATTTATCCTGCAGAGCTGGAAATGACAGTCTTTAATGGGAAAAGAGACAAAGTTCAGAAAGCAGAGAGACTTGCCTCAGAACCAAAGAATGTGCCAAGACTGGAGCCAGCTGCCTGACCTTTTAATGTCTTTGTTCCCTGTTGATGGTTATTTATTTGCCCTGATTCTTATGTCTCTAGATTTAACACTCACCTAATAGCCTGCAACCCAAACACGTCTCTGTTACTCACCTTCACTGTTGGGCTCCCGGTCACCCCCTCACCCCCACGTTGGGTCCACAGCACCAGCTCCTCCCCAAATGCTGTCCTTCAACCTCCCACTGTCAGCCTCCCTGGGGATCCCTCCTCCCCCTTCTTCATCCAGATCTTAAAATGTCCTGTTCCTCAACATTCGTTCCCACTCTCCTTGCACTCATTCTTGGCCATCTCTGGCTTTTTCGCAGCTTGGACGGGTGATAATTCCGGAGTCTGCAACTCCAGCCCAGACCTAGATGAGCTCCAGATGTGAATGAGGTGTTAGGGTAGGTGAGGCTGCTGTGACAAGCAACCCCCAGGTCTCTGTGTCTTGACGCAGGCGCAGTGCATTTCTCATTTATGTCGGGGTCTGGGTGAATCAGCAGGGCAAGCTCTGCTCCACAGTGTCACTCAGGGACCCAGGCAGCTTCCCCCTCATCTTCTAGGGCAGGAGGTCTCATACGGGGACACCTGGCAGTATTTGGAGAGGTTTTGGGTTGCTACCACTGAAGACAGGGACAACTGGCATCTAGGTGATAGAGGCCAGTGATGCTAGTCAATGTCCTTCCATACAGAGGACAGTCCCCCACAACTAGAAATTATTCATTCTACAATAGCTGTAGCTGAGAAAGTCTGTGCTAGGACATCTGAGTCTGCCACTGGACATCATGCATCTGGCTGGCAAGTGAGCACAGGGAAGGCACCAAAGATTGGTTGGAAGGCTTGAGAGTTCTGACCTAGATGGGAGCCACGGCCCTGTTGCTCCTATTCCATTGGACAGAACTGAGTCACGTGATCTCACCGAACTGCAAGGAAGTTGGGAAATGTAGTCTGGCTGTGCGGCCAGGAAAAAATAAACCAGGATGGGGTCTCTGTTATAGATGGTTTAGACTGAATAGGGAACCTCTGTGCACATCCTTTTCTCCTGCCTCCTAACCTTCCCCATCCCCTGGCATCACTCACCTCACTTCCCACTAATTCCAGTCTGTTCCCCGTCCAGTCCCATTTCTTTCTACAGATGACTTTATTGCAAAGGAACTTCTTGCAATCCCCTCCCTGTCCCCAGATCACCTCGTCCAGCTCTGAAATACCTAAATCGCCCCCGGCAATCACGACCACATTGCTTTATTCATTTTCCTTGATAGCACTCAGCACACCATCACCACTAAAATTTCTGTATGTTTTATTTCTATATTATTATGTAAATATTATATAACTAGTAATGCATTATATTTATATGTAAATTATATGCAGTGTGGGTTCCATAAAATATATAAAATATAAATTATATTGTTTATTATCTGTCTCTTACACAAGAACATTAGAATCAAAACTCAAAAGAATAGGATGTTTATTTGTCTTGTTCACAGCTATTCCCAGCACCTAGCAGAATGCCTGACACAAGGTAGATACTCAGTATATACTTGCTGAATAGATAAATGAATCCTTCCTGTGCAAAACAGTTCTATTGGTCTTTTAAAAATATGGACTGGATGTGGTAGTTTCCTATTCTAAGCTCCAAAAATATTTAGATCCAAATTCTTTAGTCTGCTACTTCGGGCCTTTCATAATCTGGCCCTAGCCTACCCTCCCACCTACTCCTCATACACTCCCAGCCTCCACTTGGAGCATCTTCTGCTTCAGCTCACAAGTCTCTGAATATAACACATTTAATGCTTTTTAAATTATTATTCTCAGCTCTCTATCTTTGTAAATGTTATTTCCATTGCCTGGAATACATCATCATCCTCTATTTGGCAAACTCCTATTCATCCCTCAACACCCAATTCCATGTTACTTCCTCTGGGAAACCTTTCCTGATGGCTTAGGCAGTCACTCACAACCTCTTCTTCATTCCTTTTATGTTTTGCAAAATAGTTGTAATTATTTTCTCCATCGTTGCTCTCTCCACCTCAGATTCCAGAGTCTTCCTCAAAAGGAGAATATCTTACTTGATTTTAGGGTGCTGGGCTCTGAGCAGATACTCAGGACATGTGTGAGGAAGTAGAAGATGGATGGATGGAAGCTCCCTGGCCAGTCTCCCCTACATTCTCTAGGCATTTTCTCGAAGGAGCCAAGAACCCAAAGTGATTATGACAACCTTCTCTTGGAGTCTTAGCCATTTAAGCTGCAGAGCCAGCTGGTGCTCAGAAATGTCTGTGGCTGGATCCAGATCACCCACATTGAGTACAACTAGCGATCAATCACTGGAAGCAAAACGAACACAAGTGCCAAGAAACAGGGAGGGCAAGGAGCAGCCTGACCCCCCTCTGCTGGCTGATGCCACTAATGGTAGTTGGCAAAGGCACCAGCCCCTGCTTCCCAGTTTGGGAATGCCAAAAACTTCCCCCATGCCTAATGCCTGTTTATCCTCCAGATCTCAGTGCAAAAATGTCCTTTTTTCAAGGCCTTTCCACACCTCCAAGAGATCCCAGGACCCTGTATTGCCCCTTCTTGGACCAGTCACCCTGTAAGTCCGTCTTCTTCATTAGAGTGTAGGGCAGACATGGATCTGGCATATTCTTTGCTGTTTCATTCTCTACATGTCCACAGGGCTCAGCACAGAAGCTGGCCCTTGGTAACAATCAGGGTCCAATCGTGGACTGAAACTGAGGGTCTTTGATGCAGGGAATTGGTTACCCAAGGGATGGAAAATCTGAGAAGGGAAGGTGGATGGTGAGGAAAGCAGAGATTAGCAACAGCAAGGGGTTCCCACCACCCCTAGGCTGGAGGGCCAGAAGGAGAGGCCATGTTACCACAGCCCAGGGTTGGGGTCTCCCGGTGGGAGCTGGAACCATGGTGGGCACTGGAGACAATGAGAAGATGCAGTCCCTGCTGGGCTTGCTGCCTGAGCCAATAATGGAGGAGAAGAAATACCATGATCTTCTCTAAGTGCCTTCTAATAAGTCATGAGTCCCGCCAGCAGAAGCAAAATGATGGGGAAAGCTGGGGACTACAGCTGGCAGGGGCCATCCCCTGAGACACAGAGCAGAGCAAGGGAAGGTTCAGGAATGGATCTGTCAGCAGACAGGTCCTGGCCCAACGGTGAAGGAGACCTGGCTGTCCTTCTGTCCTGGACCTGATTGTAGTCAGGGCAGACCACATTGTGCTGAGGTAACAAAAATCCCTCTCACCTCAATGGCCTAGAACAACAAAACGGAGCACTGGCAATTAAATACTTTCACTTGGAAGGGACATTTGTCCCCTTCTCTGACATTTCACTGGCCAGGCATGTCATATGTTTATCATTCACTTCAGGTGAGTGGGAAACTGTAACCCCTCTTATGCTCTAAAGAAAAGAGAACTAGAAACACAGGGGGGCAGCAATCATCTCTCACGGCTGTCTTACCCACCCCCACCAGTTCTTGAGTATCAGCCCATTATCAGAACCATCTAAGATGTCCCCACCCCCAACATATATGTTTCTGAACACTCCCCTAGGGACCCACTAAAAATGATGCTATAAAATTGTACATATTCACAGTCAAAGCTGATCATAGTTACACTGATTCTGAAAACAGCAAGTCATGGAAACTTAGCAGCTTAAAACAAGAACAGTTTATTCACTTACAGTTTCTTGCCAGGCAGGAATTTGAAAGTGCCTTGGCTGGTCAGTTCCAGCTCAGAATTTCTCCGGAAATTATAGCCAGATGTTGTTGGAACTGTCACCTCATCTAAAGGTTTCACAGCTTCACGGAGACCCACTCACAAGGCTGGTTAGTATATATTCTACAAAGTCCATTTTTTAAAATTGCATGGTATTATGTGATGTAATATATTTATATAATGGTAGTCAGCCACCATCATGTTCTCTCCTGCTCCTCACCTCCTCACCCTTGGATAGTCTTCTCCCACATTGCATCAAGGTTGGTCTACATGGCCAGTAGAATATGGCAGAAGTGACAAAGTATGACTTCAAGGGTAAGTCAAAAGCATCACTGCCACTTCTGCTTTGCTCTGTCTTGGATCACTCACTTTGGGAGAAGCCAGCTGCCATATCATGAAGATACCTAAGCACCCTACAGAGAGAAACGTCCACTGGTGAGACACCGAGGTCTCCTGCCAATGGCCAGCACCAACCTGAAAGCCATGTGAGTGCGCCGTCTTGGTGGTGTATCCTCCAGGCCCAGTCAAACCTTCAGATGAGACTGCAGCCCCAGCCAGCTTCTGACTCACTGAAGCTCTGTGACAGACCCAGCACCATAGCTGCTCAGACAGGCTGAATGCCTGGTGGCCCACAGAAATGGTGACATAATACATTTGTATCACTTATACTGCCAAAGTTTGGGATAACGTCTGAGATACAAATATAGGTGTAGTGTGTGTATGTGCATGCCTATGCACGTATGTGTGTGTGTGTGTGTGTGTGTGTGTGGTGAGAGAGAAAGAGAGACAACTTCCAGAAGGGTAAGATCATGAGATGCGGTATTTATTTTCTTCCCTGTTTATCCGATTACTAATTTTTCGACAATGAACACATAATACTTGGAAGGTGGGAAGAAGGAAAAGCAGCAGCTGCTTTGGGGTGCCGAGGGCAGCCTTTTAGAGCCGCTTCAGACATTGAAAGAAAGCTCGGCTGTGCCAGGGAGTGAGCGTAGCTGTCAGGGCAGATACCTTGTCAAGGAAGATAGCAGAGCTAAAGGAAGAACCTGCCAGCGTCCACCTTGGGCTTCTCCACCCAGTGAGGTCTGCTCTGAGCTGCCCAAAGGATGTGTCTGGAAGGAACCTGGTGCTGGAGACAGGCCGCCAGGAAGGGGCGGGGGTGTTGCATTTGGAAAACCTCAAGGTTTCTGAGCTGGCAAGAGATGTCAGCAAAAAGCCCTGGCCTGTCTAGACAAAAGTTTGATTTTGAATCAAAAAAGGGAACGTTTGCAAAGAGGAAAGCAGTTTAAGCATTTTTTCCTCCTTTGAAAATCACCATGAATTTTTAACTATCAACCCTAAAGAGAGACAGCAAGACTCCAGTGGCCACACCAGGGATTTTAATATCGCCCACCCCCCATCCTTCCCCCTCCCGGATGGGTTGTGAAGTGGGGCCATTTCTGAGGCTGGACATTGACTTCTTGAGCTGAAGAGAGAGGTTTAACAAGGCCCCAGGGCATCCAGGAGGAGAGATAGGCTTCCAAGGCGAGCATCTGAGGCTCGGGAATCGGAGTGACTCAGGCAGCCTGAGAAAATGATCAATTGGGCTACTGACAGAAGGAAATCGCTGTGCTGGGTTTCACTGACCTCGGGCTGGGGGGAAGAAATCCACATTGGTTCACCTGGCCCCATCAGTAAGGTCTCTTGTGGGCTGCGGAAACCACATGTGCCCGCTGAGTCTGAGGGTGAGGGAGAAGGTCTGTCCTGAAGGGATTCCCCCTCAACATTCCCTTTGTCCCATAGACCTGACCCAGCTCAGGACAGAGAAGTTGGGCACTGAAGGCCAAGCCAGATGGGGAGGCCAGACTCACGGGGTGTACGTGATGGCAATCGGGCTGAGGTTCCTCAGGCAGAATAAATCATAGAGGGCTAAGGGAGTCTTCTGGAGCCTTAAGATCAGGATGCCCCTGACGGAGAGGAAGAAGAGGGAAAAGGGCCCTCAGGAATCCAGTGGTGCTTTTGTCCAGACCTGTCTCTGTCCCTCTCTGCGGGCTGCTTTCATTCCTCTCCCCTTAACTGCAAACAGACTCCAGGTATCTCTCCTGAGTCTGGGCCACCCCACAGTGCCCAGCTTTATAGGATTTGGGTCCAACCATTGAAAGACAATGAGTCAGTATGCATGTGAGTGAGTGAGTGAGTGCATGCGTGTGTGTGTGTGTGTGTGTGTGTGTGTGTGTGTGTGTGTGTGTGTTTTAATTCCTGTCTCTCAGCCCTAAATGATCATGGAGGAACTCTGATGGGCACATCTTGGGTAACCATCTAGGTCTAGAGGACAGTCAATGAGTACAGACTTTCCAGGCATAAAATGCCTGTCGGGGCCCGAAGCTGGGAGGGAGGGAATCATGGTGGGGAGGGGGCTGGAAATATATTCCAAACGGATCCTTCTGCTACTCTGCAAATGGGGCCCGTGCCCAACCCTGGGGTGGGAAGGGGGGCTCTGAATGATCATTCCCACTGGAGGGATTTGTGAATCTGAATCCACTTGCCATTCCTTGGTGCCTCTCCTGAGCATTTTCACCCCACTAAGCCCCAGCACTAAGATTTATTTTTGTGTTACGGTGAATCTTTTCTCCCCTACCCTTAGCCTCATCCGCAGCAACCATGCCCATGAAATTGCAAGCCTAATGTAATGAGAGGCAATATTTTGCGGAGGCCTAGGGTCGGAATAACTGGGTTTGAATCTCCCCTCTACTATTTTTATAGCTGTGTGACCTTGGACAAGTTGCTTAATGTCTCTGGACCTCTGTTTCTTTAACTGTACAATAGTTTACCTATTGTGCTATTAACAATAGTAATAGCTGCCTTATGGAGATGTTCTGAGAATTAAGTAGGCACAATCAGCATAGTGCCTGTCCAAGATAACTGTTATCACCATTACATGTTTGATGTGTTTGATAATAGCTCACCATCATCTTTGATCATATGGTTTTTCATGTAAATAAAATGAATTTTAAACACTTGGAAAATTTATGAATGACCATTTTATGTGGTACATCTGGTAAAAGCAAACAAACAAAACAACAACAACAACAGAAACGAGTCCTAGCACAGTTTCTCCCTAAAGGTGTTCTCCACAGCTTAGAAGCAATGAATTTCATTTAAAGCAAAAGATCAAGGCCAATGGGATGAGAACATGATGAATCGAAAAGATGGGAATTCAGGTGATGAAACAGATGGATATCACAGTGGGTCAGACGGGAAGGTAGCGTGAGGTCCCAGTCAAGGGCACGGGCTTCTAAGTAAGGCCAACTGGAAATCAATCCAGACACCCATAACATTATTCAGGACAAGTAATTTAACCTTTCGGTATCTTCGTTTTCTCACCTGTAACGTGGGGATTCCCATAATACGTCTCTGTTGTAGACATCTGTTGTTGATATCCATCCACGCCTCTGAAGAGCGGGGCTCTGACTTTCACTGGGAAATAGTTCTTTCCTGTTCTCACCCATGTGGTTTGGGTGGGGTGACCCTTCTCCACACCCCCACTACAAGAATGGACCCTGATTAGCCTAAACCATCAGCACCACAATGCATCCCTCTGGTCCCGTCATTGGCTTGGAAATAGACACACAACCCGCTCTCTAAGACACAATGGGATATAATGAGATTCTGGCTTCTGAAAGAGATTCTGGGGTTCAAAGCTGGGAGGAAGTAAGAATCAGATTTGTGGCAGCCATCCTGTGACCCTGAAGACAGACATTGTGTGAGAAAAGTACCAATGCAGAGGAGATGGCATCATCCAGGCCCTGCGGACAACTGGGTCCTGGACCCAGTCATTCCTGAAGCTCATTTATCCCGGGATTTTTCAATTCCAGAAGCCAATAATAATGGACAAGTACATAATTTGCAATTACGCTTTTTTTGGGCACAAGTCAACCAGAGTTGGATTTTCTAGGCCTTGCAACTAAAAAGTCCTAATTGCTGCCTTATGTATAGGATTAAATGAGATGGTAAGGCTTGGAAAACGCTTAACACGTAGTAAGGCCCCCTCCCCCCATACGGAGTTCCTATATTTTCAAGATGCCTGGAAGGAATTGTTTCACTTAGTGCCATACAAAATGGCACACCAGTCAAATCCCAAACCCTCCCCCTCCCTTCCGAAGCCAGCATTTTCTGCCTGCCTGGAGTTACACAGACATCAGCACACCAGCCCGAGGACCTGCAAAGCTAATTAGCCCAGCGTTACAGGCGTTACACAGACTTGCCGGAGATGATGTTTTACAAATTTGGGGTGAAATATTTAATTAATCAAAGCTGCTCAGCCACTTGTCACACCGAGTCAGTGTGTGCTCGGGCGAGGACCGGGGCTCCGTGGGAGAATGCCAGGGCAGACTTGTCCAGAACCTTCCACATCCTTCACCACAGAAAACGATCGAACAGCATCAGCCACACCGGTGAATTCAGAGCACTTGTTCTTGGCACCTGACGTTTCACAGCTCTGGGGTGTGGGGGCTGTCCAGGGCAGGCTACCATCTATGCTGTGGTTTCTATAGTGCTGTTGAGAGCAGGGGACGTTCCATGCTTTGGAGACCGGATGTTTCCATTGCGGGCCGGGTCAGAGGAGAGGAGGCCAATGTGTGTGTGTGTGTGTGTGTGTGTGTGTGTGTGTGGTAGTATACGCATAAAATATTTCAGGGTAGACACTGACTGCTTCCAAGGAAGGGACACAAAATACTGAAAACCCTTTTATAGTTGTAAAATATTAAGGGAAGGACCCCTGGACGTCTCAGTTGGTTAAGTGTCTGCCTTCAGTTCAGGTCATGATCCCAGGGTCCTGGGATCAAGCCCCACATGGGGCTTCCTGCTCAGTGAGAAGCCTGCTTCTCCCTCTGCCTGCCCCTCCCCCTGCTTGTGCGCTCTCTCTCTGCCAAATAAATAAATAAAATATTTAAAAATAATAATAAAATAAATATTCAGGGATAAAGCAGGTTAAAAAATGTATGTGAAAATTATTATAAAGATTATGTAAAACGTAACATAAATTTACATGAATTCATAACCACACATATATACACATACATACTTTCACTATGATAATGTATATTTTAAAATTTAGTTGAGTTTAGATTTTACATATTTCAAGAAGCATGTTCCAACATTTTAAAAAATAACAAAAATAGTAGACAGCATTGCTGTATTTCTACATACTTACTTAGTTAATATGTGTTTTTACACACACACACACACACACACACGCACACGCACGCACATTCATGAAGTCCTCACAACATCCCTGGGAGCTATGAACTATGATCACATCCGTTTCCCTGACAAAGAACAGAGGCGCATGGAGGTTAAGGTTAAGTGCCAGGCCCAAGGTCACGCAGCCAGGGAGCAGCAACAGGGACTTAGGCTGAAACAAACTGCCTTAGGAGCTGTGCATTGCCCCTCTGGGCTAACTGGCCTCCTGCTGCCTCTGTGTCTTGTTTCGGGGTTCAGGTCATAAAAGTAATATGCTCAGGGCAGAAAATAATCAGAAAGTACAACAGAAGAACAAAGAGCCCACCATGCCATGGCACGGCACTCAGACACTTTGGTCGGATATCTGTCTGGTCTGATTCCTTGTGAGTACCTGCAGGCATGATTTTTTTTTTTCTTAAAAATGGGATTCCATTTAATAAACATTTCGTAACCTCCTTTATCACTCAATACACGATAAAAATGAAAGGGCATTCAGGTGCACATCCTACCAAATGTACACACATGTTATATATATTTTTTTTTTCTGTTTTTCCAAAAGGAATAGATGATATAGATAATATTCTATAGTTTTCTTTTCCTTTAATTTTCTTTCTCTTTTTTAAACTTATTTTTCTTAGAAACCATGCCCTGTTCCCAAGGAAAGAGCTTCTTATTCTTTTATAAAATTGTATTGTGTTCCATTGTCTGTTTGCACCATAATTTATTTCACTAGTCCTTGTTGGTAAGGTTATTCAAAAATCTTTATGAGAGGTGAACTGAGACCTAAAATAAGGCAGAGAGGTGAAGGTCAGGAGAGAAAGGAAAGAAAACAGAGTCAAGATGGAGAGAACAGTACATGCAAAGGTCCCGAGGCCTATGAATTGGAAAGAATGTAAGTGCGGCAGTAGCCCAGAATTGATGATGTTGGGCATTGCTAGTTCTGGAAAAAGTACCAAGTTCATCTGAAGAACAAGGGAAGTCACCAACAGCTATGCATTTGGGGGACTTAAATAGAAAAGTCCACCTTCCCTTCTCTAAGAAGCTCTAACCTGGCCTGAGCTTCCTCCACCAACGGCATGGATTGAATCAGGGAGAATCTTGACCCTACAGCTCTGTCCCAGGTAGCTGGCCCTCAAACACTTCCTTTCAGTTAGTCAGAAAGAGTCAGTAACTTCCTCCATCCTGCCTGAACCCCAAGGCAAAAGTGCTCCGCAGTATGTTGAGAACTCTTTTGTCATCTCCCAACGAGGACTGGGTGTTAAGCCTTCAGTAATTACCACCTCTCAGGTGGGAGGAGGGAGTCCAGGTGGGGTCAAGAGGAGAAAGAGTTTATTTTCTCTCCGAATCCCGGTGAATTCCACATTTTCCATAAGTCCCGAGGCCTGGGCTCAAGGTGTGCTCGTGCCTGTGTCCCTGGGTTCGAAGGAAGGGGGGATGGTGCTACTCTGCCTGGTTTGTCAACACAGGAGCCAATCTGGTACCCACAGAAGCAAGTCAGCATGGACACATTTAGGGTAACTGCGTTGGGAACCTGCTCGCAATTTAAACAACTATGTTCATTTCATTGAACTGGAATAGCCTCTCCACCACGTCTCTGTGAATCAAGAACACTTTCTCCCAAGCCTTAGTTCCAGGATAAGGAATGTTGATGTTTCTCAAAGTCTTTATGAGCTTCAGTGAGTCTGCCCCAAATATCCCCAAAATGGCTGAGGCAGAGACAGAAGAAGACCGTAGATTTTAGCACTTTCTATCCCAAGAGCCTATGAATTTTATGGGATCTGGGGTGTTACGAGACCCAAGACTCAGTTTAGAAAACATCCTCTCCTCTAGTCCCCAAAGCCCTTTTACTGGGAAGATGGCAGCAGCAAATGTCTAATTTGTCTCCCTACGACCACTCCTGGCCCTTCCAGTCAGTTCCATGCCTTTGCCTGCGTAATGGTTGTTTTAAAATCATTATTATTATAATTGCTATTGTATGTTCTGGGCTCTTTAAACATATTGACTTATTTGGTTCTCTCCATAGTGCTATTAAGTGGACACTGTTGTTATTTCCGCTTTACAGAGGAGAAAAGAGATTGCGGCAGGAATTCGGTGAAGCCGCTAATTAGCGACAGAGCTGGAATTTGAACCCAGGTGGTCTTGACCTAGAGCTGCGCCATCCAAGATGGCAGCTACCAGCCACATGTGGCTATTAATGCAGGAAATATAGGGAGTCCACGTTGAGATGCGCTGTGAGTGGAAAACACACGAGATTTTGAAGGCTAAGGAGGGGAGAGGGAATATAAAAGTTCTCATTCATTGTTTTTCCTATTGATTCCATGTTAAAAATGAGAATACTTTGGATACCTTAGGTTCCATAAAGTAAGTCATTAAAGTTCACGCATCCTGGTTCCTCTTTTTTTCTTCATGTGGTTATTGAAAAATTTTAAATTGCATGACTCATCCTGGACATCCATGACTGGACTCTAGCGTTGGAATAGAGTCAAACCATTACACTCTACTGTCTCTCTCATGCCTGGAGCCCCCGGCGCTTACACATTTCCCTTCCATTAAAAGTTGATGATAACTTGGCCTTCATGCCATCCCATGCTCAGGATCCTGTCCTCCTCTCTCTCCATAGCTCCCACTGTCCTCCCCATTCCCTATCCCAGATTCACCAACCTTGTGCTTACTGGCCTGAGTCACTGGCCAGCAAGGCCAATGTGCCTCATTCTCTTTCTGCTCTTGTCCATGCTGTTCCCTGAGAACACTGTTCCCTGCCTTCCTCTAAGGCACCAACTCTCACTCACTCTCCTTTAGGAATGCTTTCCCTGACTGCCACATTCCCCATCTATGCTCTCATGGCATCCTGAACCTCTGATGGCACAACCACCATTTATGATTACATTTATGTGGGATTTTATGATTACGAGCTTCATCATTCAGAATTCAATCAGAAGACAGAAATCTCCGGCTATTTTCTTTCTTTCTTTTTTTTTTTTTAAAGATTTTATTTATTTATTTATTTGACAGACAGAGATCACAACTAGGCAGCGAGGCAGAGAGAGAGACAGAGGGAAGTAGGCTCCCTGCTGAGCAGAGAGCCCGATGTGGGGCTCCATCCCAGGACCCTGAGATCACGACCTGAGCTGAAGGCAGAGGCTTTAACCCACTGAGCCACCCAGGCTCCCCACTCCAGCTATTTTCATAAGAAGAGTTTAATATAAAGAATTACCAACCTAGGAACTGGGAATATCACACAAATGTATTTCAGAGGGAGCTGCTGCCACCCCTGGGATTGGGGAATCATGGGAAGATGTCGGCTCATTGGAATTTAGAAGCTTTGAGGAGGGACCTGACTGACACTTGGAACTGACACTTGCCTGATCAGGATGAGCTTGTACCCTCCATGAGAGAAGGGGTTGCGTTCAACTGCTCTTTTTCCCAGGTTCAAGAACGCAGCCACTGAAAGATGGGAATAAAAGAACAAAAGCCTTCACCCGGGAATGGGGGCCTAAAGGAAGTCACTTCCCAGTCCCAAGGCCCATCAGGGGGTTTGCTTTGGGAATACACCAAGGATGGCTGCAGAAAGGCCAAAATGATAGATTTTGTCACTGGGTTGAACGTCGCCATGTAGGGCTGTCCCTGACCATACCCAGCTACTGGGACCACATTTTCTATACCTAAGTTGGGATCACTGGACAGACTAAGGAGAGGGCAGACCACTTGCAACTGAGATTGATTAGAAGAAACGTGGACAAGAGTGGTACCACAGCTTCTGCCCCATCTTTCCCAATGACTAGCACATACTCGATGGCCAAGAAATGTTTGTTGACTGATAAACAGATGGAAGAATGAGGACTTTCTCTCCAGGAACAGATCCATCCAGAGAGACTCCTGCCTGTTCTCCCCGCGAGTGGACAAAACCCTGGACAGGTAGAAAGACGACAGGGCTCCATACTGATGACTCACGGAATGCTTTGCAGATTGGGAAACTGATCCTCGGGTTCCTGGGTTGGAACCCCAGGAGGGGAGCAGAATCCAGCAAGCATGAGCTCTCAGCTTTATTACCATTATTATTATTTCCCAAATAAACGCTTCATGCCTGTGAAACACTCTGAGAATGGGACTTTCAATAATGTAAATATTTAATTCACTGTTGCCCAGTTCAATAAATAATGTAACAATAGCTTATTTTTAATTCCAAAGGTTAAAAAATTATGCTCATTGATTTTAACTCACTCTTTACTTGTTGTCTTTAAGTAAGTACCTGTTAGAGTTGCTCATACATATATACATGCACGTATATTTTTCCCCATAAGGCACTCATGCCAGGAAGCATGAAGCTGGTAAGCGACAGCTAACAAATTATAAACCATCAGGGGTGGGCCTATAGCTACTCATGTTAATGTCAAGAAATTGGGGGTGAATTTAATTCTCTTCTCACTGGCTCTCTCATAGGAATGGACTGAAGTTAGATTTCTCCTGGTGACTCAGAATGTCTGTTAAATGCCCGTCACAAGCTGGCTGACCTTCGGCAAGCCGCAAGACCTCTTGGGGCCTCAGTTTCCCAATCTGTAAAGTGTCACTCCACCTCCAATGTTTCTTTCAGCCATGCACAATCCTTCAAGTAGCTGGAATCACCAACCCCCGATTTAGGCCAATTCACAGAGTCTGTCCATATTCTCTAGGTCTTTCTCACCCCTCACAGTGCAGACACAGTGATTTCAGAGGCCCCGAAACGAGATGTTGGCAGCCTACGTGCCCTAATAAAGAAAGAATTGGACTCCCACGCAAAGGAAATGAGACTCCCAAGAAATGCCCCCGTTTATGAAAGGGCAGAAGGGAAAGAGAGAGACTTTTCATTCTGCTGAGGTTTAAACACTCGAGAACATTACCCAGGCATCGGATATCTTGGGACCGGGGGAGCTGGCGTCCCGCTAGGTTAGCACACATATGGAAAATGTTAGACCGAGAGGTGAGCGAAGTGCGAGCGTACATGAGTTCAAGAGACATCTCGATTTGTTTCTGGGAAAGGAGGAAATTGGCGAACACGGCAAACAAGCCAAAAGGTTGAATTAAGCTAAATCCCAGCAGAGGAAATCGGCACAGACTGGATGGGCCAGAGTATATATATTTTTTCTTTTCCTCTTTCCTTTAATGTGTGTGCATGTGTGTGTCAGAAGAGGGGAACAATTGCCATCACCGCTCTTCCGCATAGTACAACCTCCCTGTTCAAGATACTTGGCCGACACACCCTAGAAATGTAGGGATCCAGTGCTCCCATCCTGATGTCACCACCAGCTTGCAGGGTGACCTGCGGGAAATTTCTCAGCCTCTAGGGAGCCCACAGTCCTTCCCTGACGTCTGGTAGGGACTTCGCTTACACAGGACCGCAGGGGTAGAGAGCCGGAAGATGGGACTCGGGATCCGAGATATTTGCTAGAGAGGCCTGTGTTACCCACAGACCCAGCTGCACGTCCCAGAGTCATCCTGGAATTCACCCAATCTCCCCAAAGAGAGAGACGGACCCAGAGCCGCCCTTCCGCACGGTCTGTCGGTAAAGACTGTGCTGCATTTCAGGGACGGCGCTGCAGAATTCTTCAGAATTTGTAACAGCATCTTTTTTCATTTAGAAGATACAGATTATATCTCATCATAGCATTGTCCATAACAACCAAAGAGAGGGAGACAATTTATGTTGCAAACCAAAGGCAACTATTCAAAATAGATCCTTATACTGGAACACTGAGCAACCATTAAAAATCAGGTTTTCGCAGATTTGGCGGCAAGAGAGGATTCTCATACACACAATTGTAACTAGCAGGAACTAGAAGGGTACAAATACTTTATATTATAAATCTAAATGTATAATATATATGCTAATGCTTGCAAATATTTATTTATTATTTTTTTAAAAGATTTTATTTTATTTGACAGACAGAGATCACAAGCAGGCAGAGGCAGGCAGAGAGAGGGGAAGGGAAGCAGGCTCCCTGCTGAGCAGAGAGCCCAGGACCATGGGATCACGACCTGAACCGAAGGCAGAGGCCTTAACCCACTGAGCCACCCAGGCGCCCCAATGCTTGCAAATATTTAGGCAGTTTCAGGGATGGGTAAACGCCAGCCCATAGGTAATATCCAATTCACTGATGCTTTTCAAATAGCCTGTGAGCTAAAAATGCTTTTTGGTTTTTTCTTAACATTTTTTTAATGATCAAAAGAAAAAAAATCAAAAAAGAAGGTTTCACAACCCATGAAAATTATGTGAAATTCAAGTGTCAGCGTTCCAAAATCAAGCTCTATTGGGACACAGCTCTGCTCATTTCTTCAGGTGGTTATCAGTGATTGCCTTCACACCACAACACCAGAGCTGAGCAGTTGCCTCAGAATTTGCAGACAGCTTTGAAGCAGAAAGAATCTCTAGATGGCTCCTTACAGAAAAATTTTGCTGACCATGCACTGAAGGACAGCCAGTTCACTGTGCAAGAGTTGGCTTGTATAGGCTTTTTATTTGACTCTTAGAAATTTCTTGCAGGGGCGCCTGGGTGGCTCAGTGGATTAAGCCGCTGCCTTCGGCTCAGGTCATGATCTCAGGGTCCTGGGATCGAGCCCCGCGTTGGGCTCTCTGCTCCACAGGGAGCCTGCTTCCTCCTCTCTCTCTGCCTGCCTCTCTGCCTACTTGTGATCTCTCTCTCTGTGTCAAATAAATAAAATAAAATCTTTAAAAAAAAAAGAAATTTCTTGCAATCTCTACTTTTTCCTAATAATGACTATTCGATGACTTTTATGCTAATCAAAACAGGTCCTGTGGAGTTGCTTGGATGGCTCAGTCCTTAAGTGTCTGCCTTCGGCTCAGGTGATGATCCCAGGGTCCTGGGATGGAGCCCCATGTTTTGCTCCCTGCTCAGCGGAGAGCCTGCTTCTCCCTCTCCCTCTGCCCCTGCTTGTGTTCCTGCTCACTGTATCTCTCTCTGTCAAATAAATAAATAAAATCTTTCTTTTAAAAAAGGCCCTTTTATTTTAAATCCTGCAAATAGGGGCACCTGGATGGCTCAGTGGGTTAAGCATCTGCCTTCGGCTCAGGTCATGATCTTGGGGTCCTGAGACTGAGCCCCACGTTGGGCACCCTGCTCAGCGGAGAGTCTGTCTCTCCTTCTCCCACTCCCCACCCCATGCTATTGCTCACTCACTCTCTCTCAAACAAATAAAAAATCTTTAAAATAAAGTAAAGTAAAATAAAATAAAATTCCTGAGAATAGTAAATCTTTGATTTGTTAGAAAAACCTTCTTGCGGGACTGGGATGAGCAGGGAAATGTTCTAAGGGATGCCAATAAAACTAGGTTCTTAATCCAAAAAGTACAATCACAGGACCATTACCCTTTATTGAGCGCCTATGATGTGCCAACATTGTACCATCTTTATCTGCTGGACGTCCTTCCCCTTCTACAGCCATCCTGCACAGGCACTGCCCTTACCTTCCCGCTCCCGGGGCCCAGAGCCTCAAAGCTACTTGTTTGAGAACGCACGATGAGGGAGCCGGAAACCCAGCGTCTTTCTGACCGACCCCAGAGCCCAGTTTGGAGCCAGGAAACCCTGCCTCACTGTGGAGGCAGAACATGGAGGGTGCAAGTCTGGCTCAGACCCTTCTTCCTCCAGCCGGAAGGGCAGGCAGAACTCTGTAGAAGGTGATGACAAGTTCCCCATCCCCTGTCCGCCTGCAGGGTGCCCAAGAAGGTCGTGCCTCCATGTGTCACAGTTGTGTGTGCTATTTTAGCATTTGTCCCGTAAAGCTCTATTCAGCGATCATATTGCTTTTCCATGTAAGAGGAGAAAAAAAAAATCCCAGCCACAAATTGCAAGCAACGTGCTGAGCTGCTGACCAGATGTGCCAGTCTTCGGGCACTTGACCTGCTTGCTCATAATAGTTAACACGGGCCCCCCTAGAAAAGCCTGTAGTTAATAACATCCCCTTCTCTGCTCCCCAGGGACCCCCTGCTTCCTCCACTCTTATTTCCAACACCCCCAAGGCAGGCAAAATGCCGAGGATTCTGAAAACAGAATGGGCAAATGCCCACAGGCACACGTGCCCATTTGGCCTCTACACTAAGGGCCAAGAACGGGGATGTGGTCGTGAGCAGAGGGAGGAGGGATTTGTGGGGGAGGGAAATAACGGATTGCCAAAAGGAGGCTCAGCACTAGACTGAGAGGGGGACAAAGAAGAGGCATTCTGGAAAGAGGAAGTATCCGGTGAGGTTGACCTGCTCTGGTTCTTGCAGCAAAAACACAAGTGGAACCAGACCCAGATCTGCCATTTGCAAGTCCTGGCCCCCTGGGTTGGCCCTTAACCCCTTAAAACCTCTGTTTCCTCGTGTCAGTTGATAATGCCCACTGTCACTTCCTTGGGATGGCGTGAGAACGAAATGGGAAATGCAAGGAGAGAGCTCAGCCCAGAATGTGGCCCAGCATAAGACCTCGAACGGGAACCCTGCTCTTACTGTCAGTCCTCTTTTTGTCACTATTATTATTGTTGTGTGACATTAGGCTTTTTGGGTTTGGAGACCATTTCAACATTCACAGTTCCTCCTGATTCAAGCAATAAGGTGAAAGAGAGAAACTCCGGAAGCCTTTGAGCAAGCATGGAGTGGTGAGTAAAATGGGTTTTCGTACCATAACCTCTGGCCGTGTGAACCCCAGCTCTGCACCAAGGTGGGAAGGACTCACCTCTCCGAATCTCCGTCTTCTCCCCTGCAGAACAGTGACCCTAATATCTCCCTCACTACATGGTTATAGAACGTGCAAAACAAAGAAGAAAACGAAGACTTCTCTCCACATGCGTTACTGCCTGGTGACATGGCATCAGACGACTTGCTCAAAGAGTGAATGGGGCAACTGTATGGCCTGTGACCTCACCCCAAACCTCATAAGCCATCATCCGTCTCATCCAACCCCCACCTCGCCAGCGCTCCACCCCCACCACAGCCAAGGTCTCGGGGGTCCCAGAGCACTGTCTCCAGCGGAGAGCAAGGTCTCCATTGGGCTGGAAGGGACGTCCTCTGAGTAGGTCTCCTGGTAAGTGTTGCCTGGCCCCGTGAGCTTCCTGCTGGCTCCAAGGGGAGGTGCCAAGGTGCTAATGAGAACCAGATTTCTCTCCTTCTGCAGCTTCTCAAGGTTGCAGACGCCTGGGTTGGTCTGCCTTTTTTTTTTTTTTAAGATTTTATTTATTTGACAGACAGAGATCACAAGTAGGCAGAGAGGCAGGCAGAGAGAGAGGGGGGATGCAGGCTCCCTGCTGAGCAGAGACCCGGATGCGGGGCTCGATCCCAGGACCCTGAGATCATGATCCGAGCCAAAGGCAGAGGCTTAACCCACTGAGCCACCCAGGCGCCCCTGGTCTGCCTTTTATATCCTGAATTATTGGGCCAAGCTTTGGCCAACAAAACAAAATTGTTCGAGATTAGAGCAAGTGCCCGGGGAGCATGGAGGTAGAGAAGGGTGCATCTTACTGACCACATTTCTCGGAGCTGCGGGGGTTGGTGCAGGTAGATTTGGCTGGGCATCAGGATTGGGTTATATTTGAACACTTGAGTCCGTCGGTCCCAGTGCCTGGAATAGCACCGAGGTGCTCAGTAATCATTTGTCTACTGAATCATCACCCCCAATTCTCAGACTCCTTGTTAGGTCAAGGGATGGATAGACGCCGAGAGCAGGGAATGTGCTCGTCCCCAGAACACCATTCAAAGAACCAGGTATGTTATGCTAGACCACCTAATGGCAAACTTCTCTACAAAGGACCAGGCAGTAGATATTTTAGGCCTCGCTGGCCATATGGTCTCTGTTCAGACGATTCTACTCTGCCCTTGCAGCCGTGGGAGCAGCCACAGACAACGCACACACGGAAGGGCCTGGCTGGGGGCCAAGGCAACTTTATTTGCAAAACGAGGCAGCAGGCCGGATTTGGCCTGAGGGCTACAGTCGGCAGGCTCCTGCTCTAGACCACAAAAGCAGGATCTCAACCTGGAACACGGCCATCAGGCTCCGACAGGGCGGCAGAAACCACGGATGTGTTGGGCTTCTGGTCAGGATCCTCTGAAAAGTAGCCCCAAAGATGCGGTTCGACATGCAAGCAATTTACTGAGGGAAAAGTCCATGAAGGATTAAGGGGAAGGGGCCAGAGCAAGCAGGAGAGCTTCTGTACCCAGACGTAGGGCAGAACCCTCTGGAGGGAGAGGGGAAAGGGATGGGTGCTGGCTGATAGGGCGATTGTTTTACTATTACTGTTGTTTCAAGAACCTTAATGTAGGCTTGGGGTTGATGAAACCCACCCTTATTCTGGAAGATCCTGTAAGGGTGAGAACCGAAGCCTTCTCTGGACAGGCATGATCACCTTTCCCATATAGACACAGCCATGTTTCCCAGAGTGTGCTCTGCGGAACCCTGGCCCACAGAAGACTAAGGCAATGGATAGGCTGCTAAGCCAAAGAATTCCACACTCAACTGAGTTTGAAAAACCTTTCTTTAAATAAGAGGAAACAAGCTCCCTTCCTGAAAACCCTCTCAGAGCCTTTGGTCCAAGATTCTGAAAATTTCCCAAGCTGAACTTAGCACAGAACTCCCACTCAGTGCATCCAACTCGGTAGAAAATCACCCATCGAACGTAGTGGAAAACCCAGGGTGAAGATCACGGATCCACGGCGAGTCTGCAGAAATTATCTCACTTGATTGTTTCTCTGTCTCTCACCTGGAGGTATGTTTGACACCTTCTCAAGGAATATCCAGATAACAAGAAGGACGACCAATGGTTGAGAGTCTTCTAGAGAAGCCGTCCGGCATCAAGGTTTAGAGCACGGACTGGGACCCAAGCCTCAATTTTCCCCATTTGTAAAATGGGGATAACAACAGTCCATACTCCCACTGGGCTGTCGTAAGAATACAAAGAACCATTAGGCATGAAAGCACTCGAGACAGGAGCTTACAACCCAGTGCTCCTGCCTGTTAGGCTTCCCCATTACTCCCTTAAGAGCTCCTAAGAAATTGGCTCAGCGTGTTCACCAAAACCCAATTTCATGTTTGGGACTTTGAAAGGGTTTCAGTGAAACCTGGTACCTGAGCTGAGGCGAGATGATTTCCTGGAGGAACAATTACAGGTCACAGAAGCACAGGAGTACGTGTTTGCGGCCTGACTCCAGGTGGCGCCTGGACAATATTCCCTCCTGGGCCCAGATGCGTAGGGAACTCTGCAGGGACACGTGGGGAGGCCAGAGCCTGAGCCAGACTAAGTGACATTCCCCAGGATCTTTCCAAAGTGTCAGAGGATATTGGAACCCTTCTAGAGAGCGCGGTGTAGTTTTAAACATTGCGAAAATTGGCCACTTTGGAAACAATCTAGTTCTACTCGGCGTATTAAATCATTTCCCCATTTTATGAGTTATGTAGAAAAAAAATAATAAATTATTTCCCCCCCGAGGTACTAGGAGAAATTGTGCTGCAGCATTAGGTTATGATCTTTTGTACCATTTAATAGATATTCAAGGCTGTTTTATTCTAATACACAAATATAGAGATTTAGTGGGAGGCGTAATGGAAACTACACGCTCTTGGATCATCGAGGTTTTAGCACTGGGGACCTCTTCCCCCTAACCCCATACACTAAATTATTCTTCAATGAGAGGAGTCTTCTGGGGACTACTGTATCCTCCGCTCAGTGGGCATGGGCTAGATATTTAGGGAAGTTCATTGACTAGGTTAGGGGGTATTTTAGTGACTTTACAGTCCGAGGACCCGGAGGGTCGGGTGGGGAGATCTTTTCCATAATCATCTCTTGCTTAATGGAAGGAGCAACAGTAATGAGGATCCCACAGAACCCACCGTGACCCCAAACTTGACTCAGGTTAAGTCAGGAAAGTGTATCTCATAATAAGATCTTCCTTCCTTCCCACACTGAATGTGCCGTGTAAAGTGGAGGGGCGGGGGGACACGAGCCAGAGCAGTGAAAGGAACAGAACCGGGGCCATGTTGAGAGCTCCTGGTCTCTGTCAAGTGCCGTGAATGAAAAGCACAATAGTAAATAAAACTTGGTGTCTGGCAGGCGACACGACGCTCTGATGATGGCTGGCAGGCAAGACAGGAGATGGTGCTCAAGACACCTGCCGATCATGGTCCGTAGACTTCGACAATGGCCCTCACCCCAAGTAGCTTCACACCCTGGCGTTCACCACCTCGTGTGCTCCCCTTTGAGTAAAACGCTTCTAACAGCAGACAGCATGATTGGAGGCTAAAGTGAGTGTGAACTCCTAAATATGTATGAACATTTGGGACGTGGAGAGAAGGACAGAGATAAGAAGCAAACCACCTTGTAGGTGAACAGTCACAGATGAGGCCACCCTCACGAAAGATCCACTTCTCCGGAGTTTCTCGATTCCTCAACTCACCTCCTGCACTCACATGGTCTTGACTCCTGGGGGAGAAGAAGGATCCTAACAGCTTGCCTTGAACCCCTTCTTTGTGGCCTGATCAGGAAGCCTTCCTTGACCACAAGTATGCTGTGCCATAGGGATACACACTTAGCCAGGCTTTGGCCATTTAGAACACTTTTCCTCCCCTCAAAGCCTGTACTTCCTGTGGGAGAAGGCAGAGAGAAGCTGGTCTGGCCACTGGCTGCCTCCAACCCTCTAGAAGCACGAGGGCTGCATCCAGCCACGGACACCAATAGCCCCGCTCTCGGGATTCTAAGCACAATGAATTCCACAACTGCCATTTGGTGGGAAATGATGGGGAAAACTTAGGAGGAGAAATATATGGGATTTGAAGGAGCAGAACCAGAATTTGGGTAAAGAGAGAAAGGAGAGCTAGATGAAGAATAACTTTGGCCTCAAAATATCATTGCCGGTTTGACTTTGGGGTGTGATAACTAAGGTAGTATAACACACTGTTCTGGAACCTTCCAAGGAGTAAGGGAGGCTTCGAGATGGTGTCTTACAGTGGTTTTCAACATGAGTTCTGAGCCAGACTGATGGTGAAATGCTGCACCTGCCACCTATTAGCCGTGGAAACTTGGACATATTCTCTGAACTTTGGAAATCTTCTTTATTTGTAAAATGAGGATTGGGGAACACACCTACCCTAGTGAAGCTGTGTAGTTTAAAGGAGATGATGTGTTAAAGATGTTGTTTTTAACCAGCACATAGTAGGTGCTGAGATAGTGCTGATGACTGTGCATGGGCGTCAAACACAGGGAAAAGGATCAAACAGACCCATTAAGTTCTCCCTACCAGTTCGGACAGGCTTTGCAAAGGGCGGTGTCCATTGGCCGGGCTCCTTGGAAGTCCTGAGACGCTCAGGGCTGGGCTAAAGGTGAAAAGCCAATTTCTACCACACTTGGAAAGGCAGCGTGATGTCGGCAACACAGGGAGTGTGAAGTTGCAGTATCACTCCCTAAGGCCTATCCCTGGGCTGGAGTTCAGAGAGACCTACCTGGTCTCCTTGCCCAAGACTAGGGGAATCAGAAAGCCAGGGGATGACCTGACGGCAGAAATTACGCAAAAAAATCTAGGTCACAACTGAAAAGATCCACTGGGTGTTAGAACTCGGGCTCCAAGTCAGGGATTAAAGTCAAGAGCTGGCAGAGGTAAGAGGACACTGAGGAAGAATCGGAGTGGGAAGAAGTCCGATCCCATCATCAGGAACCCAGATTTTTTTCTGTGTTCTGCCATTATCTGAGGATTGACTTGCCCTCTTAGGCTGCTGAACGTGGCTCCAAAAGTTTGCTCAGGTCCAAGCATTATGGAAAACAGTTTCCAGATATGGAAAAAGGACCATCCGTTCCTTGTATCTCATTTCAAGAATGAGATAAAAAGATTTCAGAAACTGCCCATCAGATTCCCCTTGGTTTCTTATTGGTCACAAGCACATCACATGGCATCACCTAAACCAATCACTGGAAATCAGGAAGGAGCCACCATGATTGGCACAGAGCGGACTCACCTTCTTGTGCCACTGGGAGCTTAGGTGGGACCCATGTTCTCGTGGGGCGCAGTACTGACCAAGTGATCCGTGGAAAGCATTAGAGCCCTATTTCTGAGGCAGAATGGAGAGGGTAACTGTTGAAGAGACGACAAAGAGCATCTTCTGTCTTCACCAACATGGTCCCGCGTTGAGACTTGGTCTCTGACCTGTATTGCAACTTCAGGTAGCCATGCTAAGCATCCCAAGACATAACCTGGCTTCCCATCAATAATTATGGAATAAGTACCATTTCACCCTCATTTACTGATGGAAAAACTGTGGCTCAGAATGGTGAAGCAACTTTGCTAAGCTCACACAGTCATGAAGTGGTAGATGCCGGACTCTCAAAATGGACAGACTACAGGGCTCCCCAGTGCGGCTGTCACTCGCCACACAGGACTCTTTAAAATATTTAGAATTAAAACCGCAGGTCCCAGTTCCCACTAGTCACATTTCAAGTACTCAACAGTGACGTGCGGGCCAGTGGCTACCATACTGGATAGTGCAGACATAGAACATTTCCATCTTCACAGAAGGTTCTGTTGGACAGTGTTCCAGAACCCAAGATCTTAACCACTCCACCAAAATGGCTCCATGTGACTCAAACTGTGGGCTGGTGGTCTTTATGGAAGTCGCCAAAGCACCACCATCAAAGGCAGGAAGATTCCCACCTCCTTACACCCCACTTCCAAGAAAAAGGCTCTATTACAATGTGAGAAATTCCTAAACAACCAACCTAACAGGGGAAGGGAGACATTGGAAGGCATTTCTCATATCCTGGGAGTGACTCGGAGGAGGAAGAACTAGAAAGGCAACAATACAGTAGTACCCTTTGAACTTGGCCACACTAAAAATTGCACTGTGCTTACTCTGTTTGCCCACACCCGTACCCGGCAAAACCCATGCTAGATCCATGCCTTCGCTCCACCCAGTTCTCACCTGAACTGCCAGTCCACGGCAAACGTGTTTCCCAACGCACGACAAGAAAACATTGTGTCAAAACCAGGTGACAATGTGGTATAAGATACAACACCCGACAAAAACCCAAAATACTCTCATTGTTCCACCCTCTCAAAAATTTCTCAAGGACCAGCGCTCATGAGTCAGTCTGTGGTTTGGTTAATCCAACTTTCAGACACTGGTGAGTTAAGGATGGGGCACAGTCCCTTGCCAAAGGTGCTGTAGGAGCCGTGGAAATATTTCAGATGGCTCACAAGTCTGTCCCTTTATTCATCTCCCCTTATGCTCTGCCAGGTGCCAACGTAGAGCTGCCAGGACTGAAGTGCCCTCAAGAAAATGGGTGGTGTCCAGAAAGAAATATGTATGGAGGATGCCCAGATGTGAGCTTGATCCTTCCTCAGCCAGAAAGGAAAGTCACTAAGCTTTCAAATCCCGTCTCTATAAAAAGGGGCCAAAATGCCAATCCTTTAGGATAGTTGTGGGGATCAGGAGAGGTGACTGGTACTAAGTGTTTGGCACTTGCAAGTCTTCCAGTAAATGTTGCTTCCCTCTTTCCTCCAGTTACTGGATACTTGCATTAAAAATCTTGGTGGAGGGCCACCTGGGTGGCTCAGTGGGTTAAGCCTCTGCCGTAGGCTCAGGTCATGATCTCAGGGTCCTGGGATCAAGCCTGGTATCAGGCTCTTTGCTCAGCAGGGAGTCTGCTTCTCTCTCTCTGCCTGCCTCTCTGCCTGCCTGTGATATCTCTCTCTGTGTCAAATAAATAAATAAAATCTTAAAAAAAAATCCGGGTAGAGGGGCACCTGGGTGGCTCAGTCGGTTAAGCATCTGACTTTGGCTCAGGTCATGATCTCAGGGTCCTGGGATCAAGACCTACATCAGTCTCCTGGCTCCGCAGGGAGTCTGCTTGTCCCTCTGCCCCTACCCGCTGCTTGTACCCACACACTCTCTCAATCTCTCTCAAATAAATCAATAAAATAAAATATAAAATAAATCTCAGTAGAACTGGAGGTAAATTTAGAAAGCATTCTGGACAGGGAACCAGAAATACCAAATTCTGACAGTAAGACCTTTCCAAAGGGGTGTCATCGAATAACAATGCCAGACAAATGGAAAGAAAACAGCCTTGTGTTATTAACTAAGGCTTTGGTGCCAAATCCCAAGGCAGAGCATGAGAGTCACCCGGGCTGGGTCACACCACGTGGAAGGCTTTGTTTCTAAGCTTGGTGTAGTCTAAACAGCCCCTGGCCAGAGTCAACCTTGAAGCCAGCTGTCCTTCACCCCTTCTTGCCTCACCTGCCACCGAATACTTAGAGGCAGGGAGCAGTTCCCAAGACAAGAAGCAGGGGCTCCGTGCTACCTAGACAGAAAGACGTAAAAGACAGGAGAGAAAAAGACAGACAGATGCAGGGCCAGGATCCTCTGCCCTGAAGTTCCAATCCCAGAAAATGAAACCTAATCAACGTCCTCAAATATCATAGATCACATTCAAATTACTCCTGGGCTCAGGGGTCGCATTTCTCGCCGCCGATTGTGATGAAGAGCAGGGGGGCGGGGAGGAGACTTGAAGTAAACTCAGAAGACTAACCAGATTGCATTGCCTGCATGGTGATACCTACAGCCCCATCCTGTCATGATCGCCGGGTGGCTTCACAAGATCCAGGGGAGGCAGGCGGTCAAAGTAGAGATTCCTGGGTCCAGCGTGGAGCCCTGGCCAGCAAGTCCAGAATGGGCCCTGTGAACCTACATCTTGCCAGTCGATGTATAACGGGGTGGGGAAGGCTCTGTGGCTGTTGACTTTTCCGTCTGGTTGTTTGGGTCCATTTCCTGGCGGCTGGTCTACTCCTCAGGCTGTTTCCATTCACCCTCCATCCCAAGTCTTGCCACTGACACTTCCGTTAGTGAATTCTGCTTCTTCTCTGCCCCCTCACCCTTAAGAAATCTCTCTCTTCCAACACACTTGACCTTCAAAGCCACCCACAAAAGTGGGTCTTTTGTCAGGGAATGGTATTTCCACACTGGCTTTAATGTTTGGCTGTGTATCTCTGAGAAGGTCTTGTGGCTTGGCCAACTTGCGTCCATGTGATGATGGGCATGTTGGAAAAATCTGGTAAGAATTTATTATGGAAAAATCTGCATCTTCAGAGCTCAAAAGTAAGTTGAAGGATCAAAGAATCATAGGCCGTTGTGTGGATTCACACATGCACACACAGAAAATACAACCAAAATGTGGAACATTGTATGCACACACACGAGACCCATATGGACCCATCGGAAAAGTCAATACATACGTTGACCCACATTTCTCCAGGCAGGCTGCACTCCCTCAAATGCATCTAGTTTCCTTCCTCGGAGACAGGATAAAACAATAGGCTATCAATAGGCAATCCTGGCCAACGTCAAAAAAGTGAAACACCTTAGATTTTTCTCCAATGGTCCAGCCCCCAGATATTCGACTGTGTCCGGGATAGTGTCAGAGGTCATCTGCAGTCCACGATGGAAAGTGCACAAGGACATGTTTTAAATTGGACAGTAACGTCTGAGATGGGAAGGGGAAGTGTAAGGCACTGCACACGTGTGTGGTATGCGTGCCAGGCCCCCATGCTGTCAGCAGAGTTCCAGGGAAGGGCTGGCTGGATACCCATGGCTTGTCCTGTGCTCATCAGCACACCCCCTCATTCCCGGGGCCGTAGAGAAGATGCTTCTCTGGTCAACCTTTACTGGAATGTGTTTTTGCCCAGAGGTCAGGTTTGGCCATAGTGGTACCTCCATAGGTTTCCAGAACCATAAAAAGCAGAAACTGAAAAGCATCAGCATGCCCCAAAATGTGTTCTAGGAAACAGCTGCTGCATTGGATGTAAAATGGGGTAAAGGTGGGGAGCAAAGAGATGAGAAATTCTACCATGAATAAAGTAAACCGTGTTAAGGTTTTTTGTTTTAGTTTTAGTTTTTGTTTTTAATTACAGGATTTCTCAGAGCCTTTGGTGTCCATGCTCTCCAAGCTGATCTGGACACAGAATCTTTTTTTGAGAAGCATCTTTCAAGACAACTGTTCTGAGACACATTTTGGAAGGAAAACAAATCAATCTGACTCTTTCCATCCACTTAACAGATGGGAAAACTAAGGCCCTAGAGCAAAGGCCTCTAAATAGTATACTGGTTAGTAGAAGCTCAGGTATCCTGACTTCTGGTCTAGGGTCTTATCTCCATGTATCTGTGGTGATATATCATGTTCTCGGTGAGGAATTTAACTTGTTCATTCATTCAGTGAGTATTTCTTAGGCACCAATTCTTTGCCACATTCTGGGCTGGCTGCTGGTGATACAGGACCAAAAAAGCCATGGCCCTTGCTTGCAAGGAGATTTTAATTTACTTGGAACCACATAAGTAACCAGTCGGTGACAGCTCAGGAAGTCTCTGCTTTGTATGGTTTCAAGATGCCCATGACTGCTCTTGGTCTATTTTTATTTTTAAAAACTCTCACCTGGCAATTTCTATGTGCCAGATACTGTTCTAAGTGTTTCTTTCACTTGTAACAATGCTTTGAGATAAACTCTGTTATCAGCCCATTTTACAGATGTGGAAACTGGAACACAAAGGTATTGGGTAAATTTTCCAAGGTCACAGAGCTGGTACATGGATACATTGGTATTTGAACCACAAGGTATGGCTCTAGGATTCCTGCTTTTCACCATTATGTTCTACTTCTTCTCACGTTTAAGTAAAAGGAAGCAGTGATCTTCATCCTCCAGCTCCCTATACCCTTCAGAGACTGAAGTGAAGGAGCATTCAATAACCTGAAAAAGTTTTGTGTTAAGCTCAGAGTAAACTACAGGTCTGAAATGGTAAATGAACCACCCCTCCAGACCTCCCTGTGTCCTCCCATTCCCCTGATTTCTAGCCATAGGTTCAAAGTACAGAAAGGAAAGTGGGACCAAGAAAAACAGAATCCCTGGCTGCTCGCCATCTGCAAATCATCAGTAATGGGATAAATCAGAAAACAAAGCACCCCACCAAGATACAAAGGCTCGTAACAAAGAAGATGCCAAGGGCCATGGACTTTAATGCTTGTCTTCCAACAGGTGGTATGGCAGCTGATCCCCACAGCATCTTGGCATCGTGTCCCATGTGTTCCTGTTCCAGGGTCCTGGGACTACTCAGGGCACCTCAGCCTGTGCTCTTTGAGGCAAGCCAGTCTCCTCCTGGGAAGATCTCAGCCGGTCCCATGGATTCAGTTAGTTACCAGATGTTGGTGACTCTCCAATCTTGATTCAACCCAATCACCCTCCTAACTTGAAGTCCAATGAGTAAACACCCTCTGGCCATCTCTACTGGATATCACACAGGCCCTTCAAATTTAGCATGCCCCAAACCAACCCCACCATCATCTCCTTGCCCAGATTCACCCATTCATAAGCAGTCTTCCTCTCCGGAGAAATGGTACCACCTTGTATCCGACCATCCATGTCACAATCCTAGGAAGCATCTTTGACCCCTTCTTCTCCCTCATTTACTTTTCTTACCTTCATTCAACAAGTCTTGCTTATTCAACTTCCTAAATATCCCTGGAATTCCTCCACTTCTCTCTCTTCTGTCCCCACTTGAGGCTGCCATCTTGCTTGCTTGGACAACTACGGGGATCTTCCAGCAACAACGGTCACCTCCCCTTAATCTATTTCTCCAGGAACATCTTTCTAAAATGCAAATCTTATTCCTGACCCAAAGATGCTGACATAATAAATGCTTATTGTCTCAAGCTATTATATTTTGGGATAATTTGTTATGCAGCAGCAGATAGTAGAGAAAACTCATAGACTCTCTTATTCTGAGCAAATGCACAAGGTATTTTACCCAACTCCTGATTGTTTTTCCCACTCCTTCAAATGCCAATCCATTTCAGCAAATTCCAATTCATTCTCAGTTCTTAGGTGAGATGATACCACCTCCCGGAAGTCCTCCCTGACTTCCTTCATTATAGCACTGATCATACCAGACAGTAAGCTCCATGAGGGTCGGGACCATGGCTGCTATCACTCTCTCTGGATCCCCTGTATCCACAAAAGGCCTGGCCTTCTATAGAGGATGGGATGTAAACATTTCCTGAATGAATGAAGGCCACAGAAAGTCTTCTCTGTCTATGCTCAGCTGAATTCTCTCTTTGCGCACGATTCCATATCATGCAGATATTAACTGTGTCCTGAGTGTCCAGAAGCCATCCATGCTTTTGATTTGTACGGTTATAATATTAACTCAGATCTGCTATTTCCACTTAAACACTTAAACACCTCTTCTTGTTCCTTCTCCTTTTCCATTTTTACAAGAACCGGGAGAGACATCGTTACCCTCATTTTACACATAGGAAGAATAAGACAGAAGGAGTTGAACAAGTTTTGTTGACAACCAATGCAAGAACCCAAGTCTCAGAGCTTGTTCCCAAACCAAGAAAAACCAGCCTAGAAGTGCTCTCAGAAGGTACATATTTGAAGAACATACACCTTAATACAAAATAATTTTTCTAAAAAAAAAAAAAAAAGCAGATTGCCTCTATACACATGACCGTTCATTTCACTTCATCACCCTGGCATCTTGGTAAGCAAATAAACTACAATGAAATTTTTAGTCTCTGAGGGGGAAGAAATAGCAGAATCAAGGAAATAAAGCAAAATCTAATTAAATTGGATCTAGAAAAAGGGAAGTTATGGGAAAAAATCTGTAAAAAGGAAAGCATTTGGAAGGAAATTAGTTTTGATGCTTTCAGATACAGATTAGAAAGGTTATAAATTATTAGAGGAAAAATCAAGTAGTAATAAGCAAAGTAAGTTTAATGGTGGGGTGGGAATCGGGGGGAGCGTTCACAATAGGCTACTTTGCAGACCAGCACATCTGATATGACATTCCAGGCTAAGCTTCTCTGAGTCGTCGTAAGACACTTGGTTTGGTTTTTATTTCAACTCCGTAAGGATCCTATTCACCATGTGTGAGCGACATTTCTCAAACCACAGAGTTCTGAATTAAATACAATTCAGTGAGGGGGGAAAAAGTCACCATAATGCCAGTTTCGGGGCAAAAGACATTACAACCAATGGCTTTTGCTCCTTCAGTAACTGAACGCCGGTGGGTAGCTCACAGGCAGATCCACTGAATGCTGAACACCTGTAGAGAACTATACATCTCAACTATAGAGAACATTCTAGAATCTATAGCAATCTATAGATTTTCTCTCAATCTTTGCCAAGATTGAGCTACAGGCCAAGGGAAAACCTGCAAGCATGCTTGTTTCTCGTCTTCCCCATATTTCTTAGTTGTCAGTACTGAAATATTAGAGGGCTGACATAAAATCCAGATTTCCAGCAGTGGTTGGCCTGCATCCTCACACAGCAAATGTCAGCCTGAATTCAGTAAGGGTTCCCTTTACCCAGGGCATGTGATCTCTATTTCCTCTACGCCCTGTCTGCCTCTGGTGCTTACAGAATTTTCCTGGCCCCTAGGGGCATAGGGCTGAGACCTATGCCCCTAAGGCTTCCCTTTTCTTAAATTCCCATTGGCTAAAACAGAGATTCACTCAAATGATCTTTAAGAAAGGGAAACTCTTTGAAAGAAAGTGGTACTAGGACCCCACCATGTACCTTTTCTTCTTTCACGCTCTCCCTTACCTTGCCATTATGGCATTTCTGCTTCTCTCTGTCTCTGTGTCTCTGCACCTTTTTTTTTTTTTTTCTCCTGGACTGATGTCAGCTTCTTCATAACATCAGTTGGGAGGAGTTTAGAATAGCCAGCCTGACCTAGCAGCTACTTCCCGGGCTCTCTACTCAGCACTCAAAGCTCCCCTGGTCCCATGTCTCATTTCCCAGATCCAATTTGCCCAAATAGGATTCAGATTGGTGTACTCACCCGCTCAAGTCAGACCAACCAATCACTGGCCACAGTTGGGATGAACCAGGGTGCCTGGGGCCTTGCAAACAAGGGGTTGGGGGATGATGTAATATAAAATAGGGCTTCCTGGGGCATTAGGGATTCTAGGTGAGACAAGCTTGCTTCGAAGACAGGTAGGCCATGACTCCTAACATCGCAACAGCCATCATCTTCCCCAATAAGACGCTTAGTCTTAAGGAATTTGCCTCTCTGCTCCCACAAGGTGTGACCTGGCCGGGGCCTGGCTTCCAGAGGGCAGAGGGATACACAAAGGAATTAGGCACTTCGCTCAATGGCTGAGCCCTCGGCCATATGCACAAATGGAAGCAGTTAGTTTCTGTAATGAATTTGTAATGCTCCTTCGCTTGTTTCCTCTCGGTGCCTGCTGGTCTTTCAAAATAGTGTGAATCCACCCTAGAACAGTAATCAGGCCCCCTCTTAGCCGTTCCAGGGGCTCATGCCCGCTGCAACCCCACCCCCCCAGACAAACCACCACACCTCCTCTCAAGTGGCCATAGCAAATTTGCCTTTATTGGCCCAAATTGGGGAACTCCATGTTACTTGCCTCTGAGACCAAACAAAGAGACCCTCTATTTTCTCTGGCTCCTCCCAGCTCCGAGATAGCCGAGAACAGAGCGTGATTCTCAGGCTTCCATTCGTGTGGCCGAAACGAGGAAATTCTAGCAGCATGACAGGCAGAAGGGCCTGATTCCTATCCCAGCTCTGCCATGTTAAGAGCTGTGTGATCTTGGACAGGTGGCTTCACCTCTCCGACCCCCACTGTTCTCCATTTCGCTAAATTAAGACAGTAACACCTCCTCTGTTTGCAGAGCGGGTGAAGCGAGAAATGTAAGCCTCCCACACAGCTTCGGTCAATATGCAATAAACATACATTATCCCCCTCCCCCATATCTTCTTCCAAATCCCCTCTTCTAAATAGGAATGTTAGACCCTCCACAAATATTTATGGGGTAATTAAATTGTTCATCACCTTGAACTGGGTGCCATAAAGATTTAAAAAAAGTCAGAGCAGCTGAGCATTCCCATTGGGCCCAATCTTAGCTCCGGCATTTTCTGGCTGTGTATTCAAGCCAAGTAACTTAACCTCTCTGAAGCTCATGTATGAAATGGCAATTAAACCTGCTTAATCAAAGGGCTGAGGCCTTGTCTGTTATTTGCACCACTGTTTTCCCCCACCCCTAGCCAGAGCTTGGAACGCAGAGGTTGACCCAAACTAAGTGAGGGCCTCAAAGAGTAAGAGGACATTTTCTAGGGTGGAGAAGATGGGACAGACACTCTTCATGGAGGAAATCAGAGGAGAAACGCTGAAAGGTGTAGGGTCTTTACGTCCCAGGTTGGGGATCCTTTTGTGGGGAGGTGTGGAGATAAGCCAATCTGGTCAATCTCTTGGCTCCATCCCAGAGGTGGACACACAAGGGCCAGACACAGACTTATGAGGACTAGAATAAATGAAATACAAGCAACCCGAACACCTATGAGTTCAGGGGGGCAGATGAAAAAAAGAAAATCAGTGATTCAGAACATTATAGAAAACATTTCTTCTGGAAAATGTGATCATTTTAGAGATCCTTGGAATTAAAAACTTTTAAAAAAATTCTTTACATTTTACTCGGCGCAATCAAGTTTGGTAAGATGTTTCAGAGGAAAAGCAGAGCGTTGGTTCATAATAAGGGAACGTGATTAGCATTCTGGGCTGGCCTACCTTTGCTGAAACAGCGGGCCGCCCACCAGCTCGCAGCGATCACGTGACACGGCCTCTTCTTCCTGGTCGGCCACCTTCCCTCTCCTTTGTGGATTCCATAGCTGTTCCAGAATTCCCCGGCCTGGATAGAAGGATTACCGAGAACTGCAGGTTTCAAGGATAGACTTTGACCTTTGGTGCAACCACCAGGGAAAGATATTTTTGTCCATTTGACTCATTTTTACCAATGACGTCAAATTATCTTTTGATGGGTGAACACAGGTTAACGATTAGCATTTTCCATCGGTTCCATCGGCATGGAATCATATTCCAAGATTCAAGCAGTGACCAGCAAACAAACTTCTACAATTTGTATGCAAGCAAGACTTAGGGGGTCTTAAAATAAAACAGTGTGTTTTTACCTTCTCAAAAAAACGTTGGTTCTTTTTTCCGCCCTCCAGTCCTGTCTTCCCCGTGTGTGCCCCGGTTAAGGCTTGGAAACCAGGACGGGGATACCCGGGGAGTAGGGGGAAGGATGGGCTGGAGATCCTGCTGGGGGCTTTGGCTCCATGATGAAGGTACAAGGTGACAAGAGCTTTGGACAGAGACAGAAAGCCAAGAGCTGGGCTAGGATCATTTTGGCCATGGAAGGAAACAGACCAGAAGGAGCTGTCCAGTTGGCTCCGGATGGTCCCAATTTTAATGCTGAAAGCTGTGTGCCCTGGAAAGCCCACCAGACCACGACAAACCACATCAGGTTTATAGGCAGCAAAAGCTATGCTCATAAGCAGTTGCTGACCCTGCTCTGGGAAGCCGTGCGGCTTCAATGTTACATGCATGAGCTTTAATGTTAGAACCAGACCCAGGTTCAAGTCCAGCCTTTGCTAAGTATCAGCCATAGGTCTCCATAGTTTAGGCTTTCTTATCTGTAAAATGGGAATAATAGGAATCTACTTTATTTTCTTGCTTCAAAGGCTCGGCGACTCAGGCTGGACACAGGGCAAAGGCTCAGCCGTGGTTAGGCTCGTGCCCATCACTCTAAGATAATAATAGTTTAATCCAGAGAGATTTCCACAAGGGAAATTCTCAGGCAGGAAGGTGTGTTAAGAAAGGATTAATCTGAGCATCTTCTGAGGCAAGGGGAAGGGGAGCCCGTGTCACACTCGGGTCACACCAGCTGCTGTCAGCTCCCATCCCAGGCGCCCAGATATCCTGACGGGCAAAGGACGCATCTGTGCCTCCCACTCAATCCTGTCGCAGGCTCCAGCCGTCAGTAGTAACCCCCAGAGCCCAAGGAAAGCTCCACTGGCTTCCTCCCTCCTCCCTTTGCTATTTGCGGCCCTTGTACGGTTATAGGGACCAGGAGGTGATGCTGTTCCTTTCCGGTACACATTCTCCTCGTGAACAACGGGAATCGCGATGTTCAGCCCATCAAAACACCTATCGTCTCACTCTTCTCCCGGAATCCCAGGACAGAGAACCCTGCTTGGCTCAGCACTCCATTAACAACTGTGCCCACGCACGGGCCATAAATGAGGCCTTTCTCAACCGCCCATGCTAATTTGATTCCGGCCTTGGTGAAGGCCGTCATTCAGTCGCTCAACAAACACTCAGGGAGACCCAGCACGGGGGAAATGTGTTCTCTGGAGCCATGGTTTGACCACAGCTGCTGGAGATGGGTGTCAGGTTCCTTGGCCTCTCTGTGACTCAGTGTTCACATCTGGAAAATGGGATAATAATAATACCACGGGGTGTTGTAAAACCCTTAACACAGCATCTGGCAAAGAGGACATGTTCAGCAAACGTTACCAATTACTACCAGCGTTATGCATTTTAAAATTAGAATGTCTAGCACCTCACATAAGACGCCCTTTCATTATATCCTGATTTGTGGGCCATTATGAAACTACAGAACAGCAGCCCAACGGGACATCTTACATGGGGATGAATATTAAGTTTGAGACTCTGGAGGATATGTATTAATAACTTTCTCTTGTTCATATCCCCCAGCCGAGGCCAGCTTCGGGGTCACACGGGATCCCAAGCTCGAGGTTCCCAGTCTCGGGTGGTCTATGTTGAATCGGTGGTCTAAGTACATGAATTTCAGGGGGATAACGGAGCATGCCTTAAGGTTCATATCCTCGACTCTCACACTGTCGCCCCTCCTCACCATGCCCACCCTACGAATTATGCAGCTGGTACCGCACCCCCCTCTGACTCAGTAACTCTGCCTTGTGATTTTGCTCACAGAAGCTCTGCCTCTTTTCTCCGTGTTCACAAATCCCTCCTTCTGTGTAAGAGCGAGGTGGGGAAGAACAGACAAGCGAGAGAATGCAACAGAGAAGGAGGAACATCTCATCCTGCTGCCTGCATCATTCCTGGCAGCCAGGGCTGGGAAACTCAACTCCAACACGGGGGTGACTCCATTTACTGCTCGGAGGCCCAGTTTCCTCCTCCATAAAGTGGGTATAATGATGAAGTCTCCCTCCTAGGCTCCTCCAGAGAATAAGTGAGATGGTGCTGGGCTAGTTTCTGTGGGTGACCTTGGGAAAATGTCCAATAAATGGTATGTTTATCCTTCAAATAACAGTAGTCGTCGTAGTCATGGTAATATCGTAATAACCCACTCCGGCTTTACTGACTGCATAGACAAGTCCCAGCACCGGATGGAAACGTCTTCTCTCCAGGCTCCACTTGTAAATTGGTTCTTTTGCTCATGAGGGATGCAAAAATTTTTATTTTTCTGTCGTACCTTTTTTGTTGCTATGAGCCTCTGGCTCACTTCCTCTCCTGGGCTGCCGTGCTTTTGCCCCAGAGCTTCCTGGCCCCGGCTTGTCTGGGCACTTGTGCCCCTGGCCACATCAGTCAAATCCTGGTTCCTTATCACACAGACACTCCCCAAGCCTACATTTACATCCAGTGCCCCAGACCGGCTGTTGGCTCAGTTCACATTATTTTTTATTATGATTACTACAACCAATATTATATATATATATATATATATATATAATATTGGTTGTAGTATATATATATATATATGTATATATATATATGTATATATATATATGTATATATATGTATATATATATATGTATATATATATATGTATATATATGTATATATATATATATATATGTAGTATTGTTGTATATACATATATACATGTATATATATATACATATACATGTATATACATATATACATGTATATACATATATATACATATATGTATATATATGTATATATATATATATGTAGTATATATATATATATATATATATATATATATATATGTAGTATATATATATATATATATATATATCCCGGAATCCATATATATACTACATATATATATATATGTAGTGTATATATATATATATAATATATTATATATTATATATATATATAATATATATTATATTATATATATATTATATATATTATATGTAATATTATTATATTATATATAATATATTATATATATATATTCAAATTTATGAATTAATGGAGAGATGCATCAGGCTGGAGCCCTGAACTTGTATTTCTGCAAGAGAGTGACTCAGCAATCCCTTTTTATGGCTGAAGGTAGGAGGGAAGCTGTAGCCCAGTGTCAGTGATGGTGAATTCTCAACCAGGAATGAATTTTCATGTTCACTCGATTCGACATTTGTCTGGTCAGAGGACCCGAGATCTCACAGCTCTCCCTCTCCTCTGATTGCTTGTCTCCCCTCTGCAAATCGGAATGAAATACACCCACATAACTAATAACAAAATACATCAACGAGCCCCAAGGGGCGGGGGCTTCCGTCCACTTCTCATGGGAGTGTAAATTCATTTCATCCCCATTTGGAGAGAGTAACTTGGGCCGGCAGCTGACATTGTCCCCAACAATGTCCAGACTCCTTGGTCCAACAAAGCTGCTGCAGAAAACCTCACCTTAAGCCAATCTGCTGGAAAGGAGTAAAGATAACCGACCCTACCTTTCCATCGGGGTTTGAAGTTCAAAAGTTAAGAAATAAAAACGAGATTGCTAATTAAGGTGCTGTTCTGGGTGTGTTTTTTAAAAGAATCCTGTAACTTAGGGGCTTAAAACAGCTGCAATTCCTTGTTTGGCTAATGCGTTGGCCCTGTGGGTGGGTTTGGATAGGGATGTCTCCCTCTTGGCCCCGCAGGGCTGGGTCTCTGTTGGTGGACACAGAAAGCTCAGGGCTGAGCAGTGGGGAGCTGTGGTCTTTGACACGGCATCCTCAATACAGCAAGCTGGGCTTGGGAGGCTGGCTTCTTCAGCGGTGACTCAAGTCTCCCAAAGCAAATGTTTCAAGCGACAGAAGGAACGAGGCCCAGCGTTGCTTCTGTCTTCATCTACTGACCAAAATCCCAGAACAACACACCTCGATTCAGGGCATGGGGCCACAGACCTCGGCCCTTGATGGAAGGTACAGCTGAGGATTTGGGGCCATCTTTAGTCCCCTGCGATCCGTTTTGTTGTAACCATACGATGCCATGTTATGACATCAGTAAAAATAAGGCTAATGAAGAAAATTGAAAGGCACAGAGGAAGGTTTAAAAGAAGAAAATTCTAGAACAAAACATTTCTAGACAACTGGATCCAAATACCAAAATGCGATCTCTGGTTGAGGAGGAAGCTTCGTTGTTATCTTCACATTATTTTTTCTGTCTTCTAAGATTTTCAGAGGCTCTGCCCAGCCCATAGCCTTGCTGGGTCTGGCTCTCACCACGATTCTCAGCTTAAGAAAGTCCGTGTTCAAATCAGTTTTTTCTGCCTTCTACGAGGAATTCCAGCCATCTGCAGCACCCGCTGACTCGTGGGTTACTGACAGCCCCTTTGGGGCTGGTGTAGACTTCTCAGTTGGCCATGGCCCCCAGCCGACCTGCCTCCTGCATTTATGGTACCTGTCTGCCCCCACCCCTGGGAGGGTGCGTTTGGGTTTGCAATCGCAAAACCATATTTGTAACTGAAAACCAGCCATAACAGCCTCATAAAACAAATCTATGGCGAAGCACATGGGGATGATTTGTCTGGGGAAAGAAGAAATTCACCTTTGGATGAAAAACAGCCATGATTTCCCTACAGCTTGTCAGACTGATCCTGATCCAGTCTCCTGCTCCCAGTATCATCACTGGCTAATTGTGCCGCAGACACAGTATTTAAATATTCAATACTATTTTAACTTTTTATTTATTATTTATTTATTTATTTTAGAGAGACAAAGAGAGCATAAGCAGAGCAAGGCAGAGGGAGAGAGAGAATCTCAGGTAGGCTCCCCGCGCAGCCCAGAGACGGACACAGGGCTGGATCTCACAGCTCTGAGATCAGAGCCTGAGCCGAAACCAAGAGCCCAGCACTTAACCGACTGCACCACCCAGGCACCCTTTAAGCTGATTTTAAATGAAATTCTCTTTGAACTCAGTTTTGTCCTGTGCAATTCTATCTGAGAAATCATGGGGTTTGTAAGTGGTATGCGTGCCTTGCACACATGTGTACACAACAGACACACACAGATACACGCACACACATGCCATGGTGCGCTAGAGTGGGACGCAGAGCTCACGAGGGCCACTGTTCCCTTTTCAGCGATCCTGGGAACCAGCTCTTACATACAGCTATGATGAAAAATTACGTTATTTTAGCTAGCGATTGAGTAATTTTAAAGACAAAGGTAATAAATACTTGGAACTCATCCTTTCCTCATTATCATGCCCCATTTTATTATTATTATCCCCGTGTCTGAGGTGATCTGCACCTGCTGTGTCTGTGTGATGGAAATACTTTATCACAGCCTGCTACAGTACGTTTCTTCCCAGCTCTGGGTTTGGGGACATAGTGACAGCGTGAAGCCGACCATGGAAGTGGTATTTATACCCTGGACTTTGGCAAAAGCTCCAGATCAGTGCTTTTCTTCCCCTAGAGAGGATTATTATCTTTTTAAAAAAAGATTTTATTTATTTATTTGGCGGAGAGAGAGGCAGCGAGAGAGAGAGAGAGCGAGCACAAGCAGGGGGAGCTGGAGAGGGAGAAGCAGGCTTCCCGCTGAGCAGAGAGCCCCATGCGGGACTCGATCCCAGGACCCTGGCATCATGACCCGAGCCAAAGGCAGACAGATGCTTAACAACTGAGCCACCCAGGTGCCCCTGGAGAGAGGATTATTAAACGTTTCCCAGCACACCACATCTTTGAGTAATTCTTAAATACACACTATGAATGTAGAATAATCTAGAATATGAATATATTTCCCCTAATACATACTAAAGCCACAAACAGCCATGAATTTAAAAATGTATATATATACATGCATGTACTTATGTATATATATCAATGTATATCTATCTCCATACATATAAATATATGTGTGCACAGACCTGTGTGTGTATACATACTCAGAAACCCCTAAAAGATTGTGGGTTCTATGAGAGAAGATGGGCGGTATTGACATTCACCTGCCTGATAGTCCTTTACTACGGAAACAGGCCCAGAGAGGTGAGTGAGCTCGCTGAGACCACACAGTGAGAGCAAGACCAACCAGAGCGCCTGGGTGGCTCAGTTGTTTGAGCGACTTCTTCAGCTCAGGTCGCGATCCCTGAGTCCCAGGATGGAGTCCCGCATTGGGCTTCCAGCCCCATGGAGAGTCTGCTTCTCCCTCTGACCTTCTACCCTCTCATGTTCTCTAACCAATAAATAAATAAAATCTTTTAAAAAAAAGACCAACCCATCCCATCTTCTGTCCAGGGTCCTCCCTGCCCTCAGCCTCACTTTCTGCATTTCCCTTTGTCCAATACTGCCTCCTTCCGTGGACCCAAGTCACATCCCTCAAGCACACTGTTCAGAAATGGCTAGAACAAGAGAGAGCGGCCGGAATGAGGGCGGAGGGGAGGGTGTTGGGGGGCTAAAAGGGTCATTAGAAATTCACACAATTAATTACACAATGCTGGGGACACAGCCGTCTGGATAACCCATTGATAAGGATGGCAAGGGGCCTATTCCCCCCTGGGGTCCCTGCGGGATACCGCAAGCAGAGCTCAATGGTCCACCTCCCCATCAATACCCACCCCAAACCCGCGTAAATATTTGATGCAAAATTAAAGCCCGTTTCCAACTTTTATGAGCAGTGTAGCAGTGTCTGCTGCTGCCGCTGCCGGGCGCCCACCACCCCCACCATTTCCCAAGGAGCCCCCCGCCCTCGGCCTGGGCAGCCTCGTCCTCCATCAAGCCGAGTGCATTAGGACAATTAGCACCAGCCCACTGGCGCCAATTAGCAACCAATAGTGTCTATATTATGGAGAGGGGGCGGCGGGGGCGCCTGTGTCTCCAGCCGGCCTTCACACTCAATTACATTAAGTGGAGGCTCCGAGCTGCGGTCGGTCGGTCGGGGGACGGTTGCTGGAGTAACTGTGTCTTCTCCGTGCTGCAGGTGATCTTCTCCCTGACTCCTGGATCCCGGCCTGACTCCTCTCCTTGTCCACTTCCATCAATACACATTCCTTCAAAAGGCAGGAGGGAAGGAGGCCCGGGGTGGAGGCTGCGTTGGTCCGGAGAAGCAGGGGAAACTTGCGGAGCTAAATCACGAGATGGATCATTCATTCACTCCCTCATTCAACAAATATTCACGGAGGGTCTCCTGGGTACCTGGCACGCTTCCGTCGCCAGGTTTGACTGCATGATTGGCATAGCTCAGCGCAAAAATGCAAACAGGAGACTCATTATTCAAAAATGATTAAGAACTTCAAAATGATGGCCACAGAGCATTAAGCCAAGTGCAGGGTCCTTCTGAGCGGGAGAGCACAGGGACCCTCAGCAACCACACAGCTGTGCCATCTGGGATTTGGGATACAGGAGTGAACAAACTTGAACAAAAATGTCCGCCTTCAGGCACCTCACATTTTAATGGAAGGAGACGGTCAATAAGTGGTAAACACAATGGAATAGTATATTAGCTAGTTCATAAGGAAACAGTAAGTGCGGGGAGAAAAGGAAAACAAAACAGAGCGTGGTAAGAAGGGTCGGCGGGGCCAAAAGGAGGGACTGAGGGACAAAATTAAATGAGCCCTGGAAGAGTTCTCATTGAGACAGTGAGAGTCAAGCAGAGATTTGAAGGAGGGCTCACAGAAATGAGCCCTGTGTATATCTGGGGACAGAGCTTTCCAGGAAACAGCCAGTGCAAAGGCCCTGTGGCAGAGGTGTTTTTGTCACATTCAAAGAGTGGCAAAGAAGTCAGTGTGGCTGGAGCAAAGTAAAGCAGAATGGAAGGAAATGGATTATACAGGGCCCTATTAGCCATTATGAGGACCCTGGCTTTTACTCTGAGTGGCTCAGGGAGCCTCAAGAAAGGGCTATCAGCAGAAGAATGAATGCACTAAAAGGATCCCTCAGAAAGTTGTGCTGGGACCAGACAGTAGGGAGGGAAACAAGAATATAGAGAGACGCATAAAGAGTCGACCCCAGTGGCTGGCAAATGTTCTCTGCAAAGGCCAGATACCAAACATTTCAGGCTCTGTGGGCCATACGGTCTCTGCCACAACTGCTCACCTCTGCCCAAGACCAGCCACAGTTGCTATGTGGACAAATGGGCATGACGGCATGCCAATAAAACTTTATGGACACTGAGGGGCGCCTGGGTGGCTCAGTGGGTTAAGCCGCTGCCTTCGGCTCAGGTCATGATCTCAGGGTCCTGGGATCGAGCCCCGCATCGGGCTCTCTGCTCGGCAGGGAGCCTGCTTCCCTCTCTCTCTCTCTCTCTCTGCCTGCCTCTCTGCCTACTTGTGATCTCTCTCTGTCAAATAAATAAATAAAATATTAAAAAAAAAACTTTATGGACACTGAAACTTGAATTTTGTATAACTGTCGTGTGTCATGAACTATTATTTTTTCTTCTGCTTTCGTCCCCAAGCATTGAAAAATGTAAAAACCAGTCTAAGTCCACAATATACCAAACAAACAAACAAAACGAAAAACAAAACGGATATGAAACCCCCTAAAAGGAGAAGACAGTGGGAGGTGATGGTGTGAGGGAGGGGCAGGAAACAATCATAAGAGCTGTTTATTAGTTATTTAACGGGGTATTTCATATGTCCTCATTTCTTTATAAACATCATTTCCCTTAGTCTTTACAGAAATGAGATCGACTCCATTCATGCCTCAACCCATTCCACAGATGTGGAAACAGAGTCTGAAAGGAGTAAAGCATTTATCCAAGATCACCAGCTGGGAAGTGACAGACACAGGCCTTTCCCACTCCAGAACCCATTTTCCGCATAGTGTTAGTGACTCTCCCCACACTGATTCCGAAATCTTTTCTGAAGCCAGAAACTTTAAAACACAGAGTGGAAGCCTTCCCAGGTGCACATTTGGGTTTTCACTTTAGTTTCAATAGGAGCTTAGGGGTGCGTGTTTTGACAAGCCTCTCCCCCTCTTTGTGCCTCAGTTTCCCCATCCCTGCAATGCAGCACTAGGATGGGAGCCTTTCCTAGGTTCCTTCCTGACCTCACATTTGCTGACACTGTGATCCTTCCAGCTTATGAGCCAAGCAGCCTGGGCGGGGACAATGCAACACCCTTAGGAAAGAGTCAATTCTCTGTGAAATGACTGGAGATTATTTATGTCTTTACACAGTGCTTGATATCTTTAAGTGCTTTCTGATCCTTAGACGCCAATCCCAGGTGGAGGCCAGAGGCCTCCAAGAAAGCCCTCGTCAAGTGGAGGCAGGAATCTGAAGGAGGTGGCAGATCTGGGGCAGGGGTGGGCATCTCTAAGAAGCTCAGTCCTCCCCCTGCCCACTTCGAGCGGACTCTCCAACCCCACACCCCCAAGAACTGCCACCGGGTCACCTTGTGCTGGCCTCCGGTCTCAGGAGGAACTGGGCATCTGCCAACCCCCCACGTGCACCTGGCCAGGTGGAAGGATGGGGCAGCACCAGCCAGACGGGGCCTGCTGCCCTGGGGGAGCATGCACACCAGCTGGGGGAAATGTGACTTACGTGCAAGCTTGGCATCAGCCCCCGGAGCTCCTCAGCAATGGCCCAAGGCAAAAGGGGGTCAGTCATGGAGTCATTCAGCATGTGAAGCCCACTCTGTGCCAGGCACTGGAGGTCACGTGGTGACCAGAGGCAGGATCTCCATCCGCCTGAAATGGTCTGTCTGGTCAAGTCTGTGGGGGTGGGGACACTGGAAATGTCTTCGCAGGGAGAAGACTGGAGCTTGGTTTTGAAGAAGGAGCCCTTCATGTGTCCACTTGTATGAAGCACCTTTGATGCGCCAGGCGCCGCTCCAGGTACTCCACGTGGCTGCGGTGGCAAGGGTCGATGACCGTGAACCCTAGTAGGAAAGACGTGTATTTCTTCTTGGCCTCCCCCACAGGAAACTAAGAGCCACACACTGAAAAATGACTCATCTACAGTTTGTCAGTAAGGCCTCCATGTTCTGGGGCCATCTTTCATGCGGAGAAGGCAGGACAGCTGGTGACAAGAGATGGGGAGGTAGCATGCTGTAAGAACGGGGAGTCCACATCTCGATGTCCCAGCGTCTCCTGGTGCCTGTGGACAAGCCTCTATTGTCCCAAGCCTCAGTTTCTTCATCTGTTAAATGGGGAAGGGGGAACTCTTCCCTTTTGGGTCACCTGGAGAAAAGACTGAAGGAAGGTGGCAATGTTAATAATACTCATTGTGGCATTTGCTGAGCACCTAAGATAGTCAGGTACCCTGCTAACCTTCCCCTGTCAGCCACCTTTCCAGGGGAACTTGGATCAGCCCTATTTTACAGGTGGACAGACTGAGGCTCTGCAAGGTAAATGCTTTGCCCAAATTCCTCACTCAGCCAGCAAGGAGCTCAGCCAGCATCCGTCAACCAGCAGCCAGAACCCGTCCAGCCTGACCCACGAATGCCACAAAAAAGACTCTAGTGTTTTAAAAGTCCTCTTGGATAAACGACTCCTGATCTGGGTACGCAGCCTTCATCCTGACAAATGTCACTGTTCGTCATCTGCTTTTGCTCCGAGTGTTAAGTGTGGACTTTGGGGGAAGTCATTCAAAACTGCTGTTGGCTTCTCAATTCATTAGGAGTGGAAAGAAGGCGGCCTCCAGCCGGGACACTGTTCCTCTTCACTGGCTGTGTTAGTTCTGGTCCTCCAAGATGCAGGTACCAAGAAGACAGCAATCACACTAGGAATTTTTTTTTTTTAAATCTTCGGGGAGAGGCCTATGAGAAAAAAATCAGGAGGGAGCACGAAAGGCTGGGTCAGATGGAAAGCAAGCCTGACCCTGCGTTGGAGACGAGGAGGGAAGGCTGGGTAGCTAGACTCACCAGCAGTCTGTGGAAGCTTCTACGAGGTGTGTGAGCCAGGGTTGGTTCCTCAGTCCGGGGATCCCTGCAGCTCACACTCACTGGCCGGGAACAGCCCGTGAGTAGTGTGGCCTCCTGCAGGTGTGACAGTGGACGGTGGGCGTCAGTGATGGGAGCTCTGCACGCACCTGCCGGAGCCCTGGGGATGCCAGTGGGTTGGAACACTCGAGGCCATGCAAAGAGCCAGTGATATGGGGATGGGAGAATGGTCCTCTCCACCTGGCCTGATCGCAATGGGTTTACCCATGATGCCACACTTCTGTGTGCCTTCCTGGTGCAGTCATACCTTTCCTTTCCTCTGGCTACATTCCTAAAATTAATGCAACCTTGGCTTAAGAAATCTTCTGCAGTCCATCCAGGTAGGCACCCAGTGAGGCCACGCTTGGTCCCTTCTGACCATTTATCAGACAGCAGCTTTCCAAACCATGCAGCCTCAGAAATCACGCCACAAAGGAGCAGCTCCCAGCCTACCAAGTCTCAACATTTCCACGTGAGAAATGGAGCCGTGCAACCAGAAAGGCAGGGGCACGAGTGCCCAATGGAAAACGACAGTACAGAACAGCCTCCCTTTCTACCCCTGCCCCCAATCGGGAATTCTGGGTGTTCTTGAACACTTCTTTCTTAGAATGCATCCCATTTGCGGATGGTGGATGATCTGTGCAACAGTTTGTTGAAGAATCCAGTGGCATGGAGAGGAGAAGGAAGTTGAGGGAAATTGGAAGGGGAGGCGAACCATGAGAGACTATGGACTCTGAAAGACAACCTGAGGGTTTTGAAGGGGCGGGGGTGGGAGGTTGGGGGAACCAGGTGGTGGGTAATAGGGAGGGCACGTATTGCATGGAGCACTGGGTGTGGTGCAAAAACAATGAATACTGTTACACTGAAAATAAATAAATAAATTGAAAAAAAAAAAAGAAATTTAAATAATGCAAAAAAAAAAAAAGAATCCAGTGGCAAAGGTTCGGGCCTCTCGTGTCCTCCCACCTGGGTGGGTATACCAGTGGTGTCAACTCACCTCTCTGTGCCTCAGTTTCTCCATTAGTCAAAGGAAGTGAATAGAGTATCAGCTTCATAAGGCTGCAGTGAGTCAGCTGGGGTCACAGGAAGGGCAGAGCACAGACACTCTGTAAGATAAGCCCTTCCCTGTTAAAACGCTTGCTGCTCCCCAGGAAGAGATGAAGATCCCAGATTCAGAAAGATGGAGTAAATAGTGTGAAGGCAAACAGGCAGAGGGATTGAAGCAAGTGGGGTGGGAATTTCAGGCTGGAGCCCATGCAGGCTTGACCTCCTTGAACTTGGGCCCCCGTGGATCCTGGGGACACTGTTACTACCCTGCTGATCCCCACGCTACTCCCTTCCACCTAGAGCCTTTCCATTCTCCAACGGTAAGATCCACTCTCAGCGCCCTGGGCTCACTAGGGAAAGGGCAAGCGGATGAGACACACCTCCTCCTCCCCCAGGACAGAGCCTCAGATGCCTGTCCTCTGACCCAGCTCAGGCTGGGGACTCTCCAGCACTTCCCCAGCCAGAGCCCCAGATGCCCGAAGCTCACCCTGAATCCCACCTTCCTGCTCAGTCTGGGATGAATACTCATTCATCCCACCTGTCTGTCTTCTCTGTATCAACAGGCTTTGTTCAGCACCTATTTCTAACTCCCCACAACCCCGGGGAGCAATACCATCGTCTCTTCTACACATAACAAAGCTGTTACCATAAAACAAGCTAACCTGATCATATAGCCAAACCCATGCTTTTCCAACTAAGAGCGTTACCATCATAATTATAAGATGGATGAGGAAGAGGAGCCCTGGGGTTCTTTGTGCTTATTAGGTGCCAGGCACTGTTGTAGATGTCTCTGCTGCATCATCGTGCTTGAATTTCAGAGCAAGCAATGCAGAGGAGAAAACTGACGCTCAGAGAAGTCAAGTAACTTGGCCAAGGTCACACGTGTTTCCACTTCTGGCCAAGTAGCCAGGCTTTCACCCCCAAAGCCCTCTGACAAAAGGCTGATGGACCAAGATGTCCCCGTCGGACAAGGTCTTAGCTAAACAACCAACCCCAAGGGCCCAGGAGAAGGAGCTGGTGGGCAGAGATGCCCCAATTCAATCCGGTTGAACTTCCATCTTGCCTTTGCAAGGACTCAAGGCTCAAGGGCAAAACACTGGCTAACTCTGCAGGCCTGGGCAAGGACAAAAGAGAACTAATTAAGATTGAAAGCAAGACAGGGACCCCGAGCACTGCCTCCTTTTACTTCAGAGACACCCAACAGCCCTGTATCTCCCCGGTTCCTTCGCAGACATCCCCCATGGCATCTCCAAGAGACTTGGATGCACCACAGTAAGACCTTCTTGTCCAAGTCGAAGAAGGACCCACCCTGAAGAGAAGCTCATTTAAGATGAATGAGCAAATGCATGTATTAAAATCAAACGTCATCCAATGCTAATATCCTTGGGTGTTAATGTCTGATGATCTTAGTTGCTCCAGGATCCACATCGGTCTTGGTGGGCATCCGGAAGACACGTGATCCCAGTGAACTGCTGTACTGATCGCAAGGACTATGGCCTTATTCAGTCACCAAATGGCTCATTCACTCACTCATCCTCAAGACGGTTTCCAATTGCTTCCTTTTTTTTTTAAGAGAGAGAGCGAGCAGGGATTTGGGGGTGGGGTAAGGTTGAGAGGGAGAGGGAGAGAGCAGGATCCACACCCAGAGCAGAGCCCAACTTGGGGCTCAGTCTCATGACCCTGAGATCATGGCCTGAGCTGCAATCAAGAATTGGGTGCTTAATTAACAGACTCACCCAGGTGCCCCCAATTCCTTCCTTTTTTCATTCATTCTCAAGACTTACTCCCAAACCCCCCCTTCCACGGACTTTATATATAGTTATAATTTTGTAATAACAAAAAAGACAATATTCCCTAGTCCTCCCTGCTGGCCATGGGGTTCCATTCTGGCCAATGGGATTTAAAACAGATATATGCTTTTTGTCCCTTTTTGTCCCTTTACCCCCTCACCCTTTTAGCCTGGGAAGCAGATGTAATGCCTGGAGGCTCAGCAGCTATCTTGTGACCATGAGGCATTAAGAACAAATGACATATCACAGGGTATTCTTGAGCTCCTAAACTAATTCCAATACCATCTCCTTCCGGACTTCTCATTATGTAAGGAAAATAAGCCATTGTTTATTGAAGTCATGTAAGAGCTGACTCTTCTCTTAATTGTATCCAAATATACTCCTAGCGTAAGTGCTTACTAAGCAAGAGATGCATAACCCTTCCCCCTCAGGGAGCTCCTGATCTAGTTAGGAGAGAGGAGAAAGAAAATAAAAGAAGTAACAGTAAAATTAAGTGCTATGAACCTATGGTTCTGTTGTCATCATCCAGAGAAACAGAGACAAGATGCCAAACCCATCCCAAAGTTCTTCTCATTTCCTCATCCAAAAGTCCTCGACTGTAACAGCTCCCTACAGCTGAAGGCTCACACTGTCCCTGCTCCGGTGTGCACAGTATGCTTCCCTCCTGCAGGGACAAATTCCAGAGTTCAGACCACATGCAAGGAAAGTCTTTCTAGATTATCACACATCCAGGTTGATTCAGGCTTTTGATGCCTAAATCCACTTGGTACACTTCTCTTGTCCCATGTTCCGACTTGGTCATCTTCTTTTCCTCCTCTCTAATCGAATGACAAAGCAATTTCTCCCATCTCTACCGGCCCATGAGGACAACACATCTTTCCATTTGAGCCCAAGGTCGGTCCCTCGGTTCCAACACGTGAGGACCCTTCTTAAAGTCACAGGTAGGAAAAATGATCATGGTTGCAGATTTGGTGCCCAATAATGAGGAGAGGAATGGTGATGACTATCCCTATTTCTAATAATAACCACAAACATCTATGGAGCAGTGGAGACGTGGCCCAACCCAGCAAAGCCCTCACTCCTGATATCCCAGAGAACCCGTGAGCTCATGGCAAGCAGGGCCGATGCATGTCCCCTTCACACTGTGCACCCTGTGCCTGGCACACACTAGGTCCTCAATAAATAGTCACCTAGCAAGGAAATCCTCACCCCAACCTAACGAGGTAAATATGCAGATCAGTCCCACTTTACAGATGAAGAAACTGAGACTCGAGAGGAAAAGGAACTTGCTGAGAAAGTCACACAGCTGAGAAGTGGCAGAGCTGAGATTTGAACTCAGGCGATCTGCGCTCCAAACACCAGCACCACCACCGGGGCTCAGGGCCATGTTCTAGCATGTTTGCTTGCGCTTGGACACTTTCAATGAAATTTAGGTCCGAAAAAGTACAGGGACCGTGATACTAGCTAAGGGCCTTTATTTTTACTCGACTGAAACAAACAAACAAACAAAAAGGATCATCGCCAATTCTCTACTCTTTTTGTAAGAACATCCCAACATCCCAAGCCACAGAGGGAGGGAGCACGCCGCTCAGAAACTGGGATGCTGGGAAGCTTACTTTTTCAGAGCTGAGTTGAAGGCAATTATCCAGATTATCAAACAATCTTCACAAAAGATTCTGTGCAGGCTTCGTTTGAATAGCAAGCCCCTATCCCTCTGACTTAGGGATTCATTCATTCGACGCACGTTTATCCAGCCTCCCCTGTATGCTAGGAACGGTTAGAGGCACAGAGGCTAGAACTGTGAGCAAAAGGGACAAAATCCCTGCCTTCGGAGCGTTTATACCCTAAAGGGGAGAGCCACATTTGTGGCAGGCTGTGGAATATCCCCCTCCAGAGATAGCCACATCTTAATTCCTGGCCCCTGTAATGTTACCTTAGATGGAAAAAGGAGGAGTCTTTACAGAGGTGATTAAGTTAAGAATCTTAAGATGGGGAGATTATCCCTGGATTATCTAGGTGGGTTCTAAACACATCCATCGTTAGACGGAGACAGAAAGGGGGATTGTACACACACAGAGGAGAAAATGACATGAAGAGGGAGCAGAGAGCTTCGAAAATGCTGCTCCTGAAGTCCAGGAGGGATGCTGACACAAGCCAGGCAGCCACCGGAAACTGGGAGAGGCAAGGAATGGATTCTCCCCTTGGCCTCCGGAGAAGGCCCTGCCAACCCCTTGACTTTGACCCCAGGATCCTGATTGTGTATTTCTGACCTGCAGAAGCATGAGAGAGTAAGTATCTGCTGTGTGAAGCCAAGTTCTGGCAATGTGTTCCAGCAGCTCTAAGACGTGAAGAGAGAATTTTAAAAATTCTGATAGATTCACCACCCAGTGGCAGGTGCTGTTTAAACAGGACTCAACACCCATGTGTCTTCCCAGAAGAAACCCCCCGCAGAGGGGACGCCCTTTATGCACTGGAAAGTCCAGTGGCAGCTGCGCAGCCCTAAGGAAAGGCTTGACCTCCTGACACCACTTTACTTCGCTCCTTGTGGCCACAACCCCAAGGCCACGGTGGAGCCTGGATGGGGCCTTCCGCCTGCATCCTGTTTAAGCCGAGTGACTTCCCTCGCCAATTAGAGGTTTCCCCTTCAGCTGGTCCCGCTCTCCCCACACCTGCCGAGGGAAGCACGTGTCCGCCATTAGCCTCCTTTTTGTACCACCGCCTTATGTCACTTCATTGTTCCTGAGTTGGCCACCACTCTGCAGAAATGACCCCACTGGGGGATGTCTGGGGGAGACTGAGTGAAAGACCTACACAGCCCTCTTCTGGGCAAAAAATGGCGGTCATTGTAGCTATCTTTTACCAAGCACCTATTTTGTTCCCCAGCAGCTCCAGGCGTGGCCCAGGCACCTGTGGGGGGCGGGGGGGCAGTGCATGCTCTGGGAGCTCAGACAGAAGCACTGTGGCCCCCCGGTTCTGACCTGAAGACTCAGAACCTGCATTTTAACAAGATTGCCTAGTGGGTCATAGGCTAGCGAGGGAAAGAGCGTACTCAAAGCCCTGCCAGAGAGAAGACAAGAGGCTGGGGCCCATTGCCTTCCTTTCATGGGTCAAGGCGATTGGTAGTTCTTTCTTCCTTTCTTTCTTTTTTTAGTTTAAGATTTTTGCTTATCTATTTGAGAGAGAGAGAGAGAGAGAGGCTGGAAGGGGGAGAGAGAGAGAGAGAATCTCAAGCAGGCTTCATGCCCAGTGGAGTACCACACGTGGTTTGATCTCAAGACCCTAAGATCATGACCTGAGCTGAAACCAAGAGTCCACACTCAACTGACGGAGCCACATAGGCACCCTGGTGATTGGTAGTTCCGATGTGCCTGGCTGAGGGGAGCTCAAGCCAACACGGCCACGGGCAAGAGTGTGTCAGTTTTGTCATCCTCAATGTCCTAGGTTCCTGGTGGTCTCTGAAGGACGCCCCGTGTCCACTCCCCACTCTTCCAGGAGTTGCCTCTTCTTTGGGAATCAGGACATGCCCACCCCTGACACTTGGGGTCTCGGGGCTCAGAGGCCAGGAGCACGCCTCTTGAAGACCTCTAACTACAAGCCGTGAAATTGACCAAGGGTCCCAGTGCTATCTGCGTGCCAGCGTCCAACTCTGCCCTCTCACGGAGGCCCCATTTCCTGGGGGCTGCCTCCAACCAGCGCTCGCAGATGGCAACCACACTCTGGCAGGCCCGCTCTCGGGAGGCACGGGACTCCGGTGACCTCCAGATTTGGCCGGAGGATTTTCCCACGGCCTTGCCAAACTTCTTTAGACTATCCAGTGGTCTAGGACACCTACACCCGGCCTTCCCCCCAACTCCCACACTCCAAGGCCTCAAAATGCACACCCATGGACCTTCTAGATGATATATCCAACCTCCACTGAGACCCTACCATCCCCGACCAACTGCTCCTCAGGTCCACCCCAGGAGCACAGCAGGAGATCTGTGCAGATCCGGGAGGAAGATATGGAGCCATGAGACCATGGAATTTAAGAGTCTAGATACCCAGAGCAAAGCCTCCCCTTGGCTTTGTGGGCATTTCCTCTTATGGGAAGGCACACAAAGCAGAGTGGCAGAATAGAGCTTTCTGAAGCACAAGGCCAGGACTAATGGTGCCATCGGATCCAGTTGTCCCTCTGCCTTAGTCCATGAAGCCAGCATAAGCCCCCTCCACTAGCCCTAAGGACAGGAGTATAGGCTAGGTATTAGCCGGTGAGTCTCCAAGTCCATCTCTGACCACAGATTGGCTACAGAAAGTCCTTCCTGGGAAAGCTAGGGGGGAAGTAGGTGGGCTTGAGCTTCCTAGGGTGTTGACACCATCTTTCCTCAAAGAGAAGAGCCCCTGAAGCTGCCAGGGCCTGAGGCAGAGCCCCATGATGAAGCTGACTCTGCGGGACACAGGACCCACCAACAGGAAGCAGTTAAAGCAGCTAAAGCCACTACCAACCTAGACCCCCCCATTACATAGGTCCATCAGTCCCTCAAAACAGACTGACATGACAATAATACATGACAATGGAGAGCAAAGAGGTGGTTGGCTGTCCTAAAACAAACAAACAAAAACCAACAACAACAAAAAAAAACCCCAAAGCTCACCAAAGAAGAGATCGGATTGCCAAAGAAGCAAAAGAAAGGATGCTCATCATTCCCAGTCAATGGGAACTTCAAGTTCAAAACACCATGAAATGCCGCTATACACTTGCTAGAAAGGAAAAATTAAAAAGATAAAGAAAAGAAGCAGCTGGCAAATATGAAGCCATGATGGGAGCAAAGAGACCTTCGGATGCTGCTGGTCACAATGCAAAACGCACAGCCACGTCAGGAACCGGTCTGGCTGTTCCACAGGTGGTTAAGTGTCCTCCAATCAAGGGCACTCACAAGGCAACTCTTAGGTATTAACTCCAGAGACGTAAAACAGATGTCCACACAAAGACTCGCGTGTGAATGGTCACAGCGGGCTCATTTGTAATTTCCCCAAATGTCCAACCAATGATGGAGGGATAAACAAAGTGTGGAACGGCCCTGGGATGAAATATTGCTCAGCCATGCACAGGAACACAGTACTGGTACCCACAACAACGTGGGTGAACCTCAAAAGCCTTACGCTAAGTGAAAGACACTGAGCACACAGGGGTACACACAGAATGATCCTTTATATGACCTGGAAAAGATGAAACCCTAGGGACAGAAATCAGATCAGGTATTGCCAGGGGGCTTGGGGCCCCAGGTAGGGTAGGAAGCATGAAGGAAATTTGTGGAGATGATGGAAGTGTTCCATATCTCGATTGTGTTGGTCACATCATCCTAAATATTTTTTGGAACTCATCAAACTCATCAGTGAAGGCATCAGTGAAAGGATGTATTTCACTGGATGTAAATTACACATTTATACACTTGACTTCAAAAAAAAAAAATAAGATAAACCAAATGAATCCTACTGTGTTCGTCTTGTGTTCTAAGCCCTTTCCTGGAACTAGCTCTTTTATCCCTCAGAACAACCCGATCAGTGATGCACTGGTATTCTTACCATTTTACTAGATGAAGAAAAAAAGACACAGAGAGGTTGAGGAACCTGCCAGACGTCACCCAGATAGTAGGTAGTGGGTCTGGGACTCAATCCCAAGAAGCACAGATCTAAACCCAGGCTCTTAACCGCTGCCCCACCATTGCAAATGGGGGACGTGGATGTCAAATCATTTGCTACGTGCATCAGCAAAGTCAGGGAGGAGAGAAATGAGAGCAAATTGGGTAAGATTTTGTTCCAGCCCCAGAGATGCTGTTTCCCCCCAAGTTGCCGCTCCAATTCTTCTGGCTCGTTCTTCAATGCCAGCCTGCTCCCTCTGGGCCCCTAACTAGAAAGCCAGCAAGATTCTGCGCGAGAAAATGACTGCTTCCTAAAAGCACTCGGTGGATTTCCCCGACACATCTTGTCGGCACTCAGAATGCCTGTGACAGCTTCTCCTGAAATATTTTCCAGGTGAGCTCTCTGGCTGCCCCGGCCGGCCGGGCCTCCGATTACCCCCGTTCCCACGCGGCTTGAACCGCCTGTTGACAAGGCTTTCACTCTTCCAAGGCCAGAACTGACCTGTCCCCACCTTGTTAGATCAAATGCAGGAGAAGGTGCTTACAGAGGGTCACTGGATGGTGTTAAAAGCCAATTTCTCCTCCTCTCAGCAATGTGAGCTGGAAGGTGGTGACCGGAGGGGAAGCATTAAGAGCAGTGTTCCTCCAGGTGCCAATTCTACTCAGCGGGCCCGGAATCGAAGGTGTTCCAGCAGCAGGAAGAACTCAGTGGGGGCTGCCCACCCGGGCTCTGGGTCTGATGTGTGGGAACACTGAATATATCGCCAGGTCTGGCTTCAAACTCTGGAGCTTTGGGACAGGTCACCGATGTCTGCACTGAAATGTTCCTCCCAGCTTCAGCTGGAAAGATTTGCCGGACTCCATCCAAAGCCTCCCCCCAGGAAGCAGCTGGATCCCAGCTTCAGGGACCCCACAAGAATGACCAGAGTGAGAACATCTTCCAAAAACGGGGAAAATACTGAACAACTCGATAAGGAGATTCACCACTCTGCCCCAGGTCTGTCTACTGTAAGTCTCTCAGAGCAGGATGTCAGCCTGGGGTGGGGAGGAACTGGAAATCCTAGTCTGAATGCCATTATGGACTTGTCTAGTCTCAAAATATTTTGTTTCTACTCTCTCTTTCTTCCCATAATAGCAAACATGTTTCAGTTTGAGGGCCACCTCTGAGGAATTGGCTGTGACTGCTTTAGGTTAAGAAGGATGCTGGGGCATGGATGGACTTGGGGGGAAAAGAGTCTTGTGATCGATTAGTGATGTCTGTCACGGGTGAGGCAATGGCGGATCACAGGAAGCCTGCCATACCTTTTCCATTCCTATTATATACAAAAAGGACATGATCACAGGAGGAGGGCTCCAGAAAAAAAAGTCAAAGAGAAATGTAATTTGGTTCCCTGGAAACCACCAGATCTCTTACAACTTGTGCATGAGAAGCAGAACAGGAGATACTGACTTCAGCTCAACCCCAGAAAGTTCATAAGATACTCAACCCATGCACAGTACAGTTTTCTTCTGAGAAGGACAGTTTCTTCTGCATAAAGATGCCATTATTGTGATATCCGATCCTGCTACCTGGCCACAACAGATCCATTAAAACAAAGTTGGCAAGCTATAGGTGCTTGGTTTTATAAGTAAAGTTTTATCGAACACAGCAGTGCTCATGTGTTAATGTGTGATCTAGGAAGGCTTTTGCGCTCCAATGACAGAGTTGAATCACCATAACAGTCACTGAATGGCCCACAAAGCCTGAAATATTTACTATCTTGCCCTTCACAGAAAGTCTGCTGACCACCGAATTTAAGAATTGCCATTTGAGCTAAAAGCCATTCAGAAAAGGCCGTTTGTAATAGGAGTTAGCCATCTATCAGTTCTCTTTGGGACAATGAGAATAGGACAATGTCCTGTAAAGGCACACAGTATTGGTTGGTAATGATTTATCCCAGCTGGATTCCCTTTCTCTTTGTCCCCTCCTCTTGGTGAATGTGAGATGCCAGAGGAAATAGCTAGAATGACTGCTGGACCAGAATGGAAATGAACCATTGGTCCAGTTCTCCAGGAGGCTTGCTCCGTATCCTGGTCTTAGAAGCATTGGGGTACACGTGTCTCTGTGGCTTCCTATGCTTCCACACTTCCCTGCCCTTCTCTAAAACAAACCCTCATCACCTAAATGCTAGAGGGTCAAGTGATTTCTCTCTCATATCACCTCTCTCAGCACCTGCCTCGTCCAGCATCTTCAGAAACAAGACCTTCACGTGACAACGATGGAAAGAGTAGAATGATAGATTAGTGATGTCTGCCATGGGCAGTGGTGGGAGAAGGAACAATGCGTGCTATCTGTCTGACAGCAAGGGTTTCAGTGAATCAGACGTGTCCCTTCTTTGCAACCAGTTTGTTCACCTTCTCACCACCTTCCCTCATCTTCCTTGGAAGGTAGAGTTTGACACACATCCTTCTGTTCTTAATAACGCACCCCCGTGAAACTCTCTCTCCCCCCACCACCTGCTCTTTTTCTTATTTGAAAAGACTCGTGCTGCAGACACCATGCTAGGCTCATAGAACTCCCTTAATGGATCCATCACTAATGGAGCCTATAATCTGGGGACTGGGCTCCCGCCTTTCCACTTAGAAGCTGAATTTTCCATTGACTCACACCAACCTTGAAAAAGACTTTCCTTTCAGCTAATCTAAACTTCTTCCTTTAACTACTCAATCCCTTTTATTCTTGTGTAGCCCATTATGGAGATGCAGTGGGGAGTCTCTGCCCTGGGAGTCCAGCTGGCTTGGCCGTGGGCCACAGGACTGCATGGTCACTGTTCCACAGGGCCGAGTGACTATCCACAAGAAGCTGAAATTACATTTTGTTTCCAAGTCCTAATCCCAACCTGTGCCTGCTTCCTTCCGGGCCTCTGGTCACATGGAAGCTTACCTCACTGTCCAGCCCTCCCCCCACTCTCTCGGTGAACTTTCCCTCTGAAATCTGACTTGCAGAAGACCTCTGTACAGCAAAGGTGCCATATTGGTTGCAAAAATCGTTTCTAATCCTCCCAGTTCTCCTGGCTTCCAGAGCTTTATGAGATGACATTGATTTAAATACTCAAAAGTTCCTGGCCCTAAGACCCTCAGCATCACCCCTCACTCCCTAATGCCTAGGCCACTGTCTTTCCCAGTTACTGCCCAGAGTGCCCAGGGGGAGGCCTCATTTGCCAAATTTATTCATGATCTTTCCTCTCCAGGCCCTGGATCACCGGCCCTAAAACAGAATTTCTCGGGCCTCAGGAGTCTCCCCAAAACACAGAGGAAATGCAGTAACTTCTCTGAGGAAGAAGGTCAAGGTCGAGAAGAATGTTTAAGGGAAGAATTTTGACCTACATAAAGCTGGATTTAAATGCAGATTTTAGGGGCGCCTGGGTGGCTCAATGGGTTAAGCCTCTGCCTTCTGCTCAGGTCATGATCCTAGGGTCCTGGGATCCAGTCCCTAGCTCTCTGCTCAGTAGGGAGCCTGCTTCCCGCCCCCCGCCCCGCCTGCCTCTCTGCCTACTTGTGATATCTGTCTGTCAAATAAAAAAAATAAATAACTTTAAATACAGATTTTACTCTCCACCGACCATATGAATTAAACTCTCTGAACCTCCCTTTCACAAGTGGAACATTAATATGGCAATAACTAACAGAGAGTTTGTTTCCTAGGGCTACTGTCACAAACTACCACAAATCGGGTGGCTTCAAACAACGGAACCTGATCCTGTCACAGTTCTGGAAGCCAGACATCTGAGATGGAGGAGTTGGTTCCTTCTGAGGGATGTGAGGGAGATCGGTGCCTCTCTCCTACAGCTGGGTGAGTGCCAACAGTCCCTGGTGTTTCTTGGTTGATATACGTATCACTCCCTTCTCTGCCTCCACCTTCACATCATCTTCTCCCCTGTGTGTCCCTCTCCCCTCTGTGTCTCTTATTTTGTCCCAGTGAATGACACCTTTCATCCGCTATGCCAATAAAACACTATGCTCTCATCTCAGATCCTCAGTTTAACTCTACCTGCAAAGACCCTTTTTCCAAATCGGACCGTATTTAGAGATTTCAGAAGCCAGATTGTGGATATGTTTTCTTTGGTGGGGGAGGCCACAATTCAACCCACTATGGTAGGATTGAAACCGATGAGGCATGTGGAAAATGGTTTTATTGTCATCAGTGCTTAAGGGGGCAGAGCTAGGCCCTAGATCAAGGGAAAAAATGATCCAAGTTCTCTCCAGGGCCCAGGCCTTTCTTAGCTGGGAATCCACCAGAAGCTGAGCCTGAGACAAGGACTTGGAAACAGGTAGTTTTATTGGTGATGGGGGCAGGATGGGAGCCAAGTCGGGGTGGAGGAGGTCAAGGTGATTCTAGGACTCGGGTTCAAGGGAATGGAAAGAGCAAGACAAGGGAGAAGCCGAAGCCATGACAAGCATATCACTGAGGAGCTGCTGTAGGCAATGGGATTTCAGTTCCACTGGAACCTCTGAGAAGAATGTAGAATGCATCCCAGAGGGGTCCCTTCAGAGGACCAAGGGAAGGCATTTAACCTCCGCCCCCATTAGCCCCTCCCATTGGTTGATGGTTGCCTTCAGGGTCGGTTGATCTTCCCTTGGCTTTTGGGCTACTCTCACTCTTGGCCTAAGCAGTCCCCACAGCTTCACAGAGGGTGTGGCCCTTGCTGGAACTGGATGCTGTCAACTTGAGTCTCAGCTTACCAAGGACTGTCCCTTGTTCAAAGATAGGCCAGTGGGATGTGATGCAGGACAGTCTAAAACTGCCTAACTCCTTACCTGGTGCCGGTGCCTACACTCCTTCCATGATGGACTTACTTCTTCTGTGATTTGATGGGTTGAATTTTGTACCCCCCCCCAAGTTAGCCTTAACCCCTAGACTTGTGAATATGGGCTTGTTCGGAAATAGCGCGTTTGCGGGTGTCATCCACATAAGAGGAGACCATCAGGGTGGACCCTGATGCAGCATGGCTGGTGTCCAGACAGACTTGTACAAAGAGAAGCTGAGGAAGACCCCCACGGAGTGCGCCCTATGACAAGAGAGGCAGAGAGCAGAGCCAAGTAACACCAAGGCTTACTGGCAACCCCAAACACTAAGGGAAAGGCATGGAGCACATTCTCCCCCTAGAGCCTCCAGAGAAAGCAAGGCCTGGACGACGCCTTGCTTCGGGACTTCCACCTTGCAGAACTGCGAGAGAATAAACCTGGATTGCTTAAGTCACCCCGTTCCTGGCAGTAGTGCTGTGGCAGCTCCAGGACACCGAGCCACGTGCTCCGGACTCAGTTCCTGCGGTGCCTCCCCAGGGAAAGGGCTCACCAACTCATCACGTAAGCCAGTTTCAGAGTCCTGGAGTGGTTCAAATCGAGCTCCCCGCCCTCACTGTTTTGCGTGGAAAAAGGGAGCGGTGTTGGTTGTGGCTCCCCATGCCTACCCACCAGTATTCTGCCCTCCCACTCTCCCCCAGCCCTGTTCCCGAGACACCTCTGCTCCCTGCACGGCTCTTGAGTTCGAGAGAAACCCACCTCACGGTCCTTCCCTCCGCAGGTGCGTCTCTCCATTCTCAGCACTTCAGGGCACCTGCTCTCACGGTGGACCGGACTTTGAGTCCTCCCATGCTGGGGCTGTAGAGCACATGGGCCCTTGGGAGTATCAAAATCTGTCCTTCCTGCTTTCCTCTTGGAGAAAGGGAGTTTTATCATCTACCACACAGACCTGGGTCCTGCTCAGAGGTGGGGCAAGCGCCCTGGCTTTTTTCCTCCCATCCCATCTTCTGTTCCCATCTCCTTTCTGTCTTTGGCCATATCCTCCTTTCCTTGGACCCATTAGGGTCTTCATATCATCCCTTCAGCTTGTGTCTGGCTTATCATCCAGAACATAGGCAAGGGATCGCCACCGATGCCGAGGGGCTCATGAGAGCCATTGTGCCTTCTTGTGAAAAACAGAGGTAGGCACCTGGGCTTGGGGATTCTGACGTTGTCTTTAGCTAATTCCCACAGTTCCTCCTGCCGTGCTGGGCGTACCAAAGATAGCCGACCTTACCCCGAACTCAGCACAGAAATGCATGGAAGCCTGAGAACAGGAAATAGGAGATGAGGATGCAACCAACAGGGCAAGAGATGGGAGAAGAGGAGGAAAGAAATCTGTAAGAACATATGGAAAATTCCACGTATCTGCTGGTTCAATGTGAAGGACTGCCCGTTCCTGTCCTTTGTTTGCAGACCCACGGTCTACAACGTTGCGGACTTTGGTTGCAATTGGTTTTGGTTATTTGGGCTAATGCGGTTAACGGCTGCCTTCAACAGTGAAATCCACAACTATCCCCCAAAGCTTTTGTACCTAATTGCTTTGACTGGGTCCTTCCTCCAAGGCAGAAGATCACTCTCCCATGTGACTATAAAGCTGTTCCCGCAAACGGACATTTAACTTTGCTGCCCCCTCTTCCCAAACAGAGAAGCCTTCCCGAAGGGAAAAGAAGGGATAAATGTTAAGAAGAGACTATATCCCATCCCTGCCCCCCACCCACCCCCAGAACACACAAGGGGATCCTTGTCCTCATGGTGCTGCCCCTGCACTGCTACAGGTGCTCAGCCAGGGAATACCCAGTTCTTGGAATGACGCATCACACCGGTGTTCCTGACACAAAGTCCTGGATGCCACGCCAAGTATAGAGAATGAACCAGAGGAAGCATTAGCTAGGCCAGATTCCGGTTTCCCTCACGCACTCTTCCAGCTTCCTGTGTAACCCTGTCCAAGTCTCATCGCCGCTCTATGCCTCAGTTTCCCTGTCTGCAAAATGGGGGGGGGGGGATTAATGCCTACCTCATGGGACTGCTGTGAGAATTTAGAGAACTGCCCCCCCTCCCCGGCCCAATAACGTGCGTAAAGGCCGAGGCTGGTTCCCACTAAGCCCTCACAGACGCTAGCTAGCCATCACCAGCCTCTTCGTGGTGATTAGTACTGACCAGCCCTGTCATGAACTCTTTGGAACCCTCTTCCGCAAACACTCCAGCGCTTAGAGAGGAGCCCAGGACTGGCTCCAGGAAGGAGCCACCCACACCCCCCCACACACACACCCACCCCCACCCCCACCCCCGCGGAGCCCCCCCCGCTGTTTGTTGGCTGTTCACAGAGTCCCTTGTGGGCGCAACAAGCTGGGAGGCCAGGAGAGAAACAACAGCCTTGAACAGGGCCAGAGACAGGCGGTGGGGGAGGCTGTGTAAGCTTCTCGCCAACAAACAAAAGTTGCCTTTCATCCGATCCACTGCTGCCGAGGAGGACCCGCTTCCTCCCGCCCTGGCGTTGATGCAAGCCGGCAGCAGAGGCGAGAAAACAGCCAGGTCTCTCTGTGCGCGATAAAACCATTACAATCAATTTGGGCAGCTCGCAGGCGCGCAGACAGACTCCGTGTCGACTGGATTCTGTTACCGGGAGCGCGGGGCGCAGGCGGCTGGGGAGGGGGCCGGGGCAGGTGGGGGGCGGCGGGGGCCTTCTGGGAGGCTGGAGCATTTGGCCTGCCTCGGATGGGCCCCATTATGGCTGCAGGCTGGCGCCACTGCTGCGGGGGCTCGCGACCAAACGAAAGTGTCATCCAACTGCTCGCGGGAGGAAGGGGAGATGGGGGGCTGGCAGTGTGAGCTTAACTCCTGCGGTCTCGCAGACTAATTGCTCACGGTGGAAACACGCTTCAAAGTGCTTTGGCCTCGTCAATAATAGGGTATTAGATGCCTTCCATTCTGCAGCGCATTGATCCGTTTCCTCCCCAGGCCTCCTCCTGGCTCTGCTCCCTGACATCCCCCCAACGGTGCTGCTCCGGCTTCTACCCCTGATGACTCGTCTTCCATTTTTTTTTTTAAGTGTTTTCTAAGCGTGTGTTTAGCAAGAGTGGTGCCTAAGTGCTAATTGTTACACCACAGATTGATTGGCGACGAGATGGCTTGCCAAGTTCCTCCACTCTCCTGGGGGGGGGCGGGCAGGGGAGGCTGGAGGAAGGATGGGGAGGGGCCCCAGGCGGGGGAGGCAGCGCTGGACTAGGAAGGGGGAGGAGAGGGGAATCCTTGTTTCTGAGTTTCCTGGCAAACTGTGTCTTTCTGGGTTGTAAACTGTGCCCTTTGCTGGGGAAGGCAGAGGGGCAACCTCTGCAGATGTTTTATTATTGTTTACTGCCTTGAGAAAGTGGGAAAGATTTGGCCACAGGAGCCTGGTTGGACCAGGCTGCAGCTGATGGAGAGGGGCTGGGTAGGTAAGTGGGAGGGTGGACATCCTCTAACCCAGAGCTGGGAGGACACTGCTTGTCCATGAGCCCCTCTAGGTCTAGGTTAGGGGTCCCCGTGGGTGCTCCGCAAGACCCTGTACTTATCCCCCTATCCTTGACCGGAGATAACTTATTTCATTTCCCAGCTCTTTTCACTAGCTGGCAGGCACCTTGATGGTTCAAACCATTGCTCGGCTAACCATGGCAGAATCAAGAGAATGCAATACCGAGCAGGACAGGGCACGTTGCTCCCAAATTATTCCGTCTCCTTCATGCAGAACATGGGGGTTTTGATGTGTTTGGAGAATTGGGTGAGCTCACAACTTTAGGATTCCCAAAAGACACAGACAACCCCCTTGGCTCTCAAAATCCCTCCAAAGACAGCACTGAGTGCTTCTCCATAGGATTAGAAGTTTTGTCTTGGCGACTAATGCCCGGAAACATTCCCACCTGACAGGTGATCCTGAAAATTCCCGGTGTGCATCTGCTTAAAATGAGACAGTCTGTTCCTCCGATCGTGACATCCAACTTCGGAAAGCCACTTCTGACCCACTTCCAAATTCCCATCTCCCAGGTGGGAGAGGCAGGGGAGTAAAAGAGGGAACGACAAAGCACGTGTTGACTTCAGACAGCTGGCTTCCACAGTGCCGTGCCCTTGGGCAAGACACGTAACCGGTCCATGCCTCAGTGTTGTCCTCTGTAAAACAGGGATAATGATGAGGCCTGACCCACAGTGGTGTAGCGAGGGCAAAATGAGATGACACTTGGTGAGTAGTAAATACTCTATAAGCAATGGCTTGGTCATCTTTCTCTGTTCCGGAATATTCAGTCTCACGTATACTTGTTATTGGACGTAGGCTCCAGGCAGCAGCAGCCTGGCCTCACCTGGGAGCTTCTTGGAAATGCAGAACCCGAGACCCGGACCTACGGACTCAGAACCGCATTTTCACACGATCCCCAACACATCCAGGTGCACACTGCCATTTAGGAAGCCCTGGCTTGTAGAGTGTCTTCTCCCCACATCTTGAACATAAGGGATGCACAGCTCATGCTCGGCCTTCTTGGCAGCCACCAGGGGTTGGGGCGACCTCACTTTAGAGTGGACATGACCATGAGCTCTCATTGGAGTTTTAGTCTTTGGTCAAGCAAGAACTGAGGCCTGGTTTTGCAGCTCTCTCTTGAGATGAGCACCCTTGGTGGTTGTGCTTGCTTCCTGGAAAATGACAGCTCCAGAGAATTCTTCCCTGCAAACACCCAGCAAGGTCATATCTTAACTGCAGCCTTTGCCAGCAGATGGAGCATCCAGGGAGGCAGGAAAAAAGGATAGTTCAGGATGCTGGTTGCCAGGCCAACCATGGGCTCAAATGCCACAAATAGCTTGCAGGATGTAAATCCCTTAATCCACCTCTGTCCAACCTCTGCATGCCCCAGGGCCTTTGTATAGGCAGCTCCTTCTGCTTAGAATGCTTTTTAATCTCCACTTGCCTCTTTCTGTCATTCAGTTTGATCCATACATCACCTCTCAGAGACCCCTCTCTCCCTGACCTCAACCATCCACCCTCTGTCTCATTACCCTATTCTTTCTTCTTCTTCAGCATTTACTAGTGCTGGGAATGATCTCACTGGACTATGGGTTCCTAGTCTGTAACTACCCATCCACCAAATAAAACTAAGCTCACACACAAAAACAGAAGCTCTGTTCTTGTCACCCCGGTAACCCTAGTGCCTGGAACAGCAGACGCCAACTAGTGGGTGTTCCATAAATCATTGTTGAGGGACTGCCTCAAGTTTCATCACCTGTAAAATGGGGATAGAAGAGTGCCTTATGCAGATGGAGTGTGGAAGGAGATCATGCAAAGTGTTAGATCATAACCCATACCTGAATGGGGCTCAATAGACAATGGGGTTATCGATATCCATGATAGCAGCATGATTTCATAACTAAAAACCAACCCCAAATATCAGCATTCACCTCTATCCTTGAAATAAACCCTACTACTATTACTACAGGTACTAGCCCTAGTGCTAGGACCAGGTCTCTGGTTTTAGCCGCAGCGCGAGCCTGTCACGCAGGCTCTCCTACGGAGCCACAAAGCATGATGACAACAGCTGATATTCTGGGGTTGTCGCTGCATGTCGGGCACTTTGCCTAACATTCTAGAACTCTCGGAATCACCTTGGGACTTAGGCATTATTTCCATTCTCTCTTCCAGATGAGGAAGCGGAGTCTCCAGGAAGGAATCTGCTGCCACAGGGTCACGCCTGTGACCTGGCCAGCCCTCGATGTGAAGCCAGCTCTGCATTTCTCAAGCACCAGCCTCGGTTCCTTCTAAATCCAAGAATCGGTTGTTTTCGCTTGTCGGATGTTGGAGATCCATAATCCCCTCTGCTCCTCACTGTAAAATCTCTAAGAGGAAATTATGATCTGATTGAGGTGGGGATGAGAACAAAAGCCCCACTGGGGTTCCACCTCTGATGTCCCTTTGGCCACCCCATACCAGGGAAATGGCTTTCCGTTGCAGGCAGGGTGTATCTTGGTCAAAATTCCTGGGTTCAAACCAGCGTTCCATGGCTCTGACTGCTGTGTGACCTTGGGCAAGTGCCTCGGTGTCTCTGAGCCTCAGCTTTTTCATCTGAAAAATGGGGATAATAATACCACCAACCATATACAGTTGTTCTTGGATTAAATGAGCTCATCCATGTAGTTGTTAGCACAGTTCCTGGTGTGCGGTAAGAACCCCTCAAAATCTACTTGAGGGAGGGATTGATTACCTCCGTCCTCAGTGGTTAACAAGATAGAAAACAGCTCTTTCTTCAGTTTTCTTTGGTATGTAAAGTGTGCAGCTTTTCAAGTGCTTTAAAAAAACTGTGTTTAGCAGCTGAACACTTTTCTTTTTTTTAATCCTTTTACCGAGAAGGAAAAAGGTATTTAATATTTTTGTTGTATAAGGAATAGTGCCTGAGGCAGGTACTTAGACTCCTGACCTCAGTCCCACATGCCCCTGCTTTAATAAAGCTATAGGACAGAGCAGAGTTGGCACTGAAAAGAAAGGGAAGGTAGAACATAGAACAGATAAATTAAAGGGAGCCGGGCGGGGGGGATGCAGAAAGAATGACAGCCACGTGTGTGCCAAACACTCTGGCCCCTGCAGCAAACCAGCGTGACGCCAAGTCTCCGTACTAGCTGGTGACCCTGCCATTGAATGCTTCCTAAACTCTTCAATGTTTCTTAAATTACATCTTAAACAGAGACCAATATAAAAGGCAGATAAGAGGGAGAGCTGCTCCATTTGAAGAGGCAGCGCTCCACCAGTCACCCCTCTGGCACAAGCACAGAACTCCTGGATGCCAGGGAAGCCAACCTGAAAACCACTGCACTTCCCAACCTCATGTGTCCTGTCCTCAAGGTCAAAGTCCCATCCCTCCTCCCCGCCTGCTCCGTGGTGAGAAGACTGGAAGGAAGGGCCTTACGGTTCCCAGATCATGTTGGTGTTATTGGTTTTTCTTTTCTTTCTTTTTTTTGTTTCTTCCCTCTAGTTCTGAAGTATCATGTAGAATTTTATGATAAGGCACGCTTTAGACCAATATTATTATGTAACCATGTTGAATAAATGAATGAATGGATGCGTGGATGGAGGTATGCACACATGGATAGATGGCTGGCTGGGTAGATGATGAATGGATGCATGGATGGGTAGATGGAAGGAAGCTGGGACATGGATGAGTAGATGGGTAGGTGGGTGGACAGATGGAAGGGTGATACACGGATAAACGGATGGATGGACGAAAAAGGGTGATGGATGGTTGGGTAGAAGTCGGGATGATGGATGAGTAGATGGGTAGGTGGGCAGATGGATGGACGATGGATGGGTGGAACACGCATGGCTGAATGGATGGGTGAATGGACAGGAGGACGGTGGATGAATGGATGGACGATGGTTGGATAGTGGATGGACGGATGAAGGAGGAAACTATTCACCAGGGGGATTAATACCAATGGGTTAAGCTGTCCACTTGAGCACTGTTGTGTGTAATGGAAATAAGGCCTGGGAGTAAGCAGCAGGACAGAAACTAAGCAGTGGACACCAGGCTCCATGGTAGGCAATGACCTCACATCACCTCATTTAATTTTCTCCACTGCCCTAAGGCAAAGAACTCTTCTCCCCATTTTGCAGAAGAAGGAGGTAAAGTTTAGAGAATTTCCGTAACCTCCCCAAGGTAATCTATCTCTGAAGTAGCATGGCCAGGTCCTTGTCAACATACCACCATGCCTTTTGCCTAGAAGTCTTCCACCTATAAAGAATCTTCCAGGGGGCTCAGTGGGTTAAGCCTCTGCCTTCGGCTCGGGTCATGATCTCAGAGTCCTGGGATTGACCCCCACATCGGGCTCTCTGCCTACTTGTGATCTCTCTCCCTCCCTCTCTCTGTCAAATAAATAAAATCTAAAAAAAAAAAAAAAACTTCCAGAAATGTAAAAGAAAGTTATTAAAAGAAATACAGCTAAAGGAAGAAAAAGAAAAAATCTTAAGGACTTGGAAAGACTAACATTTATAGGACGCTCACTGTGTTTGAGATCCTGGGCTCTACATGTATGTTCAGGTTAACTGTCGACCATAAGCCCAGAGGCTGGGATGATTGACCTGACTTCGTAATGAAAAACTGAGTCTTGAACCCCCAGAGATGGGTTCTCATTTGCTCCGGGGCAGAGCTGGGATTTGAAGGCTGACTTAAAGTCCAGTTCCATGAGACCGAAGTTTTATAAAGAAGAGGACAAAGTGAGAGGGTAAGAAAGAATCCATGCACACAGAAGTAAGACAAAAGGGGGAAATGAGGACCGCAAGAAGGAAGAGAAGGAAAACACCTCTTAAACAAGAAAAAGGAAAGGATGAGGAAGGAAAGAAAAGGCAAAGGAAAACAAAGGACTCTTTTCTTGGTCTGCTTGTGTGCAGAGAAACCTCAGCACAGATCTCTGCGGCCTGTTTGCCCACGCACAAAGTGCCTCTCAGCCGACACCCCTGCAACCTGCTCTGAGGGCCTGCCAGAGAGCCCAGAGAGCCGGTGGGAACGTCCCCCGGAAAGCTCAGTGTCTGGGATCATCCGATTAAAGGAGGCAGTGAGGCTGCAAATGAGGAGACACGGGGACGGGGAGAGAAGGGGGGCGGCGGAGGGGGGCCGCCGACCCCCCTGACCTTCTGCCTGCACTAACCTGATAGAGCAAATAGTCTTGGAAAACAAAATAGTATTAACCCTTAGAACAGGGTCACTTCTGTCTGCGTTTGCCTGGGACTGTGGGGCTCGGCCTGCCAGAAGGTTTAACTCTTTCTTGGGGCCCCCTGATTGCCACTTCATAGCGCTGCCCTCAGACCCATCATCCATCCGTCCGCAGTCAACAGACTGGATGCCCATGAGAGCGACTAAGGCCTTGGCACAGTCAGGTAGACACAGAATATCCAGTACTCCTCAAAATCTAGGCCAAAGTTTCTTTTCTTTCTTTTTTTTTTTAAGATTTTATATATTTATTTGAGAGAGAGGGAGAGAGAGAGAGCAGAAGCAAGAAGGGCAGAGGGAGAGGGAGAAGCAGACTCCCCGCTGAGGGACTTGAACCCCAAACCCCAGGATCATGACCTGAGCCGAAAGCAGAGGCTTTAACCCACTGAGCCACCCAGGCGCCCCTGGGTCAACATTTCTAGAGAGGAAAATGATTTCTAGATTTTTTAAATCTAATCTGAGATTATATTTTATTTATTTATTTATTTGACAGAAATTACAAGTAGGCAGAGAGGCAGGCAGAGAGAGAGAGGAGGAAGCAGGCTCCCCGCTGAGCAGAGAGCCCAATGCGGGGCTCAATCCCAGGACCCTGGGATCATGACCTGAGCCGAAGGCAGAGGCTTTAACCCACTGAGCCACCCAGGCGCCCCTGAGATTATATTTTGACTTGATTCTACTAAAACATATTGCCTCTTGCTCTACCTCCCCAGCCCCCAAATTAATATAAATTAATACAGATCGACATAGACCCTTGCTGCATGAAATGGCATTCTGTGAGGCTAACAAAGTCAGCAACACCTGGGAGCTTGTTGGAAACACAGACCCTTGGGCTCTACCCCAGGCCAGCTGAGTCAGAGCCTGGATGTTAACAGGGTGTCTCGATAAGCGGTATGCACATTACGGTTAGAGAAGCACCCACAAAACCATCAGCCAGCTCAAGAATTTTCTGCGAAAGAAAAGCTTGTAACTAAGCATGGTGATTGGTGTCAACTCGGTTTATTGGGGGCCCGTTTTGCAATCCATACAAATACTGAATCAGTGTGCATATGCCCGAAACTAATACCATGTTTATGTCAGTTATTCCCTAATTTTAAAAAAAGAAAATAATTTCTCTCTTTAGAACATCTGTCTTTAGCAGAAAACTCTCTCTCTTCTCTCTCTCTCTCACACACACACTTCAAATACAACAATGACATTTTAACGGAGCCAAATCACAAGGATTTATGATATTGCGGAGAGAGTCAAAGAGCTCACGTTCCTCGGCCAAGTACACCAAGGAGAGCAGTATTAAACATGGCAGTTTCCCCTGTGCCCCCTTTTCTTTGAAGCTCCTCCTCCTCACTCACTCCAAGTGGCTTTCACAGTGGTGCCCCCTCTGGCCTGTGATTAGATGATGACCCTGGCCTTCCCAGGGATTCTGTGTGCACTCTGGCCAAGTAGGCCAGGAGGTAGCCAAGTAAGCCTGGTAGTGCCTGTAGCCACTCTCTCCTTTTCTTGGCTACAAGGTCCATGGACTGGAAGAATGCCCCTCTTCTGATGGACAGACTGGGGCAAACACAGAAAAAAGCAAACCTGGATACAGGGAGAGACAGGGAGAGAGAGAACGTGCACCATCATGAAGACTTACTGCTTCTAAAGTCAGCCCCACTTCTGGATACCCAGATACACGTGTCAATAAATCCCCTTTGGCGGCCAACCCAGTTTGAGGGGATTACTATCTTTAGCATCTGAACTAGTCCGGACTCTCACTGAGCCATTAGCTGATTCTGTGACTGTGAATTTTGGGGGATCTGAGGCATTCCCCCAAGGTCATTGAAGATCTGCCATAGTGCCCTCTTGCCCTGCACCACCAGTCACTGTTGGAGTGACTCCCTAGAGAAAGCTGCCCTTGGCACATAGAATCTCCTCCAAATGCCAGAGCCGGGATCGTTAACACTCCTCCCCTGGAACACTTTCCCTGACTCTCAACCTTCAGATCCCCTGATGACTGCTCCTATGATATCACCATTTTCAACACTCATGATACTCCAAAACAATTTCCTACAGAGCTTCCGGCTTCATGAGACCACTGCTTGTGTCCTTCCTGGTCACCATTAAATTCCCAGAGTCCAGCACAGAAGAGATGTTCAACAGCCAATGCTCAAGTTGGTGATTTCTAAATGGGTAGCTGGCAAGATGAGCAAGGGACGGGAAAGCCAGAGAGAAGGGGAGGGAAGAGAAAATCTCTACAAAATTCTTTCTTGGCAGAAATGACAAGCTAGATCTTTAATGACCAATGAAGCATGTTCCATTCAGGAACTAGAACTGAATCTGGCCATATGCAACAAGCATGGCCAACAGAATGCTTCTGGGGGAATATGTCCCCTTGCCTGGCTTCCTATGTGGGCACTTTAGAGCACTGGTGGGGAATTTAAATCCTGAGAGGGAACCCCAACATTGTGTTGAGACCTCCCTCTGCCTATTTCCTCTCTGATGACCCAAGTACAGTCTCCTTATCTGGTCCCTACAAGAATGCAATGTGCAAAAAAACAGTTCACCATTGGACACCAGAGATGGAAGGAATCCCCTTGTGATGTAATCCAAGTCCTTTATTTCACCATGTGCTAAGTAGGGTTCAAGGGCAACCTCAACCAAGTAAGGGCAAAATCAGAAGAGGACCTGACTCCCCCAGCTCTTCTTTCTACTACATTACCCCAAGAAGGTGGCAGGGAATAGCAACTCCATTCAACAGTGATGAAACCCGAGTCTAGAAGCAATGGGACTTGCTCACTGACTCATAGCTGCTAGGGTAGTGTCAGCATGTGGATCCAGGATCCCCGCTCCAAAGGTCATGTAGAGCTTCCTCTCTTCTTTATCAACTTCCTTTTATTTCACTACCCTCTCATGATTTGCTGCTTCTACCTTCGTTTTTCCTCTTCAGATACTGCTCTTTGGGAATCCCATTCCCAAGGACCCTACCTACTTCTATCCGGAAACCAACATGGACTAATAATATTGGTAATGACGAAGATGATGGTGATGCCAATGGTAGTTATTTATTGGACTCTTTCTCCGTACAAGACATTGTATTAAGGACTTCCATGGGTTATCTCATGTAGCCAGCAAAGCAACCTTATGAAGTAATATCATAGTCACAAACAGCTACTTATTAGATGTCCCCCATATGGCCGACACTGGGTTAAGAGCTGATAACACATCAGTGAATGAATTATCCGGGCATGCAGAGCAGATAACCCCAAGACTTAGTGGCTTACAACAATACCTTATATAATGTCTGTGTACAAGGCACCCAAGAGTGGCTCCACTGGGTGGTTTGGGCTCAGGATCTTTAGGAGGTCACAGTCAAGATGTCAGCAGGGCCTACAGTCGTCAAATGGTTTGACTGGAGTTGGAGGATTGGCTTATAGTGTCACCACTCCCATGGTTGACAAGTTGATCCCAGCTGATGGTGCAAAGCCACAGGTCCACAAGCCTTCTTCAGGGCCTTTACAATATGACAGCTGACTCCCCCAAACCAGGTGAGCCAAGAGAGGATAAGGTAGAAGCCAGTGTTTTCCATGACCCAGGCTCTGTAGCCACCAATGTCATTTCCACAATATCCTGTCGGTGATCCAGGTCAGCCCTATTCTGTATGGGAATGAACTACACAAAGGGCAGAAGTACCAACGATGGCGTCCTATACGGGGCCTCCTGGAGGCCAGCCACCAGAGCTGCTGAATCCAAAGACATGGAAACTATATTTATGATGCCTACCATCTATTGGACCATTGTGCCATTTTAACATTAAGGAGGATGAAGCCCGCAGAAGGTAGGCCATTGATCCATGGTCCACATTTTTAAGCATAAAGCAGAGAAATGAAATTGCCACCACATCGTACCCCAGCAGGCTTTTCACACCTTCCCCAACACCGGGCACCCCAGATCCCAGGGTGGACCAAGTCCCTGAGGTGTCACGTTGGCAAGATCCAGCATCCAGGCTTGGCCAACTTCCAGCAGGCTCACCCCTCCTGCCCCCTCTGTGGATCATTTATTCGGAGAGCCCAGCTATAAATATCCACTTGGAGAGATGCCTTACTCCTCAGGTCTCCTCTCTAGCAGCCCTCAGCTCCCTGCACCCCGCGCAAGCAATGCCAGCTCCCAATCGGTCTGCAATCTGATTCTCTTTGCACACCCAGCCCGGACTGGCTGTCCAAGCTAGTCTGTAGGCTCATGCTGGCTGGCCCCCAAACTGCTATTGTAAGTTAATGATACAGCAATTGGTTGTTAAGAACACTAATTAACCTTAAATAGGTGATGTTATCCCAGTAACTTACAAGCTGCCCATTCTTTATTTTCCTCTTTTCCTTCTTCACTATTTTGGATGCCTGGGAGTTACCTGCTGTTGTCAACAGTCACCTGGACATGGGCTAAAGCTTAGGGCCAGAGGACAGGCACACAAAAACTGTCACTGGCTCCCCGAAAACAGAGAAGCTGAGGACGGAGTTCTCGCAAGAACAGCAGGCCTGGGGCTGGACCCTGCTTCTCCTTTTGTGCCTCCTTAAGATGGTTCCCAACTGAAAAATAGCAGGAGATTCTGGGAGAGTCAGAGATGCAAAAGATGGGAGTTCTCGCCCCTCTGCGCAGTCTGGCACGTTTGCTGTCTACACAGAAGGCAGCAATGAAAGGAAAGCCTGGTATTGCTTTAGCACCGAGCACAGGTGAGGGTCGTTTTCCCTTTTCATGCTCTCTCTGCTCCATGGCTAAGAATAAAATTAATTGCTGGCAAGTAATAAAAAAATGCAATTGCTTAGAATTACTGAACGTGTACAGTGGAGACCAGACCCTGAATAAGCCCTTGCATTCATTATCTCAGGGAATCTTCATGACTCGCTGCAACCAGAAACCTCAAGCTCAGAGAGGTGAGGCTATTCTCCCAATGAACGACACACAGCCAAGGGAATCCAGAGCAGAGATTTGCACACAGGCAGTCAGGCTCTCAGCTGTCCAAGGACACTTGCCCCGACCCGCCCTGGAGTGTTTGAGGTGGGGATCAAAGAGGACCATGATGCTCATTTTCATTCATATCCCTTCTCCAGGATGAGTGGGAGAAAACCCTGTGCCCTCTCACCGTCGATCTGCCCTTTGCCCCAGTTCATGGATGTGGGGTTTGGCAACCACGACTGCCTTGGCAGGGAAGCTGGGGTGGGTTCTGGAGGAGGCAGGGGCATTAAAACAAGCCCAGCTGGAGTCTGAGAGGAAAAACCCAGGTTCACTGCTCGCTGCCTTCAGCCTAGACCATCCACAGCCCGTCTCTTCGTTCCAGGCTGGAGGAAAACTCATAAAGGGCAGAGCTGGGATTAGATCAGAGGGTCAAGTCCTGGAAGAGGCGCCAGCGGTGTCCATGTCCAGACTTTCTGCTCTTAGACCCCGCCCGGCACTCGACGAGGTGGATTGTGTTATGTCCGAGAAAGCGGAGCCTCCTCTCTAGACCTGCACTTTCAACCTGGGTGACATCAAGGGCTTGGGGATGTCACCAGGATGGGCCTGGGGGGCAGTGCCAGGCTCCCAGGTCCCCTAGCTGCCCTTCATACTGAGCAATGCCCATGACATCTGCGGACCATTACCGACAAGACCATTATGGACCAGAGCGTGCACGGCTAAAATTTAAAAACTAGAAAGCTCACTTAATCAGACTGCAGACCGGTACCTCCAACCCCGGGCAGAGAATGGCGGCCCTGATCAGCTTGAGTTACCAACGCCGACCACTCACAAAGGCCGGGCCCCTTCCTAGGGATTGTTTCAGCTGCCAGGGCCCAAGGAAGTCCCCTCACATGGCCCCTCATTGGTAGAGGAAGCTGAATGAACCTCACAGAGACGAAGTTCTTGCTCCAGGTCACAGAACTGGTGAGTGACAGAGCTGGGGTTTGTCCAAGGCCATGGGAAATAGGCAGAATTGTGACCACCCAAAAAATGCCTGCCTCCTGATCCCTGTTGCATGGCAAGAGGGTGATACAGATATGATTAAGGGTTCTGAGATGGGGCAGGGGGAGACAGTCTGAATTATCACCCTTGTGATCCCATGGGTCCTTTAAAAAGTTAGAGAAGGGGGCACCTGGGTGGCTTGGTCGGTTAAGCATCTGCCTTCGGCTCAGGTCGTGATCTCAGGGTCCTGGGATCGAGCCCCGCATCAGTTCCCTGTTCAGTCTGCTTCTTCCTCTCCCTCTGACGCTCTGAAGGTGTGACATTAGAAGGAGAGTCACCAAGATTTGAAGATGCCGCACTGCCAGCCTTGAGGACAGAGCCACGGGCTACGGGCCATCAGCCGAGGACTGCGGGCAGCCTCCAGACGCTGGAAAAGGCACAAGGAAACGGGAGTCTCTCCCTTGAGCCTCCAGAAGGGACATCACCAGTCCCATATCTTGATTTCAGTCCGGTGATATCCATTTTGGATTTCTGTCCTCCAGAAGTGGAAGCAATAAAGGTGAGTCGCAGTTCATGGCTAAGCCTGGCGTGCCAAGCACATGCTTTTCCTCCCTGCCAGAGTGAGATACTAGAAGGCATTTCTGTGGAAGGAAAGTAGGGTAAGTAGCCCGGACAGCTCACGATCTAGAAACCGCTGGGGTGAGAAGGGCAATAAATCCCCATTTCAGCCTCCCTGAGTGGACCTGTTTCCTGGCCCAGCCTGGCCATCGGAGGAGCAGATGGAACGGACGACCCCACTGCGTCAGAGTCAGCTCCCAGTGCTCACTCCGAGGCTACCTGGGCTCTGCACCCCCTCTGCGGAGCCTCCAGGATGGCGGGCGCCTGGCCACCCTGTCATCCGCGTCCCCTGGCGAAGGGAGATTGGCGTCAGGCCCTAATGGGGTGATGAGCTGAGCCGGAGGCGTCAGAAACACGGAATCTTAGCTCGTTAGGATGACGGCGCTGGCACCGTGGGGACAGAGGGGGCCACAGCTGGAGACGGGGAAATGGGTCTTCCGGGGCCTAGTGGAGCCTCTGCGGGCCCCGAGGGGGCAGGGTGGCCAGGCTGCCCCTGGTCCCCGGGCCTCTTAAAGCCCATTACTTGCTGCCGTTGGCTGGGAGCTGGAGGCAGAGCGTTTCATCAGCGCGGATTGGGCCCAGCGGATCAATGCGCAGTCTACGGGCCCCCCTCCCCTCCCCTCTGCCTGCCCCCCGCCCCCCGCCCGGCCCCGCCTTAACTAGATGTGGGCGCCAGACCCACAACAGGTCCTCGGCAGCTGTCAGTCAGGGCCATGAAATATTCATCTCGTTTAATCTTCTTCGGGGACCTGCCCAGAGCTCTGATGGGGCCAGGACCGTCTTCATAAACTTGTAAAGGCTAAATGGAGGGGAGGGGAGGGAATGGGAGGGGACCGAGGACAGAGACGGTGGAAAAGCAGCCAGAGTTCCTCTGCTAGCCCTTCCTCCAAAGGCAGCCATCAGTCAGCATTTCTGCAGCACCCACTGCATACCCAGGCCTGCTGAACAACATCTGCAGTCTGGGTGCTCCCCAAACCCAGGCGGCCGTGGTCCCACCTGGACCACGAGGCAGGTCAGCTTTTCGCCTTACCCTCACTTTAACTCAGAGCTTCCAGGAAATCCCAATGCTATTTCCCCCCCCTAATAAAAATACATTAGTATAGACACATATATGTATAAACTTGTTACCATATACGTATACCGATAAAACGGACAACACATATATACATATGTATGTATATAGGAATGATTTTAAATGACCTAGACACACGTTTTACCCTTGGAGGCATCCTGGCGCATATGTTTTACTCACTTCCCTCAACACTTCCGAGAAGAAGGCATTACTGCCCTCAGTGACAAACAAGCTGACAGGCTCAGAGAAGCTCAGTGACTCATCTGAGGTCACACAGCAAGCACGGGTCAAATCCTGGATTCAATGCCAGGCACCTGAACAAAATGCACAAAAATAGGTTTTCGTTTTTTGTTTTTTGTTTTTTTTTTAATCACTAGTTTTCGGGACATTTTGGTAAACCTCACTGACTACACCTTTCACCTTCTGCTTCGCCCTCTTTAGTGAATTTCTGTGTCCAACTGTACAGTGTTGAAAAGGGAAGCGCTTTCTGTCTCATTATCCCAGAGTCCTAGGAAGGCAGGGCTCAATGGTTGTTTCTTGGATGAACACACAAGCCAGGCTACTCAGATTCCTTGTTTTTCCTCCCCTGCCCTTGCTGGATCTGTCAGCCGTTCTGAAGAGTGTGATTCCTAAGGACCCTCACTCGGCCTATTTTGCTGCATCTCACCTCGCTCTTCCCAGAGGAGATCTGTACTCTCTCCCCAGGGTGCTGGCAACAACCTCCTGACTCCCACCCTACTTCCCCAACTAGAGGTGGGTACCAAACCCCCAACGAAGCCTGCGTTATTCCCATGCATTCTCCCTACACCAGCCAGAGTGACTTCAAAGTATCAGTCTGCTCAGAGCATCTTTCAGCTTAAAATAGTCTTAAAAAATTTTTCTAAATTTGAATTCAATTAGGTTACCATGGAGTGTATTATTAGTTTCAGGGGTAGAATTTAGTGATTCGTCACTTGCATATATAACACCCAGGGCTCATTCCATCAAGGGGCCTCCTTCATAGCCATCACCCGCTGACCCCATCCCCTCCACCCTCCTCCCCTCGGCCACCTTCAGTTTGTTTCCTAGAGTTAAGAGTCTCTTATGGTTCGCCTCCTTCTCTTTTTTTTATCTCATTTTATTTTTCTTTCCCTTCCCCTATGTTCCTGTTTTGTTCCTTAAATTCCACATAGGAGTGAGATCATACGATATTGTCTTTCTCTGACTTATTCCGTTTAGCGTAATAGCCTCTAGTTCCATCCATGTCATTGCAAATGGCAAGACTGCATTCTTTTTGATGGCATTCCACTGCATACATAAACTACATCTTCTTACATCTTTCCAGGCCTGCTGTGGACATCACTGCTGTAAACATTGGGGTACAGGTACCCTTTGAATCACTAGGATAAATACCTCTAAGTGTAATTGCTGGGTCATAGGGTATGGCTTCCCATCCCATGAGCTCCTGCCACCTCTCACTGGCATCATCCTGGAGCACAGGATGGGGAAACATACCCCTTTCTTTCAAGCAGGGCAGGCTTACCACTGCCCTCGGACTTCGTGCAGCCCCTCCCTTCCCCCACCTGGAATGCTCTTCCCCCAGACTGTCCCATAGCTCGCCCCGTTGGGCCCCCTCCAAATGCCCTATCATCCTAAAACTCTGTACCCTCAGCTCAGACACCACACTGGGCTAGAGTGAGAAGACCAAGATTCCGATCCCAGCTTGGCTGACCTTCCTTCCCTGAACTTGGGCAATCTTCCTGTCCTTGGGCCTGTTTCCTTCCCCCTAAAAGGAGGTGACAGTTTCTCAAAGACCTTAAACAGAATATAGGGGTGTCTGCCTGGCTTAGTCGGTAGAGCGTGCAACTCTTGATCTCAAGGCTGTGAGTTCAAGCCTCACACTGGATGTGGAGATGACTTAAAACTAAAATCTTGTCCTACGCGCCGGAGAACAAGGTCGTGAAAAGAGGAGAACTTCGTGGTGCTGCCGTTTGTACCGTCTTAGGGCTCTGCGCTTTTCGCAGAACCTCCAACGGCGCTATGTTGGGACAGAGCATCCGGAGGTTCACAACCTCTGTGGTCCGTAGGAGCCACTATGAGGAGGGCCCAGGGAAGAATTTGCCATTTTCAGTGGAAAACAAGTGGCGATTACTAGTTATGATGACTTTGTACTTTGGATCTGGATTTGCTGCACCTTTTTTTATAGTAAGACATCAACTGCTTAAGAAGTAAGGATGCTTTAATTGATCCATCAGACAGATTTGGAAAGGAACACTTTAAGAGATGCAGTCTCTTTGAAAAATGGATCAAACTCTTGAATTCAACATATTCGATATGTTTGTAAATAAACTTATGGCATGAATCCTTAGTGCCTCATCTCTGAAAAAAAAAAAAACCTAAAATCTTAAGAAAATAATAATAAGTAAAATCCATAAAAATTAAATACCGAATTTAAAAATTCAACCATATGACCCCACATTTCCACTCCTAGGTCTATGTCCCAAAGAACTGAAAGCAAGAACAAAGAGAGGTATTTGTACCCCCAAGTCCCGAGCAGCTCCATTCACAAAGGCAGAATCAGCCTCAAAAATGTTCATCAACAGATGGATGGGCAAACAGAATGTGGTATATATATAAAAGTCAGCCTTAGAAAAGAAGGAAATATATAAAAGTCAGCCTTAGAAAAGAAGGAAACCCCGCCGCACACAACAACGGGGATGAACCTTGAGAACATGACGCTGAATGAAGGAAGCCAGTCACGAAAGGACAAACGCTGTACGACTTCATTTGTACAAGGTTCCGAAAGGAGTCAGAGTCACGAGACAGAAAAGTAGAAGGGTGGGTGCCAGGGGTTGGGAAAATGGGGACACCTTCAGTTGGGAAGATGGGAAAGTTCTGGAAACGGCTGGTGGTGATGGCTGCAGTTACATGAATCTACTTACTGCCACCGAATTGTGTGTGCTTTAAAATGAGCAAAGTAGCCATCTTGATGTTTTGGGTGTTTTACCACAATTAAAACAGGAAGAGTGGGACACTTACAGTCTGCCTCCCCGGCTCAAACGTCAGCCTCACCATTTCCTCTGGGCAGGTGGGAACCCAGGAGGGAACCTTCCTCATTGTGTGCCCATCCGATCCTCCGTAAAATGGGAGAGAGATGCCTGAGTGCTTAGCCTCATCCGGGCACCAATGCAAAGTCAGCAGATGTGTTGTATGCTGCTCGACTGAGGGGAGAAGCACAGATCCTCCTAGATGTCCAGGAGCAATGCTGTGGATGGCAGGTGCTTGCTAACGAGCCCTCCAACCCCCACCCCTGCCCAAAGAGAGGCAGCTCCAGGGAGCCGGCATCCTCCCTCTAGCGCACAGACAGATCAGCCCGAGCTCCTGGGAAGTGGACCATTTCCAACTGCCAAAGCACTTCCTTCCCCAGGACTCCAAGAAAACAAGGTCTGGCCTGGCCCCACATGGCACATCTGCCCCCGAGGCTGGGCCGAGAGGTCAGCCTGACCCCATGTGATTACTCCCTGACACTTCCTCCCCGCCGCCCGGCCCCCCACCCACTAACCCTTTGCAGATCCCAGGAATAAGTGGGGCCCTGTTAGGCCGGGACCTTCAGGTGTCACCACCCCAGCTGCTGAGCCTGCCAGCCCTCCAGGCAGGTGGGCCCGAGTGCCGGAAAGCGCCAGCACTTCCTCCCACCCTGATGGGGTCAGGGATGGCGGCTAATTGGAGGATGCCGGGCTGATGCCTGTCTCCGGCTTCCTGCCACCAGGCCTGGGGAGGTCATTGTGGGCACCAGCCCTCCACTATCCACCCCCAGCCTCTGCTACACAGGCAGAAGTTCATTTCCAATGGCAGAGAGGCTCACTTGCAACTTGCAGGGACTCTGGCGTATGGCTCCTCACTCCATCCTGGCCGTGGAGCCCTAGCTTTTCAGTGTCCCCCTGAAACCCCCACGCAGAACCCTCGAGGCAGGATGGAAGAGCTGTGATAACTGCTGTAATAACAGGCCCCCACTTTGCCATACCTGGTCTAAGCCAGTTACTAGAACAAACCCTATTCATCGGGGCAGGCCAGCTGCTGTAACAAGCAGCCCCCAAGCTCGGGGACTTGCGAGGAGGTCAGCAGGGGTGTGCTCTACTTCCTGAGGTTCCCTCTCACTTGTGCCTTTGCCTTCTCAGGCCAGTGGTTCTGCCGTAAGAGTGTGCATCACAATCCCCTGCAAGGGTTTTAAAAATACAGACTTCTGTACCCCACAGTCTCTGATTCAGTAGGCCTACAGTGGGTCCCCCAAATTTTGATCTCTAACAAGTTCCTAGGAGATGTTGGCGCAGCTGGTCCAGGGAATCACTCAGAATCATGCCTCCAGCACATCCGAGCCCCTAGATTTTTGCATTTAGCTGACAGGTGAGGGGAGAAAGCAGGTGGAGGACTATACAGGAATTTCTGAGATCAAGTGTACCTTCCAATGGCCAGAACTCCATCACATGACCCTAACTGCAAGGGAGGCTGGGAAATGTAGTCCAGACATGTGCCCAGAGAGAGCACTGAAGTATCTTGTGCCACAGATATGATCTCACATTATCCTCCTGACACCTAAGAAGGGAAGCAGCATTTTCACCCACCTGCGACAGAGGCCAAAAACAAGCTCAGAGAGATCTTGTTATCTGCCCAAGGCCATACTAGCTAGTAGAAGGCAGAGCTGGGGTTCAAACCCAGGTCTGTCTGGCTCCAGGGCTTAAAGAAGTACCTGTGTTTGGGCCCAGGGCTTGGTCCAGGTTTTATGTCTGTTTCCAGTTCTCACGGTGTTGCACACACTTTACAGATGGCCCAGCTGAGGCTCTGAGGCATGACCGTGCATGATCACAGAGCCAGAGCCCAGATCCACATCCGTACTCAGTAAGGCCCTCAGTAAGGAGGGCCTGCCTGCGAGAAGGGTGGATTCACACAATGGAGGTACTGAGGGGCCTCCGGGCCATGACCTCCACAAGGCGACAGGTGACGGCAAGATGACCAGGGATACAGCAATCATTACCATCCCCCCCCCCATGGTCTTTTAGCTAGAGGCGGATGGGGTATTAAGTAGGGCCCAGAGTGAGGCTGTTCGTGACCCCAAGGGGCCAGGACTGGAAAAGGAAGAGAAAAAAGTCTCAGGAGAGGGGTGTCTGGGATGTGGCTTTGAGGAAGCCAGCTGGTTTCAGCAGACTGAGTCAAGTTAGACATTGGTGACTTAGGTGCAATGATCATCGTTGTTCAGATGAGAAAGCTGAGGCTTAGCAAAGCAAGTACTTGGCCAAGGTCACACAGCCGTGAGCCACAGTCCTTGACCGTGACCTTAGCTGCACGTTGGTGTGGCCGGATGCTGCCTCTGGGCTGGGGTGGACAACTGCTTTCCACCATCCACAGCGGGCGTGGCGGGCGGACAGCACGGTGAGCCTGCACTGCTACCTCCTCGCTGTGCAGATGCAGACGAATGGCTCTCACGGCTCGGAGCCTCAGTTTCCTGATCTATAAAATGGGGATTCATAATAGTGTCACCTCATGAGGCAAATGCGAGGTTTCTGTGTGCTAATGCATTTAGTTCATTCAATGACTTTTGTGGAGTGTCTGCTATGGGCCAGCTCTACTCTAGGCTGTGAATGAAACCACACCCCCACCCAGATGGGACTTCACCATCTAATGGGAGAAACAGACACTAAACAAAACACGTGAGTTGAGATCGAGGATGTTGTGGTATGCAGAAACCTAGAGGAGGCTGGGTGGTATGCAGAAACCCAGAGGAGGTTGATGGAGTTTAGGGAGGTGATCAGGGAAAGATGCAAACGGGGCAACAGGAGAGGAGAGGGTCTGGGCAACGTAGCAAGTCCACCAGGCTCCCTGACAGAGAGGGCAGCTCTTAAAGGTGATGGTTAGATGAAAGCAGTGAGGGGTTATTGTATGAGCCGGAGCTCTCCAGAGAAACCCAACCAACAAGGGACTTATTTTAGGGAACCCGTAGTGGAGTTGAAAATCTGGAATCTGCAGGGCAGGCTAGAGCTCAGGCAGGATCTCTATAGGCTTGAGTCAGAATTTCCATGTCTCTAGAAAGAAGCCTGTTTTTGCTCTTATGGCCTTTCAACGGATTGGACGAAACCCCCCCCCACCTTATGGAGGGTGACCTCCCTGACTTAAAGTCGGCGGACTGGAGATGCTAATCACATCGAGAGAAGGTCCTCGTGGCAGCACCCAGATCAGTGTGTGACTGGGTCCCTGGGTGCCATAGCCTGGTCTGGTGAACACTCCCCCTCAAATTCCCCCTCCAGGCTGTTCTCCAGACACCTGCAGGATGGGGGATGATGTCCCTGCAGCAGAGGAAGCCAAGGCACTGAGCAGTGGTGCTGAGACATTGTCACTGTGGATACTGAGCTCACGGGAGATTGGCAGAAGGGCACTGAAGTGAGCTCCAGGGAACGAGGACCTTCCTGGCAGAAAGGGGAGACACCACGGGGGGTTAAGTGGAAGCAACCAGGAGGAGCACAAAGGGCTCCCACGGCATGGGCTGGGCTTCCTACCCTTCTTGTGGATAACCACGGTGCACCATGTCTGGAACATAGTAGTTGTTTAATTAATGCTCACTCTAGCTGCCATATCCCACCTTTCCCAAGCAGGCAAAGGAGCGTGGTGGGTTCGAGCATGCAACGGGCCCTCCCTGGTGCCAGCCACACCCCACCACTTAACCAGCTGAATGATTTCTGGTGAGTAACCCTGCCTCTCTAAGCCCCAGGCCCTATCTGTAATATGTGGCCCACTGGCATACACCCTCCTGGAAGCGCTGGGAGCTCCCCCAGCTCCTGGCCCCTAGCAGGTGCATCTCAGGTTGGTTTTCTTTGTCCCTGCCCCTGACCTCTGAAAGAGCACAGCACACCCTTTGCACAAACGGATTTGCCATATGATCTCAGAGAAGCCACTTTTCCTCCTTGGGCTTCAGTTTGTCTGTTCTGTGAAATGGGAGGCCAGTGAGGGCACCATAGTCTCGTGTGACAGCCGACAGAAACCCATTATTTAGAGCTGAGTGACCCAGCCTGGAGGCCACTAGCTCACGTGGCTATGGACTGCTTGGAATGTGTCAGCCCAGGTCAAGATGTGTTATAGGTATAGTGTACACACGAGACTTGGTGCAAAAAAAAAAAAAGTATCTCAATACTTTTATATCCATGATATGTGAAAAGCATAGTATATCATATACTATGGGATACATAAAATATATCATTACGGATAATTTTATCCGGTTTTCTGTTTTTTTTACTTTGTTTTTCAATCAGCCACTAGAAAGTTGGCAATTACCTAGGTGGCTCATTATGTTTGTAAGCAGCAGCTCTGTTCTGATGTGGGGCTTGGCAGAGAGGCCCTCAGGCCATATCCAGCACACTGCTTATTTTTCTATGATCCATGAACTAAGAATGATTTTGGTATGGCGAATGGTTCAGAAATTTAAAGAGAAAAATATTTCATGATATGTGAAAATGATACGAAATCTGACATTCAGTCTTCATAAATAAAGTTTTATTGGAAGGCAGCCTGGCCCGTTTGATGACTGACAGACTGTGGCTGCTTTCTCCCTGCACCAGCAGAATGGCCGACAAAGCGGAAAACACCAACTCTTTGGACTTTTAGGGCACGAGCATGCTGACTTTTGTTTCAGAGCATTATTTTGCCAAGGTCACTGCGCTTCCAGCCTAGCTGTAGAACCCATAAATGCAGATTCCCTGGCTCTGGCCTCCATTTCTGGGTATGGCGGTAGGCCCAGAAAATCTGCATTTCAATCAGCGGCTGCTGGCATGGATGGGTGCCCTGACCCTCCGCATATGCTCAGGCCTTCATGTGCACCATTCGGTTTAATGCGGCTGGGTCAGATCCTGGAACCATCCCTGCCGTACAGAGAAACTGAGGCTCAGAGAGGTGAAAGCCTCCACCACAGGCTGCCCAAAACAGGAGGTGCTCGTGATCCCCTTTGTTGTTGAGCAGAAGAATGTGTCCCCCGCCCGCCCTGCTGCTGACGCCGGGCCTTTGTGCTGGGCCGGAATGTCTTCCTGTCTTTCTCTGCCTGTGTTTTCCCCGGATGCTGTGGGCTGAGCTGAGTTGCATCCCAGGGGCCGCCTGGCCAAGGGCTGTGTCCGGCGTCCCAGGGGCGGGAGGAGGGGGGCAGCACCGGCTCCAGGCGAGCTGTGATTTAATAAGCAGACACTTAGGGCCCTGATGCAGGGCCCAGCCCATGCGGGACAGCCCTCTCCGCTAATTGTCCATTGGCTGCCGCCCGCCGTCCTGCCGGCGTCTCTGGGCTCATTAGGAAAGGGAAGAGGGGGGTCTGGGAAGAGCCTCCTGCAGCTCCAGCGGGCTTCCGAGATTTTTATCACACTGGACAGCACAGTTACATTCATTCTGCTAGAGGAGGATCAAAACAAGGTCAGTCCTGTCCTGGGCGTCTCCCTCCAGTCCTGCCTTAGAAAGGACACAGGACTTGGGTTCAAATCCGAGCTCTGGGCCAGACCAGGAGAAAGAAATTCAGACTCTCTGGGGGCACCTGGGTGGCTCAGTGGGTTAAAGCCTCTGCCTTTGGCTCAGGTCATGAACCCGGGGTCCTGGAATTGAGCCCTGCATCGGGCTTTCTGCTCAGTGGGGAGCCTGCTTCTCCTCCTCTCTCTGCCTGCCTCTCTGCCTACTTGTGATTTCTCTCTGTCAAGTAAGTAAATAAAATCTTGAAAAAGAAAAGAAAAAAGAAAGAAATTCAGACTCTCTGGATTTCTGTCCTTATCTCCAAAATGGTGACGATGACGGCATCCTCTGCCTTTCGGAGGCAATGTTTCGGAGGACAATGTTGTGGGAGCCAGGCCGCCTGGTTGGAATCCCTTCTCCTCCACAGACAAGCTGTGTGACCTGAGCAAGTGCTCAGACCTCTCTGTGCCTCTCTTTCCTTTTCTCTACACTGCCAATCATGATAGCGTCTCCCTACGTGTTGCTGAGAGGCTGAAGTAAATTACCACGGTGACCCTGACCAGCGCCATATGCATTCCCTTCTCTTAGAGTCTCAGAATGTTTTACGACTGAAATGAGGCAGAATGTGGAAAAGCACATCGGTAGAGAAGGTTGTGTTCAGACATTGCCGTTTCTCTGCGGGATGATTAGAAGACGTAGCGCAGACTGGCTGACTTCTCCCTAAATCCACCTGGCTCTTCCTGCCAGGCACCCAACTCGATCACAGTTCCCAGCGTCCCTTGCAGTCAGCGGGGGTGGGCACGGGATTGCATTTCGGAGCAGGAACCTGAGCAGATGTGGGATGTGGCACTTCCAAGCCTACTGGACCTTATAAAAAACTCTCTCTCGGGACCCTCATCAAAATGAGCAAAAAACATTCGTTTTGAGTCAAGCCGCAGACATTCTGGAGTTGTTGCTGCTTTAGCTCCTGGTCCTCCCTGACTAATACAGGGGACAGAATGTCCCAGGCTGGAAAGAAAGACAAACGGCTGATTTCCATGGACCATTGTCATATTCTAGGAGGAGCACCAGGCCACATGGCAGAAATGGCAGCTGCTTCAGCCAGTTAACTTGTGTCTCCCGTGTGACCTTGGTCAAGCAATAGAAGCTCTCTGACTGGCTCTTTTGTCCCTGGGAAAGAGAGGCACATAGGAACTTTCCTCAAGGGGCATTGTAAGGAAGACCTTGGGTGTGCATTAGTGACAGTGCCTAAAAGGATACAGTTGGTGCCTCCTACCTGTTCTGTCCAACCCTCCCATAGATGGGGAGCAGCTCTTTGCTCCTCCAAGGCAGCTTTTACCTTCAGAGTAGCTCATGGTCCAATCCCAAACTGCCTTCTGCATCAGAGATGTCACTGGGGGCCAGGGGACATGGACCCAGGGACAGGTTGTATGATGAGGTGTGGGAAGGACCATCACTGGTCAGCCTCCAAGGCTGCCCTGGGCTGTCAGCTTCACCTAGGGACTGATCCCCCGTGACCTGATAGTTCTCAGTTGGGCCAGATGGGAGGTTGTGGAGTCTGGACTTAAGGGAACATGTGGTTCCTTCTTCCTGGAATGCTTCCATCACCACTCTTCAACTGCCAGCATCTTGCCATCCTCAAGGATCAGAATAAAAGTCACCACCTCCAGGTGGCCCTCCTAGCTAAAGTAGATCTGCCAGTTGGCCCATCTTACAGAATTAGTCTTTTTCTTCCACAGGAGTAAATTACTGCAGCTTGGAATGTCGTATTTATCACCCCGTCCTCCAGACTGTAAGTACCTGGAGGGCAGGATCAATATTTGTATGACATATTTTATCAGCAGCTGTTCAGTATTTCATGTGTTGGACCCAGAACAGGGACTGATGGTTGGTTGAATAATTGCATGAAGGCCAGGCTTTGACACTTGCTAGCGGAATGCCTTGAGTAACAGCTTACTCAGTCTTTGTGAGTTTGATTTAGAAACAATAACAAAAGTGCCTTATTATCGTGAAAAATAAATAAATTTTTTAAAAAATTATCTACCCAGTGCCTGGCACACAGTAGGGACTCAATAGATATTCTTAGCAGAGCTGCAGTGGTGTTGTTTTCTGTCTCTGGTCAGGCTTCCACAAAGCAGACCCCAGGAGAAGGACAGTTTAGCTCGGACGTGATTCTGGGAAACGAGAGCAAAGGGAAAGACATCAGTTTAAAACTGTTAAAGCCTAGTTGCCTCCTCCTTGTGTATGGGCGGGATCTAGCGGCTCACTTCTAATGAGAAGAGTCAAACAAAAGGGCTGGTGTGCAACTTCTGAGACTAATTCGTAAAAGGCATTTCCATTCCCAGCTTGGTCTCTGTCTCCCTTGGATGGCTTGCTCTTGGGAATCCGGCAACCATGTCAAGAGACACTTAAACGGTCCTACGGAAAGCCCTGAGTGGTGAGCAGCTGAGGCTTCCTGCCAATAGGTGTTGGGAGTGAGCTTGATCCAGTCAAGCTTCAGATGACCGCAGCCTTGGCCAACAACTCGACTGCACCCCTTGTAAGAGAATCTGAGCTCTCTCGCAAAGGATCTGCAGAGCCACCCAACTAAAGCCACATCTGAAATCTTGCCCCAAGAAACAGTGAGATAGTAGGCACTTGTTGCTTTAAGGTACTACGTTTTGGGACCATCTGTTATGCAGCAATGGGTACTGATACACTGCACTATGGAATAGCTTCCCCAAAGACCAAGTGGGAGCTCAGTCCTACAGGGAGCTCTGGGAGACAAAACACACTTTAGAGTTGTGCTCCCTGAGGGGTGAAGAAGCTGGAACCCCCTCTTCAATGTCCTGCCCTCATCTGTAGAGGGCTGCTCCCAAGAAACTAACACCCCAACATTGTAGCTGGCCCCTCACTGTGGCCAAAAGAAAGCCCTCAGGTGGAGAATCTTGGATGCTTCAAGTTAGCGCCAGAGGAATGTACTAGAATAGTTGAGAGGATACTGGCAGGGTCCTGACAGGGTCTGTTGTAGCGGTATACATCCCAGATTTTTCATAGGTTCTCAAATTCCCAAATTTCTTCTTTTCCCATAAAGGTGAGCCATTAACAGTGTTTAAAGTGGCTTCATGGGTATACCTTTGAAAATGTTTCATAAAAAATAAATCCACAAATCAGAAGAATTTGGGGTTGGGGAAAGTAGTTTTTGTTTGTTTGTTTGCATTTTAATCAACATAGTGATTCATGGCATAAAAACCAAATGCAAAGTAGCACCTTATTCTGACATTGAACGTAACACGGTACAATTAGGCAATGGGAGTCTCAGAAAATGGCATTTTTTATAATACCTCATAAAATATCTAATATCGAACTTCGTAAATTACATCAATGCCTTTGAACAAACATCGAGTTCTTTTTAATAAATAAAATGTTCAAAATTATTTCCTGGAAGTGCATTTTAGACATTAATAACTGGCTTCAAATGAAATTCTGTTTCACAGCGATAAGCAAATGTAATTGCTGCAAACTAAAACAATCTGTAAGGTTTACCTGCTCTAGAAAGGGAAGGAAATATTGAGCTAATGTAGCCATCAAGATATATAACCTGCTACTTCTTGAATAAACCAAATTCCATCCCTAAACACAGAGAGCTCAGAAATTCAGACCCAAGGACATAAATATAAGGTATTTCCTGGAATTAGTTTCATATGTTTTATACATTGCAGTTATCAATTGATCTGACACAACATCCTAGCCAGTTTTAAAATTACATATCGTGCATCAGAAAAATATACATTTTCATGGCATCTGGTACTTTGTGTTATCAAAAGCATAGAGTTATTTAAGTAGAAAAAAAATCAGTATTTCCACATCATTAAAAATAATAATTCCACTGGTATAAATCTCTGTTCTATTCTTTACACCAGAGGTCAGCAAACTATGGCCCATGGATCCAGTGCGGCCCACCACCTACTTTCATAGAGTCCACAGGGTAAGAATGGTTTTACATTTTAAATGGTTGGGGGAAAGAAAGCGGAAGAATATTTTGTGGCATGTAAAAATTACATGAAATTCAAATTTCAGTGTCTGTAGGTAAAGTCTGATTGAAAATCTGCCACACCCATTCATTTGTATATTTTCTATGGCTGCTTTCATTACAGTGACAAAGCTGAACTGTTGCGACAGAGAACTTATGATCTCAAAATCTAAAATATTTACTATCTGGCCTTTTGGAGAACACATTTGCCAATCCCCGCTTGACACCATCCCCCTCTCCACTCTCTACTTCACCAGGGACCATTTATTGCTCCAGGGTATTCTTGAGTATCTGCACCAGCCTAGCAAAGACTGATGTGGCTGTGGGGTGAACTATATTCATGGAAACCCCCAACCTGAGTTATTTATGGCCAGACAAGCAGAGTATGTTTTCTCTTCCTTTCCTGCCCCTGCCCCTAAATGTGTCTGAGTGAGTGAACTCCATAAATTACTTTCACTCTCTACTTCATATTAACCTCTGGAGGCACATATATGAATAAGCAGGAAGAACACACACTGTAGTAGGTAGGATGGGAAGCTAGTAAAATGCAAATCCTTTGGCCTTCCATGTCTATTACGATCACTTTACTAAGCTTGGTAGATCTAGCCTGGACCTCATTTACCCTATGTCACTTTAAATAGTGATTCTATTATTTCAACTTTCTTTTCAAAAACTTTACTTCTAAAATTACAACACCTATATAACTTTTTTTGTAGGAGAATTTTAAACAACACAAATAGTTTAAAATGATATGTTCCCCAAGATAAACTACTGTTAATATTTTGTTGCCTTGTCTTCTGTGTATCTTTCCATGCATTTATGAGCTCTTGAACCCGATGAGGACATTCTCTGTCCATCTACTGATGGACCATCTACAGCTTTGTAGTAATGCTTACATATGGAGTCTTTCAATTTATTTAACCATTCCCCAATTGCTGGACATTTGTTATTTTCCGGTTCTTTTGTTGGCTTTTGTTTTTTATGCCATGATAAATAATGCATAGCTGAGCAAGTATGTTTAAAGCTAATTGTTAGATGCATCCATGAAAATGTTCCTGGGATACATTTGAAAGACAATACTGTTGTCCCCTAGCAGATATGTATTGTAAAGACTGATACATATTATAAAACTGCCCTTGAGAAAAGTCCTTCCCTTCAGCATTATGTGATAGTGCCTGTTACACACACACACACACACACACACACACACACGTTCATTCAACATTTTTGAGGACCTACTATGTTTGAAGCACTTTCAAGCTACTAGAAATGTGGCCAAGAAAAAACACACACAATACCACCTATAATACCTTTCAACATGTCTATCCATCCATCCATCTTTCCTTCCTTCCTTCCTCAATCTATCACTCATTCAACCACCTATCTGCTTATTTATTCATCTGTGGATCAATCTGGCTGCTATGTGTCAAAAAAAAAAAAAATCACTTACCCCTTTCACTGCTCTCGCCTGGGACAGTCACTGGCACTTTCCCTCAGACTATTCCAGTGCCTTCTAATGTTCTGTTCCCATCTGTGTCCCCTTCTGTTCTATTCTCAACACAGAGGTCAGATTTATTCTGTTAAAACATAAAATCCTCTCATTTTCTACTCCAATCCTTCCAATTGTTTTCACCACAGTCTTAGTAAAAGCCAAGTTTTTATTATGGCCCAATACCCCATATCTCAGACCTCATCTCATACTTCTCTCTCTGCTCCAGCCACACTGGCCCCACGTTGCTCCTTGAACCTTCCAGGCACATTAATGCCTCGAGGACTTTGTACTTGTTATTCCTTTGTCTGGAATGTCCTTCTGTCAGATTTCCTTAGAGATTCCTCACTCCCTTAGGTCTTTCTTTAATGTCCCTTTTTCAGGGAGGTCTTCTCTGATGATCCTGTTTAATACACCCTTTTACCCCAACATTTCTTTTTTTTTATTAACATATAATGTATTATTTGCTTCAGGGGTACAGGTCTGTGATTCATCAGTCTTGCACAATTCACAGCACTCACCATAGCCCATACCCTCCCCAATGACCATCACACAGCCACCCCATCCCTCTCACCCTCCTCCACTCCAGCAACCTTCAGTTTGTTTCTTGAGATTAAAAGTCTCTTATGGTTTGTGTCCCTCTCTGGTTTCATCTTGTTTCATTTTTCCCTCTACCCCAACATTTCTTATGTCACTTCTTTACCTTTTTTATTTCCTCTTTAGCACTTATAACCATTTAACATGTTACATATTTTGTCTATTGTCTCTTTCCTTCACCTGAATATAAACACCAACTGGTGAGGAGTTATTGGATGGGTGGATGGATGGATGGATGGATGGGTAATGTGTGAATGGAAAATGGTGGATGGATAGACGGATGGATGAAAGATGGATGAATGAAAGATGAATGGATGGATAGATAGTGAGTAGATAGATGGAGAGATGGGTGGATGGATAATGGGAGGATAGATGGATGACAGTTGAATGGGTAAGATAGAATATCCATAATATATAAGTAAATATATCAAAATCTTGGGAAGGATCAATGACATTCTTAGTTTCACCAAGAGAGGGTTGACACAGCATACTCCCTTTTCTCATTAAATTCAGCATTTAGAGTGACTCATTCTCTCCTCTCAAGAATCCAGGAGACAGACATTAATACATCCAATTTATAGAGGAAGAAACTGAAATTTAGAGAAGTTGCTACTCACCCAAGGTCAAATAGCTAGGAAGTAGCAGCACCAGTATTCCAAAATCCTATCTCATTTGAAATCTTCAGCATAAATACTGTAACCTGAGAACTGGAAAGAGTGTCTTCCAACTTCAAAGAAAATTCAGGGAAGAGGAAGGAAAAACTAAGAGAAAAGGAGGGCTGGAAAAGGAAAGGAAAGGAAGGAAGGAAGAAAACAAGGAGAAAGCAAACAGCTTCTTCCTAATTACAAGGAATAGAAGCGGGGAAGGGAGTTAATAAAGAGAACCACTGGCAAAGCCACAAAGATCTTTTCCTATAAGATGACTCTTCTATGACAAAATGGAAACTGTGCCTCCACAGACGTCATGTCCTTTCTCCAAGGCTGCGGTCATTTATCTGCTTGAGCTCTTGTTTTTTCCCTTGCTTTAAAGTGAAGTGCGCAAACACTCTCACTTCAAAGGGAAAAATCCCCATAAATGTCATTTTACTGCCGGCCCAGAAGAATAGCATCAGCAGACCCTGAGAGTGGGGCGGGGTGTGGGGACCCCAGGCATGTCCGTGATTAAGACGGAGAGCAATCTCTGGCCACCCCTTATAGAAAGGAGGGCAACATCCAGTGAACCCAGCTAAGCACAGCCCTGCAGCAGCTAAGCACATGGCACTGCCTGAATTCAAATCCCAAATATGCCTCCTGTTAGCTAGACAAGTCTCTCAACAATGCTGAGCCTTGTTTTCTGCATCTGTAAGATGGGACTGCTTTAATAGTAGCCGCTGTAAGGGGTCGTTGTGAGAATTTTTTACATTAGCAAATGGGAGTGCCTAGAGCAGTGCCTGGCACATAAGTTCCTAGCAGCTAGGAGCTGTTGTCTTTGGGCATCTCCTGCGTGGATGGAGCTGGGTTTTATCGCCTTGTGTCTTCTTCCTTCTTCCTCTTCTGGCAATGCAGGAAACTAGTGTCTTCGCCATGAGGAAAGCCCAAGAGAACCACAGCAGCTCCCAAAAGAATCCTATTGGTTTTTTGAGCCAATGCCAACAACCTCCTACTAACTGACCTCTTGTGGGTGGGTTAAGCCACTGGAGTCAGGTTTTCAATCATGTGCAGTATTTGCATCCCTAGCTAATACAAACTTGAGACTGAGAAGTTCCTCTCCTTGGACCTGGAATCTCAACTCCAGTCAGCCTAGATGTATTTGAGAGTACTTCCAGGCTGTGGGAAAATGTTAATTCCTGTTTTACCAATAGCGAGAAACTAGGCAAAACGACAGCCCAGTGGTGCTTGAAACCAAGAAGAACGTAACAAAGATAGGGCAGATTATCTATCTGTTCTTGATGCCACTTCAGTTGATCTTGCTTGTGTTATCCCAGATAACACAAGCCTGGTCTCTAACTTGCTATAAATTCGGAGAGTTGTAGATCTGCCTAAGCAGGATCATTCTATGGAGACGTCATTGAATGGATAGGTCATGGAGTGGATAGTGGCGACTGGCCAAGGGAAACTGGTATCATGGGGGAAAGAAAATCATGACTTCAAGATCTTCTCCCTTCCTCAACACCATGGTGGAATGGAGATTGATTTTATTCAGGGGCCTGACAAGACCCTAACAGACTCAGCAGGATTGTCCAAACAATTTCCTTCCTCAACTAGCTCAGCTATAACAGGAAGTTCACAGATCTTTGGGTACCTCAACCCCATTTACATTGCTTGTCCAATTTCCCCCAAAGCTGAAGCACATATATATTTCAGATGAGTTTCTTTATACTCATGTTGTAGAGAAAATTCTTTCCACCATTACTGTCCTTAATCATTCACTCGTGAATCCATGGGTCAATTGATTGACTGATTCTATTAATGTTTCTCGAGCACCTATTATAGGCCAGATTCTATGTGGAATGGAATTTCAAAAATGACAAGTTTCTGCTTCAGTAAGGACACAACACTCTGGATTCCATTCTTTTCCTATACTAAACCTTCCTCAACATTCATCAGGGGAAACATCTTTTCAATCTTTCTATTCCACAATTTATCACCTGGTTGAGATGTTTATTGCTGTTGCTTCAGGAGAATCTGATTGCTGTTGTTCCAACAGTTTTCTAAGTCACTCCACAAATGCATTAAAAAAAAATATCTTGGCAAGTGTACAATTTTCATTGGAGAATTCTACAGGACTTCATTATGTTTTTACAGAGAGGAGAATGTATGGCATGGGATATATCACAAAACTTTTACAGTAGTTTTGGAAGATGAGGGACAAATTGCCTTGCTTAGGACATATGACCACACTACCACCTTGTGGTAATGTTGCACCTGAAGCCATCGAACAAAGATGGCAGAGTTACCCCAAACCTGAATTTCTGGCAAAAAATTGAGTTAGCAATGTAGAGAAACCAGGGTTCAAATCCACACTGTCTAACGCTTCAGTGCATACTGTCTGCATTTAGGAAGGGTGTCATTATTATGTCGGGAGCCATATGAATTTGAAAATCAGCTGCAAGTGTCAATGTTATATATGAGCACACTGCTATCAAGGCAAGTACATAGATAAAGAATGAAATAAGTAGTATGTCACCATCATGTGAACATGTAGACTCCTACTGGTTGAGTATACACAGGACAAGATGGCCCTGGTTTAGGTCAGCTCAGATTTCACAAAAGCAGAGCCTGAGACAAGGATTCAGGTGCAAGTGATTTATTAAGAGTATTCTCCAGAGAAACCTATGCTGGGTTCAGAGAAGCAAGACAGGGAAGTGGAGGAAGCCAATCAAGAATGTGGTTTCTGGTGAAGCTAAGCTTCAACCTGATCTTACAGGCACTCTAATCTGTTAACAGCATTGCAGAATTGTTCCACCTTGAGAACAAACACGCTTAACTTTCATACCCTAGGACAAGGTGGTCACTGGCTATGGGGACATTAACTCTAGAAAGGAACATAAACTCTCAGACCCCTTCAGGTAAGGTGGTTCCAGTTACCTAAAAGCAATTCTCTGAAGGTTTGAAAATATGAGCCATTAACAACAACACACACAACAGCTGGGAGATGGGCATATTTAACTGGCAAAAGGTACCCCAGGATATCTGGTAGTGTAAACCAAGAGCATTCCTTTTTCATTCTCTTTCTGTCACAAGGCTTTCACAAGATTCTTCAAATGTACCCACATATGTCTTCAAACATACCTGCCCCAGGACCTTTGCACTTGTAGTTCCCTGTCTGGATGTTCATTTTGCTCACCTCCTTCAGTTCTTGGCCCACATGTTATCTTCTCAGTAAAGCCTTCTCCAACCATCCTATTTAAAACTGAAATACACACACACACACACACACACACACACACACACACACTTTTCCTATTTTTCCTTGTGACATTTATTACCATCTCACACATCCACAATTTATGTATTTGCTTTGTATACTATTTCCCTGAACTTGAATGTAGGATCTGAGAGGGCAGGTATTTTGGCTCATGTTGCTCACTGTTGGGTCCCTGGCCCCCAAAACCACTACTGGGCATGTAGTACATGCTTCCAAAATACTTGTTGACTGAATGAATGAAGACGTGACTATTTATTGGAAACACTGCCCTTGTTCAATGAGAAAATACATTTGTTATAAAAACATCGTACATGAATATATACCCAATATGAGTTCAACTACACAAAATAAATATGTGGCTATGCATAGGAAGAGACCGGGAAGTAATTCAGTAAAATGTGAATGGAGGCTTAATTTAGTGGCAGTGGCATTAATGGTTATTATCTTCTCAGCACTTTCTGCGTGGCCCAGTTTTCCAACGCGGCTATGTCTATATAATAATATGCTTTGGCAGGGAAGATGCTTCATTTCACCTTGTTGTAAAATAAGAGTTGAGGGGCACTGGGGTGGCTCATTTGGTTGAGCACCTGACTTTTGATTTTGGCTCACGTCATGATATCGGGGTCATGGGATCGAGCCCACCATGGGCTGTGTCTTCGCTCAGTGTGGGGTCTGCTTGAGGATTCCCTTCCTCTCCTTCTGCCCCTCCCCCCTGTTCGTGCTCTCTCTAATAAATAAATCTTTTAAAGAAAAGTTTAAAGAAATAAGAGTTGAAACATGAAGGACTTTTGATGGATTAATCATCTGGGTGATGATTCCCACAAGAGACGAGACAGATAACATATAAATGACTAGTGTGCTGTCACACTGTGGTGTGGCATGAAGGTAGACAGTTTCATGTTCCACTGGGTTCAGGTGCAATGCCTGGCTGAGACAGGTGCTCATATATGGGAAGAGGAGGGGAAGGGAGGAAGCGAGAGACAGAAGAAGGCGGGGGGGAGGGGAGAATGGGGGCGAGGGGAGGAGGAAGGAAACTCATCAATCAAAATCCTGCCCTCTATCGGGGATGGGGTCTGAAGGCTTTTGCTCCAGTTCCTAGGCAGGGGGGTTGCCAAGGGCGGCCAGTCATTGGGCAGAGACAACAGCAGTGATCATCCATTGAGTTCTGGCTATCAGATCGCCGAGGAAGCAACCAGGAGCCCCACAGTGTGGAGTCCTCTTGCCCAGTGGGACAGTCACATCAGCAGCACCCATAGCATCTATCCATCCACACAATAAACTGACGGGACAGACATTATCACCCCAACTTGAAGATGCAAACACTGAGGCAAAGAGAGAGAATAAACCACCTGTCCGAAGTCATACACTTTGGGCAAAGACCAATTTCACCTGATTCTCCCTCACCTGTTCTTGCCCACTCCTTCTGGGAGGGCATTTGGGTCTGAAAGCAGACCCTGGAAAGAGGGGGAGAGTCCAAGGCTGAGACATAGACAATCCAGACCAGAGGCCACGGACCTGGTTCTCTGGGCTCGGATGACTGGCAGACAGCTTTGCATCTCAGGACCCCTGGGGAGTGAAATCGTCCATGTTCAAGAGACTGCAGTTCACCCAAGGTCAGAGTAATTGCGCATGATTAATGGTTGATCCTTCGTGAAAGCCCTGCACAAAAGCTCCAAACGGACTTAGTCGTAATTTCATACTTCTCCCAGTCCATTTAGAAGAGCAAGGCTTTATTTCCTCTCTGCACAGCTAAGAAATCAGAATCTTCAGCTCTGGAAAAGAGCTTTTAAACCCCTGACTACCGGCCCGTGGTTTCCCAGGGCCAGTAGCAGACATCACGGATGGACGTGTCTGGCTGTCTAGGCAACAGCGAAAGGAGGAGTCGTATTTGAAAGAGGGAACATTGGCGGAGTGCTCGCCTGCCTGTGATGTGAATGAGCTCCCTCAGTCCCCAACCTGGTCTGTGATGATTGTCTCCATTTTTACAGGCACGGAAACTGAGGCACAGGGGGATAAGTAGTTTCAGGCCATGCAGCTGGTAAGTGGGGGCAGCTGGAGTTTGAATCCTGGCAGTCTGGCTCCAGAAGCAGAGGTTCAGGAAGCCCCATCTGGCTTCATGTTTCAAGACCACTCCAGCAGTGATCAAGCCCATCAACCCACTCTTCACCTGGTTGGTAAAATGTCTCCTTTGCAAGCAATGACCAACCCACCCTCATGCCACCACCCCAGCTGACTCCCCTCTAACAGCTCGCGTCACGTTACCCACCTGTCCCCAACCCCAAGATGCGCACGAGGCACTCTCTCTTGCATTCCACGTGCCAGGTGCAATGGGCTTTTCTGCCCTCCGTGCCTGGCATGTTGGGTGTGCCCTGCCTTTGCCCATTGCCCAAGCCCTCCTCACCCTTCTCGAACTAAGCTGAGCATGTCCCCCCCACAAATGGGCAACGAATAGCCGAAGCCAAGTGATAAATTCGAGCTTACTAACGGACCTCCCGAGCCCAGATGTGGCCCTCAGCCGGGCTTTTGTTTGACCACCTGATGCTTTAAAACAATTGAATGAGTCGCCCATATTTTCAAAGGCAGCAGATTTCACACTAAATCATGTGGAGTTCTGGTAGCTCTTAAAAAGCCAGAAGATCTGGCAACATGGACCTAAGATCCTGCCCGGCAACAGTTAGTGGGCATGGGCAGGGGCTGTGCCCTTCGGAGGGGACATGGGTTCCCCAGATCATCAGAGTCCCCTCCACTCCCTGCCCCTGTCCTCTTCACTCCCATAGCACCCTCTGGCTCCTGTAGGTCTGGGAGTTTCAAGCCCCGCTCTCAAGATCCTGCAAAACGGGAGCTTGGGAGCAAGAAAAGGGCAGATTTGGGAAAGTGTTCTGAATCCGAATCTTCCTTCCCATTCTTTGGCCAGCTGCCTGCCTTTCCACTGAAGGACAGATTACAGAATCGATCAGCTCATCAGTTCTGGAAATGCACTGATAAGGAAAGCCATACTGCATTCCCTCATTTATTTCCCAAATAACTGTGTATCCCCTCCACATACAAGGAATTTTGTCTAAGTGACGTACGGTTCGAGGAAGATGCCAGAAGGCAGACACTTCTAATTATTTAACTCTTTATCTTTTCTACTGAGGCCTTGAAAATGGAACTTCTCCATAATGCTTGCATCTCCATTCCTCCTGGTAAGGAAGTTCGTGAATTGAGGGTCAAAGATATCCTTTGCTGGCTCTGGGTCTCAGCTAACACACACACCTCACTTTCATGTGTCCTCAGAGCAGGGGGCTCAGCAAGAGGCCCCAGCCCAGGGTCTGGGCCTCCTGGCAAAGCCTCATTATGGCCTCCCAGGACTGCGCAGAAGGTGTGGGTCCCCGTCCTAAACCCAGCCTGACAACTTTTATTGGGGCTCAGGCTTTAACTGGAGATTTGAAAGAGCTGGGGGTTTTATTCAAGACAGCTGGAATGCTGATCCCCATGGGTAATCAGAGCCCAGGTCTCCAAAAGGAAAACAGTGGGTTCTCCAGACAGACTGGCTCGGGATCCTGGTGCCCCCGAGAGGGAGGGAGGAAGGAGGCGCTGCCCAGTTGCCCTCTGATCTTTGAACCCAGGCCACAGGAGATGAACCCATCTCTACAGGAAGCAATAGCGAATCCATGAAGCTGAGGTGACCTGTCCATGCCACCACAGATCCCCCAGCCAGCCAGGTCCCCATGGCCCCAAGTGTGAACACCCCAGGCCCTCGCCTGTCTGTTCTCCTGGCAGACTGAGGCAGTCCCTGAGGCAGTAACCCTTCCACATTTCCACACACACAATAAGGCCTGTCCTCCAACATGGTGGCAAGACACCTTCCAGATTCTTTCCTGGTTGGTCACTCAAGTAATCCAGAACTTAGATGGTTGTCATGGCAACCAGCCCTAGATGGTTGATTTTGGTTTTGGTGGTTATAACCTTGTTCTCTACCCAAAAGGACGTGGGTATATTTGGGGAAGGGGTGAAGCTGGTCAAGGGAGCCACTTTAGCTTACCATCTTGACTGCCACCTTTTACCTTGGTCTCAGAGCACAGTCTTGGTGACAGTCCCCTCACAGAGAGAACATGGCTCAATGTACTCAGAGGGCCTTTGAGGGTTTCTAAGACAGACTTCCCTCCCATTTCCTCCTCACGAATGCCCTACCAAGTTTAGCCTGTGGGAGCTTCAAATTCCTGCTTACCTTCCCCTTTCCTCAAGCGCACTAACGCCTGCGAGTGGAAAGACAGAGGACAGCCTGCCGGAGAGCTGGGGCCTCCAGTCCTGGGATCGAGGCCCGCATCGGGGGTCTCTGCTCGGCGAGGAGCCTGCTTCCTCCTCTCTCTCTCTGCCTCTCTGCCTACTTGTGATCTCTGTCAAATAAAAAAAAAACTCTTTAAAAAAAAGGATGACAGAAGAACACCAAAACGTTAACAGCTCAGCCTCTGACCAAAGGCATTACAAGAATTTTTTTCTTCTGAATTCCCTAAGTATTTTCACAGTAAGTGATATTTCACACACACCAAAAAAAAAAAAAAAAAAAAAAAAAAAAACACAAAACATTTTTTAAATAAGGTGTTCTGTGTTCAAAACACGATCTGAAATCAGGGCCATTCCAGATCCCATGGGGAGAAGAGGTGCTGTTGGAAAATGTGTAAGAAATTATGTCTAGGGGCGCCTGGGTGGCTCAGCGGGCTAGGGCCTCTGCCTTCGGCTTGGGTCATGGTCCCAGGGTTCGAGCCCCAAGTTGGGCTCTCTGCTTGGCAGAGACTCCTGCCGGAGTCTGCGGCTCCATGACTGTGTGGCCCTGGGAAATACATTTTCTTTTTCTGGGCCTCAGTTTACCCATCTTGCAGCGAAGTAGGTGGACCAGAAGAAAAAATGGCAATGAGAGACCGCCTGAAGCATTCATCTGAGAAGGGAATGAACAAATGAAAATGCCACCCCACCCACCCCACCCAACCCCTATTCCCCTGTATTCCTGGTTGCCATCTTGCATAAAACACATGACAAGGTCTTATCTGCAGGTCCAGTTGGGGCTTCTTTGAGGTAAGTGAGATATTAAAGTCACTGCAAAGCAGCTTCAAGGAAGACTCTTTCTAGTATTATTTAGATTATCTGACCCACCACCAGTCTCACCCATGCCGAACTGCTTTGTCTTCAACATCTCACATCTGACCAGATGTTTCCAAAGCCTGCCATTTCATTTTCATGCGTGTGATTCTTTCTTTGCACTCTTGGTTTTCACTGGCTTCCATGAAATGTTTTTTTTTTTTTCTCTTTAATTAATTAATTTATTTTTTCAGTGTAACAGTATTCATTGTTTTTGCACAATACCCAGTGCTCCATGCAATACGTGCCCTCCCTATTACCCACCACCTGGTTCCCCAAACTCCCACCCCCGCCCCTTCAAAACCCTCAGGTTGTTTTTCAGAGTCCATAGTCTCTTATGGTTCGCCTCCCCTTCCAATTTTTTTTTTATAAACATATAATGTATTTTTATCCCCAGGGGTACAGGTCTGTGAATCGCCAGATTTACACACTTCACAGCACTCATGATAGCACATACCCTCCCCAATGTCCATAACCCCCTCCACGTCTCCCAACCCCACCTCCCCCCAGCAACCCCCAGTTTGTTTTGTGAGATTAAGAGTCATTTATGGTTTGTCTCCCTCCCAATCCCATCTTGTTTCATTTATTCTTCTCCTATCTCCCTAAGCCCCCATGTTGCATCTCCATGTCCTCATATCAGGGAGATCATATGATAGTTGTCTTTCTCCAATTGACTTATTTCACTAAGCATGATACCCTCTAGTTCCATCCACGTCGTCACAAATGGCAAGATTTCATTTCTTTTGATGGCTGCATAGTATTCCAGTGTGTATATATACCACATCTTCTTTATCCATTCATCTGTTGATGGACATCTAGGTTCTTTCCATAGTTTGGCTATTGTAGACATTGCTGCTATAAACATTCGGGTACACGTGCCCCTTCGGATCACTGCGTTTGTATCTTTAGGGTAAATACCCAGTAGTACAATTGCTGGGTCATAGGGTAGTTCTATTTTCAACATTTTGAGGAACCTCCATACTGTTTTCCAGAGTGGTTGCACCAGCTTGCATTCCCACCAACAGTGTAGGAGGGTTCCCCTTTCTCCTCATCCTCGCCAGCATCTGTCGTTTCCTGACTTGTTAATTTTAGCCATTCTGACTGGTGTGAGGTGATATCTCATTGTGGTTTTGATTTGTATTTCCCTGATGTCAAGTGATGTGGAGCAGTTTTTCATGTGTCTGTTGGCCATCTGGATGTCTTCTTTGCAGAAATGTCTGTCCATGTCCTCTGCCCATTTCTTGATTGGATTGTTTGTTCTTTGGGTGTTGAGTTTGCTAAGTTCCTTATAAATTTTGGATACTAGCCCTTTATCTGATACATCGTTTGCAAATATCTTCTCCCATTCTGTCAGTTGTCTTTTGGTTTGGTTAACTGTTTCCTTTGCTGTGCAAAAGCTTTTGATCTTGATAAAATCCCAATAGTTCATTTTTGCCCTTGCTTCCCTTGCCTTTGCCGATGTTCCTAGGAAGATGTTGCTGCGGCTGAGGTCGAAGAGGTTGCTGCCATTGTTCTCTTCAAGGATTTTGATGGATTCCTTTCTCACATTGAGGTCCTTCATCCATTTTGAGTCTATTTTCGTGTGTGGTGTAAGGAAGTGGTCCAATTTCATTTTTCTGCATGTGGCTGTCCAATTTTCCCAGCACCATTTCTTGAAGAGGCTGTCTTTTTTCCATTGGACATTCTTTCCTGCCTTGTCGAAGATAAGTTGATCATAGAGTTGAGGGTCTATTTCTGGGCTCTCTATTCTGTTCCATTGATCTATGTGTCTGTTTTTGTGCCAGTACCCTGCTGTCTTGATGATGACAGCTTTGTAATAAAGCTTGAAGTCCGGAATTGTGATGCCACCAACTTTGGCTTTCTTTTTCAATATTCCTTTGGCTATTTGAGGTCTTTTCTGGTTCCATATAAATTTTAGGATTATTTGTTCCATTTCTTTGAAAAAAATGGATGGTATTGTGATAGGGATTGCATTAAATGTGTAGATTCTTTTAGGTAGCATAGACATTTTCCCAATATTTATTCTTCCAATCCAGGAGCATGGAACATTTTTCCATTTCTTTGTGTCTTCCTCAATTTCTTTCATGAGTACTTTATAGTTTTCTGCGTATAGATTCTTAGCCTCTTTGGTTAGGTTTATTCCTAGGTATCTTATAGTTTTGGGTGTAATTGTAAATGGGATTGCCTCCTTAATTTCTCTTTCTTCTGTCTTGTTGTTGATGGACAGAAATGCAACTGATTTCTGTGCATTGATTTTTATATCCTGACACTTTACTGAATTCCTGTACAAGTTCTAGCAGTTTTGGAGTGGAGTCTTTTGGGTTTTCCACATATAGTATCATATCATCTGCAAAGAGTGATAGTTTGACTTCTTCTTTGCCTATTTGGATGCCTTTAATTTCTTTTTGTTGTCTGATTGCTGAGGCTAGGACTTCTAGTACTATGTTGAATAGCAGTGGTGATAATGGACGTCCCTGCCGTGTTCCTGACCTTAGTGGAAAAGTTTTCAGTTTTTCTCCATTGAGAATGATATTTGCGGTGGGTTTTTCATAGATGGCTTTGATAATATTGAGGTATGTGCCCTCTATCCCTACACTTTGAAGAGTTTTGATCAGGAAGGGATGCTGTACTTTGTCAAATGCTTTTTCAGCATCTATTGAGAGTGTCATATGGTTCTTGTTCTTTCTTTTATTAATGTGTTGTATCACATTGATTGATTTGCGGATGTTGAACCAACCCTGCAGCCCTGGAATAAATCCCACTTGGTCGTGGTGAATAATCCTTTTAATGTACTGTTGAATCCTATTGGCTAGTATTTTGGTGAGAATTTTTGCATCTGTGTTCATCAAGGATATTGGTCTGTAGTTCTCTTTTTTGGTGGGATCCTTGTCTGGTTTTGGGATCAAGGTGATGCTGGCCTCATAAAATGAGTTTGGAAGTTTTCCTTCCATTTCTATTTTTTGGAACAGTTTCAAGAGAATAGGAATTAGTTCTTCTTTAAATGTTTGGTAGAATTCCCCTGGGAAGCCACCTGGCCCTGGGCTTTTGTTTGTTTGGAGATTTTTGATGACTGTTTCAATCTCCTTACTGGTTATGGGCCTGTTCAGGTTTTCTGTTTCTTCCTGGTTCATTTGTGGTAGTTTATATGTCTCTAGGAATGCATCCATTTCTTCCAGATTGTCAAATTTGTTGGCGTAGAGTTGCTCATAGTATGTTCTTATAATTGTCTGTATTTCTTTGGTGTTAGTTGTGATCTCTCCTCTTTCATTCATCTTTTATTTATTTGGGTCCTTTCTCTTTTCTTTTTGATGAGTCTGGCCAGGGGTTTATCAATCTTATTGATTCTTTCAAAGAACCAGCTCCTAGTTTCATTGATTTTTTCTATTTTTTTTTTTTTTTTTTTGGTTTCTATTTCATTGATTTCTGCTCTGATCTTTATGATTTCTCTTCTCCTGCTGGGTTTAGGGTTTCTTTCTTGTTCTTTCTCCAGCTCCTTTAGGTGTAGGGTTAGGTTGTGTACTTGAGACCTTTCTTGTTTCTTGAGAAAGGCTTGTACCGCTATATATTTTCCTCTCAGGACTGCCTTTGCTGTGTCCCACAGATTTTGAACCGTTGTGTTTTTATTCATTTGTTTCCATGAATTTTTTCAATTCTTCTTTAATTTCCTGGTTGACCCATTCATTCTTTAGAAGGATGCTGTTTAGTCTCCATGTATTTGGATTCTTCCCAAATTTCCTCTTGTGATTGAGTTCTAGCTTCAGAGCATTGTGGTCTGAAAATATGCAGGGAATGATCCTAATCTTTTGTACCAGTTGAGCCCTGATTTGTGACCCAGGATGTGATCTATTCTGGAGAATGTTCCATGTGCACTAGAGAAGAATGTGTATTCTGTTGCTTTGGGATGAAATGTTCTGAATATATCTGTGATGTCCATCTGGTCCAGTGTGTCATTTAAGGCCTTTATTTCCTTGTTGATCTTTTGCTTGGATGATCTGTCCATTTCAGTGAGGGGAGTGTTAAAGTCCCCTACTATTATCGTAGGAAAGAACTTTTTTAAAAAACTCTCATTCAACTGAATCCTCCCAGCTTTACCCATCTGAAGATGGAGAGAATTTTCCAGACTAGCCCCTGGTTCCATATATTTCAAACTTTGTGCCTCTCCCATGTCCTACATACCCCTGGTGCCAGGCACCACAGGACCTCATACTTAGTTAGGACATGCACCTGTAGGTCACAACATCAGTGAGTAGGCCTGTCTTGGATGGGAGGAACATTCCTGGAAGCCATTTGTACATTGTTGTGGCTAGATATATTTTCACATAGAAATGACTTCAAATCACCCAAATACAACCCATTTAATCTAGCCTGAATTTAACCCTAACTTGACTTCCCTTTCAGTCACTTCAATGACCCCTTACATTCAGGGAGAGTGGAAGGAGACAGTGGTTTTAACCAACTACAATTAAAATATTTTACTCTGAAAGATGTTTAAAAACATTATGAGACATAGCTGATAAAAAACTTGTCTAAAATATACAAAGAGCTCTTAAAAATCAGCAATAATGGGACAGTTGGGTGGCTTCATCGGTGAAGCGTCTGACTCTTGATTTCAGCTCAGGTCATGAGCTCAGGGTTATGAGACTGAGCCCCGTATTGCTGTGGAGTTTGCTTAAGGTCCTCTTTCTCTCTCCTTCTGCCCCTCCCCCTTCCATCTCTACAACAACAATAAACAAAACAAAAATCTCAAGAATAAGAAAATGATCAACCAGATGTTAAAAATGGGCAAAAGATACCTGATCAAAGAAGATGCAGAGATGGCAAACAAGCATTCAAAAAGACACTCTGCCACATAAGTCACTAGGGAATTGCAAATTAAAGGAACAACAAGATACCATTGCTTACTAGAATGGCCAAAGTCCAAAACACTAACACCAAATTCTGGCAACAGTGGGGAACAACAGGGACTCTCATTCATGGCTGGTGGGAAAGCAAAATGGAACAGCCACATTGGAGGACAGTTTGGACAGTCTGGAAAACATAAACAGATGCTGACCACCCAGTCCAGCAATTGTGCTCTTTGGTATTTACCCAAAAGAGTTCAAAATTTATGTCCATAAAAAATCCCGCATACAGATGTTTATAGCAGCTTTATACAGAAATTGCCTAAACCTGGAAGCAAACAGTGCATTCTCCAGTAGGTGAGTGGATAAACAGTGGTACATCCAGAGAATAAATATTATTCAGCACAAAGAACAAATGAGCTATCAAGCCATGAAAAGACATGGAAGAATCTCGAATGCTTATTACTAAGTGAAAGAGGCCAATCAGAAGAGGCTACCTACTGTGTGATTCCAACTATAGGACATTCTGAAAAAGGCAAAACTATGGAGACAGTAAGCAGATCAGTAGATGGCAGGGATTATAAGGGAAGGAGAGATGAATGGGTGGAGCACAGAGGATTTTTAGGGCAAAGAAACTGTTCTGCACGATACTACAAGGATGTACACACATCACACACTTGCCCAAACTCACAGAATGGACAACAGCAAGAATGAACCCAAACACCTATGGGCTTTGGGCAATGATGATATGGCAGTGTAACTTCGACTGTTGATGGTGGGGAAGGCTGTGCATGGGTGGGGGGGGTGGGGGGCGGTCTCAGGGAACTCTCTGTACTTTCTGCTCAATTTTGCTAGGAACCTAAAATGGCTCTCAAAAAATGAGTTTACTAATTAAAAAATTTTTTTTTTAAAAATCGTGATCTTCGAACACGTTGATCGTGTTTCTCTCAGGGCTTTGGAAGGAGTCTGAGTGGTGAGGGATTCTGAAGCTTAAGTATCATTAGCGTCTTCTTGGGAGAAGATGTAGAAGTCAACCAACCTGACCGATGTTTAGTGAATATAGACCTCGAGTGAGGAAAGCAGAATGTTCAAGCATCTGAGACCCGGAAGCTGCAAAGAGCCTTGGAGAACAGTATGTTTGTAGAGACAGCGGAAAAGGCCAGCTATTTGTTGGATTAATTAACCAGGGGATGGCAGAGAGTTCCTACGGTCGTTGCTAACATCTGATGAGCAGCTACTAGGTATCAGACAGCGCTAAGTGCTTTATGTAACAACACTTCAGAGACATAGAAATTGAGGCTCAGAGGAGTGAAACATGTTCCAGAAGCCTTTCAGATATTCTGTGAAGCTGGGATTCCCAAAAATGGTGTCCTTGTCTCCCCTGAAACATATGACCTTGATACAGGACTTTGGGCAATGTAGTTTTCTCTCTATCTTTTTCACCCTCTGTAGCATGGTGTAATGGGACCCACCTTGAAGTCTTCCCTGAGGTTGTGCACATAAAAATAAGAATGAGACCAGGGAACAGAGAGTTCCTTTTAATTGTGAGATGCTATAAGTATCTATCTGGGTCCAATCAGAAAACCAAAACCACTTAAAGGTCTTTCAAGCTGAGGAAGTTTGATAGAGGGAAAGAGTTTGATAGATGGCCAGAAGGAGGGAGGGACTGCAAAGCAGCCCAGAGCAGAAAAGGAAGCTCTTGCTCTCTTTGCCAGAGCCAGAAGCTGGGGCACCCGGGAGGTGGGAGAGCCCTGGCCAGGGCTGCCCATGGGGCTGAGACAGCTGAGGAGAGGGTGCAAACGGGACAGGAAGGAGAGGCAGCGGCCACATGAGATGCCGTGGAGGCAGGGACAAGGTAGAAATACCCCAGTTGTTCCCCTTCTCCAACTCTCCCGTTGTTAGGCAACCCTTCCTGGGAGGGTAGGAAGACACACCACACCGATGTAAGATACTATTATTACAGGAGACCACTGCAGGCTCCTGATGAAGAAGAGGAGGGCCAGACAGGATTCCAAAATCTGACGCCATCTTCCTTCTCCCACGTGGCTAGAACAAACAGGTGAGAACAGAGTCCACCAGCATACCTTACATTGCTGGATAAAATCTTCAGACTCCACAAAAACCATGGGGTGGAGGAGTAGATAAGAAAAGGGGAAGTGGGTAGTATGTACAGTCTGTTCTGCCTGAAACCGAGCATCAGAGGGATAGCTCTCCAAGGGCAGGATTTAGTTCCATCTTAAAATAGAGAGAGGCCTCAGGACAGGTGGGAATGGTCTGCCCCTTTCCAGCGGGGCCTCTGGTGAGAAGGCCTGTAGAGCTCACTCCCAGAGACCAGGAAGGACATTGTCCTTCTGGCTGCCTTGATCCATCATCAGAAACTGACAGTGTCTTATCCAGCAGTCAGCTGTCTCCTGCTTAAGAGTGCCTGTGGGAGGAAGCAAGCAGCCCCAGGCAGAAGCCACTATTCCCACTTCTCCTTTCATCTGTGCCCTGCCCTGGACTCTTTGTCTCAAGATGCAAATGCAGTTCTAGAGATGAACTCTTGGCCTCTGAGCATCACTGCTCTTCCAGATCCGTGTTCATAAATGGCCTCTGAGTCTAGGACCGTCTGCCCCCTCTGCCTCAGGAGACCCCCAGCAGTTCCTGCTGTAGCCGCGTGGACCACATTCAGCTCCTTGGGCTGAGTGCCTTCTCGTCCCTGGGGTTGGAACACACTACAACTCCCTTTTGTCAGCTTAGCACCTCTCCACCTCTCAGTAAATGTCACCTCCTCAGGGAAGTCCTCTCTGACCACCTTCCTAAAGAGGTCTGTGTTTCATAGTACCTTGCACTTGTCCTACCTGTTATCTGCTGTTTTTACTACTCGTGGAATTACCTAGACCAGGGGTGAGCAAACAACCACCAGTAAGCCAATCCAATCCACTGTCACTTCCTATAAATAAAGTTTTATTGGGACACAGGCATGTCCACTAATTTGCATACTGCCTCTGGCGGTGCTCACACTGCAAGGGCTGGGATGAGTCGCCGCAACCGAGACGTAATGGCCAGTGATCGTCCTAAATGCACATCCCCTAAAATTAAAATCTCCAGTCTTCTTTGTGTCTCTCGCTTGCCTTTAGAATAGCGTCCAAACACGTTAACGTTACATAATAAGCCCTGCCAGACCTGGTTGCTGCCCAGTTTGCAAAGCTGCAGATGTGGAAGTTTCAGGAGATGGGAATGAAGGAATCTGATACTTGCCAATCACTGGGTCATGCGAAGCACTGTGCTGAGTGCTTCATGCTTATACTGGTCCTGGCAGGTCCCCTACAAATGACTTGTTTATTTATTCACCCTAGATTTGGGGTTTATAATGTTTATTGGTGTTCTCTGATATATATATGTATATATGTATATACATATATATTTTTTAAAGATTTAATTAATTTATTTATCTATTTGACAGAGAGAGGAGAGAGCGGGTGTACAAGCATCAGGCAGAGGAAGAAGCAGCTCCCTGCTGACCAAGGAGCTCAATGTGGGACTTGACCCCAGGACTCCGAGGTCATGACCTGAGCCAAAGGCAGATACTTAACCAACTGAGCCACCCAGCTGCCCTGTTCTCTGATTAATTTTCAGAAAACAGGGTCCACCATTTCCATTCTACCAAAGGATCAAACTAATTTCTTTTTAACTCATCACAATTTTTGTTGCTCAATCAGCAGACTGTGTGCCGTTTTTACTGTGGCCACTACATGCTGGTGTCTTATCTTGAAGATATTTTAACCTGAGGCAGCTGACTATATTAATGGGTGAAACTCCAGATCCTCAAAACAAGTTAAATTCTTTAAAATTAGGCTGAGGAACATGTGGTGAAAAACCCAAAATACGGCTTGAACAAACTAGAAATTTACTTTGTCACATAATTTAGTCCAGAGGCAAGCAGTCCAGATTGATATGTCAGCTTTACAATCAACAGAGACCCAAGGTACTTTTCTCTTACTGCCTTACCTTTCTTGCTTCCAACCTCATAGTCCAAGACGGCTGCTTGACTCCATCCTTTATGTCTACATTCCACCCATACTGAAGGAGGAAGGGAAGATAGAGACAAAGCGGTTATTTCTGCTGTCTTTTAAGGACATTAATCATATAATATTACCTCTCAAATCTCAATAGCCAGAGCCTCCATGGCCATACTTCAATGTAAGGGAGGCTGGGAAGTGGATTCTTTATTTCAGAGACCCAGTGCCCATCTAAACATGGAGTTCTGTTACTAGCGAAGACAGAGAGGGACATAGTTAAATGACCACCAATCTCTGCCACGGTATTCAGCTATTCCACATTGCCACCAGCCAGACTATGTTTACGTATTTTATATGAAAACAAATCAAGACCAAACCTAAGTTAAAAATTTTGCGATGCACAATTGGGTTATTCTGTTCACTATTCCATTCACTTGTTCATTCATTCAACGAACATCTATGTAGCAGGAACTGGGCAAGATTAAGGATGCAAGAATTGAACAGAAATGGGAGAACAGATCAAGCCATTCCTGAGCTTCTTCCAAAGGTTTTTTTGTGTTTTTTTTTATGATTTTTTTCTTCCTAAGGTTATTTTAAATGAACAAGGGGTATTTTAATAAACAACGCTATTTATCATGGGAGTGCATGGAAGGATAACAGTCAAAACCTGCACCTCAACTAAAGGATGCTTAAAGCACCAAGTTCCCCAGTCAACTGTGACATTCTAAACTCTTCAGGAGTCTCCGGGTTGGGCTGTCTAGAGCTCTTCTCCCCGAGGAAACTCTACAGTGGCCTGCTCAGACCCCTCGCCCTGCATGTCCAAGGGCAGAATCCAGCCCCAGGGCCTCAGAAAGGCAGAGATATATATGCCACATCTAGAAGACCAAATCTGAAGGACAGAGCTGATGCCACTTGAAAGGAATCAGAGTAGACTCCCCAGAGATTAAGGAAATGACACTGACCAAGTTGCGAAGGGGAAAAGGGTGAGAAGAAGTACAGATTGAAGCAGCTGGGCCATCCATTATTTTGATTTGCCTTTTTAAAAAAAAATTTTCAAAGGGAATTACAGGAGATGAATTAAGACTTCATTAGTCCCTGACAGCTTCAGGAACATTCATCCGTCTTGCTCTGGCAATGACACCAGTCTCTGTAGGGTTGGGGTAAAGAGACGAGAAAGCTATGGATGTGCTTCTGTGCCTCCCTGCCCAGTGCCCCTGCCCCTCGCCTCTGGCCACTTTCCCTTTCATGCCTTTGTTTGACATCCAGGAAAGAATCATGAGGTGCTGAGTATCATTAACTTCCAAACACCTAGGAAATCAGTAGGAAAGTGCAAACGCTGTGGACCCCGACCGTCTCTGCAAATGATCTGTCCTAAAGTCCTCCCCTCTAGAGATGAAAAGAAGGAATTTGGCAGGCTGACAGTCTCAGGGAGAGAGGACTGAGCGAACAGGAGGGGACAGGCAGAATAAATGAAAATAGAATTGACTTCTTACCTCGGCCCAGCTCACACATGGTTCTGAGCATTTAATAAACAGGTTGACACTCCGAGTTCCCCTCATTAGGGGAACACGCAGACCTGGACTATCATAAATCAGAAAGCCAGGTTATCAAAGCTTGTGATCTTTAACTGTGTCAGGGCGCCCTCCTGTCTGCTCAAATGGAGGCAGCAACCAGCAAGCTGCAAAGAATTAGCCGCTGTGCCATGATTTAATACACACGCCCCCGACGGAGGAGGCGGGAGGCTGGGCTGAGAAGGGGAAGGTTGGTTGCCCAGGTACCCAGCATGAGCACAGCTGGTTTAGAAGTGGATGGTACTTGGAGGTAATGATGAACCAAGAAACAGAACTGTGTTTGGTGAGACTGGCGCGGTCGGGGGAAATTGCTACATGTTTTAGGATTCCAAAGCTGGAAGGGATATTTAATCCTCTGGTTTACCAGTTTAGCTTCATGTCAGAATCGAAAAGAAAATGGGTAATTTCTAGGAAAGATATATATCTCCTGCCCCCCCCCAAATTGCGTCCAAGAGCAATGAACGCACGTGTCCACAAAAAGGCTTACATGAAAATGTTCATGGGAGCTTCATTCATAACAGCCCCAAACTGGAACCAACCCAAATATCCTTTCAGCAGGAGTATGGATAAACACACGGTGGTATGTCCATACAGTGGAGTACTATTCAGTAGTAAAAAGAAGTGAACTCCTGATACATACAACATGAATGGATTCACGGAGACCCAAAGCTGAGCAAAAGAGGCCAGGCACAGGAAAGTAGACACTGGGTGACTCCATTTATATGAACTTCAAGGACAGGCAACACCAATCTGTGGCAACAGAAGTCATAACAGTCGTAGGATAGGGGGACCCAATTTGGGGAATACAGGAATTTTCTGGGGAGATGGAATATTCTATACTTTAATCTGGATTATGGTTATGGGACTGATTACATATACAAAAATTCATTAAACCAGTACACTCATTACTATGGACTCTGAAAAACAACCTGAGGGTTTTGAAGGGTCAGGGGTGGGAGGTTGGGGGAACAGGTGGTGGGTAATAGGGAGGGCACGTTTTGCATGGAGCACTGGGTGTGGTGCAAAAACAATGAATACTGTTACGCTGAAAAAATAAATAAAATGGTAAAAAAAAAAATCTGACGGGAAAAAAAAAGCCAGTACACTCATTACTTGCTTATTTTACTATGTATAAATTACATCCCAATAAAGTACTGCAAAAACAAACATATGAATGAATGAATGAATGAATGAATGAATACATTAGGGCCTTTGCACATGCTATTCCCTTTGCCAGGAGTATACTCACCCCCTACAATATTTATGACATTGGCTCTATAATCTCATTCAGGTCTTCACTTAATGGTCACATGTTCAGAGAGCTCAGGCATTCGCTGCTGCATTGCTGTTTCTTTTCCATTTGACTATGTGTTCCTAATCATGCTCAGAAATTATCTTGTATATGTAATTGTTCATTGTCTGCCTTGTCTTCCTGACCCATCACTATGAGCTGTGGGCTCCTAAAGAACGTCCTATCTGTTGTACTGACTACTTGTGCCATGTCTGTGTTGACCCGTTTCCACCTGCCACCCACAAGTCTATGCCTTGCTATCGGCTCACAGTCACCTTGTTGGAGTACATCACCTTCCGACTTCTGGTTGAGTTTTGGTCATTGGGAAACTCTAGTAGGAAACTGAAAGGAAAGGGAAGTGGGGCGTTAGGGTGTCATCTCTATTCCAGGAGGTCACCAGAAGCTGGCTACATCTCCAGATCAGTGGTTCTCAATTTGGGGGGGTGACATTACCTCCCAAGGGACATTGGCAAAGTCTAGAGGATGTTGCTGGCCTCCCGGAGGTAGAGGCCAGGATTGCTGCTAATGCATAGAATCCTACAGTACATAGAACGGCCCCCTCCACTCAACACAGAAGGTCTAGCTCTGAATATTAAGAGCGATGGGGTTAGGGAAATCTATTCTCAAGAAAGGTCTCAGCTCTCCTAAGGAGGTCCTCCCTCCATAGCTGTCTCCCTCAAATTCAGGCAATACAGGTCCACTCCCCCTTCCTTCATGTCTAGAGGTTGGAAAAGCCTAGCTTACAGATGCCACACTGTCCTTCATGCTTCTCTAATATCCTGCCCACATCCTTGTCTTACCCCCTTTATGAAACTGCTTAAAGGACCCTAAACAGAGTGGGCTATTCTGTTCCCTGATGGAACCCTGACAAATCTCCAACACCCTTTCATCTCCAACAGCCAAGTGTCCAGTAGCAATAAGCATCTGCTAAATCAGTTAATGAATAAGTGATTAATTAAATGATTAATAAGCTCTACCCAGGAGACCTGGATTTAGAAAGTCAAAGATAAATCTTGGAATTTATAACTTTTTAAAGATTTCCCAGGTGATTCTACAACAATGCTTTCATTTATTAGTGAAGAAATCAGTCCAGGGATGGGAAACTACTTTTGGGGGCCACATTATTGTAAGGAGTAGACTGTGGTCCAGTTAAGTACCCAGGTCTGGACACTGATTGTCAATACCACCAGTCTTTGTTACTTTTTCTTGAATTTTTTTCCCCAGACCATTGGCAATGCCTTTGCCGTAATGCACATTCTGACATCCACAGTCCCTGGATATCTAAGAGGATCATTTAATCTGTGAGGCTCTAATTCATCTACACATAGTTCTGAACATCCAGGGATGAAGATACAGCACCACAGAGGGGACAACAGCCCAAGGACAGATACTTCTGGCTCAGTCCAAGATTCTGCCACGTCCAAGCTCCTTGACCAATTAAGATCCAGTTCCCTCACCTGGAAAAGAGAGATGAGAATGCTCACTGCTCAGGTTTGTCCTGAGACAATGCCTATGAAGTGTGTGTGGCCAGGTGCTGGGCACAGACTGAGATTTCAGACAGTGTGTGGTCCTGGCTAAGATGTGCTCCAGGCCAATTTTCTGCAATTTGTGTTCTAGAATTCTCAGAGTTCTCAATGGGACTCAGTCAGGACAAATTGAATCTAAAAAAATAAGAGATTCAGTCCTTTATATTCTTAGCTAAAATGTGGACTCCAGAAAAGCCAGTCCCAAGCCCCAAGACTCAGGCTGTAAGTTTTAATTGTTTACCATAGCTTTAAACCTGTGAAAAATATCCATTCTTTTGTGAGTTTAAGAGAACAAGGTTTCCTCTAGGTTTTCTCAAAAGAGTCAAATGAGGGTCTCATGTTTGCTCTTCTCTCTTCATGCTCAGATTAGAGTCTTCGATACCAGGGAACTATCAGATTTTCCACTCAGAAAGAGCGAATGGGTTGCAGGGGGGGAAAAAAAGGAAGAAAGAAAGCTTACTTCTGTTCCTCTGTCCCTCCAAAACTTGGACTTGGACTTTGAGGTTTTGATCATTGACTAGTCTAAGGAAAAACAAAAATGTGTGCTTCTAGTATGCCTTATAATTTAGACTCAAGGAAGGACCAAAGGGATGGTGAGTATAAGGGAATATTTTCCTCAGTGGAGACTTGACTACAATGGCCCAGTACTCTCTAACTCTGAGACTCAGAATTTTCATCTGTAGAATGGGGATATAGCAGTACCTAGCTTATGAGTCCAAGGTAAGGACAGACTGATATAATTGCCGTAATAATTTTCCACTTACAAGTTTGCAGGCAACTTTCTTCAGTTAACACTCTATGTTGCCAATGTACATTGCCCTTAGGGACAATTCCTTAAATTTTTTCTTCCAATTATATAGTCAATATCGTTTACTGTAGAAAATGTGAACAGTATATTTAAAAAAAGAAACAATAAAGAAAGCAAGAGTTGTGTGAAACTCCTCCCCCTGCCTTGCATCCCCACCCCAGCATCCTAAGATAGTTACCATTAACATTAGGGGAGTGCTTTTCATGCTTCTCCCTATCCATTTTAAATTGTTTTAAAAAATCCAACTTGCTGTTAAGATCAGCTATGAATATGCAAATTTTAACCCAACTCTAGCACGTTGGACCATAGGGATAGATAAGTGATTGAGCCTTTCTGGGTCTTGGAACCTTAATCTATAAAACGGTGTATTCGTTTCCTAGGGCTGCTGGAACAGATTTCACCAACTGAGGGGCTTAAAAGAAGAGAAATCCATTCTCTCTGCATCCTGGAGGACAGATCTAAAATCAAGGTGTTAGTGGGGGTGTTCTTCTGGAGGCTCTGAAGGAGAACCTGCTCAATGCCTTGCTCTGAGTTTCTGGTGGCCGCCACCAATCCATGTAGACATGTCCCTTGAATCTCTCCTTTCTTCTCATGACCTTCACCAAGGCGTTATGAAGGCCTTGGTCATTAGATGTAGGGCCCACCCAGATAATTCAAGATGATCTTATGTCAAGATCCCTTATGTAATTATATCTGCAAGATTCCCTTTTCAAATAAGTTCACGCACACCAGTTCCAGGTGGACCACCTCTTAGGGGGCCACCGTTTAACTCACTACAATTGAGACTGAGAACACTTGCCTCCCAAAGTAACTGTGATAAACACATTGAATGAGATTGTGTTTATGCAGTTCTTGGCACATGATAATGGTCGATAAATGCTGTGTATTAATAATCTTATCTGAAAGGCACTATTCTCCTCCTCCTTTCTGGAGGAATAAAGATATAAATAAACAAACCTAAATGAATAATTTTGAGGTGCAAGTGGGTGCCAAAAAGGTGGTTTTCTTTCATTCTCAGTGAACTCTCTCTACTATCTTAGAGAAGAGAGTTTTGATATATTTATGCTCTGATTTTTTCTCTTTTCCCTGGGGCTTCTCTCTCTTTTCTCTAGCTTTCCTCCAGACATAGCTCAGCAGGTTGACCATTTTATTGGAAAACACAAAGCTTCAGAAGGCAGAGATTCAACCAAATCAATTAGATGAATTACATTTTATTTAGAGTGAAAATCCACCATGCATTGTGACATGTAGCTTTTCATGCTTCTGTGACATTGAGGTTGAATAGAAATTCTTAAGTCTTCATTATTTTAAAACATAGAGTTGTTTTTTTTTTTTAACTTGGTAGATGAAAATCAAGACCAATGAAAATGCTGAACGAGGAAGCTACTGCTCACTTCACAAAAAGATTTGTCCTTGACCAGATGACGCTCCTGGTGCATTTCTGGCAACTTGATTTATAAGAGATGGATAATAATAGAGCAAGAAAAACAATGGAGTGGGGATGGAAAGAAGTGAGTTTTATTCTGGGCTGCGTTATCCTCAAGCTGTGTGGCATCGTATGGTAAAGTAATTTCTCTGTGTCTTCATTTTCCTACTGTCAAAGGAGGTAGAGGCTTGGAAGAAATGGCTGCCCAGGTGCATCTCAGCTCTGATCCTTCTAGAGCTCATCCACCAAATGCCAATATTTCTCATTGCACCCTTCTAAAGATTTAACTTCAATCCCTTCACCAGTGGCCAAGAGAACACTGGAGATAAATGCAGCAACTTTTCTACAGGTGCAACACACGGCGGCATGCATTGACTTGGAAACTTCCATGCTTTTTCATCTAAGAACATGGAGTTCTGAAGCAAATAAGCACAACAGGGAATAAGCCACCCCACACAGAAAGCTGGGCAATGGTCTCAAGACAATATATTCACACTAGTCCCAAGGCTGTGTGTCCACTTGTCCAGTGTTATGATCTGAGGTGAAGTCCAAGAATGAGACGGCAAGAAGGATCTTTGTGAACAGATTTGGCGGAGGAGTAGCTCAGAAAAGGACCACGTGTTACAATTTCTTGTCCCTCCTACCCCACCTTATACAGAATTGGTGCTTGCGGGGGGGGGGGGGGGCGCCTGGGTGGCTCAGTGGTTTAGGCCTCTGCCTTCAGCTCAAGTCATAATCTCAGGATCCTGGGATTGAGCCCCACATTGGGCTCTCTGCTCGGCAGGAAGCCTGCTTCCCTCTCTCTCTGCCTGTCTCTCTGCCTACTTGTGGTCTCTCTCTCCCTGTCAAATAAATAAATAAGATCTTAAAAAAAAAAAAAAAAGAATTGGTGCTTGGCTAGGGCTCACTGACTCACTGGCTGTCAACTGCTCAGGGGGACCCAGGGGCCAGATTATCTCCCAGAGAACACTGACCACAGGGAGGAAACACTATGAATTCAGGTGGTAGGAGAAACTGTGTTCGGGGCTGACTCCATTATAGGTCTGGCTGGGCTGGGCAGCTGCCCTAGGTCCCCATGACCTGTCAATCTACTACTCGCCACTTTCGTCTTCCCTTCTGGGCCTTAGTTTCTTCATAGTCATCGGCCTCTCCTCCTCCCCTCCCCTCTCTCCCTTTACTTTTTCCTCCTCCTCTCCCTCCACATCGCCCTCCTTCCCCTCTCCCTCTCCCTCTCCTCCTTCTCTTCCTCTTCTTCTCCTTCCTCCTCCCCCTCATCATCTTCTTTGCCTCTGTCATCATATCATTGTCCTCCTCCTCATCATCACCTTTATCAGCATTGTCATAGTGGCCATTTTTTCCATGTTTGCTGTGTATATGACAATACGCTAAATACTTCACGTTCACTTTCTCATAACCATCACGACAGTCTTAAGGAGGTCTGGTATGGTCCCCCCCTCCAAATAGATCCTGAGATGCATACAAAATGCTTTATTTGGGAGATAATCCCAGAAAGCCTGGGGAGGGAGGAAGAGACGGGGAAGAAAGCAGAAATAAAGCTGTGTTAGTGAGTGATCAGTGCTGAGGGTAACTGGGGCAGAGTCAAGCTATGGACCTCCTGAGGTCCCATAAGGAAGTAGGACCTTTATCGACCACACATCATTCTCTATTGGTTGAGATTATCTCTGGGGATATCACCTCTTGGCACTTCTGATCTGCGCCATCCAGAGCTGAGACAGGTGAGCAATCAAAGAAAGCCCTCTGGAGGTGAACGTCAGTATATTGGGAACTGCCCATGTGAGCTATAAGTGGCTTGGACGGTAGAAGGGGACAAAGAGATATGGGTGGGACACCAACAACATCCATGATACTATTATTACTCCAGTCTTGGGGATGAGGAAATTGAAGTTCAGGAAGGTGAAGTAAATGACTCAGATCTCAGAGTCCTACGTGGGTGGAGGTGGGATTTGAACTGGTCTGTAGATGACAGAGCCTGAGCTATTAACTCCATGCTTCCAGCCACTAAAGTTGGGGGTTAGCTCTATGCTGCCCTGTGCCTGCAGCTCACCTGTCTCCAATGTCCCGTGATGAGTCCCAGGACATGGAGGGGGCAGTTTTGGACACGGAACTGGGACCCCAGGCGATCATGAAGTTTCCACATCGGTCAGCTGCATATCCTTCTCAGACACCTCTCAGTCAGTGAGGTTCGAGGCCCTGCAACTTCAGAGAAGTCACTCCGGCACTCTGATCTCAGCATCCTCATTTGGACTGGGAGGAAAACAACGAGACAGGTACCTTCCTCACAGGGTTGTGGCCTGAATTCAAGGACATAATGCGTGAAAGGAGGATAGTACAGCCTCTGGCAAATAACAAGAGTGTAGAAGCTCTGTTAGCCTATTTCTATCATACATGATTAGTAATTATAATTACCTAAGCCTTTGGTCTTCCACCTGGCACATACTGTTTCTAAAGTGATAATCAGGATGTTATCCAGGACAGAGTCTAACAAGAAAAGGTGACGGAGAAACCAGGCAAATTCACTGTCCAGTCTTTCTGACATGTTCTACCATGTCGGGCAACTACAACTACCACTGTGTGTTTCTTTACTGGAATGGCAGATGATATCTGGAGAGGCTTACAGATGTCTAGCCAGGCCCAGATGACACTCCTCTTTAAGTTGCCTGGAGTCACAGTTGGACTCCCTAGGATCCTACTTCTGTCCTTACTCCCCATAGTCTGTTTGCAACCCAACAGCAGCCAGAAAAGAGAAGAGAAGAGAAAAGAAGAGGGGAGGGAGAGAGGGAGGGAGGGAGGGAGAAAGAAAGAGAGAAAGAAAGAAAGAAAAATTCCATCTCATGCCTCTCTTTGAAATTGGACTATGATTTTCTCTTCCTCTTGGAGAAAAGCAAAGCCTTGACAGTGGCCGCAGAGGCCTCATGCTGTGCAGTCTGGATGCTCCCTCCCTTGAACTCTCTGCCTCATCTCTGAGCACTCTCCCATCGCTCCTCCTGCAGATGCCCTTGGTGATTCTGAGGCTAGCGTACATGTGCAAGGCATTGCACTGGCTGTCCCCTCCATGGCCCTGTGGCTCACTTCACTGCTTCCTTCAAGTCTTTCTCAAATGTCACCTTCTCCAGTAGGACTTCCCCAACTACATCATTTACATTACAAAAATCTCACACACCCCCCCCCAATTCCTGAGACTTGACCCTCCTGTCTTGATTAACCTCCTTGACTGACCTGTCTTGATTGACTCTATGTCTTTGTTATCTACTTACACCTTCACAGTGTATAGTCTGTCTCCCTCCCCTAGAACCGTGGTTCTCAACCAAGAGTGTTGGTCCCCCAGACATTTAGCAACATCTGAGCTTAGCAACCCAAAATGGGTTGTCGTGATTGGGGAGGGGTGCTCATGGCTTCTAGTGGGTTGAGGTCAGGGATGCTGTCAAACATCCCATGATGCACAGGATAGCCCCCACCACACCGAATTCTCCAGCTTGTAATGTCAGTAGCCCAGAGGTTGAAGAACTGGGCCACAGAATGAACCCTCACAAAGATGGGGCTTTGGGGCTATTTTTTTTCTTTATTGCTAGATCCTGACCTCAAGAACAGTTATCTGGCACACAGCAGTGACTCAATAGATGGGGGTAAATAGTGCCTAGAAATGGTCCATAGAGTGAAGACTTTCAGATTCATCGATAATTCAAAATTCCTCTTCAAACCAGCAGCAGAACAAAAATACCCAGGCACTGGCCAGACCCCAAGAAAGACCCAGGTCCTTGTTTGGAAAAGGAATCGTTTTCACCGGAAAGAAAGAAAGATGTCCCTCCAACAGCCCCACCCGGAACTCGCACATTGTGTTCTAAGTTTAACACATCTTGTGTTCTCTCTGCTGAAACCCTTGGCCCCAGCCCATAATATCCCTGAATCCAGGAAGCCATTATGACTGATCAGGGTCAAAGTTTTCTCCTATTGTAACCCACTTCCCCCATCAGAGTTTTAAATTTGGAAAACGTTCTTATTGCTATTGTGTGGAATGGCAGGTCTCAGATAACCTCAGAATGATTTTTATTTGTCTACCATGACCCACCACCACTAAAAAAAAAAAAAAAAAGTTTTAAAAAATTGCAGAGCAGGAGGGGGCTTTCCTCAGAACATAATGTTAATAGACAAGGAATCAGATAAGAGCCAGCTGATATTTTCAGCCTTTAACTGAATAAAAGGAAGGAGAAGTTGTCAGATTCCCAGAGGGACCCCTACATGAAATTCCATTTCTTTTTTTAAGATGACCAGAAGAGGAAAAAAAAATCAGAATCCTAAAAGAGTAGCAATTTTAGGTGACAGTAGGCAGTTAAAACTTTAAGGAGATTATTCTAATACCTTGGAAATTTCTGGAATGTTCCTCCCACCTTCTACATGAAGAAGAGTCATGGTATCCACAGATATGCCCTGCCTTGTAACACAGGGGCATCAAAGAAATCTCTGGCTTTGACCAGGAAGAGAAAAGGAGGCAAGGAGCAGGTGAAGAAAAGGAGGCAAGGAGCAGGTGAGATTCTATGCAAATCTCAGAAACGCATAGAGTAATTAAATGGCAGGAGGAGGTTGTGTTGGTCAATAGTGTAGAACAATGGGGCACATGGTCATTTTGGGGGAGAATGCATGTGAGAGGAGGGAGTAGATGGAAGGTCTCTGATGCACTTATGAAATCCAAAAAGCTACTCCAGTCAATTCTGCAAATATTCATGGAGCCCCACTCTGTTCAGGGCATGGTTAGAGGCTAGCAGTACAAAGACAGGAGACAAAGAGGCATGGTGTCAAATGCACAGGTACTGGCATGAGTTTAAATCCTTGAGCCACCACTTACTTACTTGCTAGAGGAGCCTGAGCAGCTTGATTTAATCCCACTCAGACTTGGTTTCCCTATCTGTAAAACAGGATTGAAAGAGTAGTCATCTGCCTCGTGGGGTTTCTGGGGGATGCTATTTGACACAGTGCCCAGCATATGGAAAGTATTCAATGGTAGATGTCAGTAGTATTAGAAGTAAGACAAGGTCCTCCCCCTTAAATTGTTCATAATCTAGCAGGGGCGTACATAGTCCTAATTAAAAGAGCAACAAACATTTGTCATGCATTCACTCTCTGCTGGTTTCTATATCATATGCTTTACAAATATGATTTCATCAAATCCCACACAACCTGTGATAGATGTAAGTGCTGTTCAGTAATACACTTGGCTCCTTTACCATTTAGGGCGATTGAACTTCCCCAAGTATCTTGCATTTGGGTTGGGCCATGCCACTAATTCTGGCCAAGTGAGTGTGGAAGAAAATTACATCTATTGCTGGCCTGGCTGGAGGATTTCCCTGCCAGTGCATAACCCAGATGCATGAGATCTTCCCCTTGCCACCATGAGAAGGGCCACTCCAGGTGGCAGGGTCTTTGTCACCACTGGAACTGAGCCCAGTTGCCCACAGTCCCCACTAACACATCCTGCACAGGCTCCCTTCCCTTCCTTTCTCATCTTGTCACTTCCCTGTCAGTGCTTCCTGGAATCACTCCCTCCCATCCCCCCCCAAAATCTTCTTGCACTCAGATTCCAGTTGCTTTGGGGATTACCCACTCCCAAACAGCAATCTCAATCCATGGTCTTGGAAATCCACTTAGAATTATTTAGAGGTGAGCTAAACTCACTATCAGATCAACAAAGTAGGTTGATCTTTGATCAACTCATTACTAACTCATTACTCCCACCTATCTTGAAATATCTTCCATTTTTGTAAATGTTCTTTGGTTCCTCTCGGTCCAAGGATAAGATGATAGCAGCAGATGTGCAAAGAACATGTAGCATAAATAAAAAATAAGCTTGTGTTGTCTGAGCTCTAAGTCCACTGAGATTTAGAGACTGGTAATTATTGGAGCATGACTTTGCCTCTCTTGACTCTTATACAACACTGTACGGTAAATACCATTCTCACCCCCATGCCTTAGTCACGGAACTTGAGTACAGAAAGGTTAAATGATCTGCCTGGTTTCCAGGTCTCACACCTGGCAGATGTTGGGGGCTAGACTCCCACCCAGTTCTAAGTCTCAAGTTCATGCTCCAAACCATTACACCGTATAGATAAAGAGATAAAAGTAAGCAAAGATATAGAAGATACAAGAGGACTCTAAACAACTTGAAAAAAATCTGTTGATAGCATAGCATGTTAGAAAGCATTGAACACTACATCAAAAATGATGTACTATATGTTAGCTAATTTAATTTAAATTTTTTTCAAAAAGGTTGCATTCAAAAAAAAAAGAAAAGTACAAAAAAGCCTACCCAAGGAAAACCACGCCTTCTGAAACTGAAACCCTCAGTCGCCTAAAACAGACTGCACACCCCTCCCCCCCACGCCGCCAACACACACACACATTGCTATAGATAAAATGACCACCGTAGCATCCAGAGCCAAGAAGATACTCAGTGCATGTTGGTATGTGAACAGCAGGGTGGGAGAAAGACAGGAGTGAAGGAGAGGTCATATTTCTCACCTCCACACACCATACAGGGCAGATGGAGAGAAGCTCTGCTCGCTGAGGTTGGGCAAGCTCCCCTTCCTCATCTCCTTCTCCATCAGTTCAGACTGACCTCAACTGTATCATCTCTTCCAAGAAAAAAACAAATGAACAAAAGAAGGCAACCCCAAAGAGCTACCAGTCTAGTTTGCTGGGCTAGATGACTGTTACATGATTATTACACAAGAGATGTGATGTGTTCGATAACTGGGCCATAGAAAAGGAACATGAAGGAAAACACATATGCAGAGTAGAGAGAACTACGTCCCCAGTGGCCAGAGTGAGTCTTTCTTTCTCATGTATAAAACAGGCAGGTCCTATTCTCTTACACCGTACACAAAGATAAACTAGAAATGGATAAAAGACCTGAATGTGAGACCGGAATCCATCAGAATCCTAGAGGAGAACATAGGCAGTAACCTCTTCGATATCAGCCACAGCAACTTCTTTCAAGATATGTCTCCAAAGGCAAAGGAAACAAAAGCGAAAATGAACTTTTGGGACTTCATCAAGATCAAAAGCACAGCCAAGTAAACAGTAAACAAAACAAAAAGGCAACCCACGGAATGGGAGAAGATATTTGCAAATGACAGTACAGACAAAAGGTTGATATCCAGGATCTATAAAGAACTCCTCAAACTCAACACACACAAAACAGATAATCATATCAAAAAATGGGCAGAAGATATGAACAGACACTTCTCCAATGAAGACATACAAATGGCTATCAGACACATGAAAAAATGTTCATCATCACTAGCCATCAGGGAGATTCAAATTAAAACCACATTGAGATATCACCTTACACCAGTTAGAATGGCCAAAATTAGCAAGACAGAAAACAACGTGTGCTGGAGAGGATGTGGAGAAAGAGGAACCCTCTTACACTGTTGGTGGGAATGCAAGTTGGTGCAGCCACTTTGGAGAACAGTGTGGCGATTCCTCAAGAAATTAAAAATAGAGATTCCCGATGACCCTGCAATTGCACTGCTGGGTATTTACCCCAAAGATACAGATGTAGTGAAAAGAAGAGCCATCTGTACCCCAATGTTTATAGCAGCAATAGCCACGATCACCAAACTGTGGAAAGAACCAAGAGTCCCTTCAACGGACGAATGGATAAGGAAGATGTGGTCCATATACATGAAGACGAGTATTATGCCTCCATCAGAAAATATGAATACCCAACTTTTGTAGTAACATGGACGGGACTGGAGGAGATTATGCTGAGTGAAATAAGTCAAGCAGAAAGAGTCAAATATCATATGGTTTCACTAATTTGTGGAGCATAACAAAGAACATGGAGGACATGGGGAGATGGAGAGGAGAAGGGAGTTGAGGGAAAGTGGAAGGGGAGATGAACCATGAGAGACTATGGACTCTGAAAAACAACCTGAGGGTTTTGAGGGGGCTGGGGTGGGAGGTTGGGGAACCAGGTAGTGGGTAATAGGGAGGGCACGTATTGCATGGAGCACTGGGTGTGGTGCAAAAACAATGAATACTGTTACGTTGAAAATAAATTTTAAAAAAGTAAAAAAGAAAACAGGCAGGTCTTTATAAATGTTGGGCATCTGCACTAAAGGAAAATTGAAAACTCTGGGAGGGCAACAGGATTTCCTACTTGGTGTCCTCTATCCCGTGATCCTTATAGATGCTCTGCCTCCATCCCCTCACTGCCTGCCTGCTTGCCAAAGACCTCTGCCTATGAGCCAGGGCCAGGCCAGCGTACAGGGAATGAAGCTGACTCTCTTTGCATGTCTCTGCTTGAATGAGCAGCTCCTTAAATTTTGTAGCCCAGGCACCTTGCTCCCCTCACCCTAGTCCCAGGGCAGCAAGCACCTATGTCTTCCTGTCTGGGGTTCTCTCTACTTGAAGGAATGAGTCCAGCCTTCTGTAAAGCAGACCAGAGGCGCCAAGGAGCTGACGAACCCAGAGTAGCCCTCGACTAATGACAAATGTTAAGATAGAAGGTAAACAACCCTGCTTCTCTGCACCATCTCCCAGAAGCCCCTAGTGCAAGGTGTCAGATACAAGAAGTAAAAATATAGTGAGCCCAGTTAGCTTGGAATTCCAGATAGACAATGAATAACAGTGTAGGAGTGTCCCATGTAAAATGGGACATACAAACACTGAAAATCAGTTGTTGTTTCTCTGACACTCAACTGTAACTGGGTGTCTTTTATCTGGCAACCCTACCTCAGGGCTGTCACTTGCTTATTAATATACTCTTTTCACTTCCTTATTTCTTTACCAGGGCTTCCTGGAATCACTTCCCAGTTAAATATCTGTCCTCAAATTGTACTTACATGTGGAAAAACCCATCCTAAGACAGAGGCTTTAAGCCACCAAGGGTAAAGTTGTGGGAGTTTCTCTATCAAAGGCCCTCTGCATTTTATCTGGGCACGAGCTGAACTCATCACCAGGTCACAAAGTGGGTATCGATCCAGCTCGTTATTTCATCTGACATTCAAGTCTTCTATTCTCTGGACAGTGGGAAAAGAGATCTCACTCGCCAGCCTTACCAGTGGGTCTCAGCATATAGAAAATGTCACTGTGAGCCATCAGGCCTCTCCTCCCTTACTGGCCCCCAAGCTCCTCATCGTTCGGGGAATAATTCATTCCACCACAAGAGACACCAATGGATAGAAGTGAGCATGGTGGGATAGAGATCCACCTCCAGTCCCCACTCTAGATGAAGACCAAATGACATAATAAAGAGAAGTTCTAGAATTCTGTCTTAGTCTCTAAAGACATTTCATGATGGTCAAAAACACAGGCTCTGGGCTTTGAGACTGAGTGGGAGGCCTTATTTGCTACTTCTTGAGCAGGTGACTTCACTTTGCTGAGCCTCAGTTTCCCCATCTTTCAAACACCACACAGGACAGTTGGACATGATATAGACAAGATCACTGTTGGCTGTGATAATGGCGACTCTAGTGCTACCTTGGGATTGAATTTGTTTTGTACAACCCTAGGTCATCAGAGCTTAAGGGTTCTACTTCCAAGACAGAAATTGGAAGCAATGCATATAACATGTCAAAGGGTTTAAAATCACTCCTCCTGTGGGTGCCTGGCTGGCTCAGTCAAGAAGACCATGTGACTCTTGATCTCAGGGCTGTGAGTTCAAGCCCCACATTGGGTGTAGAGATTACATAAATAAAAAACATTTTAAAGAAAAATATGATAAAATCACTTTTCCTGGCATGAGGCTATGGCTCTGAACATTTTGCACAGAGATCTCCTTCAACAATAAGTCCCAACACCAGGAAAAACAGTGAACACCTAACATTTCATGCGACAGTATTTACTGAGCCTGTAGCTGAGCCCTGAGCTCTTTAAATGGAAATGGGTTCCTCGCTTTACCCAGCTCATGCCCAGTGAGGCTAATTCACTCATTCTCCCACCTGCTTGTTCCCTGTGGGCATCTGAGTTTACGACTTCTCATCCAACACTGTAGTGGGGTGGTTTTTTTTCCCCTTTTCTTTCCCAGTATCTTTTAAACTATGTTTTTCCCCCAAGTCCTTGAATAATGTACAGGCATGATGCTTCATGGTTTTATGTAGCCTCAGTATGTTTTATAAACCCAATGGGAGTCCATGTTCTGTAGTTCAAAGACACAGCTAAAGGCAATTTCTGTGTGTACGATGGGCTTCTATAAGGGGTGAACTGCATTCTTCCTTCTAGTAAATAAAAGGGAATCCTGATTTTTGAACAACTGAAAACAAATCAAGGATCTGTCTTGCCCCAACTCTCTGTAAGAAAGTTTAAAACTGTAAAGCTAATCCTCATGCAAATAATCTCAGATCAGGGTTTTTTTTTTTGTTTTTTTGTTTTTTCTTTTTGTCTTTTCTTTTTAAACCCGTCCTAAAAATAGATCAACAGTTTAGTATCAGGCTATTCCTAAATTATGGCAAAGTAAGGCTTTCAACTCCTAGTGGCTTTTTGCTTTCAAATTTTTTGTTGTTTGTTTTTAACCAAATCACATCTTGCTAGGCAAAGACTTTTTATTTTTATTTCCCTGATTCATAGGTCCTTAATGAAAGCAAAATTCAACCTTACATCGGTCTTGTATGAATTAGGGACCGTGTAAACAGTACTTAACAGTTCTAATTGAAGGTCAGTAAATCCCCAAGAGATTAAATGAATCCTGCAGGGAGCCGTGTAAATCTCCCTCCCTTTTATGGCAGACCAGTCAAGTCCCCAGCCTGCTTTGTGCAAGGCTTAATAAACATGGTATGCATCTAATCAAAACCATTTTGCACCCAAATGGGTTAGGGGCGTAAATCACAATTACTCTTGGCACTAAACCCTTGGCCCAAAGAGGCCCAGTGTTGCCAAATACCATCATCAGAAGTGGACTTCTAGTGCTGAGACGTCTGGCATGGGTTTCCAGGTCTGAGTGTCCAGCCTGCTTCTCAGCAGGAGAATCCAGATGGGGGTATAAAATCTGAAAATTTCAAACGAACCCCCCTTGTGCTCTCTCTTGCTTTCTGTACTCTTTGCCAGCCATTGCCTGATATAAAAAACAAAAACACTAATTTAAAAACCCATTGTCCTCATCCTAATATTCAGATCAAGGTGCTAAGGCATCCTTCTTGCCATTCCCAAGTTTAATTTCATTCTTCACTTTGGGTTACTTTCAGTGTCTTCACCTAGATCTGCCCTTGAAATACCATGATTTCAGTTATCATGTCCAAATGTGCACCATTTAAAAGAAGATCATAAAAAGTCCCCAGAACCCGGCTAAAATGAACCCAAGCGAAGAGCAGAATTAAACTCAGGAGTGTCAAGAAGAGTGCCTTTGCACCTGCGTCTGAATGTCGAGATGGGGACAAAGTTATTCCCCAGCACAGATGTAAGTTGTCATCGCAGATGAGTACATGAATGAATGAAATCAGAACAGAAGGTGGTCTGTGATCTTGAGGACTGGAGCAACCAGGGCAAGAAACCTTTCGTGATTTCCCCCAAAATGCAGAGTGAGCATCACGCTGGCCTTACTATATGCATTAAATCTGATCCTTGGATCATGCATCTCAAGTTGATACTATTCTTTTTATTTCACACGAGATAAACAAAACTGGGTGAGAAACCTGATGTCCAAACCCTGGGTTTACCCCACCTCTAGAGACCATCCTCTGTCCTTTTGACACACGGCTTCTTAGAGGAACAGGACAAGGAAAATGCTCAGGCCATCTCTAGGAAGACTCATCAAAAAGGGAAGTGGTATCCACACTGCTAAGGATAGTTCTTCAAAGGCAGAGAGCAAAGCTGAGAAAGAAAGTTCTGGAATGAGACTAAGTAGTTCAAGGATGTCACTCATTAGGATTCTGAATCCTTCTGAAGGTTTGCTCCAAGGGCCACTAGAAGTCACACTGGCCTTGGAATGATACCTGTATGTCATCCTGAACGTAGCCATCAACTAGGGTATCAACTGGATGCTCTTATCCAGTATGGCAAGCTGTTGCCCTACTCACGCTCTTACTGGCCACGCAGAGCAGGAATTTTCCAGCCCCCCTCTGCATGTCTCATCTGTAATTTACCGAAGATGTTCTTGGATGGCCTAGATTTTTCTCCAAAGTGGCTTTCCATGTGTCTTCTCTCCATCACACTAATTGTCTTGAATGACTTTGAAGGTTACAGGCAACAGAGTCTTCCTTCAATATTTTGGAAGCTCACTAGCCCATATGACCACATCTCTCCTCCTATCCTTTCCTCCCCCGCTTCCTCTTTCAGCTCCTTTGGAGCATCTTGCCTTTGAAGATTTTATTGGTGCATTAATTAAGCATTCTGGTTTCAGGGATAAGGCACTCTCAGGCCACCCTGGAGAAGGGAGTTTATTATAGGGTGAATGGAAGCTTTACAGTTCCCAACAGAAACCTAACAGAACTCTGATGTTAGCCAAGTCTCCAGATACGAAGCTGCTGAGTCTAAGTTAATAAGCATCTTCTGTTATCCAGGGAGAGAATATTATCTAAACGGGTCCAATATAACTGACCGGAAGGAATTTTTTGAGCCTGAGTGTACAACAGTTTCTCTCTCTCTCTCAATGCCTGCTACCAGGTAGGACCAAAGCAGCCTGTTGCCTTCACCTGTCAATTACCATGTCGTGACAATGAGTAGAACCAGCCAGCCTGAGGACTAAGCCACAGATGAAGAGGACAGACTGAAGAATGCCTCCAAGTCATTGAGTCATTAGAGACATCAGACATCATTGAACTGTCCAATAATCCATGCCTGAACCTACCCTACCCCTGAAACCCCATGACATGACTATGCAATTTATAATTACTGTGTAAGTTTCGATCTGAGCCCAAAGCATCCTAACTGATATATAACAACACTTAAATTGAGAACTGAGACCTGAGATGGATTTCACAGCTCAATAGCTGACCATTCTCTCTCAGAACCCGCCTACTCCATTCCCCTCTCTTCCTTAAAGGCCTAATCTTTCCAGGAGTCTCCCTCCAAACTTAGTCTGTAATGAGCCACGTCATCGGCCTTGCCCAGCCTCTGCTTGGGTCACCCCCCAACCACCATCCCTCCATATTCCTTCTTTAGTAACAGAATCCATAAAGTTTAACTGGGCACATGGTCACCTAGATAAAGACTGTATTTTTCAGCTTCCCTTGAACCTAAGCCATGACCATGTGACTAAGTTCTATCCAACAGGAAGGCAACAGATGCAATAGGTCTTATCCTTAAATGGAAGACTCCCTCTTCCATGCCCCCTTTCTCCCACCCCACTGAACAAAATGCAGATTTTATGGCAGGAACAGGAGCAGTCACCTTGGATCCCAAGGGTTAATGCAGAGAAACAAGCTAGAAGGAATTCGGGACTGGGACTTCATCCCTGTGGGATAACCACAGCAAATGGACTCTGGAGGTTTAGACCTTTGCAACAGAAATAAACTGCTCTGTTCTCTTAGGTCACTATTAGATTGGCCTTTATTGTAGCAACTGGGCCTTACCCTAATTAACCTGCCACCTTCGACTGATGAGTGCCGACCCCAGTGCAAGGAGCAGCCTGTGCTCCCAGAGGCCTGCAGGCAGAGCGGTTTCAAGGAAAGGATGCCGAGTTCTGTTAATCCAGCTGAAGTACCCGGTGCTGCAGGAACCCGTCTTTCTTGCTCTGGTTTCATCCTGTTTCTCTTTCCTTCTGTTCAACTCTTCTCCAAGTCATGGGGAGGTTTTCTCTTCTTTTTTTTTCCTAGCCCTCTTGCTAATTCACAGCTCTGCTCTTTCTTTCAACTGCCTCGAACCCCCTTTCCATTTGGTCCTCCTGGTAACCCAGACAGACCCTGCCTCACATGGAGTCCAGTCTCTCAAGTCAGAACACCAAGTAAAGGTGTTCCACATCTCTGTTCACTCCTTCCTCGGACTCCAAGGGAGGAGAGGGTGGTACGTTGTAAATGTTCAGTAAACATCCTTAAAATTCTACTCTCATCAGGACCCTCCATTCAGAGTTGGAAATACCCCCACTCCCCCCTTTTTAAGTGTCAACCCCTGAAACTCCATCTTCACGGATTTTCTGGCTTCTCCCACTCCCTAGACTCTGGGGACTTTTGTTATGGAAACACAGAAGCCTCTGTGACTCTTTCTGACTTTTTCTCTCCATCTCGCCCATTACCCAGATTCTTCACAACAAAGGAGAGCTCAGGGTTTGCCTTGGAAAGGGACCAGTGAACGTCATGAACAGCAGTGCCCTGACGATTGTTGTCGCTTAAGGTATTTGCCCGAGATGGGGTTTTCCGAGGCCAAGATGGGCCGGCAGAGGGGACACTGGGGACTGCTCATGGGAACACCACCCATCCAGGGGGGCAAGGGTTGTACAGAGAGGGGAACGTGGGCTGCGATGCATTACAACAAAGGTCTCATAGCCCTCCAGGGGGCTCGGGAGCTAGGATGGCTCTTCAGCATGGTTTAATCAACACAAAGAGGCTGGGCCTTTCCTCACCCACAGGGCTCAGCCGTCGGGTAGAGGCGTCCCTGGAGAGTGGGCGAGCAGCTCCCTTCAGCCACAGGCAGTCCAGCAGAGGGCCTCCGCTGTGAGCTAGAGACATGGACTGTCTCCAGAGCTGGAGCAAGGAGTCCATGTGTTCTGAAGGGCTGGCCCTGGGTGGCACGTGGCACTCCAAACCACATTTATGCACTCAACAATCACTTCCGGTGTACCTACTGTGTGCCAGAACACGGGCGCCTTCCCCTGACTTGCCTTACTTGCCCCCTCCCCTGCTGCCATCCCTTCCTTCGCCTCCCTCCCCATCTCCCTCTCCGACCCCCACAGTTTGCCTGGAGCCAGAGCTGAGAAAACTGGCCGCTCTTTAATTGCTTCACTCTCCTCTGTGACATGGATTGGAGGTGACATTTCCCGGGCACGAAGCTGCATCCCTGTGGCTGCATATTCCCCCTGTCACAGGAGATCATCGAAGCTGTCGCCAGTAGAAAGCTAGAAGCCATCGGAGGGGCAGGGGGCGCAGAGATCCCGGGTAGCATTCAAAGGGTTGGTGAGACACACTTCCCAGAGCGGGTTCCAGAGGCACTTTCTGCCCTGCTCATCTCTGCCTCGGGAGAGTTGACAGGATCTGACATTTCAGGGGTTACCCGACTGAGCTGCACCAACTAGGTCTCTCACCCAAAGCAAGGGGAAAGGGCTGGATCCTGGGTGGCAAGCCAGTCCCTGAGGAAGGAACAGAGCCACCAGGACGAGGAGAGAGGAAGGCAAGCAGAGAGGATTCCAGATGGCCTCAAAGGGCAAACAGATCTGGATCTGAGCTCAAGTTCTGACCTTTAGAGATGCCTCAGTTTCCCCAGCCATAACATGAGGATAACAATATCTCTTCCAGGGGTGGTTGTGGGGATTCAATGTAAATAATGTATATATTTATGGGGATTAAATTTGTGGCGATTGAATATAAAGCTATATTTGCACACGTATATGCACATGTATGTATTATGTGTGCATACAGGTAAATATATATTTCTATTTGTGGAAATTAAATATAAGCATGCAACTATAAATAAATACAAGTAAACAGCCAAAATTATAGTGGTATTATTTGATTTCTTCCCCCTTCCCTGGTTGTCTGTAGCCTATCCATAGCAAGCTGTGCCAGCTTTATTCCCAAAAGATGTCGTGGGTGTGACCCCCTTGGCCATCCCCACTGCCACCAAGCCACCATCATCTCTTGCCCTGATAACTTCAACAGGCTCCTAACGGGACCCTCAGCTTCTGCTCCTGCCGCTCCCCACACAGTCAAGCTTCTCCCACGCGACATCAATCAGCACATGTCACTCTCTTACTTAACACCTCTCAGGAGGCTGTCGCTGTGCTTGGAAAGAAAAGCTCCTCCCTACTCTGGCCCTGACCCCTCTCCAACTTCTCCCTTGCTCACCAAGCTGCAGCACTCCACGGCCTTTCCTCTTTGAACACGCCAAGCTCATTCCCATCTCAGGGCCTTTGCACTTGCTGTTCCCCCATGCCCTTCCCCTTCCCTCACTGGACTGGCTGTCAGGTCTCCATGCAGAAGTCAGCTTCTCAAGGTGGTCATCTGTGACGGCACAACCTTAGGTACTACCCTTCGTTTGCCGGTCTCTCTCTTCTCTCTCCCCTTATTTCTCTGTCTCTTTATCTCCTTCTGTCTCCCTCTCTCCCTCCTGCTCTCTCGTGCATATGAGATAGTGCATACACACTATTTCGTTTTATCATCTCACTCCATGTGAGCTCTGTGTCAGTCTGGAATCTCTCCATCTCACTGACTGCATCCCCAGGGCCCAGCCCAGCACTTGGGACTTGCTAAACATTTGTTTTGTGATTGAAGGGCACACGGGCTTGGCACGTGGTGCACACACTATAGTCCCTTTGAGACTCACCAGTAGGAAGAGGAAACCTTCTAGCCTGGGGTCAAATCTCAAGGCGCATTGAGTGGAAGGTCGGTGCCACCTGAGATGAAGCCAGCAGGAGGAAAAGTCTTGCTCCGCCCCCAACAGCCTCCGTAGGTTCTCTTCAAATTATTATTCAGACTGACGAAGGCCAAATAGTGCTATGGAAATGTCCCTGTCTGACACACCTCAGCATGTCACCAAAAAGTCATGTGCTCACAGAGCTCAAAGGGCCCAGGAGACTGTCCAAACCAGACCCTCTCCCTTCCCTTATGGGAATACAGATGCCCAGGGAGGCTAGCCACATCACTGGGTCTTCAAACCTGGAACTCCCCCCCGGATCCACTGTCCTTGGCTGGCCTCCGGCTCTCCCGTGCATGCTCCTTGCATGGCTGGCTTTCCGCACGTCCTTCTAGTGAGAACTTAAGTATCAGTCCTCATGGGGATCCTTCGTTGACCCCTCCCACAGATTCACCCACAAGCTCTGCTCTGTTCCTGTCTTTCTCATACTCTGAGGGATTCTTCCTCTCATTAACCCCCTTCCCCTCCTAGAGACTCAACTCCAGGATGGCAGGAAAGAGTCTGACTCATGCCCTCTTGTATCTTCAGCATCCACATGGCGCGTGGCACATAGTGTCCTTAAACACGTGATGGGTGAAAACAAACATAAACCATTTTCCCAAGGAAAATGCTGGACTCTCAACCCTTTGCTCATGGGTTTGAGACAGGTCGCCACCAACTTTCAAGCCTTGCTTTTCCCATATCACGTTTCCTTAGCACCTTCAGCACTGGCTGGATTTTATTAATAATAACAGCCTACGATTTATGGGGCACCATGGGGCCCAGGTTGACTAATGGGCTTCAGTTTTGCATATAAAAATCAAGCATGCTACCTGAAACTCAGAAGCTCAGCCAGAAAGGTAAAATGAGCCATCGGACACTCGTGGACCAAGCCCCTTGGGTTTTCTTCTGCCAGTGGGTCCTGTCTAGCTCCAAAGCAGCATGCTGCCAGGTTTGTCCTGTACCAGGGTTCTCCTCCTCCCCATTCTACTCTCCCGGGCTTGCCAAGGACAGGGCTCTGGAACCCAAGGCTGTTCCCATAAGTCAGAAACTCACAGCAGAGAAACTCACAGGCTAGAGAGAGCGAGCCTGCAGATCTAGATTAGATATCGCTGTTGGCTCATAGGATTGCTTTGCTTGGCCCATGTCATGCTTGTAAGAATTTCGAATTAATTGCAGACATTCAAAAATCAGATTTTTACATAAAAATCTTTATTTCTCTCTTCCCTTGAGAAATAAGGAGCTCCGGCAACATCAGGCCAGCATTCCTGCCTGGCACCAATTTGCAGACCTGAGGGATGGCTGTGCCCTTTGGAGGGGCAAGGGACCCCGGTTCACCTGGTTCTCATTTCTCTCCAGGATGCTACCACCCCTGGCCCACTTCACACACTTGCATAGACTACCTGGCTCGGAGGAGCTTACACACGTGAATAAGCCAACTCCCTATGTCACAGATGGAGATGGTGAGCACTAAAGTAAAGACACTGAGTTATCTGTGATCAACCAGAGGCAAAGGCCAGACCCAAGCCTAGAACCCAGTCTGCTGGCCCTCAAACCACAGGCCTCCTTCTCCTAGTTTGTGCTGCTGCCCCGCTATTAATTTTTAATTATGGATTTTAAAAGATTTTATGTGTTTATTTGACAGAGAGAGAGCACAAGCAGGGGGAGCAGCAAGCAGAGGGAGAGGGGAAAGCACGCTCCTCACTGAGCAGGGAGCCTGAGCAGGGAGCAGGGGCTCCATCCCAGGGCCCCGGAATCCTGACCTGAGCTGAAGGCAGGTGCTTATCCAACTGAGCCACCCAGGTGCCCCTAATTATTAATCTTTAAGTATTAATTTTCTGGGGCTGGTATAACAAATTACTACAAACTACATGGCTTAAAGCAACAGAGATTTCTTATCTTAGTTCTGGAAGCCAGAAGTCCAAAAGCAAAGTGTCAACAGGGCTTGCCCACCTTTCCCGGCTGCCAGCCTAGGATATGTTAACTGGCTGAGAGGCCCAAGGTAAGCCAGTCTGAAACCATGGGATACACGGGAAGCTGTGGATAAATACAGAAGTTCCAAAGAGCCCTCCACAAGAAAATGTCTCTGAGAAAGAAAACACAAGAACAACTACAAACATTTACATTTACCACTAACAAGTATGGTGATTAGGATAATAATGAGTACGGACAATACAACAGCTAGGCATAGGCATCATTTCATTTAAGCTTCCCAAAAACACAGTGAGAAGAGCAGTATGGTTACATTTAGGATAAATGATGTATGATGAGGAAACTGGAGCCTCAGAGAGGTTAAGCCACTTGGCCAAGGTCACACAGCAAGTAAGTGGTAGAACCAGGATCTGACCCTGGTTTATCTGACTTTAAACCAGGGGACCTGAGTGTGGACGTTAGCAGGGAGCAACTGTGCACATGCGGAGTCCATCCCACCATCCTTGGAGCAACCTCTACAAATTTTCCCACATCAGGCTCCTCTCATTGAAAAATAGTTCCTGCCCAGGAGGAGCAGTATACTGGTACACTTCTACCCTTCCAGAGGCAGAGACTCACGTGCAGTGGGAGGGTCTGAACTCCACTTGCGATCAGGCAATCCTACAAGCACACGCTGCTCCTTCAAGAATCTAGATCAGGTGACCCTATCAATGTCTTGCCTGCCTGACGTCTTCCATTCTCAAGGAGAGGCCAGAGGCCATTCTTAAATCTGCTGGCAATATTTCCACTCATCAGTTCTTTATTAGAGTTTTTGTAGATGTGATAAAAAGGAGACTTGTCTACAAAAATACATAAATGAAAGGATAAACATTGGGGAGGGGAGGCGAACCATAAGAGACTATGGACTCTAAAAAACAACCTGAGGGTTTTGAAGGGTCAGGGGTGGGAAGTTGGGGGAACAGGTGGTGGGTAATAGGGAGGGCACGTTTTGCATGGAGCACTGGGTGTTGTGCAAAAACAATGAATACTGTTACGCTGAAAAAAAATAAATAAAATGGAAAAAAAATCAAATAAAAGGAAAAAGGCAAAATCTTAAAAAAAAAAAAAATGAAAGGATAAAAACAGCCAAGGGGGGGCGCCTGGGTGGCTCAGTGGGTTAAAACCTCTGCCTTCAGCTCAGGTCATGATCCCAGGGTGCTGGGATCGAGGCCCACATCAGGCTCTCTGCTCAGCAGGGAGCCTGCTTCCTCCTCTCTCTACCTGCCTCTCTGCCTACTTGTGATCTCTGTCTGTCAAATAAAGAAATAAAATCCTTTAAAAAGTTAAAAAACAGTCAAGGGATTTGAAGCCAAACTAGAGGCTGGGTATGGGAACGCTTGTGCCATCCCATGTTAAAGAACAGTTTAAAGCTACAAAAACATAAACTGTGGTACTAATATAAAGAAAATAGACAAATCAAAAAATAAATTAGAAAGCCAGATGGTTCAATAAGTGTCGTTAGGATACTTGATTTTTTACTTGGTTTCACTATTGGGAAAAATTAATCACACCCTTAATAGAAAGTTCTCACATGTATAGGTTCTCTTTGTGTGAGGAACGAAGCATTAAATGAATTAGCTCAACCATGTCACTCACCTTACGAACTGGTACTATTATATTCCCAGGTGAGAGGGGAGGAAACTGAGGCACAGAGAGGTTAAGTGACTTGCCCAGGGTCAAACAGCTAAAGAAATTAAACAGGTCATGTGAAGAATCTAAATATGAATGAGATTCCAATCTACGAATGGAGAAGACCTTCCCAAGCACAAAGGTAGTGGTAGGAACAATAATGCAGAAAATTAATGGATGGGACTTCATGAAGAAATCAAAATCCATTGACTCACCCACAAAAATAAAAACACTGTCACTGGCGGGGCAGTGACAATTGACAAAATTGAGGGAAAGTATTTCTAAGTTATGAGAGCAAGATTTAACTTATAATGGTTAATGTATAATGTAAAAGTAATAATAATAATTAGTAATAATATGTAATATATAAATAATAAGTAGTAATAATAATGTATAAGTCACATAGATTAATCAAAAAGGTAGATGCTCTAATAGAAAAATCAGAAAAGCATGTCAACAACCAATTCATAAAAGCAAAACTATAAAAAGCTAGAAATATATATATATATATATATATACATGTATATATATATATATATATACACACACATAGAGAGAGAGAGAGAAAGAGAGAGAGATAGTTTGGCCAAGTTTGGCCTCTCTCTAGCAAGTAAAGAAATGCAAAGAAAAGAGAGACCAAACTTACTGTCTTCCCAAGGTTGGGATAGGTTTAAAGAGGTGGTGGTTCTGGCTAACACTGGGGAGAGGCAGGGAGTAGGGCATTCTCACAGACTACTTGTAGAAACATAAACTGGTATAACCTCATGGAAGCAATTTATCACATTTATTCAAAATATGTCTATTAATCAGGTAATGAATTCCTCTCCTGACACACAGAGGTTTTATGTCGGAAGTGATCATTGCACCGTTATAGGATAATCAAGAATGACTTTAATATCCAACAACGGAGAACCAATTAAATCAAGTTGGGGATAGTCTTACAACACAATACTTTTCAATTCTGAAGATCATGTGTTTGAAAACTAGTTGAGAATACATTGCCAAATGAAAAAGCAGTGTGTACAGTATAATCTCAGTTCCACTGTGTGTGTGTGTGTGTGTGTGTGTGTGTGTTTACAAAGAAAGAAAAATGAAAAGGATACAAAGCAAAATGTTAACAATGTAACAGTGCTTATCCAGTAAGAGGAGGAATTAGATGCTATCCAGTCTTTCCTGGCAGGTGTGACATAATATCATGGACTGAGTGGCTTATACCACATTTATTTCTTACAGTTCTGGAAGCTGAAAGTCCAAGGCCAAGGTGGCAGCAGATTCCATGTCTGCTGACAGCCCACTTTCTGGCTCACAGATGACCCCCTGCTCACTGTGCCCTCCCACGGCAAAAGCAGGCAAGGGAGCTTGTGGAGGTGTCTTTTATAAGGACATTAGTCCCATCAGGAAGCCTCCACCCTCATGACTTAGTCACCTCCAAAGGCTCCACTTCCAAATGCCATCCCCTTGGGGGTTAGGTTTCAACTTATGAATTTGAGGGGACACACAAACATCCCATCCATAGCAAGTATTTGATCTTCTTTATGGCTTTCTGCATTTTCTGAATTTTCTTCGATAAACATGTAGGTGGCTGTCATCTCTGCTGTTTACCTTGTGTTCCTAGCTCTCTAACCTCAAGGCATATAACAAGGTGTTCTTCTCTGGCCTCTTCCGTTCTGGTAGCGCCACGTGACCAATTCTGGCCAATGAGCTATGAGCACAGTGGCGTGCGTCACTCCCAGGCTGCAGCATTGAAATGCCCAGTGTGAGAACAGGGCTGCCTAGAATCGAGCCTGCCCTGCCAGCCAGGGTCTCATGTGGAGTGACCAGGACAAGAAGAGCCCCCACTTTCGGATCCAAGACGGACAGATAGCATAAAAGAGAAATAGAAGTATTCTATTTGTTTGTTTGCTTTTAAGGCCACTGAGGCTTGGGGATCGTTACCACAGCACAAGCTAGCTTACACTAATTGAAAAAACAGTGTGCTGCTTTTACATACCAAAAAACAAGGACATTCCAGAAAGGAAGACATATGAACGTGCTTATCTCAAAGACCCTTTAGGATCTTGAAAAATGTGAATGTTGTCATTACACGGGAAAAATGGCCCTTACCACAGGCCAAGTCTTCATAGACACTCATAGACTTCATACACCCGGGAATCCCTCCAGGGAGGCTGGCTTGAGAGACGGTAGAGCCCAGGGTTCAGCAGGCTCCAGCTCTAGGGTGAAACCAGATCTGGGTTCGAATCCTAACTCCACCATTTACAAGTTGTGCCATGTTGAGCCAACGATTTCATCTCTGTGGGTCTCAGCTCTCTGCAGGCATATCTGGGGATAACGGCTCTGCCTATCTGTAAGAATTGGTCAGCTTCCATGAGATATAGGATGGGTGACTGCATAACCTATTGTCCAAGCCAGAGCCAACTGAGAAGTACATGTTACACTTTTTCTAGGAGAGCAGGTATAAACAGTAAATGTCCCTAGACTACAAACCTAGACTACAGGTTCTTTAGCGTGGCTCTAAGTGGAATCCCCTGGGGGACTCTAGAAATACTTGTGCTGGTACCCCACCCCCAGAGAGCCTGATGTCATTGAACTGGGGCATTCCAGGGAATTACAAATTTTATTTTATTTATTTATTTATTTATTTATTTATTTATTTATTTTATATTACTTTACTGGTTTTTTTTTTAAGGTTTATTTATTAGAGAGAGAGAGAAACTGGGAGGAGGGGGGAGAGGGGAAGGGAGAGAAAGAGGGAAAGAATCCTATGCAGACTTTGCACTGAGCACAGAGCCTGACACTCATGAAATCACACCCTGAGCTGAATCCAAGAATGGGACGCTCAACCGACTGGGCTATCCAGGGCTCCGTGGGCATGGTGAACTTTCAAACTATCTGGGTGATTCTGAACTACGGCATGGGTGAGAACCGCTGTCTGATATAACCGCTGTGTGATATAAATGCAAGGCCAAGCATGTGATGAGAGCCGTTAGTAGTATCATCAATGGCATCATTGTTATTGTTACGACATCGTTACTGTTTCACTAGAGAGGAGCCCATGTCTAACGCTGATCCTATTATAATGATTCTGGAAACTATTGCTGTGATTAGTAATCATTCACAAAGAAAGAGAACGTCCCAAGGGCACCTGGGTGGCTCAGTGGGTTAAATCCTCTGCCTTCGGCTCAGGTCGTGATCCCAGGGTCCTGGGATCGAGCCCCACATCGGGGGTCTCTGCTCAGCGGGGAGCCTGCCTCCCCCTCTCTCTCTGCTTACCTGTGATCTCTGTCTGTCAAATAAATAAATAAAATCTTTAAAAAAAAGAGAGAGAGAGAGAGAGAGAGAGAGAAAACGTCCCAGTGGGTGACACCTTGCAAATTCCCATGAACTTGCTTTAAAACAGTTGGTCTCAACCAGGGGCAATTTTCTCTCCGAAAAAAAGATGACCACGCCTGGAGACATTTTGGGGTGTCACAACTTGAGAGGGAGGGTGCTGCTGATACATCCAGGGTACAGATTGGGGGTGCTGCTTAACATTCTATAATGCACAGGACAGTCACCCCCCACCCCCCAACACACGCACAGAACAAAGAATTATCTGGCCTGAAGTAACAGTAGGGTTAAGGGTAACAAACTCTGCTGTAGAAGTTGGGAAGGGGACAGACTTTTGAAGGAGAAGGTCATGTCAGAAGCTCAGGAACAGCCTTTGGGGTCCGGCCCTTGCCCTGCCGTGGTGTCTGCCAGCTGTGGGAGGGGAGGAAGCCCCTGGGGCCAGCCCTGGGCTGCACGCTCAGCGCCTCACTGAAACCTCCCTCTGGATCCAGATCATCGCACACCAGGTATGCACTGGAGATTGGCTTTCGACTTGGAGGAGCCATTCAAAAGTCTTGGCATCCGCCCGTGCTGAAAGTGTTTATAAGAGACTTCCTCGGGAAAGAAAGGTCATCCAGGGAAAACCAGAAACAGATTTCTTTTCTTTCTCTGGCTCACTTCCGCCCAGGCACCTCCAAGTTCACTAGCACCTGAGTCATGGAAGAGAAACATTTAGGAGAAGAGGAGAGGAAGAAGCTCTCTATGCTACAAGAAAAACTGCTTTGAGGGTCAGCCCAGGCTGTGGTCTGGGGGGGTGAGGGAGGAGCAGAATTAAAGAGGGAATAAAGGAAGGAGGGAAAAAATATGGAAAGAGGGAAGGAAGAACAAAAGAAGAGGCAGAGGAAGGGAGAATAGATAGGTGAAAGATGGATGAGTGGGCAGGTAAATGGGAAAATGTATAGACGGGTTAGTGGGTAAGTAGATGAATGGGCGGGTTCGCAGATAGGCAGATGAATGAATGGATGACTGCACAGATGGATGGATGGATGGATGGATAGGTGGGTGGGTGGAAAGGGGGTTGGGGAATGGGTAGATGGATGGATGGTTAGATGGATGGATGGAAGGGGGGATTGGTGGATGGGTGGGTGGATTGGTGGATGCATAGATGGATGGAAGGAATGAAGGGCAGATAAATGAGAGCATGGATATATAGCAGGGTAAATGGGTAGATGGGTGTGTAGGTGAGTAGATGACTATTGAATGAGTGGATAGATGGATTGATTCATCTCAATCAAAGACACTGTGTCTTTATATAAGATTGCAGATTGGTGGTTCCTTAGCTGAATATGGCAGCTGGCATGTTTTATTTGGCTCACTCAGTGTTCTTGAACAGTGTCTTTCAATCTTGGCTACACATTAGAATCAACTGAGGAACTTCAAAATCCTGCCACTCAGGTGTCAACGCCTACATCAATTATGTTATAATCTCTGGAATGACACCCCACATCACTATTTCTTTCAATCCTTACATGATTCAAATGGTGGCTTGAGAACCAGTGTAAACTTCAAAGACAATGTAATTTGGCTAGAATTATGCCTGACCAAAACCCCCATGGTGGCTCATCTCCTGTTTAGGCCAGGTCTTTCACCCACTGGAGTTACTTGCCTAGCCTTGGTGAATTCTGAGTATGTAGCAGAATTCGATGTCAAACTTGGTTTGATATCTGCTGCCTTATCAAAATGTTATGGGACTTTAATCAAGTGGCTTAACCTCTATTTCTCCATCTGCAAAATGGAGCCATGAAAGCAAAGGTAAACACCTTACAGAATGTGGCAAGGAGCGAAGGAAAGAATGCCTTGCGTATTATAAACACTTGACTAGTATGATTGCTTTTTTGAATATAATATGAATACAATACCTCCCAATTCGTAGTTACAAATGATAATCAGATACAAGAGTTACTCGTGTACTTTATGCCAGGCATTGTTCTAAGACCTCTACATTTCATACGTATTACCTCATTTAATCCTTGTGGAACCTTAATGAGTAACTACTCCCATTTCCAGGTGGAGAAAGGTTGAGTCACTTGCATTTTGGTCACACAACTAGTCCTGGTGAAGCAGTGACCTGAGCCCAGGAGGTCTGGCTGTTGTTCCCAAATATAGTGCTCTACCCTTCATGGCACTACCCAGCCTCACCACTGAGAACTCATACAGATTGCCCCTAATTTTTCCAGATGGAAAGACAGAGGCCCAGTGGGAAGGAATGACTTCCCAAAGTCTCACAGCTAGTTATGGAGGGAGACAACCATTTGTCCAACCCCAAGTCCCCAGATCTCGCTTGCTATGCTTGGTGTGGGCATCCTTTGAAGTGTACCCTGGACCATTAGGTCTTTCAGGATATTGCTGATGTTCAGAATTTCCATGAACATTCACATGCTTCTAAGAGGTGGTCCTTGGTGAGAGGTCATTTATCTCTGTATTCATCTACACCATGAATATTTATGAAGCACCGTATCGGAGCCAGGAAAGACGCTAGATGCTGGGACTCATCGTGAGGGCACCAGACACATCTCTGGCCTGAGAAGAAGTTGCCATGTTTTAGCAGATCTTAGCAGGCACTGCAATGCTGAGGTCTAGGCCACAGGGTGGGCTGCTGAAGTGCATGAAAGTCTGGGAGCATGGAGACAACCCTTCCAAGAACCCATCCTCTGTTCTCGCCCAGCTGCCCCACAATGTGATTTCCCCACTGCCCACCCTACTCTGACATGTGGCTGTCCCCATCTTGGCCTCATGGCCAATCCACTTGCAGAGGGGAAGAAAGAATTCTCCAGTATCTCCATGTTTCCTTTCTGCAGTGTATGAAGTTTCCTTTCTAAAACTGTCAAAACAGCACACAAGAAAGAGGGGAAAGCATCACCTGTTACTGAGCTACCAAACAGAACTCTGCATTCGGAGACGCTCCTGGCCAACTGTTGTTTGCAGCAGTTGCGACGGGGGAGCTAGGGAAGAGTCAGCCACGGCGGGTGTCAGAGTCTGACTTATGATGTATTTGCTGTAGATTTAGCACGTCACTCCCCTCCCCATGCCTCTGCTTTCTCACTTACAAGATGGAGCTGGTGTGCCCTTCCCACCTTGCAGACCTGTTTGATACGGGGTGAGAATTAAGTATGTATATGTATCCAGTAGCCGGTGTCTAGGAGGCATGCTCATTATGATCCCAATGACTCCCACTCTTAAAGGATTAGAGGAAAGAAGGGTCCAAGGCCTAGGTCCCCCACTTACTAACCATAGGACCCTGGGCTAAACACTTTAACCTCCCTAAACTCCCAACTCCTCACCCATATCCTGGCGAGATAAGGCCTTTGTCAAGGTCATTGTGAAAACCCAACGAGAGCCTGCTGTGCAGTACCCACTCTGAGAGTACTAGTTGTCATTAGGCTTGTTGCTAGTATTAATACTACTATTATTCTTTTAAGCAATATTTACATTAGACATTCACTCCCAGTAGAAGAACCACATGTAATTCCAATCACCACAAAGAGGAGCAGATCTAGCTTAGGGGGACCTGTAGCCCATTCAGTCGGGTGGGGGGACCTGTAAGAGAAAGCACACAAAAATGCCTGGCTGTTGCAAATTTTGTAAGAATCCATGACCCTGGGCACATTTTGTTGGATTCCCGTCTGGGAGCCCTGGGAGCCTGAGAAGAGGGTCTTACAGATGCAGACTCTTGAAGCATTCTCTTTGTTAGTTTCATGGGAAGTCTGTTTCTGACCTGGGTTTTTTGGGGGGTGCAGAGGGCATCACAGGGTTGAGGGAGAAAAGAGCCCTTTCCTTTAGAGCTTTGCCAGCCTGTTGCTAAACAGCCTGCCAAGACATCCTCACATCCGCCTGGCTGGTTTTCGCTGGTCTCAGGCAAGTGGTACCCGCCCGGCCTCCCCCTCCTCTTTATCGCCTCCCCCCCGCCTCCTTTTCCATTCCCAGAGACTTGGCTGGCTCCGAAGCTTCCAGACAGAGGAGCTAAACACGTTAGCCGACAGACTAGCAAGACACAAAAGGCGGCAGGAATCAAATAAAACCAAAACGCAGCAGTCACACAGGTCAGTCCTGTATAAATATTTATGCTGGAGGAAAAGTTGGTGCCTGAGTAATGACCTTGTGGCTGGTATTAATAGAGATAATGTGTGTCTCTAGAACATGCCGCCAGAGAGAGAAAGGGGCGGGCATGGGGTGGGGGCCGGAGCAAGAGCTGGGAGGTTATAAATCTTCATGCCAAGCTGAAGCCCTGGTTGACCTTTCTACCTTTCTCTCCCGTCCCCTCCAGCGACCCCCTCCTTCCCGCGTCTACATCTTCAAATCTATTTTCTCTCCGCCTTGGCCATCACGTCTCCACAGGGAGGCCCTCGCTCAGGCATCCGCCATCTTGGGGCTGATTCCTGTCATCCAAGTGGGTGGCTGGGTACACCGTTGGGTGTTTAATAGAGGTTCAAGTGAGCTAAATGAGCCTCACTTCTGTAGCTGGTTATAGGCCCATAAGGGACTGGTTTTATCTTTTGGTAGTTTCCCAGTCTCCTCCCTTCTCCAATCCAGCCAGGCTTGGGCCGCACTCTGTGGCAGCTGAGGGCAACCTTCCGAAGCAAATCGTACTGTGTCTCTCTCTCTTCTGCCAAAGTTCTCTCTATAGCTCCCATGGTCTTGAGATCAAAGCCAAACTCCTTAACACAGCGTGTAGGAGCCTTCCCAGCCTGGCTGCTGCGTACCTTCTCAGCTTCGTCTCCCACAACCCCCATCCCTCCCTGGCTCCCCTCCCCAGCAATACTGAATTGCTTGAATTGGCTTACAGTTCCCAAGAAGCCCTGCTTTTGTTTCAGATCCAGGCCTGTGCACTTTCTGTTCCTTCCCATGGGCATGCCTTCTCCACATTTCTTAATTGGGCTACAACTTCTGTATCCTTGAACAGTTCTGGCCACACCCCTTCCTCCAGGAAGCCTTCTCTGCATTTGATGCCCCTTTTAACCTGCTCCCACGACACCCTGTGCCTCTCCCTGTCACACCCTTTATCCTGTTGAAGAGCCAGTCATTTGCCTTGTCTCTCTCATTCCTTCAACCCTCTGACTACCCTGAGAAGGTAAGCCTGGAATGTGGCAGGCACTTGGGAAGCGTTTGTCAGTGAGTCACAGGAACGGGCCCACAGTCTCTGTCGGCTTAAAAAATGAAAGGGGCTCTGATTCCCGCACCTGGGACGCAGAAAGCAGAGGCCTTCAGATCTGGAAAAGTCCCACCTTTGTTGAAGGCACAAAAGTCCAGGGCTTTGTCCTCCCCCCATCCGCTGGGATGGACTCGCCTTCTCAAGTTTCTCAGTGTCAGGGAGGAGAGATCCGGCTGCTAGACAGCAGGGAAAGGAGAGGAAGATCAGAGTGGAGGCAGATCAGCTCTGCTCAGATGTCATCAAGGGCAGCCTTGCAGCCTGAAGATGCTGCGATCTGAATGTGAAGGTGGAGAAAAACGTGGCTTTCCAGCCACAGCCTCTTGGACCCCAGCAAGCTCTCCCGGGACAGGGAGCCACACAGTGATACCTTCCTGGAGGAGACGGGAGGCCTGAGGCCACTGTCAGGGCCTCCGAGGCAGGCCCTGATTTCAGATGTTAGTGTTTCTCTGCCCGGAACCATAATGGAAGAAGCAGCCTTTTGAACTCCTAATCTTGACAGTCCTGAGCCGTGTAAGGTCTGTGCTACAGGAGGAAAGAAGGAGCCAAGAGCTGTCCACCATTCCTGGGCACCTGACCTTCACTATGGGTTGTTCCTCCTTCATCTTTGATGTGACCCAGGAGTGTGGAAAGCATCAGCCCCACGTTCCAGTTGAGGTACCCGAGGCTGGGAAGGGCCTGGATTTGACCAGCTCATGTGACGCCACACCCAGGCTTTCCTCTATAGCCTCCTACCCCGCTGGGGAGCACCTCTGACTGTCATTTCTTAGAAGGGACTGTGTCTTTTCCTTATCCTATCTCCCATGTCCCACCCCCACAGGTAGCAAGCCGAGGGACCGTGGTATCTTCAGATACAGCCGCCATGACTGCCACTAAGATGGGATGAGAGCCCCAAGCCTGAGGCCGCTCAGTGAGTCTGGGAGGAAGGACACCTGCCAATAGTGTAAAGGGTCTCTGGAGAAGGAAGCTAAGGTAGAGAGAGATGTTGTCCAGCAGCATACCCACGACAGTGAAGAAATGAAAACAACCTAAATGCCCATCAACAGACGAGTGGATACGCAAGAAGTGGTCTTTCCACACCACGAACACGATTCCACCTGCTGATCCGCACTTCTGTGTACGATGAACCTTGAGAACATCATGACCCGCGTGGAACAAAAAGGCGGAGGAAAGGGGGCTTCGTTCTCTCTTCCTGACTGCAACACAGAGACAGCCTTCTCCTGCTCTCACCAGAACTGGTCCTCGGGCCTTCGGCGTCCATGCGAACCACACGGCCAGTGCCTGTTCTCCAACCCGCCAACTGCAGTTGGCAAGACCTCTCAGCGCCCACGACAGCGTGAGCAGATTGCTTACAGTAAGTCATACAGGGAACGGGGGATGGTCACTCGGTGTTTAACGGGTGCGGAGCTCCAGTCTGGATGATGAAAATGTTCTAGAGATGGGTGCTGGTGTGGGCTGCATGCCAATGTCAGCATCATGCCACCAAATGACACCCTCAACGATGGCAAAGGGGGGATTTTTTGTTTTAAGATAGAGAAAGAGAGAGTGTGTGAGCAGAAGGAAGGGCAGCGGGAGATAAAGAATCCCAAGCAGATTCCCCACTGAGCGCAGAGTCCCACTTGGGGCTCTATCCCATGACCCTGAGATCATGACCGGAGCTGAGATCAAGAGTCAGGGGCTCAACTGACCAAGACATCCAGGTGCCCCAAGATGGGAAATTTTATGTTGTGTGTAGGTTAGCATGATAAAAATAAATAAGTAAATAAGTAAATTAAAAAAAAGCATAAAGAGAGAGGAACAAGTGGCAAAGCAGAACAGAAGAAAGGGAAGGGCGGATGTGAGGTGGAGTTAGGCAGAAGGAAGCTGGATGAGTGCTTATTTGGGGAGGCAGCAAGGCAGGACAACCTTGAGTTCTTGAACCCTCTGTCTTCCCTTCTTCGAGACAGGACTGTCAGTATACTCCTGCCTGGAAAGCCCTCTCTAGAAGTGTGGGAGCTCTCAGCCATTTCCCCCCACCCCCGTACACCTGAGAGGAGAGTTACCACCCCACCACAAGCATCCAAACATCCGAGCTCAATTACTACTTCAAATGCCTTCACTAATTTAGGGCTCAAAGAAAGGAAAAGGTAATAAGAGTAATTTGGTGGTTTCAAAAGTGCTTTCCCCTTGAAAACAGCCCTTCTAAAGGACAAAAACCACAGCACATTTTTGCAAAATGAAATTTAGCCACCACTGGTCCTTAATGTAGATTTATTTTCCGTGTTAATAAAACTCAAAGCATCCAAGAACACATTATTAACGTGTCACAGTTGCAACTCCTGGGATGTAAGGTTTTCATTCCCCTCAGAGTTTTTGGTGGAAATTGTGCGTAATGGCCCAGCTGTCCAGTGTGGGGAACACGAGGAAGCCTAACTTCTGATTCCTTGATTAGGATTCACACAGCATCCCCCCAAAAGTCCCCACAATGCACGACATCAGCCACTGTGCCACACCCCAGTTAGGGGTTTGCTTCCCTGCAATGCTTTCTGGCACCTGGCCCAGGGAGATGTCTGATCCCAGGGACGTGGTGGGTAACGTGAGCGGCAATGACATTCAGCTCCCGCAGTACATCATCTGCACTAGTGCAACAGGCAAGGGCCTCTGCAGATGCTTAACTCACAAGGACACCTGACCCCACATAATGTGGCCTGGCATCCACTTCTGAGGGGTGGGGAGCATCTCACACCAGTCGGGTCCTCCACTCACCATGGCGCAACCCACCCAGCTCCCCTCTTACACTAGAATGCTTCTCCGCGAGGCTAGCCTGCAAAAGGCATGAGTTCACAGTTAACTTCCATCCATCTGGGGGTTCGGAAGACAGCAGGTCAACCCACGTATGTTCACTGACATTATACATGCCCCCCTTGCCCTCAGGGCTGCCAAAGATACAGAAAGCCCAACATTCTGACTGGAAAATTGCTGTCTCAGGTCCTCTCATGCCAGCGCATAGCAAAAGGGAAGGTGAGGATAAACAGAGGCTAGAAACAGAAGCAGAATCTCTTGAGGCCCAAAGCAGTTTCTCAATTCCTGACTCCTCTCCCATTCATTCTTCTCTTTTGTCTCTCTCTTCCTTCCTCCTCTTCCTCCTCCCTCCTCTTCCTCCTCTCTTTCCTGGCTCTCCTCATCCTGTCCCCCCTTGCTATATCCATTCTGTTATGTCCGATCTGCTCCATCACCCTCCGCTCTGTAACCTTTCTGTCCTTCACCAGGTTGCCTGTGTTGGCTTCTGTCTGCCCCTGGCCCCCCTCAGCCTCTGCCCTTCCCCACACTTGGTGCCATTCCTAAGGGATGACCTGATTGACTCCATCTCAAGCCTGCTCATAGGCAAACCTACTGACTGGTTGCCTTTGCCTTTGATCAGGTGCCACCTTTCATCCAAACAACAACAGCAGGGTGAACGAAGGGAGTGGGGTCATTTGATGCACACCATGGCCACCTACCGTGGGAAGACTCAGGCCAGGAGAGCTTTCCTTAGAAGGGCTTGCAGGCAGACCAGCCATGCCCCATATATATCTATTTTATAACCAAGGACTGTGTCCCAGGAAATGGAAGTGAGCTGATATGAACACGTTCTATAAGCTGTAAAATAATATGTATATAATTTATATACTATATATAATATGTATTATTCATCTGTAATAAATTTAAATTTCACATTATGTGTATAAATGTCTATTATTTAGGTGTAATAAATATATTATGTGTTACTTATATGTAATAAATATGTTATATTATTTATATGTAATGATATATTTATATTTGATATATGTAATAAATATATATTATATACCATTTGTATATAATATATATAATGTTACTTATACATAATAAATACATATAGACAATATATAACATATAAATATATTCATATATAAATAATATATAATGTATTATTTATGCATAATAAATATACTTTATTTTTATAATAAATATGACATATTTTATATAATAAATATGTACATTACATGTATATAATGTCATGATCATCCAAGGTCACCTAGCTACTTCTTAAAAGGATTTTATCCAACTTGACTCCACTACTCTCCGTCACTCATGTTTAAGGTGCTCACTTGATTCCGCCAGGAATTAAGCATGGTTTGTCTTTACCAAGTGGCCCCAGCAGGTAGAGTGACTAATCTTCAGTTCTGAGCTCTAAAAGACAAAGCTTCCAAAAGGAGAGGGAAGAGAGAGGATACTTTTTGAGCGCAGAATATGTGGCAGGCCCTTACGACAGGGTGTCTTACTTGCTCCTCAGAGCCCTGTGAGAGTGCTGTTATCAGTCCTTGTCTTAAGAGCCACACGGTTAGTAAGGAGATACATTAGGTTCCAGCCCAGGCAGTTACACTGCATCCCACTGATTTCCCCTCCCAGCCGCAGGCCTGCACAAAGGCATCTTCACTGCCTCCCTCCCGTGCTGGCTTTTGCTCCCCCCACCACCCTTCATCCTCTTGGCCCTTCCTGGGCCATCAATACTTAATGCTTTGTGCTGTCACAATCATAGCTGTGAAGGATCCAATTGTGCGGTTGATCTATAATGTAAGGTTAATGCCTAATTAGCTCCTTTAACATTTCTTTTGTGGATAATTCATGATAGGTCATTAACAAAAGCCAGGGCAAATGGAGGGGCATGTTCATCGCCATAAATCAGAGGCCTAAAAACATCATAGAAACAGGAAAATGCATGTATTTTTCAGGTCAAACAAAGAGCCAGATCTGTATAAGTCTCCTCAATTGCTCTTTTGACCTTGAGGTCAAGGGACCAAGTGCAAGACTGGAGGGATATCTGCAAATAGCAGGAATGGGCTATGCAGGGCCTATTGGGGAGGCACACCTCCTGGTCAGCTTAAGGCTCTACATCTTATTGTTCAACTTATTGTTAAAGTCCCCAGGCAGAAAAGGACCCCTTGTCTACCAGGTAGTGCATATCTACCACGTCAATAAAAACTACCATTTATAGAGCATCTATATGGGCCAAGTTGTGTGCATGTGTGTAGCCCATGTATCAGTTAGCTACTGCTGCCTGACAAACTGCCCCTAAACCCAGTGGCTTTTTATGAGTTTCTATCTTAGCTGGTTGGTGCTGCTGATGTGGGCAGAGTCCATCTGATCTCATCTGGGTCCTCTCCTGCATCTGTGTGTCTCCAGTACTGGCTAAAGGCCACTACCATCTCATGACCTCACTCACAGGTCTGGCTATCGATTGGTTGTTAGGGTAATAGGGGTGACAGGACCATATGACTCAGAGTGAGGTCAGTGTTCCAAGAGTTAGATTAGAAGCATGCAAGACCTCTTGGGGCCTAGACCTGGAAAAGGGTGTTGTCATAACTACAGCCTGTATGGGTCGTAAGTCACAAGCCTGGTTAGATTCAGGGGTGGGGGAAGTAACTCCGCCTTTTGATAGAAAGAGCAGCAAAATCACCGCAAAATGTAAAGAAAAGGTGGAGAATTGCAGTTGTTTCTGCCATTATGCTACCAACAATGCAGTTTTTCCTTAAAATAAACCATTTATGCATTCTTCCAGCAAATATTTGCTGAGCACCTACTGTGTGCCAGGCACTGTCCAAGGTGCTAAGGACACAAGCAGTGAACAAAAGCAAGGATCTATTCTCATGGAACTTAATTTTTGTGGCGAATAAGAGACAAACAGTAAACAAGTGAATAAATACATGTATAAGATACTTGGAGATGCTGTTCAAGGCTATAGTGAAAATACAAGAGAGTGACGGCCTATTAGTTTTCTAGAGGCAATTTCTGATAGACTGGTCAGGGAGGACCTCTCTGAGGGGGTGACATTTCACCTGAGATCTCAATGATGAGAAGGAATCAGCTGTGCAGGACTGGGAGCAGAACATTCTAGCAGGAAGAAGAACAAGTGCAAAGGTCCTGAGACAGGATGGTCATGAGGGATAGAAAGGAAGCCAGTGTGGCTGGTGCACAGTAACCAAGAGAAGTTCCAGATGAAGTCCAGGAGGAAAGTGCATCCTTGGAGAGAAATACAATGACTTCTGAGGAAAATAAATCTCAAAGAGGTGATGTGACTTGCCTGAAGAGGTCATAGAAATAGCTAGTGAGTGGTAGAGCTGGGATTCGAACCAGTGACCACCTGAACTCAAAGTCACACTCTATCTACTGCCCTGTCCTGCCTCTTAGGATAAATACCAAGTGGGGACTTTTTCACACAGGCAAACAAGGCCTCAACCCTCAGAGAATCTAATGAAAGAATCCCTCATGGAATCTGCTGATGGCTAAAACTCAACACTTTAGCTCAGTCTGAGCAAGGCTCACCACTGGCTGGCTGTGCCCTACACTGTTCCTCCAGCAGCTGACTGACAAGCTTGCACACCACAGAGCATTATGACAAGCTGACCTGTGGCAGCTGACCAGCTGTCTGCCCAGACGTGAGCACTGCTCATTGGTTCCATTTTTTTCGCCAGATGATTCTATTCTTCTCCCCATCTTGGGTTTTTCTTGGGGAGAGCCTACCTATCTCCTAGCCATACTCCACCAGAAATCTCTAAGACCTTCATTGTAAAAGCTTTGCCCAGAAAAACAAAAAAGACAAGATGCATAGACATCTGCTGATAAATCCTGTACAAGATCAAAAAGGCCCACCTCAAAAATGTATATTGTCCAAGCAAGGAGCTTCATTGTTTAAAATATGGTCCTTCATTTATGTCAAATATTTATGGAGCACCTACTATGTGTCGGGGACTGGTCTAGCCATGGGGACAGAGCAGTATGCTTGGCCTGCATGCTTTGCCGAAGATCAAAACGTTGAGCATGTGACGTGTCATAAAAGGGAGCAAACAGTTTCTGGCCATGGGTGTCGATGAGCAGGGAGGGCCTCTCGGTTGAGATGCTGTTCGAGTAGGAACTGGACAATGAGAAAGAGAGCCCCACAGCTACTTTCAAGAGACGCAGGAATGTGCTCAGATTCTTCTAGAACCTTGACAGACCAGTGTGGCCAAAACAGAGTGAGCGTGAGGGGAGTGACCAGAAATGAGGTTCGGGATGAGACAAAGTTCCCAGGGAGGTTCTGCGCAGAGGAGGGACCCAATGTGGCTTATGTTTTCAAAGCATCCTCTGGCTGCTGTGGTAAGCAGAGACTTGAGGGGCAGAGGCCAAGGAGAGCCGAGAGCACTTGGGAGGGAAGCTTTTGCATTTGCTCAGGTGCAAGACAACGGGGAGAAGGCAGCAAGTGGTCTGTGCCTGAGCAAGACAGGTAAATCAGCAAATCCTGCACAAGAACTAATCTGCTTGAATTGGTGGGTAGAACTACAAGAGAGGCACAGGATGCTATAAAAATGAGTAACAAATAACATTAATATAGTCTGTTTCTTTGGAGGGGACCTATATTAGTCCAGGAAGGCTGCCCAGAAGAAGTGGCATCCTGGCCGCATGTTGAAGGATGAAGCAAGTGAGTTAGATGAAGAGGAGGAGAAGGGCATCTGACACAGAAGGGAGAGCACGAGCCAGAGTCCAGGGGCAGGAAGGAGATGGGCAAGTGTGGCCATTGGGATGCTCATAGCAACACGTTCTCCCGTGACGCGCCGCCCTGTTTGCTGGCCTGTGAAATAATTAATGCTTCAGACACTTCATAGCACGAGGCCCACACTGGCTCCACGTTGCTCTTACCACTGGCTTTTTTTTTTCTTCACTCCTTTGGAAGCCGTTAAGGACGACCCAGACCTTCCCACCTAGTAAATGAATAATGAGGACGGATCCCACCGGCGCTAGGCTGGGGCGAGATTAATGATGACGGTGTGACTTTGACCTGTCCAGAGCTGAGTCCCCTTATTGGGGAGGACCCAGCAAACACGTCTTTGTCCCCGATCCCTGTCCCTGTAGATGGCCATGGTGCTTTATTGAGCTAAGCAGGTGTGGGGAGATGGCAGGATGGCCCCTCAAAGGGGAATCAAGATTAAGCACATAAGCTGGCCTTTTAAAAGCTTAGCGGGCCTTTCTGATTGGATCTCAAATGGACCACACTTGAGAAATTAAATAAACAGCATTTGTCAAGGGCTTTTGTGGGCTCCCAGCTGTATTTATTTATAGGTTGGTCTGTTATTTATGGGTGCTTGTGCTCTGTATAAAAGCTTTGTCAGAGAGAAGTGGTGGGGAGGAGGTAGAGTGCTTTAATGCTTACTGGGACACTTAAGTGTTCGCTCCAAGGAGCTCAAACAATGAGCATTTGCTGCTTTTGTCCCACAGAAGCTGGGTGCTCAAACACATCAGGATGGCCTTCCTGGAAACGCTGGACCACTGGCACTCCCCCAAATAGTCAGAGGTCTCCTCAGAGACCCATGAGGGCCAATTCCCAGAGAAAAGTTGAAAATCTGAGGTCAGTCCCATCTTTGATTCATCGTGACTTCTGACTCATCATTAGGAAGACCCAAGGATGAAATCTTGAAAAACACCAGCAAAGCCCTTGCATGAAGTAAGCAGTCAACAGACATTGCTCCTTGAGTGATGAATGACTATACGGTGTCCCTCTGTTGTCCCCATGGTTATGAAACTGAAAAATGAGGAGGACCTCAAGAGGGTACATGGGATCTCCCCAGGGGGAAAAGTTGGCAACACCCATCTAGGTCTTAACTGTTCACAGCTTGATCTTGGTATTTTTCTTCTAAGAACTCATCCAAAGGAGAATTCCAAGCATTAAGGGGAAAAAGGCAAGGAGGGAAGGAGAAGGAAGGGAGGGAGGGAGGGAGGAGGGGAGGGGAGAGGGGAAAGGAGAAATGTTCATGCAAAAAAAGACCTTTGTTGGCACGTTGTTGGGGTAGGATCAACCCTGGGGGAATGATTAACTTTGGTGTGTCCCTCCTTGGCTGACTTACTACACATTGGTTCAAGAAAACCTATGCAATAATATGGAAATGGCCATGTGAAAATACTGCAGAAAAAGGCACAAGGCAATATTACCTTTATAATATTATTAAAATCATGTGTTTTTTTAAACTATTAGAGAAAAACGCTCAAACGAAAACACACTAAAATGTTAAGAGTGGTTATGTTTGGATATGAGCACTGTGAGTCATTTTTAAAGATTTCCTCTATATTTCTGTATTTCCAAATTTTTGTGAAAATTATGTGTTAATTTGACGATTAAAAAAATCACACCCAATCAGTTCATCATTTGCTAAACAAACAGTATTCTCTCACCTTTTTTAAAGGCATCCAAGGAAAGATAATCAGATAATCCACAAGGTGTTTTTTGTTGGTACAGTTACCAAAAGTGTTGACATGTTGCTTACCTCTGTAATTGTTTTATCATCGTGGAAGTGAAAGAAACGTCGGCAAAAAAAATGGAAGTAATCAGAATTATGAATTTATCGCTGTGGTTTCTTCTCGGTGCAATAAACAAAAATACGTGTGTTCTTTTTCCCATGTGTCTCTTTCCTCTTCGCCCTTGTATATATCACCCTCCTGCTCACAAAATCCTCACACCCCTTATATTTCCAGGAACGGTGTTCTTTCTTTGTGCATTTTGCCCCTTTTCTTATGACTGAGCCCCTGGGAACTTCTTTCGTGACCATCGCTTGCCCACAGCCTCAGCCCCTTCTACATGAATGTGAAAGGATGACTGGACACGAAGCAGGGGCCACTGACTCAGAATCACATGGCCCTGGATTCCAGTCCCAGCTCTGCCACTTCCTGGCTGCACCAGCTTGAGCAAGTCATTTAATTCCCCCGTGCAGCAATTTCGGAGCCTGCTCGTGGTCAAAATATTTAAGCAAGAAGATGATAATAGGAGAGGAAGAGTCGTCAGCATAATGATTAACATAGTATGTGAGGCACTACGCTAAATGCTTTACACACAAATTATTTAAGCTTCCCCCCCATCCAAAGAAATCTTCAGATGAGAAGACAGACCAGGAAGACTTCATGACCACTCATGGAACACTCACCTTGGAGCTAGACCTTGACTTACTCCATCCTTCCAATGACTCCCTTGCTGGCCCTTTATCATATCCATTTTCTAGATAAGAACTCTGAGGCTCTTGGGGGAACAGGTGGTGGGTAATGGGGAGGGCACGTTTTGCATGGAGCACTGGGTGTTGTGCAAAAAGAATGAATACTGTTACGCTGAAAAAATAAATAAAATGGAAAAAAAAAAAAAGAACTCTGAGGCTCAAAAGGATAAAAGGCTGGACCAAGCTCACCCAGCTCATAGGTTGAGAAAGGTCTCTCATTAATGCTTCCCCCTCCCAGCCCCCCACAAGCCTCCAAGTTTATGGGCATGTGGTAGAAGCTTGGTAACTGGTGCCCCCCCCGCCCAGCCCTGCCCCACACACACGTCCTTACAATCAGGGAGCATCTTCTAATCCGGACCCTGACTGCTTCTTGCTGTCACCCAGGCCCCTGCTCTGGCCTCCCAGAGAACAGACAAGGACAAGGAAGGGCAGATCATCTCAAGTGCCCCGAGAATGACCTCAAGGAGACGAAGCAGAGTGTCTGCTGCTCACATCAGCATGGGTCCGTGGGGCCCAGCCTTTCCCAGGCCTGGGCAACCCTGGCTCCTAAAAATCACCCCACTGCCGAGCCAGGGGTCTGGTTACAGGGAAAAGCTTTGAAGCGGGAACGAGCTCAGGGGACGTGGACGTTGCTCATTTTTCTGCCACATCTCTGAAATAATGGCTACTGTCTGACCAGATGCAATCCATCTACTTCTGCCCTCTGCACACGGATGGGAAGTCATAAAAAGAAATCTAGGAGGCAGATAAAAGTTGGTGCCCAAAATCACGTCTGGGATGAAAAGTTGTTTTTACCCAGAACAAATAGAACATCATCTCCATCCTTCGAAGCGTCAGCGGGGAGGAAAGCGAGTTGTGAGGGGCAGGTGGTGTCGCAGCCTTGACCATGGGTTCACCTAGGAGCTTGCTCCCATCCCCGTGACTCTCAGAGGAGATGTTCTTATAGCAAGGGCAGAACCCTAGCAAGCCGGGCTATTTGGGGAGAAAAGGAAAGTGGGGAGCCAGAGACACATCTGTGAGTCATTTGAGTTGAAATGAGCACATTCTGTGGGCATGGAGGGTGGAGGAGGGGTTGGGGCAGTTGGTTCCCATTAAGCTTGGTAGCTCGAAAATTCCCTGCGTGCGGATGCGCGCCGGCCTCAGCCCTGTCCAGGGGGCCACAGCGTCGCAGCCCCTGGTGCAGCCTGAGAACATCCCTCCTCCGCTGGCCACTGACGCAGGGGACCCCAGTGTCTCCCCCAGGGCCTGGAGAGGGAGAATTAGCCAGGAGGCCTCGGGACACCGGGTCCTCCCATCCGCCCCATTTTCCAAGACCCCTAATTAGGTATTTACATGACAGGCCAATTACGGCCCTGAAAGAGTGGTTACAGGCCATGGGGTAATTAGTGACATTTTTAAAATACATTTTTGACCGCACAAAACCATGTTTACACAATGTTAAGAACTGGCTTCAGACCACAGGAGTGAAAAGAACTTTGCAAAGGCAGAACAAAACCTTGCCCATGGCGTCTGAAGGGCAGTCGCGTTCTCTCTGATGCTCAGGCTACGGGTGAGGCCTGATCTGTGCTGGGGCTGATGGCAGTTTTCCTGACTCCCGGAATCCAAGGACCCCACTGCCTACCTGGGAGCTGGGCACACACGATGTATCACACACCGGTCTCTTGACCGGAGGAGCCCAGAGTTCTAACGTATGGCTGTCCTCGTCCAGGCATACAGTCAGTAATTCATTCAATTACCCTGTGTGCGCAGGTGCGGAATAAAAAGAGCCTTTTGAGGACCTCCCTGTTCTGGATGATCTTGGGAGTCTTACCGTTCTTAGCTTCTCCCTGCAACCGTGTCTACCTTCAGGGACTGTGCCAAGAGCTGCTGGGGCTCTGAGAACCTGGAGTGAGGTGCTGATCTGGATCCTTCCTAAGTTCACAGTCTTTCAGTGGCTTTGGCGGTATTATCTTCAATTCATTCATGTGTTCATTCATTCATTCCCTTGTTTACAAACAACCCAAGTTCCTACTCCGTAACATAATAAGGCTGAGTCCACGGAGGATGCCAAAATAGACAGACAAGGTCTGGTCCCTGCCCTGGGTTCAGAGAAAGACTCATGGGTCCATGATGTCAGCAGAGTGTGTGAGTCCTAAGCTGGGGAAACCTGAGGAGAGAACTAAGCTCTGCCTGGGAGGCAGCGCAGCATGGGGCCGAGTCCTAAAGAGCAATTAGTAGGTAGACAGGCAAAGACCAGGGTATGGATAACCAGTCCCTGGGCAGAGCATGAGCAAATGTGCAGAGGCAAGAAAGGGCAAGGTGCATGGAGGAACCCGGTAAGAATGGCAAGAGATGAGTTGGGAAGGTGAGCGGATCCAGGCCGTGGGGAGAGACGGGCAGTAGCTGCCTCCTACAGGGGATGGGAAGGCCCAGCGCTGGGCTATAAAGTGGTATGAAAGAGGGAGTGTCTGGGCAAGGTGAAGAGGTCCAATAACAACTAGGGATGGCCACACCGGGAGTACAGACAGAACTCCACGAGAGGCAAGGTCTGGAGCCATGGACAAGAGCCCAGATGGAGACAGGGAGAAGGGGAGGCTCAGGGAGGCTCAAATCCCTGCCATTTAACAAGCCTGAGAATTTATAAGCCACTGGTTGCTTTTGCCCTCAGTTTTTTCATCTGTAAAATGGGGAGCTCACCACCTACTACACAGATCTGTAATTATGGTAGTGGTCGTTATAATACCCTATTAATTTAGTATTATTATCGAGGTTAACTATGATCACTGACATTTGGGGGTCCTATTCATCCCATTCTAAGCAATTTATGTGTATTACTCATGGAATCCGTATAGAACCTCTATGAGGTTATTATATGTGACTGAGCTCCAGTTTTCCAGATGAGAAAGGTGAGCCCCAGAAAGGATAAGTAACTTGGACACAGTTACTTTACATAACATACATGAGGACACAGACCGAAACTTCAGTTCCATCTAACTCCATATCCCTCATAATGCACCATTCAAATCCTCCCATGAGACTCAAGTCCCCAAACCCATCCGACACACATACAGAGCGTCGCGTGTCATCTGCTGTTAGTCTGTGTCTCTGACTAGACCGCTGCGCATCCACCTCTAGAGCAAACCCCAGCTTTTCCCCAGGACACCAGCCAATCCCTGGCCTGAAATACTTCCCCCACTCCTTCCCGTCCATGGAAACTCTGCATTCTGGAAGGTCCCATTCAAAGGCCATCTCCTGCAAGGAAAGTCCCCAGGGTCCCCAGGTCCCTCCTCAGGAGGGACCTGCATTCAGCACTCCCTGTATTTGCTTTCTTTTGAGTGTTTTATGTGCCATATTTTATTTCCCTTCGTGGATTATCCCTCCCTGCTGTCTTCCATGGAGTAATCCCTCCTGAGCTACCAGCTGACGAGTCACAGGTGTTACGTGCTCGTTGTCCCAGCTACCAGAAATAAGTCTGCAAACCAGATAGGCAAGGTTCCCATCCTCAGGAAAGAGACCATGTCACGCACAAGTAACATGTAAGGACATTTCACATAGCGAGCATAAAAAGGAGGAGAATGAATTCCATACAATAAAGTGTGACTAGGGTGGGAGGGACTTCCTTAAAGGAAGGCCTATCAGAGATGGTGGTGGATGAGAAGAAGCCTCAAAAAATCAGAAGAGTCAGCTGTGGGAAGCCCTTGAGAAAGGGAGTGCCAGGCAGAGGGAAACAGCAGCTGCAAAGGCCCTGAGGTAGGAATGGATAGGATACAGGCAAGGCAAGGAAAAATGGCCATCATGCCTGTAGCATGGTGAACCCAAGAGAAGTGGGAGATGAAGTCTAAGAGGTGGTTGCGGGCTGAGGCATGTAAGGCCCTAGGGGGCACCTGAGCTTATTCTAAGTAGAGCTGGGTCCACCGATCCTTCCCCTTTGAGGAGCTCAGGAACCCAACGGTGGACAGTTGCAGGAACATACCAGCCCTATCTCTTGGGAGCATCACCAAGCCTCTTCCCATCCTGTATCAATTAGTTCACTGACTCCACCGCTCCTGACTTCAAAGGGGGGGAAATGGCAGAGAATTTACAAAGGACAATAAACCCAGTCCGTGGCAGGCTGCTAGCCCGTAAACTTTTACCGGCTCCTCAACTCACTCCCTGCCTCACCACCAAAGCACTGCCTTTATCCACAGCCAGCACAATAAAAAAAATTTTTTTTATGGAATTCCACACCACCTGGGAGGAAAATCCTGGAAATAACATTTGGCCCAGTGAAGCCATCTAATGGGGAACGACGGAGGAGGCCATTGCCTGGGATGCACAGTTACAAGGTATACCCTACCACAATGCCCAAGCTGGAGTGCCCATCCCCGGTGTGAACCTGGGGCAAGTCACGGCCCCTTCGGGAAGGGGCAGAGTCCCCTGCCGGAAGTGGTGACTGTGGGTCATCTACTAGGGTTCCTCCATTCTCCATGCCCAGAGGTCCGTAAGTACTTCTCAAGGATTTCCCACAGATGCGCCGGGTAAGAGTGGCCACTGGCGCACGTGGCAGAAACCATTCTCCTGCTCGGCAGGCAGCTTTATGAACTGGCATGACTGTGGAAGACAGTCTACTGTTATCAAGAACATTAAAAAAAAAAAAAAAGCACACACCCTGGGATCCAGGAAATGGTCACATCAAAACAGAAAGGTGGACATCTCAACCAGCAATTCTCAACTGGGAGCAATTTTGCTCCACCCAAAATATAGTTATGCCAGGGGGAGGGGGCGGCTGCTGGCACCTAGTGGGTGGAGGCCAGAGTTGCAGATCACCACCCTACAGTGCACGGGCTGGGCCCCCGTACCAGCCCCCACAACAGAGAATCATCTGCCTCCAAATGTCCAGAGCACAAAAGTGGAGAAACCCTGTTTTAGACCAAAGGATTTTCACCCAGTGAATTTTTATTTTCCGTCAGGAGACATAAAATAAAATTTTAGAAGCTGAAAACAATGAAACAATACCAAAATGCAAAATACGAGGGAATGAGTTAAGGATTCAAGGCAATCAGGAAAAGGCCAACAGTCTCGTGGTCAAGGGCTCAAAGACAAACTGCTGCCTGCATTCAAACTTGCCTCGACCACTTATGACATGAGTGACCCTGGGCAGGTCTCTTTAGCTTCCTGGGTCTCAGTTTATTTACCTGAAAAATGGGGATACGAATTGTCACTCCTCCATGGGACTGTTGGGGGACTCAGCATCCCGTGGGGAGAACCTGGGTGTGGAGGGTTTCAGTTCATTCCAGGTCCTGTGTGCCTTTGGGTCTGCAAGGCGGGGGAAGAGTGCCAAAGAGCATGCATGGTACCAGCTGCCTACCATTCTAGAGTCGGCCGGGATATCTAACTAGAATTTCATGGTGGGAGCCTTAGTTAGGGGCTTGATTCCAAATGTCCTGGGGTATCTTAGTATACAGCATACTTACAGAGTGGTTGATCTTATGTTTTATTGTCCCATTCCAACCCCACCACAATCCCCTGTGTAGATTTAAGCATCAGTCTGATTTCACAGAAAAAGACACTGAGGATCAGAGAGGTCAGTAAGTTGCCAGAGGCCACTTGCTGATAAGGCGGTGGTGCATGTAAGATCCCACACCAGGTCTGTCTGATATCAGAACTCAGGGCCACCGCTGCCCTGGGTGGCATTCCCGAAAGGCTTTACATTACACGGGCTCGCACAAGGCATTACTTATTGGTGAGAGTTTTCCATAAACACAAACACGGGGGAACAACTTGCCCCAGGTTCCCAGATGCCCTCTCGGTTTTAGCACATACGGGAAAACTTTTCAATCCCAGGCCAATGGGGATGGTCGGCTACCCTCCAAAGGGTCAGGTGTGTGTTTCTGCTTCCCTCGGGACACCCAGGCCAGGTGAAAATTCAGTCTTCTAAGGCTTAGAGACTTTTCGAAGGCATAGGGAGAGAGGCAGCTCTGGCAGGTAGGTCAGAAAACATGGTTTTGCCACAAATTTGCTGCTTAAACGCTTCTCTCATCCCCTGAAAGCAGGTGGGATTGGCTTGAGTTTCTCCCAAAGTTATCCATCGATTATCCCGATGTCAAGCTTCTATCCGTCCATCCATAATATAGGGTTGTGGTTGGCCTCCTGGGCCTACAAACCCACTTTGTCACTCCAGCTGTGTGACCTTGGGTAAATCACCCACCTCCCTGTGCCTCGGTTTCCTTATCTGTAAAATGCGGGCAATAATGGGAATCAATTGCACACGCCAAGCGAGGTATTTATAATGAGGCTTTGGCATACCAGAAGTGCTCAGTAAATATTGGCTAATATTAAGGCTCATTTGGGAAGGCATTCATTTCACTCAGTAAATATTAACGGAACACAGTATACTGGACACGAAAATCCTCATGGCTCCGCCTCTCTCACAGGAAAAAGCCCAGATTCCAAATCCAAATGAACTAACAACCAACTCCTTGCCTTCTGAAGTTGGGATTAAAGAGAGAGAGAGAGGCAAAGAAAGACGGAGAAGCTGTGCCCTCTCGAACACACCAGCCAAAACATACATCCCGCTCTTATGGCCATAAATCCAGCACTGGGTGAGGGCTCTTCCCAGCTGGCGTGGAGAGCACTGGGGGCGCCGGACAGCCCTCCCTGCACCACTCCTGTAATTACCCACTGGGAAATCATCTGGCCAGCCCGCTGCCTTCAACTACGTCTCAGCTCAGCACGCAGGGAACAGCATAAGCAAAAAGGCTTCCCTCCTTCGTCCCGCGAGCCTCCCAGCCTCCGGCCGAGCCAACCTCAGAAGGCCCCCGCCAACAAGGCTCCCGTGGGAGTAAACTGCCTTGCCGAGCTGAGAGTGCCAATGCCTTAAATTGTTTTATGTTTTTTGTCTCTGTGAATTAGAAGCTGTTAAGAGAAGGCTGCTCAAGGAAACCAAGATCAAAATATATTCGGTTACAGATGGAGGGGAGAGGTTTCTCGTTGCATTTTTGTTGTTGTTGCTGTTTCCTAAGAGACGGAGCGTGAACTGTTTTTGTTTTCCTTTTTGAAGTCTCTGCTCCATTTGGAACTGGGTCTTGGAGCCTAAAGGGTGTCAGGAGCACAGCCTCCTGGGTGTGGGGGAGACGTCCCCTCTATAAACATCCCTGCTCAGGCAGCAGAGTTGGCCCAGGATCTCTCTCACACACATGGTCAAGGGCAACGCTTGGAAGCAGAGAAGATCTCCCGCCGGTGGCACCCTGCCCCTGTGCCACCAACGCTTGCTCTACAGCCTTCTCACTCCCCTAGGCCCTGCCAAAGCACATGAATTCTGAAGTTAGCACCTCAAGTACAAATCCTGCATCTGCCCCTCACTGCCTGGGCGAATGCTGTGCCTCAATTTTCTCATCTGCAAAATGGGGAGATTATGAGTACAACCCTTACTGCGAGACAGACTGGATGGTTTGAGCCGCTTCCCTCGCCGGCTCCCACAAAGAGGAAGACCATTCAGTGGTTTTGAAAGGGTTCTGCTCTCTAGGGGTTCTGTGTACCTGGAAAGAGAGACAGGAATCACCTGGGGAAGATAACTGGAAGACCTGTAAGTTTGCACCAGGCAATGACAAACCGCAAAGGAACGGAAATGTCACTAGTCGCTCATAGAGAGAAACATAGTCAATATCAAAGACTGGCCTTTATTCTAAGATTCTGTTCTTTCTATACGGACTGTTTTGCGAAGATTCCCTCTTTCTCCCCTTTTCTGCATGGAACAGTGTGGGAGGGGGACTTTCCGATGCTGCATCTGAAAAGGGGAGGGAAATGCTGCCGCCCCAAAGGAGGATGGGAAAGGGGAGGGACAAAAGGGACAAGAGGTTAGGCGATCCACATGGCACCGAGCTGGAGTGGGGTGGGGAGGAAGAACGCTGGAAGTCTGGACTTACTCTTCTTTAAGCAGAGCTCATCTCAGGACTGAAATATTGAGTCACAGTTTTGATCAAGGTGTGCATTTACGAACTGATGGCTCCTGAAGACAGTGATGGGTTTTTTTCTATTTGTTTGTTTGGGGGGGAATCGTTGTTTTTATTTTTTATTAACATATAATGTATTATTTGCTTTAGGGGTACAGGGCTGTGATTTGTCAGTCTTATAGAATTCCCAGCGCTCACCATGGCACATACCTGCCAGTGCCCATCCCCCAGCCACTCCATCCCCCCACCCCCTCCCCTCCAGCAGCCCTCAATTTGTTTCCTGAGATTAAGAGTCTCTTATGGCTCGTCTCCCTCTCTGGTTTTGTCTTGTTTCATTTTTCCCTCCCTTCCCCTATGATCCTCTGTCTTGTTTCTCAGATTCCTCATATCAGGGAGATCATATGATAATTATCTTTCTCTGATTGACTTATTTCACTCAGCATAATACCCTCTAGTTCCATCCATGTTGCTGTAAATGGCAAATTTTTTTTTGAGCAGACAATGATGTTTAAAATATTACTTAATTTGGCAAAAGACACAGTTGGCAACCCGATGCCAATCTCCCAGTGAGTTTTAGAATCACACCGTTTGTGACATTCCAAGGTTGACGAAGCATTGCTTGGACATGTGAAGTTGATTTTTCTCCAAGCATTGTTCCTTTTATTCTGGGTATGAGGGGGTCTCTTCCTGAAAGAAAATAGGCAGATAAGCCACCTTCTGAATTTCATTAAAATAAACAATCTCTTAGTAATTTTTTAAAAGCTGATTATTGACTTATGAAAGTCTATATGATGCCAGATTTGGGGATAATGGGAATGGAAATGAACAGTTAATGTTTGGGAGTAACTTCCACAGGGCAGGCACAGGCTAATGCACTTTGTGCCTTACTTAGGGGGCAGGAAAGAAGGTAACGAGTCTTTTCATAGAGGGGAAATTGCGATTGGTGGAATGGGGAGGGAAGAGAGGAAGGAATCAAGAATGAGTCCCAGATTTTTGTCCTAAACTACCGGATTCACTGTAGGGCATTCCTTCAGCTAAGGGAGGTTACGTAAGGGGAAAATAGAGGGCTGCCACTTTAGACCAGCAGGGCTCCCAGTGACTCAGAGAAAGCTAAGCCCCAACGGCCAAAAACTAGGATTTCAACTCCAGTAGAGACACAAAATGAGAGACTTGGATTTTAACATCAACTGTTTAGAGAGTCCCAGGGAATACAGAACCCTGTGTGGAGCCGCGCCCACCATCTCATTACCCTCCATGGCTGGTCCACCCTCAAGGGGTTCCTACAGAAACAGAAACCACCCTGCGGAGGAGTTACTCTTACCGTCTAGTCATGTGACTCTCCGTAGACAACCTTGAAAATAACAGGAACTGTAACCAATAGCTGTGCAGGACCTATGGCTTCCCAAGCAGCTTTACATACTAGATCCCATTTTTGTAACTGGATTCTTTGGGTTGCAAATGACAGGGAGCGGATTCAAATGAGCTTAAACAAAAATGGAATGCGTTGGGGTGGTGTGTGTGCTCCGTTCGTACAGGAAGCAGAAGCCAAGACGGAATTGGGCAGTGACGAGATCTACTAGGGAGGTATATGTGAAGGTCAAAAGACTAGAGCAGGGAGAGCCTTCAGACCCTGACACTCTGGTCTGGCAGCCGGAAGAAGAGAGAGGGAAGGAAACATGACTGGGTGGAAAGAACCTCAGATGGTAGGGTAGTTCCAATCAAGCTTCAGAGCTTGAGACCAATGGAAGCCCCAGAGTGAAGAGAAACGGCCCTGTTCTGGGACCCCCACCAAGCTTAGTGATTGGCTGGAGCAGCCCAAGGGGCCGGGTGGCTTCCCAGTGAACACTGGCAGATTCTAAGTTGCAAATATTTGAGGCTTCTAACCATGAGACTCACGGTGGGGAGACCTGAGTGGCACACCCCCATGGTGCCTCAGGTAACCAAGAAAGAAGCGTTAGGCATAGCTGAATCCAAAGTTCTATTAGAATATGTCCTTAGACTCCTCTCTCTTTCTGTCTCTGTCTGTCATTCTGTCTAACTCCCATATCTTCGTTCTTCCCCACTGACTTCACATTTCTTATGGGCCTAATTGACATAAAAACCAAAGATGGCTCTCAACAATACAAGGCTTAGATTATTCCCAGAGAAGCTCGTAATTTCTAAAGGAGAGAAACCCACTGCCTCCCAGCATCGCCCCTGATCTCAGCAAAAGACTCACGTATTCACCCTGAATCAATCCGCCACATCCAAGGGGATGCGCATGCCCTAAACAGCCAGGCCGAATAGGGAAGGACTCTTTGAAGTCTTTTATGAGATTAATATACTGTAAAACTTATAAGTTTTAAAAGAATATGATATGAAAAATGTCGATGTGTTGTAATACACTGTGGGATAGAGTGACTTCTGCACATAAATGTGTTTGCGCTTCTATTTTTATACGTATCGCGTGGTCTGATGGTTTGAGAAATAAAAATAAAACCAGAAATCACTGGTAATTTCCACCCCCAGGTATTAACCTCCCAAAAGACATACAAAGCCAAGATTTTAGTGTAAAATATTTTTAAACTGTGTTTTGTAGTTTGATTTAATGAAACGTGGAAAGAGTGGTTTTCATTTGGGGTCACCTGAAGAACCCATTTTAATATGCTTTTGGGGAAGTCCATTTTCTAAAGTGATGCAGTATTGCTACAACAGTGTGCAAATGTCTTTTTGGTAATAAAAGTTGTCTTACTTACCTCTAAAAAAAAATCTCTGGAAAACATTCAGTATTTTGAAAGCTCTTCCCAACATGGGGCAAAGAAGAAACGTCCAGAAGACTGGATCATCAAGAAAAGTAATAGACATCTACCATCACCTTCGAGGCAAGTGGGAAATCAGGGGAAAAGGTAAATTCTTCATCTGGGCAGGAACACACACAGCAGGCTGGGAGAGCACCATTTCCTTTTGTGGACCACCAGATGAAGAAGGTTGGTTTGGCCACAATTACCAAGGCTCACTTTTCTAGGGCACCGGCTTAGATGTAAGGGGAACAATAAAATTCTCAAACCAATGTCGGTGGAAAAATCTCAGGAATCCCAAATCTAAACTTCAGCAGTGGTAACTGCCATTTGCAAATGACATATTTTCCCAATTAAAGGCGTGGGCTGTGGAATTCTCACCCCACCCAGCTCTGCTACCTTCTTACTGCACGGTCCAAGAGGAGGATGTGCTTGCTCCTTCACGTCAAAATGAAAAGGGGAGAGGGAGTTTTGATTTTATAATAAGGTCATCATAAGAATTTGTTGAGACCATGAAGGCACCCAGCACAGTGCCTGGAACAACTTCGGTGTTTGATATTTTTAAAGCTCAAAGAGCCCATGCATTCAGCTAACGTTGGCTTTCTGCCCTCTGACACCAGGCAGCCATGCCAGTAAGCTTGAAAAAGCCTTTTGCTTCATAATCCAATAATCCCATGGAGTCCTAGGAGGGGAAGGGAACAGGTTCCAAGCCCAGCAGGCTATTTTTGGAGATGAAACATCATCCCATTATTTGCAGGGGAAAAAGGGGATGGGGCAGAGAGTGGTTCTTCATGTTAACCTATGCCTACAGTTAATAGCGCCTTGGGGAAGGTTCCATTAGGCAGAGAGAGATGTTTCAACATCCTAGAACACAAAGCACCTTTACAATTGTCCTTGATTTATTACACCTCCAAAGCTGTCTTCTGACTCCAACCACAATCTGTTTAGGTCCGCCCAAGTTTCTGCTCACGTAGATTCAAGGGCATGGCCACCGTCCTGTGCGGATGGAGGGTACCGGGGACTCTCAGGTTCCCTGTTTTTAGCTTGGCCCCACTTTTGAGGCCCAGGGGATACTCTAAATTCCTTCGGCGTTTATGTCTTGATTCTTTTAGAATCTCACTTGGCTAATCTAGATATTGTTTTAGGGCAACAATTTCAAAAAGGAAAACAAGGATATAAAGAGAGTTCATCTTCAAAGATCACGGTCCGTGCCCCAGCTTGCTGACAGGAGGCAGTGAAGCATGGGCCTTCTCTGGTCTGATGAAATAAAGCCAACGGTGAAGAAGTGCTCCCTTAGTAAGTCTGGGTGGGAGGAACCCACCTTTGACCCAGGCAGATGGGAAGTCAGTGCCACATCTCAACTTTCCATACAGAGCCGCACAAACACCTGGCTGCTCAGCCCAATGTCACGGTCACACTGGGTCCTGGATTGAAGAGTCGGCACCACTTCCAAGAAAAGGTTAGGTCGAAACAGCAATCTCTAAGCTTGGAGCATGGAAACACATAATCAGAATAATTCTTACAATTATGGAGTGATTGATATGTGTTAGACTATGGACCTCCTTTAATCCAAGCAGATTAAATAAGGAAACTGAAACTCCAAACACAGAAGCAAAAGGGCCCAGGAGCTCCACTCCTAGCTGCGCTCCCAACAGAAGTGACAGCACAGGTCATGAGAAACAAGCACAGAAATGTTCCTAACACGTTTATTGACGATAGCCAAACCCCCAGAATGGTGGAGATGCGCATCAAGAGAACGGGTGAGGATGCGGTGTTACGTTCACACAATGGAATACCTGGTCGAAATAAGAAATGAACTGTTGCCACACACACAACAACCCCGATGGAACTCACAGGTATCACAGGGAGTGAAATGAGACACACACAGGAGAGTCTCTTCCGTATGATCCTGTGTATGTGAATTTCAAGGACCGACAAAATTCGCCAATGGAAGATGGAAGTCAGAATAATGATCATTTCTTGGTGTGAGCATATAGATCCGGAAGCTGCATGAGGGAAGACTGAGGAATGCTATCTCCTGGTGTAGGTGGTGATTACACACACACACAGATGTGACATATATATATATATATATAACGTATGTATCTACCCATAATCACCGAACACTAACGCACTGTAAGCACTCTACTTTTCCTGTTGTACCTCTGTAAATTTGCCAAGAATGAAGGGAGGGGGAGGGGAGGAAGCAAAAGGACCTGCCCAAATTCCCACAGCTAGTGAACAGCGGGAATGGAATTTGACCTCAGATCTACCTGGATCCAGAGCACGCCCTAACTACTAGCCTAGCCTGCCTCATAGCCGGGTTCGTGTTAACTATTGAATAAACACTTGCTGATGGATGGGTGTCTGTTTATGGAAACGCAGCCGCATTAGCTCACTGGCATTCAAGATTTAGATCCTGGTGAATTCCCTCTGACCTCTCCTATTATCCCCTTCAATGTCTCTCGTGGTTCTCGATGAGGAAAATTTAGCTCCAGTGAGGCTATAATGAACTTCCACAGCAGGCTGAAGCTTCGTGGTGAATCTGGCCTCCTGTTCTTGGGCCATCATCAAGGGAATGTGGACAAGAAGAACAAAGACACGTATTGATCCTTGTTCATTATTTAAATGCATATGGCGGCAGGCAGCTCTGCTCAATAAAACCCTGACAGAGACGCCTCAGGCCTGAGTGATGGACCCGGCAACACCCACAGGCTCCTCAAGGGGCCTGAGACTCAGTTTCTCCAATGAAAAAAATGGGAGTGTTGGTAGACCCATTCCATCAAACCAGATGGCTGGGGAGGCTGTCCGGGTTTTATTTCCAATGTTTGACAGGTACTTGGGTGCATCTGTATTTGTGGAGTGAGAAAGTATTCAGTCATTTTTCTCCTGCTCAGTTTAATTTAAAAACAGAGTATCCACTAGAATTTCAGCCTGTTCGTAGAAGTAGCATTGAGGGCAGAATTCCAACCCCAGAGGCAGACTTTCGTATTCATCTTCATTCTGCTGTCAACACGGTGAGGTTGGGCAAATGCTTTGTCTCTAAATCCCAGTTTCCATTTCTGAAACTGGAGAGAATATTCACATACCACCCAAGGGCTGTTGTGACATGAAGTGAGTTCTAATGCCCATCACAGGGCTTGATACAAACTGCTCTTTCAATAGGTAAGTTGTCCTTCTAGTGCCAGTGATGACTAGATAATGCTGACAGTGATGACCATGACAGCTGATATTATACACATGAGTCCCCTTTTAGCACTGCAACTAACCAGGTAAAAGAAAGAGCCATCTTTGAGATTTATATTTAAGTAAAAATCAACCCTAACACACTTACAATGTGTTACAAAGAATCTTTCTGATTCTTTGCTTTTCCAACCTACTCACACATAACCAAGCTTGGGCTCTCCCTCCATTATCCCCCCCATGTTACGCTGGGACTTGACCCTCATTATTGGCGTGACACCCAGCTGAGGAGGTAGCTGCCGGGGTGAGGGCGGGGCATCTATTGTCTCAGGCCTCTGAGCCCCAAACCTCCCCAAAGTAGCTGAGCAGGTGAAATACTGAGGGTCCCAGCTTCATCCTCATTTTGAAGAAGTTTAGAGAAGGAGAAGGTGGTTCATCGAAGCAAGGACAAGATGTCTGCAGCATCTTCCAGCCTGGAGGAATTTGGGGGCACTTCCTAGACAGAGGCCAGACAACTCTTCAAATTCTGGGGGTTCAATGTCTAGAGTGCCCAAATCTTCAGGGACATCCCCCTGGATATCACTATCCCATACGTCAGGATTCTAGATCTTCCCAACCAAGACCCTGGCATTATCGGAAAAGATTTGCCATCGCTAAGCACTTAACCCTTTCTAGGGCTCTGCAACTCTATCAGACTCTCAGTCTGATTTCCATGTGTTCTCGCAAACACTGTAGGAAATACAGGTCTCCTTGCAAGGTGGTAAAAGGGCTCTTAGCTCTCACACATAGCCTTCAACTGTTTGTTACTGGCCATCAGCTTCTTCTTATTCCTTTTCAGAGAACCAAGGTAACTCGGCAATAACCAGCCAACTCCACAGTCCTAGAAAGCACTGCGCCTCCATATCTTTCAAATCTCCAAACCGTTACTCTGGCAATGATGTCCCCTCCACTGGTATGTTTTCCTTGGTCACCACATGTGAAATCTTCAGCGACGGGGCTGCCGCCTTGCATCAGGGACTGTCAGTGACCCTCATCGCACTTGAGAGGAAGTCCTCTTTGTCAACCAGGCTGTGAGGGGGGCCAATCCCAAATCCCCTTCTTTCCCTCTGCTTTCTTGGATCACTCTTGGTATCAACTGTGTTCGTTTGGGTTCCCCCAAAACATAGACGCTATGATAAGTGTAGACCTGCTAGAGATTCGCCGGGGAACTGTCTGAACAATGAAGGAGAGGGAGCAGGAAAAAGCAGGGAGATTCTTCAGACCATGATGTAGGTCCAACACCCACGGAAAAAGAGAACAAAGGAAGCAGAATGAGGGAGGAAGGGTCTCGGACTGCAGCTCAGTTCCGGAATATTTTGGCCAGGCCAATGACAAGTCCTCGAACCAAAGGCGCCTAGTAGAGGAGATGCACATCCCACAGGAATAGCCCTTCTTCGCTTTCCCTTGAAAGGGCTGTTACTGGCTGAGACAATCCCACGGAAGCATGAGCTCCATGCAGACATGGTGCTGGACTCAGAAGGAAGGCAGCTGGGACCTTCGGTCCATAATATGTCCTATAGTGGGAGAGCTGAGTGGTGCATTTTCAAAGCCTCCCAGACCGATAAACCCCAACTAACCTGGAATGCCTACTAAATGTATCAAAATGTACTATACTGAAGATACAATGATGACTGAGACACACACGGTTTCTGTTCTTGAAATCTAATGAGAAATATTAACATACATACACGTAATATGCAGAAATAGATGTTATACATGTAATATTAAATCAGGATATAATTTAATATAATGATTTATATTATGTTATATATATAATATATATAATATATTATATATATTATAATTATATTTATAAATATATATTTATTTATAAGTTTTAAATATTTTAAATAATTTTTAAAATTTAAAATCAAAAAATTTTAAATAAATAAATATTTATTTATAAATATATATATAAATTATAATTATATATAAATATATTATATTAATATATTATAATATTATTAATATTAATATATGATATAATTATAGTATATATTATTTATATATAATTATATATAGATATATATTATAATTATATTTATAATTATACTATATAACTATATTATATATTAATATATAGTAATATAATCATATATAATATATATACACATACATATGTACGTATATATTATATATAATATAATCATATAGAATATATGATTATATTACTATATATTAATATATAGTAATAATATTATATATTATATATATTATATATAATATTATATATTATATTATATATATTTGTTTATTTATATTTATTTACTTATTTATTGGTATCAGCTGTGTTCATTTGGGTCCCCCCAAATGATACCAATAAATAAATATTATTACATTTATTTATTTATTTTTATTTATATATAAATATATATTTATATTTATATAATATATATATTTATATAATATATATTATATATAAATATGTATATAATATATAATTATTTATCAAGTATAAATGTATTGTCCTATATGAAATAATGTATTTTATATACATATATTAAAATATAATTGCAAGCCAAGATAAGCATTCAAAGGGAAAAGAATAAAATTTCATGGATATAGAGAACAAAGTCATCTGCCACAGGACATGGGGTCAAGGGACATTTCCCCAGAGCGGTGATCCTTACACTGATGTCAGAATGACGAGTAAGTTACCTAGGTACATGGGAGAGGAGGGAGAGAAAATTCTAGAAAGATGGAACAGCATTGTGGGAGGAGAAGGGCACCTTCAAGGAAAAGAACCCACAACGGCTGCAGCCCAGGATGCAAGGGGGGGAGGCGTGTTAAGTCACAAAGCTAGGGACATAGACAGGACAAGCCCGTGTAGCATAAACACTATGAAGGATCTTCATTTTTGTCCTAAGCACCATGGAAACGCATTGATGGCTCAAGATGTCATTAGAGCTTTAAAAAGACAGCTGTGCCTACAGAGCAGGGAGAGTCCCAGAATGGGGCACCATGAACACGAAGCTAAACTGTAGGCCAGGCAGGTGGTAAATGATGGTAACTGGGACTAAGGTGGTGGCGGGAGACAAAAAGAATGAGATTCCAGAATGTGTCTTCCACTAAGGAAAGGACCCCAGGAAACAAACAAACTGGGAGGATAGGGCTTGAAGGTGATGACTTCAGTCCTCAAAGTGTTATGGTTCTGCTGCCTTTGAGATACCCACGTGGAGATGGGCAGGGGCATCTGGTTCTCTTCCCTGGAGCTCAATGCAGCTGCCTGGGATACAGATGGAAATTTGAGAACCACTAGTACAGAAATGGCATTGAACCCACAGAAGTGAATGAAGTCACCTTGTGAGCAAACAGGGGGACTCAGCCCAGAGGACCTCCACTATCAAAAGGCTGGGTTGAGGAGGAGGACAAGGCAGGGGGATAGAGGAGAGTGGCCGGAGAGGTAGGGTAATTCAGGAGATTAGTGGGAAATTCTGAAATTATTCAAACCAAGTAAGGAGCTGTATCAAGAGGGGAGTGTATTTGTTTGTGTCACATGCAGCTGACAGGTCACATCGCCAGAGAAAGAAGGCATCCATTGGATGGGCCCGTATCAGAAGCATGCCCACTGGACTCAGCAGCATCATGGAGGAGTTCAAGGACAGTATGGAGATGGGTGTGGACGGACACGGGTGATGTAAGTCAGACTGGAGAGAGTTAAGAGTGAGAGGGGAGAAAATACAGACAATGAATCTAGAAAACTCTACCCGAAAATTGCCATTGAAAGTGACACCCATCCTTCAGTTGTCTGGTCTGAGGAAGTGTGTATTATGTTTCTATTCTCCCATATGTAGTTCTGAAAAAGAAAAGAAGTAAGGCTCTCCATACATCTTTCTATCTAACCTTGAGGCTTGAACTTCATTTGCTGATGATTTCAGATCTAACATACATACACACATTCACTCACACACACACATGCATGAGCACATACACATTTTAAGATGCTTATATACAAGCCCATAATTCTTCCTGGACATCAAATGGCTCTTTACAGGCTCCATTTGGATGACCTAAGTATACTACAAATTAAACAGAAATATAAGGATTAAATTTCCCTCGAAGTACCACAGCTTTGAGGAAAAACAAGAAGGAAGAAAGAAATGCCTGGATGATCATTCTGTGGTTTTTCCTTTCCTTTATGATTCCAAAACTTTACAAATACAGTCTTAAATAGCCTGTCAGACCCGTATGACATCAGCCACCACATCCCACCGACGCCTCCCCCTGAAGTGTCTTCTCCAGGCTGTCCTCTGTGGGCAAGAAGGAAGTGGGATGACAAATCCATGTTCTCATGTTTTAATGAGTGGAAGCAGAGCCTTGCAGACTAGCTGAATTCTTAGAGGAAAGAATTCAGACACAACACTCTTTGTTTTCATCTGAGAGCCGTGTATTCATGATGAATGGGGAGTGACCGAGACTGAAAAGGACAGTAGGATCTCGTAGTTCCCTAGCTCCTTTGCGTGACACCATGGTAATGGACAGCTGTTGTTTTAGCTTGGTCTGTAACAGCTTGCCCCTTCAGTGGGAATGAGCCTCTCCCCTCAGTCCATGTGATTAAAGACCCTCGTCTCTGCGGTACATATGGGAAGCAGACACTGCCAAGCAAAGCAGCACATCTCGATAGATGTCGGTTCAGAGACGGGCAAGTGACAATGGACAGGCAGTCAGAGAAGTAACTCTAGGTCTTTTCTTGGGTCTACTGGAAAAAGAGGAGCTCCCTTTCTGGTGTACTTCAAGCCGAGAGAGTCATCTATAAACCTGGCAATGTTGGAATGCCTGGGTGGCTCAGTCGGTTGGGTGTCTGCCTTTGGCTCGGGTCATGATCCCAGGGTTCTGGGACTGAGTCCCACATGGGGCTCCCTGCTCAGTGGGGAGCCTGCTTCTCCCTCTGCCGCTCCCCCCGCTCATGCTCTCTCTCTGACAAATAAATAAATAAAATCTTTAAAAACAATAAACCTGGCAATATCGGTGCCATCTGGTCAGGTTAATATGAAGGGCAAACCTGCCTGCAAACAGAGCCCACGCAAAGGGAAGCAGAAACAAAGAGTAAACAGTATACAACCAAGCTTCTGATCCATCATCTGAGCCCTCGGATGCAGACACACCTAAATGCAAGTCTGTCACCTGATTTTTTTTTTCCCCAGTAACTGAAGCCTACAAATTCCTTTTCACCTTATCCTACTGAGTCAGGATTCTGTTGTCTTTGACTGAGAGTCCTGATTGACCCAGCCCTTTCTCAGGTGCCCACAATATGATGAGATACCTAGTATTTGTGGAAACCATGTCTGTCTTCCCTGTGCCCGTGGATTAACTACAACAGGGATGGATGTTTGCATCTGGGCCATGACTCATGCACAGAATGCCTTTGCCAAGAGCAGATATTCAGAGTGCCATCCTACACGCGACCTGATCCATCCCCGTGCTATACAGATTGATAAATATCTAGCATGTCACCTAGATGATCACATCAATACCACAAACCCAAGCTGGGGTGGACCAAAGACAGAGGCCACAAAGCACATTTGTACAGACAACCAAGATGAGACTGGAGAGACCCCTCCAAGCTACACCTGGGTTTGAAGACAGGACTCATGTTCCAAGGCTCTTTGCATCTCCCTGTGTTTTACACGGAATGTTAAGATACAATATATTCTCCTCTTATTACTTATCAGAAACGGAGCGAAGGGATTTACACGCATCGAACCCTCACAACAAACCACAGGAGGTCGGTTTCAACACCTCTTCATTTTGCATATAGGGAAGCTGACACTCAGTGGGTGTAAGTTCGTTTCACCAGGAAGTAGTGAAAACGGGATTTGAACTCAGATCTGCCTTCTCACAAAAAAAAAATGTATGGCTTCTATCCTTAAGAATCTAGTTGCAGAGACAGGATGGCCGATCCTTTGTTAATCAAAGCATAGCTGAAGACACAAAGTAGGGTCTGTCCCTTGTCAAAGCAGCGTTCTTCACTGATATGGTCCCTCAGGCCATGGCTCTGCACACATGGGCTCCAAGAAATCACATTCCCACGGACATGGCATGCGAAACACAGCCAAGCCCATACGAGTGCCCAGAGTGAATCTGTTCCACTCTGTTACCAGATGACATCAGCAACCAAGCCACAAAAACCTAGAAATTAATTCCTATGTTAATCACATACCCCAAAATACCTACTGTCAAGTTTGAGGCCTGGGAGCATCTCACCCCCCAAAAAACATCATTTCCAGGGTCTACAGTAAATATGCCTGAAACATTAGATACATTTCTGAAATTGAAAAACTTCATAGAGGGGTGCCTGGGTGGTTCAGTGGGTTAAAACCTCTGCCTTCGGCTCAGGTCATGATCCCAGGGTCCTGGGATCGAGCCCCACGTCAGGATATCTGCTCTTCAGGGAGCCTGCTTCCTGCTCTTTCTCTCTGCCTGCCTCTCTGCCTACTTGTGGTCTCTGTCTGTCAGATAAATAAATAATTTAAAAAAAAAAAGAAAAGAAAAAAAGAAAAAGAAAGACCTCATAGATCATGATTAGGGTGAAATCCCTAGTTTTTCAAGATCCACAAACCCCCCCCCCCCGGAATCCTGGATTTTATTTCAATTTTCTGAGATATCTAAAACTCCGTTTCCTGGTCCAGGCTGTAAGTCAGTCTCTGCTCTTACACGTTCTGTTCAGGAGGGTGATAAACGCAAAACCCCCAGGTGCGCCTAATGCCATATTTTAAATACATCTCCAAAAAGTTGGATGATGACCAGACCTTCTCCCATTCTGGTTCAAGAAGCCTGTGTTTACTTAACTGATACATAATAAGCCCATTTGCTTTTACCTTTAACCTCTTAAAACGCTCTGTGGTTTTCGTAGATTTCCTTTTCACATGTGCTGTGATACCCGCTTCCATTTTCATTATATATGAAAGCTGTGTACTTTCCATCAAGCCCCAGGTTGTTGTTTGTGTTTTTTTTTTTTTCCAGTAAGAATCCATTTCAGATTATTTCAAAGCTAAGCAGAATCTCTCTCCAAAAGCTAAGGAAGTTTCTTACCCTCCCCCCACTCTCTTTTCTTTATCTGGATCTGTATGATGGGATTGTTGTAAAATGTGATAGAGGTGTGAGCCTCTGCAATATTTGTTCGAAGAACAAAGATCTTCAGTGGTTTGGTTTCTAGTGGCCACCACCATATCAGTCAAGGTAGGATGGATTTTGCTGCAGTAACAAACAAGCCCCAGTTTCAGGGCCTTAAAACAGTAAAACTCAGTTTCTCCTGCACAGTCTATTTTTATCACAGGTTGGCTAAGGACTCGACTCTGTCCCTTGTATCTTCACTCTGGTACCAGGCTGACGAAACAACCAACATTGTGGGTTACCAGCCTCACGAGTTACCATGGCAGAGAGAAAGACAGATGTGGTAAATTGCATATTGGCTTTAAAACTTCTACCCCGGGGCCCCTGGGCGACTCAGTTGATTAAGCGTTCAACTCCTGATTGTGGCTCAGGTCATGATCTTAGTGTCGTGGGACTGAGCCTGACATTGGGCTCCATACTCAGGGCGGAGTCTGTTTGTCCCTCTCTCTCCCCCTGCTTTATCTCTCTCTCTCTCTGTCTCTTAAATAAATAGATAAATAAAATCTTTAAAAATAATAATAAATAAAATAAAACTTCCACCCAGAAGTGACACATTATTTCTACTTATATTTTGTGGCCAAAGTAAGTCATCGGGCCATGGCTACTCCTAACTCCAAGCAGCAGGAAAATGCAAAAGCCTCCCAAATCAAGGTCAAGAAAAAAGGAGCATCTAGGGAACCCCCACTATCACCACACCACGCCATCTGGGAGGAAGCTGTGCATGAGAACAATGACTATAACTCATCTTACTATATGCCCGTTATCAGTTTAGACATTTTATATGTATTGTCTCATTTAATCTTCAGGACAACCCTTTGAGATTGGTAACTTCACCCCACTGCACTTTCAAGATGAAGACACTGAGCAAGAGGAGACATGAGTCATTTGCCCAAGGTCAGCTACTTAGTAAAAGACCGTGCTGAGACTTGAATGCCTGCAGGTAGCCTGGCTGCAGATCCTGTGCTCCCAGCAGTTCCACAATGCCTCCCACAGCTGCTGTGGCTACTCTGACTCATACCACTCACTGAGCACTGTTTTCCTTGTCCCAAACTTTCATGACTCCTGTGGGGGATTCCTGAAAACATAAAAGCAAGACTCCCTCCCTGATGTAGAGATCATACACTCTCTGGTTAGATGGACACTTAGAAATGACCAAGAAAATGAAAAGACAACTTACAGAATGGGAGAAAATATTGGCAAACCACTTAGTGGATAAGGGAATATCCAAAGTATACAAGGAACTCCACAACTTAGTAGCAAAAATAAAAATTAATTAGTTAATTAATAACAAAGACCCTAATTACAGAATGGACCAGAATAGACATTTTTTTCCCAAAGGAGACATACAAATGACTGATAGATATATGAAAAGGTGCTCCACATCCCTCATCATTGGGGAAAGGCAAACCAAAACCATAGTGGGATATCACCTCACACCTGTTAGGATGGCTCTTATCAAGAAACAGAGGACAACACGAGCTGGTGAGGATGTGGGAAAAAGAGAACCTTGGGGAGCCATTGGTAGGAATGCAAACTGGTGCAGCCACCATGGGAAACAGTATGGAGGTCCCTCAAAAATATAAAAATTGAACTGCCCTACGATCCAACAATCCTACTTCTGGGTATATAATGGAAGAAAGTGAAATCACTTTCCCAAAGAGATATCCGATTCCTGTATTCATCATAGCATTAGTAACAATGGCCAAGACATGGAAACAACATAAACGCATACCAACAGATGAATGGATAAAGAAAATGTGGTGTGTACATAAAATAAAAGATTACTCAGCCTGAAAAAGGAGGAAAATCCTGCCATTTGCAATCACATGGATGAACCTGGAAAGCATTCAAAGTAGAATAAGCCAAAGACAACTACTGCATGATCTCACTTATATGTGGAATCTTAAAAATTTTTTTAAATTAAAAATATTTGAACTCCGTCACCTAATAGTAAAATTTACAAGTCTTAGTGACAAAGAGAAAATCCTGAAAGCAGCCCGAGAAAAGAAATCAGTAACATACAATGGTAAAAATATTAGATTGGCGGCAGACTTATCCACAGAGACCTGGCAGGCCAGAAAGAGCTGGCATGATATATTCAGAGCACTCAACGAGAAAAACATGCAGCCAAGAATACTCTATCCAGCTAGGCTATCATTGAAAATAGAAGGAGAGATCAAAAGCTTCCAGGACAAACAAAAACTGAAAGAATTTGCAAACACCAAACCAGCTCTCCAGGAAATATTGAAAGGGGTCCTCTAAGCAAAGAGAGAGCCTAAAAGTAGTAGATCAGAAAGGTACAGAGACAATATACAGTAACAGTCACCTTACAGGCTAATAATGGCACTAAATTCATATCTCTCAATAGTTACCCTGAATGTTAATGGGCTAAATGCCCCAATCAAAAGACACAGGGTATCAGAATGGATAAAAAAACAAAACCCATCAGTATGTTGCCTACAAGAAACTCATTTTAGACGCGAAGACACCTCCAGATTTAAAGTGAGGGGGTGGAAAACAATTTACCATGCTAATGGGCATCAGAAGAAAGCTGGGGTGGCAATCCTTATATCAGATCAATTAGATTTTAAGCCAAAGACTATAATAAGAGATGAGGAAGGACACTATATCCTACTCAAAGGGTCTGTCCAACAAGAAGATCTAACCATTTTAAATATCTATGCCCCTAACGTGGGAGCAGCCAACTATATCAACCAATTAATAACAAAATCAAAGAAACACATCAATAATAATACAATAATAGTAGGGGACTTTAACACTCCCCTCACTGAAATGGACAGATCATCCAAGCAAAAGATCAACAAGGAAATAAAGGCCTTAAATGACACACTGGACCAGATGGACATCACAGATATATTCAGAACATTTCATCCCAAAGCAACAGAATACACATTCTTCTCTAGTGCACATGGAACCTTCTCCAGAATAGATCACATCCTGGGTCACAAATCAGGTCTCAACCGGTATCAAAAGATTAGGATTATTCCCTGCATATTTTCAGACCACAATGCTCTGAAGCTAGAACTCAATCACAAGACGAAAGCTGGAAAGAACCCAAATACATGGAGACTAAACAGCATCCTTCTAAAGAATGAATGGGTCAACCAGGAAATTAAAGAAGAATTGAAAAAATTCATGGAAACAAATGATAATGAAAACACAACAGTTCAAAATCTGTGGGACACAGCAAAGGCAGTCCTGAGAGGAAAATATATAGCAGTACAAGCCTTTCTCAAGAAACAAGAAAGGTCTCAAGTACACAACCTAACCCTACGCGTAAAGGAGCTGGAGAAAGAACAAGAAAGAAACCCTAAACCCAGCAGGAGAAGAGAAATCATAAAGATCAGAGCAGAAATCAATGAAATAGAAACCAAAAAAACAATAGAAAAAATCAATGAAACTAGGAGCTGGTTCTTTGAAAGAATCAATAGGATTGATAAACCCCTGGCCAGACTCATCAAAAAGAAAAGAGAAAGGACCCAAATCAATAAAATCATGAATGAAAGAGGAGAGATCACAACTAACACCAAAGAAATACAGACAATTATAAGAACATACTATGAGCAACTCTACGCCAACAAATTGGCCAATCTGGAAGAAATGGATGCATTCCTAGAGACATATAAACTACCACAACTGAACCAGGAAGAAATAGAAAACCTGAACAGGCCCATAACCAGTAAGGAGATTGAAACAGTCATCAAAAATCTCCAAACAAACAAAAGCCCAGGGCCAGACGGCTTCCCAGGGGAATTCTACCAAACATTTAAAGAAGAACTCATTCCTATTCTCCTGAAACTGTTCCAAAAAATAGAAATGGAAGGAAAACTTCCAAACTCATTCTATGAGGCCAGCATCACCTTGACCCCAAAACCAGACAAGGATCCCACCAAAAAAGAGAACTACAGACCAATATCCTTGATGAACACAGACGCAAAAATTCTCGCCAAAATACTAGCCAATAGGATTCAACAGTACATTAAAAGGATTATTCACCACGATCAAGTGGGATTTATTCCAGGGCTGCAGGGTTGGTTCAACATCCGCAAATCAATCAATGTGATAGAACACATTAATAAAAGAAAGAACAAGAACCATATGATACTCTCAATAGATGCTGAAAAAGCATTTGACAAAGTACAGCATCCCTTCCTGATCAAAACTCTTCAAAGTGTAGGGATAGAGGGCACATACCTCAATATTATCAAAGCCATCTATGAAAAACCCACCGCAAATATCATTCTCAATGGAGAAAAACTGAAAGCTTTTCCATTAAGGTCAGGAACACGGCAGGGATGTCCATTATCACCACTGCTATTCAACATAGTATTAGAAGTCCTAGCCTCAGCAATCAGACAACAAAAAGAAATTAAAGGCATCCAAATTGGTAAAGAAGAAGTCAAACTATCACTCTTCGCAGATGATATGATACTATATGTGGAAAACCCAAAAGACTCCACTCCAAAACTGCTAGAACTTGTACAGGAATTCAGTAAAGTGTCAGGATATAAAATCAATGCACAGAAATCAGTTGCATTTCTGTACACCAACAACAAGACTGAAGAAAGAGAAATTAAGGAGTCAATCCCATTCACAATTGTACCCAAAACTATAAGATACCTAGGAATAAACCTAACCAAAGAGACTAAGAATCCATACACAGAAAATTATAAAGTACTCATGAAAGAAATTGAGGAAGACACAAAAAAATGGAAAAATGTTCCATGCTCCTGGATTGGAAGAATAAATATTGTGAAAATGTCTATGCTACCTAAAGCAATCTACACATTTAATGCAATCCCTATCAAAATACCATCCATTTTTTTCAAAGAAATGGAACAAATAATCCTAAAATTTATATGGAACCAGAAAAGACCTCGAATAGCCAAAGGAATATTGAAGAACAAAGCCAAAGTTGGTGGCATCACAATTCCGGACTTCAAGCTCTATTACAAAGCTGTCATCATCAAGACAGCATGGTACTGGCACAAAAACAGACACATAGACCAGTGGAACAGAATAGAGAGCCCAGAAATCGACCCTCAACTCTATGGTCAACTAATCTTCGACAAAGCAGGAAAGAATGTCCAATGGAAAAAAGACAGCCTCTTCAATAAATGGTGCTGGGAAAATTGGACAGCCACATGCAGAAAAATGAAATTGGACCACTTCCTTACACCACACACGAAAATAGACTCCAAATGGATGAAGGACCTCAATGTGAGAAAGGAATCCATCAAAATCCTTGAGGAGAACGCAGGCAGCAACCTCTTCGACCTCAGCCGCAGCAACATCTTCCTAGGAACAACGGCAAAGGCAAGGGAAGCAAGGGCGAAAATGAACTATTGGGATTTCATCAAGATCAAAAGCTTTTGCACAGCAAAGGAAACAGTTAACAAAACCAAAAGACAGCTGACAGAATGGGAGAAGATATTTGCAAACGACATATCAGATAAAGGGCTAGTATCCAAAATCTATAAGGAACTTAGCAAACTCAACACCCAAAGAACAAACAATCCAATCAAGAAATGGGCAGAGGACATGAACAGACATTTCTGCAAAGAAGACATCCAGATGGCCAACAGACACATGAAAAAGTGCTCCACGTCACTCGGCATCAGGGAAATACAAATCAAAACCACAATGAGATATCACCTCACACCAGTCAGAATGGCTAAAATTAACAAGTCAGGAAATGACAGATGCTGGAGAGGATGTGGAGAAAGGGGAACCCTCCTCCACTGTTGGTGGGAATGCAAGCTGGTGCAACCACTCTGGAAAACAGCATGGAGGTTCCTCAAAATGTTGAAAATAGAACTACCCTATGACCCAGCAATTGCACTACTGGGTATTTACCCTAAAGATACAAACATAGTGATCCGAAGGGGCACGTGTACCCGAATGTTTATAGCAGCAATGTCTACAATAGCCAGACTATGGAAAGAACCTAGATGTCCATCAACAGATGAATGGATCAAGAAGATGTGGTATATATACACAATGGAATACTATGCAGCCATCAAAAGAAATGAAATCTTGCCATTTGCGACGACGTGGATGGAACTAGAGCGTATCATGCTTAGTGAAATAAGTCAATCGGAGAAAGACAACTATCATATGATCTCCCTGATATGAGGACATGGAGAAGCAACATGGGGGGGTAGGGGGATAGGAGAAGAATAAATGAAACAAGATGGGATTGGGAGGGAGACAAACCATAAATGACTCTTAATCTCACAAAACAAACTGGGGGTTGCTGGGGGGAGGTGGGATTGGGAGAGGGGGAGCGGGCTATGGACATTGGGGAGGGGAGGCGAACCATAAGAGACTATGGACTCTGAAAAACAACCTGAGGGTTTTGAAGGGTCAGGGGTGGGAGGTTGGGGGAACAGGTGGTGGGTGATGGGGAGGGCACGTTTTGCATGGAGCACTGGGTGTTGTGCAAAAAGAATGAATACTGTTACGCTGAAAAAAATAAATAAATAGAAAGGAAAAAAAAAAAAAAAAATATTTGAACTCATATTGGGTAGAACAGTGGTTGGCAGGGGTTGGGATTGGGGAAATAGGGAGACATTCGTTAAAATGTACAAACTTTCAGTTATGAGATGAATCAGGTCTGATGAGGCTCTAACATACAACATGGTGAGTACAGTTGATAATGCTCTGTTGTATAACTGAAACAGCTAAGAGAGTAGAACATAAGCATTCTCATAAAAAACAAAAAAGTAAATATATGAGGTGTATGAGGTGATGAATGTGTTCATTAACTCGGTGGTGGGGATCCTTTCACGATGTGTCCATGTATCAAATCATCACCTGGTATGCTTTAAATATATTACAGTTTTGTCAGTTATATTGCAACCATGCATCATTTCTAAGTCTGAATTTTTATACCCATCTCTCTTGGCTAAAGTAAGAAAATAACCTATCTCCACCAGCCACCCAGATGGCAAGTCAGAAACTTAAGAATTATTGTTGGTACCTCCCTCTTCCTTACCCCTACACCTGCCACCCTCCCCTATACCAAGTGTTGCATTCTCCCTCATCTCTGTTTTCTACATCCATTCACTTCTTCCCAACCTCACACCTACTTAGTTCAAGCCATCATACTTTTCTGCCCAGACCATTCCAATGGCCGCTCTTTGCATCTGGCCTCCCAGCTTCCACATTCATCCCTGTCTATTCCCCACCCTCTAGTCCTATGTGATCACACCTGACCATGTCACCCCATTAGTGTGACTATGTGATAAATGTCTGCCCAAAGCCCTAGATCCAACAGTGTCTAAAGCCAGACACCCTTACCAGTTTCAGTTAGTTTTTAGACTCTTAAAATCAATTCATCTGGCTTATACTTACCTCTTCCCCTACTACTGCGGACAACCCTGGTTATCTGTGTACCCTAATTGGCTTATCCAATGCTCAGCACAGATTAGATACTCGGCATGTTTGCAAAAAGGAATTGATCTGCATGATATTCAGATCCCTGTTCTAGATGAAACAGGGCACTGAAAGGGAAAGTACTAGGCTCTGTCCTTGAAAAACCCACAATATGTCACCACTCTAAGACACCAACGTCAAACCTAACGGTTGACAACAAAGTTATGTCTACAGTCCTCTTCTTCATCAAGTGGTTCTTAAGGACATTTTAGGGAGTTTTTCTCACTCTCTAAAATGTGGTTTTGTTTACTTACTTCCCAACCCCCAGGAAGGGCTCTCATCTCCTGGGCCTCATTCATTTTCAAGTCCATCCCTAGGAAAAAAAAAAAATGTGCATGTAGAAAAATCCTATAACTACCAGATCTGATTTTCATTAGAACTTTTCCTCTCTGACATCATTGCAAAGTTCTTTATGAATGGCAGCCAATAAGGCCCCAATGTATGTCTCTGATAGAGAATCTGCTAGTGTGTGTGTGTGTGTGTGTGTGTGTACAAATGTGTGTTTGAGTGAGTGTGTTAAGGAACGTGTACAGCATGTGTGTGTTTCTGTACACATGTGGGTGTATGTGAATGAGCAGTATATAAGTGACTGTGTATTGGATAGATGGATGTGTGGTGTGTGTGTGTCAGTATTGTATGTACGTAGTAAGTAGGAGGCTATGAGTGTAAGGGTGCATGAACATCTACGTGTACACGTGAGTGAACGTGGGTGTGTGCATGTGCATGTAAGTCAGCAAGAGCCTTAGGAGCTGGGGTGGTATTTGAAAAGATGGACTAAGTGCCAGGCAAGAAGGGAAGGAAAAGACCCAGAGAGGGAAACACTGTGGAGTGAGGATGAGCGTAAAGTCACAAGAGGTCCCGTCACAGGGACCAGAGATAGAGGGAGGCCTGGGCTCTACAGGCAGGAAGAGCTTGTGTGGGAAAACAGAGGCATGAGCAGTTGAGGCTGTCATCATCCTCAGAGAATGAACCCACAGAGCTGTGCCTCATTGTGTCCCCAGCAAATCACTGAAGAGAGAACAATTTGATGTATGAAGCTCAGACCAGGACATTTACTTTGGATGGAAGATCCTAGAAATTTTGTGGGGAAAAGTGGACCTGAAGTGGCGGTGGACAGGGTCTCCCAGGGCAGACCCCTACCTTTGTTAGAACAGAATGATGGAAGACAGGGACTCCAGAGCTGGGCTTCATGGGTTTGAATCTCAGCTCTGCTGCATCATTGTGGGTAAATTAACCAATTTTTCCCTGCCTCAGTTTCCTCACCTGCAAAATGGAGACTATGGTGGAATTTGTCTCCTAGGGCTATTCCTGATGATGGTTAGATGGGTGAGCTTATGCAAAGAGCTTAGAATAATGTCTGGCTATTTTTTCTAAAGATTTATTTATTTGAGAGAAAGATTGAGAGCACACATGAGTAGGGGAGGGGGAGAGGGAGAGAGAACCTTAAGCAGACTCTGCACTGAGCGGAAGCCCACCATGGAGCTTGATCTCACAAACCTGATCCAAAACCAAGAGTCAGACACTTACCAGACTGAGCCATCCAGGCGTCCCTAATACCTGCCTATTTAATGTTCTTTTCTCATTGTCATCTCTGTCACCATCATCCCAGCATTAAGCAGAAGGTGGCTATAAATGTGACAGGCATCTTATCTCTGCTGAATGAATGAATGATAGAGCAGCTCTGGGTGACACCCAGGCTGCTGGTGCGCATACCACACTTTGAGTAACAGGGTGCTTTAGTATCTACTTATTTGAGAATTTAGAAAATGTAGTTATTCTTATGCCATACAAACACAGATATACATGGAGTGGAATGCAAAGTTCACACGTATTTTTAAAAACCGAGCCCAAGGTTTTGAAGACAAACAGAAAACAGCACCCTCGGGTCCACCTGAGATTCTTGTCACACTTTGCTGATATCCATGGGAACCCTTGAGAAGAAAAGTTTGAGAACACCTGCCTACCCAATATCTCAATCCTGGGACATGCCACAGTGAGACAACCCGGAGGCAGTCTTAGAAACTGGTAAACCAGTCCATACGGTATTTCCGGGTTACCAGGAAGAACTTTCTTCCCCCCAAACATCTTTCAACCCCAGGTTCCTGCAGGGCTAAAAGGTGCAGCAGAGGGGACATGGGCTTTGGACCACCCAGCCTCTGCCCTGCCCCTGTATATTGCCAAATACTCCCTGGTAGGATTGCCTGACTGCCCATGACCTCTCCTGACTTGGTTCCTCGGCCTTCTCTTCAGTCCTCTGAACATTGCTAATAAACCTACTACTGTCCGGACCAAGCCAGAGTTGGATCTTCTGAGCTCCCAAGCTATACAGTCTAATCAATATTGTTGTTTTGGGCAAACACAATGATTCCCCATAAATAAAACAAAAGAAAAGGAAAACAAGGAAGCGAACATTACAAACAACCTAGTTACCTCTTCTGTTTTTATTTTTTTTGCTTTTATTTATTTATTTGACAGAGAGTGAGAGAGATCATTAGTAGGCAGAGAGGCAGGCAGAGAGAGAGAGGGAAGCAGGCCCCCTTCTGAGCAGAGAGCCCAATGTGGGGCATGATCCCAGGACCCTGAGATCATGACCTGGGCCGAAGGCAGAGTTTTAACCCACTGAGCCACCCAGGCACCCCCAACCTAGTTACTTCTAACAATACAAGATCAGTTTGATGAATTATGGGATAGTCATGAAATAGAATATTATATAGCCATGAAAATTAATGCAGAAATCATGCAAACATAACGTCAAATTCAAGACCCTATCCCCAGAAGAGCACACATTACATGATAGTATTTGCATACGGTGGGAAAGACGTGAAAGTAATCTATGATGTTGAAAGCAGGATGCACCATTCTTGTTGGCATGGTCAAGAATGGGAGAGGGGCTAGAATGTTGTTTCTTGATCTGGGTGTTGTTTCCAAGGATGCAAACATTTTGTGAAAATTCACTGGATTCTGCTTTAGGATATGTGTCTTTCTTCTGCATGTACATTATAGTCCAATATAAAAATTTAATGATTAAAAAAGTAGTTTTAAAATTTGCCTTCATAGATCCCAGAAAACCACGTGGAATTCCTCAAAAAGCAGCACATTGGTGCAGAGGAGACCCTGAGCGGGAGGGTAGGGGCCAAGCGAATAAGATTACAGGCTTCCAAACCTAATGCATCTGGAGCAAGCTCATTTACAACTCTTCTACATATTAGGGAAGCATGGAGGGGTTCACCAGGACACTCAACTGTATCTATAACTGTATCTGTAATGCAGTGTTGAAGTATCTAAGAGAGGGGGTTAGAGAGAGAACAGATACCAAGCTCTTTAGGAGCTGAGACCTCCCTGGCTGGGACCAGATCTTATCCATATCCAGAATCTAGCAGAGGGCTGGATTAGCAGTCCGTGCTAAGCAGTGTTTTCTGAGTGTCTCAGAAAATTAACATGGTAAAAACAGATTCTTGGAAATACTGAGCTCCTAGATCAACAGTTGCCTGAACCCCTCCTGTCCCCCAGTGTCAGGCTTTCAGTTACATTGCATGCCCTTTTGTGTGAAATCCAGTTTCATTTGGGTCTGCTAACACCTGAACCTGAAAGATTACAAATCTTAATCTCTTTGTGCCTCAGTGTCCTCACATGTGGTCCTGGTATGAATATATGGAGAACATGAACTGTTAAAGCATAGACTTTGGAGGCCAGAGACCTAGACCCAAAGCTGTGCTCCATCTCTAGCTGGCTGCAAGACCTTGGACGAGGGAGACACTTCATTGCTCTGAGCCTCAGTTTGCTCATCTATAGAATGGGGACAGTGTCCATCTGCTGAAGTTGTGGGACATGTTAAATGACATAAAGTTGGCAAAACTCTTCACACAGAATCTATCCCACAATAGTACTCACACAGATCATCACGCATTATTATTATTATTATTATTATTATTATTATTAGAACAAAATAAACTGATTTACAGAAACCAGAGCAGAGCACAGCCAAAGGGAGGTAAGATTGTTCTGGAAAACAAACAAAGGAGAGAAGCTGTGCCCAAGTGGAAACAGCAGGCTTTGAGACAAACACAAACACTGCTGTTGAAAGGAAGACAGAGGCGGAACGAGAGAGAGGATGAGTATTTTCAAGCTTTAAATGAACTGTTTTTCCCCTGACTCGGTTCAGACAGAAAAGTGCAGTCAGATATAATTGAGGGCTGACAAAGAGCAAAATATTTTTTCCGGTAAATACACTCATCTCTCCAAACTCACTTGAAACATTTTCTGCTTTCTAAAGAAGCTCTTATGAACTCGAAGCCACAAAGAATCACCTGGTGAGTGGCTGTTCCAAGAGGCAGCTTGGCGCTTCCAAGAAAGGGCCGCCCGGCCCTGAAGAGTGCACACCCAGGGCCCCGGGCTGGGCATCGGGGAAGGTGGGTGGCCTCAGAGGGGCCTCGTACCCACTGCCACTTGAGTCATAGGTGGGGCTCCCCCAACCATGGAAGGCAGTGGGGAGTGGAGGGGTGGGGGTGGACTGAGGCCTCCCTCCCAATGAGAGGGAGGTTGGCTTGCCCTGTCTTTTTCACTGTTCGGTGCACAATGTCCAGGCAGTCATGAGGCCTGGACAGTGTGAAGGTCTAGGTCAGCACTCTCCAATAGAAGAACAATACAAACCACATTCGTAGTTGGCCATTTTCTAAGAGCTGCATTAAAAAAACAAAGAAGGAAGGAAGGAAGAAGGAAGGGAGGGAGGGCATCCTTTTGATCCGTTTAGCCTCACGGGGGAAGGTGAGAAGCCACCATTTCGGAAAGCCCAGCCCTAGACAGACGATGCCAGGTGGGCCAGCAGCCACGAGGGCTTACATTTCATTTTCCTGTGAGTCCTAAAAAGTCTAAGTTTCAGAGGGAGTGGTACCTTCCAGAAAATGGAGCAGGGGTGCCTCGCTCATCTACAGCGCTCTCTGGCCTGTACTGCGGGGGGGGGGGGGGGGGGGTCTCTCTCTCTGTGTCACATGCACTCTCTTGTTCATTCTGTCTCTGTGCTGCTTCTCTGTCTTTGCCTTCCTCTCTTTTTTGTTTCTCTCCATCTCGCTGCTCTACCTCTGCCTGCCTGTCCTTATCGTTGTCGAGCTATCTCTGTCTCTCTTAAAATGCACCTTTTTCTTCTTCCCAAAGCCACAAAAGCGAGCCCAGCTCAGGGGTGGAAAACAAGGAGGTAGGGGAGATCCTACCTAGATGAGCTGGTGGGAGAAACTTGTCTGAAAGCAAGTGATCTGCGGAGGTGCCTGCAGGATGATGGGAGTAGTCGTGAGAAGCCACCTCTCCCATGGGTGGGATAAGACTGTTCCAGGCTGAGGGAACAGAATGTGCAAAGGCAGAAGCCATTGATTAGGTCCTCCTTTCCAGTTTCATGACACCACCTCCCCTAAGCCCATCCGGCAAATCCTTTCAATGAACTTTTCATAATGAGTACGTCCCTGAAGGTTTCCATGACAATGGAGTGACAACCTCAGATATGATCTATCCATGACCTTGTAGAGCAACTGACTATGTCATCCGTGGTTATGCTGTAATGGGCAGTGGGTCCCATCAAACACTCACAGCCTACCTCTTGTTAGCCCCAATGCCTTTATCTTTCTCTGTCATTCTTTATGCTTCTGACTTAAATATGTATCCAAAACACCTGGGGGGTGGATTTTTTAAAAATACAGATTCCCAGCCAATCTCCCGATAGCTTCTGGTGCCATCTGGCTGTCGTGGAGCCTGGATATCTTCCTTTCACCAAGCACCCTCTTGCCAGATGGTTCAGATGCAAGGGGAGAGTGGATACTGTTTTACGAAACACTGACCTACTGCAGCACTGCCTCACAGCCCTTTCTCAGATGAGAGGAAAGTTCCATATCTGTACTGTTGACCACCATAGCCACGACCCACCTGTGGCTCCTGACCACTGGAAATGAGGCTAGTGAACTGAGAAAGTGAATTTTTAATTTTAATTAATTTTAATTAATTTTAATTTAAACAGTCACATACAACTAATGGTATAATGAGCTCTTCTTCCATTAATAAAATTCAGGATGTGAACACCTAGTTAGAGAAATTATAGACTTGTGTGCATGATTACTCATCCCCCACAATTAAATCATTTGGAGAACACACACACACACACACACACACACATTTTTTTTCCCTTAACATGAGCCTACCAATAATTATCATTTATTTCCAGGCTCATCAAAGACTATCTTGCTCAATATTTACCATCCTCAGAATACCAGCTAAATCTCGGTATACAGTAACAGTCAACGGAGGCAGACGCCCAAAAAAACCCTCTTCATAATAAAACTCAGCTTTTCTCCTCTGATGTCCTCGGTATCTCCTGTGCACAGCTCCCTCATGGACCCCAGCTGCCCAGGGCTCAGGGAAGGCACTGAGAATTAGCTTAAACAGGAAGAAGGCCACATGGCTCAAGGGTCAGAATAGAGTCATTTACTGTATGACCTTGAACAAGAGTAGGGACCTCAGTTTCCCCATCTGCTAAATGGAGGCACTTTGGCTAAATGAGCTCAAGAATTCTTTGTGTTTTAAAAATCTTATTTAAATTAACACATTTTAGGAGCACCTGGGTGGCTCAGTGGGTTAAAGCCTCTGCCTTCAGCTCAGGTCATGATCTCAGGGTCCTGGGATCCAGCCCCACATCGGGCTCTCTACTCAGCGGAGAACCTGCTTCCTCCTCTCTCTCTGCCTGCCTCTCTGCCTACTTGTGCCCTCTGTCTGTCAAATAAATAAATAATTTTTTTAAATTAATGAATGAATGAACACAATTCACCCAAATGTACTGAGGCGGCCATGGTGTAATTATACATTTGTCAAATGGATAAAGCAAGTTTCCCGTTTTGGGAATATGTGTATATATACACATACGTGATTATAGATACACACACACAGTAGATAGTGCTAGAGAAAGATATCCACATAAAGGAAAAGTCCACAAGTGCACACACCAGAGTGTAACCAAGGGTTTACAAAAGTAACAGCCTCGGGGATGTCCGTGATCAACATCTACAGGTCTTGGCAACATGAGACTCCATCTTCAGGTAACCACAGCTAATTTCCAAGCGCTCTCTCTCTTCCAGTCCAGGTGATTTGGATGGGGCGACTCCCCCTCCCTTCCCCAGCTCCCGTGATGGACACGTGACCCAGGCCTGGCCAATAAGAGCCCAGCATTCCCAGCTGACCAGGAAGCTCAGGATGCAAGCCAGCCAATCAGAGCCAAGCCAGGGCCTTTCCTAGAACCAGGAGCAAGAAACGTTCTTTCCTTAGGCAGGAGGTCAGTCTGGAGGTGCCTTGGGGCCATCTGTAAGCCAGGAGGGCGAGCCTGCCTAAGAACAACCCAGCACAGAAAACGCTACAGAGATCTTCAGAGAAACAGAAGCTGATGGTCTGCTTGGATGCTCTGGACCCAGCCACGTGAGCATAGATCTACCCAGGACTTTGTGGACTAGTGAGTCTATAGATTCCTCTCTCACACTGAGGCCACGTGGGGTTGGCCGTGACTTGCAACCTTCATGGATACACAGGTGGCCCCGGCCGTAGGGGAAGGAGGTCACCTCCAACTTTTATTTCGGGGGCTTCTGTATCTGTTAGATTTTTCTTCACACTGGGTATAAATTTACATTTTAAAAATACGTCGATGTCCTTGGTCTTAATAATAAGCATAACTCACCTGTATCAAGGTCTTGCTAGGATCAAATACTAAATTAAACACTTCCCAGGCCTCATCTTGTGTACTATTCACTCGCTCCCTGGAAGACTGGCACCGTTGTGAGGATCATTTCCAAGACGGAAAGACTGAGCTTGGTAGGAGCTAAGCAACTGCCCCAGGTCCCACAGCTAATAAACAAGGGAGACTGGCCTGGGAGCCATGTCCTGACGGTCTCCCAAGACCCAGTATCAGCCTTTCCATATTCACGCTTAGTGGTAAGAACATCTGACACCAGAAACTTCGTAACGAAGCTCTGTCTTGTGCACTAGAAAACGGAGCTCCTGTGGCAGCCTTGTCCGCTGCTGAATGCGCCTACCCCAGGGCCCCGCACCGGGGAGCTCAACATTTGTCAAAGGAGCGAAGAAGGAGCGAATGAGCGAGAGGTAACATCAAGGACCTGAAGAGGCCAAGGTATGTGAACGCCCGTTTCAGGCCAACATCTGAAGCATTCCTTCCAACTTCATCGGGGATGTATCTTAGCAGCTCAGACATGCTTTCCAGTTGAAAACATTCATTTAATTAGCAGGCATTTTCCAAAACGGATGTGCCTTTTTCAATCACTGTGTCTGTGGCGGACATTTGTTGAAAAGGTGCCCCCCTCCCCCCAACATCAAAGCTTCTGCTCCACAGACCTTTCTCCCCCAATTACTTCCATGGGAGAAGGACAGCCGGGCAGACGGGAAATCGGTCACAACATACAAGATGTTTTCCCTTTGTAAAAAAGATGCTTATGGTAGAAGGTCCCTTTTGGGGAGGGGGAAGGAAAAAAAAAAACTCCATGTCTTTTTTTAATCTATGTGTTTAAAAATCTGTTTCTTTTGTCGAACAGCATAGACTGTTTGCTGTGAACTGCCAAAAATCATTTCTCATTGACATCTAGCTTCCCCCCCACAATAGTACTGAGAGCAATCTCTAAGATACTATTTCGTTGGGTTTGTTGTATTTCTTCCCGATGTCTGCAGCTCCTGGGATGGAACTGGGGCCCTTGTGTCCTGCTTCGGTTTGATCATTCTGTGCCTTCTTCTCTCAAGTCCCAGCATCCTAGAGCCTTGGGCCACCGTCACTGTGAAGCAGAGAGGGCATCTGTATTTTGGAAAGCTGATATTCCATAAGAAAACACGGTTCTTCAAATCCACTGAGGCAGAGCAGGAGTGGGCCGAGTCGGCCCTTCGCCCTAAACTCTTCCATAGCTCCCCACTGCCATCTGGATAATGCGTGGCTCACAGACCTGAACGCTACCTACTCTCTGACTTCAACTCTGCCCCTCTAGGGCTCCAGCCAAGGAACTTATCTGCAGTTTCCAGAATCCTGCTTCCTCCCTTCCCTGTGAGCTCCTTTGGATGTTCTCTTCCCTCTCCCTGAGACATCCTCTGTGTCCCACTATCTTCACCTCTACTCGGTGTCAGGTCTTGGATGGAGGTCACTTCTTCCAGGAAGCCTACCCTGCTCCATCCCTCCAGCCCCACTGGAAGAATGGAAGTAAGTGCCCTTCCCAGCACCCTCACAGCGAACCCCCTGCAGCACTGATGGCCCAATTATAAATGCCCCTTTTTCTATCACCCTCCCCGAATGCTTTAGCTGAGTCTCAGACTCACACAAGACCGTCAATAAACAATTGAAGGACAGGATGAATACATGAACGGGGGAGGCAGCATAGCATCCAGGTAGGAAGGACATGAGAGAGGGCACAGGTAGAATGATTCTTCCTCATTGAAAGGGCTGAACTGCAAAGTGCAGGACACAATCCCGAACGTAGTGTGAACCCCCACCCGCGACCCCAGGGTGCACGGAAGACCAAATGTCCCCCATTGTGGTCCCAACAGGGCTATCGGCTTGTACCTCCAAGGCAATGCCAGCCCGACAGGACTGCTCACCGTTCTCCAAGCATACTGCCTTTGTCCCACGGCCTGAACAGCAGAGCCAGCTTCCAAGACAAGCCGCCAGGAAAGAGCCTTCAAGGTCATGCAGAAGGTCAGCATGACAAAAGAAGGCAAAGAAGGTGGGAAGGTAAAGATTCTTCAAAGAAGTGCTCGCTTTCCTCGGCTTTGGGTTCTGGCTCCTTCTGCCCAGCCAACTGCCAGAGAGCTAGAGCCAAGAACAAAACAGGCAGCAGGCACCGGGTGGCAAAGACTTAAAACCCAGGAGAGTCTTTTCCCTCTGAATTTCAGAGTCCCAGGAAAACTCCGGCTCCCCGCCCCCCCAACCCCCGTTTGTTCAGGCCCGTGGTACTTAGCAGGTAAATGGGCTTTGATGTCTTTCTTCTGTCAGGGACTTGCCGTGGCCCACCTTCCTGGAGTCCCTATAGGGCAGGAAGTTGCTACTTCTGCCCTCTCGGGACCTCTAACCTCTCTTCCCAGGGCCATCAGTCTAAGAAAACCGTGAGGGACTTCTGGTTCCATGGGTTTTCCTCATTAACGGAAAGAACACTTTCTTGCCTCAAAACGTATGCTTAAAAACCACACGTAGCTATTTTCGTTTGAATCTCCCTCTCCCCAGTGTTTGAATTTTGCCTTCGAATCTTGTGGGATCTTGTGTGATCTTGGGCAAGTGACCTAACCCCTCTGAGGTTCGTCTGTAACGCGGGATAATAATAGGCCCTCTCGGGAAGGTTCACGGAGATTAAATGAGACGCTACACAGCAAAACCCGCGCGTGGCTCCGGGCGGCCACAGTAGCGATTACCAACAATTCTTACTCCTGCATTGGAGTGAATTCCTTTTCTGAGTACTGGCTTGCGTGAGACCACCATCTTTTCTCACTCAGATTTGGTAATCCGAAAATAGTGCATAGAATTAACAAAAATAGATATTTCTGTCTTCCGGAAATGGAGAGCCTCTGCAAATGCACCCAGACAAAGACCTGGTTTACAGGGCCTCCGGGGTGCATCGGGGAAGGAGTTGTGTTATTTCTGTTGCTAACACGTTCCTGATAGCCCCTGTTTCCTGGTTACTCGCCTCTTTGGCTCTGATTGGCCAAGTTCCAATTTCTTGAGGTTTTCTACTGCATTTGGAGGCTACATTATGAAAACCTTGGAGCTTCCACGAAAATGAAAACTTCCTTTTCTTCCCCTTGCTCCCCAGAGTATGGCCCCAGTGGCCAAATACTCCTTCCAATTTGGAGGACTGACCAATTTCAAATGCTCTGTAACGAAGATTCCTTCGGCATCAGTCGACCCAAATTACAGTATTTGGGGACCTAAACCATGCTTCCCTGCCTTGCCTCTCACACCGAGAAATGGTCAAGAAAAATCCTTTGATAACTCATGCATCCCGTTTCGATTCAGATCATTTCACTCTGTGTACGTGGTATATCTTGCTTGGTCTTTGCTTTTTTAACCAAAAATTTTGGTTAAAATCTTTGAGAAAAACCAAATTGCCTTGCATGGCCACAGGGTATGGGAAGGTGTTGTAATAACACCACTAACCAAAGAACCCCTTTTTTTTTTTCCCTGAATGCCTGCAAGGATTTGGATAATCCCACAGAGTCACAGGCTCGTTTTCTGCTCCACGGTGGCAGGCCAGAAGACATCCACACCGGGATAAATGGCTCTCTTCTAGCTCTGGCAACCTTAGCACAAAGCCAGCCAGCCCCACAACCTTCAAAGACAGCTCCTCGGCTGAATTAATTTCCTCCTTCTCAAGATCTCTTGTTGGTAATGTCGACTATCCAGAATCAGCCCCCAAGTGCCTGTCCACTCCCTCCTCCTTCAACCGAGAACAGCACCCAGAGCCTTCCCAGCCACAGTAACCAGGGGTGGAGTGCCATCTGCTGGCCGTTTTCATAAGACAGCGTCCTGCTTTGCCCACACAACTGAATGTCCCCCCATTTCAAAACTGCCAAAAGAACTTGATGGTAGCTTCAGGCATGAGAACAAATGGTTATTACTATTAATACCCTATTATTTGTAATAGGTATTTAGAAATAAGGCCTCCTTCTCTTTAACATTTTTTTAAGTATTTAAAGGAAAATCAGAAACCTGGGAGAGACTGGTTCTGCTTATAATTGCCTTTTTTTTTTTATCGTCGTGGTTGTTGTTACAGTATTATATTGGTGAATGATAATAATAAAGTCTTGGGAACTTTGGTTTTACACACCCATAATCAGGACCCCTAAATCAGCGTGCCATAATTTGCAACGGGATTTATGATCCCCGGCAAGTTTATGAGCGCTTAACACAACAAAGGCATAAATAAATAAAGGGAAAAAATAAAACTGAAATGAATGAGCCCGTTTCCAAAGGAGCAAGAATGCAGCTGATGAACACATATTTCGGGGATTAGGCTGATATGTTTCACGTGAAAATAAGCATTTTTACTTAAGATCGTATGGACTCATTTCTTTTCTCTGCATTATTACATTTTGGGAGTCTATTAAAATCCAGAGAAAATACTGGAGATTCTCCTTCTTAAAGAACTTTGCCAATTCGGAGAGAGAAAACAAAATGTGTTTCTTTAGAGTTTACTTTGCCTCTGCTCCTTCTGGTTCCAAACTGTGGGCTCGTGAAACTGACAGAAGGGAAAGGGACGCCTTTCTTCAAAAGAACCTATGACGCATTTTTATTTGTAATGATCGCCAGGAAGCATGTCGATGACATTCAAAAGTCAGATATTCTCTTTCTAACCGCACCGTATGCAAGTTTGCCTAAATGATCATTCACATAAGTTTAGACAAATATATGGGAGACCATACAAATTGCATACACACACGTTCGTGTTTCCATCTCCATGCTTAGAATTGCCCACTCCGGAAAAAGCCAGGACTCCGGCTGGATGTACATGAGCTTTCTACACTGAACAACTCATTGGGATTCTAATAGTTCCTTTTGTTTGTACTTTGCTCAGGCTTTTAAAGACACCCACAAGCTTCAGTCCTTTTTGCAAGAAGAGGATTTGTTCAGAGTTCCTAGTATTTTCAGCTCCTTCGTTGATTTCCTTCCTTTCTAGTATTTTTAGTTCCTGAGATAAAACCTCATTTATAATAAAGTCAAAATCCCTGGAAAACATTTCGTCAATGAAACATCCAACTTTGCTGTTCATTATGTTATTGAATGAATGGGTTTTTATTTCCTTGAAACCTGGAAACCCGGTCCTGATTATTTAAAGGCAGACACAAAGGCAGAATTGGGTGGGTTTGTTTTTGTTTTTAATGTTTTAAGATGTAAAGATTTTATTTAAAATGTTTGCTCTCTGCGGTAAAATAGCCTTTTTTTAAAGGCACAAGTTTGCTAGGACCAAATCCTTCACTTTAGGAACCAGGATATGTCAGCACCGATTCAGTTCCAACAGATCTTAATTAAATATATGTCTGAGTCTCTCTCTTTACCACTACATATTATTCATGGTCCCTGGTATAACATGTTGAAATTTTGAGGCATGATCAAATAACACTTTTAATTGAAACGAGTCAAATAAGAAGTTCTTTTTCTTTTCTCTTTTAAAAAGAGTTCTATTTCTTTACAGGGTTCTTTCATTATTCCCACACACCACCCCCCCCGAAATTTGGGGAGGTTTCCGCAATCATTGTACATTTGAAATACCAGCTGCTAACTTCAACCCAATTTTCTGCCCTGTTTGAAAAGGATTTTTTGTTTGGATTTAGTGGGGTTAGGATTGAGAAAGAGAGAACATGCACAGAAGATAGAGAAAAAGAGAAATGCACATAAACAGTTTTGCTTTGAAGTTGTTACATAATTACTGTTAAGATCTATCAAAATGTCCTGAGAGAGCATGTTCCTTGCTCAAATCTGATGAATGAACAGGAAAGCAGGATCGAGGAAGACTTTTAAAAGGAATGGATCAAATTAAGAACACGAAGAAATGCAGCTAAGGTAGAATGAAAGATGTGGTGGTTTCAGTTGTTTATTCGTAGAACAGGCATCAGAAAGGAGGAGCAGGGCAGGAAGGTGAAGGAAGGGAAGATGGAAAAAAAAGAAGTACACATAGGAGGGTAAGAAATGAGGTGGGAGGCGGGTGGGGGGGGGAGGAAGAAAGGGAGGAAGGAAGGAAGGAAGGAAGGAGAGAGGAAAGAGAGAGGAAGGGAGGGAGGAAAGAGAGACAGAGAAAGGGAAAAACATTTACCGAGCTGTTTTATCTTTGTGTGTTCTCCTATTCAAAGCTGTGTCCTTGGTGCAGAAATTAAGCATTATGGATAAAACACAGAAAGAAGGGAAACATAGTTTCCCTTTTTCATTTCCTTTGTTGGAATACTGGCGTGGGTACATCTGAAGAGAGAACGGGCTGCAAAGTTGGAGAATTTTTCTTCTTTGAGCAGTGATCAAACTAGCAGACTCTTACAGCCCAAGTTCCTAATGTCACAGTGCCCCCTGGAGTATCGCCTGGAAGGGACCCTAACTTCCAGCTTGAACTAACGTCCCCACTCTTTTCTTGTTTTTCTTACAATGGGGAGGGAAGGGGGGGCAGGAGGGGATCGGAAATTTTTTAAACAATCTCAGAACCTTTTGAAGAGCTGCCTCTGGCCAGGGGAAAGGAGGATTTCAAGAAATAACTTCCGATTTATTTCAGATAGTTAGGAGAAGGGGCAAGAGGGAATAAAACCCTTCTCTTCGTGCTTTTTTTTTTTTCCTTCCCCCTTACCCCCTTAATCCTATTTTAGTTGAGGTCTGACCTTGGAAATTTCCAAAAGACTTTAATCTCCTGTACTCCAAATTGCTAAAGGGAGCTGAAAGAGAGAGTGTATGCATGTGGGTAAAGGCGGTTTCAAATTGTTTATTTATGAATGGGTTAGACTTTCCTGATACTAAGAATGTTAACTAGTTCATTAGGCTCTCTCCGTAGATTTAAGTCATTTTTTTTTCCTTTTCTTTCCCTTTTTTTTCCCCCAGACAAATCCATTCAATCATTAAAACTCAGCTGAGAAAAATGATCTTAAGCTATGCCTTCTGCCTCTGGGCAGGTCTGACCCACTCAAACGTTCATATTCTCAGATAGCTGGGAAATGCCATTTGGTATTTTCTAGAACTACACTGCTCTTCTTCAACCGCACCCCCCCCCCCAATCTTTTCCAGAGAAAACAAATTACCTTCATGTCAAAATAGGGTAGGGGGGCAGAAAACAGAAAAAAAGAGTCCTTTCCCAAAATATTTTTGAAATATAAAAGAAATCCACGCTCTATGCAGATCTCAAATTTGGGGAGGTACGAACTCATTGAAATCATTAGGTATTTCATTTTTTCAGATGAAAGGCTCTCATTTTGCATTACTGAGTAGAGTTCTGATGTAATTTGGAGTGTCACTTTGGAGGGGCTTGGGTGATTAAGTCTTTTTCATTTCTTTCATTAAAGGGCCGATTTTCCTGATGTGGCTTATAACTTCGTTCCAATCTGAAATTTCACCCACCCCTCACTCCCCACCCCCTCGGAAAAAGTCTATATGTATGACTGATTTTGAAAGAATAACAAATCCAGTTGTATACTTATTTTTTTTAACTGCTTTTGATTTTATTGACCTACGAAACGCAAAACCACTTTACTATCATTCTCAAAGGTCCATTTTAAATCACGAGATACGTCAAGGTATAATTACATTTAAAACATTTGGTAATTATAGGAAGAAAGACTAGAAAAATGGCTTTTTAAAAAAAAAGGGTTATTGGAAGCAATTGACTCTCAAGAAAAGTCTCTTTTATAAGTTCATAATTTCCCAGTAAACTCTTTCAAGTTAATAAACATTTTCAACATGAAGAGCTTTAGAAAACACCTCCCCTCATCTGTCACCACAAATACACACACACAGAAAAAGAACCTAAAGTCTTTTAAAATATGCGTGTGTGTGTGTGTGTGTGTGTGTGTGTGTGTGTTGTTTTTGAGGGGGTTTCGGGGTTTTGTTTTGTTTTGTTTTTTGAGAGAGACCTCAGAAACGGAAATATTTCTCAGGAAATGTCAAACACGAACGTCTACACAGTATCTACATGAAATAATAAATCAAAATCAGCTTTTTTAAAATCTGACAAAACACAATAAACGGGTCTGGGACATTATTTTTGTGCATGTTTTTTAGCTCTCAAAATACCCAGTAATAGATAATGTCCTATTGGGAAAGATAATGTGTGTTTTTCTTGTACCTTTGTGGGAAAAATATTTTTTTTTGCCCTCTGTAGAGGAAATTAGATATATATTTTGGGGGAAAAGACTATAATGTTTCACCGTGATACGATCCAACAAAAACCCAGGAAATTCAAAGTTCGACTGATGCTCTGCTAAAAATTCACACCATTGTACCCCTTTACTGACAACCAAGTTGAGAGCCCAGAATGTCTGGGGGAACCTCAAATTTCCTGACTGCCAACCTCTCCTGTCTAAACACCAAATTATTTAAACATTCCCCGGCCTTACAGGGTTGCCATTTTTCTTTCTTTTTTCTTTTTCTTTCTTTTTTTTTTTTTTCTTGTCCTTTTGTTTCTCCATGTATATTTTTTACCTTTGCTGGTACTTTTTTCGCCCCACCTGAAATGTATATATTGTATATATATATGTATATATATTTAACCCCAGTGACCAAACGCTTTCTGGGGAAACTGAATTCCTTTTTCAGTGAGAAGAGAACTTAACAAGAGAGGAAAAGAATCAGAATCCTGGGGCTTCTAAGCTGAGGGAAGCCACCAAGGATATGGAGCAAATAAAAAGCAAAAGATCAAATGCAAATGTGGAGAACTGGGCATGGGAGATCCCCCTTATTTGTCAGTGCACCCAGAAAAACATTAACCGTTAGGGAGTCACACCTTTATGAAAGTTCCAGTTACAAAATCAGATTCTAGAGCCCAACATGCTGTCGGGAGCCCTTTCTAAATATTTAAGCGCCCCAGTTCCACACCATTTGTGGATTCCAGATCATTAATTTACTCCTGGGTTGTTAATTATAGCGGAGTAATGGAAAACCGGGCTTGTAGATTTTATGGACGTTGCTTCTGTACGAGTTGACTGTTGCTACTTTCAGGGACTAAAAGCTTAAACTTTAACTGCATTTTAAGTATTGGGGCTGGGGCGAAAGGGGCTGTGAGTCGCTGCTTTGAGCTGGTAAGTAGTCAGTTATTAAAATGGGCTTTGAAGCTCTCTCTTGGTGTATGTCTGCCTATTTTAAGGGTCCCAGCAAAAAAGCTTTTTTTTTTTTAAATGCACCTAATTTGGATTTCATTGAATTTTCTGCATGCACGGATGTTAGGATATTTTGGTGAATTTAATTCCCCCAACCCCTCTGCATGAAAGAAAAGAAACTCTTTCTTGAAGAGATTTAAAAGGGAAGAAAAATCCTTTTTAAAAGGCTTAAGGGAGAGGGGGTGAAGGAAATCAGTGGTAAGAAGGCTTTATTTTCTAAAGCTCAAATTCCAAAGAAGGAGGACTGTCTACGTAAGAACTGAAACTAATTTACCTGAATTCCTTTGTCACTGCCTGGCTCTTGACTAGTAAATGATTCTTTTCACTAGCCAATAAAGACAAATCAAAAGCATGTTTGAAATGGATGGGTGGTGCCAGGCAGCTCCCCTCCAGACGGAAAGCCTGCTGGCCATGCCCTGTTTGCTTTGGTTTCCCCAGGAGGATTTCAAAGAGGGTGTTGGGGTTTGGACCACCCTACTCCCATTAGGAAAAAGAGGGGACTCATTGGCTCCGATTTGGACTAAACTGCCTTTTTGGTATTACCCAGAAGGGAAAGAGAAAGTACCTGCCTCTGAGTCAGGTCAGGTCGACAAACCAAACCGGTAGATGTCTGGTCTTTGTTTCACTCTCAAAGGCTGTTCTAGGATCTCTGCCAACAGGAGCGGTTGGGGAAGTGTTTGTCGCTCTTCAGAAGACAGTTCAGACTTTCTGCACCTTAATATCCCTACCTCTGTACAACAAGGACAATATTCGCTGCCTTCCATCCTGGGAAACATCAGAGAAAGGGAGGATCTTAAAATCAATTAGCTATATAAAAATACCGCGATTTAAACACTACTAGGACAGCCCCTTCTACTCCTGACATCTCCTTGGTCTGGATGACAAAGAACCTATATGAGAACCACATAAAAACCGCCTAAACTTTATTACTCAGAAGCAAAAGTACGTAAGTCAGAGAAAGCATTCGACAATGAATATTTAATCCTGATAGAGGTCACAGCTTTTCAAGCTTGCTCTTTCCATCTAGAAACTGGAGTTGTAGGAAATTAAGTATAGGAAGGAATGAAGACAAAACTTCTCAAAATGCACTGTCCCTGGATTTTCCACGCTCGGGGGAGGTTTTGAGGCCCAGTTGCCAGACGATGACATGCCTCCCATTGAAAAATGGATGAATTAAAGCTTTTCGCTGTTCTCCCATCCAAATTGGATGGGTTACTCAATTTGACTGAGTGCTTAGAAATTAGTCAATAAGGCAACTAATTAATAATTTGACCAGGAGGGAAAAAGTCAATTTCTCAGCCACACACAGATGTAAGTCAGGGATCATCTTTGAGGCCTTGCCTCAAAATGTATGCTTAAAAACCCCACAACGCAAATAGTGGATCACCTTGTTGCACTGAAAATCTGCAGGCTGAGTCAGAAAAAGGAATTCTGGGTTCAGTTCATTTTTATGAGTCTTTTTCTTCCCAGTGGAATGGTATCTTGGAGGAAAAGGATGGGCAGAGGGGATAAAAATGCTGTGAACTGGAATTAATTTAATACAAGATAGAGGGACAGTACATTCATAGATATAAATTTTAAACTACACTGCATTATGATAACATAATCACAGTATAGTGAGTATTTCCTATGTCCTAAGTACAGCGGTAAGTAAGTACCTTGAACCCTTAACTTATTTCATGCTCACAGTCCCACAGTGAGGTGGGCACTAGGATCTCCATTTTACAGGTCAGGAAACTGAGGCCCACTTGTCAACCAAGACCATAAAATAGTAAAGAAAATGGCAAGATTTTGGACCCAGACCCATGATTCCAAACCCTGCCTTTCAATTCTTTACCTCTGTGAGCATGGGGAAAACGAGCCAGTGGATTTGGTGCCAATTTTGTCCCTGCCTAGAGAAGCCTGAATTGCTTCTAAGACTGTCCCTAATTTTCGGTATGGCAGTGGACAAGGTGTGTCCCTCTGAGCTTCAGTTTCCCCTAGACAGAATCAGGGAAGTTCTCCAACAATAGCTCCATAAAATAACCTTATCACCCCACATTCCTGATTCAACCAAGAAACACATTCTTAAGAAATCATCAGGTGTTCTGTTTGTACCCGGAGAGGCCAAAACTCAAAATGACACCAGGATTTTTAAAATCTGGGGTGGATTTAAAATCTGGATCTCTTAAAGAGATCATTCAGATAAGTTTCATGATTTAGTTGCAAAGAGCAAGAGCAGCCTGGTTTGCTTCAGGCTCCACCACTCAATGGGAAAGTGGGGCTTCCTCTCTCCGAGCCTCCGTGTCCTCGCCTGGGAAACCAGGATAATGGGCATACAGAGGAGACATCGTGGGTTCGGTTCCAGATGGCCGCATCAAAGCAAACATCGCAATAAAGAGTCAAATGACTGCTTTGGTTTTCCAGCGCCTCTAGAAGTTATGTTTACACGATACCATAGCAGATGAAGTGGGCAACAGCATCGGGTCTTAAAAAAATGTACAGATCTTAATTCAAAAAACACTTTCTTGCTCAGAAATGCTAACCATCAGCTGAACTTTTGGCAAGTCATGATCACAGATCACAGATCACCACAACAAATGGACCCATGACGGAAAAAGTTCGAAATGTAATGAGAATTACCAAAATGTGGCAAAGAGGCACGAAGTGAGAACAGGCTGCTGGGCCAACGGCACCAGCAGACTCACTCTGAGGCCGGGTGACCGCAAACCTTCCATCTGCAGAAAACGCAGTATCGGCCAAGTGCAAGACGCAAAGCCCGATGAGACAAGTCGTGTCTGTATTACTGATACGTACATACGTGTCTCACAGGTTATAGGAGACCATGCCCCAGAGTGCCTGGGACATACAGGAGGCTCAGTGAGTGTTACCAGGATGAGGTTGAGGATGGGGGGGGCAGGGTGGATGAGGATGGTGGGAATGATGGCGGGCGTTGGCGACACCTGGTGAAGATGGTGATGGTCATAGTAAAAATAGTGATGAAGACGATGTTGATGCGAAAGCCAGTGGCGGTGATGGCTCTAACAGTGAAGTGTGATGGGGTTGGGGTTAACTGACTCCATTTACAGCTGGGGAAACTGAGGCCCCAGAGTTGTATACTAAGCACCAGCACGGCTGAGATGAGACATCTACGGCCCCAGTGCTGGCCCATCGCCCCTTCCTTGCTGCATGCTAAAAATAAGTGGAGTAGCATTTGGCTGAAGGGAACTGGGAACTGGGAACGGGAGGTCATGGAGGCCTCCTCCCCGCCTCTGGCTCATTTTACAACACTGGGGAAATCACTGTCCTCATCAGACCTCATCCACTGCCTTTTAGGGGTGATGCCACCGCCTGACGTTTAGCTGAGAGGTAAGGGAGGGAGGTGAGTTCCAGAAAGCTGATTTTTAACTGCAAGCTCCCACTGATCCTCCTGCTGCTACATTTTGAGAAATTCTCCCTAGAGGAGTTGATTTACTTTCTGGTTTCAGCCCAAGAGACTCAATAACCTCTTGAATCTGTGCACTGAGTGCTCCGGCTGGGGCTAAGTGGTCCCTCAAGGGGCTTGTGATCAAGCCCGGGAGAAACCAGGGTTGAAGGGAAGGAGAAGGAGGAGAGAGGGATAAAATTCACATAGTTCACACCATGCAGGAACAACAGAATTGATATTTTAGGTCAGCCACGTCCTCAAAAAACAATGAGTTCTCCTAATAATGAGACAGAAATTGGTTTTAGGGTTCAAAGGAGCTCCCCTGCCAGGGGACATCTGCCACTGGGGCCCAAAGCTAACCAACCAGAAGCACAGGTGAGGCTGTTTCCCGAAGGTCTCCTGGCAGACATTACTAACAGATACCAGAGTTCTCCACGGAGCCCCAAGCAGCCTCCCAGGGCGCCTCAAACACTGAGCTCTAGTGACGCAGCCATGAGCAATCGATCAGAGTGGACACAGTGATGAAAATGATTTTCCACCCAACATGGAGCAAGACCAATACATGATTTATAAGGCCTGTGCCTGCTGAAAAGGCCATTAAGAGACTAGGCCAGAGGAGGGGTTACCTTGCAAAACGCAGGTGGCATCAGCTGGATTTAGGCCTCCTTGTCTGATCACAGTCCAAACACCGTGGCTGGCATTTCATTCATCTATCCAATCGTTTGCTCATTCATTCGCTCCCTCATCCCTCACTCCCCGCCTCAATCAGTAAGCCCCTTCAGTCCCTCTATCCCTCATTTTGTAATTCAACCAATATCTACTTATGGTGCAGTCTATGTGCCAGGTACTGTCCTGGACACCGGAGCCATAAAAACAAACAAGACCAACCCAGCCCTGTCTCCAGCCCTGTCTACACAGACCTTATAATCTCACACATGAAGAGAAATTTAACAATTACACAATTATTTCTTTTCTAATTGTGATCACTGCAACAAGGGAGAAATAATGGACACTTCTAGAGACACAGGTTAGTCTAGTGGGGAAAGGAATGCGTGCCCCTCCCAAACATGAGTTGGGTGTGGCCCTCACCTGCTAGAAACCCCTTGGAGGCTGCTCCCTGCCCTCACATCCAACTCTAAGCCCCTCACCATGTTCAGGCCCTGCCCACCTGTCCACCTTGCCCCACACCAGCCTTTCTCACTAAGGACACACAACCCAGACTAAATCCACAATTTCTAGAATGGGAAATACTAGATTGTACACCCCATATGCGCAGAAACGAGGCATGTTCTGTTCCCTGCTGCATCCCAAGTGCCCAGGGTCTTTGGCGAAAGGCCAGGCACATAAGATGAACTTGAGAAATGTTGTAAATGTGCAAATGAGTGATTCTTTGACCCCGCCCTTGGCACAGTGCCTAGCACAAAGCCCTGAATGTTTCAGTGTTGGAAGAGGGGAGGGAGGGAAGGAAGGAAGGAGGGAGGGAGGCAGGGAGGGAAGGAGAGAGGGAGGGAAAGAAGGAAGGAAGGAAGGAAAATGTATAAGTAGTAAGGGAAAGGTCATGCCGTAAACCAAGGCTTTCAAAGCTCTAATTCCCATACAAAAAGACCTAGTCATTCTAAATCATTTCAAGAACAAATTATTTTTAAAGAGAGACTCATACTCACCAGCCTGGCAACACAGGGTCCAGTAGTGAGAAGAAGGAGGCCCGACTCTAAGCAAGATGGGTGGGGCCCATTTGGATGCTCAAGCCAAAAAGCATTTTTGTGGCCTTGTAATTTCTGAAAGCTCTGGCGGGGCTAACTGGCTCCAGACGCAGTCTCCTGCAAAGGTCTCGTCTTTGCAGTTCCTCGGTGCTTCACGTAACTAACCCCAAGCTCCGCCATCTGTTGGGCCTCAGTTTCCCCATCTGTAAAATGAAGTAACTGGGTTAGTTCATCTCTAACACCGTGAGTCTGTCTTAAAATCCCTTCTTGGAATCCCTTCCTGACCACCCACCTCACCTCCCGAAACATTAATAATAATTATTGTGAAAATAGTAATTACCACTTATTAAAGTCCTTTTGATTTCGTAGGTACAACTGTCCTAGAAGGTAGTTTTTTTTTATTATTATCTCCGTTTTACAACACTGAAGTACAGAGAGGTTATTTGCCTAGCCCAAAGTAACAGCCAGAAAAGGCCGGAATTTGATCTTCGCCTTGTCTAAACCCAAGCCCTCACTTACCCCACTGGGTCCACAACTCTACAGTTGCCGGTGGAGCTGTGGCGGAACACACAGATTCCTAGTCAGCCTGCAAGGCAGGCAGAAAACCGGAAGGAAGAGGTTTGCGGAGACAATAGCGTTATTTTCGCCCTGTCTCCCTTTTTCCCTTTTTTTCTGGGAAAGTTGTCACATATAATTTTGAGGAACGTTCTTCCCCCATCCACATGGTTCCGGCTCTTAATAGCAGCAGTCACGTGTGCCCCACGTCACATGACCCAAGCCCGCACTAACCTAGAACAGCATTCCTTCACCAGGCCACAGCGATTGGTGATTGGTTCGAGATGCAAACATGTGACCCAAGAAGGCCAATCAGAGTTCTCCTCTGGTCCCGAAGTCGGGACCAAGAAGCTTTCCCTTTCCTCTAGTGCTGTGCGGCTCAGGTGGTAGAAGCCTGGGGTTTCCTGTGACCTTGATCCACTGCCACAGGCCTCGCCGCACGCCCCCTGCCCCCCGCGGCAGAGCCATGAGAGGGAAGCTCCTACTAGAGAGAATAATGTGTCCAACAGAGAAAACAAGGTGAGAGATGGAGAGAGGAGCCCTCAGGCCACGGGTGGGCGGCTGGGATGGGCTCCACACACCTGTCCTTCCCTCCTCCACACCTGTCCTGCCACTCTGCTACTTGAAATAAACAGAATCCTAAGAGAATTCCTTGACTGGCTTTGCGTACATTGCGTAAACACATCCCTCCCTCTTCCCCCCCCACACACACCCCACTTCTAGTGCTTAGTAATTTTGAAACATAACACAGAAAGGGACATTAGGGAGAAAAGGCGGCCAAAGAGGAGAAGTATTGAGAAGAAAGAGACCCCCAAATCGCCGCTCCCTTCAGACCCAGTCCTAGTTCCGTCTTTGATGCACATAACCTGGCTCCAGCATTGACTGATGTCGTCTGGGTCAAGTTGTCCCAGAAATCCTAGCTCCTAATTAGCCAACAGCTATCACCATTTCTAGCTCAGCTCATTAATCCTCACAATAACCGCACAAAACTGAAAAGCCATGTCCATCTTGCAGGGGGGGAAACTGAGGCCTAAAGCAATTAATTTGCTACACCTTAAGTGGCAGAGCCTGAAGATTTGAACTCAATTTGTGTAACTTTGAAGTCTATCCTTTAGAGCAGATTGTGTCCCCATCGATGACACATAGGCTTGGATGTCAGCACTCGCTGTGGCGTTTTCTCTTCCCTCTTCCCACTCTCGTTTGTCAAGGGGGTTGCCTGAGCCTAGAAGTTCTGGAATTAACCCCAGGCACATCTTGTTACGTGGGAAATGTTTCCTTTCTGCAGCTCCAGGCCTTGTAGATAACTTGGTCCTAAGGGGAGCTATTCCCTGGGCAGAGACCAATGATACCCAGCAGGGTCCCTTCACCTCCAAGAGTCAGTACCTCTGTGTGCAGAGGTCTGGTAGGTCAGCCCACCGGTTAATACAAAGGTGAGGATAGGAAAATGAGGGTGTCTGATAGATACAAAATGAAGCAGGACAGGGACCTTTGAAAGCAGAGAGGATGAGAAAGATGAGATAGTATTTCTGTCACTTACACTACTTTGAACCCCAATCCCAAAGCATTTCTAAGCCCATGCTCAGTGTTACTTTTCATCCTGGAGGAGAGAGACAGAGGTCCTGATAACCCTGGCTTCCAGGTTGGCTCGAGGTTTGTTATTGAGTGAAGAAGGAGAGTATAAAACAGAAATTAAGAGTCAGTTGACCCCTCTATTTTTCTCATAGCAATCTGTACTCAGGCTGTCTGTTCAATGGGTATGTATTGAGTACCACTATGTGCCAGCCTGTTCTAGGTACTCAGGACACAGTTGTGAACAAAACAGCTTTCCCAAAACCATCTTTCTGAACCAGAGATCTGATCACATCATGCTCCCTGCCTAAACCCTTCAGTGGCTCCCCATTGCCTGCAGGCTCAAGTCCAAAGGCCTCACGGTGACATGCAAAGCATTTCAATGTCTGGCTTCTTCGGGCCCATTTCTTTCACTTGCTTCTTTCAAATCCATGCTGTGGTTGAACCAAAATGACTGCAGGGCCCCTGACCCCTGGGCATCTGAATCTGCAGCCCCTTTACCTGGAGCAACCTCACCCCAGTGCCCTCTGCCCATTCACCGGCTGCCTCACTCATATGTAGCCTCCAGCACAGATGTTACCTTTTCGGGAAGCTTCCTTGATTCCCCTTCCCCACCAGCATTAAGCACCTGCACACGATACTGTTGTCTTGTCAGTCTCATATCTCTTTTTCTCTCCTCTGGTAACGTAAAACCCTTCCTCCTTTGGAGAACGCATTCCATGGAGTTCCGGTAAGCCTCTTCAAATCCTAAGTTTGCCACCTAAGAACTCAGTAGTCTTGGGCAAGTAAGTGGCTTACCCTCTCTGAGGTTCAGACTTCTCATTTGTAAAAGAGGATTAAAAATGCACCTGCTGCATGGTCGTGGTGAAGGATAAATGAGATTATATAGGCAAAATGTCTATATAGAGACGGGTCGGCACCCAGTGGAACTCAGTCATCGTTAGCGGTCTCTGTGATGGTATTTAAAGTGAAGACATATTATCCCGGTTAGTGGCTGAAAGGGCATGGCACCAGGAGAGGGGACACTTGGATAGCATTCTTAGCTCTGTCATTTACCGGCAGGCCTGGGGTCGAGTCACTCACCAATCCCATCCCCAGCTTCATCATGCATCATGGGGGGAATCCTATATGCTGAGCCTGCTTCTTGGGTTGGTTTTGAGGATCAAAATGAGATCATGAGATTGTGTTCATGATGGTCAGGATCTGAAGAGCACAAAATACTCAATATGTGAAAATTTTGTTACCATAGTTACTATTATTCTGGTGACAATCTCAACCTAAGTTCTTAATATTTCACTCCTCCCAGTACCTAGAAGAAGAGCACCTAGTGAGTATAAGGCAGCTTTTGAGGCCCTGGGGATAAAAAGATGAATGAGACAGGTTTGTTTTATGAGCAGCTCACTCCGACTCACGGGTCAGTGGTACACCCATATACAACAGTAACCACAGAAGTCACTTGCTAAGTTCAGTGTATGTTGTCTCACTTAACTGACCCAACAGTCCTAAAAGGTCAGATCTATTACTCCCATTTTTCAGATGTGGACACTGGATCTCAGGAGTGTCACTTTCCCAAAGTCACGTGGTTGGTAATTGGTACACACAGGATGTAAACGCGGGTCTTTGGGACTCCAAAGCTTGAACTCCTACAGTTAGCTAAACAGCTGCTTCAGTTACAATTGTGAAGAGTGTTGCTGGCAAGGCACCTACACAGGATGTTCTGGGAAGGGCCTCTGTGTCAGTCAGGACCCCAGCAGGGAACGGGTGGTGCCCTCAAAAGAAGTTACCTAAGGACAGTTGAATGCCGGACCCTGCAGAGGTGTGGGCAGGGTTAAGGTTAAGGGTGGTTCACCCATGGACCAGCGAGAGTGGACAGCTTGTCACCACTTCTAGGCCCAGTAGGGCAAGGGTTGAGATGGTGCTACAGGAGCCATGTAAATAAATGCTGGATTCATGGGAATGGGGCCACCTGACAAGAAGCCATTGCAAGAATCATGGTGAGACAGAGTGAGATGAGGCATAAAAATGCCTTGGCTTCTTTCCTCACCATCCAGTCTCCTGCTGGACCCTTCATTGGTCAAACCCAACAGAAAGAGGGAACTGAGCACGGCAGAGGATGGGCTTGGGGAAGGAGGGCAAATAAGGAATAATCAGCGTAATCCCTAAGCCAGTCTTGAGACAGGTTTCAAAGTAGGCCCAGAGAAATTACATACACCTTTGGATATTTATGGATGAGCACAAAATTCACAGTCTCGGACTAGTTGGATGATCTTCATTGATGTCACAAACTCATAAGATGTTTCCCTTTGTCTTCTGGGTGAGGTATCTGTGAGGTGGATACTGGGCAGCTGACTGCTCACCAAATCTTACCCGGCCGCCATCTTTCATCCATTGTCTTTCACAGTTGCCGGAAAGACAGGGGCACAAGTGGGCATAGGGAATGGTCTGTCTCCCACTCTTGGTTGCATTACTCATCCTGGGAAACTGGTAAGCACCCAACTTCAGCCTCAGACTGAGCAACTCTTCAAGGGGCCATTCTCCTTGAATTTTGGATCCAAGTCTTGCCAGTTGCCTCCCACCTTCAAGGGTCTGTCCAGTCGGAAGGATTTTCAGCATCTGGCTGTTTAGTCTTTACCCCTAAGGTCCTTCTTCCTCTTCAGAAGAGTTGCAAGTGGGTATCTATGGACCATGTAAAAGAAAATCTAGTCATGCTGGTCTCTGACCATGCAGGCCTGCACTGGGTACTAAACAGTCAAGGCTCTGCTGGCTGGGAATTTCCCATGATGCCTTAAGGACCATCATTTTGCCACATCCTTTACCCATGTCTATATCTATGGATTGAAGCTTCTATAATAAAAGACAGAGAGATACCTGTTCATTATTTCCATTTTGTGGGCTTTCAAATGCTTATCTTCGCCATACTCTTCTCATGAGATTTGATTTAGTAGAGTGTTTTAATTTCCTAGAAACTCTGAAACATCAGTAGTGTTTCCCTGGGTGAGCATGGTTGTTCCTGAATGGGATGACTAAAAATAAATCTATTTTTAGGAGAGAAAACTGGCTCTTTTCCTCTCTGTCAAATCCAATTAGCTTCTTTCACCGACCAAAATGGAGCATGGAATTTACCAGAACACCATTTCTTGGTGCCCATCTGTGATCTGAAGTCCTGTTGGTGGAGCAGTATGGCCTGGCGGGTAAGAGCATGAACTCTAGAATCAGAAAAACCAGCTGTGTGACCTTGGGGAAGCCACCTGAATTGCTGGACTTAGTTTTCTGAGAGATAAAATGGAGACCCATGGTTGACCTACTTGGTGTCCTCACTGTTCTAGGTGTTCTCCTGAAAAGCAGAGTCTAAGTCACAAACCTGTGTGCATAAATCTATTGAGAAGACAATCCCAAGAAGCAGGAGGGAGCAAGTGAGGAAGGGGGAGGGGTGTATTATCATGGTCTCTGCCATAGGCAATGGGGTCTTGATTTTGCAGGGACCTCCTGAGAAGTATACAGAATGTGTCCCAGAACTATTACCCCCAGGGGACAGGAGGCTGGGGTGTTTCTTCAGGGACTCTCATCAACCATTGGTTAAGTCTTTGCAGTTCTTGACAGAGCCTGGGTGCCACCTAGCAGGCTCTCGGCACATCGGAGAAGGCCCTGGACACATGCAAAGTAGAGGGAGTGACTTCTTGAGATTGTGATGGATTATTGATGTCTGCCATGAGAATGGGGTGGGAAGCCGTGGTACGGTGGTACGTATGTATAGTTGTAGTAAGGCTACTAATCTTCTCGTATTTAATATATACTGTTTTTAATATGTATTTCTTATGTCCTGTTTTTAATGTATTTAATATGTACTGGTTCTTTCTTCAAGTCTTCCATTTCACACCTAGAAGTTAAGTCTCCACATTTGCAAACAATGAGGATAAGGCTATACTTGACCTTCTTCTATGCTTGACCTTTATGACCTTGAAATCATAAATTTGAAAGAGCGTTGGAAAGATAGAGGGTATACACAAATGAGAGCATTTCCCAGTCAACTGCTTCCTCCCCCATGAAGTACAGAGGTATCCTTGGGAATAAGGCAACTCTCCAGGCCCACAACAAACCTGGTTCTCATCTCACTACTTAAATGCACTGAATGAGATCAATTGATGGCTTGGAGACCCTTACTTGGCAATGATCCTTGCCTCCAATAAGTTGCTTTTTTTCTGCCTTTTCTTGTGGTAAAACAGCCCCCTGAATTTCCTTTCTGGACTCCTCACACACTGAGACTATCTGGTTTGGGTCTATCTTGATGCAGAGATGAGGCTTTAATGGGTCTAAGCCAGGGGCCAGCAAATGACAGCCCATGAGTCAGTCACCTGCTTTTGTAAATAAAGTTTTATTGAGATACAGCCATGGCCACTGATTTACATGTGGCCTATGACTTTTTTCATGCTATAACAGAGGAGTTGATGGTTGCAGTGGAGATCATATGATTTTCAGCCCCAAATATTTACTATCTGGCCCTCTAAGAAAAGGTTTGTGGGCGTGTGGGTAGCTCAATTGGTTGGGCAACTGCCTTTGGCTCAGGTCCTGATCCTGGAGTCCTGGAATCCAGTCCCACATTGGGCTCCCTGCTCAGCAGGGAGTCTGCCTCTCCCTCTGACCTCTCTCCTCTCATGCTCTCTCTCTCTCTCTCTCTCAAATAAATAAATAAATAAATAAAATCTTAAAAAAAAAAAAAAGGTTTGCCAGTGAGTAATCTAAGCTAATCACCCCATGCATCCCCTGAGTACCAAAATTGGTTCATAGATACATTTTGACCCAAGTCAGGCCAGTGAAACTCAAAACTTTCTTTTCCTCTGGACATGAAGCCAAGAGGATGTGAGGTCTGGGGCTCCTGCAGCCACTTTGCAGCTGTGAAGAAGGACTCATCCCTTCAGACCTCAAAGATCAACTAAAGGAAGTAAGACCTATACCACTGAAAGGATAGAATTACAGAATATAAGACTTTGAAGAAAGCATAGATGAATAGAACATTTAGAGGATTCGGGGAGATGGTGTGATTGAAGCAGGTCCTGAAGGCTAGTGGAATTTGGACCAAAGAAGAAGGAAAGGATCTTTCAGGTGGAGGCAGCATGGTGCAAAGCCATGGGTGCGAGCGAGTAGAGAACATTACTAAGGGTACAAGGGCATCTTTGCTAGGAAGGAAACTACTCCACACCAGTGGGGTTTGAAGCGACATTCAGCCACTGTGGAGACTCTCCTTTCATGCTGCAAGCTTAAAAAGATATTCTCCAAAACTTAACTGATAGGAAGGAGAAAAGATGCTTACAGATAAATGTTAACAGCAGCAACAGTGATGTGACACAGCAGCCAACCACAGCCTGGCGTAGTGGGTTCTTCTCAGAGGCGAGGAGGGCATCTGCTGGCCGGGGGAGTAACTGGGCACACACTGAGCACCAAAAGTTGTGCTAAACACTTATTTAACCTTAGTTAGTTTCCTAAAAGTCCCCTGAGGTGATCCCTGTTCTTATACCCATTTTATAGAAGTGGAAACTGAGGTTTAGACGAGTTCACTAACTTGTCTGGTATGTAGCAGGGACTTGAAGGAAGCTCACTGCCACTGCTTCTCTACAGTATCATTTCCTGTCCCCACACTGGTGCCCTTGTCTCTGGTCTGGAGTATCCTTGGTGTGTGAAAGAAGTTGTGGAAATTCTCACTGTTGCTGGTCACTTCTCCTGCCTCTGCTCCTCTCTCTGTGCCTCTGTGGCTCATGTAATTGCAGGAGACTGGGATGACCTGGCCACATCCTGGACCTTATGTGGAAATTCCCATGCTTGAGACATTTCTCTGATAAGCCCTAGGTAGGAGAGGGACTGGGGGCATTCCAGCATTCTTAGGCATTCTAAAGGCACCCCTGTGCCTGTTCAGGCTCCAGTACTCTTTCTGGACCATCATCCCCAGTATGAAGTCCAGATTCCTCACCATGGCCAACAGGGGTCTTGCTCCTGTCTGGTCCTCTCTGGTCCCACCCACCCCATACTGCCCTTTGTTCTTGAACTCCAGCCACATTATTGGCCTTCCTTCCTTTTCTCTCACATTCCATGCTCCTGTCTCCCCCAGGATCTTTGCACAAGCCATTCCCTCTGCCTTGAAAGCCCTCCCCCCTTTGTCCTATGCATCTTCCAGATTCATCTGCTGTCCCTTCCTTGGGGAAACTTTCACTGACTACCTCCTTCCCAGAATCGATCAAGGGCCCTTTTATACACTTTGATGGTCCTTATGCCTATACCTCCTGGAACTTATCACAATAGTATTTAAGCAATTGCTTGGGTCCTCATTTTAATACCTGCCTTCTCCTCTAGAATATAATCATCACGTGGCTGGGCCTGTGTACTCCCAAATCCCTGGAGCCTTATATCCAATAGACAGTTCACTGAGTGAAGAAATAAGGAATCTCTGGCCGGCTGCTGAAGAATCCTTTCTGGGTAGAGAAGGCACTTTCCAGATTTGCTTCAGTAAATATTCACCAGCACTTATTATAATGCAGCAGCAAAGGAAGGCTGGGACCTGTCCTCAGGAGGCCCACAGTGAGGGAGAGAGATACGGAAATCCCTTAATTGGGGCCGTTCTTCATGTCCTGGCGGTTACTGTATGCCAGGCATTGCGCCCAATGCTTTACAGATGGTGTCTTCCTATGGAATTTGTTCTGTTTCACATCTGAAGAAAGCATGGCTCAGAGGAGTCAGGTAACCAGCCCAGGGTCACACAGAAAATAAGAGATAGAGCCAGCATTGGAGTTGTGGTGCTTCTGACTCCCAGGCCGCAGTTCCTAGCCACCACACTCCACTCTTCCATATCCATACACAGCTGAATGATGCGCAGTGCACAAGAGTTGGGAGGGGGTGGGGGTGGGGAGTGGAACAGCAAGTTAGCTCTATCTTGCAAAGCAGAGAGTTGAAGGCTTCAGGGAGGAAGTGACCTTTCCCTCAAAGGTGGGGGCAGATTTGAATACAAATCAGCACATGGCACTGGGGCGGTGGGCACAGCCTGAGCTAAGGTGTGGAGTCTCTATGATCTCCCTTCTTCATAGGCCCACAAGGAGAATTAGCATCAAGCTGGGCCCAGCACCCGAGGTGCTATGTTTCCCCATCTCTGAGCATCACTGTTTACTGCCTGAGTGAGTTCTCCAGCTCTCCCTCTGAGATTTGGGGTGGATGGGGCGGGAAAAGGTGTTGGGGCAGAGGGAAGGAAATGGAGGGAGGAGAGGTGAGGAGAAGTAAGCGGAGCCCGGGAGAGATCATCGATTCCTCCTCACTGGTCCACTGGCGAGCCCAGGGTGAATTCCCCTTGCTCAGGTCCTGACAAACTCCAACCAATTTATCAGATGATTATTGGCCATGAATTCTCTATGCTCAGCACCGTCCTTGGCAGTGAAAGTGCAAAATTGAGTCTCAAATCAGAGAGAAGACATGATGACATGGGTATGATGAAACCACATGCAGAACATTTATGAAACTATTGAAGGTAATTTATAATTATGGGTCAAAGTATTTGGTACAAATCACAGATAAGGAAAGGCAGAGGTCCAAGTTGATTGAGGCCATGAGACAAGACCAAAGAGAAGATGCCCCAAAACAGAAATGGTAATAATAGGTACCATCTGGGAATGCTTTCTGGATTCCAGGCGTAAGGCTAAGTGTTTCCTCTGCCTTATCACATTTTATATTGTGATAATGGCATAACCATTTTGCAGATGAAGGCTTAGAAAGATGACAAGACTGTTCCAAACATCAAAGTGAGAGCTATTCTTCGGTCCTTGCTCCATGTCCCTGGCTATAGGCAGCCGTTGGCCCTGCTACTGAATTTCCAATCCATCGGTTCGTCTTTCCCCCAAAGTTCTGATTCACCATCTCTCAGTGGACAGTAAGAGTGAGGGGGCTTCCTCCCTGGAGTTCAGGTCCATAAGGGACTCTCCTGCTTCCTTCCCTACTGTCCGCATTCCCTCCTCCTTCCCCATTCTGTGTTGTGAGTCCCCACTGGAGGCTCTGACTGGGGTTCCCCAGGGAACAGTGGTCTCACACTTTCAGGAGCCCACCCCAAAGAGGCCAGACCACTCCCTGCCTGGAGGTGACCCAGACAGATGCACACCTTAACCTTTGTTCTGAGTTCACCATCAGCAAAAAACACCTGCAATTCCGTGGCCTTGCTAACAACTTTCCACCTGCCATTGACTGGGCCCTTCACTCCAACTGCTGGAGGCAGATAAGGGCTTGATAAGTCTAGAATCACACCTGGAAAACCCCACTGGCCGGGGGAGCAAAGGGAGGGGCTGGCTTCATTTATTCCCACTAGTTGTCCCTGTGTCTGTTGCTCAAAAATGCATATCTTCATTCTCCCCATGACATATAATACACAAGTAATACATACATAATATATGTATTATGATACATTATAATATTTTATATATATAATATATAAAAATTTATATATTTGATTAGTAACAATCATTATATATTTTATATATAATGATTATATTTGTATTATATTTAGATTTACAGATGGTGTAATGATTATATTATATATAATGATTATATACAGAATTATTATATAATATGATTATATTATATATAATATAATTATATATTGATTATATTAAATATATAATGATTATAATATATATTATATAATGATTATATTCTATATAATATATAGAATTCTATATAATATATTATATATAATATTATATATAATCATTATATATAATATTTAATTATATATATTATAATTATATATTACATATAATCATCATATATATAATATATAATGATTGTTACTATTCAAATATAAAGAAAATTTAAATGTCCCCTTAATCTCACCTCCCAAAGAAATCGCAGTTGCCAGTTTAATATATTCTTCTGGCCTGTTTATGGCTTTTTTTAAAGATAAATTAAGATTATACTAAACATATTATTTTGTAACCTATATTTTCACTCAAACAGACAGGCATCTCTCCCTGGCAATATAAACACATTTACCTCATTTTTCTGAGTAGCTGCCCATTATTTCATTGTTTGAAATAAATTTATATTTTTAAATAACTTCAGACTCACAGAAAAGTTGCGAAAATAGAACAGAGTTCCCATTACTCTTCATGCATCTTCAAATGTTATGGTGTTATGTGACCAAAGCACCACGATCACAACCGGGAAGTTAACCTTCGTACAGTACTATCAACGAATCTACAAACTTTATTTGGAATTTTCCAGGGTTTTTTTACAGTCTTTTTTTCTGTTCCAGGATCCAACCCAGGATCCCACCTAATGCTTAGTTAACACATCTCTTTAATCCTCCTGCATACGTGACAATCTCATTGTCTGTCGTGGTCTTTCATGACACTTTTAAAGAGAACCAGGCGGGTTTGGGGGGATAAAATATCCATGCCCACACCCCCAGTTTGGAGTTATTGATTTTCTCATAAATGGAGCTTTTGTATTTGGGGCAAGAAGGTCATAGAAATAATGGGGTATCCTTCTCAGTACATCATGACAAGAGGCGTAAGATGTGATGTCTACAGGCCCCTGGGTGGCTCAGTGGGTTAAGCCTCTGCCTTATCCCAGAGTCCCAGGATCAAGCCCCGGATCCGGTTCTCTGCTCAGCAGGGAGCCTGTTTCCCACCCCCACCCCCCCACTCCCCCCCCTCCCCCTCGCCTCTGCCTGCCTCTCTGCTACTTGTGATTTCTGTCAAATAAATAAAATCATAAAAAAGAAAAGTGATGTCTAATTACTAGTGATTAACCTTGCTCACGTGGTTAATAAGTTGCCTGCCAGGATTCTCCACCATAAAGTTACTATCTACCTGTTTGTAATTATTAAATATCTTGACATACCATAGTTGAGATTACACAAAGATCCTACTCCTCAAACTTTGGCCTGCTTGCCCTGCGTCCATCCGTGGATCTTGCAATGTGCAGCATTATTTTAAACACTGGATCAATAAAATAAAAACCATGGACACAACACACCTGATTAATTAATCAGTAGCTGGCGACATGGGTACGTTAGCCCGTAGTTTACACTGCCCAAGTAAACCCAAGCACGTCCACCTGCCCTTTAGGGGAGCACTGAAGCATGACCTAGCCCCGGGGGCAGGTGACCCATCCCAGGCCCAGCAATATGCCACTAAGTCAAAGACCTACTCTTGACCCTCCTCAAATTGGGACTAAACCTTGTGAGCCAGTCTCATACACGCTGGGGTCACGTGGCCTCCCGGGAGCCAGTCCCTGAGTCGGAGGGATGGAGGGCTCTGGCTGGTCGCATGCTAGCCTCTGGACCACCGAGGTACCTATACCACCTGAACCAGTAAAGCTAAGAGGGGGTTTTTCTCCGCAGAGAAGATTAAGATGCTTGGCTCTGGGACTCTGCTAACAGAACCAATTATTTGAGAGCGCTCTTGCCTCCCATTTCACACTAAGGGAGGAAGTTTGCTCTCCCCCCACCCCCAAATCACCGTCATTTTATCAACCTCGTTAAATCTATCACTATTACCAATTCTTAACATGTGGGAATATCCGACTGGGTTGTTCAGGAACTGACCCCAATATACAGCATCTCTGCCTCGCAGATCTGGACTGACCCCAACTATGCTGATCCAGGCCAAAGTAATTCTGATCTGTTGGCAACGGACCAGAGTGTTGAGCTCCTTGTAGGAGAGTGTGGTACTTGATTAGTGATGTCTGCCCTGGGCACCAGCAAGAGGGAAAGAAGCATTTTTGCAATGTGTTTATCATTGAATCTCTCAGTGATTTCTTCCTGCCCTGATGTGCTAACATCCAGGTTGAGGCAATAAATGTCGGACCCCAGATTGTGCATCCCTAGGAGCTAGAGGCTAAAGCTTGGAATACAGCTTTGCTCTACCAAGGAACTTACTTTTAACTAGGAGGACCAGATATTTAGGAAAACATCTGGATGTAGGGCTTTCAGGATCAAACACTCCCAATGACTCCCTCCCACTTCCCCTGGCTTTGATCATCTTAGGTTGCCAGAACGAACCAGGCACCATTTACAAGGTGTTAAGTACAAATAAGCTCCAAATAGAGTCTCTCCTCTTGATATACTCAGAAAAACACAGAAAACTTGAAAGAGTACTGACAAAGAGAGAACATGTGTATCGAGAACAGGACCCCCTTTGTTCCTAAACCTTTAGGACTGGAACATTCACTGCCTCCTTTTGTTGGTGACAATGCTCAGAACAGAAGCTACTCAGAGTTTCCTGGATGTTCAAACACATGCACCCAGTGGAGAAGAGTCTGTTGGGCAACACCAATGATCTTACCATGCACAGGAGTCACCTGGGGACCTTGTTAAAAATGCAGCATCTAATTCGCTAGATCTGGGGCAGGGCCAGAGATTCTACATTTCTAACAAGCTTCCAGGTGATGCCAATGGTGTTGGTCCCCAGACCACATTTTGGAGAGCAAGGGTCTGAGTAATAGAGGACAAGAATGCCCAGGGTACAGACTAGGTGGGAAGATTGAGAAGGGGACAAGGGAGAGGAGAAGCTGGACTACAGAGCATAGGAAAAGAAGGGAAATGAGTAACATTCTGAGCATCTCCATGAAAGCCCCAGTCCAATGTCTGACATGCCATATACAAAATAGATAAAACTAAAAATTTGCTGTCTTCCTTCTCTCCTTAATCCTTATGACTTTAGAAGTAGGTGGAATTGCTGTTTCCACTCACCACACCCTCCAACACATACACACACACACACACACACACACACACACAATGTACACACTTCCTATGGGAAACTGAGGCTGGGAAGGGTGAGTAACCAGTCACAGGTTGCACTTTGGGCAAAGACTCCAGCCAGAAGCCATATCACTCCTCTGTACTGCAACATGGAACCCGCAAAAGGCCTTGAGAGGCTCTGAGGGCATGAGCAGAACCAGCTTAAGGGCGCTTGTCCAAAGGCGTCCAGTTTCTCAAATAATGAGGCCAGTTGGAAGCTGTTAACACAGATGAGAACCAGCCAGCAACAGGTGAAAGGCCGCTCAACCTATCAGCACTGCTTTAAGCTATAGCACGCTCCTGGCTTCCTCTCCCCAACATCCAGGGGCCCAATCCCCAAATGCACCTGCCAGCAAATGAGCGGCAGCCAGAGGGGAGACTCAGGTCTCCCCCATTCTGAACTGGCTTGCATGTCCTCCCATTTCCTGGAGCCCCTTGGGAGAACAGTTTCTCTAGGTTACTATAGAGTGCTAATGAGGGGTAGCCGGCGGGAAAAGGCTGGGTCTACTTGATCCAGCTCTTGGAATGAAGCCAAGGTCTCTCTGGCCGTAGATTCTCTCTCCCCTTCCAGGTTAGTGTGCTGTGTGCGGAGATTAAGATGTATAGTCTGCAAATGGACTAACCTTTTCCAGGCCTCTTTAATGAGGCTTCCCATAATAGGGCCATTTCTCTTTCTTATGTATGTATACACATTCATACACACACACAGGCACACACACACACACACACACACACACACACACACACCCCTTAACATAATCCATATGGAAATAAAAATCTCTCCCTTGCTCTATTTTTTTTAAATGGACTCTATAATGGGCAACACTTTTTTTCTTCAAATGAAAATCCATGGTTCAACAACATGCATTTCCAGTGATTAAAGAGAGGAGTTTCTGCCAACTGACTAGGCTCCTTCTTAAAACTCAACTTTGTGGGTAGCAAGACTAGGCTTCTTCTTAAAAGTCAACTTTGTGGGTAGCAAGCGACAGTACTTCTAGGATGTAGTGGGAACCCAGCAGAAGGTATGGTAAAATCCCCCAAGAAGTATATTCAGTTCTGGAACTATCTCTGAAGGAAGGAGCATGAGTAGCTTCCAACCCTGGATTCCCGCAGGGAGGAACATTATGGTCTGTATCATTCAGAACTTAATCTACCTAAAGGGAGAGAATTCTAGCCTTTGATATCACCAGGTGCCTTCCAGTTTTAAAATACATAAGTGTGAAGGAAGTTCAAAAAGCAGATTCTGAAATTGCCCCTCTAACCCTTCACTTCTCAACCACCATCCCTATAATTCATATCAGGGCTACAAACAGGAAACTTCTGGCAATTTCGGTGGTTTCAACTCCATCCTGGGTTAAAGGGCCCTTCTGACTTTAAGCTTCCCAAACACCTGTGAAATCCCCAGTATCCTTTGTCATACAGCTGAATATAAGACAACTTCAAATATAAGATAGCTCCATATCTACGGTGAGCCATGCTGTTCCCAATGGGAAGATCTAAAAATAATCTTTAAGTTATATATACATTACTTGAGCTTAAAAACTTTAAGGAACTAGATGAAGTCAAATATCTTCTTATCATATATAATTCATTGAGTTTGGCATTTTAAAATTACACACATTGTAAAATAACATTGATGTAGGAAATCTACTTTCTCTCACTCATACAGATCAGGAAACAATTTAATTCAAATTCTTTGCTTACATCTTTGTTTTAAGAAGGCCACTTTTTGTGTAGTAAAACTAGAAGTTATTCTAAGGGTTTTTAGGAAACTTGACCACCTAGAAATTTAAAGCCATGCTCCCAAATAACTAGAAACAAAGAGGAAACCAAAGCCAACAATTACAACAAGAAAATAACAATCATGAGAATCCTGGGTATTTTTAACATCACATGGGATGTGCCCAAAGCTGTAAACAGAAGCACAAGTCATAGTATTACATGTTACCATTATTTTGTTTAAAAAGATACAAATAAGTAAGCTGAGTATCAACTTAGGAGGTTAGAAAAAACAAAAAAAAAAATCACAGGAAAATACAAAGAGCTATGAATAAAGAGGAAATGAGGGGCAATTCAAGAAATTTGGATTTTAAAAGTCCAAAGCGAGTATACAAAGCTCCAAAGGGTCTAATCAAGAAAAAATGAGTGAAATATACAAAATTAGGAGAGAGTTGGTAGGAATAACCACCTCAATAGAAAAGATAAAAATTAAAAAACCTCTTGCTCATGTGCAAAAATCTATCCTGAATATTTGCAGCATTCAGGTTAACATTTTAATTTTAAAAATAGCTATTAATATTCCTACATAAAGTGTACTTGCAAATAAGACAAATAAAAATCCCATGAGAGGAAAACAAGCAAAAATCATACATATGCAACTCAAAAAAACGGAATAGATATCTATAGGTAATTAACATATCAGAAAATGCCTAACCACACTGTAAATCAAAGAAGAATGGAAATAACAAACAACTCCAATGCCATTCCCCTCCACCATCGAATTAGGAAAAATTTTGTGTCTGTGGTTTGTTGTTAGTGTGAATGGCTATACCCAATAAGAATGGAGATGAGGTGAACCAGATGGTCTCCCTCATAGGTATATTAGTAAATTAGTTCAGTCCTTCTGAAAACCATTTGGAAGCATTTCAGGTAAATATCTAGCAATTTCCTTTAGGTGGAGAGGTTCTGAATGGAACTCTTCTTTACAAATGCTAATGAAGCCAAACCTGATTTCTACATGTTTGGGACTTGCGAGATAGCAATAGAGTCAAATTTGGGGTGCACACCAGTGACATAAAGCCAAGGGTGAGAATGCCTAGCTCCTGGCCCGCCCTCTACCACCAGCTACTTGTATGACCTTGACAAATGATTTAATTTCTCCCAAGCTCCATTTCACCATCTGAGTAATGAGGCCACTAAATTTGATCTCTAGGACCTTCCCCTGATTGCTGACATGTTTTTTTCACTCTTCCCAGTGCCAGGATCTTCCTGGTGTCTCTAAGATAGCAACATTTCTGCACAAGAGAGGAAGAGAAAGATTAATGGGATGGGAGTCAAGAAAAATGGACTAACCATCAAGTACAAGAGAGAGGTCCTAACCTTTCCTGTGCTTCATTTCCTGCATTTCTTAAATGGGCTATAATACCTTGTACATTAAGCTCTCAACAAATATTTGTTGAATTAATGAAGATATGAAAGGAAGGAAGGAATTAATGATACAGAGGGCAATTTCCACAAGTTTTTTCTTGCTCCTCCCCAAATCACTGGAAGGCTGTAATAACAACCAGTGATAATTAAGGTCTCTCAAGAAGAAATTGTGAGCCAGGGAAGGACACACTTGATTTCCTTGCCCCAAAGCAGACCTCACTTACCAATGCCACAACAGAATAAACACCAGCCCCTCTTGCCAAATAATCTCAAAGCAATGGGTCATTTCAGAGGGAAGAAAACCGGTCAAGTAAGTTGCAGGTGATTCTTCAGAGATGAGAGGTACCTGGCCAGGAATGTCAGCCCCATGGACCCAACCATGTCCATCTACTTACTCCTCAAGCATCATTATCACCCTGGTGGTCAAAATGGGAGTTACCACAGTGGACACAGCATGGCTCTCTGTGATGTGATGGGCTGAAACCCAAACCACAAAGCAGGGCAGCTCACATTGGATTCAGCCAAAAGGACAACCCCCTGTCTGTGTAGCAACACTCCCCAGGCCTTCACTTACAGCAGACATCATCTGAGTCTTCCCCACTGTGCCCAGAGGGGACCTTGGAATCCTTCAAAACACTGATCCTCCCAAGCTGCCAATACCAGCCCATCAGTCATCACACAGACAAAATGTACTTGTGATCCCTCCCTGTGTCTCCCTGTGATTAATGATCCAATAACAGGGTATTATGAGCTGGGTGGTATCATCCCCAAATTTCTAGGTTGAGGTCCTATGCCCCAGTACCAGAGAATGGGACAGTATTTAGAGACAGGGTCTCTGCAGAGGTGATTAAGTTAAAATGAGGTCATTAGGTCCTAATCTAATATGACCGGTGTCCTTACAAGAAGAGGAGATTAAGACACAGACACACAGAGGGAAGACCACATAAGGACACAGGGAAGAAGGCCACTCACAAGCCAGAGAAGAAGGCCACAGAAGAAGCCAACACCATGCTCACACACTGATCTCAGATTTCCAGTCTCCAGAATTGTGAGAAAATGAATTTCTCTTCTCTCACCTCCCAGCCCATGGTCTTTGCAATGGCAGCTCTAAACGGAAGAACACAATGGGCACGTTAATGGTGTTTTAGGTAAATAAATTTTTTTTAAAAAATTGAGTTCTAAAGGAATCCATGAGTTAGGAGTTTTATAGAATACCATATCCAATGCAAGTGTGTGGGCAGGTGTGCGTGTGCAAATATGCAGAAAAGCATGTATACCCACAAAGAAGATCACAAACCAAAATGTTCACAGTGGCTCTTTCTAGATGGCGGGGTTCCAGGAGACTGAGGGAGCAGAGGTGTGGTTTCTTGTTCTGGCTAATCCATCCTGCTTTTGCAGTGACCGTGTGTTAAGTTCATAATTCTAGAAGATTTTAAACAGTGTACGCAAATCTAAGGACCCAGATGTAACACCACCGCAGGTGTGACACCACCTGCGTGCAGGGGCGACACCACCTGCGTGCAGGGGCTCACTGCGTGGAACTCACTCAGTCCTTGCAATCATCCCACAAGGTAGGGAGTGTTGCTATCCTCATTTTCTAGAGGGGAAAGCTGAGGCACAGAGAGGTTAGGTGACTTGCCCAAGATTACGAAGCATGCTGGTTTCCTGTCCACAGCCTTGACCATAAAGTCACTCTGCCTCTCGGCACGGGTGTCCAGTCAAGTCACCACTCCGCTAAGAGCTGATCTGAACACATTTTGGGTTAGTGTGTGATTTGCTACAAGTGTGCATTAACACAGACACGCGGGCTCATGCACATACACACACTTGGTCACATTTAGCTGTGCTTTGTGGCTCAGCAAATCACCTGACTCCTTTCCCACTTGAGGTTCACAGTCTAAATGGACTCAACCCCCCACACCTTGACAGTGGGACACCCCTCTCGTGAATACTCACAGAGACCCTAGAAGCCTCACCTTCCTACGGTGCAAGGCAATGACCCTTATGCTCTTGGACAAGGGGCAGGGTAAGCAACCCATTCATATTTTATAAGTTTGTTTAATGGAGGCTTATTTTTTTGGGTTATGTATTTTTAAAGACCACTCGCTTAGATTGATGGAGACACTATGCTGAGTCTCCTCTTAAAGCCCGAGAGTTGGAGGAAGCCCAGCCCTTCTGGGGCTGAAGAGGGACAGGGCAGAGTTGCAAATGGACAAATGCCCATCAGCAGGGAACTGGTTAAATAAATTATGTTCATCCCCATAATGGAACCTTGCCTAGATGTTAAAAAGAAGCAATGAGAGCTATAGGTCCTGTCAAGGAAGGGTGTCCATGATGTACTGTTAAGGAAAAAAAAGAAGCATTGCAGACCACTGGGGATAATAAGATCCTATATGGTGGTAGAAATAGTGGACAGGAGATGAGGTTGCATGCCGATGTGTGTGTGTGTGTGTGTGTGTGTGTGTGTGTGTGTGTGTGTAATGATTAAGGACACAAACCTTCATTGAACAAACTGGAGTTCACATCCCAATCCCACTAGTTGCTAGCTGTGTGACCTTGGGTTTTCTTAACCTCTCTGAATGCTAATTGCCTCACCTGTAAAGTAAGGCAAAACCCTAATACCCACACCTAGCATCCACACTAAAGTGGGGGTGAAGGGAGAAGAGGTGGGAAGCATTTTCATTTGCTTGACACATATTAAGCACCCCAAAAAAAAGTTTGTTATTTTTATTATCATTGTTGTTGCTTGTTTTTATATAGAAAAGGCCCATCAGGAAACCTGGCAAAGTTTTCACAGTGTTCACCTCCGGAGAATAATATTGGCTCTCACTGCTCACATCAAACATACATGTATCATATTTGAATTTCTACAGTATGTGCTTTTGACTCTTGTCATTAAAATACAATAAAGTGGGGTGTGTGTGTGTGTGTGTGTGTGTGTGTGTGTTTTAATGAACAAAGCTGACTTCTCTCCTGAAAGGAATCACATGCGTTCTGAACATGCCAACAGTCTCATTTCTGGTGAGCTAGTTGTGATGTGGCCACACTCCTGGGGCAGGTTTCCCTCTGTGGAGTGGAGAACAGGAAGTGAGTCTCCCTCATGGAGTGGAGAACAGGAAGCAAGTCTCTCTGATTCTCTCTGGTGGGAATCAGCAAGTCATTTGCATACTCCCCAGATACATACTTTGACAGTAAGTCCGCTCTAACTTACTAAATCCCACATTCTCTTTTTTCAGTTCAATTCCAGAAAGCTGAACGAATGAAGCTGGGCCAAGTGAGCAAGCTACCAAAGCTCATGGGCTTTGAGAACAAATATTGCAGTGAACAACTACAATCATTGCCTAGGTACTTGCTAGCATCAAACACAATGCCAGTTACTTCCGTACCATCTCATCTCACTTTCCACAGACATCCTTTAATGAGAGTGCTTATTGATTCCCTTTTTTACAAAGGAGGTAACTGAGGCTCAGAGAGGGAAGGCACTTGCTCAAGAGCACACAGCACATAGAAGCAAAGCCAGAATTTGAGTCTAAGTCTACTTGGCAAGCCTTCCATGGAGTACACAGTGACAACCTGTGTGCTCTACCAGAGGAAAAGAGATAGACTTTTACTGTGGTCAATTAAATACTTAGATGCCCTCAACCGTCTAAATGACACCAACAAATTATGCAGATTCTTTCATATTTGTGACCCCCTCCTTGAAATTTTGGTAGCTCTAGTGCAGAGTTGTCCAAATCATTTCTGGGATACCACTCTGTCTTGTTTTGTGTGATGGTAACAACTGTTTCTTAAGAAAAGATTTTCAAGGTATGATCATTTTAGGGAGTTTTAGGTTAAATTCATTTTGATCAGTAGGTTTCCTTATGCAGGACTTGTCAGAGCCTTTGCTCGGAGCCAAATGCATGGACTCCCCCAAGAGGGTGCAACCGAGTGCCGCATTGTCCAAACTTATTTGATCATGGAACTATTTTCTTATGAAGCATATCCCAGAATAGAGTTCACTTTGGGACATGCTACCCTAAAACAAACGTGCCTTCTTTTCTCTGGTTTGCATTTCCAAGTACATTTAAAATAGCAGAAAAGTTTAAACAGGTTTAAATCTAAGACCACAAGAAAAATTATCCAGATCTCTCCAGAAACTACCCCTGTGAAATCCCCAGATTCCTTTGTCATACAGCTGAATATAGGACAGCTCCAGATATAAGATAGCTCCACATCTATGGTGAGCCATGCTGTTCCCAATGGGAAGATCTAAAAATAATCCTTAAAAGTTATATATACATAACTTGAGCTTACAGACTTCAAGGAACTAGGTGAAGAAGTCAAATATCTTCTTATCATATATAATTCATTGAGTTTGTTATTTTAAAATTACACACATTGTAAAATAATATTGATGTAGGAAATCTACTTTCTCTCACTCATACAGATCAGGAAACACTTTAATTCAAATTCTTTACTTATATCTTTGTCTTAAGAAGCCCACTTTTTGTTGTCCTAAGAAAGCCATTCGTTCTGGCATGGTGTCCCAGTTCATGTCACGTTCACTCCTGCTTAAGTTGCTTCAAAATGCAGCCATGTTTAATGCACGTACTGGGCCCATCACCAGAAACGTGGTCCCGGGGACAGAAGAACCAATGCTCATAATGTGGGGACAGCTGAGACAGCTGTTTGTCCCCCTCCTTTATCCTGTCACTGTCTGTTTGCGATCTCTACAACATCACTGCTCCCAGAGCTGTTTGTGAAGTGAGCTGAAGAAGGCTTTCTTACATGACATCAAACACGGGCCGTTCTGAGTCATCGCTGCTGGAAGTACTCTCAGGTCTCTCTGGTTCTGACAGGTGAATGGTGGAAACCTCCAGAGAACCAGCTTTGACATTCAAGTCATTTCCAAATAGGACTCTGAGAGTCTAAATAAAAATATCTGTGGGAGTGCTCCATAATAGGACAGATTTTATAGGGACCCATCTATTTGCAACTCCTTCTTTCCTGTGGGATAATTATGGGGAGGGTCTCTCACGTCATAGTGGGGCATGTGAGGTTATCTCTAAAGGGGAGATCTTCCTTCTAAGAGGCGTCCGCACTCAGGCAGCAATGAGCGGGTTAAACACCAGCTTTGCACTCCAGCTCAGGAAGGAGTCAGACCTGATGTGGCATGAGCCTCTTTCTGCCCAGGACCAGGAAGAGTGAAGGCAAGAAAGGAAAAATTATTGACCTAGGGAGAGCACTCAACTGCACCCTTATGAGTAAATAGGCCATTTATCCCCCGGCCCGGAGCTCCTTGAAAAGGTGACCGTCCATCACTCCCTCCTCCGAGCTGCCCCTTGATGAGCTGCTCTATCAATGGACTAATTTAGCTGATTACAGAGGAATTTGAGAGGAATGGACCGCCAGAGCCTGGGTCTGGGCCAGCAATGCATTAAGTCCACCCGTGTCTCCATCACCCCCATTGGGACCGATAGAAGCGTCTTATTCCTGAAAACGTGTCCCATCTGATGGGCTTTCGTTAAATTCAGCCCCAGCTTATCAGGTGCGAGGTGGACAACCTACTGCTCCAGGGCATGGATCGTTCTGTCCTCCGAGTCCTTGATGGGGGAGGACAGCCTCTGGGACCGGTGCCAGGCTATTCTCGGCTGCTGGTCAGCAGCATGTCAACGCCCAGCTCCGTAGGATGGGACTGCAGGAAGAGAGGGAAAGGCCCAGGCCAGACTGCCATTGCTCCTTGGCTTCCCTAACTTTTTACAGTACACAAAGCTGAGAAAAGCCTTCACCCTCCTTCCATCCAGGAGGGCTAACCTCAAAGACAGGTGGAATGGATAGGATTTCCCTGCTAGAAAGAGAATAACTCTTTTTTTTTAAATTTATTTATTTATTTTTTCAGTGTAAGAGTATTCATTGTTTTTGCACAACACCCAGTGCTCCATGCAATACGTGCCCTCCCTATTACCCACCACCTGGTTCCCCCAACCTCCCACCCCCGTCCCTTCAAAACCCTCAGGTTGTTTTTCAGAGTCCATCGTCTCTTATGGTTCGCATCCCCTTCCAATTTCCCTCAACTTCCTTCTCCTCTCCAAAAGAGAATAACTCTTTCTTGAGAGCTCCAGCAAAAGTCCCAGAGCAGATTTTCATTAGACCCATTTGTGTCTCACACCCGTCCCTCCACCAGTCCTTGGGGCCCAGGGACGGATCATCCGATGGGCCAAACCAAGTTTCATGCCCAGCTTTGGATCTGATGGGGGTCAGCCCCACCCAAACCATGTGACTTGTGAGTGGAGGAGGTCCTTCAAAGAGAAGTCAGGAGAAACAAAGGGTCCTTATAAAGTTTATCAATAAGTTCAGGACAATAAAGTGTTCTAGGTTCCCATGCAGAAAATTCTAGATGTCAGTGGTGTGGTGAACACAGAGGGAGGAGAAATTTCAATGATTCCCATGAGATGTCATCAAGACAGGTTAATCTCCCCGTGGAGTTTTACGCCACTTCCTGAAATACACTGGAATACGCCGATCCTCCGAGATCAGATCAGCTGCTAATGAGAAGAGGCTTGACACATAGGAAACATGTGGGGTAGGGTCCCAGAAAGATGGATTTCTCTCCTCATCTCAAGGAGTAACTTTAAGCCAGCTGAACGAGCTCCCTATGGCCCTCCCTTGATTCAACCCAACAAAGAGTAGTAGGCAGGGGTTTCCTGTGTCACCTGGGGAGAATGAATGAACCTCTCTGAACCTTAGTTTCCTCCTCCGTAAAAGGAGCCTAACTAACCTCTACCTTAGAGAATTGCTCTGCAGGTTAGATTAGTTACACTTTCACCATCAACTGAACATACTTGCACCTGCTCAGCGTGGTGCTTGCACTGGGGAATATAAAAAGAAACAAAACCAATAAAATTCTCCACCATTAGGAAGCTTATATTCTCCGTAAGCTCATATTCCCATAAGGGAAAACAGACTATAACCATGAAGAAATAAGTAAATGATTTTGAGTGCTAAAAGGTAAGGTCTGTGGAAGAGAAGTGGAACAAAGTAGCAGGATTAGGAGTGTGGGGAAGAGAAAAGGGTTCAGTATTAAATAGAACGGTCAGGGTGAGTCTCCACGAAAAGGATGTATTTGAGCAGGGACTTGAAGAAAGTGAGTGAGAGTGAGTAGGTGGGAAAGTCAGAGAGAAGAGCCTGTGCAAAGATCCTGAGGTGGCAGCATGTCTGGCATAGTCAAACACAGCAAGGACGTCCTTGTGGCTGGAGAGTGAGCAAGGAGGGACATGGAGAAGATTCCAAGGGTCAGATCCTGCAGAGCCTTGTGGCCACTGTAGGACATGGATGCAGGAAGTGGTATCAGCATAGCTTGGCCCATAGAAGAGTCCAAGAAGCAGAGGGGAGGCGACAAAGACGATGGTGAAGATGGTGAGGCTGAGGCTGATGGTGACGACGACCGCGATGTGACACGTTGTGGCACCCAGACCTCCAACAATAGCCTCCGGGCTATCACAGACATGCTCTCGCCTTTCTGAGCTGTTCTGAGGATTTCCAAATTAACACAAGCACTTTGCACTTTGACCCCATGCTGAGAAAATTGCTCTGTAAACATAGGGTGTTTCCTGCCGTCACGTCTTTATCACACGCCTGACACCATTATCACCCAAAGGTCAGCTGGCGGCACCCATTAGCAGAGCTAACACATCCCTGTTCTTCACTTCCTCCTGATCCCAGCAGAAACACCCTGAATCCGACGAACCACGCGAGGGATGTTGCATGCTCCTCGCCCGTGGCCTTTTGCCCAAACCGAGTGGGCCATTGCCTGGTGATGTGTGTATATAGTCCAACCGCGCTGGAGATTATTAACACTAACAGAAAGGCTCTGGGCTATCAGCATCTACATCATGGAACCAGCAGCGCCTGCCTCCTCCTGGCTCTTGACTCCTGGAAGCCATTCTCAAGTGTAACTAATTTGTATCAGGTGGCTTCTAGCCCAGCTGAGTGGTACCCTCGCGCCATTTCTCCGAAGAGCAGCTTCCTGAACATTTCCATCTCGAGGACAGACTCCCTGTGTGAGGTGGCTGAGACTTTAGGCACGTTTCTTCCCCATAGCCTCTGACATGGCTAACTGGTCTTGCCACGCCATCCAAACTCATTTTCTAAAAATCCACTATCACTGGAAGTTTCCTTCTGAAATTTAAGTCTGAAACTCTCCAACTCCTCGGTGTCTTCCAAAGGCCCCCAAGAAGGTCCAGACTCCCTAGCACGCCAGCCTCTGCTTCCTCTCCTGCTATAGCAACTAACAGCCCTTAAATTCGAGAACTACTGTGCATGCAGTTCCCCACTGCCCAAGCCATTCTCTTGGCCCAGCCAGCTCCCACATAGGCACCTCCTCTGCAAATCCTTTATAGACCGCCCCGCCCCCGATCCCTGGCCAGGATCCCCAGCCAGGTGCACCCCAAGCAACCCTTAGCACCACGGAGCCCCTAGCACTCGGTTGTGGCTCCCTGTGCTTCTCCCACCTGCAGGACATGGTGTCTCCACCACCCTTGGGTCTCCACCTCTGATGAAGGGGTCTCTTCATAGTAGATGCTTAGTTAACTCTCAGATGCTTAAACAGAGGAACTGGCCATGTGCTTAGTCCTGTACCATCCCCGATCTACGCCCTGAAGCAAACGCAGGCACACGGTCTGTAGCGCTCTGCGGCAGGCTGGTTCAACTCTCTACTCCACTTCTTAACCGCACTGTCCTTGGGTAACTTGACCATTCTGATGCCTGTCTTCCTCTCTCTAAGAGAGAGGTAGCCCTCACCACTGCTTAGAGCCATACTGAGGATTAGATAAGGTATCCTGGTGGGTATTCAATAGTGTTAATAATCACTGTTATTATACTCACCACAATTAAGCGGTCGCCATATCCCAAAGCTAGGGTTTCTTGTCTAGGTGTTCACAGATGTACCGCAGGCACCTACCACAGTGCCTGGCACAGAGGCACTCAACAAACATTTCTTGAATGACCACACAAGCTGGCTTTCCTTAAGGGACAGGGAAGATTCCTTTGGTTTCATGTGTAGGATTCTCAAGATGAGGATTTCCCATTCCCAGAAGGACTGATTCAGCTGGGCTTGGGTGGGAACCAGAAATGTGCATCTGAATGGGCTTCCCACGACCCCCACCCCATGCCGCGCCCCCTGGGTCTCTAACAGTTCAGGAACTCAGCACCGGGATGATTCAAGTTTCTGTGAACCTCTCCCTCTTTTGCAGCTCATCTCCTGCCCCTTTTTAATGGAAGTATCCGAAAGCCCCCAACCCAGCATCCGCAGTGATCATTGCACCAGGGCTATTATTTTCGTGAGGTCCAGAGACCCAGCAGAGGCTTTTAAGTGAATTCTTAGTAACAGAACAATCAAGTTAAGAGATCAGTGTGACGCAGGGCATGAAATAGGAAAGTATCGTGGCCAATTGATTTGGAGTTTGTGAAATGAATTTCATTTTCTGGACCAAATGGAAGCCCGTCTTATAAATCACTGCCGCTCTTGGAGATTAATAAAGGAAACAGGCTTGATTAAGAATTCAGAGCACTGGCCCCATTGCAGATTTATAGACCCAGAGGTCTTGCCACAGGGATTTCAAGATGTCCCACCTGTTAATTGTCATTTAGGAAGATTAAGCCTGGGAGCTACTGGCAAAGACCTGAGGGCAGGGCCTGAGCCCTTCTGGAGGCAGGAAGGTAGATTCTAAGAAACGCATTTCCAACCCTCCCCAGAAACAAGCTAGTCACGTGGCCTTTGACAGGAATTTTTCCCAAACCATTGGGAGAATTAACTGGAACAACCTTCTGAGTCTCCACTACAATCTGGCAAAGCAGTTGGAGTCGAGATTTTTAAATAAAACAAAACAAAAGCAACAGGGCGGGTGGAGGGGGGGCAGGGAGATGGTTCATGAACTCAACCAAACCCAAAATATCTCCAGTGGCTGTCTGGGGCTCACGCAGCCTGTGTGTGGAAAGGGTTCCCTTGAGTGCTGAGGCATTTGGTGTCCAGAAGGATCTCTGGGATTCCTGATCTGTCAAAGGCTGGCGGCTCAGACTAAAATGAGAGAGTACACCTGAGGACACCAGCATTAGAAGAAGAGACAGGACCCCACTAACAAGTTTGCTGGGGCAGAAAGGATACCTGTTACTTGGTGAAATGTCCGGGTTTCTGATCCCGCATGTGCAAAGGCATGCCTGGCAAACAGGAAGTCATGCGGCTTAGCATCCCACTCGAGAATCTCCCTGACCCTCATGGTTTAAAACTCAGCGAACATTGCTGGTCAGGATGGAGTTAATAATGGTACATGATGAGACCAGGGGAGGTTTTTGAAGTGCTGATAATATTCTGCTTCTTCTTCTTCTTCTTTTTTTTTTAAGATTTGATTTATTTATCTGACAGACTGAGATCACAAGTAGGCAGAGAGGCAGGCAGAGAGAGGGGGAAGCAGCCTCTCCACTGAGCAGAGAGCCCGATGCGGGGCTCGATCCCGGGACCCTGGGATCATGACCTGAGCCGAAAGCAGAGGCTTAACCCACTGAGCCTCCCAGGCGCCCCAGCGTTCTGCTTCTTGAACTGGATGTGCTCCGTTTGTGAGATTTTTGAACCCAGCTTTATGCCTAGGATAGTTATTTTGCTGACGCTGATACTCAGTACAAGTTAAATACGTACAAAGCAGCACAGGAGTGCGGGAACATAGTCTGTGCGCCTGATGGTTCGGTAGCTGATAGATGGCCACCAACCGGGAAAGCCTTGTGTGTAGCTTGTAGTCATTCATTCATTCATTCATTCACTCTAATAAACTCTGTATGCCTACTCTCTTCGGCATGGTACAACAGATGTTGTACCATCTGTTACAGCATGATGTACCTTCTTGAGGGAACATGCCACTATCTTAAATACTCTGTGTGGGCACTTGGGTGGCTCAGTGGGTTAAGTGTCTGCCTTTGGCTCAGGTCATGATCGTGGAGCCCTGGGATGGAGTCCGACATTGGGATCCCTGCTTCACAGGGTGTCTGCTTCTCCCTCTCCCTCTCTCCTCTCCCTCTCTCCAATAAATAAATAAAATCTTAATAAAACAAAATTCTCTTTGTAACTTATTGGCTTTGTTTAGTGCATTATGTGTCTCTCCCTAGCAGAAGACATTATGTGTCTCTCCCTCTCTCCTCGTGAGGGCAGGGACCTTGTCTCTCTCGTCAGGGCTGAGTCCCCAGAGTCTGGCGAGTGCCCGCACACAGTAAATGCTCGACAAGTATTTGTCGGTTTCCCAAATAAAAGGAATCAAGGTAGTTCCCTAAGCTCTGGAGTTTCCAAATGCACATATGTGTCGTGGTACTGGATCCCATGGTCATTCCAAGCCAGCAAAAATTACTGAGTGCCTTGAGACCCTGGAATGGCAGCGACGAGCAACCTGCAGAGTGTCCTGAGCAAACTCCCTGCCCCTGGGAGCTTAGGGATTTTTACAAAGCCATTAAGGTAACAGGTGATAAGACTTGTGGGAGGGAGAAAATGATGGACTGCTGGAGAGGAGGAAGAAGGCAATTAGAAGTGAGCCAAAGCACAAGTAAGAGAAGCAAAAAAAGACACACGAATCCACATCAAACCGAAAAGTTCCCGCACAGCAAAGGAAAAAGAAAAATAATAATAGCAACTGGAAAAGGCAACCCACAGAAGGGGAGAAAATATTTGCCAACCCTCTATCTGATAAAGGGTTCATATCCAAAATATGTGAGCAACTCCCGCCCCTCGAGAGCAAAAAGTAAAGAACCGAATTAGAAAACGAGCAGAGTATCTGAATAGACATGTCTCCAGAGAAGACATCCGGGTGGTCAGCCCGTCCAGGAGAAGGTGCCCAACCTCACTCCTCATCAGGGAAATGCAAATCAAAACCACAGTGACGGGTCCCTTCACACCCGTCAGGATGGCCGTCATCAAAAAGACAAGACGTAAGTGTTGTCGAGGATGTGGAGAAAAGCCAACGCTCGCTCGTACCCTGTTGGAGGGCATGTAAATTGGCGCAGCCACTATGGAAAACAGAATGGGGGTTTCTCAGCGATTAAAAAATACAAACACTTGGGTGGCTCAGTGAGTTAAGCCTCTGCCTTCGGCTCAGCTCATGATCTCAGGGTCCTGGGATCGAGCCCTGTGTCGGGCTCTCTGCTCAGCAGGGAGCCTGCTTCCCCCCCCCTCTCTGCCTGCCTCTCCGCCTACTTGTGCTCTCTCTCTCTGTCCAATAAATAAATAAAAGTCTTAAAAAAATAAAAATACAAACACCATATAATCCCACTCCAGGATATTTATCCAGATGAACTGAAATGGGGATCTCAAAGTGATATCTTCACTCCCCTGTTCACCACAGCTTTATCTGCAATAGTGAAGACAGAAAATCCCAAAGTCCATCCACAGAGGAATTGATCTAGAGAATGTGGCGTATCCATACATTCCATGCATAGTACTCCTCCTTGAAAATGAAGGGAAATCTGCCATGAGCGACAACATGAACGAACTTGGAGGACGTTATGCTCCGTGAAATAAGCTGGACTCACATATGGGATCTCACTTACATCAGAAACCGGAAATAGTCCAACTCTTAGAAACGGAGGGTAGAATGGTGGTCACCAGGAGCTTGGGGAGGGGGAAACAGGGAGGTGATGATCAGAGGACACATTTTCAGTTAAACAAGGTGATTATGTCCTAGAGTTCTACTGTACAGCATGGAGATTAGAGTTAACTTAAAATTTTGTTACAAGAATAGATCCTACTCAAATCGAGAGTTCTTATTATAAAATAATAAAATAAAATAAAAATAAAGAGCGTAGGAAGACACTTTGGGAGGTGATGGATACTTCTGTGGGACAGACTGTGCGATGGTTCCAAGGCTGTATCCTGAATTCTAAACTCACTGAGATGTCCAATACATACGTCCAACTTTGTCTCTGTCAACCACACCTCCATAAAATGGCTTGAAAACAAAAACAAAAAAGAAGTGGGTGCTTACTGCAGACACTCAGTAAAGAGCTAAGTTATACCTGGAGGGTAGAAGCTAGAACAGAAATCACACACTAGCTTCAGAGGACCCGGGGCCCCTTCCGCCAAGAAGCTCTCAGAACTCACCTTAATCATAAGCCCATTCACCTTGACTTTGCCTATGTCAGAATCTCTTAAAACCAGGTGTTATGGACTGAACTGTGCCCCCTGCCTCAGTTCCTAGGTTGGAGCCCTAACTCTCAGTGTGACTGTGTTTGGAGAGCCCCCCCCCCCATAAGAAAGTAATTAAGGCTAAATAAGGTCCTGAATGTGCGACCTTTACCCCATAGGGCCGGTGTCCTTATAAGAAAAGGAATCTCATCTCTCTGTCTCTGTCTCTCCCTCCACGGTCACAGGGAAGAGGCCACATAAGGACAGAGCCAGCAGGTGGCCACCTGGAAACCAGAGAGTCAAGCAGAAAACCTACCTTGCAGGCACTTTGATCTTCTATTTCTAGCCTCCAGAACTGTGAGAAAATAAATTTCTATTGTTTAATCCGCCCAGTCTGTGGTATTTTGATATGGCACCAAATGTATCTGGGTTTGTGGCTTTCAATTATACAGATTAGCTAATACTCCACTAACACTGCTGTACCACAAAGGTCTTAATGGGAGCAGATTTTACTGGCCAAGAAAAAGAGTAATTCTTCATCAGTCTATCAGGAGATGTTTAATACACCCTGCTGGGTAGGGGTGGTCAGAGTGGACCACTGAAGCAGTTTAAACATTGTCCCCAAGAACCTGTTCAGAGTATCTTTCTTCTGGGTCATTCATTCATTCAACAAACATCTACTGAGTGCCAACCATGTATCCAGGATTGTGCCAGGCCCTGGTATTGTGCCCAGTAAACAAGGGTTAGTAAGTCCTGTTCTCAAGGGGGTGGATGCTCTAGTGGGGGAGAGACAGAAACTCAACAAATGGACAAGACCATTATGAAGAGTGAAAACTACCCACAGGTGAATAGGATGACATGATGATAGCCATGGCGGGGTAGCTTTGATTGGATGGGCAGGGCAGGTCTCGAAGAGGAGGTGACATGTGGTCTAAGACCTAAAAGGCCATCAGGGGCCAGACAAGAAGAGCCTTTCCAACAGAGGACACAAGCATGAACACCCCAAGACAGAGATGAGGTCACATAAAAGCCTCTTCAGCCCAAACTTAGAATGAATCACTGTGTTTGAAGGAGGAGTGCTCAGTAATGTCTGTTGCTTGAACAGGACAGCTCACCTGTTTAGGCATATTCTACACTCAATAATGTAGGCATACCGGGGCGCCTAGGGGCACAGCCCATTAAGGGGCCAGCTCCAGGTTTCGGCTCAGGTCATGATCTCGGGGTCCTGGGATTGAGCCCCACATTGAGCTCCCTGCTCAGTGTGGAGCCTGCTTGAGATTCTCTCTCTCTCCCTTTCCCTCTGTCCCTCTCACTCCCCATTCTCTCTCTTTCCCTCCCTCTCAAATAAATAAATCTTTTTTTTTAGAGAGAGAATATTTTTTTTAATATTTTATTTATTTATTTGACAGACAGAGATCACAAGTAGGCAGAGAGGCAGGCAGAGAGAGAGAGAGAGAGAGGAGGAAGCAGGCTCCCTGTGGAGCAGAGAGCCCGAAGCAGGACTCAATCCCAGGACCCTGAGATCATGACCTGAGCCGAAGGCAGAGGCTTAACCACTGAGCCACCCAGGAACCCTCAAATAAACAAATCTTTAAAAAAAAAAATCATGAAGGGATAGCAGAAGTCCCAAGAGCCCCATCACAAGCTGCTTCAGCCAATGTGGGTCTGGATCCCCGCCCCACATCTTGTCACTGTCAGGGCTACTGAGGGCCTGGTGGACTTGTAAGTGGGGGCCAACAGTACTCTGCTCATATGCCATTTATTCAAGCCTTGGTACGTTACCCCAACTTGTTATTATCAAAGTGGGATCCTCAGACCGGCAGCAGCAGCCCCTGGGAGCTCATGAGAAATGCCGAGTCCCCGACTGCACCCAGACCAACAGAATCGGAACCTGCATTTTAAGAGTCAGGCGAACGTTGTCCATGGAGACTCAGTGCTCTACAAAACGCCTGGTATCCATCCCTTCATTTCACCCCCAGGAGAGAAACATTAGAAGATGTGGAATCATAGGCAAAGCACGACCATACACCCCCCTCCCTCATCTCGCACTCACGCCAACCTCAACGGCAGTGGCCATCAGGCTGTAGAGACACAGTTCGGGAGAGAGATCTAGATCTGGAAAAGGCTCATCGGTCAAAAGGGCTCGGAAGGGAGGAAACTCAAAAATGTCTGGTCTACATTTTGTGTTCAGCTCATCCCAGAAATTAGAGTCACATGGGGACAGTGTCCCCTGAGTAAGCAAGACCAAGCAGAGCACCGAGCTGGTGTGCTTCAGGGGGAGGTGAGTGGGTCCTTTGTAATAAGCTCTTATAAAGTCCTAGGAAAGGGGTCAGTTACCAGCATGGGTAACCCCCTACTTTAGGGTCTCCAGGCCTTTGGAACAAGAGGTCTGTTTCCTCCCAAGGAATCGGACTGTGGATACTACTGAATTGGTGCTATCTTTGGTGGAGAGAAGGGTCTGGAATTTGCTGAGGCACAGCTGGCGTAGCAAGGGGTCACCTGCCTGGAAAATGAGAGCTGCCTTGCCTGCAAAACCCTTAGTGGGGAAAGTGCAGGGGTCGGCTGAAATGGTTTCAGCACCCATGGATCACATTAAAGGGCAAAGAAAAGAATATAATTTATAATTCAAGAGCCCAATAAGAGCAGGAAAACTCCATCAGAGGGAAAAACACAAGCACATGCAGAATGGGTTTCGTCGCCTGATCGCCTTCGGGAAAATGATGGTGATGATTTTGCACAGGAAGGAAAAAGGTTTCCAGGAATCGATGAAAGACACTGTTCAGAAACTTCCATAAGTGGGCGTAAGAGACAGGACGGGAAGGCTCTGAGTATCTATTTGACAGATCGTTTAAAGATGCTGACAGGACAATGAATTACTCGGGCGATCTTCTCACATGAGGAGCATCACCTGCAAGGCTGTTTTCCATCTCCACCCCTCAGATTCCTCCTCCACATGACTCAACTCTGCTCACCCTCCAGCAGCTGTCAGGAGATTAAGGAGAGAAGTCCGTGCACCTGGGTGGCTCACAGAAGTTCAAAGGCCCTCTGTCACCACCCTCCCTCCCCATTATGGGACAAGTACAGGGATCATTTTAGGGAGGAAAGTACAAACCCTTGGCTCCAGGGAGAACCCAGCTCTAGGCAATGCAGATTCAGTTGCGAGTCCTCTAAACTAAGACTCAGCAAACTTCTGTTAGGGACCAGACAGGAAATAGTTTAGACTTTTCAACTACTTAACTCTGCCAGTGTAGCATCAAAGCAACCATAGACAATATGTAAAGATATGAACCTGGGTTGTTCCAATAAAACTTTATTGATAAAAACAAGTAGAGAGCCAGTCTGGGCCCACAGATCAGAGCATGCCAACCCTTGATCTGGAACAGTTTGGCCCTCTCTTCTCATTTGATAGATGGGAAAACCAAGGCCCAAGGGGGAAATGACTTGTGCAAGGCCCCATACCTTGCTCAAGACAAAGCTAGAGTTCAAAGCCAAAAATGTTCACTCCATCTTCAAATCTCTCTCCACATGGTCCCTTCCTCCCCTCCTGCCTTCCTACCTTCTTTATTATATGCTAAATACCATGATATGATATACAAACACAATCCCTGCATTCATGAAGTTCCCATCTAATGCTATCCTCAGAAGTCATTCTTAAAATAAGTTTGCTTACAAAATTATTGTTTGGGTTAGCCTGTAATTATGAAATCTAAAACCACTGCAGTTAAATTATTAAAATAGTGCTGACCTAGTAGGGGACTTTAACACTCCCCTCACTGAAATGGACAGATCATCCAAGCAAAAGATCAACAAGGAAATAAAGGCCTTAAATGACACACTGGACCAGACGGACATCACAGATATATTCAGAACATTTCATCCCAAAGCAACAGAATACACATTCTTCTCTAGTGCACATGGAACCTTCTCCAGAATAGATCACATCCTGGGTCACAAATCAGGTCTCAACCAGTATCAAAAGATTGGGATCATTCCCTGTATATTTTCAGACCACAATGCTCTGAAGCTAGAACTCAATCACAAAAGGAAAGCTGGAAAGAACCCAAATACATAGAGACTAAACAGCATCCTTCTAAAGAATGAATGGGTCAACCAGGAAATTAAAGATGAATTGAAAAAATTCATGGAAACAAATGATAATAAAAACACAATGGTTCAAAATCTGTGGGACACAGCAAAGGCAGTCCTGAGAGGAAAATATATAGCGGTACAAGCCTTTCTCAAGAAACAAGAAAGGTCTCAAGTACACAACCTAACCCTACACCTAAAGGAGTTGGAGAAAGAACAAGAAAGAAACCCTAAACCCAGCAGGAGAAGAGAAATCATAAAGATCAGAGCAGAAATCAATGAAATAGAAACCAAAGAAACAATAGAACAAATCAACGAAACTAGGAGCTGTTCTTTGAAAGAATTAATAAGATTGATAAACCCCTGGCCAGACTCATCAAAAAGAAAAGAGAAAGGACCCAAATAAATAAAATCATGAATGAAAGAGGAGAGATCACAACTAACACCAAAGAAATACAGACAATTATAAGAACATACTATGAGCAACTCTATGCCAACAAATTTGACAATCTGGAAGAAATGGATGCATTCCTAGAGACATATAAACTATCACAACTGAACCAGGAAGAAATAGAAAACCTGAACAGACCCATAACCAGTAAGCAGGTTGAAACAGTCATCAAAAATCTCCAAACAAACAAAAGCCCAGGGCCAGATGGCTTCTCAGGGGAATTCTACCAAATATTTAAAGAAGAACTAATTCCTATTCTCCTGAAACTGTTCCAAAAAATAGAAATGGAAGGAAAACTTCCAAACTCATTTTATGAGGCCAGCATCACCTTGATCCCAAAACCAGACAAGGATCCCACCAAAAAAGAGAACTACAGACCAATATCCTTGATGAACACAGATGCAAAAATTCTCACCAAAATACTAGCCAATAGGATTCAACAGTACATTAAAAGGATTATTCACCACGATCAAGTGGGATTTATCAGTTGCATTTCTCTACACCAACAACAAGACAGAAGAAAGAGAAATTAAGGAGTCAATCCCATTTACATTTGCACACAAAACTATAAGATACCTAGGAATAAACGTAACCAAAGGGGCTAAGAATTTATACACAGAAAACTATAAAGTACTCATGAAAGAAATTGAGGAAGACACAAAGAAATGGAAAAATGTTCCATGCTCCTGGATTAGAAGAATAAATATTGTGAAAATGTCTATGATATCTAAAGCAATCTACACATTTAATGCAATCCCTATCAAAATACCATCCATTTTTTTCAAAGAAATGGAACAAACAATCCTAAAATTTATATGGAACCAGAAAAGACCTCGAATAGCCAAAGGAATATTGAAAAAGAAAGCCAACGTTGGTGGCATCACAATTCCGGACTTCAAGCTCTATTATAAAGCCATCATCATCAAGACACCATGGTACTGGCACAAAAACAGACACATAGATCAATGGAACAGAATAGAGAGCCCAGAAATAGACCCTCAACTCTATGGTCAACTTATCTTTGACAAAGCAGGAAAGAATGTCCAATGGAAAAAAGACAGCCTCTTCAATAAATGGTGCTGGGAAAATTGGACAGCCACATGCAGAAAAATGAAATTGGACCACTTCCTTACACCACACACGAAAATAGACTCAAAATGGATGAAGGGCCTCAATGTGAGAAAGGAATCCATCAAAATCCTTGAGAAGAACAATGGCAGCAACCTCTTCGACCTCAGCCGTAGCAACATCTTCCTAGGAACAACGGCAAAGGCAAGGGAAGCAAGGGCAAAAATGAACTATTGGGATTTCATCAAGATCAAAAGCTTTTGCACAGCAAAGGAAACAGTTAACCAAACCAAAAGACAACTGACAGAATGGAGAAGATATTTGCAAACAATGTATCAGATAAAGGGCTAGTATCCAAAATTTATAAGGAACTTAGCAAACTCAACACCCAAAGAACAAATAATCCAATCAAGAAATGGGCAGAAGACATGAACAGACATTTCTGCAAAGACATCTAGATGGCCAACAGACACATGAAAAAGTCCTCCACATCACTCGGCATCAGGGAAATACAAATCAAAACCACAATGAGATATCACCTCACACCAGTTAGAATGGCTAAAATTAACAAGTCAGGAAATGACAGGTCTGGGCGAGGATGAGGAGAAAGGGGAACCCTCCTACACTGTTGGTGGGAATGCAAGCTGGTGCAGTCACTCTGGAAAACAGTATGGAGGTTCCTCAAAAAGTTGAAAACAGAGCTACCCTATGACCCAGCAATCACACTACTGGATATTTAGCCTAAAGATAAGAATGTAGTGATCCAAAAGGGCACGTGCATCCAAATGTTTATAGCAGCAATGTCTACAATAGCCAAACTGTGGAAAGAACCTAGATGTCCAACAACAGATGAATGGATAAAGAAGATGTGGTATATATATACACAGTGGAATACAATGCAGCCATCAAAAGAAATGAAATCTTGCCATTTGCAACAACGTGGATGGAACTAGAGGGTATCATGCTTAGTGAAATAAGTCAATTGGAGAAAGACAACTATCATATGATCTCCCTGATATGAGGACGTGGAGAAGCAACATGGAGGGTTAGGGGAATAGGAGAAGAATAAATGAAACAAGATGGGATTGGGAGGGAGACAAACCATAAGTGACTCTTAATCTCACAAAACAAACTGAGGGTTGCTGGGGAGAGGGGGGTTTGGGAGAGGGGGAATGGAATTATCGACATTGGGGAGGGTATGTGCTATGGTGAGTGCTGTGAAGTGTGTAAATCTGGCGATTCACAGACCTGTACCCCTGGGGATAAAAATACACTATATGTTTATAAAACAAAATAAAAAATAAAAATGCTCCCAATGAATAAAAAAATAGTGCTGACCTGAGACACGCAATACCTTTAGAAAATATTACACCAGTTATAATGGCCAAATTAGCAAGACAGGAAACAACGTGTGTTGGAGAGGATGTGGAGAAAGGGGAACCCTCTTACACTGTTGGTGGGAATGCAAGTTGGTGCAGCCACTTTGGAGAACAGTGTGGAGATTCCTCAAGAAATTAAGAATAGAGCTTCCCTATGACCCTGCAATTGCACTACTGGGTATTTACCCCAAAGACACAGATGTAGTGAAAAGAAGAGCTATCTGTACCCCAATGTTTATAGCAGCAATGGCCACGGTCACCAAACTGTGGAAAGAACCAAGATGCCCTTCAACAGACGAATGGATAAGGAAGATGTGGTCCATATACACGATGGAGTATTATGCCTCCATCAGAAAGGATGAATACCCAACTTTTGTAGCAACATGGACGGGACTGGAAGAGATTATGCTGAGTGAAATAAGTCAAGCAGAGAGAGTTAAGTATCATATGGTTTCACTTATTTGTGGAGCATAACAAATGACATGGAGGACATGGGGAGATGGAGAGGAGAAGGAAGTTGAGGGAAATTGGAAGGGGAGATGAACCATGAGAGACTATGGACTCTGAAAAACAACCTGAGGGTTTTGAAGGGGCAGGGGGTGGGAGGTTGGGGAACCAGGTGGTGGGTAATAGGGAGGGCACGTATTGCATGGAGCACTGGGTGTGGTGCAAAAACAATGAATACTGTTACGCTGAAAATAAATAAATTTTAAAATATATATATATTTTTTCTTTTCTTTGGTGTGTAATTATTTGTTGATTAATTATACAACTAATCATGCTCATTGAAGGGAAAACATTTTTAATGCAAATAAAAATGGTGGAAAGAGAAATTGGCAATTATCTCATTATTCAAATGTATTACATTAGTAATTTGGTATATGTTCTTCTAATATATATATAATGATATATAGATATAGATAGAATATCTACCATATATTCTAATTTATTACACATATCATATAAATATCTATATAATCACAACTCACATGTATGCACTCCCACATATATTCATATATTCCCATATAATATGGGAGTTGCATGTGATTACATCTACGTGTCCCGCTCTGCACAGGTATAATACTGTTTCTGCGCTAAAATGCATATTCATTCCCACCGACCGACTTACAGCAAGTTAAATGCCCATGAGTTGGCATCTGCCCGAATTTCTTGGAAGCCTGTAGGGACTGGGACGCTCTAGCACTGGCGTTGGCTGGGATGAGGCAGGAAGGTCTACAGAGATGTGGCTGATGCTGCCCCACGTTAGGAAAGGTGAGGGGAGCTGTCTAATCTTTGAGTGTGTCATGTTTTAACAGGTTTGCCTGATGGTCTCGCTCTCTAACATGACGCTGACGGTCCAGAAATAAGCACATTTAATAGTAGAGGACAACGTCTGCAGAGAGCCAGATCGATGAGCAACCAAAGATAAGTAACCCGGGCAGGGAAATGGTTGCATGAATTCTGGGGAGTTAGGACTGAGTTTTTGTTTTTTGTTTTTTGGTCTTTTTTAAACCTTCTTCATCTCAGATTTCTGAATCTGACAAGCAAGTAAAACATGAGAACCTCCCAGGCCGGGGGACTCGGGGTTGTGACATCTGAAACCCGGTGAGCCCAGTGGCTCCCTCCTCTTTGAAGGGCGCCTCATGTCACGTAAATCATCCCTGTCCCGCTCCAGGTCAAACACGTCCGTTTTCTGAGATGGGCGTGGGGATCGAGCGTTTTTGGATGCAGACTGACGGATTCCATTTCTCACTCGTCACCCTGCTGCCACAAGAGCATTCCTTTAGGAGTTTGCCAGTTGTAAGCAACAAATGCCAACTCTGGGTGACATAAGCAAAACGGGACATTCTTGGAAGATTACTGGGTAGCTCACAGACCCTGAAGAAATGACTCAGAGAGGACAGAAGAAGGGCACTATGGCCAGGAGCAGGAACTGGCTCTCTTCAAGGCACTGCGGTCTGGAAAGATCCGCTCCAAGCCCATTTACTCTCCGCATCCTTCCACTCAAGGCTTCAGTTTTCTGGAGAGCCGGGCTGATCTTCCCAAGTTTCACGCTCCACCCACGACAAGGGAAGGGCAGCACTGCACTGGCGTTCCGCCCTTGGGAGACGGGTAGCCTCTCCAAAGCAAAACTAGAGTGATGCTCCTGCAGGTGATGTGCTAGGGCTCAGGGCTGATGTGCACACAGTCAGAAGAGCTCAGAGTGCACAGAATACAGGGTCAGCTGTCCTCCCTAGGGTTGGGCGCATGATGCTTGGGGTCATGTGCGGAGGCTACAGTTCTCAATTTCCTTACACCAACGTGTAGTCATGTAATTAATTTTTCAGTTCCGGTCAAAAGGATATATGGCAAAACAATTTGCTTTTTAGCTGGCTGGAATGAGAGTATGATGGCTTGACCCAAAGCAGCCTTATTGGGCCATGAGGTCACTTGGGAAGTGGTAACATCCATGGCAAAGCAGCAAACTCAATCTTGACTGCTCATCTCTCAACTTCTAAGAGAGAGAAATCAATACCTAACTTGTTTACACAAGCAAATCTGGGCTTTCTGTTACAATCAATTTATCCCTAAGTAACACAGAGCTCATATGCAGGAGCCACCATTAAAGAACTGAAGGCAAGAGCAATGGGAGATTCAGGAAGCCAATGTCCCAAGCTGAATGGAGGTGGAGAATCAGGGAAGACTTCCTGGAGTGCGATGTTTTTGAGCCGGGGCTTGCAGAATGGGAAGGGGACAGAAGTGAGAAGGGAGTCCCTCTGTGCAGCCAAGGAGGAGAGCTTAGAGACAGGCAAAGAGCAGAAGAGTTTCACTGAATGCACATGACTGAACTAGCTTTGTCATACACAAGAGACTGATAAAGAAAGATAACACTAAAAGCAGGTTGGGGTGGGTCAGATTCTGGAAAGTTTTGAACTTTAAGAGAGTTAAAACCACATCCTCTTGAGCCAGAGGCCAATAAACTTCTTCTGTAAAGGTCCAGACAATAAATGTTTTAAGCTTTGTGGGCCACACACATTCTCTGTCACAACCACCTGACTCGGCCATTGTCATAGGCCAAAGCAGTCATAGATAATGTGTACATGAATCACCATGACTATGTTCCTATAAAACTTTACTTATAAAAATAGGAGTCCAGCCCACAGACCTTGGCTTGCTGACCCCTGCTACAGACTTAAAGTTCCCAAAGTATGTTTCCTAGATTACCTGTCCCTAAATAGGGCTGAACAGAAACATGGTTCTATCAGCAAACGAGATTGGGAAGTACAGTATTCTTTATGCATCTCCTAGAATCACAATGCACACAGTAGTAAAGGCTCTGAAAAGTCCTGCAGCAAGAAAATCTGTTGGTCTTTGTTTATCCACCAGTCCTTCCCTAATTTATTTCATGAGATATCTTCAGTTCCAAAGAAGAGACTTTGGAAACACTGTGTAAGTGATGAGGAGCCACTGAACAGGCCCCACTAAGCCAGAGGCTTCCAAATGCCAGACTGTGGTAAAGTTTTTAACCAGCCCTCTGTGAAATGATTAAAGTAACATCTATCTAGTAAGTTCTTCAAAACACAAAATTTATTCAGTTCACAGAACTTTCCTTAATTTGGACATTATATCCTTTTTAGTTTGGTGTCTAATTTTCTTTTTAGAAACTGCTGGTTTTATAGGAAGGTAACCATCATTCTTTTAATTTCATTTATTAGGTAAATAAAAACCTGGCATCTCTATGACAAGCTCCAGATAATATCTTTGCTTTAACTTTTAATCGTGTGATATGGCACAACACCAAGAAGAGAGCTTGAAATGAGGCTGTACTACCGAACTGTCATAAAAATGAACACCTATGAAACCACCAACCAGGTCAAGAAAATCAAGGTCAAGAAAGTATTGCCAGCACCCCAGGAGTTTCACTGATGTCCTTTGCTCCTCATGGCCACGTCCCTCCTCTCCACAGGAAACCCCCAGCCTGATTTCTGGTAGAATACTCCTGTTTTCAGTTTTCTGAATGGAATTACGTTCTTTTGTGCTTGGGGTTTATTTCCATCCAACATGTTTCTGACATTCATCTGGACTCTTGCATCCAGCACAAGCCCATTGATTTTTGGAGATACGAGTAGTCCGCCGCATGATGGGCAATTCTTGCTGTTGCCAGTTTGGAACTATTGCCAATAGTGGGTCTAGGAACAAGGTGTGCATGCATTTTGATACTCAGGCGTACATTTCTGCTGATACACACACACATGCACACACACACACACACTCAGCCCTAGGGGTGGCGTTGCTGGATCATAGGTATGAACACACACAAACTTGCTTAGGTCAGCTCTATGCCCCCGGATAGTCCTCACAAATTAACCAACTCCCTTTCCTTCTCCAAAGTAAACTCGTTTGGATAATAAACGACATGGGCACCCCATCTTTAGAGGGCAAAACCAAACTGCTTTCTGAAGAGGCCATACCCGTGACACCCTCACCAACCATTATGAGAGCGGCAGCTGCTCCAAGTCCTCGCCAACACTTAGTAACGAGAGTCTTTTTCGTCTGAGCCACTCTGGTGGGTGTGAGTAGCATCTTCTTGTAGCTGTAACTGGCATCCCTCTGATTACTAATAAGATCGAGCACGTCTTCATAAACGTATTGGTTATTTGGATGCTCTCCTTTGGAAAGTGCCTGCTCAAGTCGTGTTTTGATTTGGGGGGAGTTCTTTCATGGTCTGCATAGAGCCCCTTCTGGGCCACATGCCCTCCAAATACCTTCTCCTGCTCTGTGAGTTGACTTCCTATTCTCTTAATCTATTTGTAGAAATTCTAAGTTCTCCATGAAATCCAGTACCTTTGTGACTGATCTAAAAGCAGAATAGAGGCAGTGCCTGCTTCCTCTGCACCCCTGGGTCAGTGCTGTCCTATAGAACTTCCAGCAGCGATGCGTCTGGGGCACATTTCATGTCTCCGTGACAAAGCAACCAAATCCTTCATTCTATTTCATTTTAATCTCAAAAGCCACATGTGGCTACCATATTGGACAGTGCAGTTTCGGAAACTGGCACACTGTAAGGAAAGAACAACTTCATGCTTCCAAGTAGAGAAATGGTTTGATGACAGTGGCCTTCGAAGGACAATCAAGCTAAAAAGAATTGAGCTGAAACTCCTGGGTGTGAGCACAGTAGGTTCAAACCGTTCTACATCCGTTTTTGTGCACCAGGACCCAAGTTCATCCTCCACGCAGCAGCGAAGGCACCGTTTCTAACAGTCACACCCAGTTGTCCTGTCTGTCCCTGGTTAAAGCCCTTCACTGGTTAAAACCTTCAAGTTTGGGGCGCCTGGGTGGCTCAGTGGGTTAAGCCTCTGCCTTCGGCTCAGGTCATGATCCCGGGATCCTGGGATCGAGTCCCGCATCGGGCTCTCTGCTCAGCAGGGGGCCTGCTTCCTCCTCTCTCTCTGCTCTGCCTCTCTGTCTGCTTGTGATCTCTGTCTGTCAAATAAATAATAAAATCTTAAAAAAAAAAAAAAAAAACCTTCAAGTTTCCCCCAATACGGATGCCACAGTATGTATGAGAGATGCCAGAGTCTGGTTTCCAGTTTGTCTTCCGCCGGCTCTCTCCCCCCTCGCTCCCGTATGTATCAACTCCTTCTCCGCCTCAGGGCTTTGGAACATGCCTGTTCTTCTTTCTAGATCTCTCATCCTTTCCTCTCCTCCCTTCCTGACTGCCCATTCACCTGACTAACACCTTCTCCCCTGCATGAGTTCGCTAAGATGGCCATGGCAAAGCGCCACACAGCGAGCAGCTAAGACGTGCTTCTGGAGCTCTCACGCTTCTGGCCGCTGGATATCCAAGATCAGGATGTGGGCAGGGCCATGCTCCTTCTGAAGGTGTTAGGGAAGGGTTGTTTCGTGCCTCTCTCCTAGCTTCTGGTGGTTTGCTGCCGACTTCTGGCATTCCCTAGCTTGTTGATGGACCATCCCCATCTCGGACTGCAGGCTCACATGGCGTTCTCCCTCTGTGTGCGTGTCCGTCTCCCAATTTCCCCTTTTTACAAGGACACCAGCCATATTGGATCAGCGGCCCACCCTACTCCAGGATGACTTGATCTTTACCAATCACATCTACAGCCACGCAATTTCCAAATAAGATCACTTTGGGAGGTTTTAGGGATTAGGACTTCAACACACACACTGGGGGAGTGGGGGAGGACACAATTCAACTCATAACCCCATCTTCACGTCTGGAATGAAAATGGCACATACACAGGACAGTCTTCCCTGATTCCCCAAATCAAGTACACCGTGTCCACCCCCCAAACTCCAAAGCTATACTCATTATACCTGCTCACTTCTCGGAGCTCAGACCACCTGTTTTTTTGAGGTGTGCCTTCTGCCATCAAGTGACACCCCATGGGGCTAGGGACCATATCGCCTCCTTTATACAGAATCTCCAGCGACCGACATGGAACAGGGTCTCCATCCACATCTGCTCAGCAAATGAACCGGTCACAAACTAGGCACAAACGGTATCGTGTGAGGTCTACAGGCTCAGGCTTTGGAGACAGATGAACTGGGTTTGAAGCCTCACCTCACTCCTCCCTATCCAAAGAGGAAATCCGCTCTTCCATGACTCAGTTTCCCCCTCGGTAAAACGGGGATACTCGCAGTACCGCCTTCATTTCATCAGGGGGTCAAGGGAATTAAGACACATGGCCAGTGTGGACTTTGCTGCCTGGAGCAGGGCAAGACCTCAATGACAGCTCCCTTCAGGCAGGGAATGGCACAGAATGACCATTAATGACTTTGCTATGACATAAAACACACGGCTTTCCCCCTAACTTTCAAAGCAATTCTTTTCTCATTTCACAAGGTCACTGTCCTCAGTCTCCTCCATCCCCGCATTTTATATTTCTGGTTGGTTTGGCCCCCATTCTCACTGGAATGCAATTTCATGGGGTTTGGGAAGAGATGATGTTCCTTGAAACTTCCGCCCCACGGCTCTCCCGAGATTTCTCAGAGATAGAAAAGTAGACTTGGCTCCGCTCGGAACCTGTTTGAACATTCGTTACACATACTTCAAAACCCCGACCCCTTGGACTTCTCACCCATTTACTCTTGGCAAAAAGCAGCTTCCTGCTTCTGCGAAGTTAAGCTTTCAAGCTTTAGGGGAAAAGGCTTTTTGGACAACAAACAGCCCTTTAAAAACAATATTTTGATGAGTTAAGTGTAAATGAATCAGAAACACATGGATTAGCCTCCTCTTGATGTACACATGGGTTTAATAATTATCGGAGGTGGAGAAGAAGGGGAGTGGGGCTGGAAAAGCCATGTCTTGGGTTTTATCAAATCTAAAATGTTTGAGAAGTAATTCAAGACATTCCACACACCCCCAAATGTAGCCAGATTTTCCAATTCCACTTCCAAGGAGCCACACAGGATCTTTCTAGTAACGACTGAGTGCTCCAAAGCGCCAGGTTTTCATGGCTTCTGATTGGCTGGCTCTGACGCCGTGATTTATGAGGCCATTCAAAGATTTATATATTGCCATTATAACAAATTCCTTCCAAACTGAACAGTACCCAAATGCAGCTTTATAAATATCCTTCCTGTTAGAAGCCTCTTTCTATTCACAAAACTCTCCTTCTTTGCCTTTTCCCCAGCCCCCCCTCAAGCCACAGATTCCCCCCATGAGGTCCCAGACCAATGGTGAGTGAGGGAATTAATTTTACCAGGGCTGAAACGTGTTTCACTTCGGATTGAGTTTTAAATGACTTGGGTCTATATAAGCTGCGGGTCATAAGAAGGTTATAGCTAAAGGGCTCATAAGTTAGGTGAAGGGTAGAGGGGTGGAATTTTATAAATGCTTATTGCTTTCATAAAAAGAAAAGCTAAGTTGTGTTCGTGCCGAACACAGTCAAACACTCCATACATCAGGGCACGCTGTTTCCTAGAGGAAATGTCCCGCACTGGTCTGGCGGGCTTCTGCCTTCCTCCATTTCAATGACATCATCTGTGTTGGAGTAGTAACTTCTTCCACATGTCACTAGCCATGTGTCCTTCTCCCAAGTGAGTTCTGAGTCACTCACAGCCCTGAGGTAGGCTAACTTTCATGCCCTAATGGGCGGCAGAAAGGCAGAGTGAAAAGTGGTAGGGGAAAGACTGCCCACTGTTTAAATTCACTGCCCCAAAGGTCTTGTTTGCAATGACGTGCTCACAAGCCCCATCCACCGTGGAGCACAGAAGGGATCAGGAAGGAAAATAGAAAGAGTCCATTCTGCATGGGACTCGCGGGCAGCGCCGTGACTAGCCTGGAAACATTGCAATGGGAGCGTTGTCTGTTTCAGCAAACACACAAGGGCTGAGGATCCAACAGTGCCCCCTGTGACAGCCGTCACCCCAGTGACCCAGGCCACCTGCATTAGTCAGCGAGGGCACAGCAATGCTGCATAAGAAGCTATCCCCAAATTCCCTGGATTACAAGGACAATGGCTCATGCTCATGCTCACAGATCTGTGACTTGACTACACCCAGCTGAGCTAGGATGGACTTCAATCTCCAGACTGTGACTCTGGGTTCCAGACTGTAGATTGGGTGCATATCCATTTCAAGCGTCTTTCCATCTTCCTCGCCCCAGCAGTCACCCAGGTCACATGGCCTGTTCCTCAGGTCCCTCTCTGGAGCCTGGGTCCGCAGTCCCTTCCCAGGTACAAACACTATCACTATACTACACCACTCCTTGTTCTCCGCAATTCATAACTTGTGTGCTGAAATGCCTAACTGATACATATATTCCTGAAGGTGAGAGGAAGACACAGGGGTGGTTACCAGACCCAGGCAAAGGGAGTCATGTAGCAAGGGCTTCCTGAATAGAAGCAGCGACCTTGAGTCTAAGGACATCACCAGACCAAGACAACCCAGAAGGGAGGAAGGCAATAAGTACAGCAATCTCCCTTTCCCTCCCTCCCATCTCCTTCCAGGAACACCATGGGTCAAAACCAGTCAGAAGACAGAGGGCAAAGGAACCCATTGATTCCATCCACTTAGGTCAGCTACCTGGGCAGAGGAGAGATAAAGATCGGGAGTGAAGCTGGAGGGGCAAGCCAAAAAGATCCAGCATAAACAAGGTGCTCAGAAACGAAAGGACAAGAGGATTCCGGGTGTTCTTAGAGGTAGAAGGTAACTGTTGCCAGCCAGCATAGAAGCAACAACACAGAAGGAGTCGAAACACCTGGATTCTTGACCTTGTTCTGCCACGTGCAAGCTGGAGACCTCAGTAAGTCACTCCACTTCTCTAAGTCTTGCTTTTCCTTTTCTGCAAAAGGAGATAATCAGATTTCCCCTGCTCCCTTGAGACAGTTGCCTGGAGTTCAATAAGCAAATAGTTGGGAAAGCGTGTCCACTTCCGGAAAGTAGATTTTTGGTCTCGGCTACATCTCTAACCCCCCGAACAGAGTCTAACACATAGCAGATGCTAAACATCTATGTGTACAGATAATGTCATTGAAACCCAATCCATGTCTTCTGGAATTCCACCGGGGTGTTCACAGCCTTGCCTACCCAATAATAAAGTGGGCTGTAGAACTTTCTCAAGGTTGCAGGCACTTGATCTGCCTTTCCAAGAGGCTGTGCATCCAGAGTCGGTCACTTCATAAATTCAGTGGGTCATGAAGGTGGTGGTGGCTGTCGGTGAGAGTGAGGATCGTACCATCAGCTGAAAGACTAGAAACCCAACTCACATTGGCCTGACCAAACGGGGAGATTTCTTGGTCCACACAACCAAGATTTCCATGTCCAATTAGGCAAATCAAGAAAAGGACCCGGGAGTTAAAACAAGCACCCAGCTGCTCTCCATCTCTCCATCTGTCTTGGAAATTGTTAGCATCAGAAGGTGTTAGTTCCCCCTTTGAACTTGCATACAAGGCGCGCTCATGCTCATGCTAGGGGAGCTTCCTTTCTGGGAGCAACGTGGTTGCCCATTCTGAGGAAGAAGGAAGATCTCCTTGGGTGGCTCCCTTAAAAAGGATACAAACCTACAAACCAACAAACCAAACTCTGACTTTATCAGAAATCCAAACAACACCACATTGATGGCTTAAAACCAGCCATGGTGGGATTATTTACACCATCGATGAAAGCTACCAGTCAGAAGTCAGGTTGCCAGAATGCCGCTGGACACAGCAGGTCTCCTGGCTCCGAGTTTTTCCACCATGTCCACCAAGAGAAGCATCTGTTAACCATCCTCTGCCCATCCTCCTTTCTACTCAGCAGCAGTCTTTAGAAAATATAAATCTGGTTAAGCCATTCTATGCAAATCCTTTCTTGCTGCCTTTTGCCTTAAAAGGATCTTTCCAGGTTCATTCCTGTGAGCTCCCGTCATAACAAGCCATTTGCTAGTCCCTAAAACACCAGATTCTACATGTTACCCCCTCCATCTGGTACACTCACACCCCTCCATCAAAACCCAGTTCAAATGCTCATATGACATCACAAGCCCTCCAAGGAGCACTGACCAAGGGCTCTCTGGGTGCCCGTCACACCTCTCCTCCAGGACTTGCCACTGTGAATTTAATTACTCATTTACACATCCGTCGCCCGAAAAAGACTGCTTATTTGGTTCACTGTTATAGTCCCAAAGTCTAGCACAAAGCCTCAATTACAGTAGGCAGTTCAAAAATAATCCTCAATAGAACGGCAAAAAACAAAAAACAAATATGTATTTGCCACTCGTTATGTGTGAGACACTCCATTAAGTATTGGGCTTTGTGACGGGGCTCAAAACACGGTCCCTGGCCTCCAAAAGCTCCGATTCTGCAGATAAACAAACAAGATAGAGACCTATCCTAATCATCTTTACATCCCTCCCACCTAGCGTTTATTATGTGCTAAACATCTGTTTGCGGTAAGAAGGAGGGTTAGTGCCCGCCCTTGGCTGGTTCAGGCCAGCGGGAAAGCATTCTTGACTCAGCTGTCATTTGCTGTACACCATCGTCCCCAAACACCATGAAGCATCCTTGTAGTATAAACACAGCGCGAGTTACAGAGACGCCGAGCCTGATGTCCGGGAGCCTGCTAGCGCTTCAGCGAATGACCTCAACTCTCCGCAAACAGGAAAGAACAAAGGAGCAGAGAAAGGGCTGTGTGCGGCACAGCGAGGTGGGAACGGGTGGCAGTCTCGTGACGGGATCAGAGCACTGGGACACGGAGTACCAGGAAGCTGAGCCAGCTGCCGTATTCGGGTACAAGGGGGAGCACTGAATCACCACCACGCTGCACTCGAAGGAGAAATGAAGGAACGATGGCCAGGGTGACTGGTGGACAAGGTAGAGACAAGGAGCACAACTGGTATTTTTTGAGTGTTATCTGTGCACCAGGCACGGGACGGAGCACTCTGTCCCTCGCAGTCCATCAAATACCCCCGATCGGGGACGGTGAATATGCACTTTGTACAGATTCCAAAACCGAGGCTCGGCAGCATTAAGAAACTTGCCGAAGAATGCACAGACAGAAAATGAGAAGCCTGGGTTTCCAGCTCAGCTCTGTCTGATTCCTGAGCTGGGTTTTTAATCACAGCACCTTACTACCACGGAGAAGACAGAAAAGAACACAAGACAGGTTTTGACCCTCCTCTTCCAAGAGGGACGGATTTGGGATCAAGCATAAGAACTTGAGAACCGGCAACCTCTGATGCATTCTGGACTCTGACTTCACCTTGTTTGATGGTTCCCACACTCCTGCTCCTTTTTTCCTGGCTGATATTTGTTTCTGTCTTCTCTTTGGGCTGTTAGAAAGGGAGCTACAAGAAAAGATTCTAGGGGCGCCTGGGCGGCTCAGTGGGTTAAAGCCTCTGCCTTCGGCTCAGGTCATGATCCCAGGTCCTGGGATCGAGCCCCGCATCGGGCTCTCTGCTCAGCAGGAAGCTTGCTTCCTCCTCTCTCTCTGCCTGGCTCTCTGCCTACTTGTGATCTCTGTCTATCAAATAAATAAATAAAATCTTAAAAAAAAAAGAAAGAAAAGATTTTATGATCCTAAAGGGGAAAAAAAAAAGCCCACACTACAAATTCATCCCCTAAACAGAATGCCAGAGTGGGAGATCTCACCTGCCTCTTTCTCAAAGATGCCAACCCGCCATCAACTCTTAAGTCAAATTTTTGTATAGCTGGTGAACTTGGCCAGGACAGCAGGGCTGGCAAGGGGGGAGGGGATTCTAAATGCAAAGTCAACTTTTTTCTTTTTGTTCGAAAAGTATAAATCTGTGTTTGATGTAGACGCCGCATTATGCAACAGCCAGAGTCAAGAGCCATGGGTCCGTAGTAGGTTCCAGAAGGCTCACTACCTTTGCGAATTTCCCAAGTATCGTGTCTGGGTCACATGCATGGGCTTTGGAGTGCGTCTAGTCTGATATTAATTCTCTGCTCCAGCACCTGGCAGACCCTAGAGTGGGTTAAAGAGTGCCCCCCCAAGAGTTAGGTCTACTTGGGACCTCAGAATGCGGCCCTGTTTGGAATCAGGGTCTTTGCAGAGGTAATGCATGTACGGATCTCAAGATGAGGTCATCCTGGGGGTCTCCGTATCCTATGATGGGTGTTCTTATGTGAGACGTAAGAGAAGGCATGCAGAGAAACCCAGAGGAAGACAGAGGCAGAGACTGGAATGCCAGGAGCCACTGGGGCTGAAGACATGGCGAAGGATCCTTCCCTAGAGCTTCTGGAGGGCCCATGGCCCGCCCTGCTGACACCTTGATTTCAGACTTCCCACCTCCAGAGCAAAGAGAATAAATCTCTGTTGTTGTAAGCCACCAACGCTGGCAGTCCTCGAAACCAGAACAGACGGGATGCCAGGAAGCCCCTTCATTTCTCCTCTGTAAGCCTCCCTTTCTCATCTTTAAAATGGGTCCAATAATAATACCTCCCTGTCGGGGAGGGTAGGGAGATTTGTGGGGAGGATGTCTTCAGGGTAGAGCTCAGTAAACAGTACCTGCTGTCACCGTCGGTCCAAACAACCTGTCATCTTGATCCCCGAGCAGACTCTCCCCACTCCCTGAAACAAATGTCCAGGGTTCAGAGAGAGAAGGAGAGGGTGAGGCGCGTCATCCCCGCGGACTCACACTGGGCATCAGAGGTGGGGGCTGGGAAAGGCAAGAAAAAAGCAGAGAAGACCCCAGATGATATAGGGAGGCCAGGGACCTCAGAGACAGGCAGGAGAAATGCAGAGAGAGAGAAAGAGAGAGATCGATCGCACTCCTTCCAATGCATCTTGGAGTACCCAAGACACAGTGGTACATCTCTCTGCCCTGTTTGCTTTTCTGTAAAATCAGGGAGATGATAAAAGACCCTCCCTGGCAAAGTTGTTTTGAGGCTAAAATGAAATTCTGCGTGGAACGTGCTTCATACATTGCCTGCTATTCATTCACTCATTTCATTAATTGCCACGCCCTTCTATGGGCCAGACACGGTGCTAGGCTAGAAGAAGCACTCGGCAAATGGCCTTCAGAGTTTCCGTTTTCATTATTCTTTTTTTTTTTTTAAGATTTTGTTTATTTATTCGACAGAGAGAGATCACAAGTAGATAGAGAGGCAAGCAGAGAAAGAGAGAGGGAAGCAGGCTCCCTGCTGAGCAGAGAGCCCGATGCGGGACTCGATCCCAGGACCCCGAGATCATGACCTGAGCCGAAGGCAGCGGCTTAACCCACTGAGCCACCGAGGTGCCCTCCGTTTTCATTATTCTTATTGGGTCAGGGGAACAATCAATACTGACGCCGGGCTTCTCTGACTGTGGGAGACAGATGCAAAGAGACCCATCCTTTCTCCTCTCCCTCCATCCCCGTCAGTTCCCAGACCTTCTCTTTGGCATCCCTCCTCGAGGCATCCACCCATCATCCAAAGATTTTTCTGGACCACAAAGGAGGAGAACACTGTGGGCAACTTCATCCTACCCCAGTGCCGTGGGAAAATGCCTAAGGACACAGCCCCTGCTTCCCAGAATTGCACCGGGAGCTGCAGGGAGTTCATAAATCTCAGCGGAGACCTCAAGCCAGCCGTGCTGTTCTGTTGAGAAACAGGACACAGGGACTTCACAAGCTCCACTGTGCCCTCAGCCCCAAGAAGAAAGGTCACTCAATTTTTTCTTTCATCCGTTCTTTCAGTAAATAGTTACTGAGCATCTTTATGTGTCAGAAGCAGTTCTAGGCTCTGAGAACACAAAAGGGGAGGATATGAGATGTCCCTTCCATCACGGAGGTAAAAGCTCTATTTATCATACAGATAAATACATTATTTCCAATCATAAATGAGTAGACCAAGGGACAGTTACCCAACATGAGGATACTGTTTACAGAGGCATCTGACCGTGGAGTTCAGGAGAGGGGGCAGATTGGGGAAGGGTAAGGATAACGAGTAGGAGTTAATCAGGCCAGCAGGAGAGTGGAGAGGGTTCCAGGCAGCTGTGCAAAGGCCCTGTGGTTACAAGGAGTTTTGCTGGAGGGCAGAGGGAGAAGAGCAGTGGAGAGCAAGGAATGTGATAGGGCTGCAAGAGGGCTGAGGTGAGACTCAGCGTCCTGTAAGCCTTTGGAAACACTAATCTTTCATAACAGAGCTAACATTTCTGGAGCACGTTGTCCAAGTGTCAGGCGCAGTGCAGGTGCTGTGCATGGATAGACTCGGTCAGCATGAGACTGGCATGCCCCATTCCCAGTTAGGAAACCCAGGTCCAAGAGATTAAATCATCTGCTCAAGCAGCAAACGAAGTCCTCGAAATGCTTTAACTTGGAGTTTGGGGCTTTTGTTTCGTTTGCTTGCTCCCATAAGCAAAGGGACGACAAGGAGAATTTTTGGAAGGGAGTAGCAATAAGGTGAACCGCGGTCAGCGTGCATGACCTGAGCACAGCTCCCAGGACAGCCAGAGGGGCAGGAATAACAGCATCACTTTGCATCTACATAGCGCTCGGCTTTTCCAGGTATGGTTCCCTTCCCTCAAGATTAAGTATTATGATCCCCATGTTCCGAGGGGACACTGAGACCATGAAAAGTCCGACGACTTGCTCTGAAGCAGAATGCTCACGAAGGCCAGGTTGGGAACTCCCTCTCCAGGCTCCCACACTGCTGCCTCCACCTGCCGCTCTGGGGCCATCAGCGGCCTCATCTGGGCACCATCCCCTGCTAAGGCCACTCTCCCAAATGCCCAGGTGTAACAGGAAAAGGACATTTCCAGGAGGAGCCTCCGTGAACGTGCATCTGACGTCTGCACCCTCAAGTGGCAAAGGAGGGGAAAGTCACAGTTACAGGGGACTTCAGCTGTAGGAGGTCACTTGCGACAGGTCGCGATCTGTACTGCGTTCTCGTCTTGCAGTCTTGAATCCTGGCCATGTTTTCCTTTTCTCTCTGAGCCTCCATTCCTTATTTCTTAAAAAGACTGAAAACCACAGTTTTTAGGAGTGATGAGCACCTGGTCCTCAAAATTTCCCTCATGAAAACAAGAGCCCAGAGCCGTGGCAAGAGAAGGCATCTGGCCATTCTGGAAAGACCCTTAACATGAAGCTTTGGAACAACCACAGAAAAGAAATGATCTGTGGTCGAGCTGTTGGCCCCTCAGGGAAAGAACGTATAGAAACTCAAATCTGTGGGCAAAGTCTGTTCACACAGGTTATAAGACAGGCAGACTTCTGCTAGGATATTTTGTAGGCCCCCCCTTCTCTGCAGGAACACCCCAGGACCTTATATCCCCATTGGACACTTCAGCTCCTGCCCCCCACCGAGCTGTGACAGGAGAAACTAGGTTAACAGTTACATTTTGCTGAGAATTTACTCTTTCCAGATACCATGCTACTCTGGGCAGGCACTGATGTCCATTGCATCCCATTTA